>NC_082701.1:46108026-47477546 GCF_949987515.2 Delphinus delphis | reverse complement strand
AGCCCGCGTACCGCAACTAGAGAAAGCCTGCACACAGCAACGAGGACCCAATGCAGCCAAAAATAAATAGATAAATATTTTTTAAAAAAAAAAGATTAAAGAGGGACCCAGAGGGTGGGAAAAGGATAAGAGTGGGGAGGGGCTGGTGTAGGAACCAGGAGGGCAGGCCTTTGGGAAGAACCTGCGTGACAACTCAAAATGAAGGGGCTTGAGAGGTGGGTAAATGTGCTGTGGTTGCGGAGGTAGCTTGGATGATAACAAGAGCCGCCTCAGCCCAAGACTGAGCCCTTATTTCTTTTGTCTCATTTAATCTTAGCAACAGCCCCTTGTGAGGTGGGTGCAACTTCGTTCCCATTTCACAGATGGGGAGACTGAGGCTCAGAGAGGTGCTGTCACTGGCCTGAGGTCACACAGTGTGTCTGACCTCACAGCGCACTCATCTAAACCATGGGGACCCTGGCTGGAAGATGGGCAGGGAGAGTTGATGGATGGGGGAGTGGAGCCCAGCTGGGGTTCTGTCCCCCCACCCCCAACTCTAGTGGTTAAGGGCTAAGGAGAAACAAGCCCACAGGCAGTCAGTGACAGAGCCAGAGTCCCGTGGGCTACATCCCCAAACCTAGTCCTGGGCCCCTTGGGTTACATCACAGGGCCTTGGAGGAGGGGCCAAGCTGGCCCCAGGAAGCCCCTGGCGGGGTGAAGGCATCAGAGTTCTCCACAGGGACCCCAGGGAGGAGGTTCAGGCTCCGGTCACAGCAAAAGGCCCAGGCACTCCAGGCTGTCTGTCTCCTGGCAACTGTTGGCCTCCCCAGAGAAGGCACCTCCAGAAAAGCCCCTAGTCCCTAGAAGAGCCTGGTGAAGGCAGCAAGGAGGGGCAGACAGAGGGCCCACAGGGTGAGTCTCTCTCTGTTGGTGCTACTGGGCAGTGGACCCAGAGATCGGCTACCTTCCCCACCCCCACGTTCACACCTTCTCCCTTTGGGCACCAGGCTGCATCCCTGCAGGTACACCCAGGTGCTCCTGAGCAGATGCCCTCCATCATAGGCAGCTGCGGCTCCTGGGCTCCCTCCTGCCCACCTCCAGCCCCTGAGCTCTGATGGAGTTGGGGGGAGCGGGGAGTGGGCTGCAAAAATGATCAAACCCAGCTGGCTGAGGGATGGGGCATTCTGGGATCTAAGGGTTGGGGACTGGGAAGACAGGCAGGCAGAGGAGGAAACTGCTCCTGCAACCAGTGCCCTTGGCGGGGCCCCTTGGCTGCCCCGCCCCACCCGCTCAGCGCCAAGCCGAGCGCCATGGAGGCTTTGCTTCACCAGGTGGCGCTGTCCTCCTTGAAGCTCTTCTCCCCGCCCTGCGGAAAGTGGCGGAACCAGAGTTTAGAAAGGGCAGGGCTGATGTTCAGAAAAGAGCACCGGCACAGCAGTACTGGCTGTGACAACAGTGAAACGCACGTGTCCTATTGGTAAATAGCCACTGCCCTGAATCCCCCTTTAGTGTCCCCAAGCAGCCCAGGACACTCCAGCCTTCCCAGACCCACCAACTAAACAGTAAAGAGAACGTGCCCTGGGCAGCAGGGGTCCTCCAGGCTGTCTCTGATTGGTTGGCATGTTAAATATTTGTACATCACCTCTGGGAAGGGGCAGATACTCCCCCCCCAGCCCCAAAAGCAAGCCTCAGTCCCACAAGCGTTGAACTATCCCCCAAATCGAGGCCACAAAGCTTACACTGGAAAGATCTCTGGGCTTAGAATCAGCTAGATTGGCTCAGACTATGCCTCTGACACCTCTCTTTCATCTCTTTCCCTCTCTGGGCTGCAGTAAAAGAAGCATGGGGGGGGGGTAGTTTAGATGGTTTCTGAGAATCCTTATCGACACTTTTACTGGGCTGTGATTCCTGATCTCACACACATACTCTTTCTCTCTATCTCTAACATACACACGACTGCCTTTTCTTATCTCTGCCCCCAGAACTGACCCATGACCTGGAAATGAAAGAGGCCCAATCTCACCAACAAGGTAAGAGGACAAGTGGTCACCTTTTCCCCACCACTTAGGACCCAAGCCTTGTCCACCCCTGGTCCAGACTTGGGGACAGCCACTCCTCAGCTTACTGAGTGAGTGCAGGACGTCAGCCTCATTTGCCCACTCAGCTGGGTGACCTTGTGCAATGAACAACCTGCACCACCATACATAGTGCCCTGTATCCCTGTCTCTGTCCAAAGTGGGAAAATGAAAGCAGGGAGGAGATGGTGTCCAGGAAGTCCACATGGCTGACTTCATTCCTTTGTGACCCACCTCCCTAATCCTTCTCATCCTTGCACGAGTGATTCTCACAGTCCGTGTCCACACCCTCCAAGATGCTGAGTGTCAAGATTCAACACGATGGCAATATGGGGTCTTTGACTTCAAGGAACATAGTCTAGAGGAGGAGCAAAGAGACACAGGCACATTAGCAAATTCTTCATTTTACAAAAGCATGACTTCTTGCCGTTGTAGAAATTCCACTAAAGTATTTGTTTATAGATTATTACTTCACCCATAAAATGGGGAGTGGTGTGGGGAGATGGTGTTCAATGAGTATAGAGTTTCAGTTCTGCAAGATGAAAAAATTCTAGAGATCTGTTGCACAACAATGCGAGTATATTAACACTACTGTACACTTAAAAAATGGTTAAGATGGCAAAATTGGTTCCTTGTTTTTTTGCCACAATTCATTTTTTCAAATGGGAGGGGTTGCATTGTTGAGATCTTAATCTCCAGATGATATGATCTCTGAGAACTAGGACTGGGTGTTACCCATCGTCTCTCAGTGCAAAGCACATTACCTGACATGGAGAGGGACTCAGTAAATGCTTGATTTGAAATGAATCACAAAAGTAGTATTTCTTGGCCAGGAGGGTTTTAAGAATGGGCTCCCTGCCATATCGATGTGCTGCTTATAGATCAACAGCGACAGGACCAAGAGTTAGGCGCAGGGAAGGCTGGAAGTTTAAGGTTACGGTAAAATGCTAGGAGCGCTACTAACTGCTTTGCATATCATGCATAAACATCTAAACACTTATGGCCCTGAACCAATTCTGCCGACTGCTTTAAGTGGCAGTCATGGGCGGCCTCTTTGTGCCTACGTGCTTGGAGGAAGGGGTCACATATCCCAGACACCAGGCAAGAACAGTTCTGTGACAACAGTAGCTTTTACTCCACCTACTGTCCTTCCTCTGAAAGGGCTTTTGGGGTCATCTGGGCTCAAGGCACTGCCCCAGTGTCCTGGTTTTTACTTTCTCTCTCAGTGGGCTTGAGAGCTCTCTTTCCTTGTTCTCCTTTTATATGAAAATCACTTGGTGGTTTTCCTATCCCCTCCAGTCACCTTTTACCTACCCTTTGTCACCATTCTCACTCACATGTGCCAGTCCTGGGATACAGACCCTGCTGAAATGGAGTTTATGATCCAGGAGGTAGGGGTCCTCAACCCTGTGGGTACATGAGAATCACCAGGGAAGATTCAAGAGGTACCCTTTCCCAGTACTTGATACTTTGATAGGACCCAGGAAAACTATTTTTTAAAGCTCTCTGGATGGTTCCAGTGTATATCCAGGTTTGAAACCCAATGCAGTGGGCAAAGGCAAACAATAAACAAGTTAAAAAAAAAACCCACAAAATGTAATAAATGCTCTTTATGAAGGAAACAAGGTTCGCAGCACACTGACTCCCCTTTTCTGCTCACTCCCAGTTCTTTCAGTCCCTTGTTCTTGTATGTCTCTCCTGCTACGGGGCTTTTGCACAAGTCCTACCCTCTGTCCGAAGCACCCTTCTCTCCCCTGTTCACTACTTAATTCCTATTCACCTGTCAGATCCTAGCCCAAGTTGCTCTTCGGCTGAGAAGCCTTCCCTGATTAGGTCACAGTCTCCTGTTACAGTCGTGGTATTGGCACGTGTCACAGATGCAACCTCACATTCTTTTGTGGTTATGTACCATACCTCTCCCACTATGCTTGCTGTGAGCTTCGTGAGGAATGTTTTACTATCCACCATACCCACAATGCCTAATACAACGCACAGAGTCAGGGCTCAACAAACAGTCATGGAGTGAATAAATGGTCAGGGAAGGGTTTGCACTTAAACTTAAGGGGCGCACTGAAGAATCAGAGTGGCCAAACAGAAGGCAAGATAGGTGCAAGGGCCTCGAGGAGGAAAGAGG
Source organism: Delphinus delphis (assembly GCF_949987515.2). Lineage (NCBI taxonomy): Eukaryota > Metazoa > Chordata > Mammalia > Artiodactyla > Delphinidae > Delphinus > Delphinus delphis. The sequence goes on along the minus strand of NC_082701.1, from coordinate 47,473,358 downwards.
CAGGCCAGCGTCGCAGGCGCGTGGGGAGTGAGGGCGAGCGCCGCAGGACGTGCAGTCGGGGGCGGGGGGGTGCCGGGCTTCGCTCTGAGGATCGGTGAGCTGTGCAGGTAACAGCCAGGCGGGGACCCTCACTCTCCCCTCCCTCTCCCCTGCCCAGAGTTGGCGTCCCGGGAGCTGGAGAGCAAGTGCCGCGAGCTGGAGTCACAGCTGGCGGCGCGGGTGGCGGCCAACGCGGAGCTGCGGCGGGAAGTGGCGCAGCGCGAGGCGCTGGTGTCGGCGCTGCGCTGCAGCCTGCGCGCCGAGGAGCGCCGCTTCCTGGAGGAGCTGCGTCGCCGCAGCCACCGAGCCACCGTGCTGGGCACTGAGCTGCAGAAGCACACCGAGGCGGCCGCCTACCTCTCCTACCAGCTGCACGCGGCGCGCCAGAAACTGCAGACTCCGCGCCCAGGCCCCGGCGCCGCCGCCGCCGCCGCCGCCCCCGAGCCCCGGATCCGCCGGCGCGCACAGCGGGCCCGCCGCCCGCCCGCAGCCGAGGCCGCCGCCAAGGGCCCCGGCCGGGACTGGGCCGCCCGGGAGCGCTCGGCCGGCGCCCCGGACGACGCCGATGCCATGCCAGACCCCGCGCTCTTCCTCTACGCCCGGAGGCCCCCGCGGCCCAGTGGCCGCAGCCCGCGCCAGCCGCCTCCCCAGGAGCCCCCTGACCAAGCCACCCCGCCGGCCGCGCCCAGCCCGCCCAGTGCGCCGGCGGACCCGGAGTAAGCGCGGGGCCGGCTGGGAGGGGCGGGGCGGGGAGCGGGGGAAGGCGGGCCCGGGGCCCGACCAGGGACGCAGCTCTGGCCGCGCGGGCGGGTCCCGGGGGCTGAGGCAGCCGGTCCCTCCCCCAGGGAGCGGGCGGAGGCGGCCCCTGCTCCCCCGCCCCTTCGCCCCTCCCAGCCGCCCCCGCCTTTTGTATTTGCCAACAACGCCGAAGCTTTGAGCTCTCCCCTCCCGCCGGGGACCTCCTCCGCGGGGCCCAGCGAATGCATCATTTTTCTAGGAGAGGACTCACAGTACCGATCTTTATCTGGTCCCCACCCTGCCACTGGGAGGGGAAGGGGAAGGGGCGGGGGTCACGCCCTAACCCCGGGAAAGCTGACAATCATTTCGTGGGAGGGGGAAGCCTGGGCGGCCTACGGAAAGGAACCAGAGTGGCCCTTAGCATCCTTAGGCCTTCCAGCTCCCCGCTGCGGCCTCCCCCAGCCCCCCACGGCTGCCCTTCCCGCCGAGCCTTCCTCCAAGGGGAAGTTCGGGGTGAGGTCTAGAGGCTGGACCTTTACCTTGGAAGCCGCTTCTCCTCCCCCCTACCCTGTTTATAGGTCCTTACAGGTGAGCACGGAACACTTTAGAAGTCGCCTTCTCCAGAGCCTCCGATGGGGAAAGTGTGGACTTATTGAAGTTTGAGCTTCTGGAAATTAGCACCCATAGACCCTTAGAGAAGATTACAGAATGGGTTTGTGGCAGATCCTGGGCTAGAGCCGTCTCCAGCTCAGTTCTGCCCCAGGATGCCGACCTAGGTATTGACTCGGGACATGCCAGAGTCGGGCTGCCGCATCAGGCTTATGGAAGGGTTAGAAAGTGCTTTCAGGAGGTAGCTGGGAACCTGAAGGCTGCCCTGGGAGTTTTCCTAGTCCTGTTTATTGGTGCTAATTTTGCCCAGCTTCCTCATTAGCTGGCTGCACCCAGAGGCAGGAAGAAGGGCCCGGCTTCTTGGAAGTGGCAGCTGTTGAGAGAGGTTTGGGTTTGCTGGGGGGAGGGGGGGGAGGGAGTGGACAGGTTAGGCCCCAGCCTGGTCCTCTCCAGGAATGCCCCCAATCCTATCAGACCCGACAGTGGTGGGGTGCTTCGTGCCCTCTCTCTAGGTTGGGGAGTGGCAAAAGGAAAGAATACGGCCCACCTCCTAACGCGTTTCTCCCCATCTCCCCATCACGACCAAAGGCAGGAAGTGAAGCTCCAGTCCAGTTCATTGCCCCCACCCAGTCCGGCCTAGAAAGAAAGACAAATCCCTGGAACCCTGTCCTCTCATGCCATCCCTCCTCTGTTGGTCCTGCATCAAGTCCTAAGTGCCTGTGATGTCTTCCAGGGGCTGCCGTGGGAGGACGTGGGGCAGGGAGAGTCCTTTATCTCACTCACAAGCACCCATCCTGGCAGGTCCTGACCCTGGTTGGGGCTGAGCCTTCTGTTTGTCACCCAGGGGTCTGGGAGGTCTCTAGGGTGATGAACCCTTTTTCCGTCACGGCCCCATGAAGAAGAGGGGGAAAGAACCCCAATTATACCCTCTTTCACTGTATATGTTAGAGGGAGCAGGACACCCGTGAGCTCACACATACGCAGCCCCCTCCCAGCTCAGGACTGCTGAGACCACTGAGCAATAACCAGGCCTGGTCTAGGTGTCCGCCACCGAGGCACCCGTGGAACGGACCGTGCTGTCCAGTCTCAGGGGCCACAGCAGTGGCCTAGGGTCCTTGCTTTGCCTGCTCCCACCTCTCCCCTCCCCAGTCTCTGTGGCTGTGCCTCTATCCTCTGTGTCCCCTCAAGTGTGGGCGACCCACCGTACCCCCTTGACCCGTTGCCTTTCCTTTCAGAGCAGGTCTGAGTGAGGAGGCCTCTCTCTGCTCTCGGCTGCTCTCACCTGACGGGGCCCAGAGGATCCTGGGCAGGAGGGAAAGGGGGTCTTTCTGGAGGCAGCCTCATCTTCCACAATCAAACTTTTGGGGTGAACTGGGTGACTTTGTTACACCAATTCTACTACAGAGACGGTGAAGTACTTTATCCACCCGCCCACCCACTAAAAGCCATAGCTACGCCCACCTGGCCTCCCCCGGCTCTATAGCAATAGCCCTCTTCCTCCTTCCCTCCTGTGTACCCGAGCTGTCTGGCTGGGGGCCCCCAAACCCCCTACCGCACGGATCCTCCCGTGGCCTGCCTGCCTCTCCCCAAGTGACCCCATCAGCACCTCCCACCTCCTGTCCCTCTTCCAGCAATCAGAGATGATGACTCTTAATTGTGAGGTACTTGGAGGTACCCCACATGAAGGTCCAGCGTGCTGGGGCGGCTGACTCGCTGACTCCCAGCTGAGATGTCGGCGAGCTGGGGCAGAGGCCAAGGCAAATACAGGGTTCAGATTTTATGAGAAATTCCCGTTCCCTCTCCCTCTCCTGGAAATAATGGACAGAGGCTTCCTGCCTCTCTCCTGCACCTGGGTTTGGAACAGAACCCTCAGGGCAGCAGAATAAGACTGGGAGTCAGTGGCCTGCCCTTGGCCTCAGCGGTCAGAAACTCCTCAGCCTTGCCCTCAGCTTCTGGCCCTCCCCTTCTCCTAGCCTGGGGGACCCGCACTGCCAAGGGAAAGACGCCCTCCCTTGAGCCCCTGAAAAGTTTGGGTGGCTAGAAGGGAAACGATTGTTTCCTTCCCTCTCCCTGTCCTCCACCTCTCCCCTCTTCTCTGCTGCATGAATCCCCATTGGGGGAGGACTGTGTTGACATGGACACTCAGGGGCCCTAGTTGGAACCAGGAGCTGCAGGTGGGGACCCCTCCCCGTTCTGGAAGCCAATCAGGGACCTGTGGGCAATACAGCATGAGGCTTTGTACCCCTGCCCCCCAATATCCCACCCACAGTAGCCTGCAGTTTGGGGGGCCAGGCCAGGGCTGAAATGGGGTAGCCCTTCCCCAAACAAGCAGCAGAATAGAGGTCTCCCTGATGGAGAGGAAGGAGGCCGAGAGGGTGTGGAGGAGCATCTCTCATCACAGAGAGCCAGGGATCTCTAAGCACCCTCTCGCTGAGGTGCCAGCCTTGAATGGGGGACGCGCGAGGCTTCGGAGCCACCTGGCAGGAGCCCCATGGGCGCGGCAGAGGGATCCTGCTCCAAGTTCTCTGTTGGCTGCGCTTTTTAATCCAATGCTTTTCAGAGTGTATTCACTCACCCACAGAAATAGAACCCTGTGCTTTAGGGGTGACTGTCATATGCCTTATTCTTAATAAAATATCTGAAAAACACACAAGTCAGACTTTTTTCCTGTGGGCACTCTGCGCCCCCATCCCCTCAGCCCACCACAGGTCTGTGGAAAGGCCGTGGAGGAGATAGCGAATGGTTTGGGAGTTAGCCAGGGGGTTGGGTGAGACTGGCAGCTGAGACCCTGAAGTCCCCTCAGTAGGCATTCCTCACATAGAGCATAAGGCGTTCATCTGAGATGTCTGTCCTGATGCTCAGGTTAGCCCTGTCCCTCTCTCCATGCCACCCCAACCCAAATGAACAAACAAGACCTTAGATTAGAGGCTCCTGGCAAGGGTTGGCAGGGGTAGATTGGAAGGGTTCCGTGCCTGGAATTGCCCATTGTTGTGGCCTAGAAGGAATCCTGGGGTTCTGGACGTCTTTGGCTATGCCAGTTCTTCTGCCCTGACAACCATCTCCATCTGATCCAGATGCAAGAAGCCCAGCATCCCGAAGAAGAGCCCTAATCTTATCCTCCACTAACAAGGGCTATCCAAGGACTGTGGTCTGGGAGCTCAGCACACTCAGCATCTTCAGGCCTGTACATTTTCAATGTAGGTCTATGTTGTGGATGCCTCTAGGAGAAAAAGCAGCAGCTCTGCCTTCTAAGAACGCAGGGGACGTATTGGTTTTGCCTGCAGCCTTTCTTCTGATAACAGTACCTATTACTTCCTTTCAGGCAACAGCCTTCTCCCAGCTTAGTCAATGTGTTGCGGGGCTCTGACCCCACCCGTGTGACCCAGGTAAGGTAGGTCACACTGATTGGGCTGGAAATGGGCATGCAACTCTAAGCCAATAAGAGTCCATCTCAGAACTTTTACTGTAACCATTCATTTAACACACCAAGTTAGGTGCTAGGGATACAGCAGGGAACCAAACAGAACTACTGAAGGACAAATTCTTGGGTGGCTGAAACAGCAGAACATCAGCTTGGAAATCTGGTGGGCCGTTTGCCGTCACCGGGGACGGGGCTACCTGATTATGAAGCGCCACAAAAGAAGTAAAACCTAGAAAGGGGGAGGCAATTCCTTTTTTTTTTTTTTCTGTCATGAGTGTTTTTTTTTTTTAATTTTTGTGACATATAGTTGATTGACAATGTTGTGTTAATTTCTGCTGTACAGCAAAGTGATTGAGTTATACATATATATTCTCTTTCATATTCTTTTCCATTATGGTTTATCATAGGATATTGAATATAGTTCCCTGGGCTGTTGGACCTTGTTGTTTGACAGTGCCTGATAATTAAGCTGCCTGGATCCTGCTGTGCCTGCAGCCCACGTACCCGTGCCTTTTTCAGTTACATAGACCAATAAGCAGCCCCCCCGCCACTTTTGTATTTAAATGATTAGCATTAATTTGTGGGGCTTTTCTGCTTTTTATTTTAACCTAAATTTAGACCTAGAGAAAAGTTGCAATAATGATGCAGAGTTCCTGCATGTCTCTCACCCAGCTTCTCCTAATGTTAACATCTTATTTTATCATAGTACAATTATCCAAACCAAGAAATTAACATTGGTACATGGCTATTAACTAAACCACAGACTTTATTTGAGTTTCACCAGGTTTTCCCCTAGGGTCCTTTTTCTGTTCCAGGAACCTATCCAGGGTCCCATTCCATTTAGTTATTTTTTCCTTAGTCTCCTCCAATCTGTGACACACTTTTTTTTTTTTTTTTTCCTCTTGGTATGCGGGCCTCTCACTGTTGTGGCCTCTCCCGTTGCGGAGCACAGGCTCCGGACGCGCAGGCTCAGCGGCCATGGCTCACGGGCCCAGCCGCTCCGCGGCATGTGGGATCTTCCCGGACCGGGGCACGAACGCGTGTCCCGTGCATCGGCAGGCGGACTCTCAACCACTGCGCCACCAGGGAAGCCCTGTGACACACTTTTAAAAGCCATTTTGAGTTGGATTTTAGTGCCTTGCTAACCCCATGAGACCTGATGATGTCAAAGAGCAAATAATCAGTGGGGGAGAGACAAGTGGACCCCAACTAATAAAGTACATTGAATAAAATATTTGCTGAACTCTAAGGAGGGGGTGACTGCTTCCAGCTGCCAGGACTGAGAAACAGTTTCACAGACACAATGGTATCTGAGCTTGATTTCATAGACCTTGATTTCATGCCTCTTTTCCCATGATGCTTCTCCCACAGAAGTTGGCATTGAGAAAAGGTAAATGACTTGCTCAAGGTCACATAGTGAAGGAGTCAGGGATGGAGATAGATGACGTCACATACAGTCATGCACAGGGGATTGGTTCCAGGACACTCCCCCCAAACTCCCTCCCCCTCCCCCCTCCTCCACAGAAACCAAATCTGAGGCTGCTTAAGACCCTGATAGAAAATGGAAATTCCCTGGCAGTCCAGTGCTTAGGACTCTGTGCTTCCGCTGCCAGGGGCCCAGACTTGATCCCTGGTTGAGGAACTAATCCCTCAAGCCATGTGGTGAGACCTTAAAATTTAAAAAAAGGCATAGTATTTGCATACATCTTCCCTTATTCTGTATTTATTTATTTATTCTTTGGCCATGTTGCTCTGCTTGTGGGATCATAGTTCCCCAACCAGGGATCCAACCCAGGCCCCTGGCAGTGAGAGCATAGAGTCCTAACTGTTGGACTGTCAGGAACACCCAATTCTCCCTTATACTTTTTTTTTTTTTAACATTTTGGTATATATATATATTTTTTTTTCTTTTTCTTTTTAAATATTTATTTATTTAGCTGCACTGGGTCTTAGTTGCGGCATACATGTGGGATGTAGTTCCCTGAGTAGGGATCAAACCCAGGGCCCCTGCATTGGGAGCATGGAGTCTTAACCACTGTGCCACCAGGGAAGTCCTCTCCCTTATACTTTAAATCATCTCTAGATTACTAATAATTCCTAGTACAATGTGAATGCTATGTAAATAGTCATAAATGCGGTGTAAATTGTAAATACAATGTAAATGCTATGTAAGTAGTTGCCACTGCAGCAAATTCAAATTTTGCTTTTTGGAACTTTCTGGAATTTTTTTTTTTAATATTCTTGGGAGTTCCCTGGGCCTAGTGGTTAGTGTTCAGCGCTTTCACAGCTGTGGCCCAAGTTCAATCCCTGGTCGGGGAATTCCCACAAGCCCCATGGTGCCAACAACAAAATTTTTTTTTTTAATTTAGTTTTTTGATCCGCGGTTGGTTGAACCATTCATGCGGATGCAGAACCCACAGATATGGAGGGCCAACCTGCATATTGATTCCTACCCAGTGTGCCCAGGTGGAGGAGACAGGGCAGCCCTGGCTGCCCCATCTTCGTTCCTCGCTCCAGCCTCTGGGGATCAGGTTTGAGCCCAGGGTGAACTAAGGCTAGACCTGTAACAGGCCCAGGAAGTATGGCCCAGGCCTCCCTCTGCTTGCCCCTAGCCTTTTATCTCCCCAGGTAGCTGAGGAAGGGAAGGACCAGCCCTGGGTAAACATCTACCCAGGACTCTGGGGTCCCATTTCAAGTAGAGAAAAAGGAGAGAAGAAGAGGAAGGGGGAGAGGGATTGGCCTTTGGGTCCTCCCAGAGACCCCTGTGGGTTCTAGGCTGAGCCCAGCCCAGAGTCACAGTACAGAGCAGAGATGTGCAATGTCAGCACCACCTAACTCAGAGATCATATTTTTCAATCCTTTCATTTTATAGATCATGAGACTGAGGCCCAGGGAGTCTTACTGTCACCCCTCCTGGCAATTCTGACCACACAGGTTTGGGTTGAGGGAGGTGGACCCTCTCTCATGGGTTCCTGGAGTCAGGCCATTGGGGTAGGGGACTCCTTCCTGCAATCCGGGAGGTTTGGGTCCCAGCTCACCTCTCCAACCCCTTGGGAACTCTGAAAATGAGGGGGGAAAATAGGAATGCCCAGCTGAATGGGCACATCCGTCATAACAATAATTAGGGAGATGGGAGGCTTTAAGCAGACTCATTACGTAGGGTAGGTCTCAGCCTCGGTAAACTTCCCTTTGTATTTACCTAGCATCTGTACCCAGAAGCCATAAAGATGGGGAGTACCACCCAGGCAGGCAGCCCTGAGGATGGGGACTGTGTAACAGGAGCCTGCTAAGGAAATGGGAAGAGGATCCACAGAAGCTATGTTGCAGGTTCGAAGGCTGCTGGGACTGCTTAGCCACTAGGCCCCTGGACAGACTGGTCATTAGCGCCCTTCCTTACTTACCAGTAGGCACTCGCAGACCTTGATCATAAGGAGGACATAGGAGTAAGGCCAGGGCAAGGTATAAGCTGGTGCCTCTCCAGGGCTCAGCATGGTGGGTCTCAGCTAGGCATCACGGAAATGATCTGAAGCTCTGTATACAGAGGTCAAAGCATACAGTACATAAAAGGAATATTTGCTCAGAAAGCCCAGATATTATAAATATCTGGTGAAACCCCGTGGAGGCATCTAAAGGACTGCTTGGCTCTGCCTATACCCGGGACCTCCATTCAACCAACCACTGTGCATTAAGCACTACGATGCATCAGGCTCTGGGGAGATGCTGGGGATACCAGATAAATAAGGTATGGTCGTTGCCTTCAAGAAGTCCCCTGGTCTAGCAGCTGGACTCCTCACCTGAGAACCAGACATCCTAGTTTGGCCAAGACAGTGTTGGTTTATGCCTGTTGTCCCAAGGTCCTTATTAATAGTGTCCACTTTCACTCCCAGAGTGTCCTGGTTTGCATGATACATCACATGGTCACCCTAACCATAGCGCAATGTATAGGCAATGGTGGAAATAGTTGGGGAAAGTGATGGGAGTCGTTGTTGTTAAGACTATGGTGAGAAGACATTGGTGGAAGCAGCTTGAAAGTAAGAAATAGTCTGCTTAATATGTGATTGGACCACCAGACGATAGAGAAAGTGGTCAGAGGATGATGCTTTTTGTGTGTATCTGTTTCCCTATCCCCAGGCTTGCTGCTCAGTGTTCAAACAGGGCTACGCTTTTGGTTATGAGCGGTGTTACCAACATGGAGGGGGCTTCCAACTTCAGCTACACTGGACTAGGTACAATTCTCCAAATTCCTTGAGTTTCAGTTGGGAGACTGGTTAAAAGACTTATGGTACACCTACACACTGGGATATTATCCAGCCATAAAATGTAATGAGAAAGCTCTTTGTGTACTGATATCTCCAGAATATAGTAAGTAAAAAAATCAGGGTAAAGTATGTTACCATTTGTGTAACTAAAGGGAAATACACACACACACACACACACACACACACACACACACACTTATATGCAAAGAATATCTCTAGAAGAATATAAAAGAACTGGTAATCCTGGTGGTCTGGGAAGGAAAACCAGATGGCTGGGGGCAGGTGACAGATTTCACTGTATGCCCTTTTATGCTTTTTGAAATTTGAACCATTTGAATGTATTCAAAGTTCTAAATAAAATTAAAAGGTTTTAAAAAAAATAAACGAGTGAATAAATTCCCAGGGTCCCTCTTTCTGTGTCTTCCCATATGATTCCTCTGTCTTGCTCATTAAAATCCTTCTTATCCTTCAAAGCTTCAGAGGAGCTTCTTCCCAGAAGCCCTCCCTGACTGCCTCCCCTGCACACTCAGAACAGCCTTCTTTAAAGGCTTTTATTCTGCAGCCTTAGACATGAGATTGCTGTGTGCATCTCTCTTCACCCACCAGATTGAAACTTCTCCTGGCAGGGACTGGGTCTGGTTCATCTCTGATCTTCCTGCAGTACTGAGCTCCTGCAAGCTTTGCTTGAAAGAGAGAGTGAAGTATTTTACACTATCTAAAGTGCTTTGATGATCACTATCTCCTCCCAGCAGTTAGGTAAGAGGCCAGACAATGGATGTTTTTATTTGACAGAGGAAGTTCCTGAGATTCAGAGGCGTGATAGTCAAGGGACTTGCTCAAGGTTTCGAGAAGAGACAAGGTTGCAGGATGCAGATTTCCAATCCAACTCCGTGTTAGGTTCATGTACCACCTGACTGCCCACCTTCCCTGTGGTGGGCTGTAGTCAGGTCTCGTTTTTATTTCCAGCCTGCTTGTGCAATAGTCCAAACTCGTCTCCCCCGGTCTAGCTCAGTCCCCTTATCCTCCACACAGCAACCAAAGCATTTCTCACCTCCCTTCCTCCTGCTTAAGTGCTTAAAGCCTTTCACTGGCTCCCCTTCCCATCACTCGTACTGCAGGACAAAGTCCATTTTCCTCTGCAATTTTTATGAGGCACTAGGCCCACCCCAGCCAACCTCTGCAGCTTCAGCTTCCCAATTTCTATTAGTTCCTGGAATATGCCTTAAGTGCTTCCCAATGGCTTCCTGGGCCTGTGCAAGGAAGACCGTCTCACCCTCTCAGCTTGGAGAACTTCAGGTCACTGGCAAGACCTGGTAAAATGTCATCTGGGCAGCATTCTCTGACTTCACTTCTCAGTCCCCACCAGGCCCCAAACATCTGAAAACACGAACTACTGTAAAGTGTCCAGGCTGTGGATTTAGCCTGTTCTAGCTAAAGTCTTGCTCTCTGTGTGACCTTGATCTTAGCTTCCTCCACTCAAAAATGGGGCTAATGTGCCAGCGCGGATGTGAGGACGCATCTGGTGGGGGGTGTCGAGGCCGCTGGCAGAGGGGAGCCCGTTGTGGCTCAGGACAAAGTTTGGTGGGCTCATCTCTGGTACTTCATCCCTATTAGCCACCCGCCACCCCTGCCTCTTGTGACCATGCCCTAGGCTACCCTCCACCCCCTCCTCAAGAAGCCAGACGCACACCCGCTCCACCCCTTCGGGGACGGCAAGCTCGGTGAGCACGGCGCTGAGTGAGGGTCATATTAACACCTCAGATTAGACACCGCGTGGTCATTTGGCAGATCTGCAATAGGAAGCCATTGGGGGAGGGGACTGTAAGCAATAGTAGTCCAGACGAGTCTCCCCGCAAGGTCAAGGTGCCCGCCCGACGGGCAACGAACCGCAAGGACTCCTCTCCGTAGCCCCGCCCCTCGAGGGGGCCCGAAACCTTTCTCTAGCCAGAGCCAGGGTACGTTCCCTTTAAGGCGTTCAAAAAAGTCACCACGTTGGTACACAGCGAACGAGGCGTGGCGTATTTTGTCCCTCGCCGGCCTTCGTGGGCCGGGCCGGGCGCGAGGGCGGGGCAAGGGAGCGGCGGTGGGGTCAAAGGCCATAGCGCGCACCACGTGGGCCGGTGACTCCGTCCTTCCCGCAGCTGCAGCGGCGCGCAGGGCACTTGGGTTAGTGGCGCGGCGGGCGGCGCGGACAGCCGAGGCGGACGCCCGCTCCCGCCGCCATGGTCATCAAAACAGACGAGTTGCCGGCGGCCGCCCCGGCGGACAGCGCCCGGGAGCCCAGCTCGCAGGCCGGTGGCAAGGGGCGGCCGGGCGCGACGGGTGAGCGGGGCCGGGGTCGGGGGGCAGCAGGGCGGGAGGCTGAATCGGGCCGAGTGGGCGGGGGGGGTTCGGGGTTGCGCGGGGACCGCCGCCTTCCCTCCGCGCCTGGCTGGGTTGCATCTCGCCGAGCCCTCCACCGGGCGCCCCCGCCCTGAAGGTCACCTTCACTGTCGCCCCCGCCTGCGGCCCGGGCTTCACACGTGGGGTCCCGGGGCGGGCAGCGGCGGCTAACACACGCGTGCCAGATCGCGGAGAGACGTGCACGCGCATGCAGTTTCGGGGTGTGCCGGCTCCGCAGACGGACGGACGCGGCGGCCCCACCCCCTACGCCCCCGGGCATGGGGAACTCTCCGGACTGGGGTCACTTGACACTTGCTCCGTCAAGCACCCCCTTCGCGTCAGGATCCCAAGCATTCCCTGTGCACAGGGCTGCAGGCTTGCGAGTTAGACTCAGCTTGGGACTTCTCAGGCTTGGTCTGTGGGAAGAGTGCAAGTTGGGGTGTGTGTTTCGTGAGGGGGTTTCTGTGGTTCGTTCCCGGAGGCAAGGCTTTAACCCCAGGTCTGCAGGGTCTGATCTCCGTCCTGTAAGATGTCGGCCTGGAGGGCAGACCTGGGGGTCTGCCTGTGTATGGGGGCAAAGCCAAACTCCTTGGCAGGAGGTGGTGTTTGTGCCAGAACTTGATCATTAACCCGCCTTATTGCGAAAAGTGGGTCAGCCCAGAGTTGCTGTTTTTAAGGCAAAGGTCATCAGCATGGAGTCAAGCTCCCAGCTCTCCCCCGTGGGGCTGTGTGGCATTGGCTTTGGGAGTGGCTGCAGTTTTTCTCAGGTGGGGCCTGCCTCTCTCCTGGGCCTCCTCTGTTTCCTCTGTTTCTTCCATCACATCTTTGACTACAACCCTGAGGTTGGAAGCCCCTTCCCAGCCCTTGGGTTGTCATCTCCAAACCTTCCTCAGAGTCCCAGGGCTGGGCTGTGTCCCTCTGTGCCCTGGGTGACAGTGGGAGTGCAGAACTCCCCGTGCCTCCCACTCCCCATAACGCTCCTCAAAAGGAACTTGTCATCTTCATCTCCCTTCCCAGCTTGGGTGAGTCAGGACGGGAACAGTGTTAGGTGGGTTCTCTGACCCTGTAACTGATCACAGCCAGGTTAGCTGATGGTGGGGGATAGGTACTGTGGCAGCTTTGCTGATTGCCTAGAGAAGGCCAAGGTTTGGGCAGAATGACAAATGCTGATGACTCCAGCCTGCCAGGCTTCACCCTGATGAGGTTCTGAATCAGTGGAGCAGGCTAGATAGGAGGAGGTCGATTTCCCCTCCAGCAAAGAGACCTGAAGAGATGAAGCGACTTGGCCAAGGTCACACAGCAATTCAGCATTTGGATTTCCAGCTCACAGCCAGATTGCCAAGGCTGCCCTGGCCTGTCCCAGAGGAAGCTGGGAGAGGCATGTTGGCTGGGATCATATGCTGAGAACATAGGGACTGAGGAGAGGGCAGAGTGTTGGAGAATTTCTTTGAGGGGGTCTGTCTGGGGCAACCTGGGTCAGGGGAGGGTACAGCTGTTCATTTTGGGGAAACTGGAAGCATACTAGCAGGTGGAACATTGGCTCCCTAAGCCTCTGGGAGGCTTGTATAGAGCTAGGACTTGAATTATAGCCAGTCTGAATCTATTCAAAGGAGGAGGAGGCGGCCTTAATGGAGACCCCCAACAGGCCCTCACCCAGGCTTCTGACCTCAGAACCCAGCTCTGGAAGTCCCCTTGAGGGGGACTAGTCCCCTTGAGGAGGTGATCAAGGCCTTTTATGGGGGGACCAAGGATCAGTTGCCTTGTTGGGAAAAAAGCTAGTTTTAGGGGTTAAGAGAATAGCAGGTTTTTCAAGTTTATGGTGGTGTGTCGAGTTCCTTCTGCCTAGGCGAGGGCTCCTTGGAGCTGAGGCCCAAAGCGGAGGGGAAGGGGGCTGGCAGACAGGAGAGGAACTTGGGGGCTTAGGGGAGCTCCTGGACAGGACCCCAGAGCTCTTCTTTTGGGTAGGTCTGAGCAGAGCAGCTCAGGGAACACTGGACTCTCCCCAGACCCTGCAGACCGCTTCTGGCCTGGGTGGAGATGGGAAGGAGGCAAACAGATGCCTACCTCCTTGGGATCTTCCTTAGGCTACCTGCCCCCACCCCTTTCCCTTGAAGCCCCAGATTCCTGGGATGGGGTGATATGCCTTCTGAGGCCTAACTTCCTGCAGGAGCCTCACCCTGTGAGGTTTTGGCTAGGGCGGGGCCTGGCCCTGGCACAGTCTACTGAGTGAGGCCATGCCAGGCTGGGAAACGCACACAGGGGCCACCTGGGATGGCTTACGTTTCTTTTCTAACTCCCTTCAGCTGCCCATTGGGTCCACGTTCTCCCGGGCCAGGCCGGGGCTGTGCTTTGTCTCTCATTCTGGGGGGCGGGAGGTGTGTGCCATGCAGTTTGGGCAGCCCCTTCCCATTCTGCAGAGGATCGCCTTTCTCCTTCCCTAAAGCCCAGATGCTCAGGGGTACCCCCTGGGGTAAGGAAGCAGGGGTGTAGAGGAAGGGGGTACTGTTTACCTGGTGGGCGCTGCAGCCTGGGGGCTGGCGCTCAGGCCTGGGCTTGGGCGTCTGACAGACCTGGTTGTTTTCTTGACCTGGCTTGGCTGCCTGTTGCCTCTGCGACCTTGGGCAGCTTGGTTACTAAGCTTCTGGAGCCGCAGTTTCCTCAAGTGAGATGGGCTGGTCGAGCTGCTGGAGGGACCTGCCACGGGCTGGGCCTAGAGTGAGCGTTGGCTCTGTGGTAACCAGGGTGGGAGTGGTTGCAGCAGTTACGCAGGGGTCACTGCCAGGCTGCTCTGCCCCCCCTTCTCCACAGGGCTGGGGTGTGTCCGGGGAGGGCGGCGGAAGAAGAGGGGCTCTGCCGGGGCCTGGCCCTCCGCGGAGTGTGCGCGAGCCAGAACCCTCGGCGGGGGGTGCGGGAAGCCGTGGGCCTGCTGGGTGCCGGCCCTTCAGGGCTGCCTGGAGGGGGCCTGAGGGAGCCTGGCTGCCGCCCCCACCCTGGTTAGTACGGCTGCCGGAGCAGGCCCGCCTGGGCCCTGGCAACAAGTCAGAGGCCCTGGGAAGGCGCCCTGGCAAGGCTGGGCATGTTCCTTCTCCACAGCCGCGCGGCCTTTGGTCTCTCGCTGCCAGCTCTGTTTTCCCCAGGGGAGAGACTTGGTTTTCTCCTGGCAGCGCAGGGGCTGCTGGGGAGGGAAGTCGGAGCCTGCCAGCTTCTTGGTGGAGCTGGAGGCCTGGGGCACGGGTGCAGTTGTCCTCTGGGCGCCTGGGGTTAGGGTTCCCACCAGAGCTAGTGACTCTCAGGAAGGGGAGAGCTGTCAGGTCACCTGCAGGGGGCAGCACGAGCCAGAGGCCCCAGCCAGCCTCTTGACCCAGGAGGTGGGCAGGGTGCTCAGTGCAGCCGGTGGACAGGGGGGCAGCCACCTCGTGGCCTGGGCCCGAGTCTGTGCCAGCTGTTGCCGGCAGCCAGCTGAAGCGGTCCTGCCCACCCCCACTGGGGTTGGGGCCGAGGAGAGGACTCCCTTGCTGGGCTCTACCCCTGCCCGCCAGTCCCCAGGGCCCTCGATCCTGAGGGGCCCAGGTACCCCAGACGCTGGGTTCTCCTGCCCCGCTGCTTCACCAGCAGGGACCCTCTTTTTGGGGGTACAGGGAGATGGGCCTGAGCACTGGTGGCAGCTCCACCTGGGGTCCTGGAGCCACCAGGGCCTCCAGGCCCACGGCCGTCCTTCTGGCCGACCTTGAGCAGGATGCGAGGCCGGGGGACTGTGCCCTTCCCAGGGCCGCCCAGCAGGCCTGGCCCTGCTGAAACCCGAAGCCAGCCGGCGGCCAGCTGCATGGCGGCAAGGGTAGAGGCAGAGGCCGGGACGAGGCACCCAGGCAGTGCCGGGCCTGAGCTGGAGAGCTGGCTGACTCGCGGCCATGGAGGTCCTGTGACTCCAGAACGCGGGCTGGGGCAGCCGCCCACCACACCAGGGGGGCTGTGGGGACAGGGAGCCAAGTGGCTGGCCTCTGGTGGGGAGGCCACTGGGCCTTGATCCGCTGTAGGGAGACCTTGAGGGTGCTTTGCAGGAGGGAGGAGGGGCAGGGCGGGCTGGCCTTAGGGGAGTGGAGGCCCCTGGGAACCAGCCACATTCCTTTGAAATCTGATAGGAGATTGGGTGCCCCCTGGGGCGGGAGCCTGCAACAGAGGTGCCTTCTGGGCAGGCTCCCTGAGCCAGGGGGGGAGTGGGAGCTGTGGCTACCCTTGCCCTCCTCTCTGTCCTCCTGGCCCAGACTCAGGGAGCACAGGCCACCTGTCTGGGTCCAGGCCTCTGGTTTCCCACTTTTGGGGTCTCAGAGACCTCAAAGCTGCTGTTCTGTATTGGGCAGGGGCCCCCTCATCCTGAGGGCTGGTCAGCCAGCAAAGCCTTTCTCAAGGCCTCAGCTGGGGGAAGGCCGCCTCATAGCTGTCACCCCTCTTGCTGCATTTTGAAAACTGACCAACCACCACCCTTCTCCCACCCTCCTGTCCCTGTCTGCCGTGTCACAGAGTCAGCCAGGTTCTCCCTTTGGGGCCGGCTGCTCAGTGTCCAGGGGCTTGGGGTTGCCCCGCCTAGGACTGTGGGCTCACTTGAAGGAGCGGTCCTTGTGCGTCCTTGTAGTTGTTGGGAGTTTACCTTCAGGTTAGGAGCGGTGTGCTGGGGACGGAGGTGGCGACAGCTACTGAAGGCCCGCCGTGGGCCAGGACTGAGGGCAGGGCAGCCATGTGGTAGAGGGGCTCTCCAGGGGGGAATCTAGGGTCCACTCTTGACCCTGGGCAAGGCACTGAACTTCTGGGCCTCAGACATCCTTATTTGGGGGAAGGAGGAGGAGACCGTATCTGAGCTCCTGGCCGTTCTGTTTATCACTCAGTTGAGGGGACGCGGGAAGAGGGAGTGGCTTCTCTCCACGTCCCGTTCCCGGTCCCCCCGTGTGCCCTTGTGTGTCAGGCTTATCTGGACTTTTATACATTTCCAGAGGCCCCTGCTCCATGTTTCTGGTAGGTCTGGGTAGAGCCCACACAGCTCTGGGGAGGTGCACCCCGTCCCCACTCCTCACAGCTGGGTAGGGAAGAGGAGGTGGAGTCTGGATGGGTTGGGGTCCAGAGCAGAGCTGGCTGAGCTGACCTGTCTGGAGCTCCCAGATAAGCAAGGGGCCAGTCTGGCTGCCAGGAAGGCCCTGGGCCGGAAAGCCCCTTGGGCCAGTGGGGCTCCAGGCAGGCCTGTGTTTCGCTGGAGGGTTTCTGCGAGGACATCCTCCTCTCCCCCAGCGGGGCAGGGCGGGAAGGGCTCTCCGCTGTTCCCCTTAGTGCCTGCGGAGAAATGGGAGCTTTTGTCACCTGCTCCTTCTCCCCACGACATGTGTGTCGGTTGCTGGTCACAAGTGCGGGACTTTTACAGTAATTAATTCATTAATTCAGTGCCTTTCTGTTGAGCGCGGGCAAGACCGGAGGAGGAAGATAGAGCTGCTGGTGTGAACAGCCCCCCAAGTGCAGCACGACACTGCTGCCAGGGGTCATTGGTCAGGCTTCAGAGAAGAGAGTTTATTTCACCTAGGCCTTGACGGATGAGTAGGAGTCTGCCTGATGGAATGGTATATGGGGGGCAGCATAAACAAAAGCGCAGGTAGGAGGGAAAATGTGTGGCTTGTTCTTAGGCTTCCGGGTAGTTTGGTGTAGCTGCACCTTGATGGGGAGAACTGGCAGGGGCTGAGGTGGACTTCAGGCCTAAGATGTTCGGTTCCCGTGAGCGGTAGAGCAGTGGAGAGTATTAGAAGGTTCTGAGTGGTACCTTTTTTTTTTTTTTGGAAGAGGAAAAAGCTATATTTATTTGATTCTATGGATTTTCACTTATTCCTATTAACCATTAATTATGCTGATTTACCATTAATTGAAATATTTTATCTTTTTTACTATGGTCACCTTTAATAACAACTTAAAAAGCACTTTATTTAAAAAAGGAGTTATCTGTATTTACCAGAATTCGTTTGTAGAAGCACAAGTGTTGACTTTGGATCACCCTTAGCTACTCATCTGAGGATATGGTCACACCATGGAAATGAAGATCACTTGTAGACTTTGGATATAAAACATGAACAGTTCACAAAAGTTGGTATAAGAATTTGCTCGCTACAGTTTCAATGCCCTCGTTTTCTCAAAAAGCTCCTGATACGTTTTTTTCTAAATCGTACCCTGAAATAAACACTGGTTTAACAGTTGTGTCATACAATAATACAAGCTTCTTGTAAACACCTGGAAAGTACAGACTTTATAAGGAAAGGATTATATGACTGTTAATCTTGTTATTTAAGGAAAGCCACTGAATTCTGAGTCTTTCAGTCTTTCTACTGGAATAGATATAAATGTACATAGACACACATAATTAGGACTAGTGCATGTTCTAATTTTTTTTAATTGCAGTACAGTTGATTTACAACGTTATGTTAATTTCAGGTGTACAGCAAGTGGAATTCTTGAAATAGGGGAAATGGCCTGCAGCAGTCCTGTGACCAGTTTGGAGATTAGGTTGGGTGACTAGATAGGGATGAGGGGGGCGAGCATTCGCAGAGCAGGGGCTGGTTTGTGGAGGAAGATAAATTCCGTGCTGACAAGATGAGTCTGGTGAGGCCTAAGGGATGGCCACATGTTGAAAAACTGGAGCGAGGCCTGGATTGGTCACGTGAGCTGGGAGACGGGAGGGCATTTGCAGTCACGGGCAAGGGTGAGGTGGGAATGAGGAGAGGCTGGGGCCCAGGACACCCACAGCTGGACTGCCAGGAGGAGGGCAAGCTGGAGAGAGAAGAAAAAGAGCAGCAGAGTCCATCAGGGAAGAGGAGGAAGTGAGCGGTGGGGGAGGGGAGCCAAGCAGCTAGTTGCCTAAGGCCAGAGCAGACCCTCAGGTTTGGCCCTTAGGGTGGCATTGGTGGCTCTGGGGAGAGTGGTCTGGGTGGCCTATTCACACGGCTGCCAGACTGGGGGCCCGAGGAGCAGATAGGAAGCGAGGGCCCAGGGTGTGGAGGCGAGCGAGCGGGCAGTAGCCTGCAGGCGTGCCCTGGGGTGCGGTGGGACCGGAGTCTGGCGCAGGGCCGAGTCTTGGGAGGACAGGCAGACGCCATTCTGTAGGGCTGTGTCCACCCTGGTAGGTGAGGCAGACCTCGCCAGCGAGGCCCGTCTGACTCAGCTCCTTTCTTTTCCCCCGCAGAGCTGCCATCAGTCATGCTGTTGAATGGGGACTGCCCGGAGAGCCTGAAAAAGGAAGAGGGGGCTGCCGAACCGCCCCGGGAAAATGGGCTGGATGAGGCTGAGCCGGGAGAGGAGACCACTGGACAGGAAGTCATTGTCATTCAGGACACGGGCTTTTCTGTGAAGATCCTGGCTCCTGGGATCGAGCCCTTCTCCCTCCAGGTGAAATGATAGAGGGGTACTGGGGGCCAGGGCCTGTGCCTGTTGGGGAGCATGAGGGTGCGAAGCCAAGCTTTGCCCTTGCCCGGTCTGGCCCCGTGTTGAGGCAGGAAACCGAGGGTCCTGTGCCTTCCAAGGTCACTCAGCTAACGTGGTGGACGTGGGAGTCCAGGTTCAGGCCGTTGCCTCAGTGCAAGGGGACAGATCCCAGCTGGGACTGCCAGCCCTGTTTGGGGATCGGTATGGTAGTGGCTGGGTAGTGTTGGGGTCCCAGGGCTCCCCACCCTCAGGTAGGTCAATTCTCTGGCTGGAGTTTTACCATCTGTCTGAGAGGAGAGTGGTAGTGGGTGGTCTTCAAGAGCCGAGCCGACCCAGAGGTCTTGTAAACTGTTACTCTTTGGGGAACCAGGTGAGGGCCTCTTGTGTCTTCTGGGGCCACAGGCTTCAGCCCCAGAGCACACCTTCCTGAAGGGGGAAGCCATTTGCCCTGGGGACCTTGGCACTGGGCAAAGGAGGAGGCAAGATGACTCTTTTCTTTTCCTTGTTTTTACACCTCCTGCTGCTCTACTCAGGGCCTGCTCTTGGTCTGCAGGAATAGTTTAAGCTTGCGGGTAACAGGGCAAGGCTCTGTCCTGCATGTGTGTATATGTACCCTGCACACACACATACACACACACAGGTGCAAGTGGGCATGGTATGTATGGGCAGGGCCTGGAATTTAAAATAAAAGCCAAAAAGGGGGAAACAGTATTTGGAGCATTGACTTTAGGCATCCAGGTGCTTTGGGCTGGGGAAGCGGTATGTTTTCACCAGGTTGGTCAGGGCCTTCTCCCTGGCAGGTGTCCCCCCAGGAGATGGTACAGGAGATCCACCAGGTGCTCATGGACCGTGAAGACACATGTCACCGCACCTGCTTCTCACTGCACCTGGACGGCAACATGCTGGACCACTTCTCAGAGCTGCGCAGTGTGGAGGGGCTGCAGGAGGGCTCGGTGCTACGCGTGGTGGAAGGTTTGTCCGGAAGTTGTGCGGCCCGCCAAGGGGGGGCATGAGGAGGCGGGGCCAGGCGGCGCTCACCCCCACCCCACCCCTCCCGCTGGTACCTTGGTGTCACTGTGTCACAGATGAGCACGTGGAGGCTCAGGGCAGCCTTGAACTTGTGGAGGCAGGAGAAGACAGGACAGGAGCACAGGTCTGCTTCGCAGGCCGTCACAAGCACACCCTCCAACTTCATGGCTGAATATCAGAGTCGTGATTTTAAACAAAACAAACAGTGCCAGGCAGGTGCTTGAAATCAGCCCGTTCAAATTTTATAGATAAAAGTTCAGTCTCTTAAGGAAACTAAGGTTTCACGGCTCTTGAGCAGGGAAGTCAGGCCCAGTGTGGGACGGTCAGCTGGCACAGTGAGTCTGGTTTGTTTGTTTAAAAAAAAAAAAAAATCACGTGAACTTAGGTTACCTGGGGAAAGGTGGCACTGCTGTTCTAGGCATGTCAGCCAAGGAGCAAATGTGGGAGAAACGTAACCCAGCCGTGCCCAGACTTACCTAATGACGAAACCTCTGTCCTTCCCCAAAAGAGCCCTCATTGAAATTTCATGAAACATGAGTTGGAGAGCAGTGTTGCAGTTTGAGGTCCTGTAAGTCCTCAGGCCACCCCCGGCCAGGGCTGCCCTGGGAGAACTGGACTGAGCCCATGGGGACCTAGCAGCTGTGCTGGGCTGCCCACCCGAGACACTCGTGGGCAGAGAGCAGGGGCCTTCTGTGTGCACTTCCAGAGGCATTTCTTGTGTCCTTTGGCATAAGGTTCTTTGCAAACAAGGATCCCTGCCCAGCAGCAGGCAGGTGTATGTGTTGAAAGCAGAATTCCAGCTTATGTGTTCATAAGGGAATTTGTAAGTGAAAGCCTAAAACTAAAATCAAGACCACCCCTGGTAGTGCCATGGCCGACTTCTCTCTGCTGGGTGGGTTTTTGCCCTGGTGACGCCCTGCCCATCCCCCTCCCGACAGAGCCATACACGGTGCGAGAGGCCCGCATCCACGTGCGCCACGTTCGAGACCTGCTCAAGAGCCTGGACCCATCCGATGCCTTCAACGGGGTTGACTGCAATTCCTTGTCCTTCCTGAGTGTCTTTACTGACGGCGACCTGGGAGGTGCGCGAGGCATTGGGGCTGGCGGTTGGGCAGACGGGCCGGGAGCAAGTTGGCCAGGGGCTGGTGAAGGGGCCAGGGGCTCGGCCTTCCCACCTGGAGGGACACAGACCGGGGCCACCTGAGCTGGGGAGGGAGTTGGCCCCTGGGTGGTCCTGGGCTGACCACCAGCCTCGGGTCCCTCAGACAGCGGGAAGCGGAAGAAGGGCTTGGAGATGGACCCCATCGACTGTACCCCGCCTGAGTACATCCTTCCAGGGAGCCGGGAGCGGCCGCTGTGTCCTCTGCAGCCCCAGAACCGTGATTGGAAGGTGGGAGCAGGTCTCTTTTGGGGTGGGGGATCGCCACACCAGGAAGCCTGGCCCACTCGTGCTTGGCCGTTCCTGCAGCCCCTGCAGTGCCTGAAAGTGCTCACCATGAGCGGCTGGAACCCACCCCCTGGGAATCGCAAGATGCACGGGGACCTCATGTACCTGTTCGTGATCACAGCCGAGGACCGACAAGTCAGCATCACGGCGTCCACTCGGGGGTTCTACCTGAACCAGTAAGTCCTCGTGCGAGCCCGTTCCGAGTCCGTGGGCAGCTGCTTGGGGTGCCCTGCACAGTGGCCACCGTCTCCCTGCAGGTCCACAGCGTACCACTTCAACCCCAAGCCTGCCAGCCCCCGCTTCCTCAGCCATTCCCTGGTGGAGCTGCTCAACCAGATCAGCCCAACCTTCAAAAAAAACTTTGCCGCCCTGCAGAAGAAAAGGTAGCACCTTGGCCCACCTGTCCCTCATCCCACGTCCCATGGGGTGGGTGAACCATACAGCCTGAACTCTAGCCCTCCTGCCCTAAGCTGTGCCCCCAGCACCCCAGAGCTCCCTTCTAGGCAGCAGTCAGCCTAGCAGCCCTACGACAGGCGGCCGTGTGCTTCCGTCGGACTCTCCAGGGACAGGGCAGAGCCAGTGGGACCTTGGAGAAGGGGCCCAGGGCAGGGCTCTGGGCTCAGTGGGCTGCCCCATCTCCCCTCTGCCCACCACAGGGTCCAGCGCCACCCGTTCGAGAGGATCGCCACCCCATTCCAGGTATACAGCTGGACAGCGCCCCAGGCGGAGCACGCCATGGACTGTGTGCGCGCAGAGGATGCCTACACCTCCCGGCTGGGCTACGAGGAGCATATTCCAGGACAGGTGCCTGCAGCCTGGCGGCCCACCCTTAGCTCTTCCCTCCCTTCCCCTGGTGGGCGCCAGGCAGGGTTCTGGGTGCTTGGGGGGCTGTCTGTGGGGAGGCGGGGGACGGGACTGCCCCGAGCAGGTGCTGGGGGCTCAGGTTGAGCCGGTGTCTCCCTCCCTGCCCTGCTGTAGACCCGGGACTGGAATGAAGAGCTGCAGACAACGCGGGAGCTGCCTCGGAAGAACCTGCCTGAGCGGCTGCTGCGAGAAAGAGCCATATTCAAGGTGCCCGTGGCCCCTCAGGCCTGACCGGTGGCCGCAGGCCCTCCTGCCACCTACCTGCTCGTTTTCTGTGAACAAGACGGAAGCTGGGGTGGGCTGTCAGGGATCTTCCAGGGCGTTCTGCCAGCCTTCCGCCTCCTGGTAGATGACCCCAACTCCTTCTTCTGGCCTGAGATTTAGTGTCTGTGGGCTGGAACCGGTGGGGACACGCCTCCAGGATGGGCTGAGTGGCAAGGTCCATGACAGCCTCCCTCCCAGCACACCCACGTGGAACCCTCAGCTGGACACACGTGCCCTACTGAGATATCCTTAGTGTTTTTCCTGAGACAGATGAGGAAAAAGCAGTGCTTTTGAAAAAAGTTTCTTTGAAATCTCCCATAATCTTACTAGAGATGATAATGGTGACGATAAGATCTAAAGCCCGGGGTGCTCACTTTGCCAGGGGCTGTGCCAGGTGCTGTGTAGGCATTGCCTCCTGTAATCTTCCAGACACCTTGTAAAGGCTGATACTTTTATGTCACAGTTTTATAGATGAGAAAACAGGTCTGAGAGATGATCCAGCCAAGATCACCTGGCACGTATTTGGTGATTCCCAGACCCACCCCAGTCCTCACTCTCCCTTTTAATCACTAAGCTCTGCTCTCCCTCGCAGTATAAGTGTTACATTTTTTCAAAACTGGGGTTTCTTTTTTTTTTAATAAATTTATTTATTTTATTTTATTTTATTTGTGGCTGCGTTGGGTCTTCGTTGCTGCGCACGGGCTTTTCTCTGGTTGTGGTGAGCGGGGGCTACTCTTCGTCGCGGTGCACAGGCTTCTCATTGCGGTGGCTTCTCTTGTTGCGGAGCATGGGCTCTAGACACGTGGGCTTCGGTAGTTGTGGCGCACGGGCTCTAGAGTGCAGGCTCAGTAGTTGTGGCTCGCGGGCTTAGTTGCTCCCCGGCATGTGGGATCTTCCCAGACCAGGGCTCGAACCCGTGTCCCCTGCATTGGCAGGCGGATTCTTAACCACTGCGCCACCAGGGAAGTCCAAAACTGGGGTTTCTTGCCCTTTTCCAAATGTGAGGAAACTTTGTCCTGCTTACCTCCACCAGCCCTGGGCGAGCTTGGCCAGGCGGGATGAACCCCGCGGCTCTCTCACCCTCCAACCTCGGGCCCCCAGGTACACAGCGACTTCACAGCGGCAGCCACGCGGGGCGCCATGGCAGTCATCGATGGCAACGTGATGGCCATCAACCCCAGCGAGGAGACCAAGATGCAGATGTTCATCTGGAACAACATCTTCTTCAGCTTGGGCTTTGACGTCCGCGACCACTACAAGGACTTCGGGGGGGACGTGGCGGCCTATGTGGCGCCCACCAATGACCTGAATGGCGTGCGCACATACAATGCCGTGGATGTGGAGGGGCTGTACACGCTGGGCACGGTGGTAGTGGATTACCGCGGCTACCGTGTCACGGCCCAGTCCATCATCCCCGGCATCCTGGAGCGGGACCAGGAGCAGAGCGTCATCTACGGCTCCATTGACTTTGGCAAGA
Source organism: Delphinus delphis (assembly GCF_949987515.2). Taxonomy (NCBI): domain Eukaryota; kingdom Metazoa; phylum Chordata; class Mammalia; order Artiodactyla; family Delphinidae; genus Delphinus; species Delphinus delphis. The sequence continues at coordinate 47,449,383 of NC_082701.1, read as the reverse complement.
CGGTGGTGTCGCACCCACGTTACCTGGAGCTGCTGGAACGCACGAGCCGGCCCCTCAAGATCCTGAGGCACCGGGTGCTCAACGACCGGGATGAAGAGGTGGAGCTCTGCTCCTCCGTGGAGTGCAAGGGCATCATCGGCAACGACGGTCGCCACTACATCCTTGACCTGCTGCGCACCTTCCCCCCCGACCTCAACTTCCTGCCCGTGCCCGGCGAGGTGCTGCCCGAGGAGTGCACCCGCGCCGGTTTCCCCCGCGCCCACCGCCACAAGCTCTGCTGCCTGCGCCAGGAGCTGGTGGACGCCTTCGTGGAGCACAGGTGGGAAGCCAGGGCAAGCGGCTGCATCCTCTGGTGGGTGGTCCTGGGGCCTGATCCTTGATGGGGGGCGGCTTTGGAAAGTGAAGAGGAGCTAGCTCTGGCCCTGGCCATCCCAGCCCCAGCGCCACCCACCGCGGCATCAGGCTCCCCAGCATGGACATCCAAGAGCCTTATGTGGGTCAGAAACTAGCAAGTGGCTAGACCAGCGGCTTTCAGCTGCCGGAAGCGGGTCTGTTCCCTCAGGGAGCACATGGAAACCTGCTTAGGTGTCTTTGAACCTCCCAGTGCCAGGGCCCTGGAGGAGGGGTGGGGGCGGGGTCCCTGCTGCTGCCGTTTCGTGCTTAGGGGTCAGCCCGTCAAATGCCCCAGAATAATCTCCCTGTCAGAATGCCAGGGGGGTTCCTGGCGCTCTCAAGAGCCCTGGGCTGCGTGTGAGCCCCCCACGCACCAGCTGTCCTCTTCCTGTCTGGGAAGATACCCATTATTGCTGTGACCTGCTGCCGCCACCTGGTAGTAGTGCTGGACTGGCACACGCACACGTGTGTGGACGCTTGCACACTGGAAGGGATGTGTCCCCCAGGCCGGCAGGGTGTCCAGCCCCAACATCCCTCAGCCCCAGCGGGGCAGGAGCCAGGGCCTGGCTCAGGTCCCCCGAAGCCAGCAGGAAGCTGCCAGAGCAGTTACGCTTCTACATACCCCTCCTCCATTCCCTGCTCTGCCCCATCCACTGTGCTCTAGGTACCTCCTCTTCATGAAGCTGGCAGCCCTACAGCTGATGCAGCAGAAGGCCAGCAAGATGGAGACCGCCCCGTCACTGGAAAACGGCGACCCCCCATCCTCGGAGTCCAAGCCTGAAGACCCTCCAGCACCCGAGGTGGGAAGCGAGGAGGAGGGCAGCAGTGCTAGTGGCCTGGCCAAGGTGAAGGAGCTGGCAGAGACCATCGCCTCGGATGACGGGACAGGTGGGGCTGCCGTGGCTGCCGGGGGAGCCCAGGACAAGGGAGGCTCGGCTGCTGCCCCACCGGAGCGGGAGTGGGGCTACCTCCTAATGGGCAGTGTCTCTACAGCAGATCCTCGCAGTCGGGAGGTGATCCGCAACGCATGCAAGGCTGTGGGCTCCATCAGCAGCACGGCCTTTGACGTCCGCTTCAACCCCGACATCTTCTCGCCAGGTGAATGGTCCTCTAGGGCCCCAGCGCTGGTGGGCCTGTTCACCCACCTGAGGGCTGCCGTCTATCTGGCCACCTGCCTCTCTTCTGCCTGGCTCATGCCTCTCCCTCCCTCCCCCAGGGGTTCGCTTCCCGGAGTCTTGCCAGGAGGAAGTTCGGGACCAGAAGCAGCTGCTAAAAGATGCTGCTGCCTTCCTGCTCTCCTGCCAGATCCCCGGCTTGGTGAGGGCACGGGTGGGACGAGGGACTGCCCAGAGGGTGCTGTTACAGGCCCCAGGGCCTCATCCATCTCTGACTCTGGAAGCTTGTGGAACCTTTGCGGGAGTGACTTAGGCCTGCTGACCTGCAAGGCAGGCAGGGTGGAGTTCTCCCCAGAATGGGGCTGCTGACACACAGGGGTCAAGGGAGGCATCAGGTTCTGCTCTGCGTGCCCTCCCTTGTAGGCTGGCAGCTGGGGTCTGGCCCTCTGAGCCCCTGTGTGATGGGATGGCTGATAGAGGGGCTGGGGGCATCTTCACCCCCACAAGCTTTGTACATAGGCCCTGTGTATGTACACGGTGCTTGCTCCCCCCAAGGCAGCCCTGAGCTTAGGTGCCATGCTGTCCCCCGATCTTTTTTTTTTTAACATCTTTATTGGAGTATAATTGCTTTACAATGGTGTGTTAGTTTTTGCTTTATAACAAAGTGAATCAGCTATATGTATACATATATCCCCATATCTCCTCCCTCCCACCCTCCCTATCCCACCCCTCTAGGTGGTCACAAAGCACCGAGCTGATCTCCCTGTGCTATGCGGCTGCTTCCCACTAGCTATCTGTTTTACATTTGGTAGTATATATATGTCCATGCCACTCTCTCACTTTGTCCCAGCTTACCCTTCCCCCTCCCCGTGTCCTCAAGCCCATTCTCTACATCTGCGTCTTTATTCCTGTCCTGCCCCTGGGTTCTTCAGAACCATTTTTTTTTCAATTCCATATATATGTGTTAGCATACAGTATTTGTTTTTCTCTTTCTGACTTACTTCACTCTGTATGACAGACTCTAGGTCCATCCACCTCACTACAAATAACTCAATTTTGTTTCTTTTTATGGCTGAGTAATGTTCCATTGTATATATGTGCCACATCTTCTTTATTCATTCATCGGTTGATGGACACTTAGGTTGCTTCCATGTCCTGGCGATTGTAAATTGAGCTGCAGTGAACATTGTGGTACATGACTTTTTTTGAATTACGGTTTTCTCATGGTATATGCCCAGTGGTGGGATTGCTGTGTCCCCCGATCTTTGAGCTGAGCCTGCCGTGCTGGCTGCCCCAGGCCCCTGCGAGGCGCAGCACAACCGCGGGATGAAGCTGTGGCCCTGCTTCTTCCTGTGCAATCACAGGAGAGCCTGTGCGGCTCCCTCATCCCTGATTCCCCGCCGTGTGGGCCCAGCAGTCGCAGGGGTGATGGTGGCCTGTGCAGAAGGCTGGGGACAAGATCTCACATCCTTGCTGCCGCTTTGTCTCCTTCCCTCTTCCCGATTGGGAGCTGGGGTCTCAGTCCCCTCCTTCCCTCAGGGCCTCAGGATAGCGTGAGCTCCCTTGGGAAGACCCAGGGCGGGAGGAAGCGGAGGCCCTGGGCTGGGGGGGCCTGACGTGCTGCAGCCCGCAGGTGAAGGACTTCGCAGACCACGCGGTGCTGCCCATGGACGGAGCCACGCTGGCCGAGGTGATGCGTCAGCGCGGCATCAACATGCGCTACCTGGGCAAGGTGCTGGACCTGGTAGTCCGGAGCCCGGCCCGGGACCAGCTGGACCACATCTACGTGAGTGGTGCCCAGGGCGGCTGTGGGATGGCGGGGCTGGGATGGAGGCCGGGGCCTGACCAAGACTCCCCTCTCTGCACCCTTGCAGAAGATCGGCATCGGAGAGCTCATCACCCGCTCTGCCAAGCACATCTTCAAGACGTACTTACAGGTACTGCGCTCCCTCCCCGTCCTGGGCCATGGGGATGTCGGGGGGAGCCCGGGTGGTGACACTGCTCCAACCTCCCTTGCAGGGGGTCGAGCTCTCGGGGCTCTCGGCTGCCATCAGCCACTTCCTGAACTGCTTCCTGAGCTCCTACCCCAACCCTGTGGCCCACCTGCCCGCCGACGAGCTCGTCTCCAAGAAGAGGAACAGGAGGAGGAGAAACCGGCCGCCAGGGGCAGCAGACAACACAGCCTGGGCTGTCATGACCCCCCAGGAGCTTTGGAAGAACATCTGCCAGGAGGCCAAGAACTACTTTGACTTCAGCCTCGAGTGGTACGTGATGGGTGCAGGGGCGCTGGGCTCCCGGGCAGCGTCCCGGTCCTCCTTGGTCGTTGGCAGTGGAACGGGGAGGAGAAAGCAGGGAGCTGTGGAGGGCTGCTTGCTTGGGGAAGTGGGGAGGGGAGCTGGGAGGGGGCTCGGGTGGAGGGGCAGCTGTGGAGAACGGGGCAGAGGGGTGCTGGGTTGCCTGGGCCCACCCGCCGCTCCTCCCCAGTGAGACCGTGGACCAGGCCGTGGAGACCTACGGGCTGCAGAAGATCACGCTGCTGCGGGAGATCTCCCTGAAAACCGGAATCCAGGTGGGCTGGCTCAGAGCGTCCTGCAGGGCTCCCGGGGCCACGGGGGGAACTGGGCGGGGCGGTGCCGGCCGTTTGAGCCCGGGCTGAGGCTGCCTGCGGGTGCCGGGCTGGGTCCCCAGATCCTGCTGAAGGAGTACAGCTTCGACAGCCGCCACAAGCCCGCGTTCACGGAGGAGGACGTGCTCAACATCTTCCCTGTGGTCAAACACGTCAACCCGAAGGCTTCAGACGCCTTTCACTTCTTCCAGAGCGGGCAGGCCAAAGTACAGCAGGGTGCGTGCCAGGTGCAGCCGCGGGGCAGGGTTGCGGGGGGGGCACCCACTTCCCTCCGGCCGGCCCTGACCTTCCGCCCCCCGGGGTGCCCTGCAGGCTTCCTGAAGGAGGGCTGCGAGCTCATCAACGAGGCCCTGAACCTGTTCAACAACGTGTACGGAGCCATGCACGTGGAGATATGTGCCTGCCTGCGCCTCCTCGCCCGCCTCCACTACATCATGGGCGACTACGCTGAGGTGGGCCATGTGTACCCTCTGGGCCTTCAGCAGGGGCCCAGGCCTGGTCTGGCACCAGCGGGGCGGAGGGGGGCATGGGGGAGCTGGGGCTGTGTTCTCACCCCCCGCGGCAGCAGGAAGCAGGAGTCCCGGCAGGTGGGACTGGAGCCCCTGTCACCCCAGGGGCCCGGGATGCTGCTGACCTCTGGGCCCCCCCAGGAGGAGCAGGTGGAGACCCGGGGAGGTGCTTGTTCTGCCTGTACGGCGGCCTGCCTCCCCTGTCCCCCCCAGCTCCCTCCACTTAAGAGCTGTATCCTGGGGAGAGCTGCCGTGCCCGTGGACAAAGTGGGTGTGATGGCAGGGCCTCCCTTCACAGGGCTGAGGGAAGGGTAAATTCTGACTCAGTACCTAGAGCCCTGTAAGCGCCAGGGAAGCTGCTTGGGGTCTGTGCTGTTGCCTGTACCATCCTGGGGCCTGTGGCGTTCACCTGCCTTGCTGGCCCCGGGGCTCGAGAGGCCGTTTCCTAAGCTAGGTGCACTGTAGGTGCCCTGCTCCCGCCTCCAGCCATAGGACTCCTGTTTTCTTTCGCCCGTTTGCCTTTTCTCATTACGAATACTTTATTTTTAGCACAATTTTAGATTTGTATGCATGTGTTGGCATAGATTAAGACAAGTGTTTTAAAATGTGAAGCGGCCTCAGAGCGGGCTGTCGACTTCCATGGTCACGGCAGCTGGATTTTGACCACTCTTCTGCTGCCTTTGTGCAAAGTAAAAATAGAAATTGCAGCCGAAGGTGAAGAGGCCGAGCTGCTGTGGAGGCTCGTGGGCCAGGCAGACTGGGTGTGGGGCGGTACCACCCGGGAGTGACAGCCCCCCACCTCCCCAGGCCCTCAGCAACCAACAGAAGGCTGTGCTGATGAGCGAGCGAGTGATGGGCATCGAGCACCCCAACACCATCCAGGAATATGTGAGTAGCCGCCGGCGGCACGGCCTGCAGGGTGGGTGGGACCCGTGGCTGCCCCGGCCTGACGCTGCTGCCCCCGCAGATGCACCTGGCCCTGTACTGCTTCGCCAGCAGCCAGCTGTCCACGGCCCTGAGCCTGCTGTACCGCGCCCGCTACCTCACACTGCTCGTGTTCGGGGAGGACCACCCTGAGATGGCCCTGCTGGACGTGAGTACCGGGGAGGGGCAGCGGGACTAGCCTCGAGCCCGGGGAGTGGGAGCTGACCGGGGCCCTCCCGACTGCCCCCAGAACAACATCGGGCTGGTGCTGCACGGAGTGATGGAGTGTGACCTATCGCTGCGCTTCCTGGAGAATGCGCTGGCCGTCAGCACCAAGTACCATGGGCCCAAGTCCCTCAAGGTGGCCCTCAGGTGAGGCTGTGCTGGGTTAGGGGACAGGAAGGCCCCAGGCCACAGGGTGCCCGGGAGGCGCTTGCATTGAGGGCGGGCACGGGATCCAGCACTCTGTCCTCCATCTGACTCCTGAGGAAATCTCTCTCAACTTGCATCTCTTCTCTGAGTTCTGGACTTGCCTTCCCCCTTGGAAAGTTCCCAGAATGGGTTCTGGGGTAGCCTGCACACCACCCATCCGTCCCCACCGGCCCATTCACGTCCCTCCCTCGCCTCCCCCTGCGCCGTGCCTGCCTGCAGCCACCACCTGGTCGCCCGGGTCTATGAGAGCAAAGCCGAGTTCCGGTCAGCCCTGCAGCATGAGAAGGAAGGCTACACCATCTACAAGACGCAGGTGGGCCACAGCGGGGCGGGGAGGGGCAGGGAGGGGCGGGGCTGCGGGCAGCACTGATATTTCCTGCCCCCTGCAGCTGGGCGAGGACCACGAGAAGACCAAGGAGAGCTCCGAGTACCTCAAGTGCCTGACCCAGCAGGCCGTGGCCCTGCAGCGCACCATGAACGAGATCTACCGCAACGGCTCCAGCGCCAACATCCCGCCCCTCAAGGTGGGTCCCCGAGCGGGGCTGGGTGGGCCGCACCCCGGCCTCCCGGCACTCAGGCAGTGGCTCATCCTCCCTGCCCCTCAGTTCACAGCCCCCAGCATGGCCAGCGTCTTGGAACAGCTGAACGTCATCAACGGCATCCTCTTCATTCCTCTCAGGTGAGGCGCCCCACCCCCGCTTAGAAGTTGGCCTTTATTTTTTTTCTTGGTTTTTTAAATAAATGATACATTGACATGGCTCAAAATTGAAAAGTATAGCCAGTGGCAAGGAGTTCCTTGTGAATCCTTCCAGAAATACTCTGCATAATTGAGCAGACACAGATTTGTAACCGTTTTTCCCCTTTTTTTCCCCAAGGTGCTAAATTGTAGTGAGCCATGCACATAGGTATTTTTCTCCTGCACTTAATCTATCTTGGCGATCGTTCCGTGTCAGTGTGTAAAGAGCAGTGTCATTCCTTCTCTGGACTCCTGCTCTGTCAGTGTAGTGATGTGCCTTAGAGCCAGGCCCTGAGGGTCCCTGTGTGGCTCTTACAGACAGTGCCGTCTTCGAAAGCCCCTCGCGCCGTCTCCCTCCCACCTGTGTGCGGCATGGGTTTGGTCAGCTCAGTGTTACGGCGTTTACAGCGTATCTGCTCTGTGTTGCACTCTACACCTGTTTTTTTGGGTGTAATGGGCTATAGGAGCGGCCGGGGTGCAGTGGGTTTGAACTGGGCGTGAAGGCTGGGTAGGAGCCAGGCCTTAACTGGAGGCTGTCAAGTGTGTGCAGTTCGTACTTTTTCAGCACTCGGGGGCCTTTCTGTTTGCGGGAGGGAAGCACTTGTTCCACACGTGTGTCTCGCTGCAGAGACCACAGAGCCTGATCTTGTTCTAAGTTTAAGCAGAGCCAGTAAGGGGACGGAGGGCCCAGGCCCACTCTGATCAACCCACCCTTCGCCCCGTCCTTCTACTCAGCCAAAAAGACTTGGAGAATCTGAAAGCCGAGGTGGCGCGGCGGCACCAGCTCCAGGAGGCCAGCGGGAACAGGGATAAGGCTGAGGAGCCCATGGCTACTGAGCCAGAGCCAGCAGGGGCCTCAGAGGATGCGGCCTCCCAGCCCCCAGCTGCCAAGGACCCTCCTTCCCTGAGCTTGCAGGGGTAGGAAGGGAGACACAGACAGACAGTCGGCCAGCTGCCCCGTTACCCAGCGATCCAGACTCCAGGAGAAGGGGGCGTGCCCTGCACATCAGGAGAGGCAGCAAGTCCTCCTCCTCCACGCTTCCAATCCCACCCTGCCCCCAGCATCCTCCTGGGACCCTGGCCTGGCCTGCCTGACCCTCTGAAAGATGTTCTTGCACTGGTTCGAAGAGTATACGACGCAGAGGCCTAATCGGAGACACGTGAATGGAGCGCGTGGGCATCAGTTCCCAGCTGGCGGACAGGTGCCCCCTCGGGCCCCCCCTCCTCAAGCAGGTGTGCGCGAGTGTGTCTGTGCCCGTGAGTGTCCTGCTGCGCCCTTCCTGACTTGCGCATAGCCCCGGGCCGGCTCCGAGTGGGTGGGTGACGTCGGGGGAGATTTCTCAGGTCATTCGTATGTTTGACATGGCTGCTGCTTTTGCTGCCACTACCCCCGGTCCCGACCTGGCTGAAAGTCCAGGTTTGAAGCCGAAAAGAGGGGAGCTTTCCTGTGTCCTGGGTTGGGGAGCCAGAGCTCTGTGGCAGGGCTGGACGGCTGGGGAGCACTTTATGGCGGGGTGAGGGCCGCAGCAGCTTTACTAACCACCGGTGGGCCGGGAAAGGGTTGGGCATCGGTGGTTCCCCAGACACCCCTGTGCCCAGCCCCGGCTTGTCGGCCCTTGGGCCCCAGCAGGAGGTGCTGCCTTCCCACTCCCCGCACCCCAGCTGGGGCTAACCTTGGGGTATAGTCTGAATGTATCCTTCTCCCTGTTGAACAACCTCAGCTGCCTAACGCACAGGGGGGTGGGGGGGGACCCGGACTGAATCATGGATCCCGGGGGAGACGTCACAGATACAGGAGTGACTGTCCCTTGTTTGTGGAGCTTAGCTCCCTACCTGGTCCTAGGACACACAGGCACCTCCTACAGAGAGGAGCTCTGGGAGTGGAAGGGAGGGGGCTGCCCGTGCCGCTTCTCTGGGCCTGCTGTCAGAGCCCTAGCAGGTGGGCGGAGACGGCCACCCTTGGGAGCTGGAGGGCGCGGTCCTGCGGCTGGGGCCTCCGCCTGGTGGCTCTGCACGGAGCCGCAGCCGGGTATGGCCTGTCCCAACGCCTGGTTTCAAAGGGAGTGGGTGCGAGCTAGCAAGCGAGGCATCCCCACAGCTGATCAAGAACTTTTTCTTGTTTTTAAACCATCAGTCTTCATTTCACATTGGAATAAAGTGAGTTTTTGAAACCTGCTGTCCCGGCCTCTCCTGTGTGTTCTGTACCAGTCTTGTTTGGTTGTGAGAGCTGTTTCCAGAAGTGGTACTAGTAAAAGAGTTTAAGGCACATGAATGTGTAAAATTAGGTCACACTCAAAGCTATCCTTAGAATGTCATTTAAGTGGGAGGAAAGCGGGTAGAGCCGCAGGCACCCACCTAGGGCTTACCAGTCTGCCCATCAGGAGACCCATGGGAGTGGCACACAGATGAACATCACCTGTTGTTGGCCACAGAAGAAAAGGCTGAGAATCGCTCCTATACAGGGCCCTGTGGTTCCGGCTGGGGTGAAGGGTGCTGCAAGGTGAGGGCCCAGGCCTGGGCGTGCTGGCCCTGGTAGGCCGTTGAGGACCTAACTGGGCATCCGCCCTTGTCCCTTTGCTTGTCAGGAGGACTGGGCGGCGCCCCTCAGAAAACTAGGAGTGCTAGAATGGGGGGTGTCTAAAGTTTGCCATCCTAGGTGGGCCCTCGTGGAGATCTAATGAACGGGGGGAAGTGGAGCCCACCTAGGTGGGCTTGAGAGGCCGGGCCTGTGAGATGGGAGGGTTGTGGGCAGGAGGCCTGTCTCAAGAGGAGAAGTGTCTACAGCAGGCGGGCCCTCAGCCTCATGCGTAGTTAAATGCCTTTTTGAATACTTGGAGAGTCCTTTGTGTCTGACGTTGTGGGAAAAAAAAATTCCAACCCTGACGTCTGTTTTCTGGAGCCAACTGAAAAAAAGATGTCCCTGACGTCGTCGAGGTTTTCTTCTAAGTGATGCCCAAGGATGCTCGCTCCCACCCCGCTTTACAGTCTCCTGGTTGTGTTCTGAACGTGCATCCCTTCCTAGAGCATTTATCCTGTGAACGCCAGTCACGTGTTTCTCAGCACTTCTAGAATTGTGGGCATGATCTTGTAAAGCTGAGAAGGGATCAAGTGTAATTACCGTCGTACCTACTAATCACCTGAGGCCCATTTTTCCTGGTTGATCCCTTAAGCGTATTGGTGCTGTCAGGTGCCTTTTGACAACCGAAATGACGAGGGACTGTTGTTTTATGAAGGACACAGAGGTGTGAAATGCACCTTTTCTCCTCTTAGTTGACAGATGGCAAATTTTTGAAAAGGGTGAACAGTGGTATCCAGGAAGGGTTAGTGTGAGAACTGGCATGCAGGTCGTGGGGCAGCTGCGCGAGGTGGAATACAGGTCTAGCTTGTGTGAGCCTCTTTGTGTCCCCCACGCTGGTCTTTCACTTTCTCCTCTACTTTTCTTCCCTGTTTGCATTTCTCTTAACATGCATATTACTTTTACAACTTAAAAAATATTTTTAAAAGAACTGTTACTACTTTTAAGTTGTATCATCTGTCTCCACTTGCTTCTGCCCTCCAGACTCATTGGGTTTTTTTGTTTTAATTGAAGTATAGTTGATTTACAACGTTGTGTTTCTGGTGTACAGCAAAGTGATTCAGTTGTACATTTTCTATATCTATGTATGTGTATGTATGTATTTTTCATATTCTTTTCCATTATGATTCAGTACAGGATATTGAATATAGTTCCCTGTGCTACACAGTAGGACCTCGTTGTTTATCTAGTTTATGTATAGTAGTTTGTATCTGCTAATCCCGAACTCCTAATTTATCCCTGCCCCACCCCTTCCCCTTTGGTAACCATAAGTTTGTTTTCTATGTCTGTGAGTCTGTTTCTGTTTTGTAAATAAATTCATTTCTGTCATATTTTACATTCCACATATAAGCAGTATCATATGGTATTTGTCTTTGACTTAGCATAATAATCTCTAGGTCCATCTATGTTACTGCAAATGGCATTATTTCATTGTTTTTATGGCTGAGTAGTATTCCATTTTATATATGTACCACATCTTTATCCATTCATCTCTTGATGGACATTTAGATTGCTTCCACGTCTTGGCTACTGTATTGTGCTGCTATGAACACTGGGGTGCATGTGTCTTTCTGGATTAGGGTTTTCTCCGGATATATGCCCGGGAGTGGGATTGCTGGATCACTATTTTGAGTTTTTTAAGGAACCTCCATACTGTTTTCCATAGTGGCTGTATCAATTTACATTCCCACCAACAGTGTAGGAGGGTTCTCTTTTCTCCACACCCTGTCCAGCATTTATTATTTGTAGTCTTTTTAATGATGGCCCTTCTGACCAGTGTGAGGTGATACTGCATTGTAGTTTTGATTTGCATTTCTCTAATAATTAGCAATGTTGAGCATCTTTTCATGTGCCTGTTGGCCATCTGCATGTGTAGAAATGTCTGTGTAGGTCTTCTGCCCATTCTTTGATTGGGTTGTTTTTTTTTTGGTAATTGAGTTGAATGAGCTGTTTGCATATTTTGGAAATTAAGCCCTTGTCTGTGGCATCATTTGCATTGTTAAATATGAATATTGAGAGAACTGTTAGACTTAGTTGAGGAATTCCTACATATCCTAAAGGTGAGAATAAGGTATCCTGATGTGGCCCGAGTATTTCCTGTCCCCCCCCCCCCCCCCCCCGCCCCCGACTCCCAGTATCTACACTAGCGATCAAACAAGGCATGCATGATCAGGACACCTTACAGAGGACAGGAGGGCCTCCTCAAATGGAAAGAAATACCTCCATTAAACAGGGAAATCCACTGATTAAAAAAAAGAACTCAAGACACTGGGATGCAGGCCATTCAGGACACAGTTGCCCTGAGAATAGTCATTTCATATAGAATGAGTGAGGAGCCTTCCTATGTTGCAAGTGTGGGCAACGTTAATTCTTATCCATTCCCAGCCTCTACCCCATTCCTCATGGTCGCCCCACAGTGGAGCTGGCAGTGTAGTGACAGAGAGGGGCTTGGGGATGGGATGAGGGTCTTTCCTGTATGGCTAAAAGTAGGTTAAATGATTGTTTCAGAGATGTCAGAAGGCCCTCCTTATACATAAATAGCTAATTAGATGCTTAATACAGGCAGAACCAGATAAGGGAAAGAGCTAGTGCATTTGGGTTCAGGTCCCAGCTCACTCTTTAATTAGCTTAATACCCTTGGCATATGACCTCACCTTAAGTGAGCCAGTTTTCTTGTCTGTAAAAATGTGCTAATATCCACCAGCAGGGGATGTATGTGAGGAAGACGGTATGTTGAGAATAAGGGTGTTGGCCTGACAGGCATTCAAATGTTGGGTATTTTCCTTCCTTTAGTCCCTGCACCAGCCACTTTCATTTAAGAGGGCTGGTGACCAAGTGGGGCTGATGACAAAATGGTGTTTTGTGAAAGTGATGGTTATTTATTATTTATTCTTGTTCAGAAGCAAACAGTGATCTCAAAACACTCTTAGGAGAGTGTTTGCATGATGTGTCTAAACAACTGCAGGAAAATGAAATCTTTTTTTAAATGCAGGTGTGGCAAAGTGCTGAATTTATTCATTTATAACATTCACTTTTAGAAGTTTGTGTTTCTGATATGATGGGGAAAAAAATGCAGTGTTTCGGTTCAGCCTTTTCATTTACTGGATTTATGTATAAAAGATCTTGGAAAGGCAGTTACTTTGGTGTAAGAGAAAAATCCTTGCCCTTCGTCCCTGGATGTAACTATCCTGTATGTTTACATAAGAAATAATAAACTGGAGATGTGAGTGAAAGAAAAATATTCACAAAGGAACAAAACTCCATGTATGAAACTGTTGGCGAGAGAGGTTTGAGTTCAAACCCCAGCTGGAGGGCCCCGGGACCAGTGACTTGTCTAAATTTTTGTCTTCAGGGAAAAGTTAGTTCATTTAGATCAGTGGTTCTCAAACTTGAGCCTGAATCAATCATCTGGATGGTTTGTTAAAACGGATTTGCTGGGTCCCACCCTGTGACAGATACAGCAGGTCTGAGCTAGAGCCCAAGGACTTGCATTTCTAATGAGCTCCCAGGTGATGCTGATGCTGGCACGGGGAGCACACTGAGAATGACTTTCCTAGAGGGTTCTGGTACGTCAGCAGTGGAGCATCGTCAAGTCTGCAGGCAAGACAAGTTCCACCAAAGACTAACAGGGATAGAGCTGCCTCACCCAGGATGCAGCACCATTTCTCCAAGTCTTCCATGTTCCTCCAGTCCTTGTCCTACATCAGGGAAAGACGCAACCATGAGTCTTAGAAGGAAGCTTGACGTGTGTGACAAACCAACAGGTTTTGAAGAGCTAAGTGCACTTCTGGATAGTGATACTAAAGCTGGAAATCTCCACTCTCAGTGGTTAGGCTCATCATCTGGATCTCAGCCTAGGGGAAAAGAGGAGCCCTGCAAAGAAATGGAAAAGCTGCAAAATGCAGGACGCTAACTTCAAGCAAATTACTTTGTGCTCTTGGCCCAGCTTCCCATTTGGAGGAGGGGGGTGGGTAGAGAAGCTACCTTCTAAATGGCAGGATGACAGTTGGGCTGTAAGAAAAGAGCACATCATTCGACTTGTCCTTTGCGGGAGACCTCACGGGTGCCCTAAAACACTTACGCGTGCTAGCTGGGCAGTAGTCCAGGGATGAAGGCAGGACGTGGCCGACATATGTAAAGCACATAGAAAGCCGTGGGGCTTCTGGGAAAAGGGTGAAGATTCTTGGTACATTTCAACCAAAATTTTTAAAACAGTATTAATAAGCTCCAAGAATCCAGGACCACTGGGCAGAATTAAAAGGCTCATTCATTAACAGAACAAAGGCAGTTAGGGTCACTTCTCCCCGGGGCCCTGAGGCTGTAACAGGTCCTTCCTGGCCTCAGCTGTAGTCACTGTCAGAAAGGGCTGCTGGAGGGCAGGGTGGAGCCTTGGAAAACAGTCTGGAGCTGCCTGACCCAGTGGTTGTGCAAGCCCCTCAGGCAAGAACCCCTGCAGCTGTGCTGCTAGTTCCCTCCTGCAAATAGGGTGAAGGAAGCAAGACAGCAAAGGCACTGCCCTGAAGAAAGGCCTTCCATCCAGGCCCTGCTAGCAACTTGCATATCTTACTCTCCATATGACTGGTGCTGAACACAACCCTGCTTCCTATTAGGACTCAATTTGAAAGGTTTTAAATCTGTGCACAAAAAGACTAAAAAAAAAAAAAAAAAAAAAAACCACGTCTAGTTTTATAGGCATTTAATAGTTTACCAATTGGTACAATAAGATTTTTTAATATGCAGAAAACATGAATAAATCTTGTTTTACACAGTCTGAGAGCAACAAATCTTACTGTAAAACACAAGAGCAATATTATATACATTCCTTTACTGATTTTTTTAAAATTGTGTCAATATCTTCAGTTAACTCTTACAATCTGGGGAACTGTTTTCTCCAATCACCACCTCTGTAACTGTTCGTTCATATGAAATCAACGTTCGCCTTCATGTCAGTGTCAGGATCAACTTCTAACTCGAAGATTGTGTGTTTTGTTTCTACCATCTTCAGAGTGAGCTTTAGGGATGCTTGAAGGATAGGCAGGACAAGAAAGCAGCCACTTACATGATATAGTGGAAAGATAAAAAGGCCAGTTCGGTCCAGTCGTGACTTGTAAATCCAGCTTGCCCTCCCCCTCCCCCACTGAAAAAACCAAAACCTTTTTCACCGATTTCGTACATGTTGCTTCTCTACCAGGCGATTCTTCTTTGCATCATCTAGGTTAGTTAACACACTGGACTTATATACAGCTGGACAGAGAGGAACCATTTTAAGTGCCTTTTCCTTCAACAGTTTTATCTTCAGTTGCTTAAGGATTATCAAGCCACCACTGTCAACAAAACAAAATATCCTTTACTTCTAAATAGTTTTTCTTTAAATAAATATTAAAAAAAAACTATTTAATGAGTGATATTATCTGGAAGTTCACATAGAAACAGAAAGAGGCAAACAGGAGAGCAGGGCACTGACAGTAAGGAGACTGGGCTTGGTGATCTAGAGCCAAAGCTTCCGAAGGCTACAGCGAGCGCCCACAGCCCTGACGACGTGCTAACACTAGTGAGTTTTAGAGCAGTGCTCTGGGCACACCATTGGTCACACCACAATGGACAAAACAGGACAGTCTCAGTCTCCTAAAGTGCAAGAGGCCATGTCAAAAAGCAACTATTCTCCAAGCCATGTCTAAAACCAGTTTCCGTGGCTTGCACTTTCAAGAGTGCAGCTAGGACTTCTTGGGCACGTTATATTAGGGTGGCAATGGAATGTCTGTTTTCACACACACAAAAGGTCAATCATCATCTGAGGATGCAATTCTACCAGCTTTTTATTTCTTAAATAAGTGGCCAATTTGATTGAGACAGTGACAAAGCAGCAGTGAACCTCTAAACCAATCAATAAATTCCTCTACTTACAATCCAAACCGGTAACCTCATCATTGTACTTATCCCAGGCAAGGCACAGGGTTAGACAGCAGACAGAGAAAACGCAGGAAACAGGAAGAAAGGGCATCAACAGGGCAGTGTCAAACAACAGTGCAGGAAACCTCTGCAAATCTGCTTCCGGATTGTGGATGGATCACTCTCCCCACCCCCTTCATTATTCAAACAGGGCTCGTTACACTTGGATCCAGTTGAGGACCATCCCTGAGATTCAACGTTCGCTGCTTCGTAAATGGAGGATGTCTGGTAACTCAACTTAAGCAGCAGGCTGTGGCAATCTCCCAATAAGGATGACTTTGTTTACAGAGTGATAGTTTCTCCTTGTCAGTGGAAGTCACTGCAGGCTGCAGGGAAAACCCAGCGACAGTGGCTTTGTTTCCTCCTAAATCGGTACCATTTTTTTTTCCTTTATTGTTCGTATCTAGGAGTGATTTCTAGATGTTGTGGCTTACCCTTAAACAATTCGTGTTGCTACATGCTAAAAATGAATTAAAATACAAGACATTTATACATGTACAAACAAATGTTAAAGATGCACCATTTCTATGTATTTATATTTCTTAAAATAGGACAGGAAATAGCAGCAAACAAGAACAAAGATATCTTCCGTAGCTTCTGTAGAAAAATCCAGTCAGAACAGCTAAGGGGAAACAAAAAAAGACTTCTCAATGTGAGCAGGGTTGTGAGGCAATATTGTCCTGAAAGTTATTCTACTGTATTTAAGAAATTAGCTTAAGTTGTAATTTTTGTCCTCAAAAATAGCCATTAGTTTTCAAAACACTTCCTTCCAGAGACATCTCTCGGGAATTATTAAAAACAAACAAGCAAACAAACAAAAAGACAAAAGCTAGACATAAAGCTGCTTCTAGTAAATATATGGCCTGTTCTCTGTGTGTGTATCTACAGGACATTAACTCTAACCCTTTGTCTTTTTCAGGAACCAAATTTCCACTGAATACTAAAAGGGATATTTTTTTTTAAAAAATCACATATTACACAAATGAATAAATGCAATCCAGGATAAATTTCTTTGTTAAACTATCTTTGTTATTTCATTGTTCTGTTAACTTTTCAAATGACCTTTAAAAAAATGTTGGTTAGCTAAGCAATGGGATTATTTATTAATAATCTGCAATGGAATATTGTTTTCAAAGTCATAGATAAAAATTTTCTTAAACCTACTTGTAGTAACTTTGGACCACAATATACAATATATCAGGGATGTGTAAAATGCTCAACAGCCAAACTGGGGGTGGAGGTGGCGGATAACGGAAGTGATTTTCCTTTAGCTGGGAAAAATTCCCACAGAGTCAGACCTGGTTTTCAGAAGCGTTAGGATCAAAAAGGATTTGTTCTAAAGCATGGTATTCCACAGCAAGATTTATTCTATTTATATGTTTTAGCACTTCTTCAAAAACCCAGGACCCAAGGACATGGAGGTTGTGTGTGTGTGATATACATACATATACAGACTTATCCACTTATAGATAGGCCCATATACTCATAAACATTTATACATAAACAAAAGGTGAAAACACAGTACATTTTTATGCACGCTCCATTAAACCCTGTCTTTTTATAAACTTGTAAGTTAAACACAGTTCAAATCGATATCAGATTCATGTTGAAAACCAAACTGCTGTATTTCTCCCACTCCCTTAAAATGGACAACATAACCTTTTCAGTATTTCTTTGTCATTATGTTATGCACATTGCACATCCCTAAAAAACATCAAAAACAAATAGTGATTTGTACCATGACACACTCAATGGGAAGATTAAACTCTACTTGGAAGTCACATCACTATACAGTCTAACAGTATGGAGAATACAACTAGAAGTGTGTCTAGTGTGGAAAATAGAAGCTTAGAGTATTACAGTGTTTTTTAAACCTGTTTACAAAGCATTAAGACCCAAATGAAATAAATGATTTGTTATTAGCTGCTGAGATTTTTCTTATTTCAGATTTACAGTCATTTTCTTACATAAATATACCACTAGCCTTTGCTTGATAGGCTGCCAAAACAAATGTATCCTACTGATTTGGCAAATGTGTCATGACAAAAATTCCAATGTATAATCCCCATTAATTACATAGATGGTTCAGAAGATTCTGAATTGTAGCCTTATTATCTAACATCCTTAAAGAAGATTTATTAAGCACACTTAAGTGATGTTACATAGATACACATTTCAGAAAAAGCCCTAATAACCACCACTTTCCCCCAAATGAGGCCATCAAGTCAGGCACCAACAGACAGCAGAAAGGAAAACAGGAATTAATAATCCAACATAAAACGACACTGTCAACTATTCAGTTTAGTGCCCTAGTTCAATTTATTCAACTTCTGCCTTCTTAGGCCTGGTGTGACCAATGCCAGCCCAGGTTTTTAAACCCTATGGTACTTCTAGACAACGTATGTAAATTTACAGTATACAATTTGGATTCACCATGCATGAATACTTTGTGTGTAACATTTAATAAGCTCAATCTACATCCAGAATAATTTACATGAAAGGACAATATTTATTTAAACAGAGCTCAATGGGGTAACCATGGTATCATCAGAGTGCATCCAGAGGAAACAAGGGAGGAGGGGCCAAATGAAACTCAATCAACGGCACTCCCACACCTTTACTGTTTGATCTACACTGCCAGTAACCACATATGGTGCCGTCTTATGGAAATCTGAAAGAAAAAGAGAAGGCTTATTTTAAAATCAGACTGAGCCAGATACAATTTTTAATAAGCCACAAAATATGCACATCCAAGTGCCAGGAATACTCATTCTTTTTCTCTATACAGCCACACATCTACCCCTAGCAGGTACATCAAGCTTATCAACTAGGTGAAGGAAGCTGAGCCTTAATGATTAAATCCTGTACTACTAACACCCTAAAAAAATACTTCCCCCACTATCCTCATCCCAACTGAGGCTGAATGAACACTGAATTCTAACAACAAGGACAGCCTCCATGTATCCATTTATTGAACACTTACTATGTTCTAGGCTTAGTACTAATGCTTTATATTCACATTTGATCCTTCTAATGACCCTGTAAGGTTAAGCATTAGCCCTATTCTACTGAGGCTTTACCTTCATTATTAGATCCATCATACACTAGTGTATTGTATTTTACTTTATTCACTATCTTAAATTCTAGATTCAGGTCCAGATGATACTGAGGATGTTTATTAAGTGTAAATACAGTTCCCTGAGTTTACAATAGTATATATCTGCCAGAGTAAAAAGGTTGAGTAAGATTTCCTCTGAGAAACTTACAAACTAGTAGGGAAGAAAAATTACCAATCATAGTGCTCAGTAAGCATCCTCTTCATAATTCTAGCTTCCAAACCAATGTTGTGCAATGGAGAAAATAATTTTTTTTTATTATAAGGCTGATGATGGAAAGAGAGAGTTAAGAAAGGAGAATTTAAAACAAATGGCAGGAATCCATAAAGTTTTTAACCTGTCTTCTCTATTCTGCCCTGAAAGAACATGTTCATTTCTTACCTGGAAACATCCACATGGTTACATAAAACTGTTAGGTCTGGCACCCCAAAACCTAACTGCTCAGAAATGTCGTAACTTGTACATACCCAAGGAGGTAACAAAGTGTTCATGCGCATTGAGGGTCTTCATGCATCGCTTGTTCTTGTAATCCCACACACGCAGGGTCTTGTCATCAGCGCAACTCAAGATAAACTTCCCCCCAGAATGGAACAGAACTCCACGTACCCAGTTATCATGACCCACCTTAAAAACAAAGAGGTATTTGACTTAATAAAGGGATAAATAATTTAAAAAGCATCTATGAAAATAGTAAGTCATTACTCAAAGTGGATTGGAACTACATACACTAAAAACGTCAATGCCAAAAAAGACAAAAGGGGGAAAAAGTCTAAGGAATTCTAGGTTAAAGGAAAGTGGAAACTAACAATATATGACCAGTAAATGCAACATATAATACTTGATTGGCTCCTGGAAAGAGGCTAAAATAAAGTTATAAAGGACACTACTGGGGTAAATGGAGAAAATTTAAATACGTAGTGTATTAATGTTAAATTTCTTCAGTGTGATAATTATATTATGGTTATACAGAATAGCCCTTGTTTTTAGGAGATACATGTTAAAATATCTGGGGTCAAGTGTCATGATGTCTACAAGTAACTTTCAAACTGTTCAGCAAAATCTACATATACACACACAGAGAAAAGAAAATGTTGACAACTGGCGACTCTAGGTGAAGGATATATAGGTATTTACTGCATATCTTTATTCATCCATTCATCTATCTATATCCCCTGTCCAGCAGTTTCATTTCTTGCAATCTATCCTAAGAAATAATTAAGAATGTGTCTAGATGACTTGGTTAACGAAGACGTTCAGCAAAGCACTGTATGTAATAAGTGTATCTAATGATATGAGCAACTGCCACATACCTTCTAAATTAAAAGTCTGCTGCAGAGCAGTATGTACGGTATACCATTTTTACATAGAAAACCCCCCACCATATTCATCTACATAGTAATTTAAGAAAAAGGTTTAGAACTGCACAGTCCAACAGGATAGCCATTAGTCACGTGTGGCTATTTAAATATAAACTAAAATTAAATACAATCAACAATTCAGTCCTTCAGTCTCACTAGCCACATTTCAAGAGCTCAACAGCTGCCCGTGGCTAGTCGCTACCATGCTGGATAGTGTAGACACAGAATATCATCACAGAAAGCTCTACTGGACAGCTCTAGTCTACGAAAATACACTTGCTAGGTATTATTAGGTATGGTAAAGTGATCTGAGGGTGATTTTTATTTTAACTCTTCTGTTTATTTCTCAAATTTTCTAAAATGTAAATAGCTATATTGCTTTTGTAAAAGAACCTCCCTCCCTCCCAAAGAGCTAAAAAAAGAAAAAGAAAAGAGACAACCAAGGTGACATATCTTTTGCCTTGGTTTACTTTTTTTGCCTTTGCCCTTACTCAAAAAAATACTTTGTTGGGCTTCCCTGGTAGCACAGTGGTTGAGAGTCCGCCTGCCGACACAGGGGACACGGGAAGATCCCACGTGCCGTGGAGCGGCTGGGCCCGTGAGCCATGGCCGCTGAGCCTGCGCTCCGCAACGGGAGAGGCCCCAACAGTGAGAGGCCCGCGTACCGCAACAAAACAAAACAAAAACTTTGTTATCTGTAAAAGCCACCAATCACTGGAGTTGTAGAAGCTTCAACAAAAATCAAATCACATTTCTTGTGGCCACACCAAAATAAAGCAGAGAAAAGGATCCTCCTTCAGTTGAAAAACAGGAGCCAGAAACCTCCAGGGAAATTAATGGTGACCTGTGTTGTTACAGAAGAGAGCACGTGCTTTCTGATTTTTAAATGTAGATCATGTTTTCTAACAGCAACATAGTATACCTGAACTCAGCTCAGAATACTAAGAGGAGAGTTTAATTTTCTAATCAGTTCTTGATGATACTTCCATATGTGTCTATCATATGCTACAGAGAGACAATCACTTCAAGGTATGATTAGCACTTAAAGAATCTCTAAACCAACATGGATACCAAATTAGAAAAACTGCTACTGGATTAATGTCCACAGATCCCCTACTATCATTTATATATCCTCATACTAAAATCTAGATGAAATAGGCTCCTAAATGAAATAAACATTTCCAAGTCATAAAGCTAACACCATTAATTTCAGAATGATAAACCAAATGAACTCCAACATGCAAATATATAGGTAATAATTAAAAGGATTCATATTAAAATTAAATATAATGAAATCGAAAAGCAAACAGCTTCAAAAAATGAATGAGTCTGTAATATTACTGTTTCCCCTCCTCAGGAGATGTCACATAATTTTTAGAGGTAGAGTGGCTAGACTCTCCCTCCTAGCACTGACTGGTTTGCAGACCCTTTGTATAACATAATATTCTACAGGAATGACCTCCATATCACTGCAACCATGGACTTAACGACAAGAAGTCTATTTATAAAGAAGTTATTTTAAAACCTCAAATAATTCAGATTATTTAATAAGATATCACAAGGCATCTGACCCAAAAAGATATGCACACAGTAAAAATGCGAAAGCAGCAGTAAGATTATGCAAACTTACAAGGGTCATAAGGCACATGCCAGTACTGACGTCCCACATCTTGATAGTCTTGTCTCTGGATCCAGACAGTAAGAATGGTCCAGGCTTGCCACTTTTTTTAGTCTATAGAAAACATATAAAAATTAAGTTTCCCAGGCAAGAAGTTAGGTAAGGACTTTAAATGACAACTACCTAGCAATGATCTATACTTCTAATTTTGTAAAAACCATTTTCTGACAATAATAAAAATTGTATCTATTCAAGGTATACAACTTCATGTTCTGAGACATGTATACGCTGTAGAATGGTTACTATAATCAAGCTAATTAATGTAAACATCACCTCACAAAACTACGTTTTTTTGTGTGTGATGAGAACACTGAAGATCTACCCTCTTAGCAAATTTCAAGTATACAATACAGTACTGTTAACTATAGTCACCATGCTGTATGTACATCAGATATCCAGGACTTATTCATCTTGTTTTTCCCTACTGAAATACAGAAGTCTTTTGACATACCTAGGTTACACAGGAAGGACCTAGATAATATAAAAGTAGAAAATTTCCACTTAGATTAGGATTCAGTTTCTACAACACCAATGGATGGTAAATTTATTGCTCAAGACTTCTGTAATCACGAAAAATTTAAAAACTATTTAATTTATCATTTATATAAAGTCCAACCACAACGAATTTATGACATATGGTACATAAACACCACCAGGTGGCAGTAAAAAAAAAAAAGTCTGAAAATGCAACCAAGCCAGCCAACTAGAAAGAGATTACAATAGAAGATTCATTTTGAAAAATAATTGGGGGGTGGAGGGATGGGGAATCCTCCTTCATTTATTAAAATGTAATTTTAAAAAACCCATGATAGGAATGTCTCTATAAAAAAGAAATGTGAAAGAAAATAAAAAAGAAATGTGGTCAATTTTGGCTCATACAACTTATTCACAGAATTAATTATTCTGTAATTTTAAGGTAATAATTACAAGGAATGAAATCATGAAGAGCACAAATTAAGAATCATGAAAAAATAATATAACTCCAGATTCAGCTAGTGTTTCTAATGATCAAGAGTATCGGAGGCCTCCATATAAAATATTCTTCATTTAAAACAAATATTTAAATGCTGAACTGCATCTTACCATAAATTTATAAATAAAATAATTATGTTCATTAAGGAACACTATTCTTCTAAAAGATAACTTGTAACCTCTCCCATAAGTTTTATTTTTTGCATTGGTATACTCTTATAACAATGACATTTCTGACTAATTTAAATGACCATTTTTACTCTTCAGGAGAACCCCCATCCCAGCACACACCAAGGGTCAGCTGACAGCAACAGTAACCACTAGTTAAAAAATATAAACACATCTATCTGCAAGTTGGAACAGTAAAGAGTTTCAAGATTCAGAATTCTGGGATGCAGATTTTTAAATGCATTAATGGCATGAAATAGAGAATCAGGAAGGTTATTTAAAGTTCTGAGATACTAGCAACAAAACCATGAAATAACATATAAATCATACAGTACCTCAGATCCTGTCGCTTCAGAGATGCAAGAATAGGAGCTTTCTGGAGCCCAGGAAATGCATTCTACCACATGCTCATGTTCTCGAAGCTCAGCCTTGCATTCCTTTGTTGCTACGACCCACACGCGCACAGTCTGGTCGTTGGAACAACTGGCTATCAGAGTGCCGTCTTGATTTGGCCGCACCATACGTACCCATTCTCTGTGTCCTGTGAATGTCTTCACACAGTAGCTATCAAAATAAGTAATAGTTTGCATCGTGAATGGCAATCATTGGGACCCTTCCCAGAAGTGATACAAAACTAGCTATGCACTGGAATGAAGAGAATGGCATCATATGCAAGTCAACAGAATACACGTACATTCCTGGTTAATAAAAGATGGGGACAGGCTGGAAAGTCAAACATCAGTTAAAATAAGCTGATGGAAGTATCATTAAGGAGCTAACCAAATCAAAATCTACAAGGTAAAAAATAGAGAGAAATAAAATCTTTT
This sequence comes from Delphinus delphis, assembly GCF_949987515.2. Taxonomy (NCBI): domain Eukaryota; kingdom Metazoa; phylum Chordata; class Mammalia; order Artiodactyla; family Delphinidae; genus Delphinus; species Delphinus delphis. Next base: position 47,426,005 of record NC_082701.1, on the reverse strand, counting down.
AACTAAGCACACACAGTAAACCTAACAAAAATATTTCTAGCCATGTTGGGGAAAAGGCATGCTCTTACTAATCTGGACAAAACCAGTAGGTTAAGGTTTTATTATAACAATCATGTAATTCTAAGCACAACCAAATTAAGCCTAATAGGGGCATACCTGCACAAATGTTATTTACATTTTAATTCAACCCAGAGAGATAACCTAAAAGAAGACCACAGAGAAAGTAAGCCATTACACAGAAAATGGCTCTCAAGGATATAGTTTCTTTCATAATTTCTGTTCCTTTTGGATAGACATTTAGAGATTGAAACTTAAGTTTTAAAATATAACTGTCATGGTGATCATTCTGGGTTACAGCCAAATTTACTGGAACAATCAGAATATAATTGTGGGTTTTTTTGTTGAATATTATCTCTTTAAGCTGACACCTTTTCAACTAAATCTACTTACCCAGTTTGCACTTCCCACATTTTTATAGTTTTATCCCTTGAGGCAGATACTATATGATCTCCATTGGGCATGATGGCTACTGAAGAAACATTGTGGTCATGGCCTAAAACACAAAACACAGTAACATACTAAGTAATGTATCATCAAGAGCAATTAAACCTCAGTTCACCATGAGATTTCATCATGGGATTTCAAATATCACAGCAACTTTAAATACAATGGAGTTTTATATAAATTTGATAAGAAACCTGGATTTACACAAAAAAAGTTAAGGGATTAATAACAATAAAATAATCCACAATGAAACAAGCAGCCAGCTCAACTTATAATTACATTTCAACCTGTACAACTGTTTTAAAATCACAGGGAATCAGTATCATCAGCATTTGAATATATTAACACACTGAATGTTTATGAACACTAAAAAAAAAAATTTTCTATGGTTGTTATTCTAAGATATAAGATAGAAATAAGATTTACAGAGATGAACAGAATGGATAAGAAAAATGGGGATTTGGTTCCATATTTAAAATAGTTAAAAATTATTTTGTTGTTGTTGATATTCATAGGGGTAAAAAAAATAAAATGCATTATTCACAATGCTAGTTAGCTATCCTTTGCAAAAGAAGCCTCAGAGAATCCTTATAAGTATCACATTATTTTAAGGAACATAAAAGAACTCTTTAAGTTAGAGCAATAAGATACAGGCTACTTAAAGAAACAAATACAGATTTTACAAAAGGATTCAATAGAACTCCCTTGATCTGTAAGCTTCCCTAATGCACTTAATTTGGGGGAGTGGGGCGGGGGAGCATACCATTCAAATTACACCATCTGTGTAGCCACACAGCTTACTCAAGTGCTAACGTCACTGGATAATAATTAAAAAAATTTTTTTATTAACACAATATGCGTTCCTTAAATAAAACCCAAACATTCATATTTCAACATGTTTAAAAAAACAACAAAAATCCTTATTTAGTGAGCACCTCCTATGTACCAGGTACTAAATCAGATGATTTGAGTATACAATCTCATTTTATCCTCACAACAACCCTATGACTTCAATTCTTAATTCAATACTTAAGTATTATTCATCTTACAGATTAGAGCTTACAATTTCCTAATGCCGTTAAGTAAACAAGTAGGAATCGGAACCCAGATATCTGATTCCAAAGCCCATGCTCTTTCCATAAAGCCAAACTGCTTCAGAAAACAGTCTCCATGACAAGGGCTGGGAAAACAACTTAACAATGAGACTATAGTGTATGTGGAATATTAAAAAGTAAGCAAAGGAATATGGCTTCCAGCTTTTACTACATCTACTCTCTCTGACTTCAGTTTCCCAACTGCAAAAAATGAGAAACAACAATAAAACAACCCCAATAAATTCATTTTCTCTTCTTCTCAAGAACACATAGATGTCCTAGCAGTTTTTCTCATTCAAAAATATTTGTGAAAACAAGTATTTTATAACCACTAAGAGATACTTAAAACCTCATAACAGAAAACAACTCTCAATTACCATAATTATCCATGGACTATCTACATCATATGCTCCTCCACTATAGACAGTAAGAATTGAATGTAGGGACCGAGTTGATTGCATGACTGATTTGACCAATAACAGAGTGATGTGAGTAACAAAACAAACAAAAAAAAAACACAGTCTGTTCTAGAACCATTAAGATTTCTGTGTTTGACTACTGTTACACTGTAAAATTAAAACCTAGTAAAGAGTAAAAAAAAGAATGGAATGTAGGAAACTTGCACACTGTTAGAAAACATTATCCATCTCTCTGGAATACCATGTTAGAACCCAATATCAAAATGCTATCCTCCACCCCTTACCATGCATGGTTCTGATGCATTCGAAGCCCTGAAAATCCCATAGTTTAATGGTCATATCCGCAGAACATGAAGCCAGAAGCTTGCCACTATGGTCGAATGAAATATCCTGTACAGAGTCTGTATGCCCCTTAAGAGTTCGTTCAAAATCTCCAGTCTCATAATCCCACACCTGTCAAATGAACAGAAAATTGGTTAGCATCATATCACTCCTTTCTCAGTTCACATCTGCACTCGGCAGGCCAGTCTGGCACTATACTGACTAACTAAACAAGTAACAAAGGGTAACTCTCCTAGAAACAGCACATCTTCAAGTATAAATTGGACTTTTCTCTATAGAGAAAATCGATTATTAAATAGACCTCTAAAACCACATTTACTAAGCATCTACCATATATCTAACCATGCTAGTGATTAGGTATATAATGCAACAGGACAGAGTCCCATCCCAGTCTGACAGCAGGCAACAGACATGTTAAAAAGTAAATATAAGTACCGAAAAAAAAAAAAAAGGGTTTCAGAGGCCTATGACATGAATTTATATGTAGAATATTAGGGGAATGATAAAGGAGTATTCAATTCTACTAGACAAGCAAAGCTCAGACATCTAAGAGGCCAAGGAAAGACTTCACAAGATGTAACTATCCTTAAATAGCAGATTTACAGAAGCATATGTCATTATGATATAAAAACACTGAGCCACAGTCACATTCTTAAAGATAATTTTTCTAAAAAAAAAATAATAATAAGCTATCAAGAATAATTACTATTAGAAACAGATCTCAAGAACATACTAAACTTCTATCCTGGTGGCCAAATACTAGTCTGAAGTTAAGTCTTTAACCAACACTAATTACATGCTCTAAAATCAAGTGACTGATTTCATTCTTTCCATAGTAAGTTCAAAGGTATCTGTGGTAGAGTGTATTTCACCCAATTTAGAGAAACTTAGAAAATGTATTTTGAAAATATAGAAACAATCTAAACATCCAATATTAGGGAAATGGCTACGCAGCTATAAAATTTGCTACTGTAAGGAATTTATGGCATGTATACAATAATGTTATATAAAAAAGACACAAAATTACACACGATTACAACTATGTTAAAAAATGCACATAAGAAAAATAAACTATCCTCTAAAAACATTTCTTTTACAGTAAACTTACATAGCCTTCCCAAAATAAACATATTAAAATTTTACCATTTAAATGTTCAAGTATTTCTACATGGAAGTGATTACTGTATGTTTAGTTTTGTTCATATTTTGTTAGATGTATCTTGAAGTATTCTGGAGTTTTTTGATGCTACTGTGGCATTTTTAAATTTCGATTTTCAATTATTCTAGTTTATAGAAATACAATTACTTTTTTTTTTTTTTTACAATTACTTTTTATATATTGACCTTGTATCCTGTCATTCTGTTACACTGTCATAATTCCAGCAAGTTTTTGTAGATTCTTTGGGATTTTCTATATAAAAGATCATGTTGTCTGCAAATAAAGGCAAGTTCCATTCTTTCCTTTCCAATCTATATGCCTTTTATTTCTTCTTCTTTACTGCACTGGCTAGGCACTCTAATACAAAGGTGAATTTAAGTGGTTGAGACTGGTCATCCTGGCCCTGATTCCTGAACTCAGCGGGGAAGCATTGCTTTCCACCATTAAGTATTATGTCCACTCTAGGTTTTCCAGATAGCTTTACCTTTTATCAGGCTGAGGAAGCTCCCTTCCCAGCTTGTTGAGAGTTTTTATCATGAATGGATGTTGGAATTTTGTCAAATGCTTCTCCTGAACCTACTATGTTTTTTTTGTTGATATGGTATATCACACTGATTGATTTTCAAATGTGGAACCAATCTTGCATTCTGGAATAAACCCTATTTGCTTATGACATAGTAATTGTCCTTTTTATGAACTGCTGGATTCAATTTGCTTATAATTTGTTAAGGATTTTGCATTTATGTTGATAAATGGTATTATATCGGTCTATAGTTTTCTTTTTTTTTGTAGTATCTTTACTCATTTTGATATCTAGTCGTTTCATTTCAACACCAAGAGTTCAGATGAATACTTTACATACTGAAAATAAACAAGGTGTGACCTTGAAGTTCACTTCCATTTAAGTTAATTTTCCTTCCATGCATTCATTAAAGAACACTGAAGCATTTTCCTCTAAAATAAATATACCCAGAATATGAACTGTGTCTCTTCATAAATGGTAAGCAAACAGAGCATTTTAGTGTTTATAAATGTCAGGAATTAATGAGAATTTTTTCTTTACTTGATATTTACCTTTTGTATGATTATAAAATATATGCTCATGATAAAAAATATAACGTACTGATATAAAGGCAATAAAAAATATCCATTATCCTACCAATGGCATAGTTTTTCCATTTTTTCTATGCTCCTTTTAAAAAAGTACGGTGACCGTGTATACTTCATTATCCTGTTTTTCCCTTTGCATCTTATCATAAGGATTTCTCCATGCCATTAAAAACTTATTAGCAAACATTCTTTTAAAAGTAATTCCTAATATTTTCTAAACAAAAGGAAAAACTTTTTCATTATTATAGAAAGCATTATAGTGAAAACCTTTGAATAGTGAAAAATATCTGTCCTCATTCTGCAATAGTTAGGTCAGACAGTGATGGTGAAGAATTGAGTCAGAAAGTGTAAGTTTTCTAGCCCTTCATATATTCTATTAAATTGTTCTCCTGTAAGATTGTATCAAATGTAATGAGAATGCTTGCTTCATCAAATTCTTATCACCTCTGGGAATTCTCATTTAAAAAGTAAAATATCTTGGCAGATTTGATATATATTTTAACCTGCATTTCTTCTTCTATTAGTAGTGACGCCAAAGCTCTACTGTTGTTGGTTAGCCACTTTTTCTTCCTCTGAATTGTCTGTTCATGTCCTATAGTCCATTTTTCTGTTGAGATGTTACTGTTTTCCATATTTGTTTGAACTCTATATATTAAAGTTGGCAATCCTTGATCTGCTTTATTAGTTGAACGTATTTTTCAGTTTTGTTTGCTGTTCATTTTTCTTAACATTTAAGAACTAATTCTAAATGACAACCAGAAATAATGTTTCAAAAATTTAAATGATGCAATTAAAAAGTCATGAGCTATTCCTCTATCATTTTTCTTAAATTGTTGTAGTTCAAATGTTGATAATGTAAATGAATGACTCTAAAAGGAACATGTTATATTTATCAGATGCACAAGAGAAATTATATAATAAAATTTTAATTTTGTTATAACTGTAACATTATCTACAGTTTATTGGTGACTTACCATCCATCCACCAAACACTGTACTGTTATATACATTATGTATACATTACTTCATTTTAAGCAAAAGAATCTTATAGATATTTTTAATCCCCCTTCCAACAAATGAGAAATTTGAGCCTTAAACATATCAAGCACTTTGCCCAAGATAGTCACAAAATTACAGAAAATTCTGTCTCTGTGTGCTCCTTTGAGTTTTTTGGAAGGTAGTTCTGTCACAATCATCATTTAGGAATCCCCTAGCATTACCGTAATTGAAGAATGAAAACCACTGGTAGAAACAGGTTTCTTTTCATTCCACAAAATATCCAACAAAATGAGAAAGACTTATGTATAAAATAGAACAGTATTATTTAAGATAGTAGATGACTGGAAATAAAAATCCAGTGGAAGATTTGTTAATGGTGTTGAGACACTGCTGACACTGAGTACTCCTTCAGTATTTTAAGCAGTTTCCATGTATTATTTAATCTTCCCCAAAGTCCTGTGACACAAGTACTAATTATCTTCATTTTACAGATGAGAAAAAAGAAGTACAAAAAGTTTATTTGCTCATATCACATAAATCATTAAGTGGGGGGGGGGGGTCAGAACTTGAACCCAGAGCTTGTGCTCTTGACCATTAACTACTCTATAAAGTCTCCACATGTAAGTAAAAAGATCAGTTTAAAATCATTAAAAATGATGATTCATTAGAAACAAAGAAAAGTATTTCTAAAATAAGTTTAATCAAAGAAGGAAGCAAAACTAAATACAAATGCTTTTCGTGTGTGTGCACATTAAAGACTAAATGGAAGGGAGAACTTTTACTAGTTGTTGACATACATGGTATGGTTATAGATAAAACTTTTAAAACTTCCATTTGTAATATTTTAAAGCTGAACCAATAGCTAATTTTAAGATGGCATATTAGCAGTTTTATTTTCACTTTTAGACCACTGCTGCAAAATCAATAGTTAAGACTGAGTTTTCCATCTATTTGATAAATCTATCTTTACCCCCATGCTTCATGACAGCAGTGCAGTTTTTAGTAGACTATCGTGAAATTAATAAACTAAATACATGTCTACATAATTTGAAAGACAGCAATATATTAGTGTATTAGGCAATCACCTCAGCCTACAGAAATATGTAATGCAAATAGAATTTAAGACTCTCTTCCAATTACTTTGCAGCCCGACCCATGGATCACCAACCCACAGGATGAAAGTAAGCCACTGATTTAGAAACTAAAGAATCCACAGAAGGAAAACATACAATCACGTTTAAAGAACAGGTTAAGGATATATATTTAAGTCATGCCTGCGTTTTATGCTGACTGCTGCTATATGATAAATACAATCTTAGCAATCTACTCACATTTTCTTATTTATACCTCTACAAATGAAACTTAAAATCTAGAACTTGGGGGCTTCCCTGGTGTTGCAGTGGTTGAGAGTCTGCCTGCCGATGCAGGGGACACGGGTTCGTGCCCCGGTCCGGGAAGATCCCACATGCCGCGGAGCGGCTAGGTCCGTGAGCCATGGCCACTGAGCCTGCACGTCCGGAGCCTGTGCTCCGCAATGGGAGAGGCCACAACAGTGAGAGGCCCGCGTACCGGAAAATAAAAAAAAAAGAAAAATCTAGAACTTAATCTGAAATAAGCTTTAGATAGAGAAACCTACTTAAATTTTTAAAACTACATTTTACTTATCTTTCTGTACGTGGTTTATACAACTATCACTGTATTGTGTGTCTGAATCAAAGGAAATTATAAAAACAACTTTTTTCCTGATTAAAAATATTAAAATGTATATGCTTATCATGAAAATTTTAAAAAATGACAGAAATAAATAACTTATAAAATGGAAAGCTGCTACATTTCCATACCCCTAGAGAGAATTACTGTTTAGTTTGGAATCAAAACCATCAAGGAGAGTGCAATTTAAATAAATCCTCTATTGATTTTTTTTGTGGAAGATAGTCACCCCCGCCAATTACTAGTTCTGTAATCCTGTATTTTCATCTATCACCTCTGCTAATAAGTAAGGCACATACTTATACTTTAATTCAAGAACAAAAGTTATTCGAGCACTGGGTGACCTATATTTGTCCAATGTTACATTAGTGACACCCAATTTTCTCAAAGTCATCAGTGAACTTATTTGGCAGCTTGTCTCTCAGGAGCTACAATGAAATTTTATTCTGTCTTTTAAGGTTTAGAATCAATCACACAGTTTCAAAGAGGCCCTCCTGTTCCTCTGCATAGGTCCTCATTTCAGGATCTTTTCATTTCTTTCACTCAATTTAACATTAAAGTTGCTTCTAACAATTATCCTATTGTATGTCTTCCAATTTTGAAATCACTACCTTAATTGTAGCATCCTCTGAAGCAGAGACCATAACACTGAACACAGGATGGAAAATGACTCGAGTGACTGGACTCCTATGACCACTCAATGCATATTTTTCTGGTGGACGGGGAATCCATTCTTTTGGGTCTCTTTTTTGACCAAGAGGTCCACCCGACGTAAATTCTTCTTTTGCTTCATTTAGCTTTGATTCTAATTCCATAACCTTAAGAGGAACACATAGTTATGTACAGAAAGATTCTGATAAAAATAGTATATTTTTAAAAACCTGCCTTTATTTTGCATTCATATACGCAGAATAAAATTTCAGTAATTTACAAAGCATTTGTCAGATTTAATTGAAAATGATCTATATTAAATATATCACTAAAATCTTAGTGTGACAAAACTAAAAATTGAGAAAAATGCAATACAATTGTGTCTTACCTCCTTAACTCAAAAAAAATTTGGAAGGTGCCAGGATACAAATTAGAGGAAGAGTAGGGAACCTATCTTGATCCTTTCTAGTTTACATTGTACATGCTAATCAGAATATTCATATTAAAAGCTAACATTACTGAGCATCTGTGTGGCTAGGCACTTTTCTAAGGGTTTTTTATGGATTAACTCATAACAATATTATTCTAAGTTTGCCTACTAAAAGTATAAATTTTAGGACCAGAATATTACCTATTGCCTTCACTTTATAGATAAAAATAAAAGGTCAGAGATGAAAATGACTTGTCTAAGAGCACACTTTAGTGCTCTTTCCCCAGCATCATATTGGCTCCATGTGTTCTTCCCATCTAAGTGCATAAATGGGTTCTTCAGTACCAATTCCTTGAAGTCAGGGTTGTGTTAGATTCAACTCAGCCAGTAGCCCTGGTTGCATAAATTACCATTTACCAGCAATGATCTGTATAGGTCATAATGCATAGAAATAATAATGCATAGAAATGTATTTTTATTTGCCTTTTCAAGGTTAAATATAATTATTAATTAATGTAAAAGAATAATTTATGTTATGTTGATATTTTCAGTTTATATAATACTTTAAATACAACTAACTTAAAAGAAAAAAGACTTAGTTACCTTCTTTTGTAATCTAATAACAGATGTCCATTTTTTTTCCAAAAGACCAGCATATTTCTTATCTAATTCTTCATTCTAGAGAAAAAAAATGAGAACATTAAAAAAAAAAAGGCAAAAATACAATAGTCCAAGCCATACAAACCATTCAAGCTCTAGGTTCAAACGTTACGAAAAATATCCTGATTATAAAAATAAATAAATAAAAACATCTGATTATACCAAAAAGGGGGGGGGAGGGTGAATACTAGGTTTAGTGTCAAGTAAACCACAATAACAAATGACAAGATCTGTGAATAACTCAGGTGACTGTTAACTAGGGATACCTAAGTAAAGTCCACTCATATATACTATGAGTAACTGTAAAAAGTCAAACATACCATATCTAATTCAGCTTCCTTTTTAAAAACTGAATATGCTTCTTCATAGCCATTTGAACGAAGATAATCTGCTATAGCTCGATTTCTGAAAGAAAACAAATTCAAATGACTCCTAATAAACTCTCATTTCTATTTTGAAGAAAGAATATTTTATTTAAAAACTCATAAATCTTAAGACACTCTTTTAAGAGTATTACCTTCTAAATCATACAAGTATTTCACAAGAAAAGGACCCCCCCCAAAGCCTCTAAAACAGCTAATCCTGTCATAGTACATCCTTAAGATTATAACACTGTTCTTGAGCTTTTAGTTATGTTTCTAATGTGTTGCTTGCCTCACAAGCTGTAAGATCAAGATGTGGCTTATATAATTAGTTATCACTTTGTGACAGTAATGAAATTTAGTTTTGTAGGGAGAATTGTTCTGATAAAATTACAATTAGTATTTTAATTTTAGAGACAACTTTAAACCATGAGAGTGGGTAAAAAAAAGGTATAAGCTACAAACTTAGTATATTATTATAGAATGAGAAATTAATTTAGAATTAGAAAGAACTCAAAGGTTAGAGAAGCTGAATTAGCAAATGAATTTCATGCTCTCCTTATATTCTTTGAAGGCAAAAATCAGCTACCTGTCTCCTGAGGCAACCTATTCCAGTGTCTCTCAATTTTTTTCAGCCTAAGTCCCACTGTGATAGAAATAGTTGTTTCCTTAGTATTGCCTTTAAAACATTTCAAATTAATTTAAATAATTTAAAAGTTTATACATACACAAGGTTAAACAAACTTTAAATATATAAGTATACAATAAAGTGTGGTTTCCACCACTGACCTCCAATATTCCATCCCAGAGGCAACCACTTTACCAGTGTTTTGTGTATTCTTTCAGTGATAATCTACCTATAACTACATATCTTTGCATAGTCTTCTAGAGATAATTAATATGTGTTTTTAAAACAAACTGCAGTACACTACAGATAATGTCTTACACACAATGTCACATAAACTCATTTAATCTCAGCAATCATTCTTTATCAGATGTAAATCTGCCTCTTCAAAAAAAACATTGTATTCCATTACAGAGAGACATAGGCTTTTACTACTACAAACAATGCTGCTAGGACTATCCTTGTATAAATGTCAATGCTACTGCCCACCTAATGCTTTAGGAAATAAAACACTCTAGCAGTACTGTAGAATTGGTGGGACTAAGTTTTAATTCAATGGCATGTTAAGAACAAACAATGGAGAAAGATAATATGGAATTCGAGCAAACACTTCATATTCCAGGTAATTATTAGCATACCAAAGATTAAAGTACAATAACTAGGGACTTCCCTAGTGGCGCAGTGGTTAAGAATCCACTTGCCAATGCAGGGGAGACGGGTTCAAGCACTGGTCCAGGAAGATCTCATGTGCCGCGGAGCAACTAAGCCTGTGTGCCACAACTCCTGAGCCTGTGCTCTAGAGCCCGTGAGCCACAACTACTGAAGCCATGTGCCACAACTACTGAAGCACGCGCACCTACAGCCCATGCTCCACAACAAGAGAAGCCACTTCAATGAGAAGCCCGTGCACCGCAATGAAGAATAGCCCCCGCTCACCGCAATTAGAGAAAGCCCGCGCACAGCAACCAAGACCTAATGGAGCCAAAACCAAATAAATAGATAGATAAATAAATTTATTTGTTTTTAAAGTACAATAACTAGTGGAGGGGCCTAATCCCCCAAGTGATGGTATTTGGAAGTGGGGCCTATGTGAGGAGGTCACAAATGGCGTTAATGTCCTTATGGAGAGACTAGGAACCAGGAAGTGAGCCCTCACCAGACACCGAATCTGCCAGCTCCTTGGTCTTGGACTTCCTAGCCTCTAAACTGTGAGAAATAATCTTTGTTGTTTATAAGCCACCCAGTTTATGATATTTTGTTAGAGCAGTCTAAGAACAGACTAAGACAAAAAAGATATACATTTTTTAGGACATTTTGATAGCTGTTGTCAAACTGCTTCCGAGAGTTGTTACCAGTTTATACTCCTACCAGCAGTTGCCAATGTCATCCCTTTACCACCTTTACTTTTCAAACATTTGGGTTAGCATTTACTGACTTAAAACAAACAGTTGATGCCCTTTGATTCTGCTTATATAGCTTTTATGAAAGTGTAGACGTTAAATTTTTAAGATTCTGCAATATTTCCAAATTCTATGTGGCCTAACCCAACATCTATATTTTTAAAAAGATGCTGTGTGGTAAATGTGATTAATTAGAAAGATATAGGTAATTCCAAATGTGCATAAAACAGCACCTCAAAAGAGTTGTATGTTACATTTATACTTTTTATAAAATGTTAAATCTAATTTAAAAAACAATATTCACTGTCTCTTTTGATCCTAAAACCATCCTGTAGAAAAGTATATTACCCCTATACTATATAACTGACAGACTGATTTATTCAAAGTCACAAAACTAAGATGAAGTGAAATAATTTAGGATAATAATTCCAATCAACATTCATTAGGTAGGTGGGGAAGAAACCGGCTAAGTAGGTGGAATGCAAAACCTTCCTCCTTTAACTAGAATTGTTCCATTTTCATATACTTCCATATATTGTATTTCTTCATAAGTGTTTTAAAAGTGGATCTATACTGCAATTAAAAAAGCCTGACACTCAAAATTTTTTTATTGAAGTAGAGCTGGTTTACAATGCTGTGCCAATGTCTGCCGTACAAAGTGACTCAGTTATACACATACACACACACACACACACACACACATATATATACATACACACACACACATATCTATATATATATTCTTTTTTTAAATATCCTTTTCCATTATGGTTTATCCCAGGAGACTGGATATAGTTCCAGTCCTTGTTGTTTATCCATTCTATTTTTTTTTTTTTTTGCGGTACGCGGGCCTCTCACTGTTGTGGCCCCTCCCGTTGCGGAGCACAGGCTCCGGCCGCGCAGGCTCAGCGGCCATGGCTCACGGGCCCAGCCGCTCCACATGTGGGATTTTCCCGGACCGGGGCACGAACCCACGTCCCCTGCATCGGCAGGCAGACTCTCAACCACTGCGCCACCAGGGAAGCCCTCCATTCTATTTTTTTTTAATTTCTTTATTTATTTTCTGGCTGTGTTGGGTTTTCGCTGCTGCAGCAAGTGGGCGCTGCTCTTCACTGCGGTGCACGTGCTTCTCACTGTGGTGGCTTCTCTTGTTGCGGAGCACGGCCTCTAGGCGTGCGGGCTTCAGTAGTTGTGGCACACAGGCTCAGTAGTTGTGGCTCGCAGGCTCTAGAGCGCAGGCTTAGTAGCTGTGGCACGTGGGCTTAGTTGCTCCGCAGCATGTGGGATCTTCCTAGACCAGGGCTCGAATCCATGTCCCCTGCACTGGCAGGCTGATTCTTAACCACTGAGCCACCAGGGAAGTCCTGTTTATCCGTTCTAAACATAATAGTTTGCATCTACCAACCCCAGACTCCCAATCCATCCTTCTCCCTCACACCCCCCGCCCCCCGCCGTGGCAACTACAAGCTTGATCTCTATGTCTGTGAGTGTGTTTCTGTTTTGTAGATAGGTTCATTTGTGCCATATTTTAGATTCCACATATAAGTGATGTCATATGGTATTTGTCTTTCTCTTTCTGACTTATTTCACTTAGTTTGATAATCTCTAGTTGCATCCATGTTGCTGCAAATGGCATTATTTCGTTCTTTTTTATGGCTGAGTAGTATTCCATTGTATATATGTACATCTTCTTTATCCATTCATCTGTTGATGGACATTTAGGTTGTTTCCATGTTTTGGCTTTTGTGAATAGTGCCGCTATGAACACAGGGGTGCATGTATCTTTTTGAATTATAGTTTTGTCCAGGTATATGCCCAAGAGTAGGATTGCTGGATCATATGGTAATTCTATTTTTAGTTTTTTAAGGAACCTCCATACTGTTTTCCATAGTGGCTGCACCATCTTACATTCCCACCAACAGTGTAGGAGGGTTCCCTTTTCACCACACTCTCTCCAGCATTTGTTATTTGCAGAGCTTTTAATGATGGGAATTCTGACCAGCCTACACACAAATTCTTGAAACCAAGAATGACTCATACTTTTAACCACTAAGCTTTTGTTTTGGTAACTGACTAGATCTGGGAGATGGGAGAAAATAGTTGATTTACAAGTTTCTGGTAGATGGTAATAACACTTACTTGGACAGGAAACAGGAGAAGAGGAGGAAGGAAAAAAGGGCGGGGCAAGAATATAATTAGTTCAGTTTTAAACCTTTTGACTTGAAGTAGCTATAAGATATTTAAGTAAAGATATATGATACAGGAGGTAAATGAATATACAGGTCAGAAGCTTAAAAGATTGATCTGACGTAAGGAAAGGATTTAGGAAAATTACTAAACAGGTAGTAGTGATTCAAACCATGTAAATGGTGAAAGACACTTTGGACGAAGTATAATGGGAAGAAAAAAGGAGACTAGAAAGTAAATGATGGAACCTTGACAGATACCAATAATTATGAAGCCATTAGGGAGTGAAGAAGCCTAGTATGAGAATTAAGAGATGTCAGCAAGTCAATGTAGAAGGGAGTTTCAAAACAATGGAAATGGCTAACAATGACAAAGATTTGAGAGAGGTCAAGTAGAGTCTAAAAAGTGTCCAAACAATCTGGCTACCAAGAGGTCCCTGCTGACTTTAGCAAGTGCAGTTCCAGAACTTAAAGTAGCCTCAGTATTCCACTCCACAGTAAGGGTTCAAATGAGCACTCTAAAATACTGGAGTTGGGGAGGAGCAGTGAGATTTGAGAATATCAGGGATGCATTCTCCTTCTATCTAATGAAGGTTAAATGTTAACAGTATTACTTGTTAAGAGTTTAGAAAAAGAGCTATTACATAGCATTAAAATATCATAATACTGAACTACCAAAGGGCAAGGGATATATACAAAAATATGGCAAATAAATTAAAACTGAAGTTTAAGCGAGTATGATACCATTAGGGGTAGTACAACATACTGATGATGTACAAAGTCTACAACCCAGTCCCAGAAGAGTCTAGTCAATTTTATTTCCACATCAAATATAATTTAGACCTCTTAGTCACACTTCTGACCACAATGTCAGGTGAGTGGTGTTGACAGAGTCAAAAAACTTAAGTCAGGTTCCCATGGCCAGATAACCTTGGCACTACTGCCCCTGTTACCTCATCACTCAATATCTAAGCTAACTATCTGATCCAGAGAATGTGGAACCTCTAACTCAGGCAAGGTGTACCACCATCACTTAAAGTAAGAATAAATAAGACTGAAGAATCTCTTGGTTCTAACAGCCTAAAAGGTGCTTCTAGAGTTTGCTACTAATTTCAATTGTTGACCTAGAGTTGATTTTCATCAGTTTTATTAGGATGGAAGATTTATCCCCTTGGAAACAAGTGGACATCAAAGCACAAGTTTATAATAATCTCTCAAAGAAACTTCGTACACATGAGTTAAATAAATCTACTAAGCCTTAGGAGATGAAGAAAAACAACTATCACTAGAATCAAAGAAAAATTCATGCAGAAGTGCAACATTCTGAGTAGAACCAAAACCAGTAACCCCATGCAGAATCAGAGAAAATGGTTAAAATCAAAAGAATGAACTGAGATGAAGGACTTTTATGTATGAACAAACAGAATTGGTTAGACAGAGTTTAGGCTTACATATGGAATAGTACCACATTGGATATATTCTACTGCTGTCCTTTGAAATTATTATAATAACAAATGAGATTGTGTTTGTTTTTCTAAACTATTTCAAGTTTATTAAAATGCAAGGATTATATTCTAAGCATTTTAGCTGACTTTTTTTTCTTTTTTTTTTTTTTTTTGCGGTACGCAGGCCTCTCACTGTTGTGGCCTCTCCCGCTGCGGAGCACAGGCTCCGGACGCGCAGGCTCAGTGGCCATGGCTCACGGGCCCAGCCGCTCCGCGGCATGTGGGATCTTCCCAAACCGGGACACGAACCCGTGTCCCCTGCATTGGCAGGCGTACTCTCAACCACTGCGCCACCAGGGAAGCCCTTAGCTGACTTCTTACACTCTCTTCATTGTTCTTATATCCCTAGGATAATTTTTGTAGCTGTGGTATCAGTCATAACATAATATGCCACAGTACCAATCCATACACACCCTCACACTCTTATAAAGGGAGATAAGAGTTTCAAAAGTTTTTCTAAATGCTATGAACTGCTAGTTAAACAAAAACAACTCTAAAAAGATTGGATAGCACCAACAATAGCACCAACAATAAAGGCGGAATACTTCAGGGTCCCCTGCATCTCTTACGAATATAAATTGAAGCAAAGGGTATTACAGAGCATGCGTTACAGGAGACTGAGATGGAAGCTGTTTTTCACAGGTAAAGAAACTGAGGCTCACAGAGCTTAACTGATATTTTTGGCTAATAAATGGTGAAGCTGAGAAAAAAAAATTTGGCCTTTTGAAACCAAAATGGCAATAACAGTATTTCTTCTAACTGTGTACTCTATTTTGTTTATTTATTTTTTGTGGTGCGCGGGCCTCTCACTGTTGTGGCCTCTCCCATTGCGGAGCACAGGCTCCGGACGCGCAGGCTCAGCGGCCATGGCTCACGGGCCCAGCCACTCTGCGGCATGTGGGATCTTCCCGGACCGGGGCACGAACCCGTGTCCTCTGCATCGGCAGGCGGACTCTCAACCACTGCGCCACCAGGGAAGCCCTAAACTGTGTACTCTAGCATTCTAAGGTTGAATAAAAATGTTCTAGGAATTCTATAAATAGTTAAATTTTATTGTTTATATGAGGAGAAACAAGGTTAAGTCAGTAGCTGACAAACAGATGTTTTCTTACCAGGCCCATCAGAAAAGATACACTGATCTCACATATTCAAGAATGAGGAAAGCAATGGAGTTAATG
This sequence comes from Delphinus delphis, assembly GCF_949987515.2. Classification (NCBI taxonomy): domain Eukaryota; kingdom Metazoa; phylum Chordata; class Mammalia; order Artiodactyla; family Delphinidae; genus Delphinus; species Delphinus delphis. The sequence goes on along the minus strand of NC_082701.1, from coordinate 47,409,672 downwards.
TGCACTGTTCTAAAAGTTTGCAGTGGCCCAATGACTGTGGGATGTCTGCAGGGTTAGGAGGGCACACCACTAAGATAATGAGAAGACCCAGCAGGATCAAGCATACACGTTCACACCCCCAGAAGTACATCATCATCTTTAGTGCCCTGTTCCAGAAGACAACCCTCACAACACCCCAGGCTATGCCATTTTAGACAAACACCAAGATGAACTAAATAGTACTGGGGAAGATGTGAATAAAGTTCATTTCAAGTGCAGAGACACTACTGCAGGTCATTCCATAAGCTGCTGCCATAGGATATTAACCAAGTCTTAGACAGGTAGGTAACATGACTTCTTAAATATGCTACAGCCACCCACTGAATCTCTGGGGAAAGGGGAGCACTGATATGATGAGTTCCTGGCCATAGGTCTTATACCTCTCCAACCTTATGGGCCCTGACAAAGGGTTACAATGATCATCCTTCATCATCACACTTGAAGATACTTACCCCAAAAGGGTAGTCCAGGATTCAACTACTACCAGTCTTGGGACAAGTATAAGCACAGCAAGAGGGTACAATGAGACCTTATTCTGGCAGTGATGAAGTAAAGGAAAATAAAATTTGGGTGAGCCAGGGTGAGCGGAGCTTTATCTTCATCATTAAGCAAAAGAATATGCTCCTGGTATACTAGCCTGTCAGTTACCATTTCTCTTCAGCAGAGATCTGGGTCTGAGGTAACATCCATCCCTCACTCTCCATACCACAGCAGCAATAAAATGGTATGTAAGTATACCATGTTGGATTTCTTTTAAAAAGGCAAAACCAAAAACATGAACACACAAAAAAAGCATTACTACTTTTCATTCTCATATTTAGATGAAATTTTTTGAGTAATGGAACGACAACAAAGCAGAAGGCCCCACTGAACAGTTCAGTTTTGATCCTCCCCCTTGTTTATGTCTTCTTCTTTACTCTTTTAATCTGTTAAGGAAAGTAACCTTACTGGGCTTCCCTGGTGGCGCAGTGGTTGAGAGTCAGCCTGCCGATGCAAGGCACACGGGTTCGTGCCCTGGTCCGGGAAGATCCCACATGCCGTGGAGCGGCTGGGCCCATGAGCCATGGCCGCTGAGCCTGCGCGTCCGGAGCCTGTGCTCCGCAACGGGAGAGGCCGCAACAGTGAGAGGCCCGCGTACCACAAAAAAAAAAAAAAAAAAGTAATCTTACAATAACGTAAATGAAGGTGTGATTGTGACATCATTTCACACTAACTGGGTCAGCCTCCCAATTATGTTGTTTCAAATTAGTGATACACATGTGTATTACTGACTGACATTAAAAAGAAGTTGCGGGCTTCCCTGGTGGCACAGTGGTTGAGAGTCCGCCTGCCAATGCAGGGGACACAGGTTTGTGCCCCGGTCCAAGAAGATCCCACATGCCGCGGACTGGCTGGGCCCGTGAGCCATGGCCACTGAGCCTGCGCGTCCAGAGCCTGTGCTCCGCAGCGGGAGAGGCCACAGCAGTGAAAGGCCCGAGTACAGCAAAAAAAAAAAAAAAAGGAAAGGTCTTCATTAACATTAAAAAAGATATTTCTTATTCTTTCGACAAAATTCAACACCCATTTATGATAAAAACCCTCCAGAAAGTAGGCATAGAGAGAACTTACCTCAACATAATAAAGGCCATATATGACAAACCCACAGCAAACATCATTCTCAATGGTGAAAAACTGAAACCATTTCCACTAAGATCAGGAAGAAGACAAGGTTGCTCACTCTTACCACTATTACTCAACATAGTTTTGGAAGTTTTAGCCACAGCAATCAGAGAAGAAAAAGAAATAAAAGGAATCCAAATTGGAAAAGAAGAAGTAAAGCTGTCACTGTTTACAGATGACATGATTACTATACACAGAGAATCCTAAAGATGCTACCAGAAAACTACTAGAGCTAATCTATTAGCTCTAAACTAGAGCTAATGAATTTGGTAAAGTAACAGGATACAAAATTAATGCACAGAAATCTCTTGCATTCCTATACACTAATGATGACAAATCTGAAAGAGAAATTAAGGAAACACTCCCATTTACCACTTCAACAAAAGGAATAAAATACCTAGGAATAAACCTACCTAAGGAGACAAAAGACCTGTATGTAGAAAACTATAAGACAGTGATGAAAGAAATTAAAGATGATACAAACAGATGGAGAGATATACCATGTTCTTGGATTGGAAGAATCAACATTGTAAAAATGACTATACTACCCAAAGCAATCTACAGATTCAATGCAATCCCTATCAAACTACCAATGGCATCACAGAACTAGAAAAAAAAAATTTCACAATTTGTATGAAAACACAAAAGACCCCGAATAGCCAAAGCAATCTTGAGAAAGAAAAACAGAGCTGGAGGAATCAGGCTCCTGCACTTCAGACACTACTACAAAGCTACAGTAATCAAAACAGTATGGTACTGGCACAAAAACAGAAATATAGATCAATGGAACAGGATAGAAAGCCCAGAGATAAACCCACGCACATATGGTCACCTTATCTTTGATAAAGGAGGCAAGAATATACAATGGAGAAAATACTGCCTCTTCTACAAATGGTGCTGGGAAAACTGGGCAGCTACATGTGAAAAAATGAAATTAGAACACTGCCTAACACCATACACAAAAATAAACTCAAAATGGATTAAAGACCTAAATGTAAGGCCAGACACTATCAAACTCTTAGAGGAAAACATAGGCAGAACACTCTATGACATAAATCACAGCAAGATCCTTTTTGACCCACCTCCTAGAGAAATGGAAATAAGAACAAAAATAAACAAATGGGACCTAATGAAACTTAAAAGCTTTTGCTCAGCAAAGGAAACCATAAACAAGATGAAAAGACAACCCTCAGAATGGGAGAAAATATTTGCAAATGATGCAACTGACAAAGGATTAATTAATCTCCAAAATTTACAAGCAGCTCATGCATCTCCATATCAAAAAAAACAAACAACCCAATCCAAAAATGGGCAGAAGACCTAAACAGACATTTCTCCAAAGAAGATACACAGACTGCCAACAAACACATGAAAGAATGCTCAACATCACTAATCATTAGAGAAATGCAAATCAAAACTACAATGAGTTTTGCATTAGAGAAATGCAAAACTACAAAAACCTCACACCAGTCAGAAGGGCCATCACCAAAAAATCTACAAACAATAAATGCCGGAGTGGGTGGAGAAAACGGAACCCTCTTGCACTGTTGGTGGGAATGTAAACTGACAAAGCCACTGTGGAGAACAGTATGGAGGTTCCTTAAAAAACTAAAAATAGAAGTACCATATGACCCAGCAATCCCACTATTGGGCATATACCCTGAGAAAACCAAAATTCAAAAAGAGTTATGTACCACAATGTTCACTGCAGCTCTATTTACAATAGCCAGGACATGGAAGCAACCTAAGTGTCCATCGACAGATGAATGGATAAAGAAGATGTGGCACATATATACAATGGAATATTACTCAGCCATAAAAAGAAACAAAATTGAGTTATTTGTAGTGAGGTGAATGGACCTAGAGTTTGTCATACAGAGTGAAGTAAGTCAGAAAGAGAAAAACAAATACCGTATGCTAACACATATGTATGGAATCTTAAAAAAAAAAAAAGGTTCTGAAGAACCTAGGGGCAGGACAGGAATAATGACACAGATGTAGAGAATGCACTTGAGGACACCGGGAGGGGGAAGGGTAAGCTGGGATGAAGTGAGAGAGTGGCATGGACTTATATATACTATCAAATGTAAAATAGATAGCTACTGGGAAGTAGCTGCATAGCACAGGGAGATCAGCTCGGTGCTTTGTGACCACCTAGAGGGGTGGGATAGGGAGGGTGGAAGGGAGACACAAGAGGGAGGAGATATGGGGATATATGTATATGTATAGCTGATTCACTTTGTTATAAAGTAGAAACTAACACAACATTGTAAAGCAACTATACTCCAATAAAGATGTTAAAAAAAAAAAAAGCTCAAACTCAAAAAAAAAAAAGACATCTCTTATTAATATTTTAGAGATTTCCCTGGTGGTCAAGCAGTTAAGACTCCACGCTCCCAATGCAGGGGGCCCGGGTTTGATCCCTGGTCAGGGAACTAGATCCCGCTTGCCTGCTGCAACTAAGAGTCCACATGCTGCAACTAAAGATCCTGCATGCCTCAACTAAAGACCTGGCCCAGCCAAATAAATAAATATTTTAAAAAATGTATTTTAAAAAGAAACCCCTTAAACCTTCAACCAACAAATGTTATAGTTAATGGTAAAGCACTAGAAATATTTGCATTAAAGTTGAGAACAAAAAAAGCATGCTAATAATCACTTTTACTTAAAATTGCTCAGAAGTGATCTATCTAAATAATAGATATAAAAATGGAAATGAGATTAAGATATGAGAAAAATGGCTGAAAGACAGGACAAAACAGATTATGAAGGACATGCAAGGCAAGAAAAGGTAGTTTAGTTTAAGTGATATTTTTCAGACTTACTTATCAGAAGCATATAGGAAGATTAGATGGGATACTAACTAAATAAAGGAAGAGCATCATAAGTTAGCCAAGCCCTAAAGCATAAAAGTAAAAAGTAAAGATCCCTTAAAATCAAGTCATAGTCACAACAAGCATCCTCAGAATTACCTGGCTAAATACAAGTTCCATTTGCTGACGGAGCATAATTTTAATTCTGCACTGAACAGCAAGATAGTCAATGATCTACAATACAGCTAATAATGGATTTGTATTTTTAGAACTGGTATGGGTCAAGTGGTTGTCATTCCAGTGCTGCCTGATGAATCATTCACTTGTCCCTGGTCTCCTTTTCGCACACTCAAATACCTAATTGCATCCCACCTTTCAGTTGACCTTCAATCTCACATAGACAATAGGAGCCACTCAGCATATAATTTTCTCAACTTCCTTAATAGTATTTGTGGCACTGCCTTCCTCTCTTTTACAGTATGACTTCTCTTCTAATACAATCCTCTAGAATACAATAAAAAATTTCAGTGAAATGAAATGTCATATGACACAATAAAAGCTTTGTATGAATTCTATAGAAAAATCAACAACTTTGAAATTGATGACCACATCTTTACTATCTTTAGAGATGCCTACATTTCACTCTTCCCTACAAATGTCAAAATATAGTTTTTGAAACATTCAGCAATTTTATAATTTTGGTTTAATTTCACAAATGAAGTATGTGTTTTTGTTTACTAGGTTATTGTTTTGACAAGTCTAACATTAACAACAGGAGAAAATACCAGTACTCCTAAATTATAGTTAAGTCATTATTTGTTATCTGGAATGATGAGAATATGATGCATTCTACTGAATGAAATATTTCAATTAAAAACTTACAAAGAATAAAAAAGATTAAATATAACACAAACTGAGAATATTTTAATCTTCCTTTGGAGACTCAGAAGGCATCATACTCTTTCACCCCAAGGAAATATGGTTACAGGTTTCATTATTATCAACCTTTTAAAGTTTAAAAAGCAGCAGAACCTCAAAACATAAGCCAGATGAAAGCAATATATTAAGAAGTTTATGTTTAAATATATACTTATTTTTATAGTCAAAGAAAGTACAGAGCTTTTAAAAATAAAAATTTGAAACTGAGAGGATATGAATTAGTTACAGTCTCATTTCAGTCCCAGCACCCAATTCGTGTATTTTACTTTTCCTACCCAGTATTAGGAAGATTCTAATTCACAGAGGTAGTAGTGTACTCCCATGTACAATTTTAAGTGTGTAGGGAAGTACAGATCTTTACTTTTTTTTAAAGGCCAGGACAGAACCACTCTTTAATAGATATTAAATATATACAATGTTCAAATGTATGCAGAAGAGAAACTTGAACACCTCAACTAACTGAAGAGGTTAGTTTTTTAAAGCAAAACACAGCTTAAAAATATATTATAGTAACAAAAAGACATGAAGGAACCTTAAATGCACATTGCTAAGTGAAAGAAGTCATTCTGAAAAGCCTCATACCACGTGATTTCAACTTTTGGAAATGGCAAAACTACAGAGACAGTAAAAAGATCAGTGGTTGCCAGGGGTTTTGGAGAGAGGAAGGAGGAACGATGCAAGCACAGGGGATTGTTAGGGCAGTGAAGCTGTCTACAGGTAAAGCAGAATTTAAGAGAAGGGTAAAGAGAATTAGCTTTACACGAGCCAGCCAGAATTAGCTAACAGAGACAAACAATAAATTATCCAAAAAAGCCTTGAGATCACTTGAGGAAGATTAGCTCACCTGGGAAGGTTGTGGAAAGCTGAGGTAAAACGCCCCAAGGGCAAAGGACTGTACTAATATGGTAGAAAGGTGTACTAAGACAGCACACTCAATTTCAAGCTATGCCAGCTTTGTCTCACTTTTTCCCACGAACAGAACTGCCCTAAAAAATGCCACAAAGGACCCGCGCAAACTTTTTTAAGAGGAGAAGAGGAAAAGTAGCAAAGCAAGTAAAATAGAGAGAAAAGCATGCTTTAGAGAGGAAGAATAACCCCTGGAAGCAGCAGAAAATTATAGATGAACACTCTATTCCTTCAAAAAAAATCTAAGGTAACATAAAACTAAAAATAAATCAAAACAAAAGGAATCCAAAAAGACATAATACGATATAACCAAATACTGATATAATAAGAGCAAATGTTCTTAAAATACAGAATATCCAAAACCTACCTTGGTGAACATGAAGATAAGTGAACAAATACTATGAATACCCTAGGCAGAAAAGCAAGGAGAAACAGGCTGACCTAAAGCTTCTCCATTGCAACCTATAATGCCAGAGAATATTAATTATCTATAGTTTTTTTGTTTAAAAGAAAATCCATTAAATTTTTATTTTATTTACACAAAAAGTAAATATATTTGCTTTCTAAAATACTGAAACAATACTGTCAGCAATCTTCGTTCTACCTTTATCCAATTTCATTCTTCTCTTCAGAGGTAACCACTGTTCACAGTTTAGTGTATATCCTTTCAGGCCTTTATCTGTGCATCTACACAGATATAGGCACAAAAGAAATGCATAGTTGTGTGTGTGGGTGTTTAACAGAAACGTATCATACCATCTTATTTAACAACCAGATTATTTGACTGAACAATAGATTTTACACCTCTTTATGTGTAGACACACATAAATATACCACATTTTTAAGCCGATATACAGTATCCCATAGAATGGATGTACTATATTTAACATACCCCTAATGATAGACCGTTTTAGGTTGTTACCAGTTTCTTACCACTGAAAACAATGCAATAAACATACATAATTTTACACAGCTATCCATACAGAAATATTTGCATATGTGCTAAAAAGAGCTCTTTATAAAGAAAACTGTTAAATCAAAGAACATATTTTAAAAGATACTGTCAAACTGACCTTTAAAGAAATTATAACAATGTATATACATCCATCCGGTACCTGAGAGAAGCCATTTCCCTTCACCCTTGCTAGCCAAGGTTATCATCATTTTCATTTTGGACAATTGTTTAAAGAACAAACTGTATCTTGTTTTGTTTACAGATGTTAAATACTATGTCACATGTTTACTGGCCAATTTTAAAATTTGTTTTCTTTGTGAATGGCCTTAGTAATATTTTTTCTTTTTTCTACTGGTAGTTTGTGATAATTTTTTAATCAATTTTTAGGACTTCTTTATATACTCTAGATGCCATTCCGTTGTTATATGTGTTGCAGATATTTTCCACAGCAGGTCGCTTGTATTTTAATTTTGTTTTAGGTCTTTCTTCTTATAAAAATTTTCTAATTCGATATAGTCAGATTTACCACTTCTTTTGTTTTCCACATTTGGTATCTTTAGGAAGTCTTTTCCTACCAAAAGGCTGTATTTTCTTCTACCATTTCTATACCACAATTATTTATTTATTTATTTATTTATGGCTGCGTTGTGTCTTCGTTGCTGTGCGCAGACTTTCTCTAGTTGCAGCAAGCTGGGACTACTCTTCGTTGCGGTGCACGGACTTCTCATTGCAGTGGCTTCTCTTGTTGCAGAGCACGGGCTCTAGGCGCGCGGGCTTCAGTAGTTGTGGCATGCAGGCTCAGCAGTTGTGGCTTGCAGGCTCTAGAGTGCAGGCTTAGTAGTTGTGGCACATGGCCTTAGTTGCTCCATGGCATGTGGGATCTTCCCAGACCAGGGTTTGAACCCCTGTCCCCTGCACTGGCAGGCGGATTCTTGACCACTGTGCCACCAGGTAAGTCCTCTACACTGTAATTTTTATGTGTTTAACAACATTTGGGCTTTTACTTCATCTGAATTCAAGTTTATCTTAACAATGTGCTGTACTAACACTATTTGCTGAACAGTACATCTTTTCTCTATTGATGTGAAAAGGCACTTTTACCATACACTTAATTTCTATGGATAAATGGGCCTGTCTCTGAACTTTATCTGTCCCCTTAACCTATTTGCCTAGTCCACAAATATTTTACTTACCACCTTTGTATTAATGTTTGGATATCTGGTACAATTAGTTGCTTTCTCATTAATCCTTTATAATTTTTTCATAACCATTTTTCTCTTCCAGATGACGTTTCAAATCAAGCTGGTCAAGTTCATGAAAAATTCTGTTTGGATTTTGATTGGGATTCTATTTAATTTTATTAATAATATGAAAGTTCTGACACCTTCCCATTATTCACATTTTTCACTAGAAACAGGGCAAAGTAATCTTTTCTACTATATTACCTGATAACAAAAACAATTTATTTTTGAATGCCATCTTGTTTATGGCCACCATACTAAACCCAATCATTCTATAGTTGATTCTGTTGGATTTCCTACGTAGATGCTATCACCTACAAATATATTTGGTCTCTTCCTTTCCTGTAGTTTTATCTAATTCTTTTTGTTGCCTCACTGCATTGCCTAGAATCTCAAATAAAGTTTAAATGGTAGCAGGAACGTAGGAATTCTGAACTTCTTCTAGACTTTAATGGAAATGCACTTGATATTTCTAATGTTTGCTGTAAATTTCTGGCAACAAGCCTTAATCATGTTAAGAAAATATCCTATTCCTTATTTTCTCAGAAACTTCTAACAATCAGGATTATTAAAAATACTATTTCTGTATTTCCTGGATTGATCACTTTTCTCCTATTTATTAATATAGTAATTACACTAACAGGTTTCTAAATATTGAAAAATCTTTGCATTCCTGGGATAAATCATACTTGGCCATGATTAACTTTTCTCATATGCTACTGGATTCAGTTGTTATATTATTTAGTATCTTTATATCTGAGTTCACGTAAAAAATTAGTGTGTAATGTTTGCTGTTATTTTCCTTTTGCCTGGTGTCGCTATCAGGGTTATTCTATCTACCCTTACAAAATGAGCTCCTAAGTTTTCCACCTTTTTCTATGTTCTGGAATAGACAACATAATCTGGGAAGTTGCTGGTCCTTAAAGACTTGACAGAAAGTCTAGGCTTGAAAATCGTCTGGACTTGATATCTGTAACTATTTTTACCATTTCCTCTACAGTCAATTATTCAAGTTTTCCACCTCTTCCTGAACAAATTTTATCATATATATTTTCCTAGAAAATCACTCAGGTCATTTAGATTTTCAAATCTAATAGGATAGAACATTCTCATAATTTTGAAAATCCCCTGAGTTCATTTTATGCTGCCTTTTTCATTACTATATTGTTCATTTGTGTCTTTTTTCTTTCAGTTTTGTCTATTTTTTAAAAAACCTTTTCATATTTACATACTCTGTAACATCCTTTTTTTAGACTTTATTTTTTAGAACAGTTTTAGATTTACAGAAACAAATTGAGTAGGTAGTGCAGCATTCCCATATTCTCCCAGCCCCACTGCAATTTCCCCTACTATCAATTATTTTTATTAATTTTTGGCTGCGTTGGGTCTTTGTTGCCGCGCGCAGGCATTCTTCAGTTGTGGTGAGTGGGAGCTACTCTTCGTTGCGGCGCGCAGGCTTCTCATTGCGGTGGCTTCTCTTGTTGCAGAGCACGGGCTCTAGGCATGTGGGCTTCAGTAGTTGTGGCTCGCAGGCTCTAGAGTGCAGGTTCAGTAGTTGTGGCGCACGGGCTTAGTTGCTCCGCAGCATGTGGGATACTTTCTGGACCAGGGCTCGAACCCGTGTCCCCTGCATTGGCAGGTGGATTCTTAACCACTGTGCCACCAGGGAAGCCCCAGTTTTGTCTATTTTTAAAGCTAGTTTTTAATTTTACCAAACAAGTTACCAAGTTATATTTTCTATTTCATTAATTTCTGCTCTTATTATTAATTCCTTCCCTCTGCTTCCTTTAACCTTATTTTCCTTTTTTCTTGAATTGAATGTTCATTTCTCATCTTTGTTTTCTTTTTTCTTAAGAGTAAAGACCATCTAGTTTTCTGTATGCTATGTAGGCTATATCCCTGAGGTGAGTACCCTCACTATTACTGATTTCTTCACTTCCTAAGTGTTATTTTTCTCTCTTTATTCCACAGTTATTTAGAAGTATATTTTTAAATGTTCACATGAATAGATTTCTCTTTTCTCTCCTTTTGCTATTAATTTATATTTTTATTGCATTATGGTCAGCAAATGAGCCCTACGTGATTTCTGCTTTTTTGTAATTTGAGATTTTTTTTGCAGTCTAATGCATGGCAATTTTTTTTCCTTAATATTTATAACTCTGATTGGGAAAAATGTGTAATCTAAAAATTGTTCACTTTTCATTTGTCATTCATTTTGGGAGCAAGAAAAAATTAGTCTCTAGCATGCAAAGACCCACAGAGGTCTACTTATGAGTCCATCTTCAAAAAGGTACATAATGACAAAATCTACCCAACAATAGAGGAATCAAAATAAGAATACAGGGGCTTTCCTGGTGGCACAGTGGTTGAGAGTCTGCCTGCTGATGCAGGGAACATGGGTTCATGCCCTGGTCCGGGAAGATCCCACATGCCGCGGAGCAGCTAGGCCCGTGAGCCATGGCCGCCGCTGAGCCTGCGCGTCCGGAGCCTGTGCTCCGCAATGGGAGAGGCCACAACAGTGAGAGGCCCGCGTACCACGCAAAAAAAAAAAAAAAAAAAAGAATACAAGAATGGTCCAAACTCATCAAATTGTACACATTAAATAGGTACAGTTACTTGTATATCAATTATACTTCATTACAGCTGTTAAAAAATACAAGAATGGTAAAGTTGTGGCACAAAGGAACTAGGGGTGAACATCAAATCAAACAGTACAAATATTATCAACCAGGACAACATAAAAGTAACAGACTTCCTTCATCTTTCATAGGGGGAAATCAATGTGTAAAATTTGATTAAAAAAAACAATAGAGGGCTTCCCTGGTCGCGCAGTGGTTGAGAGTCCGCCTGCCGATGCAGGGGACGCGGGTTCGTGCCCCGGTCCGGGAAGATCCCACGTGCCGTGGAGGGGCTGGGCCCGTGAGCCATGGCCGCTGAGCCTGCGCATCCGGGGCCTGTGCCCCGCGGAGGGAGAGGCCACAACAGTGGGAGGCCCACATACCGCGAAAAAAAAAAAAAAAATAGAGGTATAAGTTTATTTTGCTATAAGTAGCTATTAGATGAACTAACAACAGATAGTACCATTTCCAAACTCAAAGAAAGGGTGACAAAAAGTATTAAAAACAGGTTGTAAAGTATAATTCTATCTTATAACTCTTAAGGAAAAACAGATGTTCATGTAATTTTTGTAAAAACATGAAAATATGTGAAAAAATTATAATATACAGAGGTGATGGTGGACACTTCTGGAAAGTGGGACTGAGAAAGTAGGGGGTTATGTTTACTTTTGACATATATTAATTTTGGTAATGGAATTTTGTTTAATGAATAGTGAACTTAAAGTCAGAAAACTGCCTCTATTAGTGTCACAAAATTGGATAATTTTAATTTCTCCCATCCTCGATTTATCTATAAAATAAAGATGTTTGTCATAACCACAAAAATGTTTTCATGTTATTATTCATGTTTATATGCCCTAGAGTAGTAAGAACACAGAAGGCAGGCAATACACATTTGCTGAGCTGAATCACAAATTACCTGTTTCAAGTTTGTTAAAATTAATTTCATTTCTTTTCCAAAAACACCTCAAAGAATTTTATAGCCTGCTATCCAACCTTCAGAAATGCTAAAATGTTACAAAGGCTAACAGAGGTGCCAAAAAATATCTTACTTGTAAGAGGTACATAAACATTTGTTTCTTCCTATCATAGTAAATATATGTGAACATCATTTTCAAAAACAGGAGAAAAAGCAAATCCCTTCATTTTATTTCCTTACTAAAAATTGGAAGACACTAAATCTACTTCCCAAAATTACATTTAGATCTGTAAGACAATTTTTTTTTGCTTGATGAGCCCTTTTAAGTCAATTCTTATCTCAAATTCTATAAAAACTTGGCCACCTGAAATTAGGTTCTCCCCTTCTCAACTGATTTTTAGCCAAATTACAAGCTCTATTCTTGGGCCTTCCCCGGTGGCGCAGTGGTTAAGAATTCACCTGCCAATGCAGGGGACATGGGTTCGAGCCCTGGTCCGGGAAGATCCCACATGCCGCGGAGCAACTAAGGTCATGCGCCACAACTACTGAGCCTGCGCTCTAGAGCCTGTGAGCCACAACTACTGAAGCCCGCGGGCCTACCACAACAAGAGAAGCCATCACAATGAGAAGCCCGCGCACTGCAACAAAGAGTAGCCCGCGCTCTCGGCAACTAGAGAAAGCCCGTGTGCAGCAACAAAGACCCAACGCAGCCAAAAATAAATAAATTTATATATATATACACACACACACACACACACATATATATAAGCTCTATTCTTGGCCATGTTTAAATATTCATCCTGATTATGAGGGTAATAAGCATGACTTGCAGTCAGCTCACACAGGTATCTAGAAGAAAAGGATCTGAAGTGACTTAGAAACAAGAATGATTAAAAACCAGACATGCCTTCAATAATATAAAAGTACATTTGTAGGCTTATAAAAGTACATTTGCAGGCTTCCCTGGTGGTGCAGTGGTTAAGAATCCACCTGCCAACACAGGGCACACGGGTCCAAGCCCTGGTCTAGGAAGATCCCACATGCCGCGGAGCAACTAAGCCTGTGTGCCACAACTACTGAGCCTGTGCTCTAGAGCCCGCGAGCCACAACTACTGAAGCCCGCATGCCACAACTACTAAGCCTGCACACCTAGAGCCCGTGCTCTGCAACGAGAAGCCATCGCAATTAAGTCCGTGTACCGCAAGGAAGAGTAGCCCCAGCTCGCTGAAACTAGAGAAGATGGGAAGGGGATGTGATGCAAAACACAGAAACTGAAACACTAGAACACATGAACCCAACTGTATTTCAAATGAATGATATAACTACATGAAGAGTGAAGAAAAAACAGTACAAAACAAATCCACGTAACTTACAAACACAGTATTTGATTATATACTCTCAGTCTTGGGCAGGATGGATGGGGGGATAACTGCATACAAACTCTGGACCCTTTCCAGGAGATTTGTTTTTTGTAGTAGTATGTAAAATAGTAAAACTATTTTGGAAGTATGACAGCCCTCCTAGAGGACAGTGGCAACATCTGGAGATATTTTTGGTTGTGGCACCTAGTGGGTAGAAGCTAGGGGTGTTGCTAAACAACCAAGAGCGTACAGGACAGCCCCCACAGCAAAGAATTATTCGGCGCAAAACGTCAACTGTGCAAAGACTGAGAAACTTTAGTACACATATGAGCTAGGGGGTCTGTATATGTGTTAATACATACATGTATGTCCTAGTTCTGTCTACTTAAAGGGCCCAGAAGCAAAGACATCCCAGTAGTAATGAGTACACTTAGTGCCCATACCTTGGTCTCAAATACCATTCCCCACTAAGAGGAACCAGGGCTTTCTAGAGCAACAGCTGATTCTAAGGTTAAGACAGGATAGGTAAACAATAAGCTTGGAATATCCTGTTATCCTAGAAAGTAAGGAGGTACTCACAAAAAATGACAGGGGCATAGATAAGAGCCAACTGAAGAGGCTCCTATGGGACAATCTGGGACAATTCAAGCACCAAAACAGTACAATAGTAAAGAATGATAACTGAAAATATAAGAACCCATGAGTTAATACCAATAATGAAAAGAGAAGTATATAAAAAGGAGAAAAAGAAGGTCCACTGATTACAGTAAAATGCTGAGTGCTAACAAATACAGAATGAGTAGTGGGATTAGAAAATCATCACTTTGCCACCACTGTAGTATAGAATCATTCAAGCAGGAATCATCAATGGATGTTAAATCTAGGAGAGAAATTATCGACAGGAAAGAAAAATGTTTGCATGATCTTAAAATATCTCCCCACTTATCTGCTGAAAAGGAAATAAAAGCAACTATATAGTGGAGACATCAGACATTTAGACTGAGTGATCAAAATTAACATCATCATTGAGGGACAAATGGACATTCTGTGTCCCTAGATATGATATCCTGAAAAGAATACAAAATTATTTATGTAGTATTCTGTCCAAGAATGCATAAACTGGATCTAATCATGAGGAAACAGACAAACATAAAATGAGAAATACTCTATTAAAAAAAAAAAAAAAGACTCACAAATAACAAACGCTGGCAAGAAAAGGGAACCCTCATACACTGTTGGTGGGAATATAAATTGGTGCAGCCACTGTGGAAAAAGGTAAGGAGGTTTCTCAAAAAACTAAAAATAGAGCTACCTTATGACCCAGCAATTCTACTCCTGTGTACATACTGAAAGAAGCAAAAACACTAATTTGAAAAGATACATGCACCCCAATGTTCATAGCAGCATTACTTACAATTGCCAAAGTATGGAAGCAACCTAAGTGTCTGCCAACAGATGAATGGGTAAAGAAGATGTGATATATATACAATGGAATACTACTCAGCCAAAAAAAAAGAAAGAAAATCTTGCCATTTGCAGCAACGTGGATGGACTTGGAGGGCATTATGCTAAGTGACCTAATCCAGATAGAGAAAGACAAATACTGTATGATATCACTGATATGTGGAATCTAAAAAAAATACAACAAACTAGTGAATAAAACAAAAAAGAAGCAGACTCACAGATATAGAGAACAAGCCAGTGGTTAGTTACCAGTGGGGTGACGGAAGTGGGGAAGGGGCAACTTAGGAGTAGGGAGGAAAAAAGGGTTACTATGGGATTATATAAAATCATGTGTGAAGCTTCTGAAAATTGTAAAGCACTATAGAATTTAAAGAATCTTTCATTCAATAAAAAGAATTTTTTTAAAGACTATTCAAAAATATTAATGTCATAAAAGACAAAGAAATGTTGAGGAAATGTTCCAGGTTAAATGAGACTAAAGTGACATGACAAATAAATATACCTAATCCTAGACTGGATGGTGTACCAGAGAGGGGGAAAAAATGCTATAAAGGACATTATTGGCCCAATTAACAAAATTGATGTAGATTAAATAAAAAGTATTGTGACGATGTTAAATTTTACTGAAACTGCTAACTGTACTGTGGTTTTATAAAAAAATAAAGTTATTCTTAGGAACCGCACAGTGAAGTACCTGGGGGAAAGGTCGTTCATGCATGCAACTTACTCTCAAATGGTTTTAAAAAAAATACTGTGGAGTGAAGTAAGTCAAAAGAGAAAAACAAATATCGTATATTAACTCATATATGTGGAAGCCAGAAAAATGGTACAGATGAACCTATATCCAGGGAAGGAATAGAGACGCAGATGTAGAGAACGGACATGTGGACATGGGTGGGGGGAAGGGGAGGGTGGGACGAATTGGGAGATTAGGATTGACATATATATACTACCATGTATAAAATAGATAGCTAGTGGGAACCTGCTGTATATAGCACAGGGAGTTCAGCTCGGTGCTCTGTGATGACCCAGATGGGTGGAATGGGCAGGGTGTGGGAGGAAGGTCCAAGAGGGAGGAGATGGAGGTATACATATAGCTTATTCACTTCATTGTACAGCAGAAACTAACACAATATTTTAAAGCATTATACTCCAATTAAAAAAAAATACTGTACACACAACTAGAGTGCAAATGATAGAGAAAATGGTAAAAAATAACAATAGGTGAATTTGGATAAAATGTATGAGTATTCTTTGTACTAATCTTACAACTTCTCTATAGATTTGAAATTATTTCCAAATGAAATTTTTTAAAACCCACAGAAAATCTTTTATTATATCTTTATTTTTATTTATTTTTTTTTTTTTTGTGGTACGCGGGCCTCTCCCGTTGCGGAGCACAGGCTCTGGATGCACAGGCTCAGCGGCCATGGCTCACGGGCCCAGCTGCTCCATGGCACGTGGTATCTTCCCGGACCGGGGCACGAACCCGTGTCCCCTGCATCAGCAGGCGGACTCTCAACCACTGCGCCACCAGGGAAGCCCAGAAAATCTTTTAAATACCTAGAACATGAAGTTAAATGTTCCCCCTATTTCCTCACCTACAAAAATAGAATATTATAAAATATAGGATGCTGTAAGATACTATAAAATAGCAGTAGTCAAATCATTTCATGCTTCTTTCATTAATGCACTTGCATTAACTATACTAGCCACCTCATAAAGTTCAAATACAATAGCCATTGGATGATAAAAGATAACACAGTAAGACAAAAAGGAAAGGCATTAGCAGTAAAAACAACAAAGCAGCTTTCATTTTTCTAATACACGGATTCCAGACAAAAAAATTTTGAAGAGCTTTGAAGCACCTACCTTCCTATTAAACAAAAGATAGTTAATACACGCTTAGGATAGAACTTATCCCAACTAACTTACTTGTTTGCTCTGCTTTAAACATATACACGTTTATGTCAAATGGGTAAATAATACTATGTCAAAATAAGATCCAGTTTTAAAATCAGACCAAATAGTCCAAACCAATATTTGAACTCTCATAACAATAGTTTTAATTTAGAATATGTCTCCCAAAGCTGTATTTTAATTTACTACTTTGTCCTTTATGAGAGGATTTTTTAAAAATCACAAAACAGAAAAACTTACAGTTCATCTCGTTGTCTCTGGGACAGCACCATTTTGGCTGTAATGTCAAGCTTATTTGATATAGTGGTATGTCCCTCCTTTGGGAAATCAAAAAACTTTGCAATCCCTGGATTTATAATTAAATATGCCACTAAGTGGCTTCCACGCAGGGGAAAATGATTCTTCCACAAGTGAATCCAACGAGTAACCAGGAGATATTCAACAAGTAAGGTTCATTCCACCTAAGAAGAAAGAGAGAAAGATTATTTCTTTCACTTAGAATTTAAATTATTTCTAAATTATTATTTGCAGTATACACTTTCAAAGGTGAGGTATTACTATGATGGTAATATGAGTATCAGATGATGTTTTTTAACCTACTGTGAAAATCAATGCTAAAATAGTCATTTTACGAATTTTAAATTATCTTTAATAGTTTACTGAGCCAAAAGAACACTATTTTAAAATTTACCCACTCACAACCATGTCACCTACTAGATATATTGATACCAATTTTATTAAATTTTGAATATTAACATACAACTTCTAGAGAAGACAATAATTTTCCATTAATGATAAAAAAAACAAATTTTCTAATTTACAAAAAGAAGCATTACCTGAAAAAAGTAACAAAGATAAGTACTTCAGAAACTGTCCACAAGCCAAAGGTTCCAACCATAACTGAAGTAACCTTCAAGATTGAATATTAGTTACTAGTGATCTTAGAATAGCTGATATTACTTATAATGTAAACAAGCCATTTAGCAATCTCATGCCTTCTTAACCAATGCATTTAATCAAGAAATAATTTTGGGACTTCCCTAGCGGCACAGTGGTTAAGAATCCGCCTGCCAATGCAGGGGACACGGGTTCGAGACATGGTCCGGGAAGATCCCACATGCAGCAGAGCAACTAAGCCTGTGTGCCACAACTACTGAGCCTGCGCTCTACAGCCTGGGAGCCACAGCTACTGAGCCTGCGTGCCACAACTATTGAAGCCCGCGCGCCTAGAGCCCGTGCTCCGCAACAAGAGAAGGCACCGCAACGAGAAGCCCACGCACCACAACGAAGAGTAGCCCCCACTCGCAGCAGCTACAGAAAGCCCACGCACAGCAACGAAGACCCAACACAGACTAAATGAATGAATGAATGAATGAATGAATGAATGAATTTTTAAAAAGATAAAGCTGAAGAGGTAAGCACAGGCTAGGCCACAAAACAAGCTCTGGTCTTTACAATTTATCCTAGGGACAATGGTAAACCATTAGATAAGTTTTTTAGAAAAATCATTCTCATTTATATAGTGAAGAATGGACCATAAGGACGGGAAAGGAAGAAACCAGATAGAAGGCTTGCAGTAATGAAGGTGATAGATGATGGAGATCTACACTAGAATAGCAGCAGTAAATAAAGAGAACTAGAAAGGTGAGAGTAAAAGGTTAGTCAAGAAGTCAACTCAAAAAACTTCTAGATTTCTAGATTAGAAATAAGTTGAACTAAGTAGAACTATGTGTGAGGGGATGAAGAAGTAAGTGTGACTCATTCCATCTTTAGATACACTGAATCCAAGGTGCCTGTGAGATTTCTAGTCAGAAGCTGTACAACCAAGTCAGTTCTGAAAATAACCAACCTATGGGGGGAAAAAAAAAGGTCTGGTACTTACCAGCTAAGAGACGGTATAACTGAAGCCATGACAAAGGATGAGATGACCTATGGAGAATGTGTAGAGTACAATGAGCAGAAGCCCTAGCCTAGAGCCAGGCAGAGCAACACCAACACGTAAGAGTCTACAACAGAGGCTAAGAGGAAGCAACTAAAGAGGTAAAAGTAAAAAGAAGAGAGAATATGTCACAAGCCAAGGAAGTACTTCAAGGAGAGGCAACCAACAATACCCAAAGTTACCCAACTGTCAAGTAAAATAAGGTCTGAAATGGGTCTGTTCCATTCAGTATAGAGCTCCCACTGATAACCTTGATGAGAATGGTTTCAGTAAAATGGTAAGGGCATGGTTCAACACCGCAAAATCCACATCCAAATGGGCTGATGAGTGCAAGAAGATGAAGTAAAGATGGTACCATGAATAAAAATCTTAGAAACAGATGGAAATGTTAAAAAGCAGTTTTTCTGGGTTGTTGTTTTTCTCAACCAAGCGAGATGCTTAAATGCTAATGGTGGAGAAAAAAAAGACTCGAGAAATAAAGGAATGAGTAATTTTAATATGACCATTTTCACCCCTAATTAACCAAAGGCAAACAATGAAATAACCAGACATGATGTATCCACTGACAGAATAACAACACGCCACCTATAAAGTATTCTTGCCACAAAATCAAATCTGAATCTGTTCAAGTCTCTGGCTCCAACTATCAATTTGCAAGACGTATAGAGGGCAGAAGAATATGTTAAAGACACCATGGGGATATAACCAGCAAAATCCAGATTGTGAAAAGCCCTATAAAATGACCCAGTTTCTTCAAATAAATTCCAAGGAAATTTAAAAAAGAGTTGGAAAGGGAAACCTATATATTAAAAGAGATAAGTGATATAACCATTGGACTTCACTGACCTTACTTAGATCTGAACTGTTAGAAAGTGTAAAATAAATAATTTTTGTAAAACAAACCAATTAACAAACATTTGGGGAAATGTGAACATTGACTGGATGTCTGATGATATTAAAGAATAACTGAGTTTTTCAAGGGACAACGGTATCGTGATTATTTTTTAAAGTCGTTTAGAAATATACAATGAAAATTTTCTCAGTGGAATAACATGTCTGGGATTTGCTTCAAAAAATTTGGAAGTGTGGATGGAGGGACATATATGAAACAATATTAGCTTTGAGTTGATAACTGTTGAAGATGGATAATGAATGGTTATTATTCTCTACTTTTGTTTATGAGTCTGATAACTGATAACAAAGGAGTCTGGACTCCTTTGAGAATGTGATGAAAGCCAAGACCTCTTCCCTCATAAAAGGACATATGAAGATAAACAAAATATTACATACATGCATTTTAAGGGGGTTCACAAATCCTTCCGAAGTCAACATAAGGAATGAAAAGACTTATCATTTTTGAAATGTATTTTGGCAGTACTTCAATAATCCCCTCTAAGCTACTTGTATATATCACAAACATATTTCAAAGAGTTTGGTTTGTTCATTTGCAAAGAAGAGTTTGGTTTGTCAATATCCAGACGTTCTTAAGAGATCAGATCTGTGTTGCCTGAGCACTAGAAACAGAGGCTTCTTCAGTATGCTTTCTGGAATGCAGAATTCTTAAGTATTCTGTATTCTAATACTATATCCACTTTTCTGCTACACCAGTGCAGCTCTCCTAGACAACAATGTTTATGACTTTGATAAGTACCTCACCACAGAAAGAGAAAGAAGAAAAGTAAAAAAGAAAAGAGAAGTAAGAGAATATTAAAAAATAATCTTACAAATCAGGATCGTGAGTAAATTATTAAAGTTCCTCTCATTTTGTTTCTATGTGTTAAAAACATTGGCTAAGGTTTCACACTTAGCCAAGTTTGCAAGTTCTTTTATCTCCCATGGACTTCCCAAGGACACCAAGGCTCACTGCTAACGGATTCACACTTGAGACAGATATTTCAACAACAATAATACCGTCCTATAATCTCTGAGCAAACGATTTGAAATTTTTCTCCTGTCAAATTCTTTTGTGTTAGGCTGTGTATCAATAGTTAGTTACGTTAAAAATTACCTGGAAAACTACAATAGAAAGTGGTAACACACTGAAAGAGACTACACGGACAGGACAGAGCTACAAGATCTGCAGAAGTCTAGTTTTACCAAGGTGGGAAATAAAGTCCACCACACAGCTCTCAATTTCACCCCATTGCAATGAGAGCTTTTGATCCGAAAGTTAGGGACTGAAAGCTTCAAGGCTAATGGGAATTTTCTGCTCAAACAATATTGTTTTAAATGCTAAAGCCTTCAATATTAACATATTGATTGGTAAGGTCTTACCCAGGGATTTTCCAGTTGAATATTTATTAAAAAGAAGAAAATCACAATACTTAGACCATTCTTAAAATGGGACAATCAGCCTCATGTAAAATTGGTGTAAATCAAAAGAATATCCTAGAATTTGAGGCACTGTGATGTTAAGGCTTCAAATTTTGAGATCAGTTTCCAGCTTCAAGGAAACTAAAGCAGAAGGTTGTTACATTTTTTTATGAAAGGCTTTTAGTAGAGTTTTTTACAGTTTTATTTTAGCAGAGTTTTATTTCTATGCAATGCAGAATTCTTCTGTATTATTCTCTCTCTTCCTGGTAACACAGTATTACATACAGTTTTGAAGTAATGATGCTTACACAACAGCATTTTGGGGGAATGTTACATTGATCTCAAATTATAAGCACTACAAAATGTCAAAATTATGAGGACTGACACAACTTTGCCTTAAAGAGTGCTAGACTGGAACTTGTCATATTATGTTTAAGGAAGACTTAGAGTGTTCACTGATGTTTATGATTTTAGTATTTCTGAAGGCCCTTACAGTGACTTGGATATGTGCTGAAAGCCAAACTTTTAAAATTTTTGGCTTTTTAAACAAAGAACTTTTTTTTTTTTTGATTTATTTATTTTTGGCTGTGTTGGGTGTTCGTTGCTGCGCGCGGGCTTTCTTTAGTTGCGGCGAGCGGGGGTTACTCTTCATTGTGGTGCACGGGGTTCTCACTGCAGTGGCTTCTCTTGTTGCAGAGCACAGGCTCTAGGTGCGCAGGCTTCCGCAGTTGTGGCATGTGGGCTCAGTAGCTGTGGCTCACGGGCTCTAGAGCGCAGACTCAGCAGTTGTGGCTTGCGGGCTTAGTTGCTCTGCGGCATGTGGGATCTTCCCGGACCAGGGCTCAAACCCGTGTCCCCTGCACTGGCAGGCGGATTCTTAACCACTGTGCCACCAGGGAAGCCCAAACGAACAACTGTTTAAAATAAATCCTATGTCAACACAGACACAGACACACAGACACACACACACACACAAAACACCTTTATAAAATATTATTTCACTAAAAATCTACATTGTTCTTTGCTAACCAGGAGTTTATGAAATAGGGGAAAACAATACAGAAAATAAAGGATGTGTCTGAGGGAAAACATAAACAGCCAATTATATGGTAACAGTAGAGGTGTACTGACATAAAAAATGGAAACTGTCAGATTTACTTATTATTAGATGTACATTAAGTGATTACCAATGGTTCCTGCTCTCATGAAATTGTCACTCAACAATGCCTTATTTAAAGAGGGTCAGCATGGCTTCCCTTGTGGTGCAGTGGTTAGGAATCTGCCTGCCAACGCAGGGGACACAGGTTCGAGCCCTGATCCAGAAAGATCCCACATGCCGTGGAGCAGCTAAGCCCACGTGCCACTAATGAAGCCCGCACATCTAGAGCCCATGCTCTGCAACAAGAAAAGCCACCGCAATGAGAAGCCCGCGCACCACAACCAAGAGTAGCCCCCGCTCGCTGCAACTAGAGAATGCCCTTGCACAGCAACGAAGATTCAACGCAGCCATAAATGAATGAATGAATGAATGATGACAGCTAAGAGAAAGGGGTATATTTTTTAAAAAAATAAAATAAAGAGGGTCAGCAAATTATCTACCTTCCTTGAATAGCACATATTATATTATAGCTCATAACCCTAATCCAAATAATATATTCCAGATACAGCAATGAGGCAAGGCAGAAGAATTATTGAGTACCTTTTCATACTAGTTTTCTAGAGTTAAATAGAATCTCCTGTTTCTTCATAAACTGTGCGCTTCATGAGAAATGAAAACTGAAGCAGTCATCTCCCCAAAAATGGTCCTGGCCCCTAGATGAGAAATGTTTTTTCACCTGTGCTGTCTTCTCTTCCTCTCACCATCCCCAAATTGTCTGCACCATCCAAATCATTCTGATTTCCGTACAACTAACCCAACAGAACATACACATATGTGTTTTGATTTGCACAGTCCTCACTGTACGGACTCATCCATGTAAATAGTGGTGGGTATTCTGGGTGTGCCAGCAAATTCTTCATCACTTCAGATGATGCTCCTTATCACAGCATCAGACATGAGGTTACAGGTTTCTCTAAGTTCTCAATATTTGACTTTGACTATTACTCTAGGTAAAAACAATGTTTAAAACTACATCATTAGTGCCATACTGCAATGCAGTCAAATAATGAAAAAAAAAATAGGTACACTTACCTATGAAATTACCAAATTACCTATGAAATTACCATTACACTTACCAAATCAATGCATTTCATATTCTGAAAAATACCCCAGTCAAACTTAAATTTTTAAATTTACAGTTTAATTCTGTAAGATTACATCAGACAACAAAGTATCCCCGAGAGTAACTTCATTTCCTTAAATCAATTTTTGTCATTTCCTCACTCTCCCACCTACAGAGATAAGCTTCTAGAGTTCTGAAACTGTTTTCTAATAACAAATAAGATTACAAAAGTAACTAAAACATTAATTGTCCTTGCAGTATCTTGTGGTCTGCGTGAACAATTAACATGAAGAAGTTAGATTTCCCCTATCCTCACAATTTGAAAATGTTAGATCACTGAAAGTTTTTAATCAAATACCTAGGTTTTTTGTTTGTTTGTTTGTTTGTTTGTTTAATTTATTTAGTTATTTGGCCGCACTGGGTCTTAGCTGCAGCATGCGGGATCTAGTTTGCTGACCAGGGATCGAACCCAGGCCGCCTGCACTGGGAGCACGGAGTCTTAACCACTGGATCACCAGGGAAGTCCCTCAAATACCTAGGCTTTAATGTCTACTTGTTCTTATTCTCCTTCAGCTTGGAGGTCCATGATTCACTAGGACCTGCTATTGGCAGGCAGTAACAAAAACTAAAGCAAAAAAAGACCAGGTTGGTTCATAATTGAGGGACAGACTAAGCTCAGGCATAGTTCACTTTTTGAAAAAGTAAAATTCTTCCAACAGCTGCACCATTTCCTCACTTTCCTATTAGTTACAACTGACTACCATATTTCATTTTGCAAGATTTAAGTCACTCATCCAAAATACTCTGCATTTTTCAATTAGCCTTGGACCAATGATTAAGATATCACCTTTTCTACTGAGAATTACTCCTGCCAATCTCAAGTCTAGTAACTCTTAATATTAAAGGCAAGTGTTGCAAATAGATGCTCTACAGCTTTAGATTATAAATCTGAAGAAAGGAGATGAAGTATTTTTAAGACGAGATGAACATTTCAATCAGTAGACTCTGAGTAAAGCAGATGACCCTCCATAATATGGGTGGGCCTCATCCAATCTGTTGAAGGCCTTAAGAGAAAGACTTACACATCCCCCGAGATGCCTTTGGACGTGGAGCTGCAACATCAACTCTTCCCTGGCTCACCAGCCAGCCAGCCTACCCTGCAAATTTTGGACTTACCAACCTTCACAACCACATGAGCCAATTTCTTAAAATCTCTCCTTCCCCTTTCTCTCCCTCTCCCGGCGATTGACTGTGGTCACTTTTTCCTTTTAAATTTATACGTAAATCCTATTGGTTCTGTTTTGCTGGAGAACCCTAATAAAGTGCCCCCAAACCCTCAGTTCTGTTATAATAATATAGCAGCCTTTATTATTATAGCCTTAGCCTATCACTAAACTCTACTGGAATGAATACTCTTCACCCCTCATACTGCTTAAACACTACTCCCTGGATACTCTCCAGGTAAATCAATGCCTTCAACGGTTATCAAATGTAAAATACTGAGTCCCACTTAAAACTGACAAGAGAGATGTCCTGAACAAAGGGCTACTACTGAGGCACAAAACAGATAACTGAGAACTGTCCTGTCCTCTGTTTCTTCATCACTCTCTCCACTAAGTTTTTGATATTCACTGCCATTGCAACTTACAAGTGCCATCTCATTACTGTTGACCTTTCAGCTCTTCTCTTCCTCTCCTTGTTTCTTTTTCTTGGCCGGTCTACCTCATCATTCTTGGCTTTCCCTTTATGGACATTAATCAGGATGCCTCCTCATTCTCACAGCACACCCATTAAACTCATGCTAGATATAATCTTCACCCCAGCAGTGTTCACCTGTTGATGGGTGCTCAAAGATCGCTTGTTTTTTTCTTATTTATTTTTTGACTACATTGGGTCTTCGTTGCTGCATGTGGGCTTTCTCTAGTTGCGGCAAGCAGGGGCTACTCTTCGTTGTGGTGCATGGGCTTCTCATTGAGGTAGCTTCTCCTGCTGTGGAGCATGGGCTCCAGGCGCACAGACTTCAGTAGTTGTGGCGCGTGGGCTCAGTAGTTGTGGCTCGCGGGCTCTAGAGCACAGGCTCAGTAGTTGTGGCACACAGACTCAGCTGCTCCATGGCATGTGGGATCCACCCGGACCAGGGATCGAACCCGGTCTCCTGCACTGGCAGGTGGACTCTTAACCACTGCACCACCAGGGAAGTTCCAAAGATTGTTTCTCTGTTGATTAAAATCCCTCTCTGACTTAAGGCATGAAGCCATTTGGAACATCTGATGGTTCCTAAGAAATGGAATTCTGACTGACCTGCTTAGATTTTATTGTATATTGCTTTCTAGTGCTTTTTATCTCAAATCAGTTTTCTGTGTGATACAACTGTGTATGCCTGTAAACAGTGAAATAGAATGTGAAAAAGACAAACACTTGTTGTTTTAGTATGCTTTTAGAGGTTGCAGGTCACTTTTTTCTTTTAACTTCACTCTGGTGTCAAAATACACTTAAATGAAAACAAGAGGAAAAGATCTACTATTTAAACAGTTGTTTTACAGACATACAGCCTGATAGAACTACTGACAAAACAAAATGAACTATTCCTTCTAAAAATATTGAGTCTCATATAAATTGTGTTCTACCTCATTAAATCCATTATTTCCAGATTCACTGGGATTCTATGATGCCAAATAAATATCTCATAAAAATAAAGAATACTAAATTATACTACTTGCTCTCTAATGTGAATTCCAACTTGTATTCTACTATTCTATTGAGTGACATCAAAAGAGAAAATGAATTTACCAAACTGATGCTGATGACCTCTGTGAGTATACGTAAATTTAGGCAATGAAAAAAAAAATTTAGGCAATGATTCTTTAGGTTGAAAAACACCTCTGGGACACAGAACAATAAATGCCACATATGTATTTTTTTTCAAATAGGATTTACTAAAATAGTTGAAGGAAGTAACTATGGATTTTAACCAGGAGTGTACGTTAGAACCCCCTGAGAAACATCCTGAAAATAATTTTGGCTAGACCTTCTCCTCAGAGATTCTGAGACGCCATCTAAATTTTAAAATTTTCTCCAGATGATTTTGATACACATCCTTAGCAGAGAACCATATATTCAACATTACAGACTACAGCCAGTCCTAAAGGGCCAAAAGCAAAATTATAAAGAAGGGGAAATTGAGAAATCAAGTGTCAGAACTCATCTGTGTTCCAAGGGCAAAAATCAAATCAGGAGGCCAAGGTACTCAGATTTCAATGGTAACTGCAACAACTGTCACCCAAATTCAAAGAAATATTTACAAAGCCCTTCAGATATATCTGGAGGAGAAATTTTATATCAACAGGAAAAAGAGGTCAATACAACACTTTGAAATAACTAAGTATTTTTCATTATAGTTAAGCTGTTATTAAAGATTTTTTTTAATTCTTCAAGAAAATACTGCTGGCTTGTTCATCATACAACTCTGTGTCGTCCTCATATTCCTGGTATGTGTCTAATAAAGACACATTCTTTTGTAACTATATTATTTTGTCGCTTTTTGTCTGGATTCTATCTCCTTTCCTTTGAATCTACACCAGGGGTCAGCAAACTTTCTATAATGGGCCAGACAGTAAATATTTTAAGTTTTTGGACCTTATGGTTTCTGTAGCAAGAAATTAACAACAATAAATAATGTATGTGGAATATGTGGGTCTCTGTTTCAATAAAACTTCATGGACAATGAAATTTCAATTTCATGTAACTTTTAAATAAATTATTATTGATTTATAAAATTAAAATTTGAAATTATTTTAGAAAATAAATTGTATAAAAATTTTTACAAAATATTATTTTGCTTCTTTCCAACCACTAAAAACTGTAAAAATCACTCTTAGCACGAAGGCACAGTGGTTAAGAATCCACTTGCCAATGCAGGGGACATGGATTCAAGCCCTGCCTGGTCCAGGAAGATCCCACATGCCGCAGAGCAACTAAGCCCGTGTGCCACAACTACTGAGCCTGCGCTCTAGAGCCTGCATGCTACTACTGAGGCCTCGTGCCACAACTACTGTAGCCTGTGTGCCTAGAGCCCATGCTCCGCAACAAGAGAAGCCACTGCAATGAGAAGCCCGTGCGCCACAACGAAGAGTAGCTCCCACTCGCCGCAACTAGGTAAAGCCCACGCGCAGAAACGAAGACCCAATGCAGCCAAAAATAATAAATAAATAGATGTAATCTCTCATCATTAAAAAAAAAAAGTAGAAGGCAGAATTTGGCTTGCCAGCCATAGTATGGCAAGCCCTCTTATCTAGACAAATGAAGTTATCTGATAGTCTATTTTTAATTAACAGTAATGTCTCTTTCATAGGGTTGTCAGGCAGATTAAATGAGTTGATACATTTAGAACAGTAAGTGCTGTATGATTTTACACACACACACACACACACACACACACACACACACACCGCACACACACAAAGGAGATACAGAAAGACACTAAGATAGATATTTCCATATCTTCTCAATTTTGTTTAATACACCTCCACTTGTTAGCCTATCACACTGAAATGTTTTGCCTAAAATCTGATTGTTATAAAAAAGAAAAATCAGGGGACTTCCCTGGTGGTCCAGTGGTTAAGAATCCACCTTCCAATGAAGGGGACCAATCCCTGGTCAGGAAACTAAGATCCCATGTGCCGCGGGGCAACTAAGCCCGTGCGCCGCAACTACTGAGCCCGTGTGCCTCAACTAGAGAGCCTGTGCACCACAACTAGAGAGAAGCCCGCATGCCACAACTGAGACCAAAAAATATGTAGCCAAAAAATAAAGAAATAAAATAAACATTTTAAAAAATAATAAAATTTTAAAATTAAAAAAGAAAAATCATTGTTGAGGTAGAAAACGCATCCAGTGATGTTTCATCAGCTTTTTCTAGAAACTAATTTGCTAGTTCTCTTTCTCAAAATCCAAAGTAAATACATCCACCTGCAATTTATCCACAGCAGTAGTCTCATATATCTGAATCTCAGGCAAAAAAAAACCCCTTACCTACCTACTGAAGTAAACATTTACAAAGATCTACATTAAGACCTCAAAGGAGGACACAGGGATCCTAATTTTCAGTACACTAATGCAACTGCAGTTAGGAAGGACTTTGTCTATAAATGCATCATTACATTATAACCAAGACACGGCTTACAAATTCAGGTTTAGAGTACTTTTTCCTTTAGTTAAGTAGCCAATTTAATTAACCAAGGAAAGTCAGCGACTCTCACCCTGGCTTAACCCAGCCTAATACTAAAGTGTGAGTCAAAGACTGTAAGGAAAAGCTATGTAGAACTCAGGTGAGGCCATTTATCTGCAGAAAGGGATAATGAGGCAGCATTCCACATACCGAAGTCTTCATTATGGATATATTTCACTTTGGGTGCATGCCTCTCACCCATATGTTTTGCAATTTTTCATTTCCCTTCAAGATTCAGCCTGAAGGGGACTTCCCTGGTGGTCCAGTGCGTGAGACTCCACGCTCCCAATGCAGGGGGCCCAGGTTCAATCGCTGGTAGGGGAACTAGATCCCGCATAGCCATACCACAACTAAGAAATCCACATGCCTCAACTAAGGCGCGGTGCAGCCAAAATAAATAAATAAATAAATACTTTAAAAAAGATTCAGCCTGAAGGCAGCGCATCACCACCTCTGTGAAGCCCTCCTTAGCTAGCCTACTCCCTACTCTTCTTTAATCTCACTGTGTCATGTACATATAATCCTAATAGCTACCATTTACGGAATGACTTTATATGCTGGGCCCTTTTCCTGCAATGTTTAATTCTTACAACACCCAGCAAAAAAACTAATATACTTATTTAACAGCTGAGGAAACAAGTTCACTAAGGTTAAAGCATGTATTCAAGGTCAAACAGCTAAACAGTGGCAGGGCCAGGATGCAAACCCGATTTGTCTCTGACTTCCACACCAATGGTTTCAAACAGTAGGAATGAGGACAGAGAGGAGGCCAAATAGGCAGGATTCTGTTTTTTATCTGTTTATATATTGGATTTCTGCATAAAAGCTCTTTGGAAAAGTTTCCACTGTTAAAATAAATTTGAAAAATCACTGATTCTACCCTGTGCTGCCTCCCACAATCTTTGTAACTATATACATGCTGTCTCTAGTACCAGACTGATCTCCTTGGGGCAAACACTGAACTGAATTTCTTTGCCTCTCTAGTGCCGGGTACAGTATCTAGCACCCAACAGATGTTTGTATGGAGTCAAGCTATGAAAGCAAAACTTTCCAAATCAAATAACTATATTTCCATGGTTACAAGCAATTATAAAATAACTACACAGCAATTTATAGTTACTAAAATTCTTTCATATATTATCTTTTAAAAAAGAGAAACCAAATGAGCTTTAAAAAATGTTTTCCAGGGCTTCCCTGGTGGTGCAGTGGTTGAGAGTCCACCTGCCGATGCAGGGGACACGGGTTCGTGCCCCGGTCCGGGAAGATCCCACATGCTGTGGAGCGGCTGGGCCCATGAGCCATGTGCGTCCGGAGCCTGTGCTCCGCAACGGGAGAGGCCACAACAGTGAGAGGTCCGCGTACCGCGAAAAAATAAATAAATAAATGACTGTAAAAAAAAAAATGTTTTCCAGGGCTTCCCTGGTGGCACAGTAGTTGAGAGTCCGCCTGTCAATCCACCAACCCGGACGCGGGTTGGTGCCCCAGTCCGGGAAGATCCCACATGCCGCGGAGCGGCTGGGCCCGTGAGCCATGGCCGCTGAGCCTGCGCGGCCGGAGCCTGTGCCCCGCAACAGGAGAGGCCACAACAGTGAGAGGCCCGCGTACTGCAAAAAAACAAAAAAGAAACAAACAAAAAAAATGTTTTCCAAAAATGGCACATTTATTCAATATTCAAAGCTTTATTTTAATAAAATATCAATTATCTAACAACTGTCAAACAGTATTGGCAAAAGACATTAAGCATGTTTCATTTTCTTGTTTTAATTGCCATACTGAAATACTATTAGAGTTAAACCATATAAAATTGCCAATAATGGCAATTACACAGGTTCAACCTAATGCTTATCAATGGTGTTTAAACACCATTAGCAAGCTCTCAGCAGCTAGCAAAAAGAGAACTTGCGGGATTTATTTACATAGTTTTGACAAAAAAATTAAGCAGAGTAACTCGCTCCTCTGTGATTTTATAGTTCTTTGTACATACACATATTTAACACTTCTCACGGCACACAGTAATTATCTGCCTTGATGTCTCCTCAACAACACTCCTCCAAAGCTGCAACCCTGACATATTCCTCATTATATCTCTACCAAATAGCATGGTAATTAACACACAGTAGGTACAGAGTGTTTCTAAATGTCTGCTATAGGAATCACAGTAAAACTGAGATAAAGATTTACCATGTTCGCAGAACTAAAGATACACTATATCACTTTATTCTCAGCTTTCTTTTTTAAAATTCCCAAAAATCAAATTCTGAAACATGGGCAATAAAATACATTCAAAGTCCAGCTGCTTGGAGCTGGTTTCGATGTAATTTTTTTCTTTTAAAAGATTTAACACTAATTAATATATGTCAGAGAAAGTATACCAATTTAAAAATCCTGTAGAAAATCAACTGACTGTCTCAAACTTAATACTAAAACTTTAAAACTTAAAGGCCTTTTAACCTTCTACCATGCATATTACTCTTTTCGCTTTTGCTTACAAAGGCTACATTTTCAAGTGACAATTAGACAAACATAGCTACAGCCTGTATATCTTTTTTTTTTTTAATCAAAACTAAGTCACACACACAAATCCACTGCCTTAAAATTCAGGGGAAAAAAGCTTACTAATACTTCTAAGCATACCAACAATAACAGAAAACATACTGTTCTGTGTACCTTTTTTTTTTTTTTAAGTACAAGTTATGGTGAATATTAATGCAGATAGCCCAAAGGAATTATGACAATGCAGAAATCACTGCAATTCTTAAGCAAGGGAGCAATGTTCTAAAATTGATGTTTCGTGGTGATTTTTTTGGAGATGTATATATAGGAGATATTAGAACAAGGGAAGGCTACAATTAGAAGATAAAAGAGGCCTGGACTAGGATGGAAGCAGTGAGAATGATTTGGGAAAAAAAGAGCTTTAGAGTCAAACGGCAATTATGCAAGAGTGCAATTTTTTTTTTGACCTGGTCTACTACTACTTGCTCTTGGTCTTAAAGATGGCGTTCTCAAGGATATGATTTGGTCCTAACGGTGGATCCCCTGTTTACAACCAAAGCCACTGTCCAGGTGTTGTGCCAATCCAACTGGAAAACTTCCATTGTCTCTCGAACTGATTTCTAGTTTACTACTATCCACACCAATGCTTGCCTCCAATGAAACAAATAATGAGAAATAACTACATTCTCAGTGTCAGTTATTCAATTTATTTAC
Source organism: Delphinus delphis (assembly GCF_949987515.2). Lineage (NCBI taxonomy): Eukaryota > Metazoa > Chordata > Mammalia > Artiodactyla > Delphinidae > Delphinus > Delphinus delphis. The sequence continues at coordinate 47,377,930 of NC_082701.1, read as the reverse complement.
TGAGGATCTACCAAGTGCCAAGTATTCAAATAAAACAACACATATCTGTGTTCCATGTAACTTAAGTGTCTCATCTATGGAAAACTACATGTGACCTAAAAGCACTGCTGAGAGATAGTCCCTGTCCATAAGAAACTTACAATATGGTTGAAGATGTGAGCTATATATACATATCCTTTAATTCATTCATTGACTATTCTGCTAGGCTCTGTGATATAAGGTTTTACTATAAATAAAGGTGAATAAAATGCAATCCACCCCCCTAAGAGAATGTACAATCTAGTTAGAGTAAAATGGGAGAGTGGAGAAAGGAAAGGAGGTGATAAAGTATATAACATGAGCCCAGGACTGACTGAGTCAGCTTTATAAACTGAAAGGCTAAAGATGGAAATGACTGGCAGTTTTTTGAGGCAGGTTTTAGAGGAAGGGAAAATAATATGTTGAATATAACATGAATACAAAATAACCAAATGTAAAATTATTTTAAGCAGCTGAAAAATACAGTATTGCTAAAAAGTTGAGGCTACATATGGCAAACTGAGAAATACAAAGGGCAGTCATCAGGAAGAAAACAGAGTGGTATAAACACTGAATTCAAGAGATTCAGTAGTGAAGGTAACAACATAAAAAACTGAGTTCCAGTAGGGTTGAACAAAAAAATCTTACTTGGGGAATCGAGCACATGGAAAGAAAGAAGGGGCAGAGCCACATATTAATATGTTTCTTGAGCAAAGAGACCATATCTATTATAAACATAAATAAAAACAATACCTCCTTACATTTAATCTATGCTAAAAACCACCAAGAGTCCATTTTCACAGGAATGGTCTGCTGAAGCAATTAATTTCCAGCAGCATGAAACAGAGTTGTGTACTGACCCCCTTTTTCTTTAAATCTATTTCTTAATGACTTTACCAGTTTTGTATACTCTGGAAGAATACTGCTCTGTCCACCTTCAAACAAGACAGGAATGTAGCAGATTCTAAGAAGAATCTTAACCTTCAAGCAATCCCAGTTTTATTTGGGTAAAACTAAGTTTTCACAAAAATATTTAAATCCTACATATGAATGGTCTGTGTTTGATATATGGAACACCTGCACTTTAGGTACTTGTCAAGGAGCTTAATCTCAATAAATATCAACAACTGGATTGAGGGAAACTATATCCATTGGTCAGACACCAAAGGACAACCTACCCACTCATTCAGACTGACTCTCATGTGATGTGGTTGGTCTTCCCATATTGAGTGCTGTTAAATACTAGACATCCATCTACCTTAGAGATGTTGATGAGGGAAATGATAATTACACATAATCCTCTTTATGAGGACCCCTATGAGAAGTTATAGTCTGATAGTATCAAGTTAGTTAACTTTCTGAACTGTTTATTTTTATCTTAAGGACTTTATGAAAAAGTCACCTCATAGAAAAGCTCAGTCAAATCTGTGCTCTCTGCCTGCAACAAGACCATTGTGATAGACCTTTGTGGCCTAGATTCTCATTCCATTTTGTCCCTACCCTTTGTTTTCGTTTCTTCTTTCTCTTTGTTTTTAATTTGTGGTATTTTCTAGTTTATACATCTTTATAAATTGCCTTAAATAGGTTACAAATCAAATACTTACAGAGACTAGGCAGGTAAAAGTGTGAATCAGCTAGAAATAAGGCAACAGTGGTAGAACTGGGTTTTTAAAGTAAGTCGAATTAAAAACAAAAACACTGAGCAGACAAAACACATTTTTGATCCAAATCCTCGACCATCCATTTGTAGCCTCTGAAAAAGGTACTTAATACAGTGCTGAAAGGTAGGATGGTTTAAAAGATTAAACCAGTTTCAACCCCTCTGCTTAAAATCTTTCTGGAACAAGGGTGTATGTAACAGCTAAAAGAACAGGTAGATATCCTGCATTCGCACAAAACTTCACAATTTACAAGCCATCTTCATATCCTTTTGATCTTCAACTTCACTATGTGGCAGCCCTCACAGCTATGTGCACAAAATGCAGAGATCACAAACTCAAAACAATGAAGGTAATATAAACCAGTGAAGCAGGAAAGGCTGTGATCTTTCCATACAAGACTCATTTTGTTTCCATATTAATCATGTTACAATATTCTTCACTTCCAGAGAAATATGCTATTCTACTTTTCTTGAATATTGCAGTTGTCTAGCTACACTTTCCCCCCATTTTTTATAAAAACATCAATAGAAAAGTATTTCTTCACTATAAACAACAGTGCAAGGGCAATAATAAACAGTAACAGGAAGTGGTAGGAACTTGTTTTCCTGGAGAGCTTATGCCCATCTAAAGGAGGGCAGCTGTGGGAGTTCCCTGGTGGAGCAGTAGTTAAGACTCCACACTCCCAATGCAGTGTTCACATGCCACAACTAAGGAGCCCTCCTACTGCAACTAAGACCCATCACAACCAAATAAATAATTTTTTTTAATAAATAAAAAACATAAGGGAGGGCAGCTGTGACTCAGCTTAGGCCAACTGTTGCCATGGGAAAATGTGGGCCCCACTGTTGCCAACGCTTCTAATTTTTCAGGATAATCCAAAAATACAGACTTTACACAAAATACCTAACTCCAAAGTACTGACTCAAAAAAATTTTAACGATACAAGGCCAAGCATTTACACTTAGTTTGTCCTACAGGCCACCAGTGTGCAACTCCTGGCTCAATACTGAGTTAAACACAGGTTTTTGAACAGCTGAACAGACTGAGGAAAGTGGTACAAAATTTAGGAATTTATGGTCTAAAATCAATGTCAATATTATTCATTCTATTTATTCAATTCAAAGCATAAAAATTACTAAAGAACAAATATTTAATTAACCTTAAGATAAACTCTGCAATGAAAAAACAAAAAACAAATTTTATCATCTTATCTGCAGCACTGTTATCTGTTCACTGCAGCACTGTCTGTAATAGTGAAAATCTGAAAACAATCTAAAGACCTATTTCTGTACTGTAGGTATAAACTATAGTATGATTATATATAAGAAATTCTTTAACATAATAAACTAGATCTACATATACCAATACATCTAGAAGACATTTTTTAGGTGAAAAAAACAAGTTGTAGAATAGTATACAGTATAACATTCAAGTAAACTCTAAGCATTATTGTACATTGTTTATGCATCATACATATATGTATAGTAAAAGTATAAAAACAGAACAAAAGAATATATGCAAACTTTAGGAGGAACTTTACCACTGGGAACAGGGAGGGAGGGGAGTAGGATTAGAAAGAGGATATCAACTCTAACTGTAATGCCATATTTCTTTAAAAAACAAACAAAAACTCCACAAAAACTCTAAAGCAAATATGATAAAATGTTAACATCTGTTAATTCAGGTAGTAGTTACGTGGATATTTTGTTATATCACTGCAGGTACTTCTCCTGCATGGTTGACATATTCCATGACAAAAATAAACAAACTATAAATATGTAAAAAAAAATTTAGAAGAAAAAACAAAAAGTACTTTCCTATGTATACGTCCCATGGTAGGCCCTCTTAAAACAAGCTGAATATGTAGATGATATGAAAGCAATGAAGGAATAAATCCTACACTTTTGAGGTCCTACTGTGTAGAATTTTGGAGTCAAATAGTGGAAGTTCAAATAACAACTCGGCCACCTACAAACTGACCTTGGGCAATCTTCAAACTTCCTAAGCCTGTTTGCCCACATATAACTGGAGCTAACACCACCACCTACTCAAACAACTGCGGTGAAGCTTAACGAGATAATCAGTGTTAAGGGCTTGTCTACCATTTTACTTCCCTCAGTAGAGTTCTAGAATAGTGAACATGTACAAAGAGAATAACTTCACTTTGAAGATGATATGGCACAGTACCTTTTGCACTTCTATATACATTATCAATGTAAAAAAGACACTGCTTTCCTAGTGTCCAAGGACAGAGAACGAATCAGTTTTGCCATCACAAGAAGGCAGAAGGTAAAGGCAGACTGCCCTATTACTATTACATCAATTTGTTTTAATCATCTTAACATCACCATAATAACAGCCACCATTTACTGAGTACTATGTGCAAGGTACTGTTCTAGGCTCTTTAAATACATTAACTCACTTGATATATCAGATAAAGTTTTATATAAGCTATAATAAGAGACAAAAATAGTAGATACCTTAAGATTATGAATTCAAAGAAAATTTCTTTCAGGTAAAAAAAAAAAAAAATTAGGGAAGGTTGCCTGGAAAAGGAGAACCTGGTATGCAGATTTGAAGGATACATAGGTCAGAAGATACACAGAGAAAAAGAGAAGGGAGGGAGTGGTAAAGAGTGAAAATGCCATAAGGAACAGAAAGTATCTTCATAAGGCTGAATCATAGGATACATGACAGGCAAGAAGAAAAAGAATAAGCAAGTGAGCTACGACACCAAAGAAAAGACCTTGAGTGTCCATTTAGGATTAAACAAACATCTATTAAATACCATGTTTCTAGTAAGGTACCCTTTGCATTTATTCATATACAAAGCTGATTAAATATAGTAAAAACCTGGCAATGGGTTTTTGGCAAGAAAGTGACTTGAGAACCGTGGTTCAGGAAAATTAATCTGGTACTTTATGTAATATCCCACACATAATTCCTCCTCTTAATCTCTACTATGGATGGCTAATGACGCCCAGTTTCTCAATTCCACCCAGACACCCAAGCCACAAATCTGAGATGTCTTCTAATACTTCCCTCTCCTCATCACAGACTACTCATTCACAATTCTACCTCCTAAGCCTTTCTCCAATCAACAACCTTCATTGTCACTGTCTTATTTCAAGCACTAATCATTCTTTCCTGAAAAAGCCTCCTAAGTGACCTTCAAACTCCCATCTGTATTCCTCACTGCCACCTACATAAACTACCTAAATACACCTGATCATAATGCTCACCTTTGCTTAAAATTGTGTCTTCCAAACTGCCTACAAACCACACAGAATTTGTAAATTCTATCAATCTGGCTCATATGTACCTTTCCAGCCTCATATTCACATGTACCCTACAATGCCCTCTGCAAACTACTTTCCAGCATACACATAATAGTTTTTCATGCTTTTGTACCTGTATATGTTGCTCTTCCCTCTACCTCAAATGACCTTCTCCCATGTCCACTCCAATTATTCATTCAAGATTCAGTTTAAATATCATCCCTCTCAACTGTCTTTAGTGGGGAGATTTGATGAGCCCTGCAATAGCGTAATTGACACACATCATACACTACGTACACCACTACAACCCAGGACCCAGATTTAAAATACTATATAAGGACACTGAATTTCCTATCCATTTAATAATTTCATTAAGAATCTAGAGAAAATTCAAATTCAAGAAAGTTCTAACTTCAACCAAGTTTTCCCCTTTTTATAAAACTGAATGGCAAGAAAAAATATTCTTAAAATTTGACAAATCTAGATTTGGGGAGTTAAGATTTATCAAAGGAATGAACAGGTGATGAATGTTCTGCCTATCAAAGTTATTTACCATATATGAATAAACAATGAAAAATTAGATATAATAGAATTAACAAATTTTAACCTCTTTAATGATTCAGCAGTCACTTCAAATTTTTACAGCATTACTATGGTGCTATATTTTTATAATCACAAATCTTAATATAAAGTTATAATATAAAAACATAAAAATCAATATTTAAGCTTTCTAGCTCTTTGGACATGGGCTAAATGAGAGTTTTCCACATAATAGTGGATCTTTAAAGAGACACTTCTCTCCACATACTGAGAAAAACAGCAAAGGCCTATACATTAAGAGAAATTAAAAACTATCTCAGGCCATTATTTCTCATTTTTATGGAAGCATCATAACATACACCAAAGCCTCAAATATAACTAGCATAGAGGACATCTAAGATCCAAAGTGCTTGAAATGAATACTGCTTTAAAAATGTTAGAAATAATATCTTATGTGGGAATCAACCTTGACTCTTTTCTTTCTTCTTCTATATTCAATTACCTGGATCTGCCAAGTTTACCGCCTCAATATTTGTTGAATTATTCTCTGTCTACCCTTAACAGTACTACCACAGTTCACACCATCATCTCTCACCTGGACTGGACCAATTTCAACAGGTCTTCTTAAACCTAGCCTTGGCCTATTAACATCTATCTTCTACTCAGCCCCAGAATCATCTATTTAAAATACAATCCGACCATATCTCTTCCTTACTTAAAAACAACCCTTCATTGGCTCCCTATTTTTTATTTAACAAATATTTAAATAGCACTTACTATATGCTAGTCACTGCTTTAAATGTTTTAGAAGTGTTCATTTACTCCTCACAACTACCTATGAGAATTTAAATAACGAGCTTTTATATTGTTTGTGTGTGTGTGTGTGTGTGTGTGTGTGTGTGTGTGTGTGTGTGTAATGTAACACAGCTATGTAAGCAGCAGAGTTGAACACAGGCATCTGGGCTCCACAATTGGGGCCTTTATTCACTGCACTATGCTGCCTCCCTATTTCCTGAAGTCCACATGCTTTAACACAGTTTATAAGGTCTTTGATTAGTATCTGGTCCCTTCCCACATTTCAAGTCTTATTTCTAACCAAGCCCCACTTTGCTCAAACTCCAGTAACACTGAGCACCTTGTAATGCATGCCTTCCCTCTCCTCATTTTGTGACCTTTATGATTTTACTGCTGCTGTCCCGTCTGGAGTACTTTCTAGCACCTCAGCACAGTTCTTATAACAGAGTGCACTGAACACACTCTGATGAAAGAATGAATTTTTAATGCGTCATAAGAAATAATAAACAAAAATGTTCTACTATTAATTACACTGGTAGACATATAAAACATGAAAACACCAAATATCTTAGAATTCAAGTCTCCAATACACCTAATGGTTATCCTGTTAAAACACACACAAACAACAACCAAAAAAACCTCCCCCGACCTTGGTTCTCCTCAACTCTTTCTTGCTCCTTCCGAACACCCATATCTGCTCAACAGCCCAAAACAAAAAACACCTCAATTCTTCACCTTCCTCATTCCTTGTTTCTCTTACTTCCCATATCAAACTGGTTACTAATTTATACATACTCAATCCCTTTCAAATCCATTCTTTCAACCTGCACTGCCTCTTAAGTAGTCTCCACAAGTCTATCTACCTCCATCCACTCCACAGCTGCATCTTCCACAATGCTGACAGTAGGCTTTTTAAAAGGGAAATCTAATGATGTCACTTATCATAACTTAAAATCATCCTCTGGCACCTCAAGGGTAAAAACTGGTTTCAGTAAGCTTCTCAACTAGGAAGCTTACTGACAATGCAGATATCCCAGGTGCTCCCCACCACGGAATTTTTCTTGCTTTTTATTGTATGAGTCTAAGATGAAGTCTGCAAATGAAGATGGTCCATGTGCCAACCCACTTCACAGGCCAGATCAGGGTAATGTTCTCACTCCTCTATACTCACCAATCACTCCAGCCATACTGAACTACAGCTACATGTAACTTCCCTCACTAACCAAGGTGTACTTATGAGACTAGGTACAAATTACTCCCCAAACAACATGACAAGATTTCTTCAAAAATGTTTAACCAACATCTTCGTGAAGACCTCCTTGAAAACTTTGGGCCCTCAGGACTTCCCTGGTGATCCAATGGGAAAGACTCCTCACTCCCAATGCAGAGGGCCGGGGCTCGATCCCTGGTTGGGGAACTAGATCTCACAGGCATGCTGCAACTAAGAAGTCCGCACAACGCGACTAAAGATCCTGCGTGCTGCAACTAAGACCTGGTGCAACCAAAATTAATAAATAAATATTTTAAAGAAAGAGAAAACTTTGGGCCCTCATGTCACCAAGTACATATTTTGATTATAGCACTATTATGCTACCTTTGCATGTTAAATATGTGTTCATAAATTTTAAGATCTTTGAGGGCAAGGGCTGACAATCATGTTTGTATCCCCAATGCTTAGAATATAATATATCTAAATAAATGTTTGCTGGACAGAAAAATTGATGAAAATTTAAAAGAGAAACAAAAATATGTAATGGTACTGAATAAGTTTCTTTTTAAAGTAGAAGCCCAATGATATTTTCTGTACAAGTGATACAATGGAAGGGCAAGATATAAAAACCACTGAAAGAACTGTAATAACTGCAATTCTCAAGAATTACCTTGCACTCAAGTTATAAATTCTCCTTAGGGTAAAATAAATATCTTTCAGGACACAGATCTACCAGTTCTGTTTTTAAAATAAGAGTCCAATTGGTCAAAAATACCGTCTTTTCTGCTGCAGTATTTACAAGCTTTTTGAGGGAAAGGGAAGAACAAGGAGGATTCAAGTACTAGCACAGCACCAATGAATAAGATACCCTATTTGCTTTGCTTCTCAGATTACAGCAGTCTCCCTCCAAACAAGCCCCCAAATGTGGAGCTCTTCTCTAAAATCCCAACACTGAACTTTACTCTCAGAGTAATTTCTAGACGGATATATAATTCACTTAAACATAGCTCCTTCAAAGGCTTTCTCGGATCTTTATTCTCCAAACCACTGTTAAAATATTTTATATTTTTAAAAAGCTAGAAAAAATTGGGGGTTATTTAAATTAATAATATTTAAAATTCTAAACAAAATTTTCCTGATAGTTAAAATAAAGATGTAAATTGTTTTAATAAATGGGGAAGAGGAGGTGAATCCACCTTACAGAAGAATTCCAAATAACATATGTAAACAGACACTCCCCCACACACACCCCCACCGCCGACATGGAACTGGAGTCACTTCCAAAGGATAAAGTAAGAGAAAGGTAAAATAATAACTTTATGAGAAAACTGGCAAACACTACGTTAACCAAGTGATGAAATATCATGTAGCCTCTGACATGATGTGATGACAAGTGCACTCCACCTCTGTGGTATTTTTTCCAAAAACCCATAACCCATCTAATCATGAAAAAACACCAGACAAACCCAGTGTGGAGGACATTTTACAGAATACCTGACCAGGACTCCTCAAGACTGTAAAAGTCACGAAAAACAAGGAAAGACTGAGAAACTATCACAGACCAGAGGAGAGTGAGGATAAAAGACAACCAAATGCAACGTGGTACCCGGGATTAAATCTGCAACAGAAAGAGGCCATTAATGGAAAAACAGTGAAATCCAAATAAAGTCTGGAGTTTAGCTAATAGTAAATACCAAGATTCACAAATGTAGCACAGAAATGTAAGATGTTAACAATGGAGGAGATTGGATGCAGGGTATACACAAGAACTCTCTGCACTATCTTTACAACTTGACTACAAATCGAAAACTATTCCAAAATAAAAAGGTTTCTTTAGAAAGAAAAACAGAAAAAACTGTTTGGGATTATTTAAATAATATTTAAAAGTACAAACAAAATTTTTCTTAAAATAAAGATATAGGGCTTCCCTGGTGGCACAGTGGTTGAGAGTCCGCCTGCCGATTCAGGGGACGCGGGTTCGTGCCCCGGTCTGGGAGGATCCCGCGTGCCGCGGAGCGGCTGGGGCCGTGAGCCATGGCCGCTGAGCCTGCGCGTCCGGAGCCTGTGCTCTGCGGCGGGAGAGGCCACTACAGTGAGAGGCCCGCGTACCACAAAAAAATAAAAATAAAAAAATAAAGATATAAATGTACTCTGCAGTTTAAATAACATGCTTATGAGCAATATAATTTTATATTAAAAAAAGGAATTAGTCCATTTGGCATTGATTTACATAGCACTTCTTGCCCTACTAAGAAACTCTGAAGTCATCTCTGGTTTCAGATACACATAATGGATAAAGGGGAAAGAATCCCTAATACTAATTCTTAAGAAATACATTTAAAACTGTAAGAGCTATATTAATGTAATAATAACTGCTTATTTATGATTAAATTGTATGTTAATTCTCTTCCTTAAAAAAAGTCTCTAACAATAAAAAATATCTACTGAAGGGTTTACAGGCCTTTTATCCAATAATAGCAACCACCCTATGAGTTACATTCTGTCAATGTTATCCATTTATAGATTAGGAAACTGAGGCTTATTGCTCAAGGCTCATAGCTGATAAATTGTTGAGTTAGGATTATAATCTAAAATATTCATTTTTGGTTTTAGTCAACAGCTTTATTTAATTTTCTCTGATAATGTTAAATGTATAGCTTTTTCCCACCCTTAAGAAATAAGTTAACCAAAAATAATAATAATCAATACAATTGACTCTTTTTTTATTGGCCACATCACATGGCTTGTTGGATCTTAGTTCCCCCACCAGGGATCAAACCCAGGTCGGTCCCCGGTAGTGAAAGCGCAGAGTCCTAACCACTGGACCGCCAAGGAATTCCCAATACAATTGACTCTTTTATCTTCACTTTCCCTTCTTCTGCAGTCAGCACATTTTTGATAAAATAAAAACAACTATGGAAGGGAAGATGAAAAGATAAAATATATGCCTTATGCATACAAAATACTAAAATCATATCCTTTTATTCTTTGCCGCAGATTAAAAGTGAATTTAATCCACAACATGCAAATCCTTAATAACATAAGCTTTCAATTAAATTCCTTAAAAATTTCCCAGATTCTTAATTTCACTGTTATCAAAAGACAGTCTCTCAGAAAATTTCTTAACAGCCTCAGTTAACTGTCAGTAATTCTTGTCAGCACATAAGCGCTCAAGGACCAGCTAATCAAAATGCAAAGAACAGAAACGCAAATGTAATTTATCCAGTTGGGTTAATTCATTTCTTATAGGTGAGAGTTTTGTGGCCCTGAAACAACTATGTCATAAGTATGACCCTGTTCCTGGGACAACATAAAATCTCTGTAAAGGAAGTATGAACACTTTTCCCTCCTTCACCTTAATTCCAGAGAGATTACTGGAAGTTAGCCACTACAAAGAACTATAGGATATCTCATTTCCTTTCACATAACCCCATATTCAATCAAATGCAAAAAGTATTTATTTACTTATTAATACCACTTGTATGTATTTAAATAGATTTAATATTGATTTACTGATATTATTACTACTACTTGTATGTATGCAGCAAGTACTTATTTACTTATTAATATTACTATAAAGCAGTATTAGGCATTTTCTGCAAGTCCCTATTCAAATGCCTTATGCAAGCAAAATAGTTACAATATAAGACCATGTTAATAAATGCCAATTTAAATGATGCAGGCAATAAATGCCACCAGTTTTCACCATTTTAGAAAAGAAATTAACAAACATAAAAATAGTTTTGAAAAGAGTCCATTCTGTCAAAAGAAAAAGGAATGTTTGTTTGATCATGCAAGGCAATACCCAAGTGATTCACTGACTACAATATTTACCTCATTCTAGCTACTAACCCAACATGTGACCTTGGGAAAAGAAATTCTCTGAATTTTAGTTCTCTCATCCATAAAAAATACTATTCTATCTCAAAAAGCAGCTGACAGAACAAATGCCATGTTCAATATATTTACAAAGTTCTAGGAAAAGGTTTACAACAATGTTAGATGACAATAACTTTAGAGGATACTTTTCCAGAAGTATCCTTGACAAATCCACAAATCAATCCTAAATAGGTAAGTTTCAACTAAAAGCCACCAACTTTTAAAGAGAAAACAATAAATCAAAATAATAAGCCCTTATGATACCTGCATCCAATGACTATAAAGCATTTCACCAATATCAATTAAAATTTGTAACTGCCGTGGCAAGGTTAAAAATTATACACACAGCAGAAGTTAAACTAAGGTTCCACTTAAATGACTAGCCAACATGCCATATCAAACCAGCAACAAAGCTAAAAGAATTCAAAAAGCCTTCACTGCAGTTACCTGTTACGCTTATGTAATATAGCATCTTTCTTCATGAAATACAGATTTCTCAAAACACTTGGACTTCAGCAACTAAGATTCACTCTACAGCTAAGCATCTTCAGGAGAATAGGTTTATTTTTTCTTTTCAGAAGTCCCTATATCATCAGTTTTTTTGTTTGTTTTTGTTTAGTTTTATTTTAAATAGAGCAACTTTTAAAGTAAAAAAAAGTTGTATAATAAAAGTGGCAAAGAATTCCCACTTTAACTATTTCTCTCTCTCTAAAGTGCATAAAAACAGATTACCCATCATAATGAAATATTTTCACAACAGAAACTTACAACCAAGTAAAAAAATCTCTTTTAGGACCACAGCGGACATGACAGGCGTGGTTTAAAACCAACTGAGCCTCAAGTCCCTTTGGCAAAAGAGTGCATGACTCACTGCTTTAGAACTCAATGGGAAGAACTGGAAAATTCACTCTGATTGCCCTAAGATTTTGTTTTGGATTTGTTTTTTAAGATATCTCCATCCTAATGCTGACAACTGCCACAGTTTCTATGGCTTACCTATTGAGATTAAGATGACAAATTCTGAATAATATGAACCACAGGTAAACAAAAAGTAAGGTCCTATATTTTCTTGGACACTGAAAATATGAGCCATAAGGTAAAGTCATATATACAGTATTATTTATTGCATAAGAGAGAGCAACACTTACACTGAAAAAATATAGACAATGAAACACGGATATTCTAGCTGGAAAACCAAAAATTATCAGATACTTATTTTTCCCTTCCAGAAAACATCTCTAAATCTTTTATATACCAGAGTAATTGTATCTGGAAAAAAAGATACCAAGTAAGTCTACTAAAAAATTAACCCATCCCAATCTCATTATAAGTTTTATAAGTATAGAATTATGAAGAATTTTAAAAACTGCTCTCCAAATTAAGCAAAAGATTCTGCCACATGTACCAGAAGCACACATAGATACACATTTGTAAGTAAAAGCTCTCTTACTTAAGTAAAATTATTTTAAACTCCTAATCAACTAATAATCTACTGAAAAATCTCAGCTCTTAGTATGCTTTTAGAGCTAGAAATACTAGGGGTGGGGATATGTTAGACACATAACAGTGAATTATCATACTAACCTCATTCCTCACCACATGAACCCTTCTACTTTCTAATCACATTAAAAATAACAAAAATGTAAAAATATATCATACACTGACAAAGTCATAAGGCCCATCAAAATCACATTTACAACATGAATTTGACATTCTTCTGAGACCATCTATTCACATGAATGCTTGATACAAGACATTAAAATGACCTACCCTCTCTTACGGTAGTACCTTACTGAAAGGTCTCTTCCAAAGGACAACACAAGAGAAAGGGTCTATATAAAGAGCATTTAACACAAATTATCTTATCCTTTCTTACTCACTTTGATGTTCATTATTTAGAAATCACAGATTTACTGCTTTAATGCAAACTAAAGTTAAAGAAAACATCTGCAATGTTCTCATTAGATTTTTGCACTATTCCTACTACTATTTTTTGCCAAATATTTCTGGCATTTGTTGATCTACACTTACTTAACTAAAACAATAAAAAACATTAAGAAGTGTGTATAAATATGTGTGTGTATGTATACGTACAGATACATAGAGACAATAAGTATTTGCTTTAGAGCAGGGACATTGCTTTTTACCCCAATCATTCAATACCCACCTTGCAAAAAAGGTGGAAACTAAAAACACGAGATTTTAAGATTTACTACAGAGAAACGCCTTTGTTGTAGTACCAATTAGCATCAAATAACCTTACAAAACATAAGCAAGAGAAAAATGCTATGAAAGGGCAATCTAGCATTTCACAGCTTCTGCTCTCTTACTCCACCCAGTCTCCTCGGCTCAATGGCTGTTCACAGCAACCACAAATATTAGCCCATTTTTAAAAAAGGTGTGGGAGAGGCACCGAAATAGGGCTAACTCCATCAAAATCAAGATATACAGAAATATTCTGTGAAAAATTAAGTTCCATTCTGATTTATAAAAATAACAGCTTTGTTTCATTTAGGAGATCCTCCCCTTGTGAACAATCCAAACAATGATCATTTATAATAGAACATGAAAGAATAAATCACCCTAAACACAGATTACTCTTCTGCTTTAATAAAAACTGCAATTTGCAACTGCCAATTATTTTGCAAAACTGTGTCCTGAAAGATACCCATGAGAGATTAAAAGCTAGCTTAATGCCTTAGACCCAAATCAGAATTTTTTAAGTAACAGCTTTTAATATATTCAACATTATATCACTACCGACATACCCAACCAGGAAAATTTCCCGATTAAAAGACTGGACCCTGCAGCAATCAAGCTTGCTGCAGAAAAAAAGAAAAAAAAAAAATTTCAAGCAAATACTACTGTGGCAAAAGGGGAGGGATGACATTACTGGTATGAAAGGCCCAAGCACTGTCTCCTCCGCCCTAGCCTCAAAATGAAATTCACACAAAACGATCCCACCTCCCAACAAAAACAGAATTACCAAAAATGGCACAAATTTTTTGTTTAGCCTTTAAAACGTTATAAATCTCAAGGATTGTGTGTTAAAGTAAAGGTCGGAACATCGGTAATATCTTTATTCTCTCCCGACTGCCTCTTAAGGAAAGGGGGAGGGGGGGACCTTGGCATGACATCGCCCATTGAGAACGAAACCACAAATCTGGTTCTTCGCTTCCAAAGCACAATTTCTTAACCAAAGGATTGATATAAATTGGACCCAAACCCCAACCCCAAAAGAAAATCTCCTGCCCTGCTCCCAAGGAGTTTCTTGCTAAGTCACCGAAGAAAGGCAGAATCACAAATAAAGCCAAGGCACCTTTCTGTCTTGTCTCACGATATTGAAAACCTCCTCCTCCTCTCCACTCTTCTATCTAGAGAGAGAGAGTGAAAATTTGCCCACCACCTCAAAGGCATTTTCTCACCTGGGAGGCTACGGAAGGCACTGCGTTTCCTAAATGAGTGGGGAGATTAGATTAGAAGGAGAATGGCTGAGGGCCTCGAAGCTCAGTGCTATAACGTCAAAAGGCAACTCCCGTTGAAGGAGCCGGCGGCAGAAAAGAAAATCCTGCCTCATTTGGTGGGTGGGTGCTGCGGATGGTTCGGTGGGTCGGGCCGCTCCTCCTCAGTGGGTGCAGAGGCTGGACCACTGCACAGGGGGACCAGGGAAGGGCTGGACCATCATTCTCAGGTCAACCCCATCCTAAGGACAGGTGGGGGACAGAACGCCTGAAGGCCTGTGGGTGCCGAGGCGGCTTGGGGCTGAGCCCAGTCCCTGAGCGCCAGCCGCGGGTGGGGTGGGGACTGCGGAGCTCGCCTTCCGCGGCGGGGGAGAGGAGGGCCGAACCCTTTCCCCAAGATCAGAGAGAGACCTGCTCTCCACGCCCTTCCTACCCAAGAATACTTTTCTTGCTAAGTCACCAAGGGAGGAGGGCGATCCCTTCCCAGGGAGGGCCGCGGGTGGAGCCGCGGCGGCCCTGGCAGCCCCCGAACCCGAGCCAGGGAGGAGGGGAGCGAGGGCAGCGCCCTCCCCGGCCTGTCCCCCCTCCTCCCGTGTCTCTCACTCAACGGCCGTCGCGGCCGCCATTTTGAGAGCGAGAAGAGAAGAAGAAGGAGGAGGCGGCGGCAGGGGGAGGGGAGTATGGGAGGGAGGGGACCGGCGCAGCCACATCGTCAGGCCGCCGGGCCCGGCCCGCAGCCGCCGGAGCGCGGTGGAGAAGACAGAGGGGAGGACGCAGACCCTTGCCGCCTTACCGGAGCGCTGCACCGCCGCCTCCGCAGGGCCTCTTCCGTCCTTCACTCCCATCCACCGGCGGGGGAGGGGAAGAGGGAGAGGGAAGGGAGGAAGGAGGGAGGGAGGGAAGGAGGGAGGGGGAGGATGGCGCGCTGGGCCCTGTCCCGGGGAGGGGGAGGGGAGGGGAGCGGGCGGGCTCCTCAGCCGTTCCGGGGCTCGAGCCCACGCCTGGCGCTCGCGGTTTCTCCCGCTCGCACCCGAGCGCTCCCCTCCTTCTCCTTCTCGCTCCCTGGACCCCGGCGTCGCTGCTCGTTCGCTCGCTCACTCGCTATCTCGGCCGCCGGACTCCGCCGCCGCCCCGCCGCTCCAGCTCCGTCTGTCACAGGAGCTGCCCCAACGCCCTGACGTCACCGCGCCGCCGCCGCCGCCGCCCCAGACCCGCGGGGAAGAGGGAGGGGAGGGGAAGGGAGGGGTCCCGGAGCGGAGGAGGGGCTGCGGCGCATGCGCCGGCCTGGGCCGGGCCCTCAGCCGCGCTGCCTTCCGCTTAGGCGGCGGGTTGCCGGTGCGGCTTGGCGGTACCTAGGCGTAGACGGACGAGTTTGCGCGCGAGGCGCTTCTTCTCGCCCTCAGCACGCCTCTGTAACCTGGAAAAAGGCTCTCGGCTCCCTTTTCCTAGACCCTCGTCTGACTGCTGCGGCCCCTCACGAACTCCGGCTCTCTTCACATCCCCGCCCTGGTCTTGGCCACGAACGGCGCTCTCCCCTCTTCCCCCCGGCCAACAGAAGAGACAAGCTGGCCCCGGTGGATTCCGGGCCCCGATAGGCTTCAGAAAGCGGAGCCCGGACCAGGATGTCGCCCCTTCTACCTCCGGCCTTTGGGTTTTATTTCCCAGGGGCCGGGGGCGGGGGGGAGGAGAAGGGAGAAGGTTGGCTTGGCTTGGGGAGAAGAGCTGTTGAGGTTGAAAGGCTGATGGAATGCCTAATTATCTTCATTTTTATTATAGATTTCTAATTGGGAGAATTCGCTTTTAGATGTGATTCAGCTATTCTTTTCCTTAGTCACACACACGCACGCACACACACATCTGCGACTCTGGAAGTCTCGAAACTGATGCCCAAAGAAAGACCTGGAACTTTATCCGTACAAGGCTTGAGCGCGCGCGCGCGCGCGGCGGCGCGCGTGTGTGTGTTTGCTAATTTATGGGTTGAAATACTGAGGACAGGTCTTGGGGATTTGTAGTCAGTGTTTTGCACACAGACATTTGATTTAAAAGCGGCCAGGTTTGAGGTTCTGAATTATCCAATGTGGAATATCCTTTTAGTAAGAGTTGTTTAGTGTGATTATCTCATCACTAATTTGTATTGTCCAAGGAAATTCTTTTACAAAAACATAGGTTTAGGCTTGTGTTTATTGATTTTATTGCTTTCCTTTATTTAGGTAAATACATACACTGCTTTTGAGAAGCAGCTGGGTTAATGAGAGAGAGAACTTGGGTATGTGTAACTGTGACCTTGGGTAAATTACTTTCTCTGGCCCCAGTTTCTCTATAAAATAGACCTAATAAGTAACTTGTAAGGCTTTTGTGAGAATTAGGAGATGCTGCATGTGTACAGTATATGGTAATTAATGGTTACCATATACTGGTAACTCACAGGTAACTCATGTAGCAATTACTGTTACTTAATACCCAAAGAAGTTTCCTTTTATCAAGAAAGATTGTATCTCTAACCCTGCAGGTGTTCAAGAAGAATATGAGTGAATTGCCTGGAGGGTTTGGGTTCTCTCCTTTATGAAGGCAGGGAAGGAAATCAGAAGGTCTCTGGAATGTTTTTTCCAGGTTTACAGTTCTGGGATTCTCTAGCTGGGTAAGGACAGCAAGAGAGGAACAGAAGTTTGGTCTGTGCCACGTCCATAACAGTCAGTAAACATGGAATAAATTAACATCCCCTGTTCTAAGAGCTGGTTCATTTTTACCTTTTAAAATATTTATTATTGCCTGACATCACGCTATTAAGATTTAATCAGCTGAGTATATCAGTTCTTATTTCTTAAATCAATGTTCTAAAAGCCAACAAAATTGCCCAGAAATCAGAATCACATTGATAAACACTGATTTAATACAAACAGCACTAACCCCCCTAAACCTTGAGCTCATAGACTCAGGTATTCAGAATACTTTAAAATGTGTATTAGGTAATTATGAATTAAACTGAGATCAGGTTTTATTTGTATAGCAATTCTTCAAAAAACAACAGACTCCCTTGGGAGGAATGCATAAAAGCTTTCTCCCTGGATTATAATTTTTCTGAAAAGAAATAAAACTGTGTTATGTGCTTAACTTGATATGGAGCGATGTGTTCTGGTTCTGTGCACTTTCTTTTCAATTGCTAAAATGATAGATGCATCTTAATAAACACTTGTCTATTGAGAATGGAGAATTAGGACATCTATGCTATTAACCATAATTCATAAGGACTTATACAGAACCTACTACATCCATCCAGGAAACATTTAATAATGAATATTTTGGGTGATGTTTCTTGAAAAAATAAGTATAAACATCGATTTTACTTAACACAATCTTACAATCTCTCCATTCATTTGAATTGCAAATCTTTATTTTTCCAGCAGACATTTTCAAAATGGAAACATTTGTTTCAGTTGCTGCAGTAAAATTAGTGTTAGTTTAAACAATTCTGCAAATAAGCTGACTGGAAGAAGCACTCTAAAAATATTGCTATTGGGGAGTGGACAAAATATCTTCTAAAAGTAGCTCCAAAGCAAAAATCTGTTAACAATGAGCACAAATGTTAACACATTATTTTGAGAATGAAACTGTCCTCTGTTTATAGGCAAACATACATCACTGTATGTGTGTACCTGATAGAAAGCAATTAGCAAATGGTGAGAAGGTAGCTTTCAGGCATACAAGTTATGTGTATCAATGTCCCATTTGAAAGAAAACCATGAACCAACTGGCAAGACTCACTCTAGGAGATTTTGGCTAAATAATTTGTGTACCTGCATTTCCCCAAAGCATGGACATGTCAGTGAGGGCAAGTGCAACTAAACCAGTCATTCTTCATCTCAGCATCATGACACCCTCATGTGTCATGAACATCGGGAGGCCATAGAAATAAATGACAGACTATTAAAGGAGGTGAAACGCACAGCCTGGACATAGGAGAAATATTTAGAAGCAGCACCTGGTAATCTGAAACCTTAAAAAAAAATACATACATACATACATACATACATATATATATATATATATATACACACGCGCATAGAAAATAATTTTTTAAAGTGCTAACATAAAGAAACAATACAAAAGGATGTATCAGATTCATTCTAGATGTCACCTCAGTAGACCAGGCAAAGGGTAAAACAAGCTTTTTTCCCCTTCATGCCTGTACGCCCAGTAAAGTAAAAGATTAATTCTCACCTAGAGGACTCAAAGCTTTATGAAGGAGGTGATTTAAAGCAGACTTTTTAAAAACGACTAGAGGGCTTCCCTGGTGGCGCAGTGGTTGAGAGTCTGCTTACCAATGCAGGGGACACAGGTTCGTGCCCCGGTCCGGGAAGATCCCACATGCCGCGGAGCGGCTGGGCCCGTGAGCCATGGCCACTGAGCCTGAGCATCCGGAGCCTGTGCTCCGCAACGGGAGAGACCACAACAGTGAGAGGCCCGCGTACCGCAAAAAAAAAATAAACGAAAAAAACGGCTAGAGTTTTCATTCATTCATTCAACAAATATTTAATTGAGTATATTCTATGTACCAGACCCTGTGCTGAGTGCTCAGTATACACAATGAATAAAACAAACAGAATCCCTGAGCTCATAGAGTTTATATTCTGGTGAAAGACAGAAAAAAGGTGACAAAGCTATGAAGGCAATAAACAGTTTTGATGGAAAAAAATAGGAAGGACCACATGAGTGAGTGTGGTAGAAGAAGACATTTCTGAGGAATGAGTGACATTTAAGCTGAGACTTGAGTAGCCAAGAGATTCTAGATTAAGGAACAAGTGCAAAGACGCTGAGGCAGGAAAATGATTGCTGTGTCCCAGGAAATTAAAGAAAGTCCAGGCAAGTGTAATGAAATGATGGTGAGAAAGGAGGCCTCTTGACTGCACTGGTCCAGGGGACATCCTTCACATTTTATTCCCTGAATAGCTCAGAGAAGAAAGAAGAAGAGAAGATCAGAGAGACAGTTTGGAATCAGATAGTACAGGACCTTGAGACCATAGTAGGGAGTTTGGATTTCATTTTAGTAGCTGTGGATAAAGGTAAGGACCAAAAAAAGAGCACATTTTGACTATGTCTTTTGATCTTAAGGACTTTAAACAGATAATTATGCTATTATCTTACCTTTTTAATGTGTAAAATTTCAAATATATAAAAGACAGAGTGATATAATGAACGCTTATATACCCATCACCAGGTTTGACAATTATAAACTTATGGCTAATCTTGTTTCGTTTATATTCTCACTCATTTCCCCCTTCTTATTTTGAAGCACTTCTAAATATCACACTATTTCATTCATTAACAGTTTAGTATCTCTAAAAGAAAAAAAAAGCCTTTTCTAAAAAACATAATCACAATACCATTACTACACCTAAAAGAATAACAATAATTCCTTAGGATATTTTGACCCTGCCCTTTGATTTTTGCCTCACCAAAGACATGGAGTGATCAGAAGTTCTGGAGAAATTGGATAAGCAATGCAGTTAAGCAAGCTTGGACAACAGAACTATCCTGGGTTATTTGAGATCTCCCCACTATTTTCTCATGAATAAGTCTAAAAATTAATATAAACAATTGGTTTTTTATCCAATTAAAATGAACATTACTGGTAGAAATGATTTGCATAGCATATAAGCAGCAATGGCTAAAACTGCACGCAGTGAAATTTGACCGAGGAAAATTGCATGTGGTGAAAATCATGGCCATGAAAGGGTTCTCACAGCAATAGAAAAAATAAAAGAGAGACTGAAAGAAAAACCCTGATAAGTAAATCAAACTTCCTTTGTAAAAGTATTAGAGGAAAGAACGTTTCCCCAGTGAAAATAATTTCATTAAAATAAAAATGAAAATAGAAAAATTGGAAATGGTTTTACTCTGCAAAATAGAGAATTGATCAAATAATTGATTTGACTAGAGTCTGTTCTAATAAACACATTTGCCTTAAAAATTCACTGAAGTTGGTATAATTATGATTACAACACTAGGATTCACAAATGCTGAGGTAACATGTCCTTATACATTTACATATATCAATATATATATTTTTAAAATTTTGTGGTGACCACATTTTAAAAAGTTAAAAGAGATGAAATTAATTTCTATCTTTTCTTTGTACTCTTTGAAATCCAGGGTGTATTTTACATTTACAGCGTATCTCAATCCACACTAACCCTATTTCTAGTAGCCCATGTGGCTAGTGGCTATCCTACTGGACAGTACAGGTCTAGAAGAAAGGTGATCCAAGTGGAAAGAGTGGTTTAAGCAAAGGTGTAACATTGTAAGTGTGAAAGGCAAGTTCTGGAAACAAGAAGTGATTCCAGGGTAGATGAAAAGGAGTGTATATGTATGTGAGAGAGGGATGTGGGGAGAGTGAAGGGTTGGAGAGGGAAGAAGGGAGAAATGTATGGGCTCTAAGACTGGAAAGATAATCTGGACTGGAAGGTTTTGAGTATCTTGATCACTAGTCTGTCCTGTTTGCTAAAGGGCTGCTTATATTTGTCTTTGTGCAAGACCATAAACCATCTTCCAAAGAGAACTTTTCTGACTCTCTTCAGTAGCGTCCTCTTTCCCCCTCCCAGTTGCTGTTTCTACTGTCCCTTCTTCCCCTATTGACTGTTAAGAGAAAGGAAGGACTGAATTCCAGGTCTCCAAATGATGGTCCAGGAAAAACCACTAATACTAGGTTACATCAAGACATAACCTAAATCATGGCTTTTTTACTTTCTTTTTTTCCAAAGCCTTTTTTTTCCAGACAATATACTGTACAGAATGCCCATGTGCATATAAACAAACAAACACAGAGCTTCCCTGTTTGGAACAGAGTTTGGGGCACAAACTGACACCCCCTCTGCCATACTATCCCAGCATCTCACTGTGCATCTTTGACAGCATTCAGAACTCACAACAGATTCATTTCTTCATTTTAAAAAAATTTAGTACACTAACTCTTTCCTTCTTTAAACGTGAATAGATTATGGCTGCATATCTAAAATTTTCTATTTCTTCCTGGACTACAGTGCACAGTACTTAGATAAACAAAATAATATTCTTTTCTCTACAATCACTTTTGATACATGTATATATAAAAGTATGTAAAATTTTGTTCCAAACTTCTTCCTTATAAAATTGGGGTTCGTTTTAAACACCTACGCATCTTCTAGGACTGCAAACATTTTAGTGGGAGCACTCTGACAGGTGAGATAGGAAATTAATATAGGACAGAAGGCCCGTTTGGCCCACAAATTACCACCTGCTTATTTTAGAGAATGCCTTTTCCGTCTCACTAGATATATGTTTGTTTCCTTATTTCATTTATTTATGACTCAGGCTATAGCAAAAATTTTGGAAAATTCAGAAACCATGAAAAGAAAATGAAAAGTCTCAAGTAATCCCATAATTCAGATATAACCACAGTGAAAAAAATCACATGTACCTTTCATTTTTTTTGCAGATATTGTCAATATTTTTCACAAAACCAAGATCTTAGTTTAAATGAAGTTTTGAATCTTAATAGTTTTTAGTTGAAGGTTAAAAATCAACAATTTCCCATGTCATTAAGTAGTCTTCAGAAACACAATTTTCAATGGTTGCTAAATAGCCTATTGTTTTAGTGTTTCTCCCAAGGCCATGCTCCGCATTTTGGTTGGAACAATACTTTTTTTTAAAAGTTTTATTATATTTTTTATCTTGAGATAACTGTAGATTGACATATAGTTGTAAGAAATAATAGAGAGATCCCTTACACCATTACCCCCTACCCCAATGGTAACATCTTGCAAAACTATAGTACAATATCACAACTAGGATATTGACATTGATATATTTCCATCAATGGGAGGATCCTCCACGTTGCTCTTTTTTACCCACAGCTACTTCCCTTAACTGTCAATTTAAGAATGTTATATAAATGGAATCAAGTAGTATATAATCCAGTCCTTTTGAGATTGGGGTTTTTTTCTGACTCAGAATAATTCTCTGGAGATTGATCTAAATTGTTGTATGTATTCAATAATTCATTCCTTTTTATTTCTGAGTACTACTCCATGGTATGGAGGTAACATAGTTGAACTATTCACCTGTCAAAGGGCATCTGGTTGTTTCCAGTTTGGTGTGATTACTAATTAAGCTGCTATGAACATTTGTGTCTATGTATTCCTGTGAACATGTTTTCATTTCTCTTAATTTTCATTGTTTTCATTTCGCTAGGATAACTGCCCAGGAGTGCAATTGCTGTATCACATGGTAGTTGCATGTTTAGTTTCCAAAAAAACTGCCAGATTGTTTTCCAGAGTGGCTCTACTATTTTATATTCCTACTAGCAATGTATGAGCAATCCATTTTTCCAAATCCTTGCCAGCATTTGGTGTTGTCACTAGTTTTTATTTTAGCCATTTTTATAAGTTTTTTTCTTTAATTATTTATTTTTGGCTGTGTTGGGTCTTCATTTCTGTGCGAGGGCTTTCTCTAGTTGTGGCGAGCAGGGGCCACTCCTCATCGCGGTGCGCGGGCCTCTCACTGCTGTGGCCTCTCCCGTTGCGGAGCACAGGCTCCGGACGCGCAGGCTCAGCGGCCAGGGCTCACGGGCCCAGCCGCTCCGCGGCATGTGGGATCTTCCCAGACTGGGGTTCGAACCCGTGTCCCCTGCATTGGCAGGCGGATTCTCAACCACTGCGCCACCAGGGAAGCCCATTTTTATAAGTTTTTGTGATATCTCATTGTGGTTATAATTTGCAATTACCTAATGGCTAATGATGTTGAACATCTTTTCATGTGCTTATTTGCCATCTGTATATCCTTTTTAGTAAAATGGTTCCTTGTGTCTTTTGCCTACTTTCTAATTGGTTTGTTTTTTATTGTTGAGTGTTAAGATTTCTTCCTGTATTCTAGATACTAGTCCTTTGTTGGACATGTGGTTTGCAAATATTTTCTCACAGTCCATAGCTTATATTTTCATGCTCTTAACAGGATCTTTCACAGAAAAAGAAGTTTTCAATTCTGATGAAGTTCAATTTGTCAATGTTCCCTTTTATAAACTGAGCATTTGGTGTCAAATCCAAGACCTCTGCTTACCCCTAGATCTCAAAGATTTTCCCCTGGTTTTTTCTTTTCTGAAATTTTTCTTTTTACATTTTACATTTTTACATTTTTCTTTTCTGAAGTTTTACATTTAAATCTGCGATCCATTTCAAGTTAATTTTTGTGTGAGACTTAGGTTGGGAATCTTTTTTTTTTTTTGACTATGGATGTCCAATTTCTCCAGTACCATTTATTGAAAAGGTTATTTTCCCTCCACTGAATTGTTTTTTACACCTTTGTCAGTAATCAGTTGGGCATATTTGTGTGAGTCTATTTCTGGGTTCTTTATTCTATCCCATTGATCTATGTGTCTATCTCTTCACCAATCCATCAACAGTATACAGTCTTGATTACTGCAGTTATATGATAAAACATAGCATTGAGAAGAGTGATTCCTCCTACTTGATTCTACTTTTTCAAGATTGTTTTAGCTCTTCTAGTTCCTCTGCCTTTCCATATAACTTGTAGAAAAATCTTGTGTATAACTACACAAAAACTTGTTGGAATTTAATAGTATCAATAGTTGCATCAAGCCTGTATATCAGTTGAAGAGAATAGACACCTTTACTACATTGAATCTTCCAATTAATGAATACCATATGTCTCTCCTCTTTAGGTCTTCCTTCTATCAACAGTTTGTAGTTTTCAGTACATAAGTTCTGTACATGTTTTGTTAGATTTACATCTAAGTATTTCATGTTTTTTGAGTGATTATACATGCACTGTACTTTTTATTTTCGTTACCACATGTTCATTTTTAGTATATGGAAATACAACTGATTTTTGTATGTTTATCGTTTATCCTGAAATTTTGCTAAAGTCACTGATCAGTTCCAGGAGGTTTTCTTTGGAGAATCCTTGGTATTTTCTGTGCAGACAATCATGTCATCTGAAATCAGGACATTTTTATTTCTTCTTTTACAATCTATGTGCCTTTTCTTTATTTTTCTTGCCTGTTGCCCTTCCAACCCTATGTTGAATAAGAGTGATAAGAGCAGACATTCTTAATTTGTTCCCAGTATTTGGAGGAAAACGTTCAGACTTGCTGCCTGCTTGCTTTCTGTCTGTCTTGGCTGCACCATGTGGCTTCCAGGATCTTAGTTCCCTGACCAGAGATTGAACCTGGGACCTGGCAGTGAAAGCACTATGTCCTAACCACTGGACCACCAGGCAATTCCCCATTTAGACTTTCAATGTTAGCTGTAGAGTTTTTGCAGATACTTTTTCAGGTTGAAGAAGTTCTCCTCTATTCCTATTTTTGTGAGTTTTTATCATGACAGAGTATAGTATTTCTTCATTGATTTTCTGTAGCAATTTTTATGATCATGTGATTTTTCTTCTTTAACCTGTTAATATGGTGGATTACATTGATTGATTTTCACATATTGAATCAGCCTTGCATGCCTGGAATAAATTCCACTGGGTCATGGTGTATAATTATTTTTATATATTGCTGAATTCTATTTGCTAATATTTTGTTAAGGACTTTTGTGTATGTATTCATGAGGGATATTGGTCTATAGTTTTCTTTTTTATACTGTCTTTTCTGGTTTTGGTATAGGGTAATACTAGCTTCATAAAACGAATTGGGAAGTGTTTTCTCCTCTTGTATTTGCTGGAAGAGATTATCTAGAATTGGTGTTAATTTTTCTTTAAATGTTTGATTTCCATCTGGGCCTGGAAATATTTTTTTGGAAGTTTTTAAATTATAAAAAAGAGAGAAGACACAGTTTACCAATATTAGGAATGAAAAAGAGGATATAACTACAGACCATGCAGGCATAAAAAAGATAATAAAGGAGCATTATGAAATATACTATGCACATAAATTCGACAGTTTATAGATGAAATCAACCCGTTCCTCAAAAACCACAAACTACTCCAGTTCACCCAATGTGAAATAATTCTAATAGCCCTATAACTATTAAGGATATTGAGTTCAAATTTTAAAACACCCAATCCAAAACGGTCTTTGATCTATTTTGAGTTGTTTTTTTTGGTACGCGGGCCTCTCACCGTTGTGCCCTCTCCTGTTGCGGAGCGCAGGCTCTGGACGCGGAGGCTCAGCGGCCATGGCTCACGGGCCCAGCCCGTGGCTCATGGGCCCAGCCACTCCGTGGGATCCTCCCGGACCGGGGCATGAACCCGTGTCCCCTGCATCGGCAGGTGGACTCCCAACCACTGCGCCACCAGGGAAGCCCTTGAGTTGATTTTTGTATATGGTGTAAAGTAAGGGTCCAACTTAATTCTTCTGCAGGTGGATATCCGTTTTTCCCAGCACCATTTGTTGAAGACTGTCCTTTCCCCATTGAATGATCTTGGCACCCACAACGAAAATCAGTTAACCATGTATGCAACGGTTTATTTCTGGACTCTTTCTTCTATTCCACTGGTCTATATGTCTGTCCTTATACTAGTGCCACAGAGTTTTGATTACAGTGGCTTTGTACTAAGTGTTGAAATTAGGAAGAGCAAGTCCTCCAACTTTGTTCTTTTTTGGCTACTTGGGTTTCTTTAAGATTCCACATGAATTTTAGGGTAGGTTTTTCTATATCTGCAGAAAATGCCATTGAAATTTTGATAAGGATTGTATTGAATCTATAGATTACTTTGGGTAATATTGTCATCTTAACAATGTTAAATCTTCCAATCCATGAATATGGGATGTCTCTCCATTTACTTAGGTCTTGTTTAATTTCTTTCAGCCATGTTTTGTAATTTTCCTTATAATCTTTCATCACCTTGGTTAAATTTATTCCTAAGTATTTTATTCTTTTTGATGTTATTGTAAATGGAATTGTTTTCTTTTTTTTAATTTATTTAATTAATTTATTTTTGGCTGCATTGTGTCTTCGTTGCTGTGCACGGGCTTTCTCTAGTTGAGGCAAGCGGGGGCTACTCTTCGTTGAGGTGCACGGGCTCCTCATTGCGGTGGCTTCTCTTGTTGCAGAGCACCTGCTCTAGGCACGCGGGCTTCAGTAGTTGCGGCTCATGGGCTCAGTAGTTGTGGCTCACAGGCTCTAGAGCACAGGATCAGTAGTTGTGGTGCATGGGCTTAGTTGCTCCGAGGCATGTGGGATCTTCACGGACCAGGGCTCGAACCCGTGTCCCCTGCACTGGCAGGCAGATTCTTAACCACTGCACCACCAGGGAAGCCCTGGAATTGTTTTCTTAATTTCCTTTCCTGATTGTTAACTTTTAGTGTATAGAATGCAACTGATTTTAATGCACTGATTTTTTCTTCTGCAACTTTGCTGAGCTTATTAACTCTAACAGGTTTGCGTGTGTGTGTGTGTGTGTGTGTGCGCATGCGCATGCGTGCATGTATAATCTTTAGAGTTTTCTACATTTAAGACTATATCATCTGCAAATAGAGATATTTTTACTTTTTCCTGTCCAATTTCAATGCTTTCTATTTCTTTTTCTTATCTAATTGTTCTGGCTAAGACTTCGGGTCCTAAGTTGAAATAAAAGTAGTGAAAGCAGGCATCCTTGTCTTTTTCCTTATCTTAAGGGAAAAGCTTTTAGTCTTTCACCACTGAATATGATGTCAGCTGTGGGTTTTACATTTATGGTCATTACCATGTTGAGGAAGTTTCTTTTCATTCATAATTTGTTGAGTGTTTTCTCATGAAAGGATATTGAATTTTGTCAAGTGCTCTTTTCTCCAACAATTGAGGTGATCAGGTAGGTTTTTTTTTCCCTTCATTAAAAAAAAATGGTGTATTACATTAACTGATTTTTATATGTTGAACCATCCTTGCCTTCCAGGAATAAATCTCGGTTGGTTATGGTGTATAATCTTTTAAATATGCTGCTGAATTTTATTTGCTAGTATCTTATCAAGGATTTTTACATCAATATTCATAAGGGATATTAGTAGTTTTATATCTATTGTAACGTCTTTGGCTTTGTTATCAGAGTAATGCTGACTACATACAATGAGTTTGGAAGTGTTTCTTATGTTTGTTCACAGTGTTCAGGGTTTCCAGTTGTACTTAGAAAGAACAACAGGGAAAAGTACGCCTACTCCATTTTTCCAGAAATGAAAGTTGGGACAATCCTTTTTTATGAAGGATGTGTCATGTCCCTGGTCTCTGGGCATTAATGCCCAGTACTCCTCAGTCATTGTAGCCCAAGACGCTCTGATTGGAATTACAATTATTCTTTCATTGTGCATCAAGGTTATTTCTAATATTTCATTAAAACATAGAATATGATGAAACTTCTTGAACATAAATCTTTGCTGCATTGCACCAGTCATTTCCTTATGACAGGAAATATCTTATTCTAATCCAAAGATTAGGATTACTAGGCCAAAAAGTGCATACTTTTTTTTAAGACTCTTAATGCACATGTAAAGTTACTTTTTAGAAAGGCAGTGCCAGTGGCTTCACTCCCCCTTAAAACACTGAGCATTATCAATTATTTTCTGAAAAAAAGATTCTCTTTCATTCATTACAGAATAATCAGGAAACAAACATGTAAACAAATAAAAAGACAAGCAACATGAAAATAAATCCTCTCACACAGGGACAACCCCTTTTTCTGTCTTGGTATCTATCTTTCCATAAACTTTTTTGTTTGTTTGTTTTTGTTTTTGGCTGCGTTGGGTCTTCGTTGCTGCGCACGGGTTTTCTCTAGTTGCGGCGAGTGGGGGCTACTCTTTGTTGTGGTGCGTGGGCTTCTTATTGCGGTGGCTTCTCTTGTTGCAGAGCACAGGCTCTAGGCATGCAGGCTTCAGGAGCTGCAGCACGTGGGCTCAGTAGTTGTGGCACACGGGCTTAGTTGCTCTGCGGCATGTGGGATCTTCCTGGACCAGGGATCGTACCCGTGACCCCTGCATTGGCAGGCGTATTCTTAACCACTGCACCACCCATGAGCTTTTCATTATAGTTATACAGTTACATTTGCATATATATTTTATTTTTAAAAAATTTAATCATGTCACATATGCTGTTTTGTAGCCTGCTTTTTCAATTCAGCAATGTATCATAACTATCTTTCTATGTCAATAGACAAATTTCTACAACATATATATATATATTTTTTGGCCGTGCTGCATAGCTTGCGGGATCTCAGTTCCAGGACCAGGGATTGAACCTGGGCCGTGGCAGTAAAAACCTGGAATCCTAACCACTAGGCCACCAGGAAACTCCAAACATTATCTTTCTTTCTTTCTTTCTTTTTTCCCAACATTATCTTTTTAAAACAAACATTACTATCTTATAGTTCCTGTGAATCAGGAATTTGAAAGCAGGTTGACTGGGCAGTTCTGGCTTGGGGTCTCTCAAAAGGCTGCAATCAAAATGTCAGCTGGGGCCATATAGCACCATTTCAAATAACTGTTGTACTATACTCTTCTGGTTGCAAGGGACAAATACAAATTGAAATAACTGAAGCAAAAAGAGGGATGTATTGGCTCGCATAACCAACCATAGAAAAGGTAGGAATGAAGGACTAGAACGATAGATGTGAGTTTTTCCAGAATTCACTCTTCAGCCTCTTTCTGTGTGTCCAGTCCATTCTCTCAGATTGGCTTCTTCAAAACATTTGGAGAAATGGCAACCCATAGTGCCTATGCTCACACCCATTGCAAACGTTCCACTACATGATTGTACTTTTTTTTTTTAATTCATCTAATTTATTTTATTTTTGGCTGCGTAGGGTCTTTGTTGCTACACACAGGCTTTCTCTAGTCGCGGCGAGCCGGGGCTACTCTTCGTTGTGGTGTGTGGGCTTCTCATTGCAGTGGCTTCTCTTGTTGCGGAGCATGGACTCTAGGCGCACAGGCTTCAGCAGTTGTGGCCTGCAGGCTTCAGTAGCTGTGGCTCGCGGGCTCTTGAGTGCAGGCTCAGTAGTGGCACACGGGCTTAGTTGCTCCACCGCATGTGCGATCTTCCTGGACCAGGGCTCGAACCCGTGTCCTGAATTGGCAGGCAGATTCTTAATCACTGCACCACCAGGGAAGCCCATGATTGTGCTTTAATACATGGATATCCAGTAATATATTAAGAACTTCTACAAACCAACAATAAAGAGACAACCCAACTCATACTTTTTTTCTTTTTTTTTTTGCGGTACGCGGGCCTCTCACTGTTGTGGCCTCTCCCGTTGCGGAGCACAGGCTCCGGACACGCAGGCTCAGCGGCCATGGCTCACGGGCCTAGCCGCTCCGCGGCATGTGGGATCCTCCCGGACCGGGGCACGAACCCGCGTCCCCTGCATCGGCAGGCAGACTCAACCACTGCGCCACCAGGGAAGTCCACTCATACATTTTTATACTTGAAAAAATTTAAACATAGCACAGGAATGATTGATTCCTTGAAAGTGAGAAAGAATTTTTTCATGAAGTTATCTGTACATAGCACTTTTTTGAGTAGTTCTTTGACAAGGTCCTCAATTTCTCCTGTGATCATTGGTGTTTTAGATTTTTTTGATTTTGTTTTGTTTTGTTTTGTTTTTTGGTTGTGCTGCACGGCTTGTGGGATCTTAGTTCGCTGACCAGGGATTGAACCTGTACCCTTGGCAATGAAAATATGGAGTCCTAACCACTGGACCATCAGGGAATTCCCAGTATTTTAGGTTTTCATCTTTTCCTAGAGTCTTTTTTTCTTTTGGTAAATAATACTTTTCTCTCTTCATCAGGTTTTCAAAATTTTGACATAGAATTATATAGAGTAGACTCATATTTAAAATAAATCTTAGGGACTTCCCTGGTGGCACAGTGGTTGGGAATCTGCCTGCCAATGCGGGGGACACGGGTTCGAGCCCTCGTCCAGAAGGATCCCACATGCCATGGAACAACTGGGCCCGTGTGCCACAGCTGCTAAGCCTGTGCCCTAGAGCCTGTGAGCCACAGCTACCGAGCCCGTGTGCTGCAACTACTGAAGTCCGTGTGCCTAGACCCATGCTCCGCAACAAGAGAAGCCACCGCAATGAGAAGCCGGCGCACCGCAACGAAGGGTGGCCCCCGCTCGCTGCAACTAGAGAAAGCCCACGCACAGCAACGAAAACCCAACGCAGCCAAAAATAAAATAAATTAATTTAAAAAAAATAAAATAAATCTTAGCTGGGATTTTGACTGGGATTTCATCAAATGTATACCTAAAATTTGGAAGAATTGATATCTTAATTTTAGCCTTCCAATCTATTAAAAATGGTACATATCTCTCTATATATTTGTATCTTCTTTAACTTCTCTCAGTAGTTTCCAGTTAGAAGAAATTACATATCTTTCATTAGATTTCTTCCTCCATATGGTGTTTTTGATGCAGAAGAAATTACATATCTTTCATTAGATTTCTTCCTCCATATGGTGTTTTTGATGCTGTTATAAAGGATGTTTTTGTTTTGCAATTGCTTAATGTGAGTATACAGAAATAGAATTGATTTGTGTATATTGACCTTGTATTTTATGATCTTCATTTATTAGTTCATTCTTTAGCTAATTCATGTATTAGCTCTAATAGGGCTTTTTTGGGTAGATTCCATAGTGTTTTCTACATGCACAATCATGTCATCTGCAAATAATAATAGTTTTACTTCTTCCGTCTAATCATTATGCCTTGTTTCCACTATTAGGAGAAAATAGTTCACCATTAAGTACAATGTCAGCTGAAGTTTGCTTTAGATTTATTTATTTATTTATTTTTGGCTGCGTTGGGTCTTCATTGCTGCACACGGGCTTTCTCTAGTTGCGGTGCATGGGCTTCTCTTGTTGTAGAGCACAGGCTTCTAGGTGCACAGGCTTCAGTAGTTGTGGCTCGCGGGCTCTAGAGCCCAGGCTCAGCAGTTGTGGCGCACGGGCTTAGTTGCTTCGCGGCATGTGGGATCTTCACGGACCAGGGCTCGAACCCGTGTCCCCCGCATTGGCAGGCGGATTCTTAACCATTGTGGCACCAGGGAAGTCCCAACTGAGGTTTGCTTTGGATGCTCTGTAGCAGATTGAAAAAGTTCCCTTCCATTTCTGATTTGCTGAGGTTTTTCAAAATTATAAATATATAGTTTCGAATTTTGTCAATGCTTTATTTTAATCTATTGAGATGATCATATTTTCTCCTTTATTTTGCTAATGAGGTGAATTACATTGATTACTTTTTTAAATGTTAATCCAGTGTTGCATTCCTAATATGAACTCCACTTGATACTCTAAATATTTTGTTTTCTTTGAACTTTTTACCATGTGCATATATATTTATTAAAAATTAATCACTTAAAAAATTTTAATGTATACAACTGTAAATGAGTAGGGCTAGTTCTGGGCATTTACCCTAAGGAAAAACAGGACAAATGCACAAGCATGTGTCTATTCAAGGATGTTCATTGTTGCTTTTTTTTTTTAATACTATCAAAAAAAATTATAAACAACCCAAATAGCCACCATTAAGGAAGTGGTAAATAGATTAATTTATACTCAGGCAATGGCATAGTAGTCGGCCATTAAAACTCATAACTTATGTCCATATATGAGCATAGAAATATGATTAAGATAGCTTACCAAGTTAAAAAGAAGGTAACAAACCATATGCGTAGAGTGACCCCAGTTTTTAAACATATACACACACACACCAAGAAAGAGATCTAGAAGATTGAGGTAGATAAATAGAAATATTGACATGGAGAAATCTACAAGACATATAATTAAGTGAAAAAAAAAATCAAGTTGCAGGACAGTACATATAGTATAATCCCATTTATGGCAAAACAAAAACAAAAAAATATACTGTATATAAATATACAGTTTTGTGTGTCAGGATTCTTTGCTGCCAAGCAACACAAACTGATTGGCTAATTTAAGAAAACAATAATGGGAAGAGTTTATTGAGTAATTAGGGATCCCCCAGAGACTTAAGGAAAATGTGAAGAATCAGGTCTCAGAAAAAACAGAAACAGCCCTAGAGAGCCGGCAAGAAGCAAACCTGTGGTAGGCTCCTCATGTTACCACTCTTAGAAGAACACACTCATATAACGTTTTCATTTTCCAAACCAATATTCAAATTACAGGGAAAGACAGTTTTGATCGGCCTAGCTTGGGGTCATGCACATGCCCACCCTTTGGCAGACAACCCAAGAGACTATATCTAATATGGATGGTAAAATTCGAGGGCTATTTGTACAGGCAAAAACGAGATGATCTCTTTGGTATACAAATACACACTTTTCTCTGGGGAGTGCATAGCCTTTCACATAAACTATGATGAAATGGCACCCCCTGGATTTGTGCAATTCAGCGGCTGTGGAAAGCAGATTTACAATAGTTACTTTTGAGTTTCTATGTTATCTGAATTTTGTTACAAGGAGAATGTATTCTTGTGCTCTCTGTGCTGACTGGGGCCAAAGCTGCCTGTGGCTCCAGTCCATGACAAATGCCAATATTAGACAATGAGCCTCACACAGGAAAAATGGCAGAGCCAAGAAATAAAGAGAAGAAAGAACCTGATGGGCTCTATACCCTGGGTCCAGTCATGCTTGAGGGCACTTCCATCCCTTCCCTTTTTAAGATTTAGAAGTGTGAGCCACTAAATCCTCCCCACCCCATTTTTTCTTAAATTAGTTTGAATTTGACTTGCAATTGAAAGAATTGCAAGTGGGAGCAAGGAAAGGTATCAGTGCTATTTGTATAACCACAGTAGCAAATAAGCTTGTCAAAAATAACATTAAAAAAAACCAGGCCAATACCATATAGTTAAAAATTGTAAATATACAGTGAAAAGTTAACCTATGAAATGGGAGAAAATATCTACAAATCATATATTTGATAAGGGTTTGACATCCAAAATATATAAAGAACTCCTACAACTCAGCAATACAAAATCAGATAACTTGATTTAAAAATGGACAAAGGACTTGCATAAACATTCTCCAAAGATGATATACAAATGGCCAAGAAGCATACGAAAAAATGGGCAACATCACTAATCATCAGAGAAATGCAAATCAAAACCCCAATGAGATATCATCTCACACCTATTAGAATGGCTGCTATCAAAAACAAAAAAAAAATAGGAAATAATAAGTGTTGTCAAGGCTGTGGAAAATTGGAACCTGGAAATTGTGCACTGTTGGTGGGATTGTATGGTGCAACCACTATAGAAAACAGTATAGTGGTTCCTCGAAAAATTAAAAACAGAAGTTCCATATGATCCAGAAATCCCACTTCTGAGTATCCAAAAAAATTGAAAACAGGGTCTCGAAGAGATATTTGCACACCCATGTTCACAGCAGCACTATTCACAATAGCCAAGAGGTGGAAGCAACCAAGATGTCCATGGCAGGATGAATGAATAAAGAATATGTGATATATACATACAATGATGTATTATTCAGGCTTAATAAAGGAAGGAAATACTGTCACATGCTACAGTATGGATGAAGCATGAGGACATTGTGCTAAGTGAAATAAGCCAATCACAAGAACACAAGTACTGTCAAACATCCTAAAACAGTCAAATTCATAAAAACGGAAAGTAGAATGGTGTTTACCAGGGTCTAGGGGGAAGGAGAAAAGGGGAATAGTACCTTAATGGGTATATAGAGTTTAAGTTTTGCAAAATAAAAAAGTTCTGAAGGTCTGTTTCACAACAATGTAAATATACTTAACACTTTTGAACTATATACTTAAAAATGGTTAACATGGAAATTTTGTTATATGTTTTTTACCACAATAAAAACATTAGCATATCAAATCTAGAAAGCTCATTAAAATAATAACACTATGACCAAGAATGATTTATTCTAGGGATGTTAGACTTTTTGACATTTGAAAATGTATTAATATAATTCATCACACTAATTGAACTAAAACGAAAAACTATATGATCATCCCAGTGGGTGCCTTTAATAAAATTCAACAAACACAATAAAAATATCCAATTGAATAAGAATGTCAGAAAACAACAGCCAATATTAATTGAAAAATATTAAAGAAATTACTGTTAAAGTCAGGAACAAGACAAGGATGTCATTTGTTACTACTTTAGTTACAATTGTTCTTAAAATTCTAAGCTAATGCAGGGACTTCCCTGGCAGCCCAGTGGTTAAGACTCTGTATTTCCATTGCAGGGGGCGTGGGTTCGATCCCTGGTCGGGGAACTAAGATCCCATATGCCATGCAGTGCAGCCAAAAAATAAATAAATAAAAATTAAAGTTCCAAAATAAATAAATAAATTAATTAATTAAAAATAAGCTAATTTAATAAGGTAAGATGTACACAAACAGAGAAAGAGGAGACAAATTAATTTCCCCCTTTTTTAAATTTTCCCCCCTTTTTTAGAAGAACAAATGCTCATTAAAATATTTAAACAACGTGTAAGGTAAAAAAGTAAACATTACTCATTATTCTGTCAATTTTGTTATTTAGAGGTAATCACCTTCAACAGACCCTTTTCTGTGTATATTTCTGAGGTATATACTTGGATTTTGAAAAATAAAATTGGGATCATGATCTATTAATATCTTAGGACGCGCAGTGGTTAAGAATCCGCCTGCCAATGCAGGGGTCACGGGTTCGAGCCCTGGTCCGGGAAGATCCCACATGCCACAGAGCAACTAAGCCTGTGCACCACAACTACTGTGCCTGTGCTCCAGGCCCGCAAGCCACAACTACCGAGCCCACGTGCCACAACTACTGAAGCCCATGTGCCTAGAGATCATGCTCTGCAACAAGAGAAGCCACCGCAGTGAGGAGCCGGCACACCGCAACGAAGAGTGGCCCCCTGCTCATGGTAACTAGAGAAAGCCCACACACAGCAACAAAGACCCAACGCAGCCAAAAAATAAATTTATTAAAAAAATAATAATATATTAATACCTTGCTAAATATTTTTTAAACATAACAAAATAGCATGGACTGATTTCCAGGTTGGTACTAGAGGTTTATCTTATTCTCTTTAATGGCTTCACAGTATTTCATAGCATAAATGTACTATAATTTATTTAACCATACCCTACTGATGAACTGTAAGTTGTTTGAAAGTTTTTTGCTATTAAAACAATGCTTTGATGAATAGCTGTATGCATATATCTTTGTTCACTTGTGCAGGATAGTCTTTTAGAATTGAAATTGCTAGGTCAGAGGATACACAATTTAAAATTTTTCACAGAAACTCTCAAATTATCCTTCAAAAATACTAAACAAGTTACAGGCAGAGCGTTTGAGAACATCCGCTTACCCATATTTCCACCAACAATGAAATATTATAATCCTTGCCACTTTGCCTATCTGGTAAATGAAATCCCCCCTAAAGTCATTATTTGTAGATTATATGGTCATTTTCCTGGAAAAACCAAGAAAATAAACTAAATAAAGTTTAGACTAGAGAGCCGGGTATGTGTGAAGGAAAGCACTTCATACCTGGAGGAAGTATGAATTGTACTCTGGATGGCAATTTCTCAGCATGAGTAAAAAATATTAAAAATATGCATCTCTTCTGATCCAATAATCAAAATCCAGGATGTTTTTCCCTAGGGAAATAAGGAAATGTGCAAAGATTTAGCTACAATAATTTTTACTGACCCATGGTTTATAGCTATGAAAAACTGAAAACAACCTAAATGTCCAACAGAGAGACAAGTTAAATAAATGAGGGTTTGTTCATACAGTCACACACGACACACCCATTAGAAGTGATATTGTAGATTAAAATATGTTGACAAATTAATATTTTCATGTTACAGTGCTCAATGAAAAAATCACAAAACAACGCGTACAATACGATGCCAATAAACGTGTATATATATATAGTACTGTATCATCCATCAAATTAATTTTGGTCAAATGTAATCTGCTCTAAAGGTAAATTCATTTTGAAGCCCAGGCCAAAACACCAGTCCAAATGTGAGCTGAGCTTCCTGACATCCCAGTTAAGGTACCAGGAGTGGATGTAAATATAAAACTCAGAGATAATCCTGACATAAAAAGAAATGTCTGTTCTGGGACCTGAAAATGAGGCCTCTTAATGAAATTAACAGCTGTTTGAATGACCTCTCTCTGTTTGTTTACAAAGAACACAAGGTCTGCCAGCGTATCTCAGGATTGTTCTAAGTACCCCTGGGGACCCCACATTGCGCCTGTCATTTAGAAGCTTATCCCTTGGTTGGAAGAATCCAAACAAGATGCTTTCAGCTCAACATTGCAATGGCCCCAGCAAAAAGGAGGGCCACTGTTTGCTCTGTGACAATTCCCTGTTTTCCCAAACCATGAATCAGCCCCATTGTCCCACCCGCCTCTGTGTATCATTCATTCTGTTCATCACAGCTAATGGCAAAAGCAGGAACACGGCAAAGAAAGAGAACACGAGACCCCAGTATTTAATTCTGCTTGTAAAGAGAGAGTCAGGATTTCACTCTGCTTCAGAGAAATAGCTGGAAATGTGTCAAAAGGCTAATTTCACGGAGAGTATCTAATTTACAAAATAATACTTGGCATTTGACCAGCATTTTTCATCCAAAGGTGGAGGTGTTTCCAAATGTGAATGTATATAGGTGTTCTGGGCACCACACCACGTCAGACTTTTCCTTTCCTCCTCCACTGGCTTCCCTTCTACCCCAGTTTCTCTCCTCACTCCTCCTCCCTGTTCCATCCCAGTTGTAAACAAATGATAGTTCAAGCTGGGTAATACTCTCTCTTGTTCTCATTGTACAAGCTGATGTTCACTCAGCTGGCCTGACCCTTTCATGCAATTTATTTTATAAAGAATAAAAGGGGAGAAATTTTTGTCTCCTGGTTATAGCACCCATTGCCCAAAAAATCAGCTCTCTTTTAAAATTACCATAAGCCAGTTCAAGACCATGGCTTTCTACTCCATGATAACTCAATTTACCTCCACTGTATTAGTTAGGACTCTTTGGTTGTAAGTAACAGAAACCCTTTTGAGCTAGCTTAAGGAAAAAAAAAGGGGCGGGGACAACTTTTAAAGGATAGAGAGGTGCTTTCATAGCACCAAAGGACAGGTAGCAGAGAGGCCACTGAAGGGTCTGGAACCAGGAACAGTTAAGCAGTCTTGAGCCCCTACCTTTTCCCTCCCTGCTTTATTCCTTTTCTCTCTGCATATCTGCTTTTCTTTCTCCTCTGATCCACTTGACATGCAGAATGTGGCTGCTGTATAGCTCCCAGTTCACATGCTAAAATTCCAGCCAACTGCAGAATGATTATCTGTTTCAGTTCAATCCTGAATTCCCCAAAGAAGAAATCTAATCATCAAAAAGGGTGGCTTGTCCCCCTCTGGCACAAACAGCCAGGGCCAAGGAGGCAGAGTCAGGTGGTAGCAAAACGGTTCCTAAGGGCCCACTCCAATGATGTGATATGTGGGTGTGCTTCCCAGGGAAAAGGGGGTGGCTAGTGGGCTGAGGAAATGACTGAAAACCTAAGTCAAATCCATTTATTGCTTTGATACTGAATTATTTATTAGCAGATTATTTTTTCTTGTTGAAGCTCAGGAATATCCTTCTAAAAATATTTCTAATTACATTTTTTAAAATAAATTTATTTATTTTTTGTTTATTTATTTTTGGCTGCGTTGGGGCTTCATTGTGGCGCGTTGGCTTTCTCTAGTTGCGGCGAGCGGGGGCTGCTCTTTGTTGCGGTGCGTGGGCTTCTCATGGCGGTGGCTTCTCTTGTTGCAGAGCACAGGCTCTAGGCACGCAGGCTCAGTAGTTGTGGTTCAAGGGCTCTAAGCGCAGGCTCAGTAGTTGTGGCACACGGGCTTAGTTGCTCTGCGGCATGTGGGATCTTCCTGGACCAGGGCTCGAACCCGTGTCCCCTGCATTGGCGGGTGGATTCTTAACCACTGCGCCACCAGGGAAGCCCCCTCTAATTACATTTCTATACAATGAGGTTTTCATGACCACGGCCAGTTCACATAGCAGGGTTGAGACACATGACCACTTCTCATGGGTAGTGCAAATGGCAGTCCTCCTGGATCCCAGTTGCACCAAATCTCTTAGCTTTTCCAGTTGTCAAAGACCAGTAGCTCCAAATTAAGTAGTGAGTACTGACTTTTGCTTCCAGTGTTCCTGAGTACTGGGCAGATTTATGGGAATAACCTGGATCTTGGAAAAGGCAGCTCAGTGTTTACTGAAGGTCGATAATGTATTGAAAATACCACCGAAAGCTTTGTCATCTTGGCTGAATGTTTAGCTTCTCCGGGTCCCTTCTTCTGTAAAATAGGAGTAATAATTTTTTTATTCCTACCTCTCAGGGTCGATTGTGGGTCAGAGAGAGTATATAATCAAAAGTACTTTGTGGGGACTTCCCTGGTGGTGCAGTGGTTAAGACCCAATGCAGCCATAAATAAATAAATAAATAAATAAATAAATAAAACTATAATGAGATACCACACCACATACCTACCAGAATAGCTAAAATAAAAACACATTGACAGGGGCTTCCCTGGTGGCGCAGTGGTTGAGAGTCCGCCTGCCAATGCAGGGGACACAGGTTCTGAGACCCGGTACGGGAAGATCCCACATGCTGCGGAGCGGCTAGGCCCGTGAGCCATGGCCACTGAGCCTGTGTGTCCGGAGCCTGTGCTCCGCAAAGGCAGAGGCCACAACAGTGAGAGGCCCGCGTACCGCAACAGCAACAACAACAAAAATACATTGACAGGATGGGACAGGGAGGGTGGGAGGGAGATGCAAGAGGGAGGGGATATGGGGATATATGTATACATATAGCTGATTCAATTTTGTATACAGCAGAAACTAACACAACATTGTAAAGCAATTATACTCCAATAAAGATGTTAAAAAAATAAAAATAAAAATACATTGACAATATCAAATGTTATAGAGTATACAGAACAACTTGAACTCTCATGCATGCTGGTGGAAATGCAAAAATGGTATAGTTTCTTTGAAAAACAGATAAACAATTTAAAGTAGTTAAACATACATTTACTGTTTAACCCAGAAACTGCACTCCTAGGTATTTACCCAGAGAAATAAAAACACGGGTCTGTACAAAGACCTGTATGCAAATGCCTACTGCAGCATTATTCATAAATGCCAAAAACTGAAAACAAACCAAGTGGCTGTCAACTGTGAATGGATAAATACATGTGGTATAGCCAATCGATGGAATACTATTCAGCAACAAAAAGGAGCAAATTCTTTATACACTGTCACGGATGGATGAATTTTGAATAAATTGTGCTGACTGAAAGAAACCAGGCTCCATGATTCCATTTGTATGACATTCTGGAAAAGTCAGAACTATAAGGACAGAAATTGGATCATCAGTTGCCATGGGATAGGGGTAAGGGTCTGGGCTAGACTGCAAAGGAGCACAAGGGGACTTTTGGGGTCATGGAACTGTTCTATCTTTCTTGTGGTGATAGTTACATGACTGCGTGTGTTGGAGAAAGCTCATAGAACTGTACACCTAAAAAGTGAAGTTTACTGTATGTAAATTATTCCTTAATAAACCTGACTTTAAAAAAAAGAACACAGTTTGTCAGTTCCTCAAAAAGTAGAATTAGCATATGATCCAGCAATTTCACCCCTAAGTATATACCGAAAAGAAATGAAAGTAGGGACTAAAACAAACATAGCAGCATGATTCACAATAGCTAAAAAGTGGAAACAGCCCAAATGTCCATCAAGAGATGAACAGATAAACAAAATGTGGTATATACAGACAATGGAAATTGTTTGTATTATAAGGGAAAACCACTAAAAAGGAATGAAATTCTTATCCATGCTACAACATGGATGAACCTTGAAAACATTATGCTAAGTGAAAAAAGCCACATACCAAAGGACAAATATTGTATGATTCCACTTATATGAGGTACCTAGAATAGGCAAATTCATAGAGACAGAAAGTAGAATAATGGTCACCAGGGGCCAAAGGAGAAAGGAATGGGGAATTACTATTTACTGGGTAGAGTTTCTCTTTGGAATGATAAAAAAGTTCTGGAAATGGAAAGTGGTTGATGATTGCACAATATTGTACTTAATGCCATTTAAAATTATACACCTAAAAATGCTTTAAATGGTAAATTTTATGTTATGTATATTTTACCACCATTTTTTAAAAAGAACACCGGCGGACATGGGTTTGAATCCTGACTCTGCTGTGTACTAGCTGTGTCCCCTTGGGTAAGTTACCCAGACCCTCTTGGATACGATACAGTGGCCAGGTTGTGTTGCAGTTAAAACCAAACCAAAACAACCCTGAAATCTTGTTACCACAACAAACAAAGATTTATTTCTCTTTTATAGTGTATATCTGACACGCAATATGGGTCAGTGGGGGAAGTGGGGGAGTCTGCTCCAAAAGACACTCAAAGTACCCGGTTGGGGCTTCCCTGGTGGCGCAGTGGTTGAGAGTCCGCCTGCCGATGCAGGGGACATGGGTTCGTGTCCCGGTCCGGGAAGATCCCACATGCCGCGGAGCGGCTGGGCCCGTGAGCCATGGCCGCTGAGCCTGTGCATCCGGAGCCTGTGCTCCGCAACGGGAGAGGCCACAGCAGTGAGAGGCCCGCGTACCGCAAAAAAAAAAAAAAAAGTACCTGGTTGATGCTGGCTCCACCACCCCATCTGGACACTGTCCTTCTGGGCATCATGCAGGGGGAGAGTAGAGCTGGAGAGTCATGCACAGGCTTTATTCTGCCTGCATATCCGGCCCCACCCAACTGCAAGGGGCTGGGAAATGTGGGGAGCAGGAGGAACGTTGGGGGAGCAACATTGTCTCTGCCATACTTCTCCATGATTCAATTTCTTCATCTATAAAACAAGCATAGGAAATTTTTAATCTCAGGTTGTTGTGTGGATAAAATGGTATGATGTAAGTAAAGCACTTAGTACACATAGTGAATGCTCAATAAAGTGTTATGTTTCCAAAAATTAAAAATAGAACTACCATATGATCCAGCAATCCCATTTCTGGGTATACATCCAAAGGAAATGAAAACAAGTTATTGAAGAGACATCTGCACTCCCATGTTTCTTGCTGCATTTATTCACAGTAACCAAGATAAGGAAACAACCTAAGTTTCCATCAAGAGATGGATGGATAAAGAAGATGTGATACATATATGTGTGTATATATATATATATAACAGAATAATATGCAGTCATGAGAAAAAAGGAATTCCTGCTATTTGTGAAACAAGGATGGACCTTGAGAATGTTACGCTAAGTGAGATAAGTCAGACAGTGAAAGGCAAATACCGTATACTATCCCTTATATGTGGAATCTTAAAAAAACAAAAACAAACTTGAAAAAACAGAGAGTGGAATGATAGTTACCAAAGGCTGGGAGATGGGGGAATGGGAGAGATGTTGTTTAAAGGTACATACCTGTAACTAGTAGATAAATAAGTCCTGGAGAACTAATACACAGTATAGGGACTATAGGCAACAAAACTGTACTGTAAACTTAAACTTGCTGAGAGACTAGATCTTAATTGTTCCCGTCACTAGAAGAAATGATAATTATGTGAGGCAGTAGAGTTGTTAGCTAACGATGGCAATTGTATTGCAATACAAATGTATGAAATCAATATGTTGTACACCTTAAACTTACACAATATTATATGTTGATTATATCTTCACTTCTTAAAGAAAGTGTTACAGTTCATCCATGATTTTATCCTGAGGATCAAGAGCAAGATGTGGAATTACTGGATCTGTTTTTTAAGGTGTCTGATATTGGACTCCACATCTATGAAAGCAACCACTTTGTCTCTGTCTCAGCGGTGTTGTGTTCTAGTCAGAGGTCCTCTGGTTGTAAGAAAAAGAAATAGCTCAAGGTTGTGAGTTCCCTGGCAGTCCAGTGGTTAGGATTCCACGCTTTCACTGCCAAGGGCCTGGGTTTGATCCCTGGTCAGGGAACTAGGATCCCACAAGCCATGCAGAGCAGCCAAAAAACAAACAAACAAAACCTCACACTGAAATAGCTCAAGGTAAATGAAAGTTTAGTGTAAATATAGCTTGGAGAAAAGCAAAAATGAGCCAGCAGCCTCAAAGAAGGGCAGGAGCCAGTCATTTTGGGACCAGTGATCCTCTCAATCCCTCTGTGATGGTTTATCTGCTGCAATAGGGACATCTGCTCAGCCTTCTCCTAGCTCCC
This sequence comes from Delphinus delphis, assembly GCF_949987515.2. NCBI lineage: Eukaryota > Metazoa > Chordata > Mammalia > Artiodactyla > Delphinidae > Delphinus > Delphinus delphis. The sequence continues at coordinate 47,334,916 of NC_082701.1, read as the reverse complement.
TCGGAACTGTCTTCCCCGATCTTATTTCTTCCCAACTCTGGCTCACACGTGCCTGCAAACATGCTGCACCATCCTTGATTACACATGGTGCTTCCATCCCATTGGCTACCTTTGATGAACAACTTCCCTCTGTGTCATTTCCCGAGAGAGGACTATGTTAGGTCAAGCTCATCTTTTCTAACTTGGCCACATAAACCACAAATAGCTCACCTGTTGGTGGATTGGCTCCCTTCAGATAAGGTGTTTGTTCTTTGACCAATCAGCTTCAGTCCTTCACACTTCTTGATTAGTAGAAGTGAATATTATCATAGAAATCTATCACATTAATTTGATATATGAAAAATGATTCCACTTTAATTTGCATTTTTTATTAGGAAGATTGAACATTTCCCCCTCTATTTATGTATTTGTAATCTCTTTTTGCTTGTTTAATTTTAATGTTCTTAGTGTATTTTTCTATTGCTGTTCCCATCTTTCCCTTGTTGATTAGTAAGACTATTAACCATTTGTCTACTGTACATATTGCAAATATTTCCCCCAGTTTGCCATTTGTGTTTTAACTTTGTGGTGGGATTTGGCATAAAGAAGTTTTTGTTGTTTTTTTTGGTAGTCAGAATTGCTATCTTTTCCTTCATGTTTTCCACCCTTAGGGTAATATTTAAGAAGTCCTTCTGCTCCCCAAATTTATAAAAATGCTCATTTATTTTCTTCCTGGAATGTTTATGGTCTCATTTTGTACATTACTTTGCATGTGGTATAGGGTAGAAATAATAATAGCTAACATTTATGAAGCACGTTTTGTGTGATAGGCACCATGTTTTTATTTTTCAGCACCCATTATCTCTTTTAATCCTCATAATCACATGAGGTTGTCACTTTTATTACCCCATTTTTAAATATGGGAGAAATGAGGCTTGAGGAGGTTAAGCATCTCGCCTGCAATTACACAGCTAATCAGTGGCAAAAGTGGCATTCAAACCCTGTATATCTACTTAATTATTGCTGTGTATATTTTCTCATTTCCTCCAAAAGTCATTAGTCATTTGTTGTAAAATCCAGCATTTCTCTCACTGATTGAAATGCCACTCTAACCACCTAGTAGGTTTTGCTAAGTTCTTCAGTCTATTTCTGCCCTTTCTTTTCTGTTCTATTGATTCTTCTGTCTATTCCTGTGCCAGTAACATACTGTTCTAGTGACTGCTGCATTATTTATACATTCTATTATCTGGTAGGCCAAGTCATCCCTAAATGTTCTTCTTTTTCAAAGCTTTCTTAACTTTTCTTCATTATTTCTCCTTCCAGAAAAACTTTAGAATTATGTTGTGAAATCCTCAAGACTTTCCACTGAGACTTTTGCTGAAAATGTTGGGGGCTAGGGATGCCTTGCATGCTGAGTTGAGTTCATCAGCTTCCTCAGTTCAGAGAGAACATGGCTCTGTAAGTAAGGCCCTTTGCTTATTTTAACCCCTCCCTTATCCTTGGTATACATTCTCCATCCCCTTCCACAGAAACACCCACCATTACGTGTTTGAAATGCACCCTTGGATATGTATGTATTCTTATAAAGCACATACTGCTGCTCTGTGCATGTGTCTTAAATTTACATAATTGTATTGGTCTAAGGATCTTTTTTGGTTTCCTTTGTTTCTGTACTCAACACATGCTGCTGCACGTACATCTAGCTCATAGATCCTCCTACTGAAGAATTTTACACAGGATGCACCCAAATATTCCACGAGTGATGGCACCACGGATGTTCCCAACTCATTTTCACAACAGAGGTGCAGTGAACATCCTTGTACATGGTTCGTTTTTTTTTTTTTTTTTTTTTTTTTGCGGTACGCGGGCCTTTCACTGGCCTCTCCCGTTGCGGAGCACAGGCTCCGGACATGCAGACTCGGCGGCCATGGCTCACGGGCCCAGCCGCTCCGCGGCATGTGGGATCCTCCCAGACCGGGGCACGAACCCGTGTCCCCTGCATCGGCAGGCGGACTCTCAACCACTGCGCCACCAGGGAAGCCCTCTTGTACATGGTTCTTTATGGACATGAAAGCTCTCTGGAGTACATACCCCAGGTTGGGATTGCTGGCTGTTGAGTCTTTGCATCCTTGAGGTCCCCAATTCTGCCAGATTTCTTTCCAGAACATCTGTACCAGTTTGCACTTCCAGAATGACAAAAGGATTTTCATTTCTCTGATTCTCCTAATCACCTGAGATTTTCTAACTCTCATTTTGTCCCTCTGTAGATACCAAATGATATCTCATTGCTTTAATTTGCATTTCATTGATACCAGTGAGTTTGAACATCTCTTCTTACGCTTCTGAGTCACCTGCATTTCCGCTTCTGTGAATTACCTATTGACAGCATTTGCCCATTTTTCTAGTTCATTTCCTTCCCTCTTTTTTTTTTCCTGTGGTTTTTCATCTTTCACGTATTAGGTATTTAATTCCCCTGGAGTGCAGATTAGTGTAGGAATGATAGGAATCATACTTTATTTTTCTCCAAACAGTGAGAGAGTTTCCCTGACATCATCTATGGAATAATTTGGCTTTTGCATATTGACTCGTGGCGTCATTTTCACCTTATATCAAATTCCCATAGGTTTGTGGGTCTATTTCTGAGCTCTATTCTGTTCCTCTCGTTCATATATCTATTCCCACAGCATCACCATTCTGGTTTTATGCCTATGGCTTTATATTATAGCGTAAAATCTGATTGAGCTAGTCCCCTCTGTTGCTCTGTTTCCAAAATAAATTTAGTTATTCTAAAAAGAGTAAGTTTGTGCAGTTTCTCAAAAAATCCTGATGGCATTTTGGCTGGAATTGCATTTAATTTATGGATAGATTTTAGGGAGAATTGACTTTTTAAAGTAATATAAGTGCATAAATTTTAAAATAAAATAAAACTATAAGGTTTATAATAAGGTTCAGCAATCCCTAGCTCTATCCTTCTCTGACCTCAAGCCCCATTCCCCACAAGCCACCACTTGCACCCTCTTAGCTCTTTCTTCTGGATATTAAGATATTTACTCTGTCATTTTAAAATGTTCCTATTTTATATATTATCTACTGACTTTTTACCATAGAAATAGGATTTCGCTCTATTTTACAGCAGATGTAGACACATAAATACATCCTTCCTCATCCTCCCAATATAGTTTTACAATTTAAAAAAATTGATGCTCAAGTCCTTAACTTGTTATAACCGTGTAACATCGTTTACAGCTGAGTCATATAGTAAGATGCCATGTTTAAATATCCTTTCTTTAACAACAACTTTCTGTTTTCCCTGACATTAAAATGACCTTGCTTTGTTCTGCTGGTTGGTTTTCTACGTACCTATCACATGCTCAAAGTCTGCAGCAGCTCTAAAACTGCTCTCAGAGAGCAGTTTAGAGAGAGTCTAAAACTGCTCTCAGCACAGTCAAACACAGCTGTCTTGGTGATATTGCCTCTGAAGCTTTCCATCCTCCTGCTCCAAAATATATTTGTGACTCCTAGCATCCACTGAAAAACTGGACTTCCTTACATGTACATCCTTGGTCTCTACTTTATGTTGGAGCCCCTGTTACATGGGCCCATGGTATCCTCATTGTGGTGGAGCTATCCTCCTGGAGCTTCCTGAGAAATTTACTTGCATGGGAGATACATTTTTGGAGACCACGCATGTTCAAACATGTATTTATTAACCTTTCACATTTGAATTATGGTTTGACTAGACTTTTAGGTTGGAAATAAACTTTTCCTCAGAATTTTGAAGACATTTCTCCATTGTTTTCTAGCTGCCAATATTTCTAGCTGCCAATATAATGATATATTCAGTATCATTCTGATTCCTGACACTTTGTATGAGACCTGTTTTATTTCTCTTAACAGTTCCATTGTCTCCAGTGCTCTGAAATTTCATGAAGATTGGCTTGGGTGTGGGTCTTTCCTCAATAATCATGCCGGGTAATTGGTCAGTCCTTTCCATTTGAAAACTCATCCTTTAATTCTAGGAAATTACCTTGTGCTTTAATATTTCCTCCCGATTAGATTTCTCTGTTTTCTTACTTCCTGAAACTTCTATTATTTAGTTGTTGGACTCTCTAAATAAGTAATCTTGTCTCTCTCCTCTCCACTCTCCCCACCCTCTCTCTCCATTTTAGATTTCTTTAGCCTTACCTTCCAATGCATTTTGTTTACATATTTTTGCTTTAAAGAAAAACTTTTAAACTTTTAAAGAAAAACTTCTTACTTGCTAAATGTTCCTTTAAAAAATCATCCTGGGGCTTCCCTGGTGGCACAGTGGTTGAGAGTCCGCCTGCCAATGCAGGGGACACGGGTTCGTGCCCCGGTCCGGGAGGATCCCACATGCCGCAGAGCAGCTGGGCCTGTGGGCCATGGCCGCTGAGCCTGCGCGTCCTGAGCCTGTGCTCCGCGACGGGAGAGGCCACAGCGGTGAGAGGCCTGCGTACCGGAAAAAAAAAAAAAAATCATCCTGTTCTTATTTCATAAATGCGATGTCTCTCCAAGCACTCTGGGAATATTAATCATAGTTGGGTTTTTTGTAAAGTGTCTTCTCTGCATTGTCTCTATTTCACCTGAGCTCCATCAAATGTCTGATCCTTATCTATCCGTTTATTTCTAAGAGTGAGGCAGACAAAAGGTCATTAGAAACTCTGTAAGGAAACAGACTCACAGACATAGAGAACAAATTTGTGGTTGCCAAGCGGGTGGGTGGGGAGGGACGGATTGGGAGTTTGGGATTAGCAGATACCAACTATTACATATAGAATGGATAAACAACAAGGTCCTACTGTATAGCACAGGGAACTATATTCAATATTCTGTGATAAACCATAATGGAAAAGAATATGAAAAAGAATATAAGTATGTATAAATGAGTCACTTTGCTGTACAGCAAAGATTAACACAACATTGTAAATCAACTATACTTCAATAAAATTTTAAAAAAAAGAATTTCACTCCTCTTAAAGGCTAATTAATATTCCACTGGATGTAAGCATCACATTTTGTTTATCCAGTCATCTGTTTATTATTATTGAGTCTTTTTAAAAAAATGTATTGGCTGCACCATGAGGCATGCGGGATCTTAGTTCCCCAACCAGGGATCAAATCCGTGCCCCTGCATTGGGAGCGCAGAGTCTTAACCACTGGACCGCCAGAGAAGTCCTTATTATTGTTTCGTATGTTGATCTTCTATCTGGCCTTATTGCTAAATTCTGTTTATCTCTAAGGACTTGATTCTGCTGGGTTTATATACAGATGATTATACCATCTATAAATAATAATTTTGTCTCTTCTGTTGTGTATTAGTTTCCTATTGCTGCTATAACAAATTACCACAAATTTCGTGGCTTGAAGCAACCAAATTTATTATCTTATTACAAAACTACACATTTTCCTCTAATTATTTATTTAACTCTGTTCTATATATATTGATATATAAATTCTCTATTGTTGATTTAAAAGATACATCTATTTTTATTCTCCTTTGGGTTATCCCTAAATAGCTCAGTGCTGATAAATGTTTAACAACTGGTTCTCTGTGGAGAAAAAAAGGCCCTTATTTGTAGTGTTTTACAATTTCCATGGTGTAAATACTTCCATCATGGCCAATTCGAAGCTTCCAACATGACATCACTGGACGTAGAATAGGCAAGAGAGGGGCAACAGCACACCATTATATAATATTTTTACCATGCATATAAAATAGATGTAGGGACTTCCCTGGTGGCGCAGTGGTTAAGAATCTGCCTACCAATGCAGGGGACACGGGTTCGAGCCCTGGGCCGGGAAGATCCCACATGCCGCGGAGCAGCTAAGCCCTTGCACCACAACTGCTGAGCCTGCACTCTAGACCCCAAGGGCCACAACTACTGAGCCTGTGCGCCTAGAGCCCATGCTCCACAACAAGAGAAGCCATCGCAATGAGAAGACCATGCACCACAACAAATAGTAGCCCCCGCTCTCCACAACTAGAGAAAGGCCGCACGTGGCAACGAAGACCCAACACAGCCCCCCAAATAAATAAATTAATTAATTAAAAAATAAATAAATAAAATGCAATAAAATAGATGTAAATAACCTTAGAAACATAGATAAAAGTAAAATGAGTTTTAGCAGTTTTTACTTTTTTTAAAATATAATAAGTATATATAAATTAATTGTTAATGATGTCTGCGTTTAACAACTGGCTCAATGAAAATACAACCATCAGCTCTCACAAGCTGCGTGAGCCAGTTCCAGCACACCACTGTCCCTAAATTAGTAAATCCAAGTTTATATTTACTTTCTCTATCAAAGTTTTGACAGTTTTATTGAGGTATAATTGACATATGATAAGATGCACATATTTAAAGTATAAAAATTTATAAGCTTTGACATATGTATATATCTGTGAAAACATTACTATCATCAAACCTAAGTTTTAAGTCACCTTACTTCCCATGTATCTCAAAGCTGCTAGAGGTATTTGCTGTTGTTGCTGGAATGCTTCATCCAGGGATGTTTTCACGGGGACTCTATGTGATGAACATTCTGATGCTTGGTTCTTCTGCTGACCTTGCCTGGAGTCATTCATCTATTTGTAGTCATCTGGGGTCTTAACTGGGACTGAATGGTCTAAGATGGCCTCACTCACATGTCTGGCAGTTGGCCAGTGGGACATAGGCAGGCTGCTGGCTGGGCGTCTTTAGTTCTCCTACATATGGCCTCTCCATTGAGACAGCTCAGGCTTGTTCACATTTTGGCCTCAGGGTTACAGCCACAGCCAAAAGGGGGTAAGCCCTTTTGCACAAGCACTTTGCAGTTTCTGCTTACATTGGTATTTTCTAATGTCTCATTGACCAAGCCCAGATTCAAGGAGTGAAGGAATAATTCCCATTCCTTGATGGGAGGTACAAAGTCACTTTGCAAAGGGACTTGCATATAGGGATGGGGAAAATTATTGCAGCCATCTTTGTAAACAAATGACCACTCCTACCATCTATTCAATATATTTTCATTTAGTAAATATTATGTGCCATATGCTAGGACCCATGTATAAAAAGAAAACAGGAATATTTTCTGTCCTCAAGAAGATGTGATTTAGTGAAGAACACAGACAAACCAGCATCATAATCCAGTGCAACTGGAGTCACAACAAAGTTTAGAGGATACCATGCAAGTAGGTGGGAGGCCACGTGATTCACCCTGGGTGGAAGGCATAGGAAGGCTGCCTGGAGAAAGTGACTGGTGAGGAGAGTCTGGAGACCCTGTCTACTTTGCCTTCTCAGTAAGTAGAGAGAGAGGATGGAACAGGGGAAATGAAGTTAAAGAACTAGCAGCCTTACACTGTAGCACAAGGAACTATATTCAATATCCTGGGATAAACCATAATGGAAAAGAATATAAAAAAGAATGTATGTATGTGTATAACTGAGTCACTTTGCTGTACAGCAGAAATTAAGACAACATTGTAAATCAACTATACTTCAATAAAAAATAAATTAAAAAATGAACTAGCAGCTTCAGTCAGCCTTCAACCTTCAATCATCCTACTTTTGCACATAAGTATGAAATCATGAAGTGAAGACGGAAGCCTGAAGTCAAGCAGAACCAAAGAAGTACACCGAGACCATTTTTTCCTGGAGCACCCCAGTCTCTCAAAGTTTCATCAGATTACGTTCTCCATAAAAGATCCTTTGTCAAGGTGACTTTCCTAGACCACATTGTAGGCAGAGTGGCCGCTGCTTACAGCTTTGGGTCTGGAGACAGTCTTTGCCACTCATTCTCAGCGATGCCACTTGTCACAAGTTTCTGGGAGAGAGCACCATCATGGACTTCCCTGGTGATCTAGTGGTAAAGAATCTGCCTTCCAACGCAGGGGACTTGGGTTTGATCCCTGGTTGGGGAACTAAGATCCTGCATGCCTCAGAGCTACTAAGCCTGCATGCCACAACTAGAGAGAAGCCCCTGAGCTGCAACAAAGTCCCGACGCAGCCAAAAAGAAACAACTAATAATAAAGAAAATAAATATTTTTTTTTTAAAAAAGGCACCATCAGCAACACAGCCAAGATGCCCTAAAGCACAACAGAAGAATGAGGCTGAAAATGTAACGGTACAAAGTACATGGCTGGTGCTCAATAAATGATTGTATAATTTTTAAAAAATGTTCAGAGGAGGAATATATACCTAATAGTTATCTGTGTTTACCTCTGGTCTAGTCACTGGAATTTAGGGGGAACAGGAAATTTCATGATTTCCTATATCTGCTTCTATATTTGAATATTTTACAATCAGCAGAGAGTACTGCTAGTACTCTAAGTTAAAAAAAAATTTTTTTTTTGGCTGCACCTCATGGCTTGAGGGATCTTAGTTCCCCAGCCAGGGATCAAACCTGGGCCCCTAGCAGTGGAAGCGCAGAGTCCTAACCACCGGATCACCAGGGAATTCCGATCTAATTTTAAAAACTTTGAAAAAAGCCAAAAGTCTGAAACATTTCCAACTGATACCGCTATTTTTGATTTATTTATTTATTTATTTTTATGGTACGTGGGCCTCTCACTGTTGTGGCCTCTCCCATTGCGGAGCACAGGCTCCGGACGCGCAGGCTCAGCGGCCATGGCTCACGGGCCCAGCTGCTCCGCGGCATGTGGGATCTTCCCAGACCGGGGCACAAACCCGTGTCCCCTGCACCGGCAGGCGGACTCTCAACCACTGCGCCACCAGGGAAGCCCTCTGATACTACTATTAATACCAATAATAATGTTTTAAATGAATCATTGGTATGTGCTAAGCATTTTCCAAGTATTAAACATATAAATAACTCTGTGAATTAGGTACAATCATTCTTCTTGTTTTATGGATTAGGAAACAGAGACTCATAATTTCCCCAAGATGACATACCTAAGAAGTATCAGAGAAGAGTCTGACTCTGGGCCGTTTGGCTTGAGAGTCTATTCATAAGTACTGTGCTATACCAAAATACCAGTATCAGCAGGGAAAGGGACAAACATTCCTGGAAATTGGAGAGTAAGGCCCAAAGCAGCAAGTATGACTTCTTCAAAGCTTCCCATTTTACCCTTAAACTTCACCATAAGTTTCTTTCTGTCTCATAATACATGAAATTTATTTAAAAATAAAAGCATACAGGGACTTCCCTGGTGGTCCAGTGGGTGAGACTCCGTGCTCCCAATGCAGGGAGCCAGGGTTCTAGCCCTGGTTGGGGAACTAGATCCCGCATGCATGCTGCAACTATCAGCCCGCAGGCCGCAACTAAAGATCCCCGTGTACTGCAACGAAATCCCATGTGCCGCAACTAAGACCCGGCGGGGCCAAAATAAATAAATAAATAATAAAAGCATACAAATTATTTCCCATCAAGTCAAGTAGATGCTCCAGGCAGATGCCCCTTGTCTGTCCCAGAGCTTCATGTGTCCTGGACACCCTACTGTGTACATTGAGAGAACTGTTTGCCCCAGGTTGATAAACACGGACAAAATCGGTTCTCTGTATCTCTGGCACTCTCTGGTAGATCAATGAGAGCAGAATGTTTTCCTAAAATCCTGGAAGTGATCAAACATCAGTTAACTCTGGACTCTTCCTAGTTCAGGGCATAAATTCTTCCTCGTAAGTAAAGACACACCAGATGACCTGTCTGGTGACAGCTGACAGATTGGCAAACCTGCTGGCCTAGATGTGAGATTCCTCAGGCTGGCCCCAGCTGTCTCAGACTTGGTCAACCCCTCCTCACAGACCACAGCCCACTTTCTAGGAATTCACCCACAATGACTGCTGCAATGATGCAGTGCAATCCAACACTTGGTTGTTAAATGATTAATAAGCACAAAAGTTATCCTCAAAAAAAAAAAAAAAAAGGAATTATATAGTGGTAATGGTTGCACAACTTTGTGAATGTAATTAAAGTTACTGAATTGCATACCTAAAAATAGCTAAAATGGCAAATTTTATGTTATATATTTTCCCACAACAATAAAATAGTAAAACAAAATAAAACAAAAAACCCTAAACTTATCCACAAGTAAACAATATTCGGTTCCAGCCTCAAGGATATTCTGGGGTTGTGGGGATGGTAACTATGTTCCAAGCAGATGGAACTACCAGCCATGGGGAGAGCAAATCTAATCTGATAACCTCTCACTGAAACCCCTTCAATGGCTCCTTATTACTCTTGGGATAAAGACCAAAAGCCTTAACAGGCTTATGAAGCACTTGGTGGTCATCTTTCTGACCTCATTTTGTGCCACTTCCCTCCTTGCTTTTTCTGTTCCAGCCACCCTGACCTTCCTTCTCTTCTTTTCAACATACCAAGTTCCTTTCCACTTTAGGTCCTTTGCATGGGATTTTACCTTTGCTTGAAAATCTTTTTCATCCCACTATATTCTTGGCTAACTCAATCCAAGCATCTCTTCCTCAAGGAAGCCCCCCAGTATGGGTCAGATTCCATGTTATATATGTTTCCAGAACTACATATCTTCCTGTTATAACTGCAGATCACAGGAAAACTCCAAATAACAGTGACTTAAACAAAATCAAAGCTCATTTCTCTCTTGTGTTCTGAAGTCCTGGGTCTATGGTGCCAGGGACACAGGCTTATCTTATTGTTCCACTTCCATTCCCAAAGTTACCTCATGGTCCAAAAGAGCAGCTGGAGCTCCAGCCATCTTGTCCACATTCCCTCAAGTGGAAAGAAGAAAGAGGGGGAACAGGCAATTCTCCTCCCTTTAAAGACATTTCCTGGAAGTTGTGCATACCACTTCTGCTTACATCCCATTGGGCAGAATTTAGCCACATGACAACTTCTAGTTGCAAGAATGGTAAATAAAATGTTTATTCTAGGTAAGCGTACATTCACTTGGAAGTGGAGGATTCTGTTACTCATAAAGGAGGAGAGAATGGGCACTGGGGGACCACTAGACTCTGCCACAACAGCACTTATCTTATTTTGTAACCATACATTCACTTATTTATTTATAATAAATTTATTTATAAATAAGGTGATTATTTAACAAAAGTCTTTCTCCTTCACTAGATTATAAACTCCATGACAGCTGGGCCTTGTCTGCTCTTGTTTATCATCGTATTCTCTGTGCCTAGCATGGTGCTTGGTGCACAGCAGGCATTCCATAAATATTTGTAAACCAAATGTGGAAAGGAGGCTGTCTTAGCTTGGGCTGCTATAACAAAATACCATAAACTGGGCGGCTTATAAACAACAGAAATTTATTTCTCACAGTTCTGGAGGCTGAGAAATCCAAGATTAAGTCACCAGCAGATCCAGTGTCTGGTGAGAACATGCTTCCTGGTTCAGCGACAGCCATCTTCTCACTTTAATCACATGGTGAGGTATCTCTCTGGATTCTATTCTTATCAGGGCACTAGTTTCATTCATGAGGGCTCCACCCTCATGACCCAGTCACCTCCCAAAGGCCCAAAGGCCCCACCTCCTAATACCATCACATTGGGGGTTAGGATTCAACATATGAATTTGGGGTGGGGGGGACACCATCCCTAAGTCCATAGCAGAGGCCCTGGTGCCATTAGGGTGGGCCTAAAAGCTATAAAATTTCCTGGCAAGAGTAAATAAAAATAGATAACATTTATTGAGTACCTACTATATTCTGGGCATTGTCACCTAATCCTCAGAACTGCCCTAGAAGGGAGGTTTCAGTGTTATTCCATTTGTTTGGAGGAAGAAGCTGTGATTTAGAGAGGCTAATGTTTTGCTTAAGGTCACATGGCTGGGAAGAATCAGGGTGAGGACTTGAACCAGGCTCTGGCTCTGATGTCAGTGCCATTAACCATCCCTCAAGTCTGTTTCAGGACGAGGCTGCAAGGTGGTAAACCCCATCTCCCTTAGTCCTGCCTACCAGTCACAGGCTAGCTCAGTATCTCCCAGTGCAGCCTTGGCATCTCCGGCCAGCTCAGCCTAATTCAACACATAGTCTTCCATTATAACTAAACCACTGCCATACGGAGAAAGACTAGGAGAGAAGAGGGGAAAAAGTCAGTGCTCACACCCACCAGAATGGCTATTAGTAAAAAAAAAAAAAGAGAGAGAGAGAGAGGAAAAAAAAATAAGAAATAACATGCATTGAATGGGTGTGGAGAAATTGGGACTCTTGTTATTGCTGGTAGGAATGGAAAATGATGTACCTGCTATGGAAAATGGTGTGACAATTCCTCAAAAAATTAAACATAGAATTACCATATCATCTAGCAATTCCATTTCTGGTGTATACTCAAAAAAAGTGAAAGTGGAACTGGAACAGATATTTGCACATCAATGTTCATAGCAGCACTATTCACAGTAGCTAAAAGGTGGAAGCAACCCAAGGGTCTGTTGACAGATGAATGGATAAACTGAATGTGGTATATATGTACAATGGAATATCATTCAGTATTAAAAAGGAAGGAAATTCTGCAATATGCTACAACATGGATGAACATTTGAGGACATTATGCTAAATGAAAGAAGCCAGTCACAAAAGGACGCATATTGTATGAGTCCACTTATATGAGGTTCCTAGAATAGTCAAATTCATAGAGACAAAGTAGAATGATGGTTACCAGAGAATGGGAGTTAGTGTTTAATGGACACAGAACTTCAGTTGGGGAAGATGAAGAAGCTCTGGATATAGATTGTGTGATAGTTGTACAACACTATCAATGTACTTAATGCCATTGAACTGCACACTTAAAAATGGTTAAAATGGTAAACTTTATGTTATGTATATTTTAACACACACACGCAAAATCATTGTTTCCCAGTAGAACTCCTGGGCTGGGCTTCTAGAGGGAAGAAACTGGAGAAGGAGAAGGGGAGCTTTGCCCAAGCACCTGGTCCTGTCTTCCTTAGGTGGTCTGCTTCCAGTGGGCGTGGGGCAGGGGGCGGGGGAGAAGGGCTGGATGGATGTTGTTAATTTGTCCTGGTCCCTGGGTTCTTTAGCAGAAAGCCCAGCGAACACTAAGTCCTATCTGTCCACCTGAAGCTCTCCCACCTCCAGCTGCAGCTCGCTCACCACTGGGCCCCAGTGGGACGTGCAGGGTCAAAGTAATTAATTGACAGAACCACACCCTGGGCTCTTTCCCTCCTCTCCTCTCCTGGCACTGTCCTCTGGCCTTAGGATTCCTCCCAAGAGTGACTGTCTTGCTGCTGTGTCAGCCTCAGCCCTTTGATTTTTTTGTGGAAGAGGCCTTTGCCATGTGGCTGTCAGAGCCACAGGGATGTGCGGGGGAGTCCTTTCTCGCCCTCTTAGTCATTCAGCCTGCGTGGGTGAGATGTGCCATCTTGGTCACTGTGCCCAACAAAAATGTGGCCCAACCAGGATGAGAGGAGGAAGCAGGGATCCACTTGACATCACTGGGAGGAGAGAGAGCCAAGGCAGTGCCACAGCTGTTTTCTGATCATTGAAGGGAATTTTTTTTTAATTCCATTAAAATTTTTATCTTTGAGGGACTTCCCTGGCAGTCCAGTGGTTAAGACTCCGTGCTTCCACTGCAGAGGGTGCAGGTTTGATCCCTGGTTGGGGAAACTAAGATCCCATATGCCGCAGGGCATGGCCAAAAAATAATTTTGAAAAAGAGTTTAGGGCTTCCCTAGTGGCGCAGTGGTTGAGAATCTGCCTGCCGATGCAGGGGACGCGGGTTCGTGCCCCGGTCCGGGAAGATCCCACATGCCACAGTGCGGCTAGGCCCATGAGCCATGGCCGCTGAGCCTGCGCGTCTGGAGCCTGTGCTCCGCAACGGGAGAGGCCACGACAGTGAGAGGCCCGCGTACCGCAAAAAAAAAAAAAAAAAAAAATTAGTGGTGAAAACAGAGTGAAGACAGAAATTTTTTTAAGTGTCCAGAGGACCAATGAGCCTCTTGAAAAATCTTAGGAGCTTTTTTGAGGGTGGTCACCAGAGAATGTGGAATAGAGGCTAGAGTCATTCTATCTGAATAATCAGGAAAGCATGACTCTCTAAGGCTGGAAATAGTGGCAATCTCTGCAGATTTTTGGGTTATAGACTCATGCACATTAAGGAAGGAGAGCAGAAAATCAGACTACAGTATTGGCAACTTTGTAATTTCCTGTTATCTCAATGTATCCTGAACCATGTCATTATTCTTTTACCTCAGTAATTCTCAACGAGGGGAGAAGTCATATCAGAATCAAACCATAGGAAAAAAAAAAAAAGAATCAAACCATACAGGTGCTTCTTCAAGCCACACAGGTGTATCAGTCAGGGATTGGGTGAGGAAACAACCACTTCCAGTGTTTAGATCAGAATGGATTCAGTACAAAAATTAGTGAGCGATAACCAAATCCCTGGGTGGGTGGGAGGAGAAGGCTCAAGGGGGGCCATTCCCTCTGTCACCCTTAAGAAGCTTGAGTTCTAGGACATACTTGTCTTGCTACAATCCAGGTAGCAAGGGACCAGAAAGCTGGGACCACAGGGCTGCTGCCACCACACTAACCTGGACACTGGAATGTGGAATTCTGCCATTGTTGCCTCTACAATTTCCTCTCAACATCCTTGAACCTGGAGAATGGATGTTGGCATCTCATGGCTTTGTTTGCCAGAAGCAAACAGCCCAAATCAACAAGAATATGGCATGACCTCCACCTCACTTCCACTTTTCAAATCTCATAGAAATGCATCTAAGTGGCAGGACCTAATTTGTACCCAGAATCCTAGCTGTGTGCAATCTGGGAAGTAGCTCTATTTTCTCAGCGTCTGTAGCAGAGGAAGGACCGCTGGTGTAAATGCTGTGGGCCCATCAACCACATCCAGCACAGAGATTCCAGTACGTCACCTCAAGAAATCGTCTCTGTTATGGGCAGAGCTATTTTTGCCCTCCCTGGGGTCCACGTCCCATTCTAATAATAGTACTTCAGATTTCCTTGGGAGAATCACCTCTCCCACTTGCAATCCCTGTGGCTGGGTGAGGCTGATCCCAGACCCCAGTCCCAGGAGAGGTACATGTAATAACCCTGGGCAGCGAGTGTACTCCAACTCCTGCTCTTGTTCAGGGCGTAATCACTCAGAGAATATTTGAAGGGATGCGATATCATATCCCTGGAGACATCAGAAAGAGAAAGGACAGTCATTTATGTTGGACTGTTGAGACATTCACCAGCCTAGAAGCTGGGAGCAGAATACTGACTCATTGTCACTTTCTGCTGTACGATTTGGCAATTGTCTGGTCTGGGTGATACAGATGAGCAAATGCTTCACAGGTATCTTTCAGAGTTTCAAACTATCTACAAAGAAAACAATCCTGATTTTAAATATTCTGCCCTTTAATTAAATGAAGCATTAGATCACAACCTCAATAATATTTGAAAAATGTTGCCCCCATAACACCTTCAGACTCGGCCTAATTTTCGCCCCAACACACACACACACACACACACACACACACACACACACACACACACATTCTAGCTCTACCTCTCACTTTCTCATACTTCATTCTTCCTAGGTTGGGATCTGCATTCCTCAGCACCAATTTCCACACAAGCTGGGTCACTTATCTTTCCAGGAATTAAACACAAGGACACAAAACTAAAAGCAGGAAGGAGAGGCAGAGAAGAGTGATCTGTTTAAGAAGTTCCTGGTCACTATGTGTACCTGGAGACACAAACCCGCTTTCCATAAGGTCCAGTCCTGTTTGGCTGAGGGCCTGGGCAGTCTGTAGTGGAAACAGCTGTGAATGACACCAGACGTCTGGCTCCAAACCTGCACAGCCAAGGGACCCTGGGTAATCTCTGTGGGTCTCTGTTTCTCACTTACAAAATGAATAGGTTGGACTCATTTATTTTCTCATTTTGATGGTTTACAGTCACATATTGAGTCAGTGTTTGATTTGAGGGTAAGATCACACAAGGCATGACAGTTTGCTTTAGAAATACCCCATTTGTAAAGAAGACAAATAGTATTAGAGAAAAGCAAGAGATCTGAGTTAGGAGTCAGGAAACCTGGGCTGCATCATAAACTGAATATCACTGGGCAAGTCACCGGGCTCCTCTGTGCTGTAAAGGGAGAGGCTTGGAGCAGGCGGTATCTAATGGCCTTTATAGCTCTGAGGTCCTATATGAGCCCATGATCGAAAAGTCATCAAGAAGGTATCAGCTTTAATGTTTCACTGAGAAGTAAATCAGAAGGGAAAGTGAATGCCCTCAGCTGGGGGAAGAGGCTTGATGGCCTCCTGCATACACGGGAGGCTTCCCTGCTGCTTGTCCCTGCCTCACTCCCAATGTCCAGATTTAAGGGCGGATCCGGCATATCTGAGTCCCGAAGCCAGCTAAATGAGCAGGACCTTGAGTTCTGCTGAGTCCTCCCATGGCTAGAGTCCAAGGGTTGAAGACCTGACTTTCTCAGCCACTTATCAGGGCCCATTAGTGGCCCAGCCCAAGTGGCTACTTGGCAGTGAACTTTGGTTGGTCTATTAAGTGCCCCAGAAGTGCCACTTTGGCTGGCACCTGCATCTAGGCCAGGCCCCACACCACAGGGAATTTGTGACCTCCAAGTCTGGCTGCAGTGAAGGTCAGTAAAGGGCAACCATCCTTGGAGATTTTCTAGGCTGAGCCACTTCAGGGAGGTATCACAGGGGCAAGGACCACTTCTGAAAAGAACATGGAGTAAGGAAGCCTGGTGGGAACAGAACAGGGACCTGGGGGAGAAAGCAGAGGCTACAAGGGAGGGGGAACAAGGGTGGGGAATTCTGGATTTAACGCCAGAGGAAAAGCAGGGCTTGGGCTAAGTGAAGTGAAAAGAAGTCCCAGAAATCGATTCCAGTGCAGGTAGATCTTTATGTGAAAAACAGATTAAAATGTGTAAAATAGCATTCCAAGTAGCCTAATTACATACGCTACCTTTCACTGTTTGTTTCCCCTGATTTTAAAAGTAATGTAATTTAAGGTAAAAAATACAGAAAAGAGTAACCAAGAAAGGAAAATAATCTCACCACCTAGTGATAACCACTATTAATATGTTGGTGTGTTTCCTTCTGGTCTTTTATGTGTATGTACACAATATAAATTTTAAAGGGATGATACTATATAAGATTTTTTCTAACCTGCTTTTTTTACCGGGCACCATATCATGAATTTTTTTTCTTCTCAGTCAATACTGATTCTTGCCATCATTTTTAATGACTGCATGATGTTTGATCATACAGATGTACTATTTTTTATTTAACAATCCTTTATCATTAGATATTTAAATCATGTCTATTTTTAACTATTAAACACATACTTCTTTGAACCTCCTGGCACATACATCCTTGCATATCTGTCCAATTATTTCCTTCAGGTAAATTCCCAAAAGTGGAGGTGCTAGGTCAAAGTGTGCTATACATATTGACATGTTGACAAATTTCTTTACCACCAGTGTCCGATGCTTGATCACCTTTTTTAGGGAAGGCCAGGATTTATTTATTTATTTGGCTGCACAACCTGCTGTGGCACTCGGAATCTTCGTTGCCTCGTGCGGGATCTTTAGTTGCGGCACGCGGGCTCTTTTAGTTGCGGCATGTGGGCTCTTTTAGTTGCGGCATGTGGGATCTAGTTCCCTGACCAGGGATCGAACCTGGGCCCCCTGCTTTGGGAGCACAGAGTTTTAACCACTGGACCACGAGGGAAGTCCCCATGCTTGATCACCTTTGAGTTAACAGCTTTGCACTTTTTGTATTAAGACCATGAATTCTTTAACATCAGAATTACACAAGTTTTATCCTTTGACCCCATAATTTCACTTCTCAGAAAATTTCACTTCTGAGCAGGGGCTGTCTGAATAAAGTAGTTGTTTTGGGCAATCATCATTGTCCCTGTGGACTGGAAAGGGCAACCTTAAGTGTGTCAAAGCCTTCTCCCCATCTTTGCTCACTGAGGGAGGAGGGGCAGGCAATTACTCCTAGTTCCTTGGATGGTGCCACCATTGTGCCAAGGGTGGACCACCTGCTTATACCGCTCTCTCTACCCTCAGCCTCCAGAACCTCCCCTCACCTTCCTTAATGACATCAGGCCTTGGTTCATACACACCTGCCCCACCCCATCTGTCAAAGGTCACCAGTGATATGTACTCAAGTATTTTTTCAGCATTATCATGAGGCAGAATGATAATTTAAGATGATAACTGGTATGTTCTTTCCCTTCCTCAAAATCCCATTTAGTCTAAGAGCACCATCCCTCCTTTGGGGTTGTGAGGCTTGAGGGCACCTAGAGAAAAAGAGTCAACAAAATGTCAGCTTTTGGGAATTCCCTGGCTGTCCAGTGGTTAGGACTCAGCACTTTCACTGCCGTGGGCCCAGGTTCAATCTCTGGTCCGGGAACTAAGATCCTTCATGCCGTGTGGTGCAGCAAAAAAATAAATAAATAAATAAATAAAATTAGGCTTTTAGGAACTTCTCTGGTGGCACAGTGATTAAGAATCCACCTGCCCATACAGGGGACACAGGTTCGAGCCCTGGTCCCACATGCCGCAGAGCAACTAAGCCTGTGCGCCACAACTACAGAGCCTGTGCGCCACAACTACAGAGCCCGTGTGCCACAACTACTGAAGGCTGCATGCCTAGAGCCTGTGCTCCACAACAAGAGAAGCCACCGCAATAAGAAGCCCACACACCACAAGGAAGAGTAGCCCCCGCTGGCCACAAATAGAGAAAGCCCGCACGCAGCAATGAAGACCCAACGCAGCCAAAAATAAATAGATAAATAAATAAATTTATTATTTTAAAATAAGACCTTATTAGAGAGGGAGGACAGGTGGAGAGTTTGAAGAGGAAACAAAACAGCAGGAACTGTGTATCTGACCCCATCTGAAGTTCAGTAAACCCCCTTTATTGATTCCTAGGCGAGGCTTAGGCAGGCAACAAATAAGCTTTATAGGCAAATCTCCCACCATTATGTGAAGACACTATGGAGTAGAAATGACAGCTTTGCATGTCTAGGCTTGGGACCAGAAACAGTTTCTCCCAGCTTCTACACCCTGCTCCTGGTAGGGGTAGTGGGTGGGGACTCCTGTCTGGGTTCGGAGAGGCCACATGGAAAGATAGGATGTGGCTACACATCAACAGGTTGTCAGGATAGAGGGGGAACCCTTCCCAACTCCCACTGACACACCACCAGCCCTGCCCCCTTTCTATAGGCCAGACAGGTATGGCTCACCTGTTACACTGGAATAGGAGGCCACCATGGGACAAAGCAGATGAAGGTCAAGGAGAGGTTGTCCCTTCCCCATTTACTCCTTGGTGACATTTGTATAACTCCCTCAGAAACAGAGAGGTGAAGAGCTAGAAAGAGCAGAAAGATTCTGATTATGACTGAGTTTACCTAGAAGTGATTATTGATTATGCTTTTTGTTCTAGAAACCTGGGGCTTAAGAAAGAGATTTAGTTCAATTATAGGAAAATAAAAAGTTATATTTTTCTGCACTTGAGGTCATGCAACTGTGAAATTTGAACCTCCTTTTCTTACAATAGTGAAAAATTGCAAAACCTGGAGTATCCAATAAAAGGGGAACAATTGCAGTGTTATGCAATCATTTAATGTTGACAAATACTGTACAATAATATAAAGATGTTTATGAAAAAAAAAGATGTTTATGATATGATGTTAAGTGAAAAAGTAGGATATAAAAATGTATGTCCTGGGACTTCCCTGGTGGAGCAGTGGTTAAGAATCCACCTGCCAATGCAGGGGACACAGGTTCGAGCCCTGGTCCAGGAAGATCCCACATGTCATGGAGCAACTAAGCCTGTGCGCCACAACTACTGAGTGTGCTGTAGAGCCCTCAAGCCACAACTACTGAAGCCTGAATGCCTAGAACCTGTGCTCTGCAACAAGAGAAGCCACTGCAGTGAGAAGCCTGCGCACTGCAAGGAAGAGTAGCCCCCGCTCGCCTCAGCTAGAGAAAGCCCACGCAACAACAAAGACCCAAAGCAGCCAAAAATAAATTAAAAAAATTAAAAATTAAAGAAAAATACTGTGTAAGCTGAAACCCATGCATAGCAATCTTAATAATCAATGAGAAAAAAAATCAATGAGAAAAAGTATGATTGTTCTGTGACTTTTAAATAGTTTGGTCAAAACATTAAAAGCTCTACTGTCAGTTATAAGTGTTTAGGAAAATGAAAAAAAGAAAGAAAGTTAACATTTACTTAGTACACTGTTATTTAAAACACTAGAAACATTGAAAATTAAAATGTTTTATTTCTCTGTAAAAGTTATCAGTGCTTACCTTCTCATATGATTTATGATACAGAGCAAGCACCTTTTCTATGACTTGGCCAATTGTTATACCCCTTTCTAAGTTCAGATCAGCTTCCCACATTTTATCCTTTGAACTTTCAATGTCATGAAATATCCCTGACACTTCCTTTAATGAGGCCACCCAGCTAAGCTCCTCCCAAATTCCTAACCTATAGAAGCTGTGTGAGACAATAAATGTTTGTTGTCGTTTAAGCTGTTAAGTTTTGGGGTAATTTGTTGTGCAGCAATAGGTAACAATCAGTAGTTACAATAAGACATACTTCAACTAAAAGAGAAATTCTCAAACTGGATTAAAAAGGAAGCATATGCTTCCTATAATAGGCACATCTTAAATATAAGGACGCAGAAAGGATGGTTGTAAAATAACCCAAAAAGGTATACCATGCCCTAAAAAACAATAAAACCCCCAAACAACCCAATTAAAAATGGGCAAATGACTTGAATACACATTTTTCCGAATAAAATATACAAATGACCAACAAGCTCATTGAAAATAGGCTCAACATCATAACCACTAGTGAAATGCAAAGCACAACCACAGGGAGATACCATCTCACTCTCATTAGGATGTTACTACTTAAAAAAAAAAAACAAGCAACGACAATAAACAGAAAATAAGTATTGGTGTATTGTGAGAGTTGACTGATTTTCCAATAAAAAGGAGGGCTTCACCATGCATATGCTAACAATAACAACAAAAAACCTGGTGTAGCTATCTTAATATCATACAAGGTAGACTTTAAAGCAAAAAGCATCACTAGAAATAAATAAGGACATTTCATAATAATAAAATATTCAACAATCTGAACAATGTAAAAATTCTAAATTTCTATGCTCTTAATAACACAGTCTCAAAATTGAGCAAGCAAAAATTAATGCAACTGAAAGTGAAAACAGCCAAATCTACACTCACAATGGGAGGTCTTAATACCCTCCTGCTGTGGTAAAGATATAAAAGATTTCAACAAAAAATGAAAAAATTATTAAAACAAACAAAAAAAATTAGTAAAGATATAAAAGATTTTAACAAAAAAATCAGTAATGATATAAAAGATTTCAGCAACCAACCTGATTTATTTAACATGTATAGAACACTCAACAATTGCAGAATACAAACTAGCATTTATTAGGCAGATGAAACATTTACCAAAATTGAGTACAGTGACAATATTTGTGAGTCTTCATGAATCTTAGAGTATTTAAATCATAGAGTATTTTCACTGACCACGATGGAATTAAACTCAAAATGAATAACAGAAAGGTTAGCTAGAAAATCTCTGTATGTTTGCAACATTTTTGATATACTTCTGTATGAGCTACAAGTCAAAGAAGAACTCCCAATGGACATGAGAAAGTATTTGGAATTAAATGATAATACAAATATGACATATCAAAGCTTATGGAATGTACCTGGGCTAAAGGAAAGTTTACAGCCTTAAATGCATATATTAGAAAGGAAGAAAGACTGAGAATTAATGTTCAAAGGAGCCATGTCAAGAAATATTTTTAAATGACAGATTAAACCCAAAGATAATGAAAGAAGAAATAATTAAGATAAGAACATACTTCAATGAAGTAGAACGCAAACATAAAGTGGAGACTATTAATAAAGACAAATGTTGATATTTTGAAAAGACTAATTGTTAAACCCTTGGCAAAACTGATAAAAAAAAAAGAGGAGAAAAGGTTTAAATAACTATTATCAGGAATGAAAAAAATATATCACTAGAGAGTCTACCAATATTTTAAAAATGATATTACAGACAGTTTTATTCCAATAATTTCTACACTTTGGTGAAATGGGCAAATTAAGAGAAAAATTAAACAACAACAAGAACACAAGAAGAAATGGAAAAATCTGAACAGTTCTATACTTATGAATAAAATTAAATCAATACTTAAAAACATTCCACAAAATCATTCCAGGCCCGGGTGGCTTTGTCATTGAATCCTGCCAAAATATTAAAGGAAGAAATCATGATAATTTTACATTAACTCCATTTCTGAGCCTCAGTTTCCTCACTGGTAAAAAGCAGGTTGGACTAGCGAAGCTCAAAAGTGTCTTCCAAAAAAAAAAAAAAAAAGTGTCTTCCAGTGTCTGCCCTTGATATCTCTCTTGGTGTCCCCTCTGGGAGACCCCTGTCCAAAGGTGAAGTTGAGGACATTTGTCTTTGGTGGGAAAAGATTTCAGAATTCTGCTTTATAGTACACGCTGACCAGCATTGGGTGAATGGAAGTCACCTGGGCCCTGTTCTCCATGCTCTATAATGTGGTATGGATGTTGCCATCTGAACTGAGATAGGTTCCCCTCCAGTGGTCCCATAATCCCCACCACTGTCTTTTACTCCCAGGGAAGCATAGGAAGCTGAATAGTGTCCTGTAAGAAGAACCACAGGATGAAGCGGGCAGAGGGTCGTGGGTGTAATATTAATTTCAAAACCTCAGTTAGCCAGAATCTTCATATATACCCTTTAAGCATTAAAACTCTATTTTAACCATCTTGATTGGACATTATGCTAAATATATTTTATCCATCCTTTCTTTCCTAAGTATAGATGAACAAGTTTACTTTCTTTAGCTTTTTCTTCAGAATACAGGGTCATAGTGATGAATATTAGACATTGTAATCTCAGAGAAGCAATCAGGGAAATTAAAATACATATAGTTATTTGATTCTATACCAACTAAATCTTTCCAATCTTCTGTGATTTTTGAATTCTTGTCTGCCTTAAAAAAAAATCTTCTTCCTACATTTCAGGCTGTTTGCACTCACCTTGGGTATTATAAGTGTGTTTTCTTAGCAGGAACATTTCCCTTTTTCAAATGTGCTCCTATTTTTCCGTGAGTTAAGAACAGAGACCATCAGGTATGTTAGGATTGTGTGTAAACTAGGAGTAAATAAACCCCGATGAAACTAAGATGGAAACGTTTTACTGAGGTATTAACCTATGCACGTACTTTCTCCCCCTTCATTCAAGCAGATAATAGACCTTGTGCTACTAGTCTCAGGGAGAGTTTGTGGCTCCTACTGAAGAAATAGGGATGGAGAAGAGATGAATTTCTTCTGATCAGGGTTTCTTATGACCTGGGGCCCTTGAACTTGGATGGGAAAAAATTACATTTTTTTTTTCTTTTCTCTAACCTGCATCTGAAAAATAGCATTTCCTTCAATTTTGAGTGTAGGCAACAAATTCCTGTTGTATGAACAGTATCTGTGCCTTTGTCATCAGCAGAAATTAGCTATTTTCATATCCTTTTATGGTTGTTGCAATATTGTTTACATATATCACTACCTAAAAAGTATGAAGTTATTAGACCATCACTAGATCTCGGTATTTAATGTGCTTTTTTTGAAAACCCATGTGTTACTTTATCATAAGTCTGTTTTTTAAAATATTTTAATAATCGTGCATCAGTATTTCCCCTCAGGCTGGTGGAAGGAAAGAAAGAAAGAGCAGAGAGGGCTGTGATACTGAGAGCAGGAAGGCTAGGTCCTTGGGAAGGGTACAGCCGCTCACTGCATCTAGGGACAGAGTTCCAGGTCACCAGATTGGAATGCAAACAGTTGACAGAGCCACTGCAACCTACGGGGACCAATGCCTGAGGGCCTGATGGACCCCCCAAAAAAAAACCGTCCCCAAACTCTACATAACCTGTGGGAATGGGGGACCCCTAAAAAATCAAACTCTAGTTCTTATAAAACTGAGTTTGGGAGCTGAAGTATGTGACAGCTACAAAGGTTTTTCTAGTGACTGAAAGGCATGGCTTCAATTACAAGACTTCTATGCACTGTAAACACAAACAGCCCGGAAAAGGTTAAATACCTGCATTCAGATTGTAAGATCTAGATCTTTGCTGTGTATATTGTTATATTAAACGAAAAAAGAACTCCCTTTTGTGTTATAGTCATTTGGTCTCATATATGACAGTTGAATAATTAAAAAAAAGAAAGAAAGAAAGAAAAAACAACCTCTAATTGGATTGCTGAGGGCCTTTGATGGAATTCCTGAATAGGGGCTCTGTTTCAGATAGGAGCTGAAGTATGGCAGCCTGCATGAATCCAGAGCTGGGAGAGGCCGTGTATAGCCCTGGCCTCCCTGTTTGCTGCCTCACAGGTCAGGGGATCAAACTGGGACCCCGGACATCTTTGCACTGAGCCCAGTCTCCACTGCCTCCATCAGAGTCTACACTGGCAGCCTCACGGACGAACTCAGCTCTCTCTCTCACCTCTTCCCATTTCTCCATTTCAAAAATAAATTATCAACTCATGGACTGAAAGCAGGACCAAGCCAAAAGCTTCTTCCTGTTTCTTTCTACCTTGTCCACAAATTCCCTTCCCCAAATAGAAGACTCCTTTAGGGGTGAGGAAGACCAGCCCTGCCCCTTCAGCTGGTGCAGAAATCTTGCTTTCCCACCCCTGTTTCCTCTCCTCAGGCCTCTCTTACCCTCAATGCACCCCAACCCCTGCGGGGAGGGGGAGTAGGGTCTGAGGGAAAGGTAGAGCTAGTGTCCAACTTTTTTGTTATTCCCTACATCTTGACCTTTCCCTTCTATAGCCGAGCCTGGTATGGGAAGAAGAGTCTCAGGCCTCAGCTTGCCAGATTGTGCAATGGACCAGCTGAAAGGTGAGGCGGGCTCTTCCCGCCCCCAGGTAATGTCAGCAGTTTGAAAAACAACATCTTCTAAGGTTGAATGCCTTGGCCTTGGATGGAGCTGGGCAGGGCTGAGTGGCTGCAGGTTCCTCCTCCCACACCTCTACGCCTCAGCAAGCATCAGGGAGGCATGATGATGGAGAAACAGGAGACCTGAGTTCTAGCCCATTATCTGCTAATAAAGCATCCCTGGTCCATCCAAGTCTCCACCTCATCCTCGTCTTAGTTTTTCCATCTTTAAGACAAGTGGGTGAAACTAGATGAACTTTAACATCCTTTCCATCTTTTAATGTCCTTACACATTATTAACATCCCCAAAGAAAATACTCTCTATCTTACAGGCAAGCCAATCGGGTCCGTGAAGATAAGGGGCCTACCCCAAGCCACACAGTCAGGTGGGAGAAAGAGGGGGCATTGAAACCCACCTAACCCATTCAACTGCATTGGCCAAGGCAAAACCTCACCTCAGGAACTCTGCTCTCTTCCAAATGTTGGGTGGTCTTTGAATTAGGAAATATGGCAGAGGGAGAATATTCAAGGCCCAGGAGAACTCCAGACCTGCTGAGTCCATGGGCAGTGAGGAAGGGAACAGGAAAAGCTCATCATCAGGGATTCGAAAGGAAGCCTGGAGACCCAGCCAGATGTGAGACCAGCAGACAGAATAGAGTGGGTGCCAGGGGTGCTACCGGATAAGAAAAAGTAGGTGGTAGGATGGCTTGCTTGTTCAGAAAACAATGTCCCAAGTATAGTCTTGCTGTCGGCAGAGAAAAATGCCATATTAGCTAAACATGCAATCAGCTTGGCTGGATCTAAAAGAGACCATTACTTAGTGACAGATACAGTCTATGAGAAACAGATTGGGAAGAACCCAGTCTCTGAATGGTGAGATGGAGGTGGATTTTAACAAGCTTCCATTGGTCTCTTTAGGCCTGATGTCTTGCTTCCTGGTCCATAGTGCCTGTTGGAGGAGAGATGGGGACCCAAGGATTAAATAACCTTGAGAGAACACAGTAGTGGCTAGAGGATTTCATCTTTCTCTCTTATTTTTTAAGTTTTGAGATGTTTGATATAGCCAAAAGAATATATGTTATGTATATATGGTCATATGCATAATAATAAAACAAACACCTATGAACTCATGGCCCAACTTAAGAACTAGAAAACACTACCATTGCTCAAAGCTCTCATCCTCTGCCTTACCCAGAGGGGACCACTATTCTGAATTTGTCCCACAATCTTCTGTTTTTCTTTATATTTTCCTACATATAAATGTGCAAATAATAAATTGTTTAGTTTTGCTTATTTTTTAATTTAACAAGAATGTATTTTTTCTAGAATTACTATTTTCACTCATTATGTTTCTAAGATTCATCCATGCTGATGTGTGTATAGTTCAGTCATTTGTAATATGCATAGTGTTCAATTGTGTGAATATACCACAATTAATTTATCCATTCTTTTGTCCAAGGGCATTTGGATTCTTTCTATTTTTTGCTGTTTTGAAAATGCTGCTAAGAACATCCTGGATGTTTATGTTTCCTGGAGCCCAGTATACAACAGTTGTATACAAGTATACAACTTTCTCTGGAGTATACACCCTGGAGTGGAATTATTGGGTCAAATTTTTTTCTGAGTGGTTAGAACAATTTACATTTCACTCACTAGAGCTCCTGTTGCACTACAACCTCACCAAGTCTCGGTGTTGTTCTCCCACATTCCAGCACCATCCCTAACCTCGGTTATCTCTGCTGGTAATCCTGGGGCGGCTCCCATCTTTCCCAGCCCAAGCCCATGGTCTTTTAATGCCTTAGTGAATGTGGTGAGATGTTTCTATGTATCCCTATATTCCTAACTGAGTAACATCGAGTACAAGAGAGGAAATAACAGTTTACGGATAGACTAGGGATCTTAGGGGGGTCTGTGTGAACATCAGAATCACTGGATCCTTTTGGAGAATGAAGGTCAGCAGGTAGATTTGTTAGTTCTATCCGAACCCAAAGCACACTGGAGTCTGGTCCCCTGGGGTGACAAAAGATGCCTAATTAATTTCCTTCCCTATCTGCCCCCCACAGCCTCTCCTGTTTCTCAAGTGAACACTATTTACCTCCTTCCACTTTCTCCTCCACTCTCTAAGTCAGTATTTCTTCAAGGCAGTATTTCTCCTAGTGGTCCACCAGCCACCTACATCAGAATCAGCTGGGGTGCTTGTTAAAAATGCAGATTCTCAGAATCTAAAAAAGAGTGGATATATGTATATGTATAACTGATTCACATTGTTGTACACCTGAAACTAATACAACATTGTAAATCAACTATGATTTACAACCTTGGGGTATTTTATACCCCAATAAAAATTTAAAAATTAAAATAAAATTTAAAAAAAATGAAAAAAAAAGCAGATCCTCAGACCCTTCCTCATACTGAAGCAGACTTTCTGGGGTTCAGCTCAGGAACCTACAGTCTAACAAGTTCACCTGGTGCTCCATGTGCACATTGAGGTTTGAGAGCTGTTGCTCTAAGCACCACC
Organism: Delphinus delphis; assembly: GCF_949987515.2. NCBI lineage: Eukaryota > Metazoa > Chordata > Mammalia > Artiodactyla > Delphinidae > Delphinus > Delphinus delphis. Next base: position 47,307,472 of record NC_082701.1, on the reverse strand, counting down.
ATCAGGGAGTTTAAGCCAAGGTCATCTCCCGGCAAGTTCAGAAGCTCTCCCAACAGCTCCTCCATAAAGAATGAGTTGAATCCCATCTTCTCATGACCCTTCCCCTACTTCCACTGTACCCTAGGGCAGCAGGGATAAGTCCACTTAAATGATAGCATCTGTGTGTACCAGATGTGCATCCCACCACTGTTTACAGTAAAGAGAAACTGAAAATGGCTGCCTGCTGGTAGAGACCTGGTCAAATTCATTATGGTACATCTTTCCAATGGAATGCTATACAACTATTAAAAATGACTTTATGTGTTTATTATTGCATCTCCACTTTCATGGAATCTTTAAAAAGCATGTTTACATGTTTCCAGTTTTGTTTGAGTTTTCTACATAAGTGAGCATTATCTTTATGATCAGAAAAACACAATAAAAGACAGAAACATCCAGAAGTGTTTGCTGACTATTTTTAAAGGAGCTGGTTTAGATTTTTCTACCAGCCCTGAAAACAAAAATCTCTTTAAATGATCAAAGGAAATACTACAGGAAAATTTCCCAGATCTGAAGGGCCTGAGTGTTCCAGATTGAAAGAGATCACCAAAAGGCTAGCACAACAAGCAAACAAAAAATGCAGATATTTCTCATCACATTTCAGAAGTCCAGGAATAAAGAGAAGATCCTAAAGAGCTTCCAAAGAGAAAAAAGGAAAAACAGGTCAAAGACACAGCCTTAAGAATCAGAGTGACATTTGGGCTCCTACCAGAGTCATTGGATATTAGAAGACCATCAAGCTTTGCTTTCAAAATAGTGAGGAAAAATGATTTGTATATCTAAAATTATTTTATGTGTGATGGTAGAATGGAAACGGACTGAGACATACAAACGCTCCAAATATTTAATTTCCCAAGCACTCAATCTTAGAATACTCCTGAAGGATGTATTTTAGCAAGTTGAAGATGTGCAACATTAAAGAGGAGCTCATAGATACTGGAAACAGGAGATCAATCCAGGGCACTTGTGAGGGCAGGCCCAGCAGGACCCATGCGTGCACAGGCCCCAGGTGGGTGCAGCTAGTTCAGACTGGGGCAGGAGGAGGGGGATGCCTCCGGATTCAAAAATGCAAATGGGACCAACAAAGGGTTCAAACTCTGTTTAAGTGTATGGAAAAACTATTGAAAGTCATGTGACACATCTTTTGGAGCATATGGGAAAAGGTAGTGAAATAGAGACAGGCCATGGACTACTAAGTCAATGAAAATATGACAACTGATAATTTCAGGAAAACCAAAAATTTGTACAAGAAAGAAAACATAATTAGAGTACTGGAAGTCAGAAGAATGCCTAAAATTGATAAACTATGAAACTGTAGCAAATGCATATTATTTAGAAGTATGGAGAAAAGCAAGTGAAAAAACAGTTAAAAGAGTTGAAAGTAGTTGCCTCTTGGGAATGGCACAGCGGTATGCGTAAAGGACAGTTTTATTTTGCCATAAGCCTTGTAGCACTATTTTTTAAAAACTATGTACATTACTTTGACTGGAACACTCATACACTGCTGACTGAACATAAAATGATGAGCCATTAACTTTAAAAAGTTAAACAGAGAGTTACCATATGACCCAGCAATTCCACTCCAATTCCAGAGAATTGAAAAGAGGTGTTCAAACAAAAACTTGTACAGGAATAGTTCAGTACTACTCACAATAGCCAAAACATGGAAACAACCCAAATGTCCATCAGCTGATGAATGGATAAGTAAAATGTGGTCTATCCATATAGTGGAATATTATTCAGCCATAAAAAGGAAAGAAGTATTGATACCTGCTACAACATGGATAAACCTTGTAAACATAACCCTAAGTGAAAGGTGTCCGACACAAAAGGTCACATATTGTATGATTCCATTTATATGAAATGTCCAGAATAGGCAAATCATAGAGACAGAAAGTAGATTAGTGGTTGCCTGGGGGAAGGGAGAGAGGGAGATGAGGAGTGTCTGCTTAAGGGCTATGGGGTTTCTTTTGGGGGTGATGAAAATGTTCTGGTAATGGCTACACAACATTGTGAATATACTAAAAACTGAACTGCATACTTTAAAAAGGTCAAATAGTTTTTGTTATGTAAATTCTACTTCAATAAGGATACATTCACTTAGAACACACAACTCGAACTGCCTTAAACAATTAAAAGAGATGTGTTTTGAGTTGAAAGTATTTAAAAACAAATACAACCCAATGTGCATGTTTTCCTTCCACTCGTCCAGGGTCTAAAATCCACTTTGCTCCAAGACCCTTGATCACAAGCCCTGCAGAGGTGCTGGGGAGGACAGCACATGGTAGAGGTAAATAGATGCCTGAGAGCCAAACAGTTGGGGTTTGAGCTCTGGTTCCACCACTAACTTACTGCAGGACCTTCTGAAGAATTCTTAATCTAAGTCTTAGTTTCTTCATCACTACAGTGGGGTAATAACAGTCTCCATCTTATCCGGTGGTTGTGAAGATTAGAGGAGAGAACGTCTTTGAAGCCCCAGGCACAGTGCCTGGCCCATAATAAACACTTAGATCAGCCGTTTAATATTAGTATTGGACAACCCCCTGAACACGATGTTTGGGAACGCCCCTCCAGCTCCCAGAGTGAGCGCTATTATTAAGCCTAATGAAGCAGAGCGGGTAGGAGATGATTTCAGGGAAAAGCATTATTAGCGCATCTTTTTTGAGCGCTCACTCGGTTGCAGGTTCTAAGGCCCTTCCGCGCGTGAGCTCGGCTCCCTACCCACCTCGCCTGTGCCCCGGCCCCGTCCCAGGAAGAGATGAGCCGGGGACCAGGGATGCAGGTGGCCGCGGCCCCGTCCCAGCTGCAGGAAGGAGGCTGGCGCGGGGCTGAGAGTTGGGGCAGTGGTCTGCGGCTTCAGCCGGATCCCGGCCCGGGGAGAAGTAGCAGCCCGCGGCCGGAGCAGCTCGGAGCTGCCGGCGAGGAAGGCCGCCCTGAAGGGCCCGAGGGAGGCGGGGACCGAAAGGACCAGGGGCTGAGGGGGCGGGAATCAGGGGATGGGAAGGTGCGGGGGCGAAGGGTGCAGGGACCCAGGGGCGCGGGAGGCGGGGGGCGTGAGGAACCTGGGACCTGAAGGAAGGCGGGGGTGGGCTAGGGGGTCGCGGGAACCAAAGGGGCATCGGAATCCGCCCGGCGCCGCCCCCACGAAACGCCCTTGACCGTGCTCTGCGCCCTTCCCCTTCCAGCCCACATTCTGGGCTCCGCGCTAACCCTCCCTGTTCACAGGGCTGTGGTTACTCACTTTGTATCCTCCACTACTCTGAGCTTGTTCTCGAAGTTGCTTTTATTTTGTTTTAAACAGTGGACACAGGATCCAAACTGTGTCCCTCTCCTGGGCTCCAGCAGAGACCTCTGGGCTCCTTGAGAGCAGGGCTGGTCTTTTATCTCTACATCCCCAGTTCCTGGCACATGGTAGCCTCTCGGTAGATGGTGGGTGAATACATAATGAATGGCTGTGTGATTGAACTGCCTTTCTTGGGACCCAGATCGCACCCCTGGGACTCTAGAAGCAGAAGTGGAGGGATGGGGCGGGGGTGGGGTGGAGGCTGGCTCAGGAATGCTAATATTTACTACAGTCCCTTCTGTGAATGTATTGGTGGACAATGTCAGAACACGCTCATTGTTCTTCCCTCTTCTGAGCCTCACACTATCCTTGGGAAGTAGATGTGGCTAATGCTGTTCTCATTTTACAGGTGAGAAAATAGGTTCAGAGCTAGATGTTATGTAGAACCCAGCCTTGCCTGATTTCTGAGGCCAGCCTTCCTGGAACTCCTGCACCAGGCCTGTAGCTACTGATGGCAGGAGGGCTGGCATTTCTCCTGCTTCTCCTTTTGCCCGCTGCAGTATTCACAGCTACGGGGTGCAAAGGGAGCGCCCTGGACTGGTGATTATAGTCAATAGTAGGTGAAATGTTGGTAAAGGTATTGAAATAGAGAGAGCAATGCTGTTTAATACCAGTCCAAGTTTGATTCAATGCCAACCCTTTACGGGACTATGTACTTGGGGAGGAGTGCAGGCCGATTAATGAGACACAGGACTTGCATTCGGGGAGCCAAAACTTGGTAGGACATTAGCTTTATATATATAGGATATTCAGGAGTTCATGAGGTTTATCTAAAAACAGCGATTCTCAACCAGATGTACACAGTATACCTGTGGAGATTTTTAAGAATACCTATGCAAAATATTGATATCAGAACCCCACCTCAGACCTACTGGGTTAGAATTTCCTGGAGTGGGATCAAAGCATGTAGATTTTTAAAAAAGCTTTCCCTGGATTCTGATGTGTACTCCTCATTTAGACCTGTTGCTCTAATTCAAAATTGTTGTTAAAAAAAAAAAAGATACAGGGAATTCCCTGGCGGTCCAGTGGTTAGGACTCTGTATTTCCACTGCAGGGGGCCTGGGTTCAATCCCTGGTGGGGGAACCAAAATCCTGCAAGTCTTGCATTGCGGCCAAAAATAATAATAATAATAAAAGATACAAATGAACTTATGTACAAAACAAATAGACCCACAGACATGGAAAACAAACTTACGGTTACCAAGGGGGAAAGAAGAGGGAGCGATAAATTAGTAGTTTGGGATTAACATATACACACTACTATATGTAAAATTTATAATCCACAAGGACCTACTGTATAGCACAGAGAACTGTACTCGATGTTTTGTAATAACCTGTAAGGGAGAAGAATCTGAAAAAGAATATATATATAGATGTATGTATAACTGAATCACTTTGCTGTACATTTGAAACTAGCACAACATTGTAAATCAACTGTACTTCAATAAAAAATAAAGATAAAAAAGAGAATAAAGAACTCTCTTAACCAGAGGAAAAAACATAAACAAAATTGTTGTTAAGTGTGGATCAGTAAGAGAAGCACACAAATAGCTGTAACAGGGAAAATTGAGGTGAGCACTTCATAAAGTGACAAACCAAGTAATATGGAGTTTAAAAGGAGGGAGAAGTCACATCTGTATGGAGGAAGCAGGGTAAAGGGGCAATCTGCGATGGGATATAAAGTATGTGTAGGACATGGACCAGCAGAAATTGTGGGAAGGAGAAGAGGAGGACATTTCAGGAAGAGGGAGGATATTTCAGCTTGAGCAAAAGAAAGGAAGAAAAGAACATGAAGTGTGTTCAGGGTCCAGGTCATAGTGAATTCAGCTGGAGGGTGGGTAAACATGGGAGGAGAAGGAAGAGTGGGACTCTGTTGTGAATTTCTTGTATGCTGAGGTGAAGTCTTATTAAATATAAATGGAAGAGTCAATATTGTAGAGATGCCAATCCTCTCAAAATTGATTTAATGCAATACCAATAAAAAAATCCTAAAATGATTTTTGTAGAAAACTTAATAAAATGGTTCTGGAGTTTAGTTGGAAGCATAAACATGTAAGAAGAGTCAGGCAACAGAAAGCTACAATAATTAAAACAAATGTGTACATGTGTAGAAATAGGCAGACAGATCAACGTGACAAGTCTAGAAGTAAGCCCAAGCATATGTGGGAACTACATAATTGTCCAAGAGGACAATTCAAATCAGTGAGTTAAAAATTGTATTCAGATGAAATATTGTGAATGAATTTAAGTCACAAAAAGATATACTGTACGATTCCACTTATATAAGCTATCTGAAATAGTCAAATTCATAGAAACAGAAAGTAGAATGGTGGCTACCAGGGCCTGGGGGAGGGGAAAAGGAGATGCTGTTTAATGGATATAGTTTTTCATTTTGTAAGTTGAAAAAGTTCCAAAGATCTGTTTCACAACAATGCTCCATGTTAACACTGCTGAACTGTACACTTAAAATAGTTAAGATGGAAAAAAAAATAGTTAAGATGGTAAATTTTATGTTATGTGTATTTAACCACACACACACAAATTTTTATGTGTGTGGTTAGATAAATAACATCCAGCTAGCCATTTGGAAAAGATCCATACCACACTAGATTCTAGATAGATTAATGACAGCAATTGTGTGGACTTCCTCAGTGGCCCAGTGGTGAAGACTGCGCTTCCACTGCAGGGGGAACGGGTCCGATACCTGACTGGGGAACTAAGATCCCACATGTGGCACAGCATGGCCAAAAGAAAAAAGCAATTGTGAATATTTAAAGAAAAATTAACACCAATCCTCTTCCAACTCTTCCAAAAAATTGAAGGGGAGGGAATACTTCCAAACTCATTCTATGAGGCCAGCATTACCCTAATACCACAACAAGGCAAAGATACCGTAATAAAAGAAAAGTACAGATCCCTTACGAACACTGATGTAAAAATCTTCAACAAAATACTAGCAAGCTGAATTCAATAGTATATTAAAAAGATTATACACCATGACCAAGTGGGTCTATTCTTGGAATGCAAGGATGGTTTAACATAAAAAGTCAATCAAATAATACTCCACATTAACAGAATGAAGGGGAAAAATGCATGATCTTCTCAATTGATGAGGAAAAAGCATTTGACAAGGTTTAGCACAATTTCTTGATGAAAACATTCAACATACTAGGAACAGAAGCAAATTACCTCAACATAATAAGGGCTATATATGAAAAACCCACAGCTAATGTCATTTTCAGTGGTGAAAGACCAAAAGCTTTTTCTTTAAGATTAGCAACAAGACAAGGATGCTTGCTTTTGCCACTTCTATTCAACATCATATTGGAAGTTCTAGCTAGAACCATTAGGCAAGAAAAATAAATAAAAAGCATCTACATTGGCAAGAAAATGTAAAATGATCTCTGTTCACAGATGACATGATCTTATACGTAGAAAACCCTAAAGAATCCATAAAACACACATACACACACACAAACCCACAAAAAACCTGTAAAAAACTAAAAAATTCAGCAGTTACAGGATGCAAAATCAATCCACGAAAATCAGTTGCATTTCCAGAGACTAACAATGAACAATCCAAAACGGAAATTTAGAAAAAAACTCCAGGGACTTCCCTGGTGGTCCAGTGGTTATGAATCCGTCTTCCAATGCAGGGGACTTGGATTCGATCCCTGGTCGGGGAACTAAGATCCCACATGCCATGGGGCAACTAAGCCCAAGCGCTGCAACTTCTGAGCCCGCACACTCTGAAGCCCACCCGCCACAACTAGAGAGAAGCCCGCTCGGGGCAATGAAGAGTCTGCTCGCCACAACGAAAGATCCCGCGTGCCGCAACTAAGACCTAAGGTAGCCAAATAAATAAATTAATTAAAAAAAACAATTTTAGGGCTTCCCTGGCGGCGCAGTGGTTGAGAATCTGCCTGCTAATGCAGGGGACACGGGTTCGAGCCCTGGTCTGGGAAGATCCCACATGCCGCAGAGTGGCTGGGCCCGTGAGGCACAACTACCGAGCCTGCGCGTCTGGAGCCTGTGCTCCGCAACAAGAGAGGCCGCGAAAGTAAGAGGTCCGCGCACCGCGATGAAGAGTGGGCCCCCCCACGCTTGCCACAACTAGAGAAAGCCCTCGCACAGAAATGAAGACCCAACACAGACAAAAAAAAAAAAAAACAATTAAAAAAAACCCCTCCATTTACAATAGTATCAAAGAGAATAAAATACTTATGAATAAGGAGGCTCTATTCGTTTGCTAAGGCTGCAATTGAGGGCTTCCCTGGTGGCGCAATGGTTGAAAGTCTGCCTGCCGATGCGGGGGATCCCGGTTCGTGTCCGGTCCTGCATGCCGCGGAGCGGCTGGGCCCGTGAGCCATGGCCGCTGAGGCTGCGCGTCCGCAGCGGGAGAGGCCACAACGGTGAGAGGCCCGCGTACCGCAAAAAAAACACACAAAAAACCATTGACTAGGTGGCTTAAACAACAGAGATTTATTTTTTCACACTTCTCGAGGCTAGAAGTCCAAGATCAAGCTGTCAGCCGTTTTGGTTTCTTCTGAGGCCTCTTTCTTTTGCTCACAGATGGCGTTCTTGCTGTGTCCTTTCATGGTCCCTCTGTCGGCATTATCTGTGACCTAATCTCCTCTCCTTATAAGGACACCAGTCACATTGGATTAGGGTCTACCCTAACAACTTGACTTGGTGTGGCTTTTTTTTTTTTAATTTTTATTTTGGCTACACTGCGTGGCTTGCGGGATCTTAGTTCCCCGACCAGGGATTGAACCCAGGGTCACGGCAGTGAAAGCACTGAGTCCTAAGCACTGGACTGCCAGGGAATTCCCTGGTGTGGCCTTTTAAAATTCATTCAGTTTGGTACACAGTAAACTCTTTCAATATGAAGGCTTGTATCTTTCTCAGATTTAGGACATTTTCTTCCATTATTCTTTTATTCTGTTATCACCTTCTGGAACTCCTACTAAACAGTTGGAGCTTCCAGATATAGCTTCTAAATCTCTTTTATCTCATATTATCCAACTTTTAAAAAAAATAAATTTATTTATTTATTTATTTTGGCTATTGGGTGTTTGTTGCTGCGCTCGGGCCCTCTCTAGCTGGGGCGAGCAGGGGCTACTCTTTTTTGCGATGTGCAGGCCTCTCATTGTCATGGCCTCTCCTGCTGCAGAGCACAGGCTCCAGGCGAGCAGGCTTCAGTAGTTGTGGCATGCGGGCTCAGCAGTTGTGGCTTGTGGGCTCCAGAGCTCAGGCTCAGTAGCTGTGGCGCATGGGCCCAGCTGCTCCGTGGCATGTGGGATCCTCCCAGGCCAGGGCTCGAACCCGTGTCCTCTGCACCGGCAGGCAGATTCCCAACCACAGCGCCACCAGGGAAGCCCCATATTATCCAACTTTGCTTCCCCTCCAAACTGTCTTTTCCTGCATGAGCTTTCAGGATGCGTTTTTTTTTTTTTTTTAGGATGTGGTTGTTTTGACAAGCCTGATTTTGTCTTCTTTTCAGGTTATTTTTATTATTTAGAATCTATTTTTAAATTATACAAATGTATATCGATTCATTATCATTGTAAAACACTTAATGCAGAAAAAAATTTAAACTCTCACATCCTACCTCTATCATTCCAACTCAGTTTCCCCAGAGTAACCACTGTTTTCAGTTTAGGGTTTTTCCCTTCAGATCTTGTCCTATGGCTACATTTACATGTTTACATTTTCATATTGAAATATGTGTTTTGTTTTTGCTTTATATAAATGGTTTCAAACTGAAACTACTGTCTCACAATTTCCTTTTACCTTATTCTGTATCTTGGAGATTTTCCATGTCAGCAGATATTTATTTATTTTTAACACCTACATAGCATTTCATAATACAGATGTACCATAACTTATTTGCTCATTCCTGTACTGAGGAGTATTTACATTGTTCCTCTTTTTTTCTATTTTATAATATACAATGAACATCGTTTTTGTTTTTTTTTTTAACAGTGAACATCTTTATACCTACCACAACCTCACTGTAAATATGTATTTCTCTGGGACATAACTTAAAAATGGAATTGCTGGTTAGAAGAATATGTACACATTTATTTATTTTTCAGTATACCCTTAGTACAAGATTCAAAAGGTACAAAATCAATCATATTGAAAAGTAAGTCTCCTTCCAGCTCCTGTCTCCCAATCATCAGTTCTCATTCCAGAAGCAATCACTGTTATCAGTTTCTTCCTTTCACGGATATTCTAAGATTGTACATTTTATTTTATTATTATTTTTTTTAAACAAGTCTATTTATTTATTTATTTTTATTTATTTATTTATTCATTTTTTGGCTGTGTTGGGTGTTTGTTTCTGTGCGAGGGCTTTCTCTAGTTGCGGCGAGCGGGCGCCACTCTTCATCTTGGTGCGCGGGCCTCTCACTGTCGCGGCCTCTCGTTGCGGAGCACAAGCTCCAAACGCGCAGGCTCAGTAGTGTGGCTCACGGGCCTAGTTGCTCCGTGGCATGTCGGACCTTCTCAGACCAGGGCTCAAACCCGTGTGCTCTGCATTGGCAGGCAGATTCTCAACCACTGCGCCACCAGGGAAGCCCGATTGTACATTTTAGATTTTAATATATATTGCCACATGATCCTTCAAAAAAGGCAATTTATTTTTTCTGTTCCCCTCATCCAAAGGTGAAGTCTATTTCCCCACTCCTTGCATTGGGTTGCCCTAGGCCTTAAGAGCTATTGTATCAATAGCTTACCTTCTCACTCTCTTGGAATGTTGCTGCCAAGTGAATAAACCCAGTCTATCTTACTGGAGGGTGAGAAACAATGTGAAGTAGAGATAAATACTCCAGATTAGGTTCCCTAGACCAGGGTTGGCAAACATTTTCTGTAAAGGACCATATAGTACGTATTTTTAGATTTGCATGCTATATGGTCTCTGTTGCAACTATTCAACTCTGCTGTTGTATTGTGAAAGCAGCCATAAAACAATATATGAATACTAAGGTGGGAAAAGACTTGGCCCACCTGCAGCTCTTTGCTGATCCTTACCCTAAACCAACCAGCCTGCCAACTGCCAGGCACGTGAGTAAGGTCATCCTAGACCATCCAAACCCCAGCACAACCTCCAGCAAATTGCAGACATCAGCTGAACCAGCCCAGACCAGAATACCTGTCCAGCACAGAACTGTAATAACGTCTGATGTTTAAAAATATTAAGTAGCCCCTGGCTAGCTCAGTTGGTAGAGCATGAGACCCTTAAAACCATTTTTAGGGTGGTTTGTTACACAGCAAAAGCTAACCAACACGCTAACCAACACACTTTGCCATTATTGGATACTATTAATATTTTTATTAATCTGATATATTAAAAATGATATATTATAGTTATTTTACTATGCTTTTCTATGGTTATGAATGCATTTGAGCATTTTTTCATATATGTTCATTGATCAACTATATATGCTCTTTTATGAATTTCCTTCATATCCAGTGCTCATTTTAACACTAAATTATTTTCTTGTTGATTTGTCATTTTCTGAGAATATATCTTGGATTTTAACACTTTGTCTGCTATATTTATTGAGAATATTTTCTCCCTGTTTGTTGTCTATTATTGTAGCATCTTTTTTTTTTTTTTTTTTTGAGGTACGGGGGCTTCTCACTGTTGTGGCCTCTCCCACTGAGGAGCACAGGCTCCGGACGTGCAGGCTCAGCGGTCATGGCTCACGGGCCCAGCCGCTCTGTGGCATGCGGGACCTTCCCGGACTGGGGCACAAACCCGTGTCCCCTGCATCGGCAGGCGGACTCTCAACCACTGCGCCACCAGGGAAGCCCTGTAGCATCTTTTATTATATTGAAGTTTGAAATTTTTATATAATCAAATTTAGCAAATATTTCCTTTATGGTTTTGGAGTTTTGTGTCTTCAGAAGGCCCTCCCTATTCTAAGCTTATAAAAGCATTCTCCTATATTCTTCTAACACTTCTATAGCTGATTTCATTGGTTTTAAATAATTGTTCTGTTTATTATCCATATAAGATTTATTTTATATGTGATGTCATCTTAATTTTTTTCCAAGGGGAAAACATAATTACTAGCTATCCTTGCACACTTTGCTTTCCAGATAAATTTCAAAATCATATGCATTTCCATATAAAAATCTCTTGGCATTTTAGTTGTTATTTCTATTTGTTTCCTATTTTCTCAGAATGTCTTCAAATTTTCTGGTCTGTCAATGGCACTATTTCTGGATTTTCAGTCCTATTTGGAGTTTATATTTTTATTTTTTTAATTAATGTCTTCTGTTTTGTGGGACCTGGAAAAGGAGGGAAAGTAGTCAGAGGTACATTCAGATCCAGCTCTTCCACCAGCTATTCAATTTTGAAATTTACTTTTCAGATTCTTGAAAGAATTCAGCATTATTTCTAATAATGAAAAATATGGTGTCCTAAGTGTAAACATCACTTGAGTAGCTCTCAGTTATATAAATGTAGGCTGAGAAATAGTCATTTTTCTGAGATTAAGGTGTAGCTTTTGTGACTTAATTAAGGGAGCCATTAGAACTCTGATATATTAACTTGGTCCTTAAGCAGGAGCTGGATGAATTTACATAAGGAGGCCAGCATCTTCTGGGCTAGAAGGAACTGGTACTCCATCATTGCTCCCTGAGACATGAAGCTAGAGAGACCTGTGGATGTTGACTGCCTGGCCCTGGCCAGAACAGTAGCAGGGAAGAGCAACATGGTCTTTGAAATAATTAACTTCAGTAAAGTGGGAATCCAGGCCCTCAAGAGTTGAGTTCAGCACAATAGGTGGCTGATGCTAAAAGCAGCTCTGGTAGGAGCTATGCAACATATCAGAATTAGCAGCATTACCTGCTGAATGTGCAGTATCAATTTCCTACTAGGAAGAGGCAGCAAGAAGCAAAGTTTGTAACGGACCAATTGGACACCTATACTGTCCTTGCTGAGTGTGGAAGTTGGACAGACTTCTACCAGATTAAATCCTTAGGGATTTGACAGTATGTCAGAGATATAAGCCCTAAAAGGCAGATGTTGAATATCTTATTAATCTATTTTGTGGAGTCTCTAGACAATTTCATTTTATGTAAAAAAAAAAATTTTTTAAGGAGATGTATTTATAATTATACCACAGTTTTGAGAGCAGGCCAACCTATGTCCACCCAGAGGGAAATGAGTTTAAAAAAATCTGTGGCACAATCCATGCAATGGAATACTATGCACTTATTACAAAGAATGGTATAGAACTATATTAACTGAAGTAGGAGAACCCCCAAGACTTGCATTTTGTGTATATATATATAAATATATATAAAATGCTATTACTACAAAAATTATTTAGTTATATATCCTTATGAATATATACAGGTCTAGAAGTAAGGTTATCAAACTTTGATGGTGATTGACTCTACAGGGTGAGAGTTTAGATAATTTTTGCTTTCTTTTTCATATTTTCCTATATTATTTAAATTTCTTACAAATTTTCTATAATGAACATGTTTTATCTTTATGAAATAATTTTCTAAAAATGGAAACTGACCACAGAAGTCATCAGGAATAATAATAATAATAGCTTACTATGAGCCAGAAATTACAAGTGTTTTACACGCATTATCTGATTTACTTCTCACAGCAACCCTACGAGAGAGATTTGCATATTGAACAAAGCAAGGCTTGAATAGTTTAAGTAAATTGCCCATAATCAAAGGGTTAGAAAGTGGTGGGAGCAGGATTAAAGCCCAAATTCCCTGGCTGCAGAGCTAATGGTCTCTCTGGTTTGACCCACAGACGAAATGGAGCTGTTTGTAGCTAACAGAGAAATTCACCAGCATTTTACATACAATCCACTTTCAACTTTACCAGCCTTAACTTCAAGGGCATTTTCTCTTTTTACCTTTCCAAAAGTAAGCACTAAATACTGTAAAAATAAAAAGACACTACCAATTAAAGACATAAAACTTTCTGTAGTATTCTGTTACATTGGGGGACCCAGCGAACCATGCCTTCCAGTACTGGAAGGTACCCTGGCATAGGCCTCTACTCTTGAATTTGGGCTGGCCCTTTGACTTGCTTTAACCGACAGAATATGGTGAAAGCACCAGTCCTGAGGCTAAGCCTTAAGAAGGCCTACCAACTTCCACTTTTGTCTTTTTGGGAGTCCTAATCCAACATGTAAGAGATATGGCTTCTCTGCTGAAGAATTATGTAGAAAGGTCATATAGAGAGGGAGAGAATTTGAGACAACACGAAGAGAGAGGCCCAGGCATTCCTGCGGAACCAGCCCCCAGCTGATGCTACGACCTACAGCAAGGCTAGCAGAATGGCCGGGCTAATCCCAGCCCAGATTTCACAGTGAGCAAATAACATGGTTGTTGTTTTAAGCTATACATTTGGGGTGGTGGTTAAACAACAGATAATTAAAACACCTCCTCACCTCTTCTGGAGTGACAACTGGTACACTCAGTTCTGCATAAAGCTGAAGTCTCCATCCCTGTCTCTTAACTGTATTACAGCAGTTTGCCAGAAGCTTTCACATTAATTGCTAGGACATAGGGAAGCTTTTTTTTTTTTTTGCGGTACGCGGGCCTCTCACTGTTGTGGCCTCTCCCGTTGGGGAGCAAAGGCTCCAGACGCGCAGTCTCAGCGGCCATGGCTCACGGGCCCAGCCGCTCCGCGGCATGTGGGATCCTGCCGGACCGGGGCACGAACCCGTGCCCCCTCCATCGGCAGGCGGACTCTCAACCACTGCGCCACCAGGGAAGCCCGGGAAGCTCTTTTAAAGGAGAGAGGTACTAGGTAGGGGTCCAGAGGTTCAGCCTTTGGCCCTAGTTTTGTTACTTATTGTATGCCTTTTGAAAGTCATTTACCTTTTGGTTTCAATTGTACAACGGGGAGACTAATATTCACACTACTTACCAGAGGACGGTAAAAATTAGTATAACCGAGTTGAGAAGAAAAATGGAAAGCATTTAACATTGCTTCCAGCTGAAGAGGCAGGTGAGGAAATACGTGGATTTGATGTCATCTGGATGTAAGATATTGAACAAACGACTTCATATTTCTGATCCCCAGTTCTTTCTCCGTAAATGAGACTACCCTTCCTCACCTCACAGGTTTATCTGTGATGATCAAGTGAGACATCGCACGAGGAGAGACCTATTGCAGAATAAACGGTAATTGCCGCCGTGTAATCCCAAAACACCCCTCCCCCCCTTCCCCGCGCAGCCATCCTTATATTCTTCGCCCAAACCCAGAGAATGTGATTTAGTAAATCTGGAGTGGGGCACAGAAGGCTACATATTTTTTTTTAATCTACATTTTTAAAAAACAATATCCCTAGCAGATTTAAAACTAGGCGTCCTAACCCAAAGGACTCTGCTTGCTACCACGCCCCCTCCCTCTGACAGAAGGAGCCGCGAAGTCCAGGTCTCGCGACAGTTTCTTCTTTCTCCAGAATCTGCTGCAGGTCGCGCGAGAATGGCTCGTCCAATCACGAGGCTGAATGGAGGCCCAAGATGGCGGCGCACTGACAGCGTAACATTTGCGTTTCTAGGATGTTCGGGCTGCTGGTGGCTTAAGACTCTGGGATTGTAGAGGCCCACAGCAGACTAGTCGTCTGGAAGCAACTTAGACCTCAGAGGTGAGTCACTTAATATCTCTCACGCGGGTTGCGAGTTCACTTAACCTGTGTATCACCTAGGTTCCACATTCTCCTGTTCTGGGCCTGTGAGGTGTTGGTTTCGGGGTCTAGGGAGAGAGACCAGATGGTGTGTGTGTACATCTGCGTGCGCGTGCGGGGGTATATGTGTGTTGGGGTGGGTAGGAGAAGTTGGCAAATGGAGTGGCGACGAGTGCTGAAGTAGGAAAGACCGGCGGGGCGGAGGAGGTTTACAGAGATCCAAAACTGAGGCGGGAAGATAGTCTGAGGGGGTAATATGAAGGCGTGGAAGGAGTGGAAGAGATGGAGAGCTGGCAGTGGTCGAACTAGTGCAAAAAGTCGGATTTATGAGGGAAGGAGTCGAGAGAAAACGGAGATTAGGATTGAAGTGGTAGGGCTCTGTGCAGAAGGAATTTAAAGTTCTGAAAGCGGAATTTAGATTATTTTACAGACTTATGTATTAAGACACATGGTAGTTGAAGAGGATTATTAAGGGTCAGGAGAAACCAAGGAAACAGAAGCGTGGAGATGGGAAAGATCAAAGAAAGTCGAAGTGGAAGCTTAAGTGAAGGTCTACTACTTTGGCTTTCTGGACAGACTCGGGTAACCGGAAGAAAAAGGTCCAGCCCTAGACCTGAGCCTTTTAGACACTTTAAGATGGGGACTGCTTATCAAGAATGAGGGTGCTGTGTTTCAGTGTCCTGGACAGTGTAAAGAGTTCCACCGTGCTTTCAATCAAAAAACACTTATTGCGTGCCTGCTCTCCAGGCCCTACTTTAGGCTCTGGGATATCGCAGTGAATAATAAGATAGACAAAATATTTTCCCTCATGAAGCTTACTGGCAGGGCAGATTTTAAAAAAATAAGTAAAATATATGGAATGTCAGATGGGTAAGTTTTATGTAGAAGACTGAAGCTACTAAGTGAGACAAGGAGTGTGTTCACTCACTGCTTATTTATTTTTTTTATTTTTATTTTTTTTATTTTTATTTTTTTTTGCGGTATGCGGGCCTCTCACCGCTGTGGCCTCTGCCGCTGCGGAGTACAGGCTCCGGACACGCAGGCCCAGCGGCCATGGCCCACGGGCCCAGCCGCTCCGCGGCATGTGGGATCCTCCCGGACCAGGGCACGAACTCGCGTCCCCTGTATCAGCAGGCACACTCCCAACCACTGCGCCACCAGGGAAGCCCCACTCACTGCTTATTTAAATGGAGGTACTCAGGAAAGGCATCAATGAGTAAGAGACGTTTGATCAAAGACCTGAATAAGGTGTGAGGGTACCTTGTATGTATGTATTTCTGAGGGAATAACAGTTTATGCAGACCAGACAGCAAGTACAAAAGCCGTGAGACAGGAGTGTGCCAGACTTGCTAGAGAAACAGCAAGGAGGCCAATGTGGCTAGGGCAGAGTGAGCCAGGAAGAGAAAAGTAGATTAGGTTAGAGAGAAGTGGGGAGTGACAATGCTGATGCCAGGTAAGTGCTGATACTCAGTTAAACTCTGAGGAATGGGATAGATTTAGCTAAGAACCCATCGCCTGTATTGGGAGCTTGGTTAGCAGAGAAGTGGCTTTATTGACTCATTGTGCATCTGTTCTGACCAGAAGGGTTGAATAATGAAGGAAATGAATCTATCATATTTGTAATTTAATTTGTCCATGTGTGTTCAGAGTGTTATGTGTGTGCACTGACATCAGGGGTACACGCATGACACTCTGAACAGGGAGGAGAAAGTGGCAACAAATGAGTTTGGAGGGGTAGATTATGTGTGCCTTGTTAATTATTTTGGACTTTATCAGCCTAAAAGCTTTAGGAAGGCACTGAAGGGATTTACCAAGGAATGTTCAGTTTTGTATTGGGGCAGGAGGAGGGGGATGTTGTTGCTGGGGTGAAGTGGATTGCTGGGGCAAGAGTGGTTAGAGAGGGCTTCCCTGGTAGCGCAGTGGTTAAGAATCCGCCTGCCAATGCAGGGGACACGGGTTCGAGCCCTGGTCCGGGAAGATCCCACATGCCGCGGGGCAACTAAGCCCGTGCACCACAACTATCGAGCCTGCGCTCTAGAGCCCGTAAGCCACAACTGCTGAAGTCTGTGTGCCTAGAGCCCGAGCTCCGCAAGAAGAGAAGCCACTGCAATGAGAAGCCCGCGCACCACAACGAAGAGCGGCCCCCACTCACCACAACTAGATAAAGCCCACGTGCAGCAACAAAGACCCAACACAGCCAAAACACAGAGTGGTCAGAGAGACATCAGTTAGAGGCTATTGTAGTCATCCAAGAAAGAGATGATTATGGTCTGTGGCCTAAAGATATGGAGTTATGAAGGGCGAAAAATGGATAGGGTCAAGAAATAATTAGGAGATAGAGAATATTCAGGACATGGTGTGTTTGGAATGAGGGAGGCAGGGTGGAAAAGGTTCTAAAGGTTTCTCGCTTTTGTGCCACAAGGAAGATAGTGGTATCATTCAGCAAAATAGTGAAGATTAGAAGAGGACCAGTTTGGGGTGGGTAGAAATGATTTAATTTTGGACATGTTGTGCATGAAGTACTTTTGAGCCTTTCAAGTGAGTAGTCTGGTGGGCAGTTATATGCATGATTTGGAACATCTCGATAATTCTCCTTTGGACATGGTTGTTAAACTTCCAGTGTGGAAAGCTGTCAAAAACCTTCTGAGTATTAACATATTTATTACAACGTAAAGTTACATCTTTAACAAAGCCTGCAAAGGAACGGTACTTACTGCTAAGAGACTTTACAATAGCGGATATGACTGAACTGGGGAGAATAGGGAAGGAAAGACCTTCCTGAAGAAGAAATGCTTGAACTGTGGTAGTAAGGATGAGTAGGAATTCATCAGGTGAAGAGGGGGAGGAAAGAACATTATAGACAAAAGGAGTAACCTGGGTAAAGACCCTATTGCCAGAGTGGAGGGAAAGAAAGAAGAGCAATGGGTGAGACTTAAGCTGATGGTGAAAAAATAGGTAAGGCCACACCATGCTGGGTCTTATATGTATGCTGAAGTAATGTAAAGTTTTGAGCAAGTGGGCATGGGAGGAGGACACAGTGAAATTTACGTTTAGAAATGATCACTGCAAGGTGGAAAAAGGAATGGAGAGAAAAAGCGTGGGGTCATGGAGACCAAATAAGAGGCTGTCTGGGCTTCCCTGGTGGTGCAGTGGTTAAGAATCCACCTGCCAATGCAAGGGACACGGGTTTGAGCCCTGGTCCGGGAAGATCCCACATGCCGCAGAGCAACTAAGCCCGTGCGCCACAACTACTGAGCCTGTGCTCTAGAGCCCATGAGCCACAACTGCTGAGCCCGTGTGCCACAACTACTGAAGCCCACACACTCTAGGGCCCGTGCTCCACAACAAGAGAAGCCACCGCAATGAGAAGCCTGCGCACCACAATGAAGAGTAGCCCCCACTCGCCACACCTAGAGAAAGCCCACGTGCAGCAATGAACACGCAGTGCAGCCAAAAATAAATAAAATAAATAATTTTTTTTTAAAAAGAGGCTGTTGTAGCAGTCTAGGCAACTTGTACTGGGCTGCTATTGGTGGACATAGGGAAAAATAGATGGATTTGAGAGGTATTTAGCTGGTAAAATCCACATAGCTTGACTTCTTGGAATACGAGAGGGATAGAGAACTATCAGGTGACTCTTAGGATTCTGACTTAACACAATACCATTTAGATGAATGTGCATTATGAAAAAAATGGAAAATGCAGAATGATATAAAGAAGAAAATAAAAATCACCTACCATCCAGAGATACACACTAAAATATTTTTTAAATTACCAACTGCTTAGAGATTTACTCAACCACTGCAATGGGTTTTTTCTGGTTTTTATTTCTTGCTATAAATGTGTTCACTTTTTTCCTCTGTGTATTCTTGAGGAAAACAAAATTACTATGTTTGTTTTCATTTGGTTTTAGCTACCTGGAAATAACAAGACTGAAATTTATAAAAGAAGTTGGAATAGAGGATTTTTTTGGTAGAGTTTGAAATCAGGAAGTTAAAAAAAAAAGATGTTTTTTGAAACTTTAGTGACTTTATGGTGCACTACCAAAGAGTCAATCCATGCAAGACCACTGTAAAAGCTAACCTCTGACTCCAATATTCTTGGCTGTAGATTATGTTGCCTTCTGTCACTTTGATGCATTTAAAGGAATAGTTTCCAATTTTCTTCCCTTCGTTTAAAAGAAAAAGATTCATCATATGTTGCATACATTTTTAAAAATTGTGGTAAAATACACATAACATAACATTTAAAATTTTAACCATTTTTAAGTATACCGTTCGGTGGCTTTAGGTGTATTCACAGTGTTGTGCAACCATCACTACTGTCCATTTCCAGAAGTTTTTCATCATCCTAAACAGAAGCCATGTACCATTAAACAGTAATTCACCATTCTACCCTCCTCCCAACCTCTACTAACTTCTTGTTTACTCTCTGTCTGTATGAATTTGCCTATTGTTGGCACTTCGTATAAGTGGAATAATATAGTATTTGTGCTTTAGTGTGTGGCTTATTTCCCTTAGCATAATGTTTTTAAGGTTCATACATGTTGTAGCATGTGTCAGAATTTCATCCGTTTTTAGGGCTGAATGATATTCCATTGTATATATATCCCACATTTTGTTTATTTATCTGCTTGTGGACACTTGGGGTTGCTTCTGCCTTTTGACTATTGTGAATAATGCTGCTGTGAACATTGTAAGTATCTGTTTGAATCTCTGCTTTCAGTTCTTTTGGATCTATACCTAGGAGTGGAATTGCTGGGTCATATGGTAATGTTTAACTTTTTAAAGAGCCACCAAACTTTTCCACAGCAGTCATACCATCTTCATTCCTACCTGCAATGCCTAAGGGCTCCAGTTTCTTTACATACTTGCCAATACTTGTTATTTTCTTTCTTTCTTTCTTTTTTTCTTTCTTTCTTTCTTTCCTTTCTTTCCTTTCTTTCCTTTCTTTCTTTCTTTTATAATAGCCATCCTAATGGGTATGAAGTAATATCTTATTGTGGTTTTGACTTGCATTTCCGTAATGACTAATGATGTTGAGCATCTTTTCATGTGCTTATTTGTTGTTGCATATTTTCAAAATATAACTTCTTTTTTCTCACTTGGTTGGCAAAGATGTATTGGCTGTAACTGTTGACTTGGCAACCACAGCTTTTCCTGTTGACTTTTTTTAACTAAATATGCGATTCCCCCCCCCACCCTTTTTTTCTTTTTAAAGATGGCTCTGAGTAAATCAATGCATGCAAGAAATAGATACAAGGACAAACCTCCTGACTTTGCATATCTGGCTTCCAAATATCCAGATTTTCAGCAGCATGTTCAGATAAATCTGAATGGAAGAGTGAGGTAGGTAACAGATGAAGAATTCTTGATACAGTATTATACTAGTGTAATTTGAATGGACACAGCATAGTGGAAAGCGTACTGGACTGATAGTAGACCTGAATACTAATTCTAGACATTTCCTTAAACTTCTCATCTGACCTTGGACAAATCACTTAACCTCTCTCGGTTTTAGCATTTTAACCTATAAAATCAGAAGATTGGACCAAATGCTTTTAAGTTTCCTTCTGGCTACAAAAAACAAAATAAAATTTCTTGATGTCCAAATTATTGCTTGCCCAACAGAGATCCCAGAGTGCCTGCAGAAACCTTAGGATTGTACTCTAAAACTTGGTGACTGGTGAGGGTCTAAAGTCCTTATTTTAAGTGTGTGTTTATTTTGATGTGAGGTAGGAAAATAATAACCAGGATATCAAAACTGATTTCACTTCATTATTACGTAGAATGTCACTAAATTTAAGTTTAAAAGTTAATTATTAAAAATTAAGAAAATAATAGTATGACGCTTCAGGAAATGGCAAGGATTATGATAGTGGTATGGTAGGAACTGATGTTTGTGTTATACCCTTGAGAAGGAGATCTTTGACTGCCATCCTAAACTCTATGTGAGTTACAGAGGGGATTGGAAATTTCAAGCCTGCCTTGGGAAAATGTGGTGCTTCACCTGTGGGGAGGAGGAAGAGCAGGATTTGTGGAGCACTGGGAAGGTTGGGAATAATAGGATCAGAGTGTTTGAGGCATTTTGCTGACCTCACCCTTCCTCCTGGCAGACTTGGAGAACTGGAGGCCCTAGGCCAGGACTTAACCTGGGGGCCAAGTTACTCTAGAAATCCTAAAACTTAAAAAATATATATATAATACATATTTATTTACATTCATTTTTCTGGGAGATAATCCTTGGTTTTCACCATATTCTCAGAGAGATTTGTGACCCCCACCAATACACAAAGGTTAAGTCAAATGCCCTAGAACTGTGATTTCCAAGCTTTATTGTCTATTCCACTCAGTAAAAAGTCGAGCACAGCTCCATATATGAATGCTTGTGTTACTTACCATGTTACTATATTAAACACATTAGAAAACATACTTCAAACTGGAAATTAAAAATATATTTAAATAAGAGTTCTAATATTTTCTTTGCATACTCTAAAGGTTCATCTTTGGTACCTTACTTTGGAGATCACCCCAGAGATACAGAATTGGTGTTTCTCTTTGTTTAGATCATCTCTACCATTTTTCTTAAATCTTTGTTTCATAGTTATGTATGTGGATGTTATTTATCCTAGTAACTTTAGAGCAGATACAGTTTTGTTATTCTTTGTTTCCTCTCTACACTTATTTTTGTACTTAATTATTTAACAAATATCTGTTGATTAACCATTTTGCTCTAAGTTCTGGGAGAGCCATAATAAACAAGCAAGACTTAGTCACTGCCATATTTGGAGTAAACACACTAGTGCAGGAAGTGGACAAACAAACAAGCAGTTAGCCTTTCAGTGTGGCAGAACCTGTGGAGTATACAGTGGAATCACACAGAAGGGAGACCTGACCCCAGCTTTGGGATTTAGAGAATGATTTGAAACAGATACAGTGTCTTAGTTGTGTTCTAAAGAATGAGTCTGAGTTAGCCAGGTAGAAAGAAGAGTGTTACAGGCAGAGGGAGTAGCGTGTGCAAAGAGCACGGAGTAGTGGGGGACTGGAAAAGTTGAGCATGCCTAGGGTGTGGTGGACAAATGACAGAAGATGAGGCTGGGAGGATGATGCTTGCAGTACTTTATAAGGGCCAGTGAGGAGTTTGGAATTTATCTTAGGGACATGTACAGAGAGTTCTTATGTCTTGAGAATTACTCATCCCGGGCTTCCCTGGTGGCACAGTGGTTGAGAGTCCGCCTGCCGATGCAGGGGACACGGGTTTGTGCCCCGGTCCGGGAAGATCCCACATGCCCCGGAGCAGCTAGGCTGTGAGCCATGGCCATTGAGCATGCGCGTCCAGAGCCTGTGCTCCGCAACGGGAGAGGCCACAACAGTGAGAGGCCCGCGTACCGCAAAAAAAAAAAAAGAATTACTCATCCCCAGTCTTATGCACTAAAGTTTTAAAGCAGGGAAATAACATTCAGAATTGTGTTTAGACAGGTGACAGGTGTATTCTAGGAGCATAGTAGAAGATGGATTGCAGGGGGAATTAAGACTGAAAGTATAGGCAAGTAAGTGGGAAATGGTTTTAGTAATCTACATTAGACATATTGGTGGCCTAACTAGGTAGAGGGGGGAAGGACAGAGATCACTGGATGAATTTGAGAGAAATTCATGAATATAATTAGCAGGACACAGTAGAAATTAAGTATGAACCAAGTATGGTGCTTGGTATTCCAACTTAGCAAGAGATTAGGTGGTAGTGCCATTTCTGCAGTAAGGAACAAGGGGGAATGAGCTGGTTGGGGGAGAGATGATATATTTTCAGTTTGTGGCATATTGAATCTGAGAAGTCTATGTGCAGTTGAAAATGGAAGTCAGAAGAGAAGGACACAGCAGTGGTGTGGGAGTGGTATTAGTGAAGGCCTTGGGTCTTTGAATACTGAAAGATGAATAGAAGGGGGGAAAGAGTTCCAAGTATAGAGAACAGAATTTTTTGAAAGGTCTGGTAAGTTTGCAGAACTGCATGTAGATGGGGATGAAGTGGGTATAGAATAACAGCTTAGGGAATACTAGGAGATGAGACTGAAAGGAAAACAAAGAACAGGTCACAAAGAGCCTTTCATAGCTCTTAGCTCATGCAAAGTAGAATGGACTTGATTGCTCAGACTTTGAGGAACCAGAGGAAGATTTTTAGGATGGTTAGGATTTTTAAGATGGCTTAAGATTTATATATTTTAAGAAAAATCACTCAGAGCAGACCAAACAGATCTGTTATTACAACATATCTGAATGGCTTAAGGGTGTCTGACAAGTAATAGACATTCAATAAATATTTGTCAAATGCATGAGAATAATTCTTCTATAAAATCTAACTGTATGCCATTTACAGATGGCATACCTAAAACAAAATTGCAGATAAATAAAAAATAAAGGGATGGGCAAAAATATACTAAACAAATGAGAGTTCCCTCCAAATTAAAAAAAAGTAAGATAGAAGGTAGAAAAAACCTCAAATTAGAAAAAGAAGACTAGTTTGTATTGACAAAAGAAATAACGTTCAATGAAGACTTAAATAAAGACTTTTAGCATGTTGAAAAATGTAACATAAGAAATAGCTTTTAAAAAGTGTTTGATATAATTCAGAGACATTTTTTCTTTGTCTTTCCAACCAAGTAGAGAAAAATAAACAGAACAATGGCCTCAGGGACTTTCAGAGGATCAATGAATGCTTCAAAGACAATTAGGTAAAAATACTCTTTGTGTATGTTCTTTTTCTTGGGGAGATAGGGTTTAAAGCTTTAACCTGTAATTTGAACTTCAGTTTTAAAGGAGTAATTGACCCAAAAAAGGTTAAGTACTGCTGATAGAGAGCCTAAATAATATAATCAATGAATTTGATTTAGTGATATGTTTTGAACTTTTAATCTATAAATGCACATTCTTTTTTTTTAATTGATACTGCATTATTTTATTATTTCCTTTATTTTTTGGCTGCTATGCAGCACGTGGGATCTTGGTTTCGCAACTAGGGATCAAATTTGCGCCCCCTGCATTTGAAGCGCAGAGTCTTAACCACTGGACCTCCAGGGAAGTCCCACACATTCTTTTTAAATAGCTTGCACAGGCTTATAACACTAAGAAGTGACTGAGTTGGAACTCTCTGGCTCAGTCTGTTGCTTCCCTTATTTATTTAGAGTTAATAAGATTAGAAGGAAAAAGAATTACAATTTTACAGATGGCTTGATTATTGTCTACCTGAAAAAACATTTGAGAATTACCTAAAAATATTCAGATGATTGCTGAATAAAACATACATATAAATATTTTAAAATGTATATAAATAAATAGAAAATTGATAGGTTTCCAGATATTAGTTGGAAAATATAGTTGCAATAAAAGATCCCATCCACAATAACAAAGAGGAATAGGCAGAAACTTGGCAAAGAAATATGTTAAGATCTATGTGGATAAAGCAATAGAATTACCCTCAGGGGTCTAGGGGAGACAGTGAATCTAGAGACACCGTGTGTTTCTGGATGGGGAGGCTCAGTATAGTTAATATGTCGATTCTTCCCCAAATCAAAATCCTTCTAAGGTTTTTGGGAGAGAAAGTGACATAATGTTTCTTCTGTTCAAAGAAAAGGTACTCAAAACAAATGTTATAAGTGGGTGATGGCAAGGTGAAGGGGTGTAAACTTTCCCAGACGGGTATTTAAATATATTGTGAAGTTCGAGTAATTAAAACATTAGCCCAGTAGTGCCACAAGAATGGGCCATCAGTTGTCTGGCACAAAGTGGCATTCAAGTCTCAACAGCATGTGCACATTAAATAGGGTGATTCCAGCCTGCTTTCTACTCAGTAGTATACCTCCCAGAGGGAGTATAGAGTGGGAGTGTAGAGTGGACAGGGTGAATCTTCCTTTCTTGATCAGTCTTGACTCCTGTGTGTTTCTCATAATGTGAATATCTTACAGTGCTATGAATGATTAAAGAGCTTTTTCAGTGTTCTCTTGGATTTTCACTTTATATGCTTACTTTGGAAGCTGACTCCTAAGTAAGATACCACCCCACCATGTAAAGACTGTAACATAGAATAAGGACATTTCAGGTTGTTAAGAGTGGAGGCAGACACCAATGGATTTTTAATAGATGCATTGGAACAGCTGTGGGGAAAGTGCATTAGATTTCCTTTCCTATATATTATGCAAAATAAATTCCTGATGGTTTGATGATTTCAATATATTTATTCTATTGAAGTACTAGAAAAAAATATATAGGTGAACTGTTTAACTTTCGGTGTAGGGATGGTCTTTCTGAGTAAACTCCAAGGGTAGAATTCATAAAGGAAATTTTATGGATTCAACTACATAAGAAGTAAAAACTTTTACATATCAGGAAATAGTAAAAGGTGACAACACAGTATAAATATTTAGCTCCCTTAATATAAAGAACTCTTAGAAGACAATAAGAAAAAGGAAAAAAACCTTAATATATAGGTTAAGGATAAAAACAGGCAATTTACAAACGAAGAAAGACAAATGGACCAAATTAGCAAAGAAAAAATATGCAGTATCCATCAATGGCAAAAATGTAGTCAAATAGGCATAGTGATAAAATGCTGGTAGAATTGCAGCTTTGAAAGTTCTAAAAGCATACTTAAATGAAATATTGTATGTTTGAGGATGTTTATCCCAAGGCTGTTTGTAACAAGGAAAATTGGAAATAACTTAAATTTCCAAAATTGTAGGTTCTTACAGTGCAGTTCCATACAGTGGAATACCACGTAGCCTATGGAATGGGTGTTGCAGATTATAAAACATCATCATTTTGTTTCAGACTGAAACCAAAGTATCTGTGCTGATATGCTGTGCATAGAAAAGGACTAAAAGTTATGAACTTGATGTTCAAAGTGGTGGCTTTGTGATAGGCAAAAGTAATTTTTAAATTTCTTGCAAGGAAAAGCAAATTTGTCTGTGAAGGGATGGCAAGAGGATGAGGCAAGCTTGAGGAGAGCTCCTCTTCTTTAATAATGGGAGCAGTATGAGCTTCCCTATGGTTGATAGTACAGCATATTTAGAAGCGATCTATGATAGAGGAAGAAGAGAAGATATGTACTTTTTTTTTAATGTAAACAACCTACCTGCTCCTGGACATCATCCTCCTTGTTGCTTACTTAGGTAAGAGTTGTTGATGATTATATGCGTCAGTAGAATGTTCTTTATTTTTATAGTGGCTTTTTATTTAACTCAAGAAGATATGTGAAAAAGAATGGTCAAAATGTAAACCCAGGTAATGATGGAAAAGGAATACCAGGCAGAACATTAGACCTGAGATGGATTGAAGTGTCATTTATTTGCTCAGCCCTTAAGTGCTCTCTTAAGGGAAGCAGGGTGTGATATGGAAAGAGGGGCACTTCTGAGTGAATCATCCTAAGGACCAGTCTTGAGAGTGCCACTTACCAGCTGTGAGGTTTTAGATAATTTTTTTAGCTTTACTGAGACTGAATTTCCTCATCTAAAAAGGAGGGATAAAAGGACATACTTTGGATGATTGTCATAAAGGTTAGCAATGATGTGTGCAAAGTGACTGACACATTGTAGACACTTAGTAAAGGATAGATATTGTTATTAAGCCTGGTACACTTGATAAGGTACTGAGGATTGCTGGTGTGATCTCTCTCTCTCCCTCTCTCTTTTCTCTCTCTCTCTTCCCTGCATCCCTCACTGCTTTGTTGTAATCATATCTGACTGTTTCAATTAAATTTTAGTTTGTGCTTTTTCACAGAAACCAGCCCCATAGGAACATCCTGCAATTTACTTGAGCCCTGTCAGTTGAGTTTGAATAGAGTATGACACTTAACTGATTTGTTTTTAAATCAAAGACCTGGCATTGAAGGGCTGTGTCATAGTTTGTGACTGTACCATTTTTAGCACCTCAGTGAAGATCTAATGAATAGAAACCAATGTTGGAGTAGGGTGGGGAGGCTTCAGCCTTTATTGTTACATAAGGTTCAGCCTCTACAGTATTAGAATGATTGTTTCTTTAACCATGGTTACAGAATGTATCTTTCCAAACTCCATCTAATAATGGTAATACTGTATTCATCAATAGCAGAGCAAGAGTCATCATGGGGAAATCAGACCTGAGCCTGTTGACAATAGGCTGTTTTGTTTTACGAAGCTGGATGTGTTAAACAAACAACAAAGACTGATGGTATAAATTGCTAATTTCCACGTGAGAGCTAATTTTAGTCCCTGTGCCTCTCTGTGCTCTCAGAAATGAAAATGAAAAAAGATCTTGCCTGTGTTCAGGAATTTTGAATGTCCCAGGGTGCTAAAGTGACCTAGATATTTAACTAGTGAAGTCAGATGACTTCACTTTTGTCCTACAAAAAGATCTCCAACCCTCAGATTAGTGTCTGTATTTTCTTAAAAGTAAGAAAACAAACACTCATTTTGCTAATAACAAAGTCTAAGAATCAGCTCTTCATTGATTTTTGTGTATTTTCTTCAATTAGACTAGCTTCTGCTCGATGTCTTATACTTTTTGGTGATTAGGATGTAGTTCCTTAGTAATAAGTTGTATGCTCTATTCCATCAAAGTAAGCACATTTTTTTAAATAGTGAGAATTGTTTATATAAACAACTCTGTTTGAAGGCACCAAGAAAATATATTAATTATATCGCTGTTTCTCTTGCTCCAAATGTTTCGTGAAGCCATGTAATCAATGCTCAAGCTGCACTACTATCTTTCGGGGATTGCTGTCATTGTGGGAAATATGCTGGTTTGGTCTCCAACAGAATTGGCCCCCTTTCATGGAAAACAAGTACTCTGGAACCAAGGATCTGTTTTCCTTTTTTGAAAAAGGAAGTGTTTTTTTTTTTATTATTCTACAAACATTTATAGAGCCCTTAATGGGAAAATTATAGAAATATATCCTTCCTACCTACATTTATAATGGGAATGTTGCATACGTAAAAGAAAAAAGGTCACGGTTCTTCCACCCCAGAGATCAAATTACTTGTGTTCCTCTCTAAGCCCTGTCCTTATGCATATATAGTAATTTTTGTGGTTGTAATTTTGCTATAGGTACAATCAAAGGACTTTTTTTTACCCACACTTGACATAAGCATTTTCCATATAGTTATAAAACACTTATTGTTGTTATGAAGGTATTATGTAACATGTGTTCAGATAATACAAAAATATGAGAATTTCCACATCCAGAGGTGGTTCTGACCCTTCCAGATTGTTTTCTCTGCATGTTCACATATAGGGTCTTTTTTGTCTTGTTTTTATTTTTACAAGAATGTGATCATAATGTACATATATGCTTTTACCCAAACTTGTGGGAGTTTTTTGTTGTTGTTGCTGTTAATTTATCAAGGAACCCTCTTCATACAAGACTGTGTGCATCAGCCCAGTCTTACTCCTTTTCATGACTGCAGAGTATTCTCTTGTGTGGCTGTGGTATAGCTTATTCAGTCAACTCCCTAATGACTACTTTTAGATTGTTCCTAAATTTTCTGTAATGCAAAACTTAAATATATTTAACTGTTTCCCATACTCTTGGACTTCTTTTTTTTTTTTTTTTTGAGTTTCACTGAATTTAGGGCAAGTCACTGGGCTTAGCTAGAAAAACTGGAGTACTCTTAACTGTAATTGGAAAGAGCAAAGAAGTGTTTGGATGACTAAGTTTTTCTTCCCTGTCATTTGCTCTTTAGCTAGCATAGCAATCCACATTTAAGAGACCAACTTGATTGATCAAGGTAGTTTCTTACTATTTTGCATGTAGGATTTTGGGTTCTTTGGCTAATATAGGGCTAACAGTAATGGTCATTTACAACTGTTCCAGGATCTTTATTTTTATATGATACTACTATCTCATTGCTTATTTGACCGTAGGTGTGATAAAGTTAAAAAACAAAAAATTCTTAAACTCAGTTGTGGGTAGGTATGAGTTGGTGGAAAACACAAAACACCATAGGTTTGGCTTTTGGTTCTGTTTGACAACCTATTATTATTATTAATTAGTAGTAGTAGTAGTAGTAGTAGTAGTATGATACTCGAATTCAATTAAATTCTCCATCTGTACTTTGGATCCCATACCCTCCCCCATCTCAAGAACCTTACATAGTCCAGTATTCCTTTAGTTAAATATTTAATGTCTGTCAACTAGTTTCTTCTTTTTGACTTATTAAAAAATTTAGATACAACTCATATATCATAAAATCACCATTTTAAAGTGTACAATTCAGTTGTTCTTAGTATGTTCACAAGGTTGTGCAAGTATCACCACTATCTAATTCCAGAACATTTTCATCACCCCAAAAGAAACCCTATACCCATTAAGCAGTCACTCCCCCCTGCTGTGTCTCATCAACCCCTGGAAACCACTCATCCGCTTTCTGTCTCTACAGCTTTGCATGTTTTGGATATTTCATGTAAATTGAATCATAATATGTGGCCTTTGTGACTTTCCATTGACTTTTTTTTTTTTTTTTTTTTTTTTTTTTTTTTTTTTTGCGGTACGCGGGCCTCTCACTGTTGTGGCCTCTCCCGTTGCGGAGCACAGGCTCCGAACGCGCAGGCTCAGCGGCCATGGCTCACGGGCCCAGCCGCTCCGCGGCACGTGGGATCTTCCCAGACCGGGGCACGAACCCGTGTCCCCTGCATCGGCAGGCGGACTCTCAACCACTGCGCCACCAGGGAAGCCCTCCATTGACTTTTAAACGTGTTTAAATCTTCCATTAAAAAATTAGTAAAGAAACCTCTCCGTCAACCCTACCACTTCTGCCCCATCTCTCCCTTGCATAACTCAGCTTCTTGAAGAATTATCTATTCTTACTGTCTCCATTTTTTCATACCATACTTAATCTTTAGCACATTCCAGGGTGGATTCTGAATTCTACCACTACGAAAGCAGCTCCTGAAAAGGTCTCCGTGGTCTCACATCACTAAATCCAGTTTCAATTTCCAGTTGACTCCTGAGAAGCACTGGGGTAACTGACACTCTTACCCTTCATGGACACCCTCTTCCCTTGGGCTCCTTGGCACCACATCACACTCTCCTGGTTTTCGTTCTTCCACCCTGTCTCCAGGTGTAGCTTCCTCTGTAATGATTGTAAGTACAACCATTAAAGGATTCTTTGAGGCTTAGTGTTAAGTTGTCTTTTCCTCTCACTTTGTGTTTTCTCCTTAGACACACTCTCATCTGTGCCAGGCCCTCATTTGTTTGTTTGCAAATCACTTATACATTTTTTCCAGATTTCCAAATCTCTTTTTCCAGATTTTCTGGGCTCTATACGTAGAGATCATACTTACTCAATATCTCTACTTGGATATCTCAAATACAGCTCAAATTTATGATATTTCTCCTCAAAAATGGTTCTCTGCCTGAGTTCCCAATTTCAGTGAATGGCACTGTCTATCTTGTTGAACAAGCCAGAGCCCTAGGAGATGTCTGTAAACGCATCCTCCTTCACCTCACATATCAGTCCATCAACGGATCTTGTCAATTTTCCCTCCTAAATGTCTCTAAATTCCTTTCACTTTTCCCTGTCTTTGCCACTGCCACCTTTGTCCAGCTTCTTAACTCAGATGACAGCAGTAGCTTTCTCATTGGTGTCTCTGCTTCCACTTGGTCCATCCTTATTCCATACCAGACATAAATCCTTAACATAGATTATAATTATCCTGGTGTGATACTTTCACTTTCAGAAGTGTCCCGAATTAATTGATAAAATTATATGGTTACCCTAATTATAAGGTCCTATATAATCTGGCCTCTATCTTCCTCTCCAGCCTCATTTTAAACCATGCATGCTTACATTGCTATCTGCATTTTAGACACAGTTGTTAGAAACAGCTGTTTCTCAGTATGCCCCATGAAGTCTCCTGCCTCAGGGTCTTTGTACTTGCTCTTCTCTTTACCTAGGACCCTAGAATACCATGTTCCCTTCCCCCTGTTCTTTGTTAGTTTTTATTTCAGTCCTCAGGGAAGCCTTCTCTGACCTTCCTAAGGCAGTTCCACTTATTATGTAGGTTTCCTAGCACCTCGTATCTATCTTTTATAGCATTCATCACAGTGACAATTTTACATATATTCGAATGATTCTTAAATTAATACCTACCCCCTACCAGACTGTCAGCTTCATGAAGGGAGAGATTATGTCTGTGTTTGCTTTTACTACAATATCTCCAGCATTTTGCACAATGCCTGGCATGTAGCTGACATGTAATACCTGTTGAATGAGTAAAGGAATGAACGCCAGCAATCACAACCTCTTAAAAATTCTAACCTATTCCATATAACTCAGTTGAGCAAAGTAGTGCCCAAAGAGAGTGAAACACTTTTATACTTCTTTAGAAGTGTGGAGTAGCCAAGTACCCCAACTTTCTTTATAATTCTGTTATTTACGATAGAGGTTGCCACCTGTCGGCCTGTGAATTATATAGGGCTTGCAGTTATTTATTGTCCACATATATTTTAAGAATCATAGAAATTTCATATAAAAATATGGGTTGCTGGTTTCATTTGGAAATTTTAGAGCTCTAGCAGAACTGGGCCAGCAAACCCACTTGACATTAATTACCTAGAACTGAGTAGTGACCATCCCCTTTGAAATGGTCACTTGTGTCATCTGGCATAGTGCTACCGGAAGTGTGGCCATTGGTCTGCCCGCTCGGCCACAAACCATTTATTACTGTCCACAGAGGCGAGGACCTTGTGCCACACGTTTAGTTCAGCAGACATGTCTTTGGTTATGACTCTCAGTGTGTTGATTTACGTTCTGGCACAAGTTCTGTATCTTGTCAGGGACTGGCATTTTGAGTAGTATGTTGTAAATATTTGAGTTTGCAATTCCTGAATTTCACAATTTTATTCAAAATGTCAGTGCAAAATAACATTCAGAAATTTTAGGTTAACAAAGCTGTAAATAGGTACTGTTCTTAGATGATACTGCTCATCGTTTATTTTATAAGGTATCTACGTTATTAAGTTTCTTTGATAGAAAAATTCTGAAATTTCACATTTCAGGTTTTAAGGCTTTGAACATAGACATCAGAATTGATTATATTCCTTTTGTGCGTCTAGCAATGAAGCTTAGTAATAGATTGGGCTACCGCTATAGAATAAAGAATGTGAACTTGTTTGAACGCTTTAGTGTGGTACTCAGATGTGAATTTCTTTCCATGTGTAAAAATTGACTATCGGGCTTCCCTGGTGGCGCAGTGGTTGAGAGTCCGCCTGCCGATGCAGGGGACACGGGTTCGTGCCCCGGTCTGGGAAGATCCCACGTGCCGTGGAGCAGCTGGGCCCATGAGCCATGGCCGCTGAGCCTGTGCGTCCGGAGCCTGTGCTCCGCAACGGGAGAGGCCACAGCAGGCCTGCGTACCGAAAAAAAAAAAAAAAAAAAAATGAAGTACTGACACATGCTACACCATGGATGAACCTCACGAATATTATGCTAAGTGAAAGAATCCAGATGCAGAGATCACATATTACATGATTCATTTGTATGAGATGTTCACAAAAGGCAAATCTATGGAGACAGAAAGTACATTAGTGGTTGCCTAGAGCTGAGGGTGGAAATGAGGAATGACTTGCAGATGGGCACGAGGTTTCTTTTTGGGGGTGATAGAAGTGTTCTAAAATTGGATTGTGGTGATGGTTGCACAACTCTGGGAATATACGAAAAACTATTGTGTACTTACAGGTGAATTTATAGTATGTAAATTATTCCTCAGGAAACCTGCTAAAAATAGTCACATTTAAAAATTTGGCGCTTGTAGTATTTGTTATATTTAAGTATGTTAACCTGTTTTCATTATTAAACATTTTATACTGCTTCCTTTCCACTTTTAAGTATGATTTTCAAAGAATGCTACCATCAAATCATGTTATTTGATAATAGTAAAAATAACCAGCACTTGTAAAACAGTTACTATGTAGTAGGCATTACGCTAGTACTTTTCACAGATGATCTCACAGCAACTCTACATATAGGTATTATTATCCCCATTTTACAGCTGAGGAAACGGTCTCATAGAGGCTAAATAACTTGTCCAAAGTCACATAACTAAGTAAGGAGACAATTAGGCAGGAATTGGAACAGAGGTACTCTTGTCCTCTGTGCTTCATGTATGAAGATGCAGTATTTTTGGTGGAAATTTATGCTGTCTTTCACATACTGTGACTGTTAAACGCCCATATGTGTATGCCACTGCACTGAATGTGCTACGTAACTATTTATATGTGTGATCTCTTGAGAAACAGGTGGGTGTTTGGTCCTACCTGGTTGCATTAAAGCTTGTAGAGCACAGTGAGTCTTACTAATCAGTTTTACTTCTTTTTCTCCACCCCTCAGTCTTAATTTTAAAGACCCTGAAGCAGTCAGAGCTCTGACTTGTACTCTCCTAAGAGAAGATTTTGGACTTTCTATTGATATTCCGCTGGAGAGACTAATTCCCACAGTTCCCTTGAGACTCAACTATATTCATTGGGTAGAAGATCTGATCGGTCATCAGGACTCTGACAAAAGTACTCTCCGAAGAGGAATTGACATAGGTACATGGTTTTCAATTATGTTTTGGCTAAATATAAGTTTTATAAATTTTGCGAGGTCTTTGCAAATTCTTTGAAAACTTCTGGGTATTTGTTGTGTGAAGGAAGCTGGCTACAGATATCACTGTTCTTATTTGGGATACCTAGGCTTTTCTGCTGTCACTTTCTCTTGAGAAGAGAAGGGATTGTCAGCACCAGATGGAGCAAGGGGGTAAGAGAAGTGCAGAATGAAAGTGAGGCCCTTGTTTTTTTAGCTTTTCAGATTACCACGTTGATGTCTGTGTCAGTTGGGCATTATTTTTACTCTGAATTATTTGGTGTTAGTACAGTAATCCCTATATTGGGATTTTGTGGTGATGGTCACTTAATAAAAGATCATGTGGGACTGAATACTTTTAGGAATCTCTTAGGTGATTATTTATAGCAAGTATTTAATCCAAAATTAAAGAGAAGAAAAAAGACGTCGAGTTAAAAGAAGATGTTCTCTTAATTGTAATCTTCTGCAATGGGGAGGACTGTCCTGTTTGATTCATTTGGGAATGTAAGTAGAAAAGCAGAAGGAAATGAAGCCATGGTATGTTTTGCGATTATAAATGCATTATATGTTTTGTTATAGCCAGTATTTTCATTTGATAGGGTTTGAAATTTGTTAATCTTTTGGCCTTTACTAATCCTTTATAGAAAGTGTGAAGAATTGAGTTAAAAACTGTGGACCCTATTTCTAAACATAGTTAATAGGAAACACAGTTTCTAGATAGTAGTAAATGTTCAGCATTTGTGTGTGTTTTCAGTGCTCATCGTACATGAGCTTTGCAGCAGCATTTATTGACCCCCTCCTTTCTCCTTTATGCACTCTCCTCCATTTTCTTCCATGACACCAGACTCCTCTGGTTTTCTGTTTTCCTTTCTAGTCACTCTTCTCCCCTTTTCAGGCTTACTTTCTTGTATTAAATGTTGAGAATCCCTAAAGCTCAGTCTTTAACCCTTTTCTTATTCATCACTCTACCTCTAGGCAATTTCATCCATACCTATGACTTTATTTTCTGCTTCCATGCAGATAACCTACAAACTGTTTATTCCTCCAACGCAGATTACTTTTCTTGAACTCTAGTCCCAAATATATGAGAAACTTGGATATCTCAAAAACTTCTCAGACTTTGTGACATCCAAGACCAAACTCATATTCTTTCTTCCTAATCTTGTCGTCCTTGATATTGACTTCTCTCCATTCTCACTGACAATGTCTATCACCGTTTCCTGTTTTTCTCTCTTAAATATTTCTTAAATTGTCTATTTTTCTCCTTCTCAGCTGCCACCATCCCAGTCCAAGTCACCATCATTTCTCCCTGTCTACAGAATAGCTTCTCAACTATTCTGTTCTTGTCCACTCTGTTGCCCCTCCATTCCATTCTCCAGAAAGTATGTATAAACCATATCTGAGCACATCTTTACCACTTTAATGGCTTCCTATTGCTTCTGTGATAAACACCTGAAACCTTTATTAGGCCTATTAGAATTTTCATTGTCTGATTCCTGCCCTCTAGGTCTCTCTCTAGGTCTCTCTAAGCCTCATAGATTTCTCTTTTTTAATAAATTTATTTATTTTAATTATTTATTTTTGGCTGCATTGGGTCTTCATTGCTGCGCGTGGGCTTTCTCTAGTTGCGGCAAGCAGGGGCTACTCTTTGTTGTGGTGCATGGGCTTCTCATTGTGGTGGCTTCTCTTGTTGCAGAACATGGGCTCTAGGTGCGTGGGCTTTAGTAGTTGTGGCACGCAGTCTCAATAGTTGTGGCGCACGGGCTCTAGAGCTCAGGTTCAGTAGTTGTGGCTCACGGGCCTAGTTGCTCTGCAGCATGTGGGATCCTCCCAGACCAAGGCGCGAACCTGTGTCCCCTGCATTGGCAGGCAGACTCTCAACCACTGTGCCACCAGGGAAGTCCCCGCAGGCGGATTCTTAACCACTACGCCACCAGGGAAGTCCCTCTAAGCCTCATCTTATATTCTTCTCTTTTATGTTTTTGGCACTTGTTCTAATAAGATGTCATGATTCCAGGCCTTTGTACATGTTGTTCCTTCTGCCTGGAACTTCCCACCTTCACCTCATTAATTCTTATTTGTACTGTAGTTGTCAACTCAAGCCTTATTTTCTCAAGAAAACCTTCTCTGACCTTCCAGCATAAGATAGGTTCCTTGAATATGAGCTTTAGAAAACCATGTTTTTTCCTTCATGGCATTTTTTTTAGTTTTAAACTACACATTCACTTGTCTGATTGATTAATGTCTTTCTCTGCCACTAGATTACAAAGTACAGAGCCTATTACTTTTTTGCTTACTATAATATCCAAAAGCCTAGCAAAGTTTCTGGCACACAGTAGGTGTTCAGTAAATGATTTGTTGAATGTCGATGTATAAATACATCATTCTTTCAACATTCAAAATTCTGAACATCCAATATGAACTAAGCACTATGTAAAAATAATGGGGTTTAACAAAAGTTTTTTTTCTTTTATGTTCATGGCAGAAGATTGGCTGATGGGTTATAAAAAGCTTTAAAAGCTTGAGAGCCTATTTAGTACTAATTTATTTTAATTATGCCCCAAACCCTCTAAAATAACACTTGGGGATATAGGAGGTTAATGGATTTTAGCTCTTCACAAGGGGCACTCTTGCTGAAATCACATTCATTCTAATTAGGGTTTTATATAAATTCTTCCCCCAGACTCCATTAGTTTGCTCTAATTCTATGGTTATAAACTTTTCATTTTTATTTATCATTACAAGAATTATTACCCATTTAAAAATGTCATTCATGGGCTTCCCTGGTGGCACAGTGGTTAAGAATCCGCCTGCCAATGCAGGGGACACGGGTTCGAGCCGTGGTCCAGGAAGATCCCACATGCCGTGGAGTAACTAAGCCTGTGCACCACAACTACTGACCCTGCGCTCTAGAGCCCGCGAGCCACAACTACTGAGCCCACGTGCTGCAACTACTGAAGCCCACGTGCCTAGAGCCCGTGCTCCGCAACAAGAGAAGCCACCACAATGAGAAGCCTGCACACCGCAATGAAGAGTAGCCCCTGCTTGCCGCAACTAGAGATGGCCCGCGTGCAGTAACAAAGACCCAACACAGCCAAAAATAAATAAATAAATATTTTTTTAAATGTCATTCACCTTTCAGAGGGGATCAGGATGTTAGAATGCAAGTCTTCTGGTCTTAAGAATTGAGAAACCTGATTTTTTTTGGCGAAGGACAGGTCTTTTACCTGCGTTTATTACCCTCTTGGCACCTGATATTAGGGCAGCTGAGGGAAGGTGTCCTTTTTTCTTTTTCCTTTTAAATGAAATTGAAGTACGAAGAGAGAGGTAGTTGTATGAGAATCAAGGGCCTGGGATCTGGTTTGGATTTTTTTTTCTACAGAGCTGGAAGTGCTACTTAAATTTCCTTAATTTCCTTATTCTGAGTGGCTAGCAGGGGCTAAATAATTGTGAACTCTGAGAGGAGCTTGAGTACCCTTTACCACTCCTTCCTGCACCACCTCCCACATCCCCAAGGAGATGTTTGCCCAGTAGCATCAGGGCCAGGATGCTGTTAGGTGAACATGATAGGGAGTGTAGCAATCACTGTGACTGTCAGAGCTTAAATGTTCTGGCTATCACTTGTTGTCATGTCTTTTACTAGTCTGTTCTGAGTACTTAATGAGGAAGCAGTAAGATGAGACTGGCTTTCCTCTGGGTTAGGAGTATCTCTGGCCTCCAGCTCTTCCTGCCAAATCCTTAGAAGACTAGACTGGCACCATGATGTGGTCAGTGGAAAGTGGGCGTGGAATGGCTAGTATGGGCTGACTACTGTGGGCCTCCAAGAATACCAGCTTTTCTTCTCTTGAGTATGCTCTTTAGGATCTTACTGGCCAAGATCAGTTAAAGGTTGTAAAAGCAATTATTTGTGGTTAGTATATACTCAAACATATACTTGTCCAGTCTATGGTTAGAGGTTCTACATGCAAGTTTAGAACCAAACCCTAGCTGTCAGAGAGATTTTTGCCTGGACCATTTGCCTTTGAATGTCTCCCTTGAAACTATGGTGGGGCAAGCCAATGACTGATGTTTTGGATCTGGATCAAATGTTTTTCCATGTCTCCACATCTAAGAAATGAATCCTCTCTTTAGTTTTTAGGGTTTTTTTGTTTTGTTTAACTTCTGGTTTCCTTCAGGTAACAACTTACAGATAGATATGAGGGGAATTGGGTGGTTTAATATTATAAAAATTTTATACCCTATGTATTTTTTTCTGCTTTTGTAGAATGGGATGTATACATTGATCTATTTTAAGATATTACTGTGGTGTTTTAACAAATAACACTGATTTCTTTCAAGAAAATCAAGTTTGGGAGAGATTTAAAATGAAGACTTTTTATAAAGTAAATTAAATTGCTTTGACAATTTTCAGTTAGTCAGTCACGTATTTCTTGATCACCAGCCAATTATGCAAACTTCATTTTACGTACAGCATACAAAGAAGACAGCAAGGTTTCTACCCTCTAGGAAATTTGAATCTAATTATGAGTTAAGACTAACATACATGAAGCCAGTAGCCACAGTATGTGTGTAATCAGTACCAGCTTGTGGTTTAAGCTGTTAAGGCTATAAGAAATTCTAAGAAGTGAAGAATGGTGTTTTTGCTTGTTGGGCTCACCTTCCTCTCAGGTGTGTGCAATGTGTTTTGAATTCCTACCGTACTAGGTACTGGGGCATCCTGCATCTATCCTTTACTTGGAACAACCTTAAATGGCTGGTATTTCCTTGCAACAGAAGTAGATGACATGTGCTTCAACTATGCAAAGAAGAATGTGGAACAGAATAACTTATCGGATCTTATAAAAGGTTAGCTATGTAGAATAAATACTCCTTTCAAGCTTTGTTTATTAACCTGTCTTTCTAATTTAACACATCTCATTGTCTTCTGCTTTAATATACAAACTTTGGTAATTTAAAACAATCTGGTACATTGTAATTTGGTTTGCTCCTTTGTTACCAGAATTAACTCAGAAGGAAACAGAGTAAATACAGTCGATCCTCATAATTTGTGAATTCTGTGTTTGTGAATTTGCCTACTTGCTAAAGTGTGCCTACTAGGGGCTATTTTTAGCCTCCACATCAATACTCATGGTACTTTTGTGATCATTCACAGACACGTGCAAAGCAGCAAAAAATTTGAGTCACCCAGCATGCGTGTTCCCAGCTGAAGTTGGACAAGGCAATGCCCTGCTGTCTTGTTTCAGCTCTCATACTGTAAACAAGTGTCCTTTTCATGGTCTGTTTAGTACCACTTTTTCTTTTTTTTTTTTGCAGTTTTGTGCTTTTATTGGTGATGTTGCTGTTTATAATGTCCCCTAAAACAGTGCTTAAGTACTGCCTAGCGTTCCTAAGTACAAGAAGGCCATGATGTGCCTTACAGAGAAAATGCATGTGCCAGATAAGTTTCGTTCAGACATGTTATAGTACTGTCGGCCATGAGTTCAATGTTGATGAATGAGTAAGGATATGTATTGATCGGTTGATGAAAATGTTGGGACCAGAGGCTCAAACTTACCTAATCATGTATTTCTCTTAGGAGCTAGTGGTTCAGTATTCACTAATTCAGCGTTCGTGGTGACTATAGAACACAGCTACCACTAAAGATGAGAATCAATTGTGTATAAAGTAACCTAGTCACCAAGATTTTTAAAAGGAAGAAAATCCTGCTTTTGATTAAATTATGCTGTCTTTTTTATTTTAGTACATGGAACTGTGCTACAAATAGTCAAATCTCCTTAATGCTTAGTTAATTTTTACGTCTGTGCTTATTGTATATATATAAAGGGCTGGGTTTTTTGTTTTTGTTTTAGTTTTTTGTCATTAAAGAGACTTTATATCTCTCTTTGGAAGAAATAGGCTTTTCTTACTAGTGTTAAACATATCGCAAGGGGAGATATTAATATATTATTAATGAGTTTTTTAGTTATCCATTCCTGTGTTACAAATTACTCCAAAATCTGGCAGAGACATGGTTATTAAACAATAAACATTTATTAATAATCTCGTGGTTCCTGTGGGTCAGGAGTTTGGGTGTGGCCTAGCTGGGTGGTTCTGGTTCAGAGTCTTTCATGAGGCTGCCCTCTGAAAGCCTGGGGGTAGAGATGTGCTTTCCAGATGGCTCACTTACATTGCTTTTGGCAGCAAGCTTTAGTTCATTGCCATGTGGATCTCTCCTCAGGGCTACTTGAGCATCATTACAGCGTGTCAGCTGGCCTCTCCTAGAGCAAGTAGTTTAAGAGATAAGACAAGGAGGAAGCCGGATTGCTTTTTATGACCTAGCGTCAGAAGTGATACCCTATCACGCTCATCACATTCTCTTCAGTAAAAGCGAGTCATTGAGTGAAGCTACACTCAAGGAGAGGGAAATCGAA
Organism: Delphinus delphis; assembly: GCF_949987515.2. Lineage (NCBI taxonomy): Eukaryota > Metazoa > Chordata > Mammalia > Artiodactyla > Delphinidae > Delphinus > Delphinus delphis. The sequence goes on along the minus strand of NC_082701.1, from coordinate 47,267,410 downwards.
CTCTACCTCTTGAAGGAACTAGTAGCAAAGAATATGTGGACATATTTGAAAACTACCACAGTCGTAATCGTAGTTAACAGTCTCTGTTTTTTCTCCTAGTGGTAAAAGTACCACAGAAGACACTCCTGATGGATGCTCTTAAAGAAGAATCTGAGATAATCTATGACTTTTGCATGTGCAACCCTCCCTTTTTTGCCAATCAGTTGGAAGCCAAGGTAAGATATCTTCTGCTTTAAAGTAGTGGAATATTTAGTTAAGTTTTCCTTGTTGCAAGATAAGAGCAACTTTTATTTTGGAAGCTGTATCAGTTAGGATGCTTCTGGTATCAAACACCTGAAAACCCAATTCAGATTGACTTAACAAGAAAGTTTATTGGTTTACATATCTGAGAAATCCAGCAATAGCATGGACTTCAGGAACAGTTTGATCGAGGAGTTCATAATAATATCAAGGCTGAGACTCTGTTTTTTCAGGTTCCCCTTGGCTCTTATCGGGCCCTTGGTTGTTTTTGTTCTCAGGCTGGTTTACTTGTGGCAGAGTAATATTTGGGGAGTGGGAGAGGGTGAGAAGAGAGCTCTTTTCTTCCCCAAACCATTTAACATTTGGATTTCTTCTGATTGGACCAACTTAGGTTACAGTCTACTCTACTGCATTGGGCTTATTGGCTTAAGGAGAGGGTCACTGGTTTTACTGCCAGCTGTCATTTGATAGCAAACAAATGTCTTATTTAGTCTTTCCAACTTGAAATGAATATATTCATTTCATGAAATAAAATATATTTGCTTATGAATATGGAAAGATGCATTGGCTAAGAAAACTAACCTATTAAAAATCAATAAAATATTATTGATTTAACCTAAGTTTTCCTTCATCTAGAGAAGAATTAATAGGAAGTGAATAATATTAATCAGAAGGAAACGAGGGGGTGTGTATGCTTAAAACTTTGAGAGAATAAATTGTTTTTAGAATCACTCAGATACTCTTAAGTACCATTTACATACCTCATAACAAAATAAATTCCAGATGGATTAAATTTGGTTGCGGGCAGGGAGGGGAAGTGGACAGAAATTTATTAGCAATACCAACATTCTAGATTGGAACATGAAGTGAAGCAGGATTTAAGAAATCTAAATTTTAGCCTTCAGTGCAGATAAATTTGAGAACTATTGATAAAATAGCCACATCCTGGTGTACATTTCTTTTAAAAAATGTTGAGATACATGGGCTTCCCTGGTGGCACAGTGGTTGAGAGTCCGCCTGCCGATGCAGGGGACGCGGGTTCGTGCCCCGGTCCGGGAGGATCCCACATGCCGCGGAGCGGCTGGGCCCGTGAGCCATGGCCGCTGAGCCTGCGCGTCCGGAGCCTGTGCTCCGCAGCGGGAGGGGCCACAGCAGTGAGAGGCCCGCGTACCGCAAAAAAAAAAAAAAAAAAGTTGAGATACAACATATGTACATAAAAGTACACATGCCAGTGTAAACTGGATTTTCCAGAGTGAATATTCTTATAGAACCAGCATCCAGATGAAGAAATAGACTATAACTAGCACCAGAAATAAATATCTTTTTATAGCAACTTTACTGAAATACAATTTACGTGCCATCAATTCACCCACTTAAAGGGTAGAATTTAATTATTTTTAGTATATCCACAGAGTTGTGCAGCCATCACCACAATCAATTTTAGAGCATTTTCATCACCCACCCCGCGAAAAAAACAAGTAAAAACCCACACCCATTAGCAATTACTCTCGGTTTCCTTGCAGCCCCCTTAGTCCTAGGCAACCATCAGTCTACTTTCTGTTTCTGTGGAGTTGCCTGTTTCGGATATTTCATAAAAATGGAGTCATGTAATATGTGGCCTTTTGTGACTGACTTCTCTCACTAAGCATAATATGTTTTCAAGCTTCATCCATATTGTAGCATGTATCAGTACTTCATTTCTTTTTATTGCCGAATAATATTCCATTATATGGAAATATCACATTTTACTGATACATTCATCTGTTGATGGACATTTGGGTTTTATTCACTTTTTGGCTATTTTGAACAATGCTGCTGTGAGCATTCATGTACAAGTGTTGTGTGAACATGTTTTCATTTCTCTGAGGTGTATACCTAGGAGTGGAATCACTGGGTCATATGGTAACTCTATGTTTAATTGTTTGAGGAACTGCCAGAATGTTATCCAAAATGGCTGCACCATTTTTTATTCCACTATGAGTAGTGTATGAGAGTTCCAATTTCTCCACATCTTTGTCAACACTTGTTTTTATCTGTCTTCTTGATTATAGCCATCCTAGAGAGTATGAAGTAGCATCTCATCATGGTTTTAATGTGCACGTCCCTAATGGCTAATGATATGGAATATCTTTTTGTGTGCTTATCGGCCATTTGTGTATCTTCTTTGGAGAAATGCCTATTCAGATCCTTTGCCCATTTAAATTGGGTTATTTTTCTTTTTATTATTGTTGTAAGAATTCTTTATGTATTCTATATGCAAGTCCCTCATTAGATATATTATTTGCGAATATTTTCTCCCATTCTGTGGGTTGTCTTTTCGTTTTCTTGATGGTGTCCCTTGCAGCCTGGAAGTTTTTACTTTTGAGGAAGTCCAGTTTACCTATTTTCTCTTCTGTTGCTTATGCTTTTGGTGCCATATCTAAGAAACCATTGCCTAATGCAAGGTCATGAAGATTTACTCCTATATTTTCTTCTAAGAGTTTTATTGTTTTAGCTTTTTACATTTAAATCTTTGATCTATTTGGGTTATTTTTTTATATGGTGTGAGGTAGGAGTGGATTAAATATTTAAATTTTAAAAGTGGCACCATAGGGTTTCCCTGGTGGCACAGTGGTTGAGAGTCCGCCTGCCAATGCAGGGGACACGGGTTCGTGCCCCAGTCTGGGAAGATCCCACATGCTGTGGAGTGGCTAGGCCTGTGAGCCATGGCCGCTGAGCCTGCGTGTCCAGAGCATGTGCTCCGCAATGGGAGAGGCCACAACAGTGAGAGGCCCGCGTACCGCAAAAAAAAAAAAAAAAAGTGACACCATAAAATACTAGAAGAAAACAAAAAAATATTTATATAATCTTTGGTTGGAATATTTTCAGTGTATGATACCAAGAGAGAAAACATAAAGAAAAAGTGACAGAATTGGCTAGATAAAAAGGTAAAATGGGGCTTCCCTGGTGGCACAGTGGTTGAGAGTTCGCCTGCCAATGTGGGGGACACGGGTTCGTGCCCCAGTCCGGGAAGATCCCACATGCCGTGGAGCGGCTGGGCCCTTGAGGCATGGCCGCTGAGCCTGCGCTCCACAACGGGAGAGGCCACAGCAGTGAGAGGCCCGCGTACCGCAAAAAAAAAAAAAAAAAGGTAAAATGTTAGTATGTTTAATCACAAAGATGGAAGGTAAAGACCCTGGGAGGGAGTATTTGCATGAATGCCATTGTTTCAAATGCCAAGATTATACGATTTTTAAATCCCAAATCTAGCATGATACCTGGAAACGGAAATTATGTCTAAGCATTCTTGTGTAAAACTAGGTTACAGTCACCTTACCTTAAGGTGTAAAGGTTTTTCACCAGGGTTTGTTGTTGTTGTTGTGTTGTTCAGGGAGTAAACTCTCGAAACCCTCGAAGACCCCCACCTAGCTCAGTAAATACAGGAGGGATCACAGAGATCATGGCAGAAGGAGGCGAATTAGAGTTTGTTAAAAGGATCATCCACGACAGTTTACAGCTTCAAAAAAGATTAAGGTAAGTTGGTAATAAGAGTATTATCGACTATGTAATTCAGGAAGAAACCATGTCAATGAGAGGAAACAAAATCACTGTGGTCTGAAGAATAAACAGATAAAACCTGAAAAGGTAGAAGGTCCTACGGTCTGCAAAGACCTTGTTTCTGAGGATGCTCTCATGCCTGTAATTGATTTGTGTTTCCTGTAATCATCTACAGTGCATGGATAGAAAGGAGGAAAATACCATATTATTGTGTTGCTCCCATTAGTATGGTCCTGTGATGGAACAAACTGATTCAAATATGGCTTTTGATTAGAAAACAGATGGGTTCAGATCTGCCCCATGAACCAGAATAAATTTGTTGCCTAGTCCTTGAAGCAATTTATGTTCTTGGAATCAGTCTCTCAAACGATGACAGATGTGAGGACATTGAGCTGTCAAGAACTTAATGAAGGGAAACTGAAGTCACTAACCAGCTCCAGAGGAGAGTTAAGGCTATTCCTTTTTAAAAGCTAATTATTTCGGACAACACACCTGTCATTAAGCAGCATAAGGTACTCAGAAAGAGCTATTTGTCTCGCTTGACTTCTCACCCTGCCGAGTGTCGGTAAAATGATGGATAATGTGGTAGTTCAGACTAAAAGGGCTTTCAACCCTAGGATTTAGCTTTGTGACATAGAGAAGAATTTTTTAAAATTGTGGTAAAATATGCATAACATAAAATTTACCATCTTAACCATTTTTAAAGTGTACAGTTCAGTAGCATTAAGTACATTCATATTGTTGTGCAGCTAACCTCCAGAACTCTTTCTTCTTGTAAAACTAAAACTCTGTACCCATTAAACAACCAGTCCCCATTCCCTCTCTTCCCATAACCCCTGGCAACCACCATTCTTCTTTCCATCTCTGTGAATTTGACTATTTGAGGTACGTTATGTAAGTGGAATCATATTTGTCCCTTTATGACTGGCTTCTTTCCCTTAGCGTCAAGTCCTCAGTATTCATCCACGTTATAGCATGTTTCAGAATTTCCTTCCTTTCTAGGGCTGAATAATATTAATATTACATTGTATGTATATACTACATTTTGTTTATCCGTTTATCTGTTGGTGGACACTTGGGTTACTTCCACGTTTTGGCTATTGTGGATAACGTGGCTAGGAACATGGATATACAAATATTTCTTAAGACCCTGCTTCGAATTATTCTGGGTGAATACCCAGAACTGGAATTGCTAAGTAGGGAAGCCTTTTTTTCCCCCCCTTTTGGATTTATACATGTTTAAAGCCGCTTATTTTAGTAGGCCAGTTTCAAAATCAGCAAATATCCTGATTTGTTAAATGTGAGTTTATTTAAATATGGAAAGCAACTAGATTCTTGGATGATCTGCCTCAGAAAATTTACACAATATTAAAGCCAAAGGTTAATAAATTTTTGCCTTAAATTGATTTCTTCAACGAAAAATGGTGCAGATGCACCTGTTTGCAAGGCAGAAATAGAGACACAGACATAGAGAACAAATGTATGGACACCAAGGGGAGAAGAGAGGGATGGAGTGAATTAGGAGATTAGGATCGACACATATACACTAATATGTATAAAATAGATAACTAATGAGAACCTGCTGTATAGCACAGGGAACTTTACTTAATGCTCTGAGGTGACCTAAATGGGAAGGAAATCCAAAAAAGAGGGGACATATGTATACATATAGCTGATTCACTCCACTGTACAGCAGAAACTAACACAACATTGTAAAGCAACTATACCCCAATTAAAAAAAAAAACACATTAGGGTGTGAGGAAGAAAGAGCCTTAAGTTATACTGAGCATTGAGAAGAGTCTGAGTAAGTAAAGTAAACTTAAAGCAACAGAGCACTGAGACTCATGACAGTAGGTAACCAGGGCCATGTGGCCATTGCAGTATCTGTCAGCTTTTGAGGGAACTGGAGTCATTCAACAAAATAGGGAAGGTTGTTTTCAGGAGCCTATTAATCAGTAAGTTTCTATTATTGCCAAAGTTCCATTTGAACTACAAAAAATGTTTTAAATGAACACCATTCTAAGAGAGAAGAAACTGGTCAATACGTTCCAAGTACGCCTGTACCTGGCTCTATGGCAGCCCACAAATTGAATGAAAGGTGAACGTTTGCTGGGAAGGGTAAATTGCTAGAGCCCATCATGTCTCTGAAGAGTCAACCATTTCAAGGTTGGTGTCACGTATAGGAAAAGTTACCCAGTTACGATTCATACAAAGAAAGGGTTCAGCAGTCTTGTCTGCTCTGTTAGGACTCAGGCAGGTTGAGAGGGAAGATAAAAGGAAGAAAGGAAGAATGAAGTGATTTTCATTGAAAAGAAAATAGAGCAATGTTTTTTGAAAGAGTTTTGCTCACAAATATTGTTTACAATTTCATGTCATACTTTGGTGACTTTCATTTGTATATGTTACCAGTTCATGTCCTGCATATTTTTGTAGTTGACATAATGTTTATACCACTATGCAACTCTCAAATTTTAAAATGCTGTGGAAACTGCATATTTTGAAGCTATGAAAAATAAGCGATTGAAAACAAGTATTTAAACCCCACCATCTGCTTCTTATCCCCCTTCTTGTTCCTGAAGAAATGCAGAAATTAAGCCAAATTTGTAACATTATGGAGTGAAATAAGTTAAATTTGTTGGACTGATCTTAGTGATGGCACTCCAGATGCCTCACCTCCCCGTTATGATTCATGCCTTGCCTAAGTCACGCTCAGCAGCAAGTGCAGTTTTGTATCTTAAGGAATTTTGCAGCTGGGAGGCCCTTGAGAGAGAAAGTTATCCAACCTCTTAGTTGTACAGATTAGAAATTTGGGACCCAGATCTCCTAATTCTGGTCCAGTGCTCTTTCCACCATTCTGTGTAGCCTCTGTAACCCAGACTGCAGTTAGACTTCTAAGTACACAGCCTTTTCTTTTCTACTCCTTTTCTTTTCTTTTTTCTTTTCTTTATTGTTGAGGTATAATTGACATATGACATTATTAGATGGCCTTTCTACTGTTGATGAAGATTTACAAGTGCTTGTCCTAATAGCATTTTCTTTTTTTAGAGACTCACTCACCTAACCTTCTAAATACATTAGCAGACTTTATCAAACCCCTTATGACCTGGATTTTACACTTGTCATTGGTTATTAGGTCTATAGCTGATGCCCTTTATGGCAGTGATTCTGTGATTTTTCCAGGAACCAGATTTACCAAGTTCCAACTTAATACTGGTTTTACTCCCTGTTTTTGCTTTTTCCTTTCCATTCCTTACCCCCTGCCAGATGGTGGAGACTTCTTGGTTCTGGGTAAAATCCACATATCTGGTGATGGATAATAAATTAAACAATCTAGGCCTTTTGAAATGTGATTCTTTGACTTTTTTTTTTTGATGTGGACCATTTTTAAAGTCTTTATTGAATTTATTTCAATATCGCTTCTGTTTTATGTTTTGGTTTTCTGGCCAGGAGGCATGTGGGATCTTAGCTCCCCGACCAGGGGATCGAACCCACACCCGCTGCATTGGAAGGTGAAGTCTTAACCAATGGACTGCCAGGGAAGTCCCTCTTTGACTTATCTTTTAAATTTTTTCTCATTGGTAAAGTGAGATAATAATAGCTACCTCATATCTCATAGGGTAGTCATAGAATTGAATGAATATGTATTTGATGTAATTAAAAATAATAATGAATAGTAAATAGGATCTTTTAAACTCTTGACCATTTTAGGAATCCAGTAGATTTAAATGCTATGGTCTACTGTGTTGAAAGGAAATGTTAAGAGTACTCTGTTATTTTACTTTAATGCAAAGTCCCCCTCCTTTTCTGTTTTTTTCTTAAAACTAGGTGCTAGCATAGTTATGGGGTGCTGTAAGTGATGGTTGCAAGGAACAATTGTAGGGCTTCCCTGGTGGCACAGTGGTTAAGAATCTGCCTGCTAATGCAGGGGACACTGGTTCGAGCCCTGGTCTAGGAAGATCTCACATGTCGCGGAGTAACTAAGCCCGTGCACCACAACCACCGAGCCTGCGCTCTAGAGCCTGCGTGCCACAAATACTGAAGCCTGTATGCCTAGAGCCTGTGCTCTGCAAGCCTGGGCACAGCAATGAAGAGTAGCCCCCGCTCACTGCAACTAGAGAAAGCCCGCGTGAGGCAACAAAGACCCAACATAGCCAAAAATAAAATTAAAAAAAACCAAAAAGGAACAATTGTAAATTTTATAACTGAGCTTTTAGTTAACTTTCCAGCTGAAAGACTGTCCAGTTCTACAACAAACTTTGACTTACCTTTATAAAGGGTAAGCCACTTCATTTTCCTTGTCTGTAAGGTTGGGATAATGCCTTTTATGGTATTAAATGTTAAAAGAACATAGGAGCCATCTCCCACATTGTTAAAAGAACAATATGGGTCAATATAAGCTCAGAATGAATAATGACAATAATGGATTATAACCCACTGAATAAAGTAAGCAAATAAAATACAAAGGGGATAGAGGGAAAGCTCCTCTAGAATGCCAGCTAATAAATGTAGAAGGAATAATAAAATTAGAAAAATGACTATTTTGCAATCATTATAGTAATAATTGATTCATGGAGGAATCAACAATGGAAAGTTGAAGGGGAACAGGATATTTTCATAGTTTCAAAGTATTTCCCCAGTTACAAAGTATTTCAGTTACAAAGGGATATATGGTAACTTTATAGTGGAGAGACTGAGGGATACCACCTTGACCAGGTGATCACCTCCTGATGGGGGTCAGGGGTCACCTAGAAGGACACGTAGCACCTCTGTGCTCTTCATGCTCAAAATGTTTTACCTGAATCTATGAGGAAATTTCAGAGAAACCAACTTGAGGGGTTTTGTAAGACAATTTTTCAAAAATATTAAGGTCGTGAAAGTAAAAAACGACCACAGAACTGTTCCAGATTGAAAGAGACTAAAGAGACTTGACACGTAAATGAAATGCATGATCCTAGATTGGATCTTGCATCAGGGGAGAAAATTGACATGAAGGACGTTATTGGGATAATTGGTGAAATTTGAGTATGGACTGTATTCCAGATAATAGTATCATATGAGTGTTCCATTTTCTCAATTTGATCATTGTTCTGTGGTTATAAAAGAGAATGTTCTTGTTTTTATTTTTTATTTTTTTGTCCTTGTTTTTAAAATGTACATGTCAAAATATTTAACATTAGGGGCATGATGATGTCTGTAGCTAACTCTCAAATGGTTTAGAAAAAAACAGCAAGCAAATGGGGCAAAGTACAGGGAATCTGGGTGAAGAGTGTACTGGAATCATTTGTACTAACCTTGCAATTTCTATACGTTTGAAATAATTTCAAAATAATTTTTCTTGAAACCTGCTGTCTCTAAGGAATTACTAAATGCTGTAATGAGTGGAGTGCTACTTTCATCATTAAAATAGTATAATGGGTTCAAAATCTCTTGGGTAACTGATCTTCCTTTTCATTTTTTTTTTCCTACGTGCGTTTTGATTAGTTGTCACAAGATGCCTGTTGAGAGTAGCTAGGATCTAATGGGTAGGTTTTTTTTTTTTTCTGGCTGCGTCAGGTCTTAGTTGCCTGCGGCACACAGGATCTTCGTTGAGGCCTGCGGGATCTTTCGTTGTGGTGCGTGGGCTTTTATCTAGTTGTGGCGCGTGGGCTCCAGGGCGAGTGGGCTCTGTAGTTTGCGGCACGTGGGCTCTAGTTGAGGCGTGCGAACTCAGTAGTTGTGGCGCACGGGCTTAGTTGCCCCGTGGCATGTGGGATCTTAGTTCCCTGACCAGGGATTGAACCTGTGTCCCCTGCATTGGAAGGCGGATTCTTTACCACTGGACCACGAGGGAAGTCCCTCAGTAGGCATTTTTTTTTTAAAGTGAAGCTAAAACAGTTTTTAACACACGCAATTACTTCTGCTTTTTCTATAAAAAATATAACTTGCAGAAAAGTTGATATATTGATGAGATTCAATCTTAAAAGATAGGGAATTCCCTGGTGGTCCAGTGGTTAGGACTCTGCACTTTCACCATCAAGGGCGTGGGTTCAATCCCTGGTTGGGGAACTACGATCCTGCAAGCCGTGTGGCCAAAAAAAAAAAAAAAGAAAAAAAAACAGAAAAGATTCATGATATACTATTTAGCTTACAGTAAGAGTTAAAAGAAATGAACTCTGCCAAGCCCATGTTAAGTACCAATGACATATTACAAGCCTGAGTTATTTAAATATTTGCTTCCCTTCATTTCCTGAGGAAATTTGTAGCGTCTTTCTTTTGTCTCTGTTCTGGGCCTTTTCTTGGCTTTTGGTGACTCTGATCTAATCTGTTCAGGACATGGATGCAACTGCAGATTATCATACTAAGTGAAGAAGTCAGAGAGAGAAAGACAAATACCATATGGTATCACTTATATGTGGAATCTAAAATATGGCACAAATGAACCTATCTACGAAACAGAAACAGACTCACTGACATAGAGAACAGACTTTTGGTTGCCAGGGGGGAGAGGGGATGATGGAGGGATGAAGTGGGAGTTTGAAGTTAGTAGGTGAAAACTATTACATATAGACTGGATAAACAACAAGGTCCTACTGTATAGTACAGGGAACTATATTCAGTATCCTGGGATAAACCATAATGGAAAAGAATATAAAAAAGAATGTCTGTATGTGTATAACTGAGTCACTTTGCTGTACAGCAGAAATTAACACATTGTAAATCAACTATATTTCAATGAAAAAAATTTTTAAAAAATCTGTTCAGGAATGCTAATTTTAAAAGAAAGGTGTTAATTAACCTATTTTATACTGTTACTTTGTGAGCACTAATTGCTCTTAATTTCTTATCCTTCATCTTGTTCCTAACATACCAAAGGCTTTTAATTCCTGGTTAATGATTTCTCCACTGCCTTCTTAAAGGGAGCATATTCTTTTTCTTCCAAACCTTGTAAAGCCGCCAAATGAAATAGATTATGCTCTGAGTAAATTTACCCAGGTTTGTTTAAAGTAATTTAGGTAGGACAATTATTTATTTCAAATCAGAAAAAGGATTGATTAAACAAAAATAAGGATTCTCATCCGTTGTTGAACCCACAAACAATAAAAACAAATAAAATATTGGTTAATGCACACTACTTCTAAAGCAGTATAATAGTATTTGTCATACTTTTATAATTAATAAGATTTTCATCTGGATTATTTAATGTATTAGGTTGAACCATATAAAATTGCCAGTCCAACTTATAAAAATGGAAAATTTTTGTAGTTTTAACTTAGCATGTGATTTTAGAGGCTCTTAAATTCACTTACAGTTTTTGTCACTTTAAAATTCACCTTCAGGGGCTTCCCTGGTGGCACAGTGGTTGAGAGTCCACCTGCCGATGCAGGGGACATGGGTTCGTGCCCCGGTCCGGGAGGATCCCACATGCTGCGGAGCGGCTGGGCCTGTGAGCCATGGCCGCTGAGCCTGCATGTCCGGAGCCTGTGCTCCGCAAAGGGAGGGGCCGTGGCAGTGAGGGGCCCGCGTACTGCAAAAAAAAAAAAAAAAAATTCACCTTCATAGTAGCTATTTTGCATACAGACAAATACATATTGAATGTATAGCCCCTTAATCTGAAATTTCTCTTTAAAACTAATATGCAGTTAGATGAATTTCAAATGACAGGAGTAATTATGATGCTTGGTGAAAAAAGCAGGATACAGATTATGTATTGCTAGTATAACTAAGCTATGTTATAAAGCAAGAAATATGCAAAACATTACTGTATTGTTAACTATTCTTTATGTATATTTGAAGATATAAGGTATATCATTATTTAGAAATTTATATATTTAAATCAGTTCTATTGAGGTATATAACTTGCATACAGTTACATTCTCCAATTTAAGTGTATGATTTGATGCATTTTGACAAATGTGTACATTACCACCACCACAATCAAGATATAGAACATTTCCATCACTGTAAAAAAGTTCCCTTGGTGGCGCAGTGGTTGAGGGTCCGCCTGCCAATGCTAGCGGACGCGGGTTCGTGTCCCGGTCTGGGGGGATCCCGCATGCTGCAGAGCGGCTGGGCCCACGCATCCGGAGCCTGTGCCCCACACGGGAGAGGCCGCGACGGTGGGAGGCTCGTGTACCGCAAAAAAAAAAAAAAAGTTCCCTTGGGCTTCCCTGGTGGTGCAGTGGTTGAGAGTCTGCCTGCCGATGCAGGGGACGTGGGTTCGTGCCCTGGTCCGGGAGGATCCCACATGCCGCGGAGTGGCTCGGTCCGTGAGCCATGGCCACTGAGCTTGCGCGTCCGGAGCCTGTGCTCTGCAACGGGAGAGGCCACAGCAGTGAGAGGCCCAAGTACTGCAAAAAAAAAAAAAAAGAGTCATGTACCCCAGTGTTCATTGCAGCTCTATTTACAGTATCCAGGACATGGAAGCAACCTAAGTGTCCATCAGCAGGTGAATGGGTAAAGAAGATGTGGCACATATATACAATGGAATGTTACTCAGCCATAAAAAGAAACGAAATGAGTTATTTGTAATGAGGTGGATGGACCTAGAATCTGTCATACAGAGTGAAGTAAGTCAGAAAGAGGAAAAGAAATACCGTATGCTAACACATATATATGGAATCTAAGAAAAAAAAAAAGGTCATGAAGAACCTAGGGGCAAGATGGGAATAAAGACACAGACCTACTAGAGAATGGACTTGAGGATATGGGGAGGGGGAAGGGTAAGCTGTGACAAAGTGAGAGAGTGGCATGGACATACATACACTACCAAACGTAAAATAGATAGCTAGTGGGAAGCAGCCACATAGCACAGGGAGATCAGCTCAGTGCTTTGTGACCACCTAGAGGGGTGGGATAGGGAAGGTGGGAGGGAGGGAGACGCAAGAGGGAAGAGATATGGGAACATATGTATATGTATAACTGATTCACTTTGTTATAAAGCAGAAACTAACACACCATTGTAAAGCAATTATACTCCAATAAAGATGTTAAAAAAAAAAAAAGAATCCGCCTGCCAATTCAGGGGACACGGGTTCAAGCCCTGGCCTGGGAAGATCCCACATGCCGTGGAGCAACTAAACCCACGTGCCACAACTACTGAGCCTGTGCTCTAGAGCCCACGAGCCACAACTGCTGAGCTTGGGTGCCACAGCTACTGAAGCCCACACGCCTAGAGCCCGTGCTCTGCAGCAAGAGAAGCCACCGCAATGAGAAGCCCGTGCACCTCAACAAAGAGTAGCCCCCACTCGCCACAACTAGCGAAAAGCCCGCACGCAGGAACGAAGACCCAATGCAGCCAAAAATAAATAAATATATATTTTTAAATATTGCTTAATTTCTCTTGAGATTTCTTCTTTGACCCATGTGTTATTTAGAAATGTATTGTTTAATATCCAAGTATTTGGGGATTTTCCAGCTCTCTTTCTGTTACTGATTTCAAGTTTAATTCCCTATGGTGTAAGAGCAGATGTTGTATGAGTTTTATTCTTTAAAATTTGTTAAGATGTATTTTACGGCCCAGAACACGGTCTGTCTTGGTGAATATTCCATGTGAGCTTGAGAAGAATGTGTATTCTGCTGTTGTTGGATGAATAGTTAATAGATGTCAATTAGAGCCAGTTGATTGATGGTGCTGTGAGTTCAACTATGTCTTTACTGATTTTCTGCCAGCTGGATCTGTCCATTCTGATAGAGGGTTGTTGAAGTTTCTATCTCTAGTAGAGGATTCATCCATTTCTCCAGCAGCTCTATCAGTTTTTGCTTCATGTAGTTTGATGCTCTGTTGTTAGGTACAAACACGTTAAGGATTGTTAAGTCTTCTTGAAAGATTGTCATCTTTAGCATTGTGTAATTATTCCTGATAACTTGCCTTGGTTTGAAGTCAGCCCTGTCTGAGATAAGTATTTCACTCCACTCTCTTCTTGCTTGGTTTCTTAAGACAAGTTGGATGTAATTCTTATCAATAGGTAAGGTGTATCTTTTTCTAGCTTCTTTGAGGATTTTTTATCTTTTTGATTTTCTGTGTTTTAAAAATCACACGCCTAGGTGTAGTTTTCTGGGCATTTTTTCTGCTTGGTGTTCTCTTAGCTTCCTGGATCTGTGGTTTGTGTCTGACATTAATTTGGGGGAAATTCTCAGTCATTGTTTCAGATTCTTCTGTTCTTTTCTCTTTCTTTTCCTTCCAGATTTCCATTATACATATTTTATACCTTTTGTAGTTGTCCCACATTTCCTGGGTATTGTGTTCTGGTTGTTTTCCTTTTTTTTTAAATCAACATTTTTTAAAAATATATTTATTTATTTGGTTGAGCTGGGTCTTAGTTGAGGCAGGCGGGCTCCTTAGTTGTGGCTCACCGGCTCTTTAGTTGCGGCACTTGGGCTCCTTAGTTGCAGCATGCATGTGGGATCTAGTTCCCTGAACAGGGATTGAATCTGGGCCCCTTGCATTGGCAGGCGGACTCTTAACCACTGTGCCACCAGAGAAGCGCTGGCTTGCATTATTTCTGATGAGAAGTCTGATATTAAATATTTATCTTTATTCTTTTGAACAAAAAGTGTCTCTACCCTCTCCCTGCTTTTAAGATTTTCTTTTTATCTCTAATTTTCTGTAATTTGATTATAAGGTGCCTTAGTATGTTTTTTGTTTTAATTTTTATTTTATATTGGAGTAGAGTTGATTAACAATGTTGTGTTAGTTTCAGGTGTACAGCAACGTGATTCAGTTATACATATATCTATTCTTTTTCAAACTCTTTTCCCATTTAGGTTATTGCAGAGTATTGAGCAGAGTTCCCTTGTGCTATACAGTAGGTCCTTGTTGGCTATCTGTTTTAAATATATAGTATGGTTTTCTTTATGTTTCTTCTGTGTGGAGTTCATTGAACTTCTTGTATATGTGTTTATAGTTTTTATCAGTTTTGGAAAATTTTTGACCTTTTCTTTCAAATATTTTTGTCCTCCTTTTGCCCCTTTTCTGAAACCCCAGTTATGTGTACTGCTTGATATTGTCCCATTGGTCACTGGTGCTGCGTTTTATTTTTTTGGTCTTTTTCTTTTTTTTTTCCCCCCTGTGTGCTTTATTTCAGGTAGTTGTTTTGCTGTGTCTTCAAGTTCACACATCTTTTCTTTTGCAGAGTCTAATATGCTGTTAATCCCATCTGTGAATTTTTTATTTTAGATATTATAATTTTCATGTCTAGAAGTTACATTTGGTTAGTTTTTATATCTTCCCTCTTGCTCTTCATCATGTCCATGTTTTGTTATGGAGCATATTTCTAATAGATGTTTTGATGTCCTCATCTCCTAATTCCATCATCTCTCTTATTTCTTGGTCTGTTTCTAATGATTGATTTTTAAATCCTGGTTGTGAGTCATTTTCCTGCTTTTTTTATTTTTTATTTTATGTATTTATTATTTTTGGCTGCATTGGGTCCTTGTTGCTACGCGCGGGCTTTCTCTAGTTGTGGCGAGCAGGAGCTTCTTTTCGTTGCGGTGCGTAGGCTTCTCATTGCGGTGCGTGGGCTTCTCATTGTGGTGGCTTCTCTTGTTGCAGACCATGGGCTCTAGGCTCACGGGCTTCAGTAGTTGTGGCACATGGGCTTAGTTGCTCTGCGGCACATGGGATCTTCCCAGACCAGGGCTCGAATCCGTGTCCCCTGCATTGGCAGGTGGATTCTTCACCACTGTGCCACCAGGGAAGCCCTTCTGCTTCTTTCAATGTCTGGTAGTTTTTGACTGGATGCTGGACATTGCATATCTTATGTTTGGGGGTGCTGCGTTTCATTCTATTCTTTTAAAGGGTGTTAAACTTTGTTTTGATGCTTACTTCAGTTACTTGTGATCAGTTGGATCCTTTCAAATCTTGCTTTTAAGCTTTATTAGGGTAGATATAGAATAGGCTGTAGCCCCATTACAAAGCAGTATTCTTTCCAGGACTCTACTAGATGCCCCTTTTATTAACAGGGTCTTTCTGCTCTGGCTAGTAGATCCACAAACTAGTCCCAGATGTCTGAAATCCAGGAATTGTTCAGCTTACTGCTTTCTGAGAGTTCTTTCCCTAGCCTCCACCCCACACATGTAGATCATTCTGCAGAATATTCCAGTGACCTCCTCTGCAGATGCCCAGAATTCTCTCCGTATGCGGCTCCTTCCTCTTATATTTTGCTCTTCAGGTTCTTACTGCCTCAGCCTCTCTGAACTCCAGTCTCTTGTCTCATCAATTCAGCAAGATTATTGGGTTCTGTTTTAGTTTCCTTTCCCTGCTTTGCAGCTTGGGGATTTCCTTTAGGCAGTAAGCTCTGGCAGTTATAGGGCTCACCTTGTTTTTCTCTCTGAGATCGTAGGTGTTCACTGCAGTTGTCCAGTGTCTGAAAAATTGTTTCATATATTTTGTCCAGTTTCCTAGTTTATGGTGGAAGGGCAATTTCCTTACTAGTTAATCCTTCATATGCTGAAGCAGAAGTCCTGTATAAATTTTATACTTTGCAAACTTTTTAGGATAATCAGAAGAAATAAAGTCTGTCCTTTTACCTTTTAACCAGTTCACTCCATCTTCATACTCCCTCTTCTGGATTTGTATTTGCTATAGAAGAAATTGATTTCATGTTCTGTTGAAACTTTAATGCAATATATATTCTTAAGTTATTTGCAAGTGAGTGCATCTCAAAATACAGGTTCATGCTAGATTTTACAATTTCTCTTAATATGGTGGGGGAGGTGTGTATGCATGTTTTTTCTGTTGTTTATTAACTAATTTCTGTCCCAAAGCTAAATGATCTTCATTCTGAGCATTGCAGGTGAGACCTCTCTCTCTTACTCTCTTTCCACATACATACAGCCCTAAAATCATTGGAGAGGCTAAGTGGCTTTTTGTTTAAGTTGCTTTGGGCTATTGATACAATTCTTGTTATTGTCACTTGTAACTTAACTCAATATTTGTTTGCTACTCTTATCTTTTTCACTTGAGTAATGCTAATGTAAAAATGTGTAACCACATAAACCAGTGTTTGACTTGCCTGATTTCCCGCCCCCTACAGGTGGTATAGCTGTATGCTGGGAAAGAAATGCAGCCTGGCTCCTCTGAAGGAAGAACTTCGAATACAAGGGGTAAGGCTTTGTCTTTACTATTCTGGTGTATCCACTTTTGATGGTACTTGGAGTATAGATAGAACTTTCCTTTACATCTAGAAGCTCTAAATGTGTTTTTTGTTTGTTTTATTTTTGCTTGTTTATTTTTTAATGTTGTAATTTTGGGGCTAAAGGGAACTGTTTATAAATTATTAAAATAAGGCTGCCTTTGACCAATAAGAAAAGATGGAGAAAACAGGATGAGTAGAATGTCAGAGAGAAACCAGACATCAAAAAACCTGGTGTCTGCCTACCACTGACCCCACATCTGACTCCATTATAACTGCAGAAACTGAAGCTAAGGGGCTTGTTCCAGGTCACACGTCTAGTTCACACGTCTAGTTATCAACGAACAGCTGAAACCAGAACAATTTCCAGTCCGGTGTGCGATCTTCATCCCACTATGGTGTGACCCACACAAGTTCAGCCCCTTGCTTTTGTTTTGAAAAGCAGGTGACAAATACATACTTCCCCAACTCCCCTCCCAGTTTATGGTGTTTGGGCGTGAATAGGCAGGAGCAGGATGACTTTTCAGAGAAGGGGGTCAGATGTGAGTTCAGCGGTAGAACCAAGTTTCTGATTTCAGTTTTCTTTCTGACATTCTACTCATCCTATTTTCCCCACAACACCTTTTCTTTGTTAAAATTGTAACAGCTAGAAAGTAGTTCTGTTTTCTTTCCTAAAATCTGGTAGACAAAAGGGAGACTACATAGCTGTGTCTAGCTAGGCCTTAGAGGCTCTCTTTCCTAAACAAAAGAAAACAAAAGAACATTTGAATCATTTTACCAGTGGTTCTCTGAAGGGCTGTGTTTTGAGTGTTTCATATATTGGACCTTCAGGCCAGAACTATAAATTCTCTTGTGTTTTATGGCAGGAAGAAAGCCCACAACTTTGTCGAGAGGTAATTTATTCATTGATTATTAGGCAGCTGTGCATAACTGTTTGGGGATGGTAGTGTTTGTTAACTGATAAAAAGGACGACCAACATATAATTTAACATGAGGCAGGAGCCAGAAACATAGTAGAATTACTAGAATGATGAGATGCTGTGTTTGCTGGTTTCAGGTTCCTAAAGTCACCTACACTGAATTCTGCCAAGGTCGGACAATGAGGTGGGCTTTGGCTTGGAGTTTTTATGATGATGTAACAGTACCAGTAAGTAGAGACCTTCCTTTAGCTTCTCTGAATTCCAGCACATGGTGGGTTTTAGTAGGTCATAAATGAACTAAATCTGTACTGTCCTGTTTTCCTGAAGTTTGCCCCAAATGCTTATGTCAGAATGGAAAGTGGAGGGGCTGCAATGGGGAAATGAGGAGATGTTGGTCAAAGGTTATACTTCCAGTTGTAAGATGAATAAGTTCTTAGGATCTAATGTACGGCATGGTGACTATAGTTAACAATACTGTATTATATACCTTAAAGTTGCTAACAGAATAGATCTTGCATTCTCACCACAAAAAAAGAAGTAATTATGTGAGGTGATTGAGGTGTTAACTAACCTTATTTGGTAGTCATTTCACAATATTTGTGCAACAAATCATCACAGTTGTACACCTTAAACTTACACAATGATATATGCCATTTGTACCTCAATGAAGCTGGAGAAAAAAAAAAAAAGAATGGAAAGTGGTTGTAAACCAGGCATAGTCCTGGAAACCTGACTGTGGTGACCGTGGAACCTTTCTCTGTGAGTTTGTGCACCTCATTGATTCTTACTCAGCAGACATAAATGAGTTGGAAATGCATCTTTTAGGAATTAAAAAATTCAGGTACAAAAACTTTGTGGGTATGATTATTTTGTTAGATATTCCTCAAGCACTGAAATTGAAGTCTGTTTATTTTCTATTAACACTGCTGTTTTCCTAGAGTAGCTATCCCCTGGGGTTCCTGGTGGATGTAGAAATTACCATGTGGGTTTGCAGGCTTTTGGTGTGTAAAACTTAGAGATCATTCCAATGAAGGGTTCTGTCTCGGCTTTAAGGTTAGCCCTGGAATACTAATGAGTTTTGAAGCTGGGTGATAGTTCATTACCCTATTTTGTCTACTTTGCATGTGCTTGAGCTTGAACATTCTTCCGTAATAGAACGTTTTAAAATATGATTTGTTCCACAAAATTCTCTTTGCCCTCTGTGTTGCTATATGCAAAAGAAAAACGGTTCTGAACTAGTTAGACCGAACAATTTTTCTGGGCCGTGCTAAGAGGTGGTAATAGAATAGCATCTGTTTGTTCTCACATTTCCCTTGGAAGAATGATTGACTTACTGTTGCCTGGAGCTGTCCGCCTTAATGTTCATGCACACGTTGCTCAGCGTGGGCTGCTTCTTCCCACAGTGTTTACGGAGGCCTAGTACCTGGTCCTTGCCGCCTCTAATCCCCTGTCCACACCACAGGCTTGTTCTGGGTGCGCCTCTCCCAAGGTCTTGGCCACGCTTGGTCTCCAGAGCCTCTCTTAAATGTTGCTGTGTCTATGAGGCTCTTTCCTTCTCCCATAGGGCAGAGGAGTAGAGACATGTGCAGAAGTACAAGGGGATGATTTGCAGATGTTTCTGAATACATGAGCTCAGATTTGAAACAGCCTTTCCTTCCTGTGCTCTGCAGCTAGGTGTGCTGCTGGATTGAAATAAGTTTCCCAGTCAAGTCTGATTGGCCTGCCTGATGGAAGCCTAGACTTGCCTCTGTGCCATGCAGTAGGGTATCTAGAGGTTTGTGTTTGAAATTCTCACTGGTTAAAAAAGATGATTCTGCTTTTTTTTTTTTTTTTTTGGTTCTGCTTTTTTGACCTCCCTGAGGGATTATCCTTTCTGTTGTCTTCTAGAACACTAGGGCTTTCCCACCAAATGGTTAAAATCATTAGTAATGTCCTAGCTTATCCCTGTGCAGACACTAACAGCTGCAGGAAAATGGAACTGCACCTGTTTCCAAATGCTTCCTGTTTAACCTGCTTTCTGCACTTGTTGGTACCACAGGCAGAAGAGCTGATAATGAGCTCTGGCACTCTTCAGGCCATCTCAGGGACCAGCGTCACCCTTGCCCTCTTGGATTAGTAGCTATTTCAGATCAGAGTATCAAAGAGTACTGTGTTTCTGTGTAGCAAAATCAGCTTACTTTATTTGCTCCCTCCCTCCCTGTCTTTTAGGCCGTCCTTGAGCCCTGTTCATAGTTTCAGCCATCAAAGGATGCCCCTTGCTAAGGGCTTCAGGTTTCTCCCATGCCAGAGTACTCATCCCTCCCCACCACTACCCCCAACCCAAAGTTGTTAATAATGCACTCCCAAGTGTTCCATTAGGTACACTCAAACTGCTGCAGGGGAAATGGCAATTTCTGATTTGTGGTAACCCAGCAACAGTTTCTTAGCACTGGTGCCCTTGATCAGCATCTGCTTTCCCAGGGGTAGTCCCAAGGCACTCGGGACGTTTTTAGTGGACTGTCCTCTTGGTTCACCTTCCCTCTACCTGGACCTCTCGAGAGCCACTCCTTGCTTTCTGAAATGGTCACCTCATTTCCTCCCCTTGCTCCTGCCGGTGGTGGGGAGGGAGGAGGATATGCTGCTTTAGGTGAGGAGAGGAAGCCAAGGACTAGAGCTAGTTAAGCAGAAGTATTGACCTACTTCCGCATCCCACCCCCACTCCCGCCTTTTTAGGGTAAATGTGCAAGTTACTATGGCAACTTCTGTTTTCACTTATCTCGGGCCTACTGACTCATTTCTGTTGGTGCTGAATGCTGAAAAATTCCAATTCACTTCTGATTCAGGTGCCCACACTAAGCCCATTGCTCTTGTCTGGATTTATTTTAACAGCAAAAAGACGAGTCCTAGTGTTGATAGAACTTTGTACATTCATTTTTGACTGATGACAAATATAAGGAAACATATTGTAAGGACGGTTCTTTACAGAATTTTAACAAGCCACTTATAATGCCTCTTTGTCCGAGCTTCTCCTCTAATTGCTCAAGGCATTATTTTAGGTTTGCTTTGCTTTGCTTTCAGAAGTTTGACACTTGTTAAAAGAAAAAGAGAAAATAATGTAGCCATAGTAAATTGTGCACTCTTGGTCTGAGCATTGCCCAGGAACTCTGGTTTTAAAAAATGACCTCCCTGGGTTCAAGACATTTCCTTTGAGCCTGGGTCTTTCCTGTCTAGGGAGTAATAACTAGAGGACTTTTTGGAGAACAAATGGAGGGAAGGGGTCAAATTAATTATGTAACCTTGTTAGTGTCAGAGTGGGGGTCCTCTGATAGTGCTCCACTTACTATTCCACAGGTTCTCAAACTAATTCTAGGTAGAGGAGGGATTCCGTGTTGGTGCCCAGGGGATGACAGTTGGGGGCAGATGTAAGGCTCGTACTTCAGGTCTGTCTCTCATTTTAACCAGAGCTGATCTGCTTTTGTCAGTATTATGTATTAATTTTATTTATTGAAAGGATTCTGCTTTTAAGACATGGTTAGAAAACCAGTACTCTACCAGACTGTATATTATGCTGTAAAACAGATGTGATGGTTAGGGAGCTGAGCTCTTGAACAAAACCAAAGCTAAGGCTCCTCCTCTTAATTACTTTTCTTATTAAGTGTGATGTTCATTGTGATAATACCGAAGAAATAAGATACCATTTTCTGTACCTTATGATGATCAGTTTTATGGGAGAGAAGAACATGTGAAGTATTGATACAAAATTTTATATATGAGTAAGTAATGAAATGAATGCTAGGGACCAGAATGGTGTGGAATTAGGGAGTTCAGAAAAGGAAATGGTTCAGGCTGGGCTAGTGTGAGAGGACTTCACGGAGGAGGAATTGTCAGTGTCTGACTCATAGTTGGTGCTTGGTAAGTATTTGTTGAATGTTAAAAGGAATGATGTAGGACTTCTACTAAGGAGCAGCATTGCAAGCAGGACGTTAATAGGTATAGTAGATTTAAAGCAGTGGATATAGTGCTTCAAATTGTGATGTGAATGCTTCACACGCATTATGTCATTTTATTTAAACCTGACAAGTCGAATACGTGGTGGTATCCCCACTTCCTAGATGAGGAAATTGGAGGCTCTGAAAAGTCAGGTTGGAGCCCAGATTAGTCTGATTTCACAGCCTAAGCTCCTACTCACTGTACTGCCAGAGGACTGCCTTTTATTCCAGCCTAGCCATGTATTAACCTACTTAGGCAACCCTTCATCACCTTGCTTATAGGCCATCCCAACAGCCTTCCATGTAACAGTCACTTGGATTCATCCTAAACTCACCATTCAAAGAATGTATAGCTCCTCAGTGGCTCCTTGGGCCTCCCAAATCTGTCTTTGACTTTCCCTTCCATCCTAATTGCTCCCTGTTTTCCTGACTGTACTGTCTTCTACGATATTAGAAGTTCCACAGTCTTTTCACGATGCCAGAGTCATAACTGACTTTGTACAGCCTTTGCTCACAGCCCTTTCTCTGATCCTTCCTGTGAACTTCCCTCCACTGCAGCCCAGCTCAATTCCAGCTTCTGCATAAAGCCTTCTTAACCATGCAGCCCATAGAAATCTCTCTGGACTTATCTCTTTCAGTCATTTGTATTCTGCATGAACTTCCTTGTGACCTAGTAGTTTGTATTGGTATTCTGTTTAACTGTGGCATGGTGGATAACACCAAAACTATTGCATAGTGTATAGAAAAAGCCTTTTGTGTGCTGGGCCCTGTCTAGCTTTATGTTGAGCAGGTTACTTTTCTAAGTTTCAGTTTCCTCATCTATAAGATGGGGGTAATAATAGTACCTACCACATAGGGTTTTGAGGATTAAATATAATTAACACAGTGCCTGGTATATAGTAAATGCTCAGTAAAATATATTGTATTGTCATTCCCCACCATTCCTTCTCACCCACCTCCATATTTGATGCCCCAGTAATGTTGAGCTTCTGCTCTCTGATCCCTCTCCAGGAGATTCCTCTCTGACCATCAGACTCTCATCTATCAAGTTAGTTCAGATACTGCCACCTGTGAAGTTTGCCCTCACTCTTCCTAAATTGATATTGGGATCCTGCTCCTGTGTTCACTCTTTGTCCATATTGTGTCTTCTACATGGCATCAACCTAGTATAGTGTCTGGTCCTCAAATAATAATTATTAAATAAATGAAAATGAAGGAATAAATGATGTGGTACAGTGATTCTCAGACTTTTCCACTGAAGTATCAGCTATAGGAGGAAATGTTTTCTGACAAATCCCTGGGCATCAAGGTGACAATAAAGAATTTCCCAGGAAGCACTCTGTACTCTTGAAGTCTCTTCTTTTCTCTTTAATATGCATTTGAATTTTGTATTGTATTCCATAATATATATCTTTGTTTTTAGTTTTTGAAGTTAAATAATTTTAATATTGAGTCGATTGACAGTCTAGGAAGACACCTAGTGTTTACCTATCAATCACCTACGTTGACTGTTGACAGCTCATTGCTATTCTTGTTTCATCTGTATTCCATATACTCCTTCCCCCTGCCCTGACGATTCTGAAGCAAATCTCAGACAGTATATTATCCATAACCATTTTCATATTTATCTGTAAAAGGTAAAGATTCTTTAAAAAAAAAACATAACCACAATAATTTATAATTCCTTCATGTTGGCTGTATAGTTGATCAAATTTTTCTTACTGTCTCAGATGTTTTAAAGTTTGTCAAACTAGAGTCTTACTAAGTTTTATGTGTTGCAGTTGATAGATATATCCTTTGAATTGCTTTTAGTATGGTTGTCCACCCCCTCTTTCCCCCTTCTGTCACCCACTCCCTTGTAATTTGTTAAAGAAAATGGGATATTTGTCCTATAGAGTTTTTTATATCTGGATTTTTCTGAGTGCATCTCCGTGGTGTTAATATGTTCCTCAGACCCTGTCTTTCCTATAAATTGGCAGTTAGAGCCAGAGGCATGATCAGATATTGTACAGTTTTGATGGGGGGTGGGGGAGAGACTGCTTTCTAGGTGGTGTGTGGTATGCTTCAGAACTTCCATCAGGAGGCACATAATGTTTGCTTTTGTCTTCTTACAATGTGAGCAGTCATTGATGATCATTGCCTGGATCCATTAATTCATTTAGAGTTGCAGAATGTTGATATTCCGATTCTATTATTCCTTCTTTATTGCTAAAGTACTTATAAAGAGAAACTCCCCATATCAACTATTTGGTTACGTTGAGGTACAGTTCATCTGGTAAAGGCAGGATAAATGCTTGATTATTTTGCTTTACTTTTCAGTTTTAAGAATAATGAGTTAGTGGTTCCCTAGCATCTCCCAGAAGTGACCAAAGAGGGTGGTTTAGGTTTTGTTTTTAGACTATTATGAACTCATGGATTTACACTTTCAGTATTTTTCAGTCTGTTACACTTATTATCTTTATTGATGCACAGATTATGTCCCATCTTTGCCCATGGAGTGTTTATTCAAGTTGGATGCTGAGTCGTCTTATCATACTAGAGTCTTGGGTAGTAGCTCCCTTGCTGTCTAGTATGACAGGTTGCTCCCCCCAAAAATATGTTTTTTTTCTTCCCCAGAGCTGGCAGCAACTATTTTTCGATTTTGTTTTTAAAGATAAAATACATCCTAGTTCCGACTTTCTATTTAGTTTCTACTTAACTTCACCAATTGTCTATATCTCCTGTTCAAAAATTCCATGCCAAAAATCTCAGTCCTTGACCATAATTAATTACTCATTTGTTTTGGCCTATGATATACCACGGCAGTCTCAAAGTTAACATCACCAAATGATTTGTGAAAATAGCTTTTTTTTTTTTTCATTCTTTTGTCCTTGGGGACTGTCTCATGATGGATTTTAAAGTCATTTGGAATGTTTCCTTTTTGTGGGTTTATGCCACCAGTCCGTACACAGTTACGTTCATTTGTTTCATTCTACTTTATATTTTTAGGGATTGCCTCTTTTTGTACTATTTAATTTTGTTTTGTAATTGTAAAAGATATTTACCCATGGTTTCAAAATCAAATATTGAAAAGGATATAGTTAGAAGTCTAGCTTCTTTCTCTTGTCTCTTTCACCCCAATCAATCCCTCTTCTCCTTGGATTACTATTTAAACGATTTTATAATTTATCCTTCCATTGTTTTTTGTTTGGTTGTTTTAATATAAAGAAATACACATGTAGTTATAGCCACCCTTTCTTAGATAGGTAGCATTCTACATAAACTTTTCTTCCCCTTGATTTTTTACTTTTTATTGTTTTTGAATATATCTAGGAATGATTACAGGGACATTTTAGAAACAGTAACCTGGCAGATTAGGTAACAACAGAAATGCCACTGGGCTGTTAATAAGGAAGCCGCACTTTTAGACAACAAAATATTTTGTCCACTTCATGGCAGCAGAGCTGATACACATTTGAATAAGGCAAGATGGTCTGACTGTCCTTCCCAGCGCACCTCCTGTGTGTATTCCAGCCAGGTGTCAGTGTTGGCTGCTTGGCTTTGTTTCTCCATAAATGACAGCCTGTGCTGAATAGCAGCTTACAGACATTCTGCTTGTTCCTGGAGGACCTGGGGCAGTAGCCATTCAGAGTATGGTAGAGCAGGGAGGACCCAAGTGCAGTAGCCAAGAGCACTCCTTTCCCCTCCAGACCATTCTAGAAGCTGCTTTGTCTAAACGAGGAGGCTGTGGCTTCATGCTCAGCAGATCTTAGTGAATGACTCCCTTTTCCTGCAGATACGAGGGAGCTCTTAAAGCTTTCATGCAGCCTGTGGCTTCACTGGGAGTTTCTGCCTTAGCTGTAGTTAACAGCAGAGCTTCAGCAGCATAGCAGATGCTACACGGGATTGCGTCAGGTTACACCTAATTTGAAAGTCTCCTGACTAATTGTACCACTGAGATCTAGAAATTAATATAAGAGTGATGATTTAAGAAATTTAAAGACAGCTCTGCTAGGTAAAGCATATTTTAAAAATTTAAGAACTGTTTTTGTCCAATTTATGGTTTCAGTATAGTAACACTTGACGCTCCTCCCCGTTGATTTTTATTCATTGAATCCTTGCAGTTCAAGCAATACAAAACCTGTATCCCCTGCGGGATTTACAGCTCCCCACCAAACTTCTTTCACATTGTAATTTCAGCTGGGTAATACAGTAGTTCATCTTCTAATCCAAAACCAGTTGTAAATTCACCTTCTGATTCTTTGCACTAAACTGAATTAACCATTGTAAATTATTGATTTTTAAATTTATGCTTTAAAATGTTGAATTATTTATGTTACTTTGTCTTCTAAACTATATTATGACAGTTTGAGTGTAGAACTCTTCATTGAAAATATTTGTGGTTTGAGATTTAAAAGCATATTAGCAAATTAAGATCATCTCAGTTGGGGAAAAACAGATAGCTTCTATTTACTGGTGTTGTAACAGGGTATATATACAGTTACCTACTGTTGAACCTGTGGGGTTGAATTTAACTATTAATTTCTTTAAGACCTGCTCCTGTATTTTACTCTGGCCCTGCCTACTAAGAATTTACAGTACGAACGAGAAAGGGAGAGGAATGATTGGTGTAAGCCAGGCTTAAGTTAATCTCTAATCATTTAAAAACTTTGAGAATTTCTAAAGTATAAATTATCTGTCTCTTTGAGTGCCTACCTAGTTTCTATAGTAGAGTAAAACTAAAACAATCCTGAGAATATGTGTGTGTATTAAAGCAATTCACTAAAAATCTTCGGAAATACCAGATTTGTTGATTGACCATTGTATATGGAACACTGGAGCCAGGATGCAAGGTAAAGGAGGAATATATGAGATAGAGGAGGTTTCATTTTAGTACTGGTGTAAGAAGGCAATAAACTGCTTTGTTGTTTCTGACTCCCTTGGAACTTGTAAAGTGGATCCTTGATAGAGCTCTTGTTAAGTTTGGTGAGGATGCATTTTTCTCCTTTAGTTCTAGAAATGATGATGAGTCCATTCTTACTTTTGGAGAAGAATAGTGCAGGAAATGAGAAACACAGCAATATCTTCACTTTGCTGGTTGGAATTTGTGAGCACAAATGATTACCACCTCTATCAGAAGAGAGATGGGGCGTTATCCTTTTAGCCATATTTGTAGATGACCTTTGGTGTGCTGTCAGGGATGGCCCTGTGACGGTGACCTTTCCATGTTAACAGCCTTTGGATGTCAGGAAGTGGAAAGGGAATCTGATTCTTCTCCCCCATCCTCCTCCTACAACACCACCATCTTTTTTCACCCCCAGCTTAATAATCATATCTTAAGCTCCTTAGTGCAAAGTGTTAGGCTGTCCGTAATTGTAGAAATTATGTTTCTTATGCTGGGTGATTGAGTAATAACAATACTACTATCTTAATGTCAACATGAATTTGTCTCATCTTGTCTGAAACATTAACTGAGCAAGTTCAGACTCAGGGCTTAGAGTCCGCCATTCATTTCTCAAGGGCAGGTTTCTGACTCATACACACACCCTTTGTTTTTGGTCCTTTTCTTCTAAGCTTGTTTTCTATTGTTCTTTAATTTCCATTCTTTATTGGTTAATATCTGGTATAAAGAGAAAATGTAGATTGTTTCTAAGAAATACCATCTAAAAGTTTTCTAGCATAGAATAAACTGGATATTTTGTTGTGTATGTGTGGGGTAGGGAGTAGCTGGTTAGTTCCTATAAGGCCTCACCCAGTAACTGGACCTGACTATGTGTGTATATGGACGTGCTCTGTCACTGTTTCCAGGCAGAATTGGAGTTAGCAGCACAATTATCAGAGGCCTTTCTTTAGGAGAAGATCTTCAAAGCTGACTAGGTGTTTTCTTTTTTTGAGCCTTCTTATAATCCTGCTCATTTTGACCCATTTAACCTTAGAATTAGCTTAATTTTTTTTAAGTTTTGATAAAAGTTGTCTACAAGTCTGTCTCTTAAAGTATCCATAATATATCTGGTCTTAGCTGAGTCATTTAAAAAAATTTAGCAAGTTTTTACTTTAAAGAAATAAACTTTAAATACAGCAGTGTCACTTGGTTTTTAAAATGGAACTTGAGTCCCTCTAGTGGTTAGAGTGTAAATCACTTTCCAAGCTTGAAATTTAAAGAAAGACGACAACCTTGAGTTATGTGGAACCAGCTTTCAAATCCGCTGTTCTCTTCGGTACTGGTGTCCCCTCTCCCCAGCTGAGAGGCAGTGCTTAGCTAGCCACTGGCTTGGCCCTAATGTTAACCAAGATTCAGCGTCCTTTTCCGCCGATGTAATTCTGATGGCCCTGGTCATTCCTAGCATGTGATCTCACAAACTGTGGCTCACCAGCTGCTTTCTTTCAAGCCTTGGCAAGTATAAACTCAGGCTACAAGGTGGTGATTTTAAGCCATGCATTTCTTTATAGAAAATAACACAATGCCCTTGGGGTCCTTGAGGTGCCATGAAATTATACTTGCACAGGCCTGTTTTGGGCACAACAGGTAGATTAAGGACCTTTAGTAAGTGGAGGAGTTACGTACTGATAGCCAGAACACAGGCAGCATGGTATGGCAGAAAAGACCTGGCTTTGGGGTTCAAATCCTAACTTGACAAATACTAACTCTGCGACCTGGAGCTGATTACATAGGCTCTCTGTATCTTAGTTTTTCCCTTCTGTAAAATGGGGAGATGATAAACCCATTTTGCAGGGTTGTTTTGAGTATTAAAAATAAAGATGCAAACGCCTTTGTGTTTTTCGTGCTCTGTGATTGGTAGCAGAGGTCATGGATATTTCCCAAGCTGAACTCATTATAAGGCATGAGATTTAGTTACTTGGATAACCTTCCCTCTTCTCCCATGCCTTCTTTTTCTTTCAGTCACCACCAAGTAAGCGAAGAAAATTAGAGAAGCCAAGGAAACCCATTACGTTTGTAGTATTGGAATCTGTGATGAAAGAATTATCCCTCAAAGCATCGTCTTTGGGCTCTGAGACAGTGGAAGGCATAGTAGTTGTGACAACATGGATTGAAAAAATTCTCACCGATCTGAAGGTACCTGGTTAATAAGCACATTGAAGAAGTACTTATAATAATCTCTCTTTTTCCTTTTATTTTTTCTTCTGTTTTTTAATTTTTTAAAAAGTTTATTTATCTTTGGCTGCGTTCGGTCTTCATTGCTGTGCGCGGGGCTCTTTCTAGTTGCGGGAAGCAGGGGCTACTCTTTGCTGCGGTGTGCGGACTTCTCATTACAGTGGCTTCTCTTGTTGCGGAGCATGGGCTCTAGGTGTGCGGACTTCAGTAGTTGTGGCACGCAGGCTCAGTAGTTGTGGCTCGTTGGGCTCTAGAGCACAGGCTCAGCAGTTGTGGCGCACGGGCTTAGTTGCTCCACGGCATGTGGGACCTTCCTGGACCAGGGCTCGAACCCGTGTCCCCCGCATTGGCAGGCAGATTCTTAACCACTGTGCCACCAGGGAAGACCTCTTTTCTTTTTTAAAAAAAGAAAGTTCTAAGGAGTTTTCAGAGGGGAAAAGTGATTTCCTATAAAATTCTGTTTTTCCTCCGAACAGGTCCAGCATAAACGAGTTCCCTGTGGAAAGGAGGAAATTAGCCTTTTCCTAACAGCCATAGAAAACTCCTGGATTCACTTAAGGAGGAAGAAAAGGGACCGAGTGAGACAACTGAGAGAAGTTCCCCGAGCTCCCAAGAACGTCATCCAAGCCTTGGAAGAGAAAAGGTCCCCCGCTAAAGAGTCTGGCAAGAACCAAGACTTGGCTCAGGGTCCCCAGGAGAGTGCTCTGTGTGGGCCTGCTCTACAGGAAGGCGAGTCTGCTACTGTGGAGGGCCATGGCCCAAACCAGGACTCGCTTTCCCAGGAGGAAAACCCAGAACCCATGGAGGATGAAAGGAGTGAGGAAAAGGGAGAGATGGAGGTTTGGGAAAGTTGTAAAGGCTCCAGTAATGGAGCCCAGGACCAAGAGGCTTCTGAGCAATTCAGCAACCCAGTATCTGAAAAAGGGAACCATCTCCAAAGAGTGGCTGGATGTTACCTATTCAAGTGTTTGATAAACGTTAAGAAGGAGGTAGATGATGCCTTAGTTGAAATGCATTGGGTTGAGGGCCAGAACAGGGATTTGATGAACCAGCTTTGTACTTATATACGTAACCAAATTTTCAGGCTTGTTGCTAGTTAACTCCAAACTCCTTGCACAGTAAAGCAGCTTGCTTTGGAGTGTGGCCTGTGGGGTGGCAAGCTGAATCCCACCATTGGCCTGCTGGAATTATCTGAAACAAATTAATCCATTTTAAACATCCCCCTCCCTTTTTTTTTAAGTTAACAGGGCCCTGTAGTATGGTAGTTCAGAGGAAGAATTGTGATTATTTGCATCAACAAAAAGCCATCAGTAAACTCACAAGGGATTTAAACCTGACTTAAGCTGATCACCTTAGCTTTAGACTGGTTTTCTGAGGCCAAAAGGATTATTTTTGCAGTCTGATCCTGGTCAGAACTTACAGAGCATCACACTCTGTCACCCCTGGTTGCTTCCTGAGAAGGGGTGACTTTCTCAACCCCCTGGTGGAGGTGGTATACCAGATAGCCCTGTACCTTCTTCTAAAGTCACCTTCAAGACTGAAGACTTTGGGTACATATAGTTGATGACCCCTGTGTCAGTCCTGAGAAGGGAACTGGCCTAATGGTAGGTGGCGGGAGAGTCAGGGAGAGAAAGCTCAGTAATGCCAGGAAGAAGGGCCAATCAGGAAGCGCCTGGAAACGTCGGAAACATCGGCATATTCCTGACTCTTGTCTGTTTTGATGTTGGTTATTTCAGAAACAGAATTAGGGAATCAAAACTGCCAGATGTGACTGAGATACAGCAGAATGAAGCCATACCCCTACCTCCAACCTGTTTAAAGTACTATTTTGTAGCAGTTTTACTGGTGTGTAATATTTTTTAATTTGTTTCGACATTTGAAGTGGAGCTAATATAAGAGTATTCAGAATTGAAAACTGTCAATCCTGTTTGAATCCTGGGGTTGGGGAAAATATTTTCTTGGCTTTGAATGGATAGGTGATTGATGATAGAAATAAAAATGGAGTAAGATAGTTATGTGTAGTAAGTTGCGTAAGAAAGTCTCATCTATTGGCAGATAAGTTGTCGCTGATCAAAGACGGTTTTTTGGGGTTCCCTTGTAATCCCTTCTTTGTTTACCTGTTACCATTGGAGAATTCTAAGGCCGAGGTAACCATGTTCTTAAAACATGTTTCTAATTGTAGTGTCAGGGCTTGGCAGGAACGTCTCTGGAAAAGGAGTCTCTCTTTTATTCTCTTGGTGTCTCAGTTATCCTCTGCTGTGCTTGACTTTTCATGGCTTGATTTTACACCAGCAGCCTAGGGTTCTATTTAGCCTGAAATTTCTGAGTATGGTGCCAGAGCTCCTTGCTATCTGCGAAGAAGACTGCGTAGTTAAGCCACACTTTTAAAAGGTGACATTGGTTGGGGCAGAAAACTGGTGACCTTGGCATACTTTAGCAGCAGCTAGACCAGTCCCTCAGCAAAGATACAGGAAATGGAAATAGGACCATATTATACCTCCCTGTGGCCGTGGAGACAGAGCTGCAGAAGAGAACATATTAACCAACCAGTGTTCTTAACCTGGTCCGTGAACCTCTGGAGAACCCATAGCCACCTGGATTATTTCCGAAAGCTCTGGACATATTTGGGGTTTTCTTCTGGAGAGAAGGGTCCCTGACTTAGAGAGAGCAGTTAGTAACTCACTGAGGATTAGGAACCACTATGCTAGTCCAGCCTCTTCTTTGACAGGATAAGGAAACCAACACCCAGGGTCCCACAGAGCCAAGATTCATTGCAGGGCCCTAGATTCCTGTGCTCATCTCCTGTACTGACCCACACCATCCTGCTCTGCTTACCTCTTAGGACACATTGGAATCATATGCTGGACCCAAACCTAGTTTATATCTTCATAAAATTTTAGGATAAGTGAGTTAGATGACAACCATTCACTCGATAAGTGATCATTAAGTATTTGCTTGTTTGTTTCACTATAAAAGAGTAGTGTATGCTCATTATTAAAGATCTGGAAAGATGAAAGGAGAAAACAGCTTCAAAATCACCCCTAGTCTCAACCTTCTGAAGCACAGCCACTATTGGTATCTCAGTGTTTCCTTCTAGTCTCTAATCTCTTTCTGTAGATGGGGTGTGTGAGTATGTGGGTTCAACTTTGGTTGTGTTCATGCTGCAGTTTTATATTATGCTCTTTTCTCATCTGATGTCTTGTATTTTTCCATGTTGTCGCAGGAGTGCATTATTTATGCTCCTCGCCTGTTCAAACTGTGCTTCAGGTGCAGTATTAGCCTTTGTTTAAGTCTGATACTTAGAGGTCTCCAAAGAATCCTCTGTGGACCTGCAGGCCCAGGAGATGTGTCTTGTGTCTATATGTGTTTGGTGCCCCAGGTTTAAGGCCTGGTGTCATGGAGGACGTTTTGTAGGTGTTAAGGTAATGCTCTTAGAATTTAAAAAGTATGTGACAACAGAAGCTTCCAGTGCCAGAGCTGTGAGTGCCATTTTTGCATTTGTGTGTCTTCGTTTCCTTCTCTGAATAGCTATTTCTATTTAATGAGAGAACATTGAAACTTTTGAAAAAACATCTAAAAATTCTTTCACTTACGCATATACTTACAACGCCGTGTGATATGTGGTAGCCTACACCTCTGATATGGGGAAGAGGAATTTTTTTAGAAGAAATAGGTTATTGACCCAGGTATCATAATGTTGAGTGATACTTGCCGAAGTGTCTAGAGGTCAAGTTCATGTTGATGGATTGGTGTGGAATACGATCTTTGTGGTATTATCTTAAATTCTATTCTGGTCCCTTGCATTGGCTTCTGATCTCTTGATAACCAAAGTGGGAACAGAAGCTGAACTTGTTTTCCAAGGAGGGGAATAAGCTGCTTTTGTTCTTTGGAATCTGCTTTGCTTCCAGCAGTTTGGTCCCTTCACCCCACATCGTTGCCCAGGCATTCACACGCCAGAGCATCGCTGCTTGTCCTAGTAGGGTTAGTGTCTCTGTGTTAGAGTTTCAGCTGACCTTAAGGGTGCATGTGGATTACTTAAAACTTTAGTATATATTTTTAAAAACATGAAACCTCTCTTCTCTTGATAGAAATCAAAGCTTACCATGTGAGCACAGCAACTTCTAAGCTCTGACAAGTAATAAAACTGCAGGGTGTGAAAAAGATGCAAAGGCCTGTAGAAAATTCGAGGCCTCCTGTAAGCCCCTCCTTCTTACTTAAACCGAGGCATTTTCCTCTGTAGCCACATGGGGGCGTATTTGGCCCTTTTATCAACTTCACTGTGGCGTGGATAAAATAGTGTCCTTGGTATTGTCTTG
The DNA here is from genome assembly GCF_949987515.2 of Delphinus delphis. Lineage (NCBI taxonomy): Eukaryota > Metazoa > Chordata > Mammalia > Artiodactyla > Delphinidae > Delphinus > Delphinus delphis. The sequence continues at coordinate 47,234,223 of NC_082701.1, read as the reverse complement.
AAATATCCAGTTGCTACTCAGATAAACATTTTTATGGAAGCAAGTATATTTTAACATAAAAAAATTAGAGAGATAAAAGTAGAAATAAAGAAAACCCCACCACCCTGCAGTCTGGGCATAAGCTTTCAGCCTTTTTATGTTTCTTTATGGTACCAGTTGACTTGTCCTGCTACTCTAAAATATATCCAGGTTGGGTCAGTCCCTTGGATCAACTTTTTATTGGTCTCTAGTTAATGGGGGTACCAGAGGGGGATGTTTAGTGATTTTAAATAGTAACTTTTCAAAAGCTTTATGTTGCAGGAAGAGTAATATAGAGAGCCTTAAGAAAGAAGCTGCTTTCAATCTTCTTTTGTCTTTTAATTCTTGTTTTGGTTTATCTGGCTGCTGGAGAGCATGCATGTGCTGTGTTATTTACATAAAACATTGTCACAGTTGGTTCTGTGTTAGGTATATTATACAGGTTAGCTGGGCCTTCTTTTCCACAAGAGGTGTTTCTGTGTGGAACATGTCTGTCACTAACCCTGGGTCTGTGTGGGCTCAAGGGGAAACTCCATCTGCCCTTATTTTTATGGCCGAGGAGGAACAGATGTCCTAGGTGGCCATGCAAGAGACCTGTACATGAGGAGGAAGAAGGTCCAGTTTGGGAAACTAAGGAACCCTCTGAGAGAAGGAAGGTCTCAAAGGTGCAGCAGTTTTACAGCCAGCCAGGAGGTGCCCTGGGAAAGGGATGTGACCACAACTTTTTTGGAGAAGTTAATGCTCAGGAGAATCAGTTTGCTGAATGGGCACTAACCCCAGGAAAACCCAGAAGAGGCTTTACTGGTGAGAATGGATTGGCCTCTGCCTCTTGGAGCAGGGCATTGATGGTCTTGAACTTCCTAATGCTCCCAAGTACAAACCTCTTGGTGCTCGTGCCAGTACAGTATTAGAAAGCCCTGCGTGAGGCTCACCCACGAGCAGCAGGGCCTCACACACATACCAGAGAGTTCCTGCTCTGCTCTGTAAAGACATTCAGATCCTCTGCTGTGACTCACCCAAATGACTAAAACAGCGGTTTATGTTTTTCAATTGCTGGTTGGAACAGCTAATGCTGCCTTTCGGAGGCTTTGCTTTTACCCCAGGGGACTGTGTTGTGACTGAAGGCCTTGCAGCTCTGCATGCCCTTTGAGGTGCAGCCTCTCTGCCGCTCTCAGCCCCAGCAGAGACATGGGGGGCTCCGGCTCTCTTCAGGGAAGTGAGGGACCACAGGTGCTTATTAGGAGCCAGGGAACGGAGGTAAGACGGAGTGGACCAGAAAGTGCAGGGGAGCGGAAAACAGAGAAGAGCACAGCCTTCACAGTTCATCAGACCTGGGTCTGCGTTCCAGTTCTACTTACAGGGTCAGTCATTCTCACTAAAGCTTGGATTCCTCATACAAACGTTGAAGAATTCTTGCTTCCCAGAGTTGTAGCAGCAGTTAAGTGAGAGAAATACTAAAGCACCTGGGAGAGTCCATGAACAAAGAGTAGGCGTCTCAACTTGCTCACCTCTTTTTAGTCTCCTTTGAGTTTTCAATCTCTGGTCAGAAAATCTTCTACCAGGAGACTCAGGTGAAAAGGCTGAGACCTCAAGTGTATAACTGCGGGTGTAGACTGCTACTCTCTGACTGAGAGCAAAATCCAAGCTCCTGTGTACTGGGAGGATGAACAGGGAACCAGTACTTATTGTCCGTCCTCTATGTAAATTCTCTGACTTAGTAACCCTTCAAAGAAGTATGGAGTCCCTGTGTGATCAGTTAAAGAAGTGGCAGCTCAGAGAACTTAAGTGACTTGCCCTAAGGTTGTTCACAGAGCTAAGTCACAGAGGTGGGACTTGAACTCAGGTCCAGAGATAAGAGACTGAGATTTCATACCAAATCTCAAGATTCATAACAAGTGCTACACTGAGGGTGGAAATAGGCTTCTGGGCTTATTTGACCCATCTCTAGGGAAGGAGACTTCAATTATATGACACAGGGAATAGAAAAGCATCTCTTACCCACCTTCACAATGTAGCATTTGAAGGTAATTTTCCAGCCTATGATCAGTGAACAAGATGTAATAAGTGAAATTGCTTATAATTAGTTCTTAACTTATGCTACCAAATCTTTATAGAATTTTGTATTTGGCAGTAGTACAGATAATTAAGTAGATAGCAAAACCACAAAATAAAATGTCTAATGCAAGCACATGTTGCATCAGAATCAACGTACAATAACCGATAATTAGGTAACGACTCTTTTGACAATATGTAATTGTATAATAACAGAAGAAAGTTTTTTTTTTTTTTAGGCAGCATCAAATATTTCACTTACAGAATGCAAAACTGACGTATTTTCTGATCTTGCTGGAGAAGGTAACAATTGTTATAAAAATAGCAAGTCTTCTTCCCCAGGTAGAGGAATGGACTGTGTAAATCTGGAGAGAAGGAAAGGCTGCCTGCCATCGGGTGGGCCCATTCAGGGAGTGTGACTGAGCGTCTGGGAGCAGAGCCGGGAAGTCCCCAGCTGGGGGCGGGCCCTGGCAGCCATGCAGGGAAGCCTGTGCTGCTTCTGCCCAAAAGAAGGCTGCCCAGGGAGCGCCGCTGAGCCTGGGGCAGTGGGTGAGAGCGGGCTTGCTCCCCTACGTTTGTAATTCCAGGCGCTCTTGGGTTTTGTTCTCTTTTGCTTTTTTAAAAAATTTATTTTATTTATATATTTTTGGCTGAGTTGGGTCTTCGTTGCTGCTCGCGGTCTTTCTCTAGTTGTGGAGAGCGGGGGCTACTCTTCGTTGAGGTGCGCAGGCTTCTCCTTGTGGTGGCTTCTCTTGTTGCGGAGCACAGGCTCTAGGTATGCGGGCTTCAGTAGTTGTGGCTCAGAGGCTCTAGAGCGCAGGCTCAGTAGTTGTGGTGCACGGGCTTAGTTGCTCTGCAGCATGTGGGATCTTCCCAGACCAGGGCTCGAACCCGTGTCCCCTGCATTGGCAGGCGGATTCTTAACCACTGTGCCACCAGGGAAGCCCTCCAGAGGCTTTTGATACGGTGTCTCTTGCTGGGAAATGGGCATTCGCAGTCTGGTCAGGATCCCTAATTCAGGTATGTTTGTCCCAGGATCTGCCTTCGGGGGCCAAATGTGGGGCTTATGGGTCAAACGCTGGCCTCCATTTCAGCGAAGTCTAGATGAGCACTAATGAGGACTTTCATTCACAAAGGGAAGTATTTCCTCATCTTCTACACCAGGGGCCAGGCGAGAAGGGCTGGAGCTCCCACTAATGGAGTACTCCTGCTATGAAGTAGCTTTTTTTCGATTCCGGTTGTTATTGCCATGCAGAAATGGCTGCCCAGTGTTGTTGGGTCTTCCTCTTCTTTCTTGAGGAAATCCAGAAATCCAGATTTAGGAGAAATATGTAAACCCTAACAGCGAATTCAGTATTGTATAGAGACCTGGTAGACCACCAGTTTGTGGCCTCTTCTACCACCAAGTGGTAGAAGTGTCTACATGTTTGCTGCCTCCACTTTCCTCACTCTTTATTTCAGCTACTGAAGTCTGGTTGCTGCCTACCCTCCCATTTTAAGAGTTCTCCTCACCTCTTAAAGGGAGAATCCCAAAGATTCTATCCATGGGCCTCGCTTTTTTCTCTCACTTGTGGCTGACCGTGTCCACTCCGTGACTTCAGTCCTGCTCACTCCTACATTCATCACGCCCAAGTCTAGGCCTTTCCTCAACTTCCAACACCCACGTAGCTAGCCACCCAGTGGACACCTTCCCCGGGTCTGTGGCTGTGCAAACTCAGCTTGTCTGCCCCTGCTTCTCTCCTGTGTTCTCGGCCACCACGCACCCAGCCGTCCACGTTAGAAATCTCCGCGTCTCCCTCTCCTCACCACCTTCGAAAGAGCCCCGGAATCCAGCCCAGCCTCTCCAGCCCTGGTGCCAGTGCCTTAGTGCTGTTCCACACCTCTCACCTGGACTGTGAGGGAAGCCTGAACTGTCTCTGGGGGGTTTCAGGGCTAAGCAGCACAAAGAGCAGGTTTAGATGCGTTAGGGGGAGGGGGTGAAGAAACAGAAAGAAAAACTAGGTATGAGGCCCTTCCTGAGGAAGCACGGGAGAACTTTTCCCCTTTAACATAATTTCATTTTACGAAAGTAATGTTTTCATTGTAAGAACTTTAGAAAATAATAAAAGTTTATAATTCCACTACTCAAATGGAGTTATTTTACATTTTGTTATCTTAGTATTTTTATAGGCATATATATTTTTAAACAGCAAATGTGGAGTCACGTTCTGTGTTACTATTTTATAAACGTTTTCATTTAGCAATATATTGTGATAACCTTTTTCTGATTATAAAATTAATCCATGTGTGGGAAAACTTGTGAAAATAAAAATTACCGGTAATTGCACTGCCCAAAAACAACCACTGTTAACATTTTCGTTTATTAGCAACCCGGTTTTCTTCACGTGCCGTATTGTGAGCATCACTTCACGAAACCAGTTGTTCCTTGTTGGAAATTCAGGTTTTCTGGTTTTCACTTCTGTAAATAATGCTTAGTGAATATGTTTGTACAGAAGTGTTTATGTGTTTTCTTATTGCTTTAGGATAAATTTATGTAAGGATTACTGAAGCAGAAGGGATAATGCTCTTTTAAAGGCTTTCCATATATATTGCCAATTTGTTCACTGAAAAAGTTGTGCTACTTTACATTTCCACAAGTGTCTGTTTTTACCACACATTTGATAGCACTAGAAGGCCAGTTTTAAAAAGTCCTTTATCAACTGATAAAGAATATTTTCACTGTTTTAATTTTATCATGGTATTGCAAGGCCAAACATTTTCATATATATATTATGTTACTTCATATATTTATTGTTTTATGAATTTTAAATTATGTTCTACGTTCACTTTTCTATCCAAGTATTCTTTTTGTTATTGAAATTGCAAGGGCACATCTTGCCAATATTTCCCTCCATTTTGTCATTTACCTTTTGTTCTTGTTTATGGTGGGTGATAATTATTTTGTTTTTACAGTCAAGGAGCTTTTAGAGGGCTTATATAATCACATCTGCCAAAACTGTTCCTTTATATTTTCTTTGTTTGCCTTTATGGGTAGAAACCTCTTTCACCACCCTTGGAGCGGAAAAATGTTTGCCTGTATTTTATTATGGCTCTTTTTGACATTATTTTTTACATTTAACACTTGCATTTATGTTGGTGTGTGTTGTAAGTTATAAGGACTTAATTGTGTTTAGTGAATGGTTCAGACTTATCACAGAGTAAACTCTTCAGAGAGATGACTGGTGAACTCTAGCACTGCTGTGTGAGGTGTCTGTGATGGGAACAGGGACTCAAGTGGGCTGGGGGCTGGGGGCTCGGGAACAGGGGTATGTACTATCCCAGCCCCCAGCCTGGAAGTGGGAGGAGAGGCACTGGCTGGAATGTGGCTCCTCGAGAGTCCTAGAGTGTCCCCAGCACTGCCCAGTATAGACTCTCCCAATGGGCCCCGGTCCCTTGGTAAGAAATCCGGTTGTGGGCATGGAGCTGAGCCCTGGATGGAGGCAGTCCAGCCAGTAAGAGGCCACTGGTCCAGGCCCTACGTACTCTTCTGAGAGAGCATCAGTCACTAGCGCAGGTAGCTGATATCTTGAGTTTTAAAGACTTGATCTGCAGGCTTGCTTTTACGTGTGAGCTTGGATTGGCTGTGACCGAGGACCAGAGTCCTTTGTGTGGGGCACTGATTGCATTCCAGCCCCTCTGCCCTGGGAGGGGCCTTCCCTGTCTTTGACATCCACCACCCCCACTGATCCAGCTGGCTCTTGACTCTGATTGCAAGACTCCGCCTCCCTCTACTAATAACTTTGCCCAGTCTCACTCCCATGACCTGAATTAACTTACTCTCATAAAGCCACCTCTTGTTTGTCTTCAAAGGAGTAACTGAAGTCCTCATCCTTTCCCTTGTGCCTTTCCCCTTTGATCAGCTTCCTCCTTCCCAAGTCATCCATGGACCCCATCTCTCTAGCTGTACTGCTTGCTTGCTAGCCGCCTTGGTTTCTCAGAAAAGCTCAGAGTGTGTGTCTCCTCCCTTTTTGCTTCTGAACTGCATTTCTTTCCTTACTACTCAGTATCCACACCCAGGGCGGTTGCCTGGATAAAAATCTGCCCCTTTCCCCCAGTCACCTTTTCAAGCCAGACATAAGCGCCAGTGAAGAATGGCTGTCTACCTGGGCCTGATCTTCATTCCTCAGAGTGGCCTGAGGCAGTACAGTGTCCTCTGAGTCCCTGGATCCTAAGTTTGATTCTCTTTCCTTGCCTTCTCAGTCACCTGCTAAGCTTGTTTATCGGGCACCACTAAGCAAAGTCAATGAGTATTTCTGTCTTCAGCCAGCTCCCCATCATCAGCCATTTCTGTGAGGTTTTCAAGGACCCTGGACCCTCCTCCCCAGGTTGAGCTGTCCCACACACTCCAAAGAGAACCAGGCCACTTCTCATCCCAGCTAACACTAAGCAGCTTTGTGACCTTGGATAAAACACCTCTTGGGAGATGGGTCTAGGTGATTGAAACTCTTCCAGTTCTGCCATTGTGTGAGCCAATGAAGAGGAAGTAGGTGAACGGGAAGGCTGGACTTGACTGTATCAGTTTCATAGGTTCAGGAGAGGTCCTTTGACAACTCACCAGGAGTAGAGGAAGGTGGGTGAAGACTTCAGTGAAAAGAGTATATCAGTACCCTTCCTTACAGATCTTTATATAGTCCTCTGATCTCTTGTGCTACACCCAGCATGGTGGGAGAGAGCAAAGCTTTACCTTTTCCGGGTATCGCTGTGGAATTGAGTTCAGCTCTGTGATCTTTTACCCCACTCTGGCTTACCAAAGTTCCCCTGGCCTTGGCTATGAAGATAGCCCAGTGTCTGGCACATGTTAGGCACACAGTAAATATTTGTGAAAAGAACGTCGTGTACTGTTGTACTGTGTCCCTGGGTGTACTAGTCTTCTGTCTTTCCCTCTTCATCTCTCAGCTTTCTCCCTTTGGTCTTGTTTTAACTATAATAGGTGAAAAGCTCTCCAAGACAACTTGCATAATTTGAGAAGTCAGGCCTACAGGGTTAGGACATTTGGGATCTGGTATACTTGTTCTATGGCTTCACACTCTTTCCTTCATCTTATTGTTTTTATGTTTTGGAGGGTCAGGGAATTGATCTGCATAGCTCTTAGGGTTATGTATATATGTAGAGTTTTGTTGGGGTGAATGGTGGGGGGATCGGAGACAGCCTCATTAGGGAATGTCACTAGCTCAGCATATTAAACAATTGAGGGGGTTGGGAACTCCCTGGTGGTCCAGTGGTTAGGACTCAGCACTTTCACTGCTGTGGGCCGAGGTTTGATCCCTGTTCGGGGAACTAAGATCTCACAAGCCATGATGCCAAAAAAAACCAAAAACAAAACATTCAGGGGGTTGAACTGGGCCTTGGGGTACAAAAGACTTGAGGAGGAAGAGTGGAAATAGAAAATCCTCCCATGAGAATTACACAATGATGGATGGGCCAGGTTTCCTCCCGCCCCAAAGGTACTAAGCACTAGAAGCCATAAAGAAACTTTAGGAACAACTTTTTGGAAATGGCTGGGCTTTGATTTATTCCCCAAACATGCTAATCTTTCTGCTGAAACATCAAAAAGACTTTCCCTTGACTGAATAAATGGCCAGCTTCTACCTGAGCTCCACCCCCTTGCAACCGGAAGCTGGCTAAAATGCAACAGCCCTCCTATTCACTCCTCTCCTTTATCCTCCCCTCTCCTTTATCCTCCCCCTTGCCACAGGTATCTGTCTCCCATCCCCACAGTCCCTTCCCCAACAAGAATAACCTTGGTTCATGAGAAACTCTGGTCATTTTCAGGCTCCTGTTGGCAGCAACAGGCCCAGGAAAAGCCTCCTTTCTAAACCCTTGCTTTTTGCCTAACATACCCTGGCTGCTGTCCCCACATGACCCAAATAAACAGATGATCATGTGAAGCCAGGAAGGCTGTTTGTTTTAAATAACGAGCATCTCCACTAAGCTCTGGAGCAGATGGGTTATTGGGGACAAGGGAGAGGTTGGCATTTGAATTCTGTGTTCACCCCACTTTTACCTCCTGCTTCCCCACCCCTGAAGGAAAAGCTGTCTTCAGAGCACTACTTTTCAGAGGGGTGCCTTTGTGCTGTGACAGAGCTGGTCCCTGACGAGTCAGAAAAATTGGACTTCAGCCTCTAGAAGAGACTTCAGGGCTGTGCGAGTGCCATGACCACTTGAGGAAGGCAGAAGGGCACAGCTGGAGGTCGCTCTCTGAGCATCCTGGGCCACTGGGCAGAATGGTACAGTGCTGACCCCTAACAAAGTGAGAACTTGGTCAGCAACATTATCTCAAGTCACTTACATATATAAGACTGTGTGTGTGTGTGTGTGTATACACACACAGAGCAGGTATCAGACACCTTAAAGGAAGCAATGTTGGGACTAGCACAGATCTAGCCTTCCAAGGAGAAAAGCATTCATCCTGCAAATAAGAACTTGGCTGTTAGTTACTGCTCTGATCCCCTGTTGCTTTCCAGCTTCATCATAAAGCCAGTGTCACCCTGTCATTTGTGTGTAATGGCCCCTCTCTGCTCAGCTACAGATGGTGGGGCATTAAGTGTGCAAAGATCAGAGGCCCCTGTAGACTGGTTCTGGCAAACAACCCCCTTCCTCCTGTTCACTAGGTTCTTGATTTCCAGAATCTGTGCAGATTTTCTTTCCCTGGCATGCATTATGACCTCAAAGGAAAGGCACAAAGCCAGCAAGCATCATTTGTACACCTTTTATATGTGTCTAGCTCTCCTCTAGTTCCCCAGATAGGACTGTACCCCTCTAACGGCAAAGTGGGGATGGAATGGGATGGATTGATCTGCCACTTAGCCAACCTCATAAAGGTTTGCTTTCTGGCTTTGTATGATGGTGAAGCCCAGGCCACAAGATCCTGAACGCAACTGGCACTGTCCCACTCTAATTAGAACTGATTAGCAAAGAAAGGAATCTGGGGCCAAGATCCAGGGGCCTTAGGCTTGCGGGCATTGGCACAGCAGAGCTGGACATGCTCCAGGGAGCCCCAAATATGCCTTCAGCTTGCCTATGCCTGTCACTACCAACTGTACAGGTGGGGTTTGTGTGGCCTCCTGTGCAGTACAGCAGGGTTTCAGGTGAAGATTTTTAGTGTCCCCCCTCCCCCACCACAATATGTTAAGTGGTCAGACCCCCCCCTTCCCATGCGAGCAGTTTGGTAGTCCTCCACTTTTTTCTGTTTGACCCAGAACTGCCTTCAGAACAGTCATCCGTGGGGTAAGGAATAAATGCTGCTCCTGCGGGGCAAGGAGGAACTGGAATACTGAGTGACCTTAGACATGTCCCTTCTTGTCTCTGGGCCTCAGTTTCCTTATCTGAAAAATGAGAGAATTTGGGCAAGCTGACCTCAAAAAGGACTAACTTTCTAATTGTATCCCCAGGCGCCCCCAAACTCTAGCACAAGAAGAGGCCGTAACGAGCGCCAGCCGGGGTCCCGGCCCCCGCAGCGAGTACGGTTGTGGCCGGGCGGAGTGGCCCCGCCCCCGCTCCCCGCCCGCGGCCTCAGTCGCCCAGCCACTGGGAGGGCCGAGTTTCCGCCTTCCACGTTGTTGTTCCCGATTTGCGCCACGCCCCCTTGGTCTGGGCTGTGGACGCTTCGCCGTAACCGCCCTCAGCCTGGCCCCAGAGCAAAGGGCGGCCTCTTGGATGGCACAGTTGGAGTCTCCACCCGCATCAGACACGCGTGGACAAAGACGAGAGTTTAGAGGAAGGAGAGAGAGAGGCTTGGTTTGAAAGGGAGGGTGGTGAAAAGGAAAGGGTAGGTCAGGGCACAACTGCAGAATTTCCCTCTCAGCGTCCCACCCTCCACACTGTGGCCCCATCCGCACCGGCGAATGTGACCCTTTAGACACTGGCCCTTTAAACAGAGGGCTGGCGGCGCGGGGTGTCCATGTGGAGCTGCTCCATGCCGTGTTGTCCTGCCCGCCCATTGGCCCGCGGCCCGGTGACATCGCCTAATAGGATGCGAACGCACTGCGGGGGGAGGAACGGAGACAAAACGCGGAACCGGATCTCCACTCCGCTCCCTCCGTCTGTTCTCTGGCAGCCTCCTGCCGTCAGCTCCGCCCAGGGGCGGATCCCGGGGGAATTGCGACAGCCTGGTGGTTGCAGGAATTAGGTCACGTGTGGGTAGGGAGCGGAGACCCAAGGGTCAGGCCAATCTCTACCATTCTAAGGTTTCCCTGACCTGGAATATCTTTATTTGAGCTAACTTAAGTCCTGAATTTTCCACCCCTCTTTCCCTCCAGCAGGACAAATTTCGTTGTGAATGACCCAAACACGCCGCCGTTGCTCAACTTGTGGCTGGCAATCGGGGCGGGGCGAGGCGGGAAAGCGGAAATGCAGGGCGCGAACCCTGCTGGAACTTCTCCCACTCCCACCCCCACCCAGGCCACGTGTGCGCGCGCCGTCTCGAGTGGGCGGGGCCAGCCCGCCCTGGACCCCGCCCCTCCCTTCAGGAGACGCCGCGGCCCTGCGGGCGGGGGCTCCGGTCCGGGCTTTGGCTGCCGCCCCGGTGTAGTAGCGGGGGCGGCGGCCGGGGGCAGCGCGGCTCCTTCCCTTGTTGTGTGTGTCGGTGCCTCCTCGCCATCTTGTTGCAAAGCCTTTTCTTGTCGGCGGGACTCCTGGGGGCAGCGGGGCGGGAGGCATCAGAAGGGAGGAAGAGAGGGAGGGGAAGGAGGCAGGCAGTGCCGCCTTTTTTTTTTTTTTCTTGCATCAATTTTTTTTAATTTGCAAATTACATTTTGCAAACATTTGGGGAGACCTTGATTTTTCTCCCCGTGCTCCCCCGTTCTTCCCTGTGGAGTGCGCTGTGCCGCCCAGTCCTGTTGCCCCCCGGAGGTGATCCCTCCCTCCTGCCTGCCCGCCAGCCTGACCTGTGCCCGGTTTGCGGGCCGCAGTCTCGGCCCCGGCGCGCCCCCGGCAGCTTTCGGCGCGATGAGCATAGAGACGTTACTGGAGGCGGCCCGCTTCCTGGAATGGCAAGCACAGCAACAACAGAGAGCACGTGGTGAGCGGCCGGGCTGGGCCCCTGGGGCACCAGGGAAGGGGAGGCGAGCGACCCCGGTCCCCGATCCCACGCGAAACCGCGAGCGGTACCCCCCTCCCGGGCGGCCCGCGAAGCCGGGCAGTGCAAGAATCCACGCAAGAGCCGCCGCCCGGGGAGGAGTGTTGTGGGCAGTGAGATTAATGAATTCATTAACATGCAGGGAGGACCCGGCTCCTGTGGACGCCACCCCAGCTGCCTACCACCCCTTGTGCCACCTTTCGTGGGGGGCTTCTTTCCCGTGGGCCAGCGGCGCCCTCGGTAGGGCTGAGGATGTGCGAGCCGGGGGGTGGGGTGAGGAATGGTGTTGCGTGGGGGTGGCAGACCCGCGCGTGTGTGCGTGTATGCACGGGGGATGTGTGATGCGAGGCTCGATGAGAGCGGATGGATGGACGTGTACACGGGCGAGTGTCTAGTGCACACGAGTGGGCGTGTGTGTAATGGAGTGGGGGGTGGAATTACTCTACGCGGAGCAGCTCCCCGGCTTCCCTGGCCCTGTGCGGGGGGCGCTCCCGGCATATCTACGCGCCGCTTGGGGCGGAGGCGGCCTTTGCAGAATAAAATGACATCGCGTGTCTTATGATCCTGGCCAGCCCCGCCTGACCCCGCCTCTCAGAGCTGGGCTGGGTCGCGCGTCAAGGGTTTGGGTGAGAGCCGGACTGATTGGACATCTGCGAAACGGCCCGCAGGTCTCCGGGGGCAGCCCCCGGGCCCCCCTTGCTGCCCCCCACTTTAGCCGGTGTGGAATGTGGCGTGTCTGCGCGTTCCAAACCCGCTCTCGGCTGGAATGTTGCGTGTGCCTGCGTTCCAAGCCCGTTGGTTACACCGGGTGGTGACGTGGACCGGCCCCGCCCCCGACCACGTGCACGGGGGACACTCCCGCTGGGGACGGCGCAGCCCAGCCCCTCCCAGCCGCCTCGCGCTCGGCCGGGGGCGGGGCCTGGGCGGGGCTGGCTAGGGGCCTGGCGCCGGGTTGGGCCCTGGCTCTGGCCGCTGGGCATCTCCTTGGGAGAGCCTTTGCCCTACGAGGGAGGAGCCGAGCTCACCTGTCGGTTCTCCCCCCAAAGTCCTGTTTTTGATCCTGGGGCTAGGGAAACCCTCAGAATCACTGGACATATAGAGCTCACATACTCCCACTGACCCCCCCAAGACGTTCTCACCAGGGCTCCCTGGCAGCACCCCCGGCCGCGGTGTGGAATGAACTAGGCGAGAAGGGGCAAACTTTGGTGCTCTCTCGACAGCGGGGAGACGGAGATTTGCGATGCCCCCTATCCCCACGCGCCGTTGTTGGTAGACCCCAGCTTCAGGGTACTGCAGAAATAGGGACTGGGGGAAGACCTCCGTTTTCCGGACTGCTGCGAGGGCCGCAGCCCTGGCTCGGCGTGCGTGCAATATCCGGGGACTGCTGTTCTCTCCAACCGCCCCCCCCCCCCAAGCCCTTCGGCCGGGTCGGTTGTGGTGAAGAGAGTGCTTCGCCCTCCTTTCCTTTCTCTCTGCCTATTGTTGCTTCAATGATGAGTCATGCAGGAGGTAGTAGTGTGTGTTGTGTGCGCGCGCGCGCCTGCAGCGTGTACCGCCGCCGCCGCCGCTCCAGCGGGCGGGGGAAGCAGCAGTGGACCAGGGGCGGGAGAGCGGCGGGTCAACCGGCCTCTCAAGGTCAAGAGTCACTCGAGATATGTGAGACCGACAGTGCTTGGGTTTTCGGAACTGATGGGCCAGGACGTCAGCTCACGCGCCCCTCCCCCTTGTCTTCGAGGTCCAGAGCAGGGTCAGGTGTTGGGCAGTGCAGGTGGTGACCGAGAATGTCTTGCGTGCCGGACCAGCGGCACGGGGAGGAGTGTGCACAAGATTTGGAGAGACTGAGTCACCTGCTGCCACCATCAGCACAATGCAATTCAGGAGTTCCTATTGTGTCCCTTCTGTGTACTGCCCACTGTGCTAGGAGGCAACAGGATTGACCCTGCTGTTGCTCCAAGGGAACACTCACTTCAGCTTCACTTTACCCGCAGGCTGGTTGGCCATATGGGGGAGGGGAGAAGACCCTCACTGTCATGTCTACCATGCTTTCCAAAATAAGTCAGTCCAGAGCTGACAGTAAGAACCACAGGGATGACTTGAGCAACACTTGGAAGGAACATGGGAATGGCTCTCCTCTAAGAAGTTTCAGAGCCCTGCCCCTCCTCCAGGTGGTGAGAACTGGGGACAGGGAGCTGAGGTGAGGCTTCTTGTTGGTGGGGCAGGGGGACTTAGGGGATGGATGGATGGATGCTGGAAAGCCGGGTTTACTCCAAAAACTCACGTGTAGATAGCCAGACCTGGCTGCAGCAGCTTAATCTCTGCAGTTCATTATTTTCTCTTACTAGAGGTTCTGTCCTCTAACTTGGGGTGGGAAAAAATGGGAGAGAAGGGGGTGCTGGTGAGCCGGCTGACCAGAACTGCTTTCTGGGGGTGTGTACCTCATGGGCAGCCCTGAACAGGGATCCTCTCATCTGGGCCCCCGTTCAACCTCAAGCCTCAAGTGACAGTTTATTGACCTAGACCAGCCAGTTTGCTCAAATGATGAACCGAGGATGTGTGTGCATGTGCGTGTTTGTGCACGAGGGGAGAGAGGAAAGGGCAAGGCCATCCTGGTGGCCAGCAGGAAGGCCTGGTCATTTCCAGCAGTCATAGGAGTGACTCAAATGGGACCCTCTTCTCTACCTGAGCTAGTCGCACCCTGTGCCTGCCTCGTGCACCAAGTTCCCTGTTACGTGTAGAAGGGGAAAATGCCCCTGAACATTGGGGGCCACCACCTGGTGTGGACTCCTTTGGCCCCAGGTCTGTGCCTGCTGAGCCCCTAGGCCACAGTGGCTTGGGGGAAGCTCAGAGCCCATACTCTTCACTGTCGGCCTGGACCCTTGGCCCCTGGATCACCCAGAAGGGTCATGCAAAATTCACTGGGGGCAGCTTCTGGGCAGAGCCCAGGGAAGGTGCCAGAGTATGTGTGTGAGAAGAGGGGTGCACCCAAGGGTGCAGCAGAGCATTATTTTGAAGAGCCTAAACCCATATTTACTAAAACCCAGTTCGCTCTCCCCACTTTGTTTCCCCCGCCCAGTGCACAGGAAGGGGGTCAGTGCTGGGTGGGGAATGAAGGCAGGAGGCTGTAGTGGGCTGGATCTGGCCTGGGGCGCCCCCTCTTCTTCACCATCAGTTAAGCTTTTTCATGCTGATCCAGGTGTGATAGAGCTTGGCCATTCACCTGGGTCCTTCCTGGCTTCTGTGAAACGTGCCTGCCTGGCCCTGGAAGAGAGAGGGTAGGTGAGAAGGAGGTTGCCATCTCCTGGGTGCGCTTTGGAGTTGACTTAAAATATGGGGAATACGAGGTTTGCCTTCATTCTAGGTTCCCAGAGCACCTGGTCTTGGGGTTCGGGGCCCTGTCTGTCCCCCTGCTTGTGGGAGAGTGGAACACTTGCTCCAAGGCCAATGAAAGTTCAGGTCCTGGATCAAAGGAATGGAGATGGGGCTGTTTTGGGCCCTGAGCTCCAGGACCTTGTCTTGGGGGTGGGGTGGGGGGAGGTGGGGAGCGGACTGGGGATGTCCCAGGCTGGGCCTGAGAAGGGTTCCTTTCCCAGTGTGGCCTGTGGGAAGCAGGAGCGCAGAGAGCTGGTTTTCTCTGGGCCTGTAACAGAAGCCAGTGCTGCTGGCTTCAGCAGCAAGCTGGTGCAGGCCTGCCGGCTTCCCTTCCTGAGGGGCAGGGGAGACGCGGAAGAGGCCGTGCCTGCTGACTCCAGCCCTTGAATGCTGGCTGCTGGGAAACCACTGAGTGCTTGCCCTCTCAGAACACTTCCCCGTACTTCCTCCTTCGCCTCTTCTTCTCTGTGGGAGGGAGGCGCTCTGAGCAGGCCTGGCTCACACTCAAGTCGTTGATTGGCCAAAGGGCCCTGAGGCCTCACGTTCTGGGGGGGGTGCTGAGCCCAAAGACCTGTGTGGTGGGGTGCTCTTCTCCCCAGGGGGCACTTAGCTAACCTTGCCCCCTAGCCCCACCCCTTGTGGGTGGTGTGTTTGGGGGTGGTGTGTTTGGGGCGTGTCGGCCCTGTGCTGTCAGCTCTGTTAGTCAGCAGCGTGGTGAATCGGGACAGGAGGAAGGGCTGGTTGACCAGCCTGCTCCCTGGCCTGGGGGCTTCAGCCGCTCCCCTGGGCCCTGGCCCAAACCTGTAGCCTGGGAACTAGAATGGTGGGGGGCAGGGTGGGGATGGAGAGGGGCCTCTGAATCGGGAGGGGCCTCTCCCTTTGCCCTGTTCTCAGCCCACTGCTGAGCAGGCCTCTCTTTCTGGCGGAGCTTTTGGCAGAGATGCTGAACTGAGGCGTGCAAGGTTGTTGGAGCTCACTGCCCTGTTCAACCCCCGTTTAAAAGCCCTGCTTTCCTTTCTGCTTGCCTCTTACTTTCTTACTTTTGTAGTTTTTGCTGCTGGTGGTGGTGGGGAATAAGTTCCAGCACAACAAAGGGCAGAGAAGGACCAGGTGCATTTTGGGTATAGACCTTGAGGAAACAGGCTTTGGGACCTAGCCTCGGAGTCCGGAGTCCTGGGCCTAGTTTCCTCACATGGGAGCTGAAGGTGATATCCCTGCCCTGCTTGCGCTGTGGGGCTCTTGTGAGATACAGGGTGTGTGTGTGTGTGTGTGTGTGTGTGTGTGTGTGTGTGTGCGCGTGCGCACGCGTATAGACACCTAGTGAGCATACGTTGGCACAGCAAGTACCAAGCATTCACCAGGTGTCAGAAGACCTGGCTGGGTTTAGCCCCAGTTTTACCTTTGACTCACAGTATGACCCTCAACAAATCATTTTGCCTCTTTGAGCTAATTTATCTCATCTATGAAATGAAGGTACCGCCTGCCCTCTAGAAGGTACCTCCCCAGAATCTAGGATTTGACCACTTCCTCTATTCTCCTGGTGGCCTGTGAGGTCATTTGTGGGCGGGCCTTTACTCACCTCATCTATCACTCCCTCCCCTTAGCCTTGCAGCCCCTGCTCATCACCTGCTTACTTCAACATTCAGGGTGCCTGGCCTCCAGCACCCTCACTGACAGCTCCTGCTCGGCCTTTCCACAGCCTCTTTCTTCCCCCAGCCTGGATTGTTATCCCTGTTATTTGTCGTATCCCCTCACCCCACCCCCATCTATGAGCTCCCCAACAGCAAGGACCAGGAGTCTGTTTTATTTGATCACTGCTGTGTCCCCAGCGCTTAGCCCAGTGCTGAACTATCGAGTGTGGATGAGTATTTGTGGTGTCACCGGGTGCTGCCTGGGATGGGGTCAGAGGAGGGGTTGCACCTGGAGGACAGGTGAAGCTGGGGCCCAGGACCGCCGGCCCTGCTGAGACACCCCTGGCGTTCTCTCTGTGTAGAGGAACAGGAGCGGCTTCGCCTGGAGCGGGAGCGGGAGCGGGAGCAGCAGCAGGCCAGCAGCCTGGCCAGGCTGGCCCACGCCCTGCCGGTGGAGGAACCCCGCATCGAGGCACCGCCCCTGCCTCTGTCGCCGCCCGCGCCCCCGCCGGCACCCCCGCCCCCGCTGGCCACCCCCACCCCACTGACTGTCATCCCTATTCCTGTAGTGACCAGCTCCCCTCAGCCTCTGCCCCCGCCCCCACCTCTGCCCCTGGCACCTCGCCAGCCGGCTCTGGTTAGCGCCCCTGGACTCAGCATTAAGGAGTCGGCCCCCCTTCCCACCAGGCCGCAGGGGCCCACTCCTTCTCCTCTACTGCCGGACTCCAAGGCCTCCGTTCCACCCACTGGCAGCCCCAAGCCTTTGCAGCCCCTCCCCACACCCATCCTGACCATCGCCCCACACCCTGGAGTCCAGCCCCAGCTGGCCCCCCAGCAGCCACCCCCATCCACTCTTGGGACCCTGAAGCTGGCACCCGCTGAAGAAGTCAAATCCAGCGAACAGAAGAAGAGGCCTGGGGGGTGAGTGAGGTGTGGCACAGGGGCTGGTGGGATGGAAAGGAGAACCAACGGCCCACAGCCTGAGCGGTGTGCAAGAGAGAAAGTACCCTCCCAAGCTAGCCTGGCAGAGCCACGGCCCTGCCTCCCCAGCCCAGAAGCGCCTTCCTATATTTGGATATGTCCTCACCCTGGGAGTGGGGAATGGTCATTGCCCTCTGTTCTTCTCAGGCTTCTGTGTTTTCTGACGCCCTCCAAGGTTGAGGCTAATGGCATTTCAAGGCCTTTGGACAGGGTATTGGATTATGGGGCTCTTGGGTAAGGGCCGGGGTCCACTGGCTATCCCAGGAGCCCTTCACAGGTGCATGGATGTGATGGAAGGTAAAGGGGTTGTGAATTACGAGCCTACATGTGCCCTCCAGGGGGTGTATGCCCCACGAAACAGGGCGAACAACTGAACAGCTCTCATCGCTGCTTCTCTAGAGAGACAATGTCAGGGACAAAAAGCCTGTGGCATTTGGGGGGGGCAGGGGGTGGGAAGGCCGCCTAATTGGGCCCTCCTCCCTGAGCCCCCTGTCTGTCTGGATTTCAGAATCGGAACCAGAGAAGTCCACAACAAGCTGGAGAAGAACAGGTGTGTGTGTGTGAGCTTGTGACTCTGGGCCCGCCCCGCGAGCTACGGGGACGGTCCGTCCGTGGTCCCCAAGCTCTCCTTAGGCCTTCCCTCCCGCCCCTGGCCCCCTGGCGTCCGGCTGACCGGCGCTGCTTCCTCTCCCCAGGAGGGCCCATCTGAAGGAGTGCTTTGAGACCCTGAAGCGCAACATCCCCAACGTGGATGACAAGAAGACATCGAATCTGAGCGTGTTGCGCACGGCGCTGCGGTACATTCAGGTATGGGGGAGGGAAGCAAGGCCCAGAAGAGGGCGGGCGACGGACGCTGCGCCGGCTTCCTGCGCGCCCCGCCTCCCCTCCCCGGCCCCGCCCTCGCTCCCTCACCGGCTCCCCCGCCCGCCTCCACGCGGGCGCCGAGCACATGGCCCGGCTGACGTCAGCGGGGCTCCCCGCCCGGGAGGGGGCGGGGGACCGGCGCGCGTGCGCAGGGGAGCGCGGTGGTGGCGCTCGGCTCCCCTCCCCCGCCGGGCTGCCCCGCGGAGCCCCGCGATCGGCACGGTCCCTGCGGCTCAGTGTCAGCTCGGTCCGCGGCCCTGCCTTACCGCCTGCCGCGCGTTAGTGCCCCGGCGGGTGGGAAGGCGTGGGGTGGCCGGCGCCTCCACCGCGCCCGCCCGCAGTGCCTGGGCGGGAACTGGTTTCAGCCTGAGACTATCACGGGGTGGGGGGGGCTGGGCGTGGCTCGTTCCGCAGGGTGGCGCCCTTGAAACACCTTCCCCCCCCAGCCCGCGACTTGTAGCCCAGACGGACCAAGATCCTTGCAGTAAGCGCACGGAGGTGCCACCCCCTGACTTTGGGGGGTAAACCTAGGGGAGGGTGGAATGCGGCAGTCTGCACGACGAGAAGCCCCGGGGTCACCTAACCTAAAGGCTTACGTTCTCCTTCCCTCAGGGTTTAAAAGAAGCTCTTTTTTAAGGGACCCTCCTGGCCGTGTGTCCCTTGCCTTTGGGCATTGGCTCCTCTCCGCAGTACGGGGCGGGGGGGCACCGCCAGATAAGACCGTTGCCGTGACGGCCCGAGTTTCGGTTTCCCTGGAAACCGAGGGTTCCGCGTGCCGGGAAGGAGGCTGTGGGGGTGGGGCGAACGGCCGTGCTCGGCTGCCCTGGAGACAGCCGGAGGTAGCCGTTGGGGAGTGGGAAGGACTTAGGGCTCCCGGGCTGCGGAGGCGGGGCAGCCTCAGGGTCTCCCAGTCGGCGCTCTTGGGAAGCTTGGGGGCTGGGCGGCATCACGCCCCGGGTGGGCCACCCTTTCCCCGGCCTCAACTACCTCAGGGGTCACAGCCCTGAGGTAACCGGAGCCAGACTTGTTGAAGGAGGGGGGCGGAGGCGCTGCTTCGGGCCTGCTCCCAGCCGGCAGTTCCCTCCCCGCCTTCCGCGAACGCGCGCCCTTCCGCCCGCCCTCCGGACGAGGTGGAGGGGCTGGCGCCCTTCCAGGCCGCTTCCCGGCACGGGAGGGGAGGGGCCGGGCCCGCCGATTGGCAGAGCTGGGCAGGGGGCGGGACTCCTGCGCGCGCGGAGGGAGGGTGCGGCCTATGGGGAGTGACGCAGCAAAGCCGGGTCCGCGTGGGTGCGCGCGTGCTCCGGGAGGGGCGGAGCCTCGGCAGCCGAGAGGGAATGGGAGAGAGAGAAGGGGGGAGGGGACCCAACCTCGGGTTTCAGAGGCGAGGATCCCCGGGAGGCTTTTTTCTGGGAAGTTTCTGCAGAACTTGGGTTTGAGTCTAAATTGCTAGTCTTTCAGCCGTAGGAAGTCATGTAGCCCGGGAGCAAACCCCTGTCTAAATTATTTGACATTTTCTGTCAACATCGGTTTTCTCTTCTGCACTGCGATGATGCTAAGTGCGAAGAAGTAACAGTATCTTCGTCATAAAGATGTGAGGAGGATGGGCCGTCTATAAATATTAACTTGATAGCAATTATTGAGAAGTAGGAAGGATGGAATGGCGCGTTCCTCCCTGTAGGCACGTACTTAGGTCCGGAAGCCTTGATTGCGAGACGGTGGATTTGAAAGTAAGTCAGAAATAAGAGACTCAGTAGAGCCAGCAGACTTGGGATTTGGGGCTGGGCTGAGTGGGAAGCAAGGTGGACCCAAGCTGTCCATAGAGATACTTGTCCTGGGGCTAGCAGTGGAAGCAGAAATGCTGGAAAACTTAACAAGCCTCTCTGTAAATCCTCAGCTTCATTCATTTACGCATCCAGGTACTTTTGGACAGCCCTGTGTCTGATTGGGAGGCTAGAAAGTGGGGAGCAAAGGAAAAAATGTGGATCTCTGTCCTTAGGTTGGTCTTGCAGCAGAGTATCACATAACCAAACAGAACTCTTTTACGAGGGCGTAGTAGGGATAGGGGTCACAGGATCTGGGCAGTTAGGGAAGTTGCTGCTGAGGAAGGGGCATTTGAGCTGGGACCTGAAGGCCAGGGTGACCGAGACAAGTGGAGGGCAGAAAGCCCAGTGCAGACCAAAGTTTCTCCAGTAGGAGGAAGCGGGATGCATTTTTGGAAGTTAAAGGTGGTCAGGAGGGTTGCTGTGCAGAGATGGAGGCAGCAGGGCACCAGATGGGGTTGGAAGGGAGTACTGGAGAGACCACGTAGGGTGGGGAGACTGAGGGCTTTGGTTGTGTGCTGAGGTGGGAAGCTATGGGAAAGCTGTAGCCCCCAGCCAGACCCACAGTACCTTGGAGGTAGTAAAGGATTTGAAGACGGTATCAGTGAAGTGGACAGAAACAGGAAGAGGAGTAGGCAGGTACCAAACCACGCATCCAGGTAGTCTTAGAAAGGAAATGGGTTTGGAATGAAGCAATGGGGACAAAAGTTAGACCCTGGGAAAGCTTTCCAGGGATCTCTAGGCCTGTGGAGAGCTGGACTAGGTGAGAACTGGAGGTCTGGGCCCCTGACATCCTCTCTCCCTGAGCCGGCAGTCTACGCTCCCCACTAGCTAGCAGGTAGCATTCCGGACAGGCACTTCCAGCCCCCTGCATCCAGGTTTGAGTGAGGGCTGACTCACCCCAGGCCTCATCATTAATGTGGCCCCATCCAATTGGCATGTCTAGCACTGGCCTCTCAGGGTAGAACCAGGTGAGAAGCAGATGTGTGTGTGTGTGTGTGTGTGTGTGTGTGTGTGTGTGTGTAAATCAGGGCAGCGGGGAATCTTTCTGGCAGAAATATGGGGAGAGACAGGTTAATCTCAAAGCCAGGATGATAGAGAGCTGTGTGTGGCCTGGGACTGGCAACAAGTATAAAAGGTGTAAAGCTGCCAGATCTCAGGTCAGTACAGAGCATCGCTGTGTCTGGGTTGTGTGTCACAGGCATTACCGTTTGAGGCATCTCTGACTTGTGAGGCCAGGAATGTAAGCAGTTTGGGGCTGCAGGAGGGAGCGTGGGGAAGTTGGGCCCAGTTGGTGTGTGGAGTTGAAGCCGTTGCTGTGCCAGGGTGGTCAGGTGAACAGTTAGAAAAGGCTGTTGCAAAATTGCCCGAAGGAACTGGAATCAGGGGAAACTCAAGTCTAATGAGAGACTGTGATTCTCCTGTAATGAGGCGGAGAGACAGGGTAGAGGTGGGTACCAACACGCTCGGGTCGTCACAGATTGTTCCCCCGAGGCTAAGACATCACTCATGTCTCTGTCCTGGCCACTGGTAGCCTTAGGGGATGTAAGGTAACCGCAGAACAGTCCTTGCCCCGCTCCCAGGGTTGGACAGGGACAGCATGTATTGAGATGGAAAAACAAAACGTGGAATATTTAGGGGCTCGTGTGAGCCAGTGTCAGTCTCAATGCTGACAGTCTCATTAAACGCTCAGCGGTGTGGTGCCAGTGCCAAGAAGGGCTTGAGGGCAGGAGGATGTACCGGGAGGATGTGGGATGGGGATGGAAGTGAGGAGGTGGGGGCCCAGAGGTGGGCCTGGAGCACAAGCAGGTAAGACCTGGAGGGGTGAGAAGGGAGGATGTGTGTGTGAGCCAGTGGGCTCCACACTTGGCTGTGAATGGCAAGCCTTGGAAGCGAGAAGCTCAGGAGCAGGTCAGGTAAGAGACTCAGGGAGCAGCCAGCAAGATTGTCCTTGCTGTCTGGTGGACCCAGCAGTCATGATGCGCCTGGGCTGAGGAAAAGCTGGCAACAGGGAGGCCTGCAAGATTGAAGATGAGATGGTTGGATAAAGTGTCAGTCGGGAGGTCACAGAGGACAAGGAGAGAGTCTCGGTGTGGAAGGGAGTTGAGAAACAGGACAGGAGCCGGCAATTCAGAGCTGCTAATAAGCATCGTTCGAAGGGAAGCTGGAGACACTTCTGACAGGGGAGCATTGCCACAGTCTGGGTAGCGGGGCATCCAGCACCTGCGGGAGGGTCGACCTGAGAGCTTGCCTGTGGCCCTGGGGGAGTTGAAGGGGAGATGGTGCCATGGACAAGGGAGCTCTCTCCAGTGTTCTTAGTGAAGTGGGTAGCCTCAGTGTCACGGGGGAGGAGCTACCTGCGACCTGTCGTAAAGGACGGAGCCTCTCCAGGGGTGCTCAGGTGGAAGCAACGGTGCTGTCCTCCCAAGAGCTGTTTCTCATTGGCCGGGGCAGCTCAGGGGCAGGTGTGGAAGGAGGGGCATATTGCAGGGCCTGGGGTAGCTCCGCAACCTGGGGCGTCTGGAGGGCTGCGGGCAGCGTGGACGTAGAGCAGTATGGAGAGGCGGCACAGGTGGGCACTGTGGGGAGGAGCCCAGGAGGTCGGAGAGGAGGTGCACAGCCAGCAGCTGTTAGGGACGACATAGAGAAGGTCGAGGAGATGAGATGGGGGTCTCAGAATCTGGTGGCTCATCCTCCAAGGGTATTGAAGTTAAGGAGACTAGTGAATGATGAAGGGGAGAGAAGGGCATTGAAGTTAAGGAGACTAGTGAATGATGAAGGGAGAAGAAGGGCAGGGTCGTCTGGGGATCTTTGAGGCATGGGTTCCATGGAGGGTAGCTTGTGGCATCTGTGAGTGACAGGATGGTGTGAATAACAGTGGGGGCCTTGGGCACCACTGAGAAATCTGTTACCCTTTCCGTTCTGCTCCGCAGAATGGAGGGAGGTGCCGCCAGGACGGTGGATGGGGCAAGAGGCAGCGAAGCCCCTCAGGACGGAGTTGATGTGGGGGTAGGGGAGGGACTGACCTGGATCCACACCTGCCTGAGAGCCCACGGTTGCCAGGTGCTGGGCCTCCCTAGGCAGAGCCGTGGACCAGGAGGCAGGTGTGGTCTCCAACAGCCCCCGTCCGCCCGGGCCCCTGGTCACTGCGCAGCTGCCCCTGGGGGCCAGGTGATCTGGAGGTGAGGGCAGCGGCAGGAGGTGTTTGTGGTACCGTGGGCCCCGTGGCTGCCACTCAGGATACCTTGCTGTTACTGGCTCTGTTCTCCAGTCCCTGAAGAGGAAGGAGAAAGAATATGAACATGAGATGGAGCGTCTGGCGCGGGAAAAGATTGCCACGCAGCAGCGGCTGGCAGAGCTCAAGCATGAGCTGAGCCAGTGGATGGACGTGCTGGAGATCGACCGCGTGCTCCGGCAGACGGGCCAGCCTGATGATGACCAGGCCTCCACCTCCACTGCTTCCGGTGAGCTCCACCCCCCACCCGCTCCGTGTCGGCCCCACCCCAGCCCCATAACGTTCGGGCCCCCAGGGTCATCTGCTCCTCCAGGCTCTCCCTGCCAAGCCCTTCTGACCTGTGCCTATCCGCGTGCCCCCCCCACAGAGGGCGAGGACAACATAGACGAGGATATGGAGGAGGACCAGGCCGGCCTGGGCCCACCTAAGCTGAGCCATCGCCCCCGCCCGGAGCTGCCAAAGCCACCACCCAGCACTGCGCCCACGCCTCTGCCTCCCCACCCCCAGCCTGTGGCCCTGTCTCCTGCCCACCTCCCCGGGCAACAGCCGCCGCCGCCACAGCAGAAGACACCTCTGCCAGCCCCTCCCCCGCCCCCAGCTGCCCCGGCCCAAACGCTGGTGCCCGCTCCAGCCCATCTGGTGGCTGCGGCTGGGGGAGGCTCCACGGTCATTGCCCACACCGCCACCACCCACGCCTCAGTCATCCAGACTGTGAACCATGTTCTGCAGGGGCCGGGTGGCAAGCACATCGCCCACATCGCCCCCTCGGCCCCCAGCCCTGCTGTGCAGCTGGCGCCCGCCACACCCCCCATTGGCCACATCACGGTGCACCCTGCCGCCCTCAACCACGTGGCCCACCTTGGCTCCCAGCTGCCCCTGTACCCACAGCCTGTGGCGGTGAGCCAGCCCGTGGCGGTGAGCCACATTGCCCACACCCTCTCACACCAGCAAGTGAATGGCACGGCCGGGCTGGGGCCCCCGGCCACAGTCATGGCGAAGCCAGCCGTAGGGGCTCAGGTGGTGCACCATCCCCAGCTGGTGGGCCAGACAGTGCTCAACCCTGTGACCATGGTCACCATGCCCTCCTTCCCGGTCAGCACGCTCAAGCTGGCGTGAGGACGAGGCCACTCAGAGGCCCCCTGTGGGGGCAGGGAGGGAGACCTGTCCCCCACTCTCCCACCCACCAGCTCCACACATTCCAGCCAGGCCCAGGCCCGCCCCACCCATACCCACCCCCAGGCCTCCTAGGGGAAGGGGGTGCAGAGACTCTGAGCCAGGGGAGGGAGGGGCCTCCCCAGGGAGCTGGGCACAGGGCAGGGGGTCACCCCACTGCACTAGGACTTGACAAAGTGATGAGAGACGCTCTGGCAAACGTGCCGCCTGTCCGGCCTGGTGCCAGCTCCAGAGCCCTTCCCGCCCCCCATCCCCGGAAACCAGTGCGATGTGGACATCGTGTTCTCCCGCTTTCCCCTGCCCTGCCCACCTTCCTGTGCTGCTGCTGCTGCTATTGCTCTGTCTGGTGAGATGGCTGAGCGCCCGGGCCCTCCCCTCCCAAGCTTCAGCTTTCTCTTCCCTGGGTTCTGGAGGGGAAAGGGGGGAAGCAGAACTGAAGCACCTTGGCCCGGAAAGCTGGGGACTGAGTGGGGGCCCTGCTCTGAGTACAGGTGACAGATCCTAGGATGTGGCTTGTGTGGAGTCCCACAGACTCCAGACAGGTGGGTGCCCCAGCCTGGAGCTCTCCAGCCTGGTTGCAGTCGTTGAGACTCATCACAAAAAACTAGTAAAGACAGTTCTCTACTAATAGTAAACCAAACCCAAGCCCTTGCCAAGCTTCCCAGGCCCCTCAACCCTTGCCCCTGGGCTCCCGTCTTAAGGAAGGCAGGCTGAGGGCGGGGGCGGGGAATGAGGAGCTTGGCTGTCTCCTCCTGCCCCCCCTTGACCTCCAGCCAGGTCTGGACTGAGAGGAGGGTGCTCTGGACCCTGTCCCCATCCCTGGACTTGACTCTTGGCTTCCAGAAAGTAGAGAGGAGGTCTGGCCTCTGTTCGGTACTGTGCACTCCCCGGAGGGATGAGTACACCTGGACGCCTCCTTGCTGCCTGGGAGATGGACCAGCGTCTGGTCTGGGTTCCAGGAGCCTGAAGCCACGCTGTTGAGGTAACCAGGAAGTTAAAATCCAGGGGCTTGGCCCTGGGGACCTGTGGGAGGGAGCATGGCCAGACCCGGGAGGACTGTTGTTTCTGACCCAGCTTCTCCATCGCTGGCACCATCTTTCTTTGCTCTGAACGTCCCCCTTTCTCCAGCAGGCTGTTCTGAGCCTGCCCTCCCCAGTGGGGGCTGCTGTGTGCCACCACCTTCCTGCGAGGAAAGGTCCTCAGCTGGGCCAAGGGCAGGGCTGAGCTTGCGGTGGGGAGGAGCAAGGGGGCCTGTGTGTAGGGGACGGTTTTCCCTGCCTTCGCCTCAGCAGACTGCTTTGGCTTCTCTTTTTACGTGCATATTATTACAAGTGGCCTTGTGTCAGACACACTCAGTTACACATGTGCACACTTGGCTCCCCACCTGGACACACTCACCAATGGCCTTTCAGAGTGTCTGTGGAGGGGGAAGCCAGTGTTCCTGGGTGTGAAGTTTGAAATGACAGCCTGGGGAGGGGGACGCTGAGGAGGCCAGCAAAAGTCTTCAACAGATTGAGCCACCTAAGAACTCCCTTTCAGTTCCTTTTGGTCCTGGAGACCTACCTGGGGACCGTTTCCTTGTCTCCTGGGGTGGGGAAAGGGAAGGCCTTCTGGACACCTCAGAGGTTTCTAGGAGGGCACCCTGTACCCCCCCAAATTGCGGCTCCCCCCTCACACTTGCCGCCTTTCTGCACCTGCAGCCACTGCCACTACCACCCTGTTTGGGGCGGAGCTGGTTTCACTCTTCCTGGTGTGATTATGTTAGAAAGAGCAGAGGGAGAAGGGCAGGCCTGGCCCCCAGGAACAGTCAGAGAAGTACTGGCGAGCCGTCCTCCTCTCAGCTCTGCTCACCTTGAAACTGTCCTGTTAGCCAGTTGCCCCTCGGGCCTGCACAGATACCTCATCCGCCCGCGCCCCTGCCCCTCCCCGCCCCCACTGCAGCAGTGCGGGCCTCGGAATCTAGTGCCGAATGACTATGTCCAGATTGGTGACGATGGGTGTTGTTGCTGTTGTTTTTGTTGTTTTCGTGAACGCTGTGACGCTGTGTGCCCAAGAGGGCAGCCTCCACCCAGCCCTTCCTTGGGCATCTCCCCTGAGAGCTGTCAGGACCACATCTGTCCTCGCCCCGTGGGACCGCCTGCCCCTCCCCTCCCTAGCCCTTCCAGCCTGGGGGATGCGTGCGCACGTGCGCACGCACACAAACACACACACACACATCTTACCTCTCATGCGTGTTTTACTTTTTGATGTTCAGAGTGGCTCACTGGCTGGGAGTCTTTACCTCGGGGAGATGGGGAGGTTGGTTCCTTGGGGGGCCAAAGAAGGGCAGGGAATTCCTGGAAGGGAATTAGGGGTCCCCATAACCCCTGCCCTTTCCAGGAACAGCTTCTTCTTCCCCCATCCCAGAGTCCCACCCCCATGCCCCAAAGAGGTGGCCCTTGTTTACAGTGAGGACTTGGTCACTGTGTCTCTGTTTCCTAAAATATAAATCGTAGCGACCCCAGACTGTAGAGATTTTTATGTGTTTGGATACATCTGCTGTGTGGGAAAAAACAAACAAAAAAACTACAAAAACCCTAATTTTGTACATATTGTATTTTTACTATTGAACTGTATTCTAGTGGCTGTTCATGCTCCAAGACATTAGGTATTGAGACATGAATACTATCCATGTAATAAGCACTTGCCTGGAATAAAATATAAAATTGAAATAAACCTGCACTGAAACCCGAGACGGAGCTGCCACCTGCAGCATCTGGGTCATTTTGTTGCAAAAGGAGGCAGAGACCTTCAGGGAAGGACCTCCAGCAAGAAGCAGTAGCATCCTTTCCCTGTTGATGGGTTGGGGGCAGAGCCTTCAAGGAGATTCTAGGCTGATGGAGTTGAGAAAAAAGATGAGGGACCTTACTGTTCTGATCCCAAGGCTGAATCCTCGAGCTCTGAGAACTGCAGTTCTGGTCTTCCTCATGCTTTTGCAATACTTTACACTTCCTCAAACCATTTTTACCAACACTATCTTGTTTCATCTCCTAACAGCTCGGTGAAGGAAATAGGCCAAGAAATAGCAGATGAGGAAACAGGTTCGGGGTGGCTGAGTGACTTGCTAAGGTCACATGACCAGCCGGGGACCTTGTGGAGCTGCAGTCCGATCTCAGCTGGTGCGGAGCTGTCCCCAGGCACGTGCCACCCTGTCCTGGGTCTGTCATGGAGCCGGGGATCCTGAACTCCAGAAAGTTCCAATGGGAAAGCTGGAGGATCCTTTCACAGGAGGGCTTCCTGAGACAGGGTGTACTTCTGGGGTTGTAGTTAGGACAGGTCATCTGGGGAGTCTGTAAGGCTGTCCTTTCAGGGAAAGGAACAAGAAGATGAAGTTGGAGGTCAGGGGTCAAAGAGCCATGTCCTAGGCTGAGCCTTGAAGACCCTGGTCCTTGTAACGACATCTTTTCTCCCCAGTTTAGGAGAAGCCACCCATTTGGCAGGCTGGTAGGTGGGGAGGTAAGGGAGAGTGAGATCAGGGAGCAGTCAGCTGGGCTAAGCTGTAGACCAGCCAGGCCACTGCTCTAACTCCCTGACACTTGCCCCGCTCCCAGCTGCAGCCCGGACAACTGACTCAACTTCTCTTCCTGGGGTGGGTCTGAGGATGCATGTGGGGATGTCATCGTGGGGAAGGGACTGGTGGCCACCAATGCCGCAGGGTCCTGTTCTCTGAAGACCCGACCTCAAGAAAGGCCGGGCTCGGTCCTCCTCCCCACTACCCTGCAACCCGCCAGCTCCTTTCATTTGTGAGATGCTTGCTCCCTCTGCTGGTAGCTCCAGGAAGTGGTCGGTCCCTTCCACTTTAGGGAAGGCCTGGGGTAAGGGTTAACGTAAACTGAGTGTCAGATGCTGTGCCCAGCACTGGGGACAAAGATGAAGACTCTACCCCTGGCCGTGATGACGCAGTTTCTGCTGAGGGCTACAGTACCTTACTCATGCTTCCTGCTACTTCTTTCCACACACAGCCCCCAGCAGACCCATCGTTTTGGCTGTGGGATTCGCTCTGGCCCTAGAAGCTCAGTCTGGGGTCTGGGAGTGCCAGCACTTCTGGGTGGAGCAGAGAAGAGGTGGGAGTGTGTGAAGGAACCAGCCACTTTCCAGGCAAGTTATCAGGGGCCTTTGGTGAACTTTCAGGTGGTGTCACAGCAGAGGGATTTTTTTTTTCAAGTATACTTGATTTACATACAATGTCACGTTAGTTTCTGGTGTACAGTAAATTCAAATATATATACACATACATGTAGATATTCTTTCACATTCTTTTTCATATCCTTTTCCATTATGGTTTATTGTAGGGTATTGAATATAGTTCCCTGTGCTATACAGTAGGGCCTTGCTGTTTATTTTTTAATTTTATTTATTTTTGGCTGCGTTGGGTCTTCGTTGCTGTGCGTGGGCTTTCTCTAGTTGTGGCGAGCGGGGGCTACTCTTTGTCGTGGTGCGCAGGCTTCTCATTGCGTTGGCTTCTCTTGTTGCAGCGCACGAGCTTAGCAGGCTCAATAGTTGCAGCGCACGGGCTTAGTTGCTCTGCAGCACTTGGGATCTTCCCAGCCAAGGATTGAACCCGTGTCCCCTGCATTGGCAGGCGGATTCTTAACCACTGCACCACCAGGGAAGTCCCTTGTTGTTTATTTTTGTATACAGTAGTTTGTATCTGCTAATCCCAAACTCCTAATTTATCCCTCCCTCACCCCCCTTCCCCTTTGGCAACCATGAGTTTGTTGTCTATGTGAGTCTGTTTTGGTATCAAATTTTAGATTCCATGTATAAGTGATATCACATGGTATTTGTCTTCCTGTGTCTGACTTCACTTAGTATGATAATCTCTAGGTCCATCCATGTTGCTGCAAATGGCATTATTTCATTTTTTTAAATGGCTGAGTAGTA
Source organism: Delphinus delphis (assembly GCF_949987515.2). Lineage (NCBI taxonomy): Eukaryota > Metazoa > Chordata > Mammalia > Artiodactyla > Delphinidae > Delphinus > Delphinus delphis. Next base: position 47,205,042 of record NC_082701.1, on the reverse strand, counting down.
TTCCGTTGTATACATGTACCACCTTTTATTTATCCATTCATCTGTTGGTGGACATTTAGGTTGCTTCCATGTCATGGCTATTGTGAATAGTGCTGCTATGAACATTGGAGTGCATGTATCTTTTCAAATCAGAATTTTCTTTGGAGATGTGCCCAGGAGTGGGATTGCTGGATCATATGGCAACGCTATTTTTAGTTTTCTGAGGAACCTCCGTACTGTTTTCCATAGTGGCGTCACCAACTACATTCCCACCAACAGCATAGGAGGGTTCCCTTTTCTTCACACCCTGTCCAGCATTGGACTGTAGACCTTTTAACCAGGGCCATTCTGACCTGTGTGAGGTGATACCTCATTGTGGTTTTGATTTGCATTTGTCTTATAATTAGCAATGTTAAGCATCTTTTCATGTGCCTATTGGCCATCTGTATGTCTTCTTTTGAGAAATGCCTATTTAGGTCTTCTGCCCATTTTTCGATTGGGTTGTTTTTTTGTTGTTGAGTTGTATGAGCTGTTTGTATATTTTGAAGATTAAGTCTGTGTTGGTCGCATCATTTGCAAATATTTTCTCTCAGTCCGTAGGTTACCTTCTTGTTTTGTTTGTGGTTTCCTTTGCTGTATAAAAGCTTATAAATTTGATTAAGTCCCATTTGTTTATTTTGCTTTTATTTCTATTGCCTTGGGAGACTGACCTAAGAAAACATTGGTATGATTTATGTCAGAGAATGTTTTGCCTGTGTTCTCTTTTAGGAGTTTTATGGTGTCATGTCTTATATTTAAGTATTGAAGCCATTTGGAGTTTATTTTTGTGTGTGGTGTGAAGGAGTGTTCTAACTTCATTGATTTACATGCGGCTGTCCTGCTTTCCCACCACACGACTTGCTGAAGAGACTGTCTTTTCTCCATTCTCTTGCCTCCTTTATTGAAGATTAATTGTCCGTAGGTGTGTGGGTTTATTTCTGGGCTTTCCGTTCATCAGTTCTAGTAGCTTTTGTGTGGAGTCCTTAGGGTTCTCTCTCTATATAGTTATCATGTTATCTGCATATACTGACAATTTTACCTCTTCCTTTCCAATTTGGATACTTTTTTCTTTTTCTTGCCTGATTGCTGTGGCTAGGACTTCCAATACTGTGTTGAATAGAATAGGTGAGAGTGGGCATCCTTTTTCCAGATTTTAGCAGGAAGGCTTTCAGCTTTTCACCATTGAGTATTACGTTGGCTATGGGTTTGTCATAAATGGCTTTCACTATGTCGAGATACGTTCCCTCTATACCTACTTTGGTAAGAGTTTTTAATCATGAATAGATGTTACAGCAGAGGGAATTCTGATTGCTCCAGGCTACAAGGTCAGCTAGGGGGTGGAGAGGAGTTTCCTTGACGGGAAACTGGCCACAGGGTTCCTGGTGTGAACTGGTTTGCTTGCCTGGGCAGCTCTGAGTTGACAGCAGGCCCTAGTGCCCAGAAAGCTAGTGTCCTCTACACCAAACAACATGCTGGTGACTGCAGCCCTCTCTGGAACTGTGGCTGATGGGGCAGTGGCCCTCTGAGGCGGGGGAAGGCAGATGGGAACCTGCTCTGAGTCCAGCACTCTCCATGCCTCAGTGAGTTTGACCTCTCCTGCCACTACACCCTCCACACTCCCGCCTGAAGCAGGCATCTCAAAGACAGTGCTCAATGGGCTGGAGCCAAGGCCAGAGAGGCCGGGAGGTCTTGTAGGTTCCCCATCAAGCTCCAGCTCAGGGGGCAGAAAGGCTGGAAAGGGGCGGGGCGGGGCAGGGACTTACATGCCATCCAGAGGCTGGAGAGGCCATTGGTCAGTCTAGGCCTTTCTCTTTCTGACTTACTTCAACTCTCTAGGTACTTAGAGTCTGGCTATCACCCTGGACCATTCCACAGCCAAGGCCCCTCTCTTCTGGAAGCTTTGGTTCTCTCTTTTCCCCATCCTTGCCTTGTGGGGCTGGCCCTCTTTACCGCTCAATCCGGAGCTTACAGAATTCCCCAACACAAACACTGACGGTCCAGTGCCAGCCCACAAATAGCCACCAGAGCTTCAAGCATTGCCAAATGCTGTGTTTATTGGTCTGTTACATTGACGAGTATAGTTTCTGAGCCAAAAAACATACACACACTGCTCCTCAAAAAACCACTGAGTCACTAAGGCAGGCACACAATGGCCACTGTGCTTGGTGGAGGCCAAGGACTCACCTGGTGGGTGGGCAATGGGGCAGGCTGGCCTCCAAACAGGTGGTGCAGTGCCCGGGGCAGGGCTGGGCTGGGGAGACTGTGCTGGATGCAGAGGGGTGGCTGGGCCCTTTCTCATGTTTCTCAAATGCAGGAAGTCTCCAGACCTTAGTGATAGCTGGGCAGGCCCAACCCCGGGGCAGAGTGGCCTCCTGGCCCCAGAACAAGGCCTATCCTGCATGTATTGATGAGACGGGAAGTGGGGATGACAGAGCAAGCAGTGTGACTAGGCCTGGGGTCAGGAGCTGGGCCCTTCCTAGCACCTCCATGAGTGAGGGTCCTCTAAGGGGGTTTGTGGGTCCCTAGCGTCCTCGGCATCCTGAGAAGCATGTGGAAGGAAGAGCTAGCCTTGCTTCTCACCAAAGACAAGCTGGGGAGATCCAAGCACCCTCCCCTCCACCTCAGGGACTCAGCAGATGCCTGGGATAGGCAATGGGCTGCCCCAGGCTCTGGAACCCGTCCCTGAGAGGAGGCCATGACAGGATTGCCTCCCTAAAGAATCAGCCTGGAGAGCGAGTGCTTCTGCCACATCCCAGGTCATTCTGCTGGCAAAGGGATCACGGATACACAGTTTTCGGGGATGCGTCTAACGCATAAAGCAAGAGCGGGGTGGCAAGACTGAGACTACAGACACACATGGGTGCACTGTATAGGCGGGGGTGGTGGTGCACGGGGTCACCTCGGGTGGCCAAAGGCAGTGGCAGTGCTGCTGAGGTGGGTTGCTCCCACCCAGGGCCCATGTTGTCGGGCTGTCCCGCAGTCTCAGGGGAGGGCCTGGAACGCAGCCCAGGTCTCCTGCACCCAAGGCACACACCCAAACCGGCAGCCATGCCGGCTGCTCTAACTGGGGCTGGTGCGTGCACATGCACTGGGCCTGCAGAGGGACGCTCAGAAGAGATACAGCACAGAGTCCCCTTGACCCACCCAGGTAGGGTCCAGGCAACTACAGCCCTCCTAACTCTCCAGGGCCCCAGGAGAGGCCATGGGGAGCTGTCCAGGCTGGGGCTGCCAGTGGCAGTGGGACTATCCCCAGGTGTTTGAGAGGGGAGCAGGGTAAGTGTCCCCCAAGGCAGCCATTCCCTGAGGCTGACCCCTCCCTCCCCGGTCCTGACCTGAGGGCATCCTGGCCCCTGACTCGCCCTGAAGGGCCAGCACTGCCCGGAGTCCGATCCCAGGCTCACAAGCGCTTTGTTAGGAATACAGTTGGGCAGGTGGGTCAGCTGGGGGCTGGGGCAGTCTTGGCTCTGCCGCGCCTGCACCTCCCTCTGCGGGACCAAAGGGGCCCGGAGCCCAGGCTCTGGTGGGCTGCTGCCCCCTGGCCACAGCCCTCACTTGTTCTCTATGAGCATCTGCACCTTGTGGACGAGGTCCCGGGCGATCCGCAGGATCTCCTGGGCGTCGTGATGCTCAGCCCGCTCTGGGGGGGAACATGGATAACTGAGCGGGGGCGGCAGTCTGGGAGGAGCCCTGGGCCTGCCCACCCTGCTCCGCTGCCACATCTGCTTACGGGGCAGGGGCAGTATTCCCGAGGGCCCCCCAAACCCTGTGCCGGCCAGGAGTGGAGGCCCCCACGGCCCTGCTGAGGCAGCCGGAATGGCCGAGTGGCTCCTACCGTTGAAGAACTTGATGATGTCAGTGAAGTCCATGTTGTTGTCACGGATGATCTCTCGGTAGGCCTCCACCAGGGCCAGGGCGATGAACAGGACAAAGTGCTCCGAGGAGATGTGCCGGGCTGCCCAGATCACCTCCCACACAGCAAACACATCCTCATACGGCAGCTCTGGGGACGGCGAGGGGCTGAGGCTGGGCCCGGCTGTCCACAGGCCTCTGGACGGAGCCTCGTGCCGAGACAGAGCTCCAGGGGCCAGAGTCCTGGGACTCTCTCCACCACAGGAGCCGCTCCAGGAGAGCAGTTCTCTGCCCCAGACCAAGGCCCCACCCTTTGCCCTTGTAGTTCCTGCACGCTGGCCTCCTGCAGAGGCCACGTCGCACTAGAGCAGCCTTTTATAGGCCTTGGTGCTCGGGAAGATTTGGTTCGAAAACGGTTCTGAAAACCATTGCCTTTGGGTGATTTTCAACCCTAGCTGCACTGTGGACTCACCTAATGGCTTTTAAAATCACCACACTTAGGAAGTCTGGGGCTGGCTGGGGCCCAGGACTCCTCAGGGGGTTCTAAAATACAGTGTGCATTGAGAACCACTGACTTCGGGGAAGAGGGCCCTCCCACCGCCCCTGACCCCAGGCCCACTCTCCAGCCCGCCTCTTACCTCTCTTAAAATCCAGCAGGAACCAGCGGTAACAGAAGTAGAAGTGGGTGTAGTCTCCATTCTGATGCATCAGTTCAAACAGCTCTGAGTCCAGGATCTGGTTTGAGTGGAGAACGGGAGCCAGACTGAACCCGTGCTGCCTCTCCCCAGCGCCCTGCCGCCCGGGCCCCTCCGCGGGGCCTCCCTGGCTGCCTAGCAGCTGCTCCCGCCCCTCCCGTCCAGGCTGCACTCTGCAGCCCCACCTGTCTCTCTGGGATGTACTCTTTGGAATGATGCCACATTCTGGGTGATTTCATCATCAACCGCGCTACTCGCCAGAACTTTCACGAGCATAAGCGTTCACACGCTGACCCTCCTCAATTAGTAAGGCTGACAATGGTGTGTGTGGCGGCGTTAATGAAAGAAACTACGCATACGTAAAAAACATTTTGGGAGCTTTCCCAGTCTCCCCGTGGATTGATGAACAAGCCCAGCGCTGCCCGGTCACTTGCCCCCGGGCTGCTGCCAGCCTCACCTGGATGAGGGAGCGCATGTTGGCAAAGTGGGCGTCCATGGCACCCCCGTTGGGGAAGTTCTGGCTCATCCTCTTCATGAGGTGGCTGAAACAGCTGTAGGCCAGCTGGTCTGTGGGGAGGTGGGCGTGAGGCCGGCAAGGCAGGAGACCCCAAAGCCTCAGTCCGCAGGGGGGACAGGGCCGGCTCACATGCCCACCCACGAAGACCATGCCGTCCCCTTTTCCTTTCTCCAGCTTGGGTCAGCCCAGGCCCAATCCAACACCCCCTCCTCACCATTGTCGAGGACAACCAGGAGGGGCGCCAGCAGGTCGCACATGCCCTGCACGTAGCCCACGTCCAAGTGCTCCCACACGTAGCTGAAATGCCAGGGAGAGTCACTGTGGGTGTGCGCCATCCTCCCCTCCCCGCAGGAACTCCTGGGGAGACGGCCCCTAGAGCAGCCTGCCCCCCAGAGGTCAGACTTTCTGCGACCCTAAAGCACTGGAGCACAACGGCGAACCACCCGTAGCCTCTGTCCTCAAGGCCCTCAGGGGCTCAGGGAGACAGACTGGACAGGCCATCACCACCTGACATGCGGGGTGGGGTCCTCTAAGGCTTCCTGGATAAGCATGGCCAAAGCTGAGATCTGAAAGACCTCGAGAATGACGAGGGGGTGGGGTGGGGGGCACAGCAGACGGAGGGAGCCGAGCGTGAGTCGGGGACAGGGCAGGGGAGCAGGGCGCTGCCGGGTCTAACCTTTCACAGAGCAGGGCCCCTGCCTCCCACGGAGCCCAGCCCCACAGTGGCACCTGCACATGATGTCTCTGAGCCGCTCGAGGTTGGGGGGTGTGAAGTACCAGTAGTTGCGGTCACATCGCTGCACATCCTTGTCTATGCGGTGCAAATTTAAGGCCACGGTGTCCAGTAATTCTATCTGGAGGAGCGGAGGGCCCTCAGGGGTGAGTTGGGGGCCGGAGGTGATGCCCCAATAAAGGAAGGCATCAAAGGCAGGGAACCAAGGGACTCAGAGGACAGAGTCCTGTGGGGTTGCTGAGAGATGGGCTCAGTGCCTCCCTCCAGGACAGTCCAGGCCACCCCACCCTCTGCCCCGCCAGCCCCTAACCCCAGCCTCTGGGACCGCTGAGAGCAGTGCCTGGGGAACGACCACATACAGTGTAGGCAGCAGCACACACGGCGGCGAGCTCCTCCCCGGCCTCCAGCTCGCCGGCCCGCGAGGCCTCCTGGCTGGGGTCCTGAGGCTTGGAGACCTGGGCTGCAGGGACCAGCCCGTCAGAGCCTTCCTCCCCACCTACGTTCTCCTCCTCAAAGCCCATGCTCTGGCCCTCATCTATGCTCGACTGGATGCCCGAGGCCACGGAGTAATTGCGGGAGGAAGGCAGTCCTGAGTCTGGAGAGTCGAACTCCACCGACGGTTGCTCCACCATGGTGCTGCCAGTGGGCCCGGCCCCCGCCCCCTGCTCAGGCTCTGGTCTGGGATCTTCGGGGCCCAGGGGCCTTGGAGGCTCCAGGTCATCCACAGAGACAAACACCTGGTGGGGGCAAAGGTGGCGGGGCTCACACCTGCACTCCAGCACCGTCCCTCAGCTCGGCATCTCCTTCCTGGGTCAGAGCTGAGAGGGATGGAGAAGTCTCCTCACACCCCCACTCCCACCCCATGGCCTCTAGCGCTGCCTCCCCCCGGGTGCCAAGTGCCCCCTGTGACCCAGCTGACCAGGCTCCAGGAAAACATGAAAACACCGTCTCCAGCCCCATCTGGTCTCACACTGGTGAGAAAAAGTGTGAAGCGCTTCCTGTGGCTGCTGCAGGGAAGAAGGGGAACCGGAGGCCTGGACGCTCGATGGCCAGCGTAAGTGTCACTCTACAAACACAGAAGTCATGAGGCTGCCTCGGGTCAGGACAGCTTCCATAGTGTCTTTGGTGTGGCCTCTGGGGCAGCCTATGGATGCGGCAACTGGAGGGGTTAGGAAAAATAAGTTCTTCCTTATTTTCAGTACTGAATGTTCTGTAGAAGGCAGGAAACCTCTCTAGCAAGTACCTAATCGGTTATATTAGCTGCAGACAAACTGAGGAGAGGTAAGAAGTGAAAAGAAACATATTCTACTGATTGAAACAGTCCACACTCCCACAGGTAAGTCACAGGGAAAAGAAGAGACACATACATACAGTTTTGTTTCGTTTTGTTTTTCTATTTGGACTATGTAGGGAAGGGAATGCTTAAAAAGACTTTTCACTTTGGGCAAGAAGCGTGAAGCACTGTTCGGTTAGTGTCAGGTACGGCCATGATTCTGAGGCAATTCAGAGCCTCAGAATAGTGCCAGTGAGAAAGGATACTTGAGTCCATAAGCTAAGCAGCTGGGGCATTGGTACAGACTCAGGATTTTACAAAACCCAAAGCAGAAAGAGTGTTATGTTCACAAATAGGGGATTAAGAACAAAGCCCATGGAAAGGAGAGTGTACCTTGGTTATATTCCTTTAAGTCTTGCTCCAATTTGAGTTATCTGTTAGTATTAGTAAGGAGTTAAGTAACAAGAATATACACTATCTAAAGAGGCAATTTTCAAGAAAAAACGTAAGTTAATGAAACAATGTCCTGAAAACTGAAACTTATCAGTTCTGGTTGGGCCCAGCAGCCATAGTTTGGGACTTGATGTTCACCTAAAAGTCAGGGGTGAGGCCAGAAGAACCACACAGGCTGTGAACTGGCTTTGCATAGTCAACTCTATAAGGTGGGACTGCTGTTAAGTGCTCCCCTGGTCTCTGGCCAACAGCTCTTGCAGGAGCTTCTGCAATCAGAGGAGAGTAGAGCTGAGAGGGGGCACTGAGGCCCAGAGATGGGAAGAGAAGTCACTCATCTTGTCACTAGTGGACCTAGGACTAGAACCTAGGGAGGCCCATTCCTAGCCTTCAGCTCTCTCTACAAAGAGGGAGAGCCTCCCTAATGCCCCATAAATTTATCCCCCTCTGCTAGTCCATTAGAACCGAACACAGCGCGCCATGTCATTTTATTCCTGCAACACCCAGAGAAGTGGGCAGCAGGGGACCGTCATCCCATTTTTCAGTGGAAGAAAATGAGACACAGACGCACTAAGCTGTTCTCCAGGGCTCCACTGCCAGCGAACACTAGAGGGCAGGCCTACAGCGCTGGTGGCCCCGCCCCCGGCCCCCAGGTCCCCTCGGGCTCACATCATTGCTGATGGTGGAGTCTCGGTGGATGAGGTGCTGCACGTGGCTGTCGATGCTGCTGCCTGAGGAGAACTTGGTGAGCGTAGCTGGGTGAGCCTCCCGCTCCCGCTGCCTCACCACCACCTCGCAGGCCTTCCACTCCGCCAACACCCGCTGGTACCTCGCTGCCACCACTGTGTCCACCTGTACTCAGACCACAGCGTGACCATGGCGGGAGGGGTGCACCAGGTCCTCCTCTGCACCTGTCCTCCTGGGACAGCTGGAGACTAGGGTCGGGCCTCGGGGTGAAGACAGTGGGGCCCCCCTGCTAACATCTTCCTCTGCCCTGTTCCTTTCTGGCTGGGAAGAGGCTGAGGTTTCTGAGGCCCCCTCCCTGCTTCCCATGGCCTGGCTCCCCATCTCCCTACCCCCATGGGGAACAGGCTCCCCTTACCTGTTCCATCTCCTTCTTGCTCATGCCAAACTTGTAATGGCCAAGCAGAAACGGCCAGACGTCCTTGCGGATCTCGTGCTCCACGCCACCAGTGTAAACCTGCCGCAGCAGCTCCAGTTCCTTGTAGTTCTGAGGGACCCAGGGGGGGAAGACTATGCAGCCCCTGCAGTCTCTGCAGCCCAGCTCGGCGACCCCATGCCCTGAGAGCTGGGGCTGGGGACGGTGATTCGTTTGGTCACTCTGCTGAAACCCAGGCAAACCCAGCTATGGGACCGTCACATCCTCCCTGCCCCCAGACTAGAGCTGGATGCAGATCTACTTCAACCCTGCTTCCTTCCAGGGCAGAAAAGGAGCCCAGAGAGACGAGGGGGTTTCCTCAAGGTCGTGGAGTAATGCAGAAGCAGAATGGACTTCCTGTCCAGTCCCCTTCCTGTGGAAACCCACAGGACTAGTTGTGAGGCTCTACCGTGACCCAGGCACTCCAAGGCCATCAGTCCTGGCCTGTCACCTCTGACCCTGGACCACCTTTTGCCTGAACGCCCATGCAGTCTGTGAAAGCCACTCGCAGAGCAGGCTGGTCTGCGCTCCCTGCTGGCCCCCAGCCCCTCGAGCCGGCCTCGGTCCCTGGCACCCCAGAGCACGCACCTTTTCGTTCTTTTGATACTTGCTCCACATGTCCTTGGTGAGGCCCCCCGAGGCCCCCGGTGGCCGGGCGGGTGGGATGATGTTGTGATGCACCAGCGCTGACAGGTGGGTCCGCACCGTGGACAGGTGGCGGCAGTATGCCAGCCCTGTGGGGGGGCGGGGGCGGGGGGAGCCGGGAGGCCGTGACCCTCTGTCCCGGTGCCTCCCCCTGCCCCTGCTCCCACCCCCTGCGGCCCCACCTCACCCCACACTCACAGCCATAGAAGGCCCGGGACACGATCTGCCTCTTCATGCTCTCACACAGCAGCCTGAGGGGCAACCTGTGGAATCAACCTGACTCAGGGCTGCTCCTCTGGAGGGAAGCGTGAGAAGGAAGGACCTTCTGGCTCAGAGGCCGGGTGGCGCAGGGAGCCGGATCTACAACCCAGAAGCATGTCAAGGGCTCCCTGGCCCTGCCAGCTACCCTGGGTAGAGCTGCTGGGGGCCCAGCCTGGCCCCCAACCACCCAGGGGATCTTGGGCAACTAACTTCATGTCAGTGAATCTTGGTTTCCTCATGTGAAAATGGAGAGAGCCATCCGAGGGTCAACAGGTGCAAGTGGTGAAAAAGCCGTCGGCAAGCATCAAGTGTGGGCACGTGACCCTCACACAAATGCCATTCACACACTGGTCCTGGCACGTGGCAGATGCCCGGATACCTGCTGAGTGTCCTCAGACGGCAGCCTGACGGCAGGATCCAGGTCCACCTGGGGAGCTCCAGGTACTGAGCACTTGCTCTGTGCCAGGCACAGCGCTGGGCACTCACGTGGGTCATAGACCTCATTCAGTCCTCACAAGTACCTTAGGGAGAAGGGGGTATTATCCCCATCTTACAGAGGAGGAAACTGAGGCTCAGACATGGAGAAGCTCAGAGAGACTCAGCCGCTTGTCAAAGTCACATGGGGAGCAGAAATGAACTTTGAACCCAGGTGTGTCCATCTAGAGATCACCCTTCAGGCAAGTGACACAGCCCCAAAGGACAGACGGACACATACACACGGATGGACACACCCACTCACCGGTCAGGGACACAGCTGCAGTGGCTGGGGGATACGTATGGGGAGCTGCTGGTGGAGTAGGAGAGGCAGGAAGAGCCCTGGCTGCACAGGGGCTCCAGGTGCCAGGCTGGCAGGCTGGGTCCAAAGCCCTGCATCTCGATCATGTCGCCAGCATCTGAGGGCAGGAAGGGGGTCACGGTCAGGGCCCGGCAGGTCTCCTCCCCCAAGTACCCTGCAGCATGCCCACCTCTGTGCCCAGAGCTGCAGCATGAAGTCACCCATTGGTGGAAAACCACAGGGGTGGTGCCTGCCTGGCCCAGGGTCCAGAGCCCAGAGTTGGAAGTGGTGGAGAGAGAGGGCGCCTGACACTTCCCAGCGTCCACCTAGTCTTTCTGAACGTGGTAAGATACTTTCACTGAGTCATGGATGATCGTGTCTATTCTCTCCATCTTGCTATAAGCAATGGAATAGACACTTGTTTTTCTAGAGGGAGGAGAAAAAAGAAGGAACAAGAAAAGCCTGAGCTCTCTGAAATGCTGCCAGCCGCCTTGGCCTTCCAGGATTCAGCCTGGTCCTCTTGGGCAAACTCTGGGATGTGCAGGAAGGTGCCTGGAACATTGCAAACTTTGAACCTTCCCATGCCAGGAGCGCCCACTGATCAAAGCCCCTGAAGGACCCCTGAGCCACCAGTCCTGGTCCACAGACCTCATCCCTGAGGGTTCTAGACCTGGCGGCCAGTGGCTAAGCAGGAGCAGTGCTCCCTGCCCAGGCCAGGTGCCCCCAAGTTCGCAGCAGTGGGTGAGTTCTCCATCCTTGCCTAGCCTGACTGCACTGCATGGTGGCCTCCTGCAAACACGCAGGTGAGCTGGCAGGAAGGGCAAAGTTTCCAGGGCTGCCGGGCCACTGTGGGGATGAGGGTGGCAGCTGGGCATGCACGTTCCACCATCCAGAAGAATGTGCCCGGTGCAGCCTCAGAAGACAGCTCCTTGGACAATTTTACACCGCAGCTGACCAAGCCTCCTCAGCTGGCCCAGCTAGGCTGAATCAGAACTCAAGACCCTTGAGAGCTTCGAAGGCCCACGTGGGGCAGGCACTGCTCGTGGGGGACTCTGGCAGGTCCAGTGAGCCACAAAGATGAAGCACAGTAAGGGCAGAAAGTGAAAGGACCAGGAGATGACGCCAGGAAGGAGGGAGAGAAAGAGAAGAGTGAAGAAGACAAGGAAAGAGAGAGAGCTGTATGTGTGATAGACTTCTTTCAAGCAGTAGTTCTTTCCTGCGAATTATGGCCTGGGCCCTGGCCTGCTATGAGTCTGGAGCAGACCTAGGCCTGGTTTTTGTGGGAGCCAGACTCCAGCTCTGGGTGTGCCTTGGTGGGGAGGGCTGAGCTGACCCCCTCCAGTCCCCTCAGGGGCTGCCCTGTCTTGGCCCCAGGGCTCTCTCCCCAGACCCACGGCTGGGATTTTTATAGATATCTAGCCCTTCAGCTCCACCAGGAGGCAAATTAAGGGAACACACTTGGTGTGGAGGGGCTGCGGCTCTGGGAGTGAGGGGTTGCAAGCCATGCCTGAGACTCTGGGAAGAAGAAGGAGGGGGCAAATGCAGGTGGGATGGGGCAGGAGCCCAGCTCAGGCCCCTGCAGCAGGCAGGAGAGAGGCCAGTGGTGGGAGGAGCTGGGGGGGTGGGGTGGGCGGGCGGTGTGTGTGGCAGGAGCAGGCCCAGCCAGGTAGGCAGCAGGTAGCAGGCGGGCAGGCAGGGGGTTGCCAGGTGCAGAGGGTGGGCACACAGGGAAACGAGTTCATGCCCAGAAAGCAGGGCCCAACCAAGGCAGACTCCTGGGTCAATGCTCTTCACCTTAATTCTCCAGGAAGGAGCTGAACCAGCCAGCATTGAACACTGCATCTCTGAATTAACCCAGTGCAGACAGCTGGAGCTCTGGAGTGACTGGGCGAGGGGCAGCAGGCTGGACGGGGGTCTGCCGGGCCAGCTTTGACTCTGACTCTCTCCTCTGAGCGTGAGGAAAGTTTGAAGCAAAACAATTAGGGTGATTGAACCCCACAGCCCCTAAGACTCCGAGTGAAAGGTGCCTGGCCTGGAGCAGAATTAGAGTGAACAGCATCTCTGCTCTGTGGGGAGGCAGCGGGAAAAGGAGGAAGGGGGGGAAGGAGAGTCTGGACACCCGCCACTTGATTCACATGCACAAGTCACGCATGTCACAGGCCTGGAAAGCAACGGCTAGCAGAACGGACTCAACAGTGTTGTCATTACGGACTGGAGTGGAGACGGGGGCTCCCATACCATCTCCCCAGCCACCTGCTGATTCTGCTTCCACACCTCCTCCCGTTTCTCAAGTGCTGGGGTCCCAGGGGCTACACACTGGGTCGGTCTGACCCCTGAGTTCCCCAAGAGGATGCCCAAACAAGCCCCGAGGCCTCTGGACCCTGTAAGTTTCTCTGACCCTGGAGGCCTCAGCTCTTAAGAGCAGCCAGGGATGGCTTCCTGTCTCCAGGTCCACTAATTAGGGGCTCTACTGGGACTCCCGCCCCACCACAGCCTCCAGCCTGACTATAAATTTGTGGGGCGAGAAGGGGCTCCCTGGCTCTCCTGGCTCAGCTTCCCCACACGGCTCCAAGTCAGCTAACCTGGAAATAAACATCAGCCTCAAGCCCAGGTTTGCAAGGAACCAGGTGGCAGGCAAAAAACATGACAAGTGAGGAGGCTCCCCCGAGTTCCCACCAGCTGGCCTGCAGGTCCCACTGGAAGGGCTGGGAGCGAGGGCCGGCACAAGGACAGGAATGTGATGGGTAAGGGGGCAGTTGGCAGTTGTGCTGAGGGTGTGCTAGGTGTGTTCTAGGCCGTGGACTTGGTCGCCCATTACAGGCTTGGTGGCTGAGCTAAGGAACTGGGTTCTTTGGTAGAATTTTGTGGAAGCATAAGGAGAGTGTCACATATTCCTAGACGCCCCCTGTAGGGGCAGGGAAAGGGGAGAAGGAATTAATCTGTGGCCAGGGGCAGAGGGGAGAGATAAGTTAGGAGTTTGGGATTAACATATATATATTACTATATATAAAATAAACAACAAGGACCTACTGTATAGCACAGGGGACTATATGCAATATCTTGTAAAAATCTATAATGGAAAAGAATCTGAAAAAGAATAAATATATATAACTGAATCACTTTGCTGTGTACCTGAAACTAACACAACACTGTAAATTAGGGACTTCCCTGGTGGTGCAGTGGTTGAGAGTCCGCCTGCCGATGCAGGGGACACGGGTTCGTGCCCCGGTCCGGGAGGATCCCATATGCCGCGGAGCGGCTGGGCCTGTGAGCCGTGGCCGCTGAGCCTGCGCGTCCGGAGCCTGTGCTCCGCAACAGGAGAGGCCACAACAGTGAGAGGCCCGCGTACCGCAAAAAAAAAAAAAAAAAAAAAAAAAAAAAAAATTGTAAATTAACTATACTTCAATTTAAAAAATGGTTTAAAAAATTAAAAATAAAAATAAATTAATTAGTTAGAAGAATGGTAGGGAATTATTCAAATGGATTCAGGGAGGCATAAACAAATTGGAAGATATTACTGTAATAATCTGCCTCACAAATTCAATGTTCCAATATTTAAAAGAAGCTGAAATTAGGGGTGTGGTGTATGTATGTATGTATGTGTGTGTGTGTGTGTGTGTGTGTGTGTGTGTGTGTGTGTATTTAATAGAAATCTATTGACTTCCGAGCGTTGGCTGTAATGTCTGCAGTTGGACGTGGCTATAGATAGCAGTCATGCCCCCTGCACCAAGGTGCTTTGGTAGGGCAATTGGATCAAAGGGTTCCATGTTTGCATTAAGGTCTGATGAAATAGAGATGGGTTGACACTTCATTCTGGACAATGGTGTCTTAACTTTCTTCTCCTACTTGTTGTATAAACCCTACCCTCATCTCCTAAAAGGTTGGGGATTATATATTTAATTGGTCATTCTTAGAGCATAGAAAAGAGAGACGAAGCCTTTCCCGCTAGCTCCTATATGGACAATAAATACTTTTAATGAAGAAAAAGAAATTCACCTGTGGCATGGGAATGGTGGGGGTGGGGAGCCTCCCCTAAACTCCAAGACAGGTGGCCTCGGCCCTTCAGAAGCAATCTTCCCTGAGCACCTGGGCCTGGCCTTCACTGGTCCCCTGACCAGTCCCTCTCTACAAGTCTAGCTCTGCACTGAGTGGTGGACAGAGGAGCTGTGGGCACTGTCCTGTCATTTCCAATGAGGGGGCCTCGGTAACCCTGGAGTCAGGTCCATGAGGGCGGGAACACACCTGTCTTATATCCTTGGCACAGATATTTCTAGATTTCATGCTGAAGTACCAGCTGGGTAAACTGAGCCCCGGGTCTCTTTCCATGGTGACCCTGACCCCTCACCTGACCACAGCTGACTCCTGTCCCCATGAGCCGTCCAGCCCCTACCCCTGCTAAAGAGGGGCCTGGTACTTCTGTCCTGTTTCCGTTAAGTCAGGAGTCAGAGGCACAGGGCCCGTCTTCCCAGCCAGCAGGAGAGAAAGAAAGAGACACTGTCCTGGGTTTGCCAGCATGACCCCTCCAGAGTGGGAACAGGGCTCTCAGAGAGCCATTCCTTTCCAACAGGGAACCAGATAATCAGACCTTCCCACCAGTCAATCTCTTCCCTCTCGGGTGCAAAGCCCTCTCCTCATGTTCAATGGGGAGCCCAGAGTCAACTGCATTTTGTACTGTCCCCTCCTGCCAGCACCTCCTTCCACCCTCCCTGATCTGCCTTCTGGGTGCAAGTCCCATAATGCCAACACTGCCATTTGAGCCCCTGCGGTGGGTGGCAGGTGGGCCCAGGGGGGTGGGGCGGGAGGACGGGGTGGGTCAGGGAGAGGGGGAGGGATAAAAACCTTTCATCGGATTGGGAGCTGTGAGGTTCCGCGAGCAGATCATTGAGAGCATCGCGTGTAGTCTATCCTCCTCTTCCTCATCATCGTCCACCGAGGCCGCGCGGCTGGCCGCTAGGTGGTGGTAGTTAATAGTGACTGCTCAAAAACAATAGCAGAGATGCAGAGGCATGAGGACCCTAGTCCCGGGGCAGGAGGGTCCGCACTCCCTCCTTAGGGAGAGCAGAGTGGAGTCTGGGTCACCTTGAGCCTGCAGGGCATGGAAGAGGGGAAGGGGGGACCTGAGAGTCTTTAGATGAGTTACTGGGCAAAGTATGGAAGAAGGTGAGGACCCGGCGGCAGCTCCAGGGCTCCACTCTTGGAGGATGCCCTCTCTAGGAAGAACAGAAGAGAGAGAACTGATGGGGGCACCAGGGTAGTGAAAGACAGGGACTCCCCAGCCCTGGCTGAGGCGGGGCATGACTGCTGGCAGGTGGATCCCAGTCACTCTTCGGCTCGTGTCATGGTCAAGCTGAACCACATCTGAGGGTTACCCCAAATCCCCCGCTTCAGACTATAAACCCGACCTTCTAAGGGCTTCCCAGAGCTGCTCTCCAGGAGCCTGGGTCACCCCGCTGGGCTTCAGCTCCTTGAAGTGACTGGAACTGGGAAGTACCAAGGCTTGAAGAGGGCAAGTGGAAGCTACAAAATCTGAGGCAAGCAAGAGCCTGAGGTTAAAGGCCAGGTCTGCAGACACGTTCTGGCCAAAGCTGAGCCTCCTCTTCATCAGGCACTCCTGGGAGGGAAGGGGGCACCAGGTCTCCTGCCCTCCGAGCCTGGTAACAGAGAACTCGCGCCGTGGCTGTGTGTTTGAAGTCTGGGCAATCTGTCCACTAATACGGAGACAACTTGTCGACAGCTTATTGGCACGAGTTAGCACATTTTGGGAGCAGGTGGTCTGGCTGGCAATAAGTGCTCTGGGCTGGCGAATTCCATGACCTTATCCCCGAGATCAGCCATTCTGGCCTGGAGAAACCTATGGGCAACAGCAGTGCTCTGACCAGAAAGGGAGCTCGTGTCTTGGTAGATGCCTATGGACAAGCCCCCTGGGGCCCAGAGGGGTTATGTCCACGTGGGGCAGGACCCATGAGGGTCAAGTCACCTTTCAACTCCTGGCCCCACTGATTCCCACTGCAGCTCCAAATCTCACCCCAGACGCCCCCCTACTCCTAATGCTCCCCTCATCAGTAGCTGGTTGGGGGAGGGTTCTGGCTCTAGCAGAGTCAGTGAACAATTTGCACCATCCTGCACCCAGGCCGCCTTGTGGGGGTCAGGCGGCCGGCTGAAAAGAAACCGAGAGTTCCCCACCTTCCATGTGTAGCCTCACCACATGCTTTCCCTGGGGCAGGGCATGAAAGGACGACCAAGAGAATATTGTACAGCGACACCTGGATCGGCTGAGCCGAGAGCCCGGGGTCACGAGGTGGGGAGAAGACAGCTAGGTAGACAAGAGGCCACTTCTCCGAGGGATGATTTGCGGGGGGGACAGTCCGGTGAGAGGCTGAGTAAAGACCTGCCTGGGTTAACCGGGCCTGGGCAGTGGACCCTGCCTGCGGCCCCCTGGGTGACACTACGCCCCCACCTCTCTCTTCCTCCACGAGTGACGTTTGGGACACTTACTGTGCTCGTGCCTGTGGCCAGGGTAAATGATCCGGAACACGTAGTCGGTGGCCCGCCCCGAGCCCACGTCCTCCACGTCCACGGACCGCATGCTGCTGCGCTTCCGTAGCCTGGGGAACACCTTCCCCTGCGGGGAGAGGGGTGGGTGGTCAGCCTGCCCAGGGCGGAGTCCAATCCATGCTCCCCCCCACCCCACCCCGCTAGGCTGCTCCTAAGAGCTCCGTGTGGGGAAAGGACGGGAGGCCAGCAGGTGGGCGGAGAACCCACCCCACACACCCCCACACCCAGAGCCTCCCAAGCCCCGAGGTACCTTCCCCTGCTGGGTCCAGAGTGGGGGCTCCAGCTGTCCTCGAGGCAGAAGCCCGTTCTCCAGGCAGGACAGGAAGGACAGCAGGTGGCCCCCCTGCGGGAAGTGCAGTGGTGGCCTCTGGATGCCATCCTGGCTCACCAGCACGAGGGTGCCGCCGTTCTCTGGGGGGTGAATGCGGGCCAGTGAGGCTGGGTAGGAGGACAGTGGGGTGGGAGCGTGGGGACGGAAGGAGGGGGACAGGAAGTCCGTGCACGGCGCAGGCTCTCTCCCCTCACCCCTGTGCCCAGGACAGGGGAGGCTCACTTTGCTGGTGGCAGTGGATGCAGACGATCTGACTGAAGGGCACAACAAGGGCGTAGTCCCAGTAAACACTGGAAAGGAACCAGTTTGGTGTCGCCGTGTCCCAAGACCCGCCATCCCACCTTCCTCACCTCCCGGCCCCGACACCCGTGAGACTACCCGAAATGGTAGCATTCAGGGTACTACTATTAGTACCCTGACCGCAGCCGAGAATGTGACCTCGGCCAGCCACCTTGTCCCTCTGGGCCCCACGCTGTCCTCATGGCACAGAGCCTGGCAGTCTCAGCTGCCCAGAGCTTGGCTCAGGCAAACCTCTCCGTGCCCAGGCCCGGCTCAGTCCTAGAGAGCTCGGGAACCTGTCCAGGCTGCCTCCCCCTGCAATTCTTGGCATCGGATGAGGAGTGAGGCCTGCCCCCTGGAGCAGGCTGGGTCTCGCCATCCCCCGCCCGGGAGCGAGGCTCCTTGGAGGAAGTCCCACAGCCCCCACCTCTTTTCCAGCTCGGAATCCCCCAGAGTCCCGTTCATGAGCTGGTTGGGGGTCCACTTCAGAGTCAGGCTGCCTGCGGACTGGTGCAGGGAGAGGTAGCCAGGGACAGCCTCCACGTCCCCCTTCTGCAGGGAGCAGACACACCAGAAGACGGAGAAGATGAGGGCCTGAGAGGCTCCTGGGGATGGCCTACGGAAAAGGAGCTCCAGGTGCGTGCAGGGAGGCCAGGCCAGGCCAGTCACAGGATCCTGGACTGGGGGCCAGGAGGAAGTAGGGGGCATCACGTGCCACACGCAGATGTGGGTGCCTCCTTCCCCTGGCTGGCCTGGGGCCACTGGCTCTGTCCTGTCAGCCTCCTGGATGCCAGGCGTGTCCGGGCCAGCCATACCCAAGCTGGGCGTTCACCCTGCCTGCTGGCTGACATTCCTACTCCCAGACGGCCTGGTTCTCAGCTGGCCAGAGCAGATGCCATTCCTGGCTCCTGCCAGCTCAAGGCTGGGCGTGAGGCTATGAAACAGTGAAGTAGCGGGTGGGGCCCTTCTCCCCCGTCTCTCTAGTCAAGCCCCTGGGAAAAGGCACGAATGTGGCTGGAGGTCTTGGTGCCTTTGGAAAAGGGAGAGGAGGGCCGGGCGTCAGGCTCTCCTACCGGCTGTACCAGCACGTTGTTTTTGCCGTAGAGCAGCCGTGTCCTCGAGTTCTGGTGCAGGGATTCCACGTACTCACGGGCGCAGGCAGCTAGCCTGTCCTCCGATGCGCTGCCACTTGAGTGCCGCTTCCGGATCTGCGCACAAAGTCACGGCTCTGCTCTCAGCCCCAGGAAGTCAGCCGTGGGGGTCAGCCCCAGGCCTCCCTGCAGACCCTCTCTAGCTGACCCCAAGGGTCCTTCCTGTCCCCAGTTTGCTCTCAGCCACGGACCAGCTCTGTGCTCCTGGCATTTATGTGAGCGCCAGTGTGGGGAAAAGGCTCTCCTGGGGTGGCCGCTACCCTGGGCATCTCCGAGGCCCAGCCTATATCTGCCAGGAACACACAGCCCAGCTGCTCCTCCCCAAAGGCCCAGGGGCATATCCTGGGTGAGCACAGGGTGGGAAGAGTGACACCTACTCCTAGGGCTGGGCGCTTCGCAGGGGAGTCCTGGCGATTCGGGGGACCCCGGATACGGTGCCTCTGGACCAGCTCATCAGCCGAGGGGTCGGTCCAGTAGTGATCGGCTGTCTTGAGCTTGGTGTACTCCAAGGCACAGGGTCCCACTGTGGGGACAGAGACAGCCAGCTCAGGGGTGCCCCTCAGCACTTGCCCTGGAGCCCCCACTGGCCCAGCGCAGGCCTGTCTGCTACTAGGCTTACCTAGAAGAGAGGCCAAGATGGGGCCAAACACAGGGTCTGCCAGTAACGCCTCCTTCTCGTAGTACTTGCTGCCAGGGGAGAGACAGACAGGGCGACCACTGGGGCTCCGGAACTCATTCCATGGCCGTCAAGCTCACCAAGGAGATACATTCCCACAAGGATCAAATTCATGTCAGTTACCAAGAAGAAACGAGTCCACAAGGACTGAGCTTTGGGGGTGCCTGGTGTGGTCTCTGCTTTCGGGATGCTACGGGGGGATGGCACATGCCCATGGACTGTGGTGGGCAGTCCAGCACAGGGAGGGGTGGGCTCAGGGAGGGGCAGTCACCTGCAGTTCTCCACCAGGTACTGCACGACCCTGTCCAGCACTTTCTCGATGAGCGCTGTGCGTACCCATATGTGTTTCAAGGCCTGCAGGCTGAGGGCTGGGGCCTTCCCACTGGCAGAGCCCTGTCTCTGCTGGGTCTCCCGGCTGCCCGCCAAGGGTTTCCTGCAAAGAGGGGGTGGGCTTCAGGAGTGGGAGGGCTTGGGGGTAAGCCTCATCGCAGACTGGTGGCACTGGGAGCGGAGTTTGGAGCTGCAAGACAAGAACCCAGAGGACTGATTGGGATGGGGGGTTGGCGGTGGTGGACAGGACCTTGTGCCTGAAAGGGCCACCCCCCACCCCCACCCTTAGGCTGGCCCGTCATCCGAGAGGTGAGGCCCTGCAAGAAACAGCAAATGGGAAGAGCAGAAGGGAGGCATGGGAGGGGCTGGCGCAGGGCTTACCTGCCCTCTACTTGCTGCTGCAGCTCCTGCACCTTGTGGCACACCTCCCCAGCCACCGGGCACGCCTTCCCCACCTTGGTGAACAGCGCTGCCATCTTGTCACTGCGCAGGAAGCCGGCGGCACGGCGCCTCAGCTGATGCAGGAGGCAAACCTCCACCGCACCTGGGCCACAACGGGAGCAGCAGCTGAGCCTGGGCGAGAGCGGGAGCGAGAGGAACACTCCCCTCCCCCATACCTATGGAGAGCACAGAGGCGAGGCAGGCCCTGGCTCTGCTGAGACTAGGGGATGAGGTTCGGGCTTAAGACGGGCCACGGAGACACACCCTGACCTCTCTCCAAAACGCTCCCGTGGGCCCCTCCCCGCTCCTGCCCAGCGTGGACCTGCGGGGGCTTTGCTGGGCCGCACCGTCCCTGCCCCTCTCTCTCATCTGGGATGTATGTGCCTCCTGTATGCAGCATCGCCCTGAGGCTCTGAGGACAAAGCTGCCAGTGCCAGTTGGCATGGGTGGCTCCACCCCCTGCCCGTGAGGGCAAGCACGGACAGCTCCTGCAGGACAGGGGATGTAGGGAGCACACAGCCTGGCAGCCCTCCTGTAGAGCAGAGATGATGTGGTTGCTAAGGAACGAGGCTCTGGAGAAGGAGCTGAAATATTGATGAAGCCACTGCAGAGATCGGACCTGACAGCAGCCCTGAATTATTGACCAGCCCTGCAGCCGACAGTGAGGGATTTCTACTTCCCGTGCAGGGAGGGCTTCCCTTCATTCATTCATGTTTTTAGGGGCTAGGCCTACACTCTCTGTCTGGATTCCGCTTTCAGCAGACAGGCCCCATAGGAAGGAATGAAGGGCTTGGTGGGGGAGGGTGGGGAGCTGCCCTGGGCACATACAGATTCTAAAAGACTTAGTGTGTAGGTGTGGGGGAAGGAGGGGCTTGGCCATTACTGAGGACAAGCTGATTGTTTTCCAGCCGAGGAAGGAAAGGCCCAGAAAGAGGAAGAGAGCTGATTTGAAGTCACAGAGTGGCAGAGCTGGGTGTAGACACAGGGCCCCAAACACTGGCCCAGCCCCTTTCACCTCCTCCAGGTATGTTGGGGGGTGGGGGCCCACAGGTGGGAGGAGGCCTCCCCTCACTTCACAGGTACTCTTTTTACAGGGATTGTGCTGGAGGTGGAGAATCAGAACAGGGTCTGACGCGTGGTGCCACTCGCTACTTCTGGAAAACATGGGTAAGTGACTTAATGCTCTGAGCCTCAGTTTTATCATCTGTGAAATGGGGGAGACTTCTTAGGACTGATGTGAATTGTTACATGAGATGAAGTATGTAAACCCCTCATGTCGGAGGCTCTTGATGCAAGTCGGTTCCTGACTCCTAATTTCTTTTTGTCGAGATCCTGTTCTATGGCTAACCTGCAAGGGCTGGGTTTTTGCAAGTCCTCTCACGGGCAGAGAGAGGTGAGGACACACTAGAGAGAGAATCACAGGCTGCCCCAGAGGTGGGTGGGGGTGTCATTCTCTTAGGAACAGGGGAACTGAGGCCCCATCAAGCTTACTGTGACTAGTGTTGTTACAATATGAAACCTGGGGACTTCCCTGGTGGCCCAGTGGTTAAGATTCTGTGCTTCCACTGCAGGGGGCATGGGTTCGATAGTTGGTCGGGGAACTAAGATCCCACATGCCACACAGTGTAGCCAAAAAAAAAAAAGAAGGAAACCTGGACTTAGGAAATAATCACCGAAAACAGAGGCTCTCACCTGTTTTCTGCCTTCATTGTTACTGACAGTCACTGATGACCTATAAAAGAGTTTTGTTTGGCTCTCTCTTGTACTGAGGTCAAGAAGTTAGAGAGAGTCCCTGGGGCCAATGTGGAAGCTGGCCAGTTCATTGAGAGCATCCCAGGGAAGGGGAAACAAAACAGGACCCCCTCCCTCTCCTGGGAGGTCAGGCCTCGGAGGACTTTACTTCACAAATTGCAGCCTTTCCTTCATGGCATGTTCATATATCGATGAGCACATGCGTACGCAGACTGATGTATCCACAGGTATCATGTGCGTATGGGACATGTGGGGGAATCTTTGCTTAAGTGTCCACATATTCCCCTCCATGGCTGTCCCCTTGGTCCCTGGAGGTCCTGCGTGGCCCTGAGATACATAGGTGAGTGACCTTTTTGTCATAGTCTCTTGGTCCTGGGGCTGCTGCAGCTACAAGTCCACAGCTGGAAGAAGGGGGTGACTATTTCCTGGGGCGGCACTCCCCGATCAGAGTGGGAGAAAAGCAGCACCGAACAAGGCCAGAGCAGCAGCAGGTGGCACCAGTCCTGGAGAGAATCATGTGCCTCGGTGACGTGACTAATTGCCGGGATAATGAGTCATTAGCTCTCCTACCTTCCCCAGGCGACTGCCCATGTAGCCAGGCTGGGGAGCCTGGGGATGCAGGCAGCAGCTTGGCCTCACCCAGCCTGCCAGGAAGACTGTGAGCACAGGCCTCAGGGTTCTCTGGGGGTGGGTGGAGGCATTCCTCAGCAATTACTGCAAGTAGGGAATATTGAGAGAAGCCCAAACAGCACACCCAGTGCCCCCACTCACCCCATGGCCCCTAAGTTCCTTCTGTGAAACCCGGGCAAGGTGCCAGGCGACGTCTGCAGAGGGAAAAATCTGTCTCAACTCTCTATGTTCCAAGCAAAGTAAACGACCCTCTATGCCAGGTATTCCTAAGCTGGTTCCACGGGCTCCTTGGCCAGTTAGTTGTTCAAACTATACTAGTCCTTCCCCATCCCCACAGGGCTGTCCCCCAGAGGGAAGGAGCACGTCACTGTGTGCAGTGTGTAGGCAAAATAATAATATAATAACACGGATAATATATAATTGAGAATTACTCTCCTAAGAGGGTTTGTTGATAGGCTTCTAGACCTTCGAGACCCCCTAAAACTGCACACAGAATCACTGGTCTCCTTCTGCAGGCTTAGGTGAGTGTTTTTACTCTGGATAAAGGATCCTTGGCTTTTAGTTTCTGAAAAGGGTATCTGATCTCAGAAAGTTTTAAAACCCTGCTCTAAGACTTTTGGGTTGAGAGGAACCACAGACACTTCCACTGATCGACACTTACAGATGTGCAAGTACAGAGATTCCCCCTGGCCTCTCCCCACATACAGAGAACACCACACTCAGAACTGCAGTTGTAGAGCTATCAGCAATAATGCCCGACTCTGCAGCTGTCTGTGCTCCCCAGGAGGCCCTCTCACAGACCAACAAGCACCCTTCTCCAGGGAGAAGATCACACAGAGGCCCCTGGAGGAGACGCCCATCACAGCCAAAGCACCAAGTCAGCCGAAATCATCCCCCTTCTAACTGAGCTGTCTGGGCCCTGGTCCCCAGCCGTGACGTGAAGGTTTCAGGAGCCCCTGTCTCAGGGTTCCCAGCACCACCCGCAGCCACTCTGGTTGCCCCAAAAGAGGGGAGAGACAGCCCTGACATCATTCGGATCACTTCACATAAGAAAAACACGTACTAATTGATAAAAGTCAACACTGGTTTTGGTCACTGGTTGGGATGGGAAGGTTTGGGTGAATGAATTGAAACAGAGAAACAGACATGACTCAACAGGCATGATCCTCTCACTCCCCACCTTGGTCTTCCAGTGGCCTTTGGAGCTATGGTACCGGATGAGCCCAGGGTACCCTTTCTACTCTGTCATCCTATCCAACTGACAGCAAGGCTCAGGGAACTGCAACTCGGAGTGGGCAGGAGTGGAAATAGTTTTAACTTTAGCACCCTGCTGTGGACATCCCACCCTGACAAGGTCTGGCACCATCGTCCCAAGGAAAAGCAGTGAACTACAGCCCAGACAAGCCCTGGGACTGTCCCTCACCAGTCTCTGACATGTCCCTAAAGTCTATTAAGATACGGGGCTCGGGCTTCCCTGGTGGCGCAGTGGTTGAGAGTCTGCCTGCCGATGCAGGGGACACGGGTTCGTGCCCCGATCCGGGAGGGTCCCACATGCCGCGGAGCAGCTGGGCCCATGAGCCATGGCTGCTGAGCCTGCGCGTCGGAGCCTGTGCTCCGCAACGAGAGAGGCCGCAACAGTGAGAGGCCCGCGTATCGCAGAAAAAAAAAAAAAAAAAAAAAAGATACGGGGCTCAACAAATGCTACATGGATTGGAGACCACAAGTGCTAATGGAATCTTATAGGGCCCCTCCCACAAACTCCTTACTTACTGATTTAACCATTCCAAGGAGTCCAATTTAGAACAGAGGAGACATCAGTAGATAGAGAGGGAAGGGACTTGGGAATTTACTGAATGTTCTCAGACCTTGCTGGATTGGTAAGACCCCCTACGGTGGCAATGTGGCACTGTCTATGAACATTGCAAATAACCTCTGACCTAGTAACCCCTCTTGTGAGAATCTAGCTTACAGATAGAATCAAGCTTACTTAGTTACAACAGCAGAAGACTGGAAACTATCCCCTTGTCCATCAATAGAGGACAGATTAAGTAAATACGGCACATTCATACCGTATAATATTATGCCACTCTGAAAAAGAATGAGAATGATCTCCAGGAACTAATGACGGAAAGGTCTCCAAAAGCAAGATGCAGAGCAGTTTGACTGCATGATACCTTTTGATTACAAAAAGGGTGGGGTAAACAAAGAATAGAATTAAAAAAAAAAATCAGGACAAAAAACTTGGAAGGATGCACAAGAAGGAAGAGTGGTAGGATTACTGGTGTGGAAACCGGTAGGTGGAGGGGAAGTGGGTGAATGGGGGCAGGGAAAGGAGTGAGACTTTTCACTGTGTACCTTTTGTATAGTTTTGATATTTGAGCCAGGTTACCGATTCAAAATAATAACAATAATTCCATCATGAAAGGATGCTAGAGATTCTCTCCAACCTGGAGGTGAATTGAAAGTCATGAAACTCAGAAAGGCTGGGTCTGTCCATGGGCACCCACCCCATCACCAGCTCCCACAGCAAACAGGGTCTGCAGATTAGCTTGGTTCCCCCTCCCACAGGATGATCTGGGCTCTGCTTAGGGTAGCCACTGGTGATCTGAGCTGCGTAGGGACCGGAGAAACAATTCAGTGGGCTGGGACAAGCTTAGGTGTCTCAGGAGCCCACGAGAATGGACTAAAGCCATGGCTGCCAGGAAACGCAGCAGTGGTTGAGAAGGGTCCTCAGTCAGCCCAGCGGGCCTCAGAAACAACCCCCGGCTCTCACACGCATATCCACATTTAAGCTGTGTTCAGCGGCCAAGGGGCCTGGACAAGCCCAGCCTGGTAATAGGGGGACCCACTGAATGGCCTTCAGAGAAGTAGGTCAGTTGTCTGAGGTAGAGGGACACAGCACCCAGTTAGCACAGCCTGACATGAAGGCTGGGCCCAAGGCTCTGAGCCAGGAGGGGTTGATAATGGGAGGAGCACGTGTGTCCTGCGTCCCCTGCTCCCCACCTCTGCCAGCTGCCATCTGTGCAACAGGCGAGTTCAGCTTCCAGGTGAGGAAAGCGCTGGCTGGAGCAGCTAGCCACAAGTGGCTTGTTTTGGTCCTGGAGTTTTGGAGGACATTACTCAGAGCAGAATTTTTAAAAGCCTTGGATGGTGAAACCAAGATTTCCAGAAGAGGAGCAGCCTCCCTGGAGATAGAGGAATGGGTAGGATGGGCAGCCTTTTTTTAAGTAGGAACTTCCTCAACTGCCCATGGAGGGAGTCAACATTTCACTTGTAGCGGATGAAGTGAGGGGAGCAAAGAGGCGAGGCCAGGCATCCTACGTCTCTCCCCTCCCCACTTCCCCGGCCAGCTATTTCCACCAGGGATTTGTGACGGCTGCCTCCACGCGGAACAAGCATTTCTATGGTAACAAGGGTACATTTTTCCTTCCGCCTGCACTGGTGATGCTGGTGGTTTGCTTCAGCTTTGAGGGGGGTGGCACTCAGCCTTGTTCAAAGCCCTGAAACAAGAACGCAACTCTCCCACCCAGACTTTCACTGGGAGGAGAAAGCACTGCCCTGATACTCTGGAACCAAGCAAGTGAGAGAACTGAAGTTCATACCACACATACCCATCTTCCTTGCCCTGCTGGGGATGCAGGGCAGAGTCTGCATGTGCAGTGCTCACACTGGCTTGCCAGCGAACCAGGCCAGTGCCAGCCTCACCCAGCTCGACAAGAGACCCGCCGTCTCCCGGAGTGTCTCTGGACATCACGAGTCCACTGTTTGGTGATCCAAGCTATGCCTCCAACTTCCCCTCAATGCCCCACACCTCCAGGCTCCACTCCTGGGTAGGCCTCACAGGGGGACCCCCCTGGGCAACACAGGCTTTAGAGTCAGACAGATGTGGGTTCAAACCCTGGTTCCTTTCCTTACTAGCTTTTTGACTTTGTGCAGACCACTAAGTCTCTCTGAGCTCCACCTGCAGGGAGGGAAAGGAACAGGTCCCACCTCAGGGGGCGCTGAGTGACTAAAGGCAACAGCCTGTGCAGAGGGGCACAAGGCTCTTCGTAGCACCCGGAACATGGCAGGTGACGGCTGAGCGTTAGTGCCTTTCCTTCCTGCGCTGTGTCCGTGCCCTGCCCTCCCTCGGGTACCTACAGGTGCTCTGGCTGTGCTCCCCCTAAGGCCTCCCCTCCCACCTGCACATTGGATTTCAGCCCCTTTCACCTCTCAAGGACATCACTCCAGCAAACGTCCCTTCTCTTTCCTGTATCTTTAATTTTTTCCTATTAGATACTTTCCATTTGTACATAACTGTTCTGTAATTTCTCCAATTAAAAAAAAACACACCACCACCTCCCTTGGCCCTACATCGCCATTTAGGTGTTACACCGTTTAGCTGCTTCCCCGCACATAAAATTTCTCAGTAAAGTCGTGTATGTGCCACGCAGCTAGATGTTGTGATAACTGTTGTGACAGGTCATCTGCAGCTGCCTCCCTGAAGAAGGGCTAGGTCTTGATCTCAAGGGAAAGACTCTAGGTGCCCTTCCTCGGACCTGCCTCCATAGAGGGCCCCCTTGGCAGCCTGAGAAGGCAGGACAGGGAGGGGAGGGAGGACGTGTGCTGTGGTCACCAGAGCCCTCCCCACCCCCCTCTAGACAGGCATGGCTGTAGCCCCATCGAGGTCAAGGATTTCCCGTTGCCAGTGACTTACGGGGAGAGGGATCAGGTAGAGCTTTTCTGTTGGGACAGGAGAGCTGCAAACGCTCGTTTTTCTTACAAAACCAGCCTTCATAGCTCGCCTCAGCGGTTTTGGTCAGCACTGAGGACTCAGGACTTCGGCCTTCCCTATAGAAGCCCCCTCATGGTGGGGGCCCAGTGTCCTGGGTTTCTACTCTTCCTCCTCTTTTTGGATTTCACCATGACTGGCCACCGCATGACTGACCATCCTACTGTCTGGCAGCCAGGTGATGACTGGCCTGGTGTGGGCCGGTGAAGGGCTGGGTTTGCGTCCGTCTCTTCTGTGTTCGCTCTCTAGAACTACCCAGGTCCCCCACCCGGACCCTGTCGTTGTTTTAAAAGACCAAGGATGGGAAGGGAAGGCAGCAGCCTCAGCGACAGCAGGTCCTTCCTGACTCCAGCTGGGGGTCCAGGATCAGGGAGGACCCTTCAGCAACATCTGCTCCCTTTCCCTGTTCTCCCCACTGCCCCTGGGCACAGGTTCTAGGCTGTGAAGCCTCCACCACTAACAGATGTCTGTACATGGACTTGGGGACAGAGGCTGGGCCAGCTCGGGGGTGGGACTATCTCTATGTGTTGGATTAAACACAACAGTCTACAAGACAAATTAAATTATGAAAATTCAGTGACTAGTATTTAATGCTGATCTATTCCTATAAAGTATTCTAGGACTTCCCTGGCGTGGCTGTCCAGTGGTTAGGACTCCACGCTTCCACTGCAGGGGGCATAGGTTTGACCCCTAGTGGGGGAATAAGATTCCGCATGCCGCGTGGCACGGCCTTAAAAATAATAATAATAATAATAAAATATTCTATATTTACGTGACTCCAGACCCCACCCTCCAGTACCCAACATCCAGTTCCAACACCCAGAAGGTGGGGCAGATTTCCATACTTATTTGTCTGTTCGGCAGGCTTACGTGTCCAGAATCCTGTTTAAGGTTTAAGGATGCACTCAATACATACTTTTTGAAATAAAAAATATCCTATAAAAAAAAGCTGCATACACTTGCTATCTCTATCTCTTCCTCCACCCATCCTCTCCTCCTCCTCTTCCTTCTTTTTAAAAAAACCATTTCATCTTGGAAAATTCCAATCATATACAAAAGTAAAGAGAATGATGTAATGAACCCCCGAGTACCCATCACACAACACAAGCCATGATCAAGGAAGGACCAATCTTGTTTTAGTTATACCACCTCCAACCACTTTCCCCTTATCCGTAGATCATTTTGAAGCAAATTTTACATATCATGTATTTTTGTCCATAAATATTTTAGTGTGTCTCTCTAAAAGATGACTCTTTTAAAGAGTCATGTACCGAATACCTGCACTGCACCTAAAAAATCAATAATAATTTCTTAATATTTTCAAATTCCTTGATTGGGTTCCCAGAGTTCAAATTGTTCTGATTGTCCAGATGCTCAAAACTCTCAGAGACATGGATTCCTAAATGGAATCCTGGAGAAGGTTCTAGGAGGCTTTATGGGGAAGGTTAAAAGATCACTTTCAAGAACAAAGTAGAATGTCACTGGTGGTGGTGACGACATTTACTGAGCACCTACTGCATACCTGGCTCCATGCTGTCTGCTTTACCCGCATCACTCTTTTAATCCTCACATCAACCTTATTCCGTAGGTTCAGAGTTGCTGAATAAGTGGCCATGGTCACACACTTGGTGACATGGTCAGTCTGTGAACGCAGGTCAGGTCTGCCGGACTCCAACGTCTCCGCTACAGACCATCACCACGTGCCCTCAGCCACGCCCCAAGACAGGGCGAGGGGAGCCAGTCTCCCAGAGGGCCTTTCTTCCTACTGGATCATTACCACATGGAAAGTGGAAGCCAGATATGCTGAGAATGAGCTGTTCATTCAGTGTGGGCGGGAAGAAGAGAGAAGGAATCCCTTTCACTGAAGAGAGACAGAGTAAAAACTGGCTAGTGCCTGAATCCCAGGAAGTGCTGAGATACCTCTGGCTGCAGTACCCCAGGTGGGACGCGCCCCCCGTCACACCTGCTTCTCTCCCAGCTCATTAGCATCTCCTTGCCATTCCCCAGAGGAGCTTGCTGCGGCTGAACTTCCCGGCTAATGAAAGCTGCTTAGCAACAGGCAGCGGGTTAATAAAGCCCTGGTGTGGTTCCCAGCTCCACAGACTCCACCCCCGTCTCCCATTACAGCTCATCCTCAGTCTGAAGCAACCCTCAGGTGGACGGATCAGCGCGGGGAGGGCAGGGAACCTAAGGACTGAGGGGCAGGGCTGGTCTGGGTCCCGCCCCCAGTGCCTGTGGCCAGAAAAAGGAGATGTTTACCAGTCTAAGAACCTGCTCTGCCAGGCCGGGAACCTCTCTGTGGGCCTCCTAAAGCCCTTCTACCCACCAGTGGTTAAAATCCAACCTCAGCGCCCAATTAGAATGGAACAAACAGAGACACTGTGGAGGCAGATGCTCCCCTCTGAGCCAAAGGGGAGGGGAGGCACAGTGCTCCTCGGTTAAGGCCTAAACTACCCCAGACCCCTTGATGGGAAGAGTAACTGGGCACTCTATGCGCAGTCGTATTGCTATTACAAATGCGGAGTTCAAAGGTGAAACTTAGGACAGTCTGCTGTTTAACCCCGACCTTGAGTTGCCCACAAGCAAAATTTAAGAGCACCTTGCCCTCTGGGGGTTGGGGTGGCAGGAGATAGGCAGCCTACGCCCGGGGGGTTCAGGAAGCCACAGAAAAACAGGAAGCATTAATTTCATTCAGCAGCACAAAGTTTCAGAGGCCATATTATGGAGCAAAACGCAAACTTGACATGACCTTTTTTTTTTTTTTTTGCAGTACGCGGGCCTCTCACTCTTGTGGCCTCTCCCGTTGCGGAGCACAGGCTCCGGATGCACAGGCTTCACGGCCATGGCCCACGGGCCCAGCCGCTCCGCGGCATGTGGGATCTTCCCGGACCGGGGCACGAACCCGTGTCCCCTGCAGCGGCAGGCGGACTCTCAACCACTGCGCCACCAGGGAAGCCCCTGACATGACTTTTTAAGATGAAGACGAGATATCCAAGAACCTTTTCCCAACAGTGGGGTTTGGGCCTATTCTCCAGTGCACGGGTACAGTCACACAGGTCCTGGGGGCTGGCAGGGGGTGCCTCAGAGCAGCAATGCAGCCTTGCTCTGTGGTAGGAGAACAGCACACGCAGAACCCCTCCCTGCAGCTGGGTTTGCCAGCAAGGCCTCCTCACAAGGCTCCTACTGCTGGGGCCTGACCGGCTTCTAGACAGACAGGTTTAGGAACAAGCACAGCAAACACAACACACGCACGTTTCTCGTCAGTCCTGGGAGTGTCACTCCTCCCCTTGAGGAACAGGAACTTTCCTGGGTTTGCCCAGGGCCAGGTCTTGACCCAGGGATTCTTCAGTTTCATTTCTAAGGCTCTCCAGAAAGGTTCTGTTTCCGGTTCAAATGTCTGTATTCTAAGGAAGCTCAGGGAAGCTCATCTTGCTCAGGCCCTGCCCTCTTCGGTCACCCCCTAGCCACACTCTGCGATGAACAGAGGGGCCAAGGCAGGGCAGGGGGGCCCAGGACCCCAGCCCTCCACAAAGCTCTAGTAAAAGGGGTCACTCACTGCACAGTTAATCCAGTCTTCACAGCCTTCACTCTGTTCCCTTTCTCTCAGCACTTTCTCTGCACTCCCACTTCCCCAAGAACAAAGCTGAATCCTGGATGTGGCTGGGACAACTGCAAGACCCAGGGTAAGACTGGGACCACTTCAGACTAAAAATGCACTTCTGAGCATTTTTCCAGGGGGTGAAGGAGCCTGGCATTTCAGAATCTCCAAAAAGCCAGAAGAGTGGAGTTTTCCATCAGTACATGTCTATTCTCTCTGCCTCCCCCTAGGAATCCCTGATTATGATTTCACTGTGTGATGCAGGCAGGAAAAACGGTTGATAATCACTGCTTTCTTTTTTTTTTTTTTTTTTTTGGCCACACTGGGTGGCATGCGGGATCTTAGTTACCGTACCAGAGATCAAACCTGTGCCCCCTGCAGTGGAAGTGCGGAGCCCTAACCACTGGACTGCCAGGGAAGTCTCGATAATCACTGCTTTAAACCAACCTTATTTGGAGCCCGAACTGAGATCCCCCTCACCACTGAACACCATTTTCAACAAAGTATAAAGATTCCTTTTCCCGTGGGTCTCAGATGCCCCGGCTTGACTTAGCTTTATACTATCGGGAGCCCCTCCTGCTAGCATTCCCTTCCGTGACTGTGCACTAAGCCCAAAGCAGAGGCAGCAAACTGGCAGAGGCTTGCAGATGCCTTTTGTTTAGCCCACACAATTTTTTTTTTTAATGGGAATTAGTTATCAGCATTTAAAAATTGGTTCATTTCAAAAAAAAAAAAAATTGGTTCATTTCATGTAAAAACCCAGACTTCCGACTTCTCTTAAAATATAACAAGGGCCATAGTAAGCCAGGGCCAGCATTCCTTCAGAAGCCGAGTGGTGGCTGCCCCCTTCAAACATGGCAAGTGCTACCCATTTCACCCCAGTCCCCACCACTGCCTGCTGTCCCACACCCGGACTTTTCTCGTTCGACCCTGTGGCCATTTAAGTTTGCACTTTGACCTAAGGCACCTCCCGAAATCCAGCAGAACAGGGCTCCTCTTGCTTTGGGGCTGATCTTAGAACCCTGGAGACCTGGGTCTATTTCATAGACCCTTGTTCTAGTTCCGTGACTGAAATTGGCTGAAAGTAGAAGAATCATTCCTTTTGAAGGTGCTATCCCCGCCTGCTGGAAAGAGCCATGGGCTTCAAGGCAAGAGGCAAAAATGAAAGGCCTACTGCTTCCTGGGGGCCCCTGGACTCATCAGAGGAGAGCTGACAGTTTCTCCTCACCCTAATGGACCTGATGGTGGGACGCCAACAGCTTTTTCCCCTGCCTCTCTTCCCCCATTTACCTACGGCCGCCCACATGTGGCGCCCATGCGCAAGCTGTCTGTGCTATTTTATTCTGTTTTCTGTGTTTGCTGTGTGTGCTCTGGACGAAGCCTAGCACCAGGCCATGACTAATTGGGCCACCCGTAGAGCCCTTCTGGTGACAATGACAGACACTGGCTGACGTCAGGGGAACACAGCACAGGTGGAAGGGAGTAGGGTTCTAACACTCGTCAAAGTCACCTATTGCAAGCATGCTTTTTCCCCAGCAGGGCTTCTGCCCGAGAAAAGTAGGATCAGACTGCTCCTGCAAACCTGAGAATCGTTATATCATCTCAAAGAACCAGGGAAACTTACCCGAAAGGGAGATAGTAGGACCTCAAATCCTGCAAACCTAGTTTCAGGCTTAACATCCAAAAGAGGAGGAAACACAGACATTTTTCTCATCTCTTACAACGCCAGGAACCTTCACATGTATCATCTCAATACCCACAAAAATTCCTTAAGTTGGGAATCACCACCCTGTTTTTAGAGGAGCAAACTGTGGGGGACAGAAGTTAAGAAACTTGTCCAAAACAACTTGAGAAGTAAGCAGAGCACCAGGGTTTGTCTGAACCCTCAGTCTGTCACTGGGGCTCTGCTCACAGGCTGCCTCTCCCCAGTCGCCCTCCCACATTTCTCTTTTTTTTTCCGTAGCTGTTGCCACACCTGTTATTGCAGGATATATTCACGTATACATTTGTTTTCTGTCTCTCTGCCCACAGAATGTAATCCTCCGGGGCAGAGACGCTGTCCATCTTGCCACTGCTGTTTCCCTACCTGGAGAACAGTATCTGGAATCTGGGGAACCTTCAGTGTTTGCTGCTGGACTGATGGGAGGGGCAGCTCTATCGGCCTCACCATGCTACTGTCAAAAGTGTTCCTTCCCGTATCTCCTCCTTTCATTCCTTCACCTCAGAAATGCACAACCTCCCTTCAATGAACACCAATCTCAGAGGCCAAGGAAAACAACATAAAGGTGGCAAATGGGGGACTTCCCTGGTGGTCCAGTGGTAAAGAATCCGCCTTCCAAAGCAGGGGGCGTGGGTTCGATCCCTGGTCAGGGAACTAAGATCCCGAATGCCGTGGAGCGACCAAGCCCGTGCGCCACAACTACTGAGCTCACGTGCCTCAGCTAGAGCCTGCGTGCCACCAACTACAGAGCCCACGCGCCCTGGAGCCTGCGCACCACACCTAGAGAAGAGAAAACCCACACACCACAACTAGAGAGAAGCCCACGTGCTGCAACAAAAGATACTGCATGCCGCAACTAAGACCTGGCACAGCCAAAAATAAATTAAAAAAAAAAAAAAAAGATGGCAAACAGAAGGTCAAATTCCTGGAAATCCAAGAAGATTCAGTTGTGTGTAGGGACAGGCTTGCTCCTACAAAAGCAAAAGTGTTCACACTGAGGCAGAAGCGTTGGTTTATTACAGACTTTCTCCTTTCTAAGGTGGGAAGGCTTGGCTATCCCTCCTTTACACTCATGTTGTTTTGCACGCAGTCGAGTGCTTGGATGCTGGAGCAACACAGGTGGGATTAATTAGAAAATAGATGTGGGGCTTCCCTGGTGGTGCAGTGGTTGAGAGTCCGCCTGCCGATGCAGAGGACGCGGGTTCGTGCCCCGGTCCGGGAGGATCCCACATGCTGCGGAGTGGCTGGGCCCATGAGCCATGGCCACTGGGCCTGTGCGTCCGGAGCCTGTGCTCCGCAACGGGAGAGGCCAGAACAGTGAGAGGCCCAAGTACAGCAAAAAAAAAAAAAAAGAAAAAAGAAAATAGATGTGGCACAGAAAGCATCCAAAAGCACAGACCCTTCCCCAAAGTTAATGTAAAGATAAACCAGAGCAGTGGTTCCCAAACCCAACTACCTAGGACAATGGCCCTTAAAGTGTGGTCTCTGGACCAGCAGTGTCAGCATCATCTGTGAACTTGTTAGAAATGCAAATTCCTGGGACTGCCCCAGACAGACTAGAATCAGAAACTCCAGGGTTGGGACCCAGGAATCTGTTTGAACAAGTCCTACAGGTGACTCTGATGCATGCTAAAATTTGAGCACTACTGTCCTTGGGAACTAGACACACATAGGCGATTCTTGGGCCCTGGGGATCCTGATTCAGTAGGTCTGGGATGGGACCCAGAGATCCCTTTCGTAAGCTTCTGAGTTGATTCTGACTTGCAGCCAGATTTGAGAACTACTGAACCTGAGGACTCATCTTTCCCTGGCCCCAAGATAGTGTCCTCAGTTTTTAAACCCCTCTCCCATTATCCCCCAGTCGCTCACTCACCACATAGAGTAAGGATGTGGCTGCTATCTTCATGCACAAACTTCCTGGTGACAGCCTCCTCCATGATTTGCTTCACCTGTGAATAAATGGGCAGCGTCGTGATTGATTGATTGATTAATTTATTGACCGAAGGCCTGTGAGCAAGTAAATGGCTTGGCTCTGCCCCCCTGGTCTGGGTTCAGACACCTGCAGAGTAGATGATAGGAAAGGGAGGGGTGAGGAAGCAAAGTTTCTTCTGTACAGATAGCACCAACATCTTGGAAAGGAAACCAGGAAAAAAGATGCTATAAACCCACCAATCAATCAGTACAGATATTCCAACCCAGGAGGAAGGGACCTGCTATAGAGAACAGGGGTGGGATGCTATTTGCACATCTGTACTTAGCTGCAGAAGGGCCTGTGGGCAGATACACTGTCCTTTAGGGACAAACTGTTTCAGTACAGGCTCCAGATAAACAACCTGACCCTCCTTTTCTCCCTTCTCTGAGGGTAGGGGTACACGTCCATCTAGGCCTCAGGGACACTCCCCACATGCTCACAAGCCCAGTCTTCTTTCTGTCTAGGTAAAGCCCTATGTTTGGGTTCCTACCTGGATGTAAAAGCTTCTGAATGCCTTGTAAGGTAAGCGGTCACAGCCTTCTTTAGAAAGCACTTAAAAAAAAAAAAACTTTAAAATTGATGTACAGGGACTTCCCTGGTGGCACAGTGGTTGGGAATCCGCCTGCCAGTGTGGGGGACACGGGTTCGTGCCCTGGTTCGGGAGGATCCCACATGCCGTGGCGCAACTGGGCTCGGGCGCCACAACTGCTGAGCCTGCGCTCTAAGGCCTGTGTGCCACAGCTGCTGAGGCCCGCGCGCCTGGAGCCCGTGCTCCGCAGTGGTGGGGGGGGCCGCTGCAGTGAGAGGCCTGCACACGGCGGCGGGGGGTGGCCCCCGCTTGCCGCAACTAGAGAACCCCCACACCCAGCAGCAGAGACCCAATGCAGCCAAAAATAAATAAATTAATTTAAAAAAATTGATGTACAAATAGAAAAGGGTATATATCATAATTACACAGTTTGAAGAATTTTCAAATTGAACACACCTATGAAACCAGCATCAGATCAAGAAACAAAACGTGACCAGCACCCTAAAGTACCCCCAAACTCTGCCATGTTTCCTTCTAGTCACTACTTCCCTCAAAGGTACCCACTATCCTGACTTCTAACATCATAGAGCACTTTTGCGGGGTTTTGTACTTTTTATAGATGGAATGGCTCACTGTGTAGCTTTTGTGACTGGGTTTCTTTTGCTCCTTGGTGTGACTGTGAGATCTGTTCATGTTGTATGTGGATGTGCAGTGTTCATTCTCCATTGTGTGAACAACTCACGACTGACTGGCATTCGGGTAGCTTCCAATTTGGGGCTATTATGGGTAGTGCTGCTGTGAACATTCTAGACGTGTCTTTGTGTGAACACGGGTGCTCATTTCTTTGGATTTATATTTTTAGGCAAGGAATTTCTGATGAGTATATTCTATATTATTAGATTTTGCCAAGTTGCTCTCCAAAGTGGTTGTATCAATTTACACTCCCAGCAGGAGTATATGAGGTTCTAGTTGCTCCCAACACTTAAACCATGCACTTTTGATGCCTTGGGGGAACCTGCCAGGAGACAAATACTAATACTGAAGATTAGAGGGATGGATTACCTCAATCCCAACATTAAATCTTACAGACACAGTAAGCTCTGGGACAGCTAGTCTTTGGCATTCTTTGGACAGTGTCCTGTGTCCAGTGTCCTGATGCTGCCCTTGCTCCCCAGGCCCTCACTTTGGTTTGGAGGGTGGTAGAGCTTCTGAAGTCTGGGGAGGAGGGAGGAAGGACCCGGAGTCTCCTCCCTGCTGCAAAGTGCTCATGGTTAGCGGTTAGGTAAAGGGGGATCGGATCGATTCTGCACTCTATTTTTTTTTAACATCTTTATTGGAGTATAATTGCTTTACAGTGGTGTTAGTTTCTGCTTTATACCAAAGTGAATCAGCTATACATATACATATATCCCCACATGTCCTCCCTCTTGCGTCTCCCTCCCACCCTTCTAGGTGGTCACAAAGCACCAAGCTGATCTCCCTGTGCTATGCAGCTGCTTCCCACTAGCTATCTACTTTACATTTGGTAGTGTATATATGTCCATGCCACTCTCTCACTTCGTCCCAGCTTGCCCTTCCCCCTCCCCATATCCTCAAGTCCATTCTCTACGTCTGCGTCTTTATTCCTGTCCTGCCCCTAGGTTCTTCAGAAACTTTTTTTTTTTTTTAGATTCCATATATATATATGTTAGCATACGGTATTTGTTTTTCTCTCTCTGACTTACTTCACTCTGTATGACAGACTCTAGGTCCATCCACCTCACTACAAATAACTCAATTTCGTTTCTTTTTATGGCTGAGTAATACTCCATTGTATGTATGTGCCACAACTTCTTTATCCATTCATCTGTCAGTGGACACTTAGGTTGCTTCCATGTCCTGGCTATTGTAAATAGAGCCTGCACTCTAAACTATTAAAACCTTCCTAGATTACTTCCCAAGGGGTTTTGCATTAAACAGAGCATAATGTCACAGCTCAAAGACCTGCAGGCATCTGAAGCAGACTGTTGGGGCAGATTTTTGGATTAGGAGGACCTATAGATACCCTGGGAATTCCCTCGCAGTCCAGTGGTTAGGACTCGGCGCTTTCACTGCTGGGGCCCAGGTTTAATCTCTGACGGGAGAACTAAGATCCCACAAGCTGTGCAGCACAGCCAAAAAAAAAAAAGAATTATACTACAAGTCCTTTATGAAAGGCCAGACTTGCCTACAATTACCCGCACTGTCCCTACTTGTAGGACAAGAAAGGATTTTATTTCTCTTGAAATCAAGCACTGAAGGGGGAAGGGAACTAAGAGTTCAGAGCGGGTCAACCTCTGTCAGGTAATACACATAGCTGTGGCATATTCTGGACATTTCTTACATTTGTTTAAGAATCATTCTGGGAGTAGTACAGACAGCCTTCTAAATACTGCCTTCCCCCAAATCTTTCCCATCATCCCTGACCAACCCCAAATTTGGAACACACCAACAATGCTAGCACATGTGCCCATAGTTTGGGTATGGCTACATTTTTGTTCTTGTTTATACTGTTCATATAAGTCTCTGTCACTAGACTATTTGTTTCCTGAGGATAATTACTGAGATTTGAGATTTCTTTTTTCCTTGGGGAGACCAGAGTTGGGGCTTAAATTCTAATTTGATGTACTCCTGGCCTAAAAAACCTCTCACTTGGCCACTTCACAGCAAAGGCACAATAGAGCTTCTCACACACAGTTGGAAAAGGTGATGGCTTCAACTACTTCTTTGCCAACAGAAGGGAAGGAAACAAAAGTTAGGGCACAATAGCCAGGCCATAATTAATGCGGGAGAACGATCTAGAGCCTTCCAGGATTTTATAAGAACCCAGAGTCTTCTCCAGTCCTGAAACTCTAGGAAAGGGTAAAGGAACCAATATGGTAAACTTTTATATATGAGGTGAATATCACTATCCTTATTTTAGAGATGAAGAAATTGAGACTCAGAGAGGTTAAGTAACTTATTCAAGGTCACAAAGAGCTGGTCCAGACTATCCCAAAGTTTATGCATTCCCATCAGACTTTGCAGTCTCCAAGATCAGCAGATTTATTTACCAAATAGTCAGAGTGCCTGTGCGGATACAGAGTTCTGGACAAAACGGATGGGTGTCCTGCCCTCATCGAGTTTACACATCTGGCAGACAAAGAGGTAGGTGGGAGGAGTTCGTGGCTCCATCCAGAGGCCTAATCCATTCTAATCCACTCTGTGGGTTTGAACTCTCCAGCTCTCATTTGCGGGTGAGTCATACGGGCACCCCCCACCATCACCACCATGAAATTGAAATGGCTTTTAGGGCAGGGTCAAAGTAAAGGACATTAGTACAGAGAAGGACTTTTTCTCTTTCTGACGTGGGCGGGGGGACTCCTCCAAAGAGGAAAATAATCTTGAGTCTTAAAAACCATCCTCAAAACACCCCCTGGCCTCTGGGTAGGGAGGTGGGCGTGGAGTGAGAAGCAGTGAGGTGTGCGGCGAACCCTCCTACAGCCGAGACTCGGTTCCCAGAAAGATAACTGAATGGGTGTAGGGCAAACCGGAGCTAAACCCCCAAGTCAC
Organism: Delphinus delphis; assembly: GCF_949987515.2. Classification (NCBI taxonomy): domain Eukaryota; kingdom Metazoa; phylum Chordata; class Mammalia; order Artiodactyla; family Delphinidae; genus Delphinus; species Delphinus delphis. The sequence goes on along the minus strand of NC_082701.1, from coordinate 47,166,362 downwards.
CCGTTTAGCGCTCTAGGAGGCCTGCGAGGGGCCCCGCCCCCTCCTCAGGCGGCGCGGGCAATGAATGGGCAGCTCGGGTTCTCCAGAAATTGCCGCCACCCCTCCCCCGACCTCGGTCTCCCAGAGCTGCTGCCTTCACAGGGCGGGGAGCTGCGGAATCGCGGAGCAAACTAACCCTGAAGCGCCGGCCTAGCCCCTGGGGCCGAGGAGAGCTGCCCCCTGATCCGGGAGTGGGGCGGGAACCGCAAACCAGTCCAGGACCCCGCCCCCGCCCAAGGCCAGCGAGCGCCCGCGCCCCGGAATGGGCGCAGATCTTTCTGTCCCTTGGGCCTTGCGGACAGGGACGCGAGCCCCCGGGGTTCCGTACCCCGACTTTACCTCCTTTTTCACGTTCCACAGCAGTTTCTCTTTGACTGCGTCCTCCGCGCTGCCCATCGTGCGGCGGCTGACGGGAAGGTGGTGCCCAGCGGCCGCCTAAGCCCCCCACGCGCCCTCGCTGCCTCCGCGCCTCTCGGCTCAGCGCCCCAAGCGCCAGGAGGAGCCCCCGCCCGCCGCGCTCCCCGCCCGCCGCCACCGCCGCCGCCGCCGCAGCCACTGCCCGGTGCTGGGCTCTGCAGCCATCTTCCGAGCCCCGCACCGACGTCAGGAGGCTGGCCCGGCCCCTTCCCACAGCCGGGGGCGGGGGTGGTGGTGCGCTCAGCCACTGGAAGGGGGGGGTCGGGAGGGGGGGCACCGTGCCCGGGCGCGTGCCACGGTGGCCGTTGTCATGGCAACGCGCCCTCTCCAGCCCCGAGGGCGCGAACCTGCATTGTGAGAGCTAGCAGCCCGCCGCGCCCAGTGCCGGGCGGGGAGGCGAGGCGCGCCCGGCACCCCATGGCTGAGGGGTGAGTCGCTCGGGCCGAAGCTGGCCCCCATCCAGCTAGACGTCCCCTGATTCCTACCCGCTCGTCTTCCCGACGGGAAGGGCCGGGGCCCCCGCGCCTCGAGTCTGGCCACGGGAAAGCCAGTGTTAGTCCCCTGGCTGGGAGAAAGGCCGCGGAGCGCCATCGTTTCTCCAAACACCCCTGCCAGCTGGGCGCCCTTAGCTGCAAAGCTTTTGGGAAGAGGAGTGGGAGCTTAGCAGCCCCCGTCTGCAGAGGCTCGGCTATCCCTAAGGGCGCGAGAGTCACGGTCAGCCGTCCCTCCCCCGAGGGGTCGCCACGTCCCGTCTGGCCCTTCACACACACACGTGGGAGGTGGGGGCGCAGCTTGGAGTGACTGGGACCAGCAGGAACTTGTACGGAACCTGTGGAGGTGAGACAAGCGCCTTCTGCACGATTTGCCTTGTAGACTTAAGCAGCCCCACCTGGGCACTGAGGGCGAGAAAAGGTTGCTTAAAGTGACAAAGAACACCTGCTGCTGCAAACTGAGGAGCGGCGTGCACAAAGCTAGGTGAGAGGAGGGGCTTAGCCCTCTATCGCACAAATGGAGACTCTCCCTAAGTGATGCAACCTGATAGCGCAAAAAATAAAAATACAAGGGAGCAAAACAGCTTTCCGAGACTGAAAGCCCAAACCTCGAGTCTACATCCGGCGTTTTAAAGCCCGCAACAGCGGACCACCGCCTGGTAAAAGTTTACGAGCAGGTTTTGTGGAGACTCTGACGCCGTGCCCTCAGAAGCGTGTGGAAATAACCCTCGCGGGAGGACACGAGGAGCCTTGCCCCCCGGGCGAGGACACGCCCCCAAGGCGGGGACCGGAAGCGCTCGGTTCGGCCCGGAAGTAGTGCCGAATTGGTACACGTGAGCGGCAGCATGGCGGCTCATCGCTCTGGCCCGCTTAAGCAGCAGAATAAACCTCATAAGGGCGGGCGGCATCGGGGTCGGGGATCCGCGCAGCGGGACGGCAAGGGTAAGAAGGTAGGGTTGGAGGAATAAGGGATGTTTAGTCGGTATTAACTGCTTTTCTTCATGCCCAGAATGAGCTCCTACCTACTCCGGCTTGGACCCCGCGCAAAGGCTCTGAGGAGAGCAGAGAGGGATCTCCTTTCCTGACCTGCTAGTGCCCTGCGCAAGAGCCTTTTCTGGTCTCCCTACAGGCCGTCTAGCACTGAAAACCCTAAGCAAGAAGGTGAGAAAAGATCTCAGCAAAGTGGACCAGAGGCATCGTGCCAGCCAGCTCCGAAAGCAGAAGAAGGAGGCGGTGAGAGGACGCGGGATTGGGGAATGGTGTGGCTTCACAACCGTTCTAGGCGGGTAATGCCTCGAACTAGAAAATGTGACCCTGGGAAGGGGCCAGGGATGGAGAGTAACCCTAGAGCACGTGTCAGGCGTGCTGGCCCAGACTAATGCTAGAGCATTCTTTGCTTTGTTCCTAGCTCCTGCCCACCTCCTTGGCATACGTGACACCTTTTACAAGAGAGATGCTGGTTGGAGGGTCGGGGTGGGCATCTGTACTGGTGGAAATGCAGTACTGAAACAAAGTACTGAAACATTGAGATGTTCTCTGATCCTTTCTTTCCTCAGGTTTTGGCAGAAAAGAGACAGCTCGGCAGCAAGGATGGCCCTCCTCATCAGGTACTGGTGGTTCCCCTGCACAACAGGATTTCCCTGTCAGAGGCCTTTCGACTGCTTCAGGATAGGGACACTGGAACAGTACACTTGAATGAATGGGGAAGCACCCATAGCTTTATGCTGTTATGCCCCCGCTTGAAACATCGGTGGTTTTTTACATCTGCAAGACCAGGTTAGAGCATACAACAATATTTTCTATCACTATGTTTTGCGTATTAGTGGTAATATTTTTTTAGTATAATGTGCTGATGGCAACCACCTCTTCCTACTGACTTTGTCTTCTGTTTCCAGGGGATCTGCACACTGTGTTAGACATGGCTAAAGTGGCTGATACCATCCTGTTCCTCCTTGATCCACTAGAAGGCTGGGATAGCACTGGGGATTACTGCCTTTCCTGCCTCTTTGCTCAGGGCCTTCCCACCTATAGTAAGTGAGTTGGGAGTATTGGAGGCCAAGGAAGGAAGTGATTAGCATGTATAGTGCACTTACAATTTGCCAGACACTATGTCTGATGCTTGATACTATTGGAGGGTTGTACATGTATGGCCTTAACTTGATCCATTGTTTACAAGTTACCTACCAAGATGTCTTTTTATTTCTGGACTGCCCATTGCCCAGAGAAAGAAGAATGTGAAGTTTGGTTTTATTGTGAAATTTCTTTAGGGTAGCGGAGTGTTGGGTTTCCCAGTGATCTCTGGACTCACAACTGAACTGTTAGCTTGTTTGTGAGCCACAGGGGGGATTTTCATATAGTGAGGCAACAAGTCATGATACCCTTTCTCTTTTGTTCACAGCATTAGCTGTCCAGGGGGTTTCGGGCCTCCCACTGAAGAAACAAACAGATGTCAGGAAGAAGCTAAGTAAAGCAGTGGAGAAGCGCTTTCCTGATGACAAACTCCTGCTGTTAGACACTCAACAGGAGGCAGGGATGCTGCTCAGGCAGTTGGCTAACCAAAAGCAACGGCATCTTGCCTTTCGAGATCGGCACGCCTACCTATTTGCTCATGCTGTTGACTTTGTGCCTAGTGAAGAGAATAACTTGTTGGGCACCTTGAAGATCTCAGGCTATGTTCGTGGGCAGGCTCTGAATGTAAATAACTTGCTGCATATCGTTGGACATGGTGATTTCCAGATGAAACAGATAGATGCCCCTATGGACCCTTTCCCTTTAAATCCTAGAGTGATCAGATCCCCAAAGGACCCAGGCATGGCAATGGAGGTAAGATTGGTGTTCTTAAAAACTATGTATTGTAGATTCACGTGTAAGCTGGCAGAGGATGGGAACTACAGAGAGGGTAGTCTGTCTGCACACTTGGACAACTATCCTAGTCCCTGGAGGTAACGGCTAGTTCGAAAAAAGGCAGTAGTCAACTACAAATAAGTTGCTATATCATATACTTATCCAGTACTTTGTAGCAATTGCATAGCAGTTGGCTCTGGAGTTATAGAAGGCACACAGGTTGTAGTCTCTTTCCTTAGACAACTTAATTAGGTCAGAAAAAAATGGCAAAGACCTGTGAAATAAAGATTGAGAAAGCGTGGCTGAGGTGCACACCTGCAGTGGAAGTTGAGAAAGAAGACTGGCAAGCTTCACAGAAGAGATCAGACTTGAGCCAGGTGTTGAGAAGGATGAACATGATTTATGAGTTGAAAAGAGATGGAAGAATATCCTAGCAAATAAAGACAACATGAACCTAGGCAAAGTGATGGATCAGAGGGTTTCTTTGAACTCTGAAGATAACAGCTTGATGGGAGTAAGGTATGTAATAAAAAGGTAGGCATGAGACCAGATTATGCAAGGTCTCAAGAGCCAAGCAGAGGTAAAGACTTAGAATGGTAGGAAATAGAACCATTTGAAAAATTCTGGCAAGTTTTCACTTTCTATTCTTCTATTTGAGGACTTATTTCTAGATCTTTCTGGTTATTATGTTAGATTTAGTCGATTTTTGGCTAATATTTAATTGACCATCAACTGTTTGGGTTTTCAGATTTGTGCTACAGATGCTGTAGTTGATATGGAGGAAGACCTGAAGGTCCTAATGAAGGCAGACCCTGAGAGACAAGAATCTTTGCAAACAGAGGTTATCCCAGATCCAATGGAGGGGGAACAGACCTGGCCCACGGAGGAGGAGCTGAGTGAAGCAAATGGTTGGTATTGGCAAACTTAAAATTCTGGCCTAGAGTTGTGGGTTTTGTCTAGCTGCTCAGTGAGGACCTTATAAGGTAGAGTAGGATGAGGAAGTATTTGGAAGTCTTCTCTTACCTCCAAAGGCTATGTGTTTTCACTAAGCAAACACTGCACACAGCTTTACTTCGTTTCTCAAAATTACTTACGTTATTGTTTCCTAACGAACAGATAAACAACTTCTGATTTATTATAGGACTTATTTAGCTGTGTTAAGTATTGCTAGTTCTGAGGCAGCTGAATTAAATTGGGAAGTAGTCTGTTCTATTTATAGTGCCTGCCAGAGTTCCTGGTATTGGTAGCAATGTGTAATATCTTGCCTACGTGAGAATGCCCAAAGTAATAGGGGAGGGAAGGAGGTTTATAATTTACTTAACTCATTTGGGCTTTTACAGACTTATTGAAGGAAACTTCCAAGGTAGTAAAGAAGGTTCCCAAAGGAACATCCAGTTATCAAGCTGAATGGATTTTGGATGAGGATGGCGAAAGTGGTGGGGAAGGAGATGAGTATGATGATATAGAACGTGAGGATTTTATGGAAGAGGAATCTCAGGTAAGGAAATGGGCCCTTGGGCAACTTCTGTGTACAGCCCCAAATGCAAGGCAAGGTGCATTCCTGACCTTAAGGGGTATGTGTGGTCAGTTTCTTAGGAATGACTTTGTTGCCGGAAATGAGACTTTGTTTTATAACTTAGTCTCTATTAGAATTGATATTGGTTTGGACTAGGTATCTAGTAGAATTATTTTAGCTCGATGGCCTTTAAGGTGGAGATACGAGTTTCCTCTGAAATTGTAATCCTTCGTTCTACAGGATGAGGGTAGTGAAAAGGAAGAAGAGGAGGAATGTGAAACTGTGACTATAGGAGAGTCCGTGCATGATGATCTGTATGATGAGAAAGTGGATGAAGAGGCTGAGGGAAAAATGCTGGAGAAATATAAACAAGAAAGACTGGAAGAGATGTTTCCAGATGAAGTAGATACCCCCCGTGACGTGGCTGCTAGAATTCGGTTAGTCAACAAGTCTAAGATCAATCAGTATGTTTTTATTTAAAACTTAACGTGGCTCAGAACTATGTCAGTGTGATGTAAAAGAAGAAAAATACATTGTTCTTGCTCCTGAAGGGCTAATACTATACGGGAAGGTAAGACAGACATACGGGAAACAATGTTCATATTCTAGACTGTCTAGTACAGACTAATAATGTTACAGTACATTACTGAATGAAATGCTGTGATTAATGCTTCCTTTGGAGCTAAGACTCAAAGTATATAACATTTGGAGATTTGGGGAAGTTTGGGTAGAACAGTGAGAATAAAAGAATGAAGATGTAGATGATCCTGTTTGCTCTAAATGTGAGTCCAGAGAGTTTATGCTGGATATTAGAGAGAGAAGGCTTTTATCGAGGATCTTGCTAGTCAGGTTAAAGAGCCACTCCCTGATATGCACCAGGGAGCCGCTGTAAATACTTTTAAGAAGCTGGGGTTTGGTGCTGAAATACTTGTTTCAGGCTGTTTTGGAGTGTGGTTCTGATTTAAGCTGTTAGGTTATTTTGAGAAATAGTGAATTCTTTTAAGCTAAAGCCTTAGGCATTTTATTTACCTATTTATTTTTCAAAAATTAAAAAAAATTTTTCTTATTTTTTTCTTTTTTTTTTTCTTCTTTTTAAGCCTTAGCCATTTTAGAAGTGAGTTGAGTGAAACGGTTAAGTAGCACCATATAAGTTTCACTATTGATTTATTTAAAATATCCTCTGTATTCTAGATTTCAGAAATACAGAGGCCTCAAGAGCTTCCGGACATCTCCATGGGATCCTAAGGAAAACCTCCCTCAAGATTATGCTCGGATCTTTCAGTTTCAGAACTTTATTAATACTAGGAGACGCATCTTTAAAGAGATTGAAGAAAAAGAGGTTGAAGGAGCTGAGGTATCTGCCTTCCTTTGTGCATCCCTATAATTTGTTTTTGTTTGCCAAGGTGCCCCCTCTACTCCTTCTGTTGGCATGAGTACCTTAATTAGTTTTGTGCTGCCTACAGCTGAATTAGAGGAGCTACTGAGTCATTGGTAAGAGTGATATTGGGAACAAAGAGGTATCAGAGATATTAGCTGAAAAAGCTTAATCAAGGTAGTTGAGGCATCTGTGAAGGGCCGTCTTGAAGGCTGAGGATTGGCTTTATGGTAGTCTGAGAGACTTTTTAACATATTTGGAGAAATGCTTCATCATTATTGAGACCTTAAGGGTAATTGCATGATTGTTTTCTGCTTTCTTCTGGCAGGTTGGCTGGTATGTCACACTTCATGTCTCTGAAGTCCCTGTCTCAGTGGTTGAGCACTTCAAGCGAGGTGCACCCTTGATTGCATTTTCTTTACTACCTCATGAACAGAAGGTGAGTTAGCGTCTTGTGGGAAATGGGAGTTATGACACTTTCCAACCAGTTTTGTCTGGCAGTCTGAAGTTTTATGTGACTGACGTTTTGCTCATTGGGACGCAAAAGTCTGCCTTTGTGATTAGAAGTCAGAGAGGAGGACAGAGAAGTCGATGATGGTTTTACCCAACATGTCTGAACCTGTCTGATACATCTCAGTGACGTGATCTCTGTGTGGTTCTGAGACTTCTCTGAGAGAAGTACGTTTGTCAGGTCACACTTTAACAAAGGGTTGGCATCCATGAAAATAAACAGGGTTCCTGACAAGGTATAGATCTTTTTTCTCTTGATGGCCAGCAGTCATGTAGGTTGTGGTATATGTGAGAGCTCTGGCCTTTTGGTCACTGTGAGTAAGGGTTGAGGCAAGAAGGGTCTTGAATGAGTGTGGTTTAGAGGTGTGTGGTGAGTGAGTGACTTGTAGGCACTGATTTTGTGGCAGATGTTGAGCTCTTGCACGTTAGACATGGGAAGGTCACCTAGTGTAGCAGGGACATGAGAGCTCTGAACACCAGCATATTTTCGATTTGAATGCCAGTTGTTGGTGAAGGTAAAAGGTGAATTTGTGTCTCTTCATCTACACTCCACCATAAATTAGTACTGTCAGTTCTTAGAGTGAATCTAATCTGCTGGTTTGGTTTGCCTTCTTGCGGGTTAGGCTGTTCTATTCCTGATATGAAGTTCTGTTCTCCTATTTGGTCCCCAGATGTCAGTACTTAATATGGTGGTGAGCCGGCACGCTGGCAGCACTGAACCTGTGAAAGCTAAAGAGGAGCTGATCTTCCACTGTGGATTCAGGCGCTTCCGAGCCTCACCTTTATTCTCTCAGCACACTGCAGGTAAGCAGTAGGGAAGCTTCTGGGTTCTTGTCCATCTTGCTGTCTTGTAGGGGACTGAGATTTGGGGAGAGATGCAGAATACACCATTTCAAACTCTCAGTCTCTGGGTTAGAGGTATTTTCAGTACTCTGGTTTAGGAGCCAATGATGTTTCCATTCAAAGTGTCTGAACCTGTCTGAAGCATCCCAGTGATGCAACCTCTGTGTGGTGCTGAGGCTTCTCTGCCATGAGTATTTGCTGCAGAGGAGGTTTTGGATAGGAGTTGGCTGCTTCCTAGAGATGATGTGTCATGGAACCCTTGGCATCCGTTGTGCCAGTGGCCGTGTGGGTGAAGCCTAGGGGTGCCCTCAGTTGGATAAAGCAGAGTGTGTGGCTTCTGAGATGTTGAGACTGCATGAGAATTTAGAGAGTGGTGACCAGGAATACTTTTATGACAAAAAAGGATTGTGCTCTTACGTACTAGGAGTGGGAAGATGTTTGCATTAACTTGGGGGCTTCTGAACATTACCTACACTCTCAGCTCTCAGCAATGACCGGAGGAAGGGGATAAAGGCAGTATTGATGGATGCTCTGGATAATTCTTTTCTCACCAGCCATGCTGTCTAAATGAAGGAGTGATTTCTCTTTCCCTTAAAATATTTTGTTTCCCTATAACATTCAGTATTAAAAAGGGTTAATACTGTATTAAAAAGGGTTTCTGTTGAAGGTAAAGACAAGATCTAGATAGTCCCCAAGAAGAGATTAGTAAAGTTTGGCCCTTGGCCAAATCTGTCCCACTGCTTGTTTTGTTAAGTAAAGTTTTGTTGGAACACAGTTGTGCTTTCTTTTTTTTTAGGGAATTCCTTTATTTTTATTTTTTATTTATTTATTTTTGGCTGTGTTGGGTCTTCGTTTCTGTGCAAGGGCTTTCTCTAGTTGCGGCAAGCGGGGGCCACTCTTCATCGCGGTGCGCGGGCCTCTCACTGTCGCAGTCTCTCTCGTTGCGGAGCACAGGCTCCGGACGCGCAGGCTCAGCGGCCATGGCTCACGGGCCCAGCCGCTCCACGGCATGTGGGATCTTTCCGGGCCGGGGCACGAACCCGTGTCCCCTGCATCGGCAGGCGGACTCCCAACCACTGCGCCACCAGAGAAGCCCCAGTTGTGCTTTCTTGTTTAATTTTTAAAAAATGTCTGTGGCTGTTTTTGTGCTACAGGGAGAGTTGAGTAGTTGGAACAGAGACTATATGGCCACAAAGCCTAAAATATTTACTATCTGCCCATTTACAGAAAATGTTTGCCAATCCTTGCTCAAGACTAAGAGCTGTTGAATTAGTGAAGTGTTTTTCTGTAAAGCACTGGTTCTCAAATGAGGTGGGGGTGATGTGTATCAGAATCACCTGGAGAACTTTCTCCAACTCCAAAATATAGTTTAAGCTCCAAGATTCTGCCTCCAGTTGAAAAATCACTGATAGGATTGGGTTGTATCTTTCAGTTGTATTGAGGCCAGAAAATGTTTGGAGAATTAGTGGGATAAAGAAACACTAGTTGCCTTAGCTTTAAGAGTTGCAGTGATACCGCTTTTCACAGGCCTCTGGATTACCTATTGTTTCTCAAAATATTTTTTGGTTTTTATTTTTTTAACCTTTATGGCAGCGGATAAACATAAATTTCAGAGATTCCTGACTGCTGACTCGGCTCTGGTGGTGACAGTATATGCCCCTATCACTTTTCCTCCTGCATCTGTGCTGCTTTTCAAACAGAACAGCAATGGTAAGTTGAGTTCACAGAGGTGAATAGGCCTGTGGGTTCTTAGTAAGATTAACTGCTTTCTGTATTTAAATTTGGGGGCCAAATGGCACAAAAAAGGTAATGATGATTTTCAAAATATCCCAATCTCAGCCTCATATTGGGTCTGAAGCAAGGATGACAAATGGGGTTTTATCTTGCTTGCAAACCATAGCTAATTGGTAGAGGCTGCTCAGAGGGCTGTGTTTAGGGTAGGTTCTGAGGATAGGCTCAGCAGGAATATCACTTAGTGATCTTTGCCATGAACCCAGGAGGGGCAGCATAGTACACCCCTATTTTGTTTCCCTAAGATCTCGCATAGGTCTTTAAATGGACTGGACAATAAATGAAGGCTTTGACCTATGGACTCCTGCTGCCCTGCTTTTGCCCCTTAGGAATGCACAGCCTCATTGCCACAGGCTATCTATTGTCAGTGGATCCAGACAGAATGGTCATCAAGAGAGTTGTTCTGAGTGGTCATCCTTTCAAAATTTTTACTAAGATGGCAGTGGTGCGTTACATGTTCTTCAACAGAGGTAGGTGCGACGGATGGGATCCAATTGCCTTTGTGGGATGAAGGTTGGATTTATATATTATGGATAAATGTTTCATCTTGGTCTTCTGTGTGTTTGATTCTAAGAGGATGTGCTGTGGTTTAAACCGGTGGAACTGAGAACAAAGTGGGGCCGTAGGGGACACATCAAGGAGCCTTTAGGTGAGAGAATGTGGGATTTGGGATCTTGTCTAGATTTCCCCAGTGCTACTAAATGACTGTTGGGTTAGACCACTGCTTTAAAATTTCCTCTTGAATTTGACCAACTCGTGCTGTTTTCTTTGTAGGTACTCACGGCCACATGAAGTGCAGTTTTGATGGGAAGCTAAAATCTCAGGACACAGTACTGATGAACCTCTATAAAAGAGTTTTCCCCAAATGGACTTATGATCCATATGTACCAGAACCAGTACCTTGGGTGAAAAGTGAGATTTCTTCAACAGTGCCTGAAATGGACATGGAATAATGGATTCAGTGGGATTCTGTCTCATTGCTACTAGTTAGCACTCTAGGGTTGGGAGCCTGTAGGTTGTGATTGGGCAGTTTATGTTTTCTACTTAAGCCTACTTAAGGTCTGCTGCTCCTTTTAGCAGAAGACTTTTCTTGGCCTTGACAAGGTATCTCAGTTAAGTATGGATATTTTTCTACTGCAACTTAGTCCAAAAAACTATTAAAACTTACTGAAATACACATTCTCCATTAGGATTTTGAAAGCTCTTTAAGAGGGGAAGATAGGAAGTTGACAATGACCAGGAGACAAAATTTCCAAGTGTTTAGACACTGAATCCCTTTTCTTCCTTTTGCACATATTAAACAGAAACAGATTTCTAAAGAGCTGGCTTATTCAGCCTGCTTCACCCAAGTTAGGGAAGTTAAGTCTACATTTCCACCACTGAGCACAATACAAATGTTCTTTACTTCTGCGGAAACTGTTTGAAAATGCTGAGACAGCACAGCGGCCACTCCAACACCAGCTGTAGGTTCAATAAGCAATTTCATCCTCTCCCACACCAGCTGGGTTGCATACTGTTGGTATAGAAAGGAGTAAGAATTAGTGAAATGGGAAAAGGGGAAAGAGCCTACATGGTTGGCCTTTATAGTCAAAGGCCAGATGGGGATATAATATGCCTCGTCTGAATTTTCCTATTGCTATATGTTTGTGCTTGCCAATGAAGGGCAGGGCTTTTTTCATTCCAACTCTGCTTCTATGGTCTTAATACATCTAGGGCACCCACCTACGTGTCATGAAATCACCTAGTTGAGTCCCTAGTGGGTGAGTTGCCACTTACAACAGGAGGGTTTTTTGTCTAAGAAGTTGCTCCATTCTTTTGTTATCTCCTTTCCTCTTGGGGCCTCACCTTAATTTCATCCTCTGTGACAGTGAAGACGTCATCCACGAGGTCCCTTATAATAGGCCAGGTGTTTAAGCCAATGCTGGATCTGACACCATCTGCTATGGTTTCTGGAGGATAGGGATTGGGGGTCAGGTCCCCTCTCAGTTTGGACTGGTAGCAGTCATTTGCATTCAAGGGTTCAGCAGCATATACCTTGACACTAGGTCTCAGAGCCTAGGAAGAGGAATATTAGATAGCTTACGACTAGCCACAGCATTTTGCCTGCATGCTTGCAGTAAAATGATTGGTACAGTTAACATATTTCTGCCCAAGAGGCTTTCTTTTAATCGATGTAATGGAAATAGGGCCTTTAAGCACTTGAAATTGTTTTCCACTCTGGCCTCGGTGGCCTAGATCACAGCTGGTTCTGCTGGTAACTTGGGAAAAGAGTAGCCACTGACTTGGATAGTAGGTTGGTGAGATGGAACTCAGAGGACTGTGAGGGTGCCACTCATTGTAATGGCTTTTGTGCTGTAAAGTTTTCGTTAAGAAAAGGGTAGTGAGGGACTTCCCTGGCGGTCCAGTGGTTAAGACTCCGCGTTTCCACTTCAGGGGGCACAGGTTCAGTCACTGGGAACTAGGATTCCGCATGCCGCGCGGCCAAAAAAAAGAAAAAGGGTAGTGGTGAAGAGAAGGGCCTTCTATCTCAAGTGCCAAGGGATGATGAGAAGGAATGGCAATTTGGGGGAATGTTGAGCAAGTATTCACAATGTACTATGATGTAAAATAAACTCTTCTATGCCTGAAGTAGGGAGTCCTTCAGAAGCTGTTTTCTTACCTTAACTGTAATTGCTATTCCAGCAACCATTCCTCCTCCTCCTACAGGTACCACCAGTGCATCTACCAAGGGAACCTTTAATGAAAAGAATATAAAGTATAAATAGGTCTATTAATAACCAGTTTTATATGTACATATAAAATAATTGGTTCTACAGCCAAACAGCATTACCAGTAAGTGGCTAAACAAGAACTAACTAAGCTTTTACCTGGTTTAGGACTTCCATGGCAATTGTCCCTTGCCCAGCTATCACTGCAGGCTCCTGGTTGGGATGTACCATGATGCCTTCTGTTTCTTCCACAATTCTTTTTGTAACATTTTCTCTGGACTGAAAGAGTACATTAATTTAGCTTACTTTATTTATATTTAATAGAGTTCCCAACAAGTTAGATTCAGTCATTTAACACTTTATTTGCCATCTACTTTTTTCACAATTTGTTTTGGCACTGGGGATATAACCGAACAAAACAGTCCCTGCACTCAGTGGAGTTATGTTCTAATATGGTGAGGAGGGGTGGGATATAAGTAAATATATGGTATGTCTAAATGCTTTAGAGAAAAATGAATTTATTTTATATAGGGTGCTCGGGAAGGGCCACTGGTAAAGTGACATTTTAATAGATTTGAACAAGTCCTGTGTACCTCCAGAACATTCCAAGGAAAGAGTAACAGCAAGTACAAAGACTACAGAGAGGAGTGCTTGGCTTTCTGAGAAACTAAGTGTGGTTTGTGTGGAGTGTTTGGAGGAGAGTAATAGTGGGAGATGAAGTCAGAAAAATAGAAATGGGCCAGTTCATCTGGGCCATAGATGATTGCAAGAACTTTGGTTTCCACTGTGTATGAGATGGGGAACCACTGGAGGATTTTAGGCTGACAGACACATTCTGACTTACCAAATGGATAGCTCTGGTTGCTCTTTTGGAGACAAGACTCGTGGGGCAAGGGTGGAAGCAGAGGACCAATTAGGAGGCTACTGAATCTAGGTGAGGACTGACATTGGTTTGAATCAGGATGGTGAAGGTAGAGGCTGTTAGAAGTAGTTGGATTGGGCTTTTCTGGTGGCGCAGTGGTTAAGAATCCACCTGCCAATGCAGGGGACACGGGTTCGAGCCCTGGTCCGGGAAGATCCCACATGCTGCAGAGCAACTAAGCCAGTGCACCACAACTACTGAGCCTGCTCTCTGGAGCCTGTGAGCCACAACTACTGAAGCCCACGCGCCTAGAGCCCGCGCTCCGCAACAAGAGAAGCCACCGCAATGAGAAGCCCGCGCACCGCAACAGAGTAGCCCCCACTCACTGCAACTAGAGAGAGCCAGCGCGCAGCAACAAAGACCCGACTCAGCCAAAAATAAATTAATTTAAAAAAAAAGTTGGATTATGGAAATATTTTGAAAGGACTAAGATTTGGATGTGGGGTATCAGAGTTATCAAAGATAACTCCATGTTTTGAGGATAATGAAGGATTAAAGTTGCCATTTACTGAGATGGGGAAGACTGGAAGTGGAACAGTATTAAGATGAGGAGTTTGGTTTTAGACAGTAAGGTTGAGAGGCCTATTAAGGCACCCAAGTGGGAATGTACAAGTCTGGTTAAGAGCAAAGTTCAGGGCTGGAGTTAGAGTGTAGGTGATATTTTAAACTATGAGACTAATGAGATCATCTGAGTGAGTGTAGGTAGAGAAAAGGTCGTGCGTGCCAACACTTAGAGAAACAACAAAGGAGACAGAAGCTGCAGCCAGTAAGGTAGGAAGAGAAGTTTCATTTTACTATGAAAGCTGTTAAGGTGGTACTGAACATTGCTCTCTCCTTACCTCGTCGCTTTGTTCACTGTATACTATAGAGGCTCCATAGCCTTGTATCGCCAATTTTTTACAGTTGGGAGCTGTTTCGGGCACTACAATATAAGCAGGAATCCCTGGGAGGGAGAAGCATGTTTGGTTAGTACAAATCAGAATTTAGGATAGAAATTTATGTTCAGTTTGCTTGTAATCAGGGACTTGGAAATTTATTCCCTCAGCTATCACCAACCTCACTGAAAGTTAAGGCTGCTTTTCCAGTCCTCTGACGAGCCTACCCAGTACCCTGGGAAATTAATCAAGTACCTTGCAATTTGGCAGCATAGGAGAGAGCCTGGCCATGGTTTCCACTGCTGTGAGTAACAACAGCTTTGGGCTTCTCTTCTGAAGTGGCAGAAATCAAGCCTCTGATTGCATTAAGGGCACCACGAATCTGGAAAAGAGGAATGGTGAATTAATATATTTGATTAAAAATTCTTTTCAAAAAACCAAGGAGCTTTTTTACATTTTTCTCTTCCAATACTGCACATCCACTCCATGACTAAATCTTATTGAGTCTATCTCCTAAATACCTCATGTTCATCTTGGCCACTACCTTGGTGAGGCCTCATTTCTCAACTTGGTATCACCAAATCTCAGCTGATCCTGCCTCAAGGATTATTCTCATCTAATAGTTCCACTAGATTAGGAAAGTGAGCTTTTAAAAAACAAACGTTACCTTTTTCATTGATTGCCCATTTTTGTAAGAGAAGTACAAATCCCTTACAAGCTGCAGCCTTTCTAAACATATCTACCTCTACCGTTGTAGCCATCCTAAATTGCCTCTAGTTTCCATCCTACCAGGTTAGCTCACAACTCTGTACCTCTTGGCATGCTGATGCCTCTACCTGTAGTTCTTTTCCCCCACTCCCTGATCTGGCTAAAAGTACTCATCCTATAAAACTTGGATCAAACAACACCTGGTTCAACCTCCTTGTTCTCCCAGGCAAAATTAGGTACTTCATTCGTTTCCATGGCCCTTGTTTGTAACTCTTTTAAGACATTTGTCATCAACCTATTTTGTCTTCCCCTGCAAGTATGGATATAGGGCAAGGCCTAGTGTACATATACCTAGTATAGTTGGTGAAAATAAGTGCTTGATGCGTGATGAATGAAAAATAAACCATGGCAGAAGCAAAGGGCAAAAGAGAATGGAGAAGCTTTTGTTTGTTTAAAATAAAAGTTCTCAGTTAATGGGTATGGAAAAAGGTAAATTCCTGAAATCCTAAAGCTACCACTTAATGGGTACTAACAATACCTGTTAGGCACAGTGCAAAATGCAGCTTTTCAGATTTTTACCTGAATGGATCTTAAAGTTCAACTAACAGTCAGAGAATTCAGGTAACAAATCAGCACAGAAATCTATCTGTATGCATAGGAGAGGCACTGACATATTTTGTAGAAAAAGGTCCTGTTATATGAGGGTTGAGCTAGGGTTAGATTGTTTATATTCATAATAAGGTATAAACAAATAGTAAGTTGACAAAGTGAATGCTTAAACTTGGCTATATACAGGGTGATCACACATGTCCAGGTTGATGACTGTGATCTCGGCTTAATCGTTAGAAGTTCCCCCTTTTCATTCTCAAACATGTCCTAGTCTGGATAGTAAATTATATGTGATCACCTTAATTATACGGAATTTTGAGATTGTGTAAAAGTGGCTCTTGTCAACGCCATGATGCTAAGTAACCAGGACTTGAGCAAAGGAAAATTTCTACAATTTCTTTAGCTGTAAAAAGATATTAATTGTACCTACCTCACTGGGTGGTCAAGAGAATCAAAGTGGCTTGAAAAGAAACATGATACACTATCAAAAGAGATTGTTACCTTAAAAGATCCAGTTTTCTGGAAGAGTTCACATTTGAAGAAAAGATTGCGCCCTGCTACTTGATTCAAGATGGAGCTTGTTAGCACTGGTGTGAGGTGGATAAAATCTCGAATGTTGATATGTGCTTTCTCAACATCAGCAAAGGAGATGCAGTACTGATCACACATGGTTCTGAAACCCAGGAATAAGAGGGGTCAAAGCAAGCCTAGACGATGTATTTAAAGTAGATTTTGCAAATGCATAACACAGACCCATGGAATGTACACCACCAAGAGTGAACCATAATGTAAACTATGGACTTTGGTGCTAATGGCATGTCAATGTAGGTTCAGCTGTAACAAATATACCACTCTGGTGGGGGATGCTGATAATGGGGGAGGCTATACATGTGTGGGGGCCGGGAGTATATGGCAAATTTCTGTTCCCATCAATTTTGCTGTGAACCTTAAACTAAAACAAACAAACAAAACCCCCAAAAAACAACCAAACAAAAATCTTAAGAAAATAAAAAAAGAAAATGCATAACATAGGAAAATAGACTCAGGGTCTGTGGTGTTAATGTGGGGACTGTCTCCATTACTGGGGTCCAGAATCTCTGCATAAGGGAACTTCTCTTGAAGCTGAGTTTCTTGGTGTATAAGTTTGCTTTGTTGAAACCTCACAGGAGATAACTGGTGATGATTATTGAAGGCTTAAAGCTCAGCCCTCGCCCCTACCATCCATCTCTTGGCACTGCCACTGGTCTCTACATTTTCATGATTGTGAAGCTTGAATAAACTGGGTTCAAAATCTGCTACAAATTTTTATTTTAAAAAAATATTTCACAATTTACCAAGGGGAAAAATTGCCTACAATCCTACCATCTTAATAAATTATGTCCCTATGTTTCCTTCTGTTTTTTCAATATACATATATAACAGTTAAAATCAAAGCATAAATAACATTTTTACTCCTTTTCCATTTGGCTCATTCCTCAAAGTTTTCATAATTATAATTTTCAGTAACTGTATTATGCTTCCACTTTTTACTATTTTTACTGTAGTGTTTAAACATGATGTTTCTCTTTATTTTTCCTTATTAACAAAGGTAATGTATGTTCAATAGAAAAACAATTTAATCTGCTTTCCTCTCCAAAGACAATTGCTACCGAAGCTCTGTTGTCTCTCTTTCCAGACCCACATACATATGCAGACAAAACTTTTTTGACAGGTTTGTTAACTTGCTTTTTTCAGACAATATATCTATGAATCTTTGCTTATCAGTAGATATATTTATGTGACTTTTTATTTTATTTGATGTGGAACATTTTTTAAAGTCTTTATTGAATTTGTTATAATATTGCTTCTGTTTTTTATGTTTTGTTTTTTTTGGCCACGAGGCATGTGGTATCTTAGCTCCCCGACCAGGGATTGAACCCGCATCCCCAGCATTGGAAGGCGAAGTCTTAACCATTGGACTGCCAGGGAAATCACTGTGATTTCTAGTGAAATGACTTACTAGTACTTCTTTTTACAAAAATACCATAGTTTTAGATAACTCTGTTGAACATTTAGATTTCCTTTTTTTTTTTTTTTTGGCTATGATAAATAATGATGTAATGAACAGCCTTGTTGCAAGATCTCTGTTTATCTCTATACATGCTTTGAGTAGATTCCACCAGTGGTATTTTACATTAAAAGGCATACATACTTCTAAGGTTTTTGATACCACTGCCAAACTGATCTCCAGAAGAGTTATAGATCATATCAATTTATACTCCAACAGCACTTTCTAAGGAATGCCTATTTTCCTTCACCCTTACTGTATCATTTTTATCTGTCAATTTATGTCTAGTAGTTTACATTTCTTTAATTACTAGTGACTGAACTTTTTTTTTATTGAAGTAAGGTTGATTTACAATGTGTTAATTTCTGCTGTACAGCAAAGCGATTCAGTTATACATATACATACCTTGTTTTTCATATTCTTTTCCATTATGGTTTATCACAGGATGTTTAGCATAGTTCTCTGTGCTTTAGGACCTTGTTGTTTATCCATTCTTTTTGTTCTCTTTTTTTTTTTTTTTTTTTTTTTTGGCGGTACGCGGGCCTCTCACTGTTGCGGCCTCTCCCGTTGCAGAGCACAGGCTCCGGACGCGCAGGCTCAGCGGCCATGGCTCACGGGCCTAGCCGCTCCGCGGCATGTGGGATCTTCCCAGACCGGGGCACGAACCCGTGTCCCCTGCATTGGCAGGTGGACTCTCAACCACTGAGCCACCAGGGAAGCCCCAAGATAAGGCATTTTTAAAATTAGATTTTTAAACTGCTTACTGATGATGTATATGAAAGCTAATAATTTTTGTATATTTATCATGTAATAGGATACTTTACCAGATTATCTTGTTAGATCTAATAGTTTTACAGTTTATTCTCGAAACAATCATGCTATCTGCAAATAAAGATAATTTGTCTTTACCTTAAAAATGTACCTCTCGTAACTTTTTCAATGACTTCATAGTTACTGGTTTATATGGATTTGCCATCTCCTCCTGAATTAATTTCAGTAATTTTTTTTGTAAAATCACTTAATTTAAAATTTATTAGTATAAAGCTGTACATATTAATATTTCTAAGTATTTTTCG
The DNA here is from genome assembly GCF_949987515.2 of Delphinus delphis. NCBI lineage: Eukaryota > Metazoa > Chordata > Mammalia > Artiodactyla > Delphinidae > Delphinus > Delphinus delphis. The sequence goes on along the minus strand of NC_082701.1, from coordinate 47,147,591 downwards.
TATCTGTGGTATTCATTCATTCAACAAATTTGAGCACCTTCTGTGTCAGATACTGTTTGATCTGGGGATATAGTACTAGAGAAGTAGACTTGTTCCTCCTCTCAAAGATTACAATGTATTGGAGAGGTGTCTAACAAATAATCCAATTAAATATGTATTTACAAACATTGATAAGTTAACTTAGGGAAGTGTATTATGATAGGATACTATAGTGGGAGGCCTTATTTAGATCAGTGAAGGAGGTCAATGAAGACCCTCTATGTAGAACTGAATTTTTATTATTTTGTGAATAATTAGTTTTTTTTTCTTGAGAAGTAAAATTAAATTATGACCTAAAAGATGAATGGGCAGAGTAGTGGGGAAAGTGTTTCAGGTAGAGGGAATATTATGTGAAGGCTTTAAGGAGGGAAAGAGATTGGCATTTTCCAGGAATTAAAAGGTCAATGTATCTGAAAATGTGATCAATGGGAAATGTGATAAGAGATAAGGAGAGTGAAGTTGGCAGAGTCTAGATCATAAGAGACCATGACTCATGGAATTTTTTTTTGGCCGCACCTCACAGCATGCAGAACTTCCCAGACCAGGGATTGAACCCACGCCCCCGGCAGTGGAAGCGTGGACTCTTAACCAATGGACCACCAGGGAAGTCCATGGATTTTTTTTTTTAAGAGCAATAAAATGCCATTGGACTTGTTACCAGGGGAGGGGGCGGGGAGGGATAAATTGGGAGATTGGGACTGACATATACACACCACTATATATAAAATAGATAACTAATAAGGACCTACTGTATAGCAGAGAACGCTACTCAATACTCTGTAACGACCTATATGGGAAAGAATCTAAAAAAGAGTTCACTTTGCTGTACAGTGGAAACTAACACAACATTGTAAATCAACTATACTCCAATAAAAGTTTTTTTAAAAATGCCATTGGAGACTTCTGAGCAGGTGACATGTTAGAATCCATATTTACAGAAAATCACTTGCTACATTGCAATGAATGAAAAGGAAAGAGAGAAGAGTGGAATCAAGGTATCCAGTTATGAAGTATTACAGTTGTCCACACGAAAAACAACAGGGGGGCTTGGATGGTGAAAGTGGAGGTAGAAAAAAATAATCATTCAAGATACATTTTGGAAAAACAAACCCATCAAAAAATGGGCGAAGGACTTGAATAGACATTTCTCCAAAAAAGATATACAAAGGGCCAACAAGCACATGAAAAGATGCTCAACATCTCTAATCATTAGAGAAATGCAAATCAAAACCACAGTGAGATACCACCTTATGCCTATTAGGATGGCTACTATTTTAAAAACCCCTAAACTAGGAAAATAACAGGTGTTGGCAGGATGTAGAAAAACTGGAGTCCTTGTGCACTGTTGGTAGAAATGTAAAATGGTGCAGTTGCTGTGGAAAACAGTGTGGTAGTTCCTCAAAAAATTAAACAGTATTACCATATGATCCAGCAATTCCACTTCTGGTTATATACCCAAAAGAATTCAATGAAGGTCTCAAAGACATATGTGTACACCTATGTTCATAGCAGCATTATTTGCAATAGCCAAAAGGTGGAAGCAACCCACGTATCCAGCGACAGATAAATGGATAAACAAAATGGGATATATACATACAATGAAATATTATTTAGCCTCAAAAAAGGAAATTCTGACATGTGCTATAACATGGATGAATCCTGGGGATGTTACGCCAATTGAAATAAGCCAGTCACAAAAAGACGAATACCATATGGTTACACTTATGTGAGGTACCTAGTCAAATCCATAGAAAGTAGAACGGTGATTGTAAGAGGCTGTGGGGAGGAGGGGGCAATGGGAAGCTGTTGTTCAATGGGTACAGTTTGTTTTGCAAGATGAAAAGAGTTCTGGAGATTGGTTGTACAACAATGTGAATGTACTTAACACTACTGAACTGTACACTTAAAAATGATCATGATGGTATATTTCATGTTACGTGTATTTTACCACAATTAAAACACACACACGCACATACATTTTGGAGATTATAATTAGTTAGGCCTCTTGGTTACGAGTGATAGAACCCCAATTTTAACTGGCTTAGGCACAAGAGGGAGGTGATGAGAATTTACTGGCTCATGGAATCCAAGGAAGAGTTGAACCATGGGAAGGGCAGGAACATGGCACATCAGGAACAACTGGAACTAGGGACTTTGAGATTTTCCAGGACTTTCTCATTGTTTCTCACCTCTGCTGCTTTCTGCATGTCGGCTTCATTCTTTTCACTGCAGACCAGCTGGTTCCGCATGGCAGGACACATGGCTGCTGACAGCTCCTGTGTTTTACATTTTACGGCTTCCAAACTGGAGAGGGATTTTCTTTTTTTCTTAGTTTCAGTTAACAAAAATTCTGGGTAGGGACTCTGATTGGCCCATCTAGGCCCAGGACCAGTGGCCAAGGGTGTGAGGTCATTTAAGACAATACTATGCAATAGAAGTATTTACAGAAACATGAAACAATGATTTCTATAACACAATATCAAATATGTACATTTAAAACACATACATATATAAAACAATACTATATATTATTCAAAGATACATGTATATCCAAGGACATATATCAAACACATTAGAGTGGCTACTGAAGGAAGAAGAAAGGAACATGACTGGGAATTGGAATGAAGGAAAAAAAGATAAAATGAGAAAGGCCTTGTTGATGATAATGTGAACTGAACAGCAGGACTGCCTCAAATCTCTGCACCTGAGGGAAAAATAGGAGCAAATGAAGGGAGTAAGAGGAAAGAAAGGAAAAAAGGAAAAAGAAAAAGGAAAAGAGAAAGTACTTCTGAGTGAGAGTAAGGGACAGTTTTCAAGAGAAAAGGAAGGTGAAAATGTTGAGGTGATGAACTCCATATGTCACCACTACAGATATAGAAGAGACATAACCTGATATTGGATTGAATGTGGGGACTGAGGGAGACGGAGGTGTCAAGGATAACTCTTGGGTTTTGACTTCGATGGTGGTATAATTTACTGAGATATAAGGCTGGCAAAGAAACAAATATTTTAGGGGAAAATCAGAGATTTGATGAGCTAAGTTTGCATTACCTATGAAGCATTTGGTAGGATATCTTGAATTTTCAAAATTTTTTGCCAGAAATGTGTCTATTTTAATGTCTATTTCTGAAGAATGAGTGCTTCAATTTATCAAGTGCTGTTCTTTTTCCTTTATTATTTCTGATTTTATCTTTATTTCTTCCTTCTATTTTTATTTTCTTTTTCTACCCTTATTGAATACGTAGCTTATTAATTTTCATTCTTTTTACTTATTTATTTATTTGTGCGCGCTGTGCAGCTTGTGGGATCTTAGTTCCCCAACCAGGGATCGAACCCGGGCCCTTGGCAGTGAGAGCTTGCAGTCCTAACCACTGGACTGCCAGGGAATTCCCAAGATAACCATTTTAAAAAGTTTGGTATGTATTCTTCCACATCTTTTTTGATGTATTTATATAGAAATTTACATATGCAATAAATGGTTTTGCTGCACTCAGACAGAACCATACTCTATATCTTGTTCTGCAATTGGCTTAAAAAATTAACAATGTATCTTGACTATATCAGCACATATTTTAATTCTTTAAACTCAGCTTTCATTGTGATACAGGTCTAAATATGGTTGTCTTTTCACTTATTTCTACCTGGTATTTCATGAACCTTTTAAATCTGAGGGTTGAATTTAAGTCTTAAATCCAAATTTTCCATCAACTGAGTAAATTTTCTTCTATTATATATTTGATTATTGCTCCTCCTCAGTCAGTTCTGTTATCACCTTCTGGACTCATATTTGATTATTAGTTTTCTGGATCCATTCTCCATATCTCGTACCTTTACCTCTCAATAGTTTCTATTATATTTTCCCTCTGAGTTCTCATAAGATTTTTTGAGCTGGTTTAACTTTTGGCATATCTCATCTGCAGCTCACTGATACTGCTGTATTAATTTGGCAATGGTGTTTTTCCTAAGAAAGTTTTCTTCAGATTATTTTTCCATTAAAAAAAAACTGTTGCAATGTCCTCATCAATTTCACTATGAAAACAAATTAGTTTCAAACATTTTTTTCTTACTTCTTTCATATCTGTTTTAAAGATTGCCATCTGCTCTGACCACTCCAATCACTCCCCTTCTTTTGCTATCTACTGACTTTCTCCATCTGTTGAGAACTTCGTGGAGGCGAAGCGTCTGCCACCTAATAGGAATTGAATGAGTTGTCAGAGATTGTTTAAATCTTTTAAGCCCAGTCTAAGGAATAATCGGTAACTTTGATGGTGTAGAGGTCCAATAGGTTGTGTGGGACTGAGAAGGAGCTCAAGAGGTGGAGGGAAGCAACCTTGCAAGAGGAGGGAGTTCCATCACAGTTCTGAACACGGGGCTCATGAACAAACAGATAAAGTACCAGTCTTCAGATCCAGTTACATTTTAAAAATGAAAAAAAAAAAAAAAAATCAACCTGAGATCCAGGAAAGTCAAGTAATTTTCCCCAGAATCCACAGTGATACAGAAATTCCCAAATCGACTCATAACACCTCCTGACTTATTTCCACACAAACCCTTCCCTCAGCAAGAGCCATCTATACTGTATTTTAAAAAAAAAAGCCACGAAGTTTGGGATGTAGATTGCCATAAAGGAAAAGACTCTTGAGTCTCTGGTAATTATCGATTGTGTCACCCTGGGCAATTTGCTACGGTTCTCTGGGATTCAGTTTCCTCATTTAAAAAAAAAAAGAAAGAAAGAAAGAAAAAAAAGGGGCATAATACTAACTATCCTACAAGATCTTGAAGGTCGCAAAGTAAAAGCCTGGGGCAGTAGTCCGGGCCTGTGGCGGGAGACCCTGGCCTAAGATGACTGGAAAGGGCCGGACGGTGGAGGCCCCCGTCAACCCGAGCCCCAGGCTGGTACCGGTGTCCTCGAAGGCCACCACGGCAGCAAGAGCAGCCACCGCAGCGAACGCCCACCTTGCCTGGCCTGGCTCGGCCGGGCCAGACCTCACCTCACCTCCCAGGCGCCGCGCCTCCAACTCCAGCCTCAGCGCACCTTCCCGGCCACACCTCTGCGCACGCGCGGTGCCCGCATGCCCCACCCAGTCTCGCGGCCCGCCTCTTCCCGACTGAACGTGCGTTCGGCGCTTTTCCTCCCAGTGCGGCCACCGTCGTTTGGGGAGGGGGGGCAGGAGGGGGCGGGGAAAAGGGTGGGAGGTGGGTGAGCGCGCGCGCCGCCCGTCCGTCGTGGTTTCCTGGCTGCGCGCGGCGCTGGTGGAGTAGCTGCAGCTGCAGCAGCAGCCGCGAAGATGGCGGAGGGGTTGGAGCGTGTCCGGATCTCCGCGTCGGAGCTGCGAGGGATCCTGGCCACTCTGGCTCCGCAGGCCGGGAGCAGAGGTGAGTCGCGCCGCCCAGCTCCTGGGCTGGGCCTGCCCGCCCCGCCTCCCTCTCCTCCTCTGCCTCCTCCCCGCTTAGTTCGCGGTGCTCCAGAGCCCCCGCCCCTTCCCCCAACAGTGGGGGCGGGGGCCGAGGGCGGTCCCTCCCCGCTCTACCAGCCAGAGAGCCGGTGTGGGGTCGGGATCTGCCGGCTACGGTCCCTCCGGGAGAGCGCAACCCGGGTTCCTTCCTCCGCCCCCTTTCTCACGGCGAAGGTGACTGCTCCCCATTGCCCCAGCCCTCTCACAGGCTTCCCAGCCGTCAGGGGACGCGGAAAGGAGTGGGCTCCGGGGTCTGGTGGAGGGCCCCGGGGTGTATGGTTCCCCGAGGAGTCATTCGCAGGCCTGCCCCGTCGTTTCTTTAGCGTTGGAAGGAGCTGGGAACATCGAGGAGGAAGGTTCAACAGCTTGGGACTTCGTTGCTGAACTTTTTCCCCCCAAGGCAGGCTTCTGAAGGCTGCGCCACCGGAGGGATCCAGGACCTCAGAGAGCTGACTCTACTCTGGTTTGGCTTTGGCATGTGTGGGAGCAGTTTTTATCAGGGAGAATGTTCAACTTGCAAGTTAAAGTGTCCAGCCACACCAGGAAAGCACCAAGGAAGATTCTAGTGTCTCACCTCTCTTTGGTTAGGCAGTGGAGTCGTGTAGAATGGTAGTTATATTCCTGCAGGCTTGTGGCAGAAGTCTGAAATTGGTTTTCATGGGTCATGTGCACTGGATTATTCAGGTTGTTTGCTCCCTCCTCTCTGGAAAGTGGTAGTGGTTCTTCCCACCCCACCCCCCAGCTTGCACAGGCTGCTGAGGGTGAGCTGTTCTGGAGTTAACTGCTTTCCCTTTGTTCGTAGTGGATGAAGCAGTCTTTTAGACTTCAGAAAATACTGAAGCAGTATCTTAAACTTAAGAGTTTTGTGGGTTGTTTATTTTTTGGCGGTACGCGGGCCTCTCACTGCTGTGGCCTCTCCCGTCGCGGAGCACAGGCTCCGGCCACGGCTCACGGGCCCAGCCGCTCCACGGCATGTGGGATCCTCCCGGACCGGGGCACGAACCCGTGTCCCCTGCATCGGCAGGTGGACTCTCAACCACTGCGCCACCAGGGAAGCCCTGTGGGGTTTTGTATTTTTTCCAATTTCCTTACACCCATGGGTGTAAGTGCTGGAGCGTGTGATCCCTGTTATGAGCTTGTTTGCATTTGTGTTTATAGAACAGTAGTAGGATTTTCTATAACATTCCATTTTGAGTGTACTCTGTAATCTCACTAATTCCTGTTTCTTCCCTACTGAACAGTTCAGTGGCTATTTACAGTAGACTCTCCCCTTAACAGATAAACGTAACAGGTAAAAAAATTGATGCTTGCTTATCTGTCATTCTGTAAGTTCCTGGAGCCTGGAGAGTGGTTTCTAAAGTCCTGTTCTCTTATTCTTGAGTGCCCCAGTCGTTGGTATTTTGAGAGCGTGTCACAATACTTCCATCATCCTCCAGGGAAAGCTCCTTTATGGAACTTTTTTCTTCTCATATAACATCATCATAGTAGCAGTTAGTCTCAGTATTCTAATGATGACAGTATGAGCAGTATTTCCTTGGAAGGACCCTGCTGGCTGCTGTTAGAGAGTTGGTGAGCATGAGTGGAGTTGAAGAATGTGAAAGGAACTGCTTCCTGTTTGCTTCAACAGGAGGTATGTGATTGGGTGGTTGAAATCCTAAAGAAGAGGATTGTCCTGGCCAAGTTCAGTGACTGGAGTTGCAAATTTTTTCTCCAGAGATGTCCAGAACTGTGGACTGTTATGCATACTCCTCTTCTTCTCTGCCCCCCACCCACTGCCCCCGACCCCTTAGTATGTTAAAAGGACTCAGCCACACTGGAAAAATGTTAGAGGCAGAAGAAGAGACCAGGATGGAGCTGAGAGCTCTATAGCAGAGAATAGTCCAATGCAGAACTGGTTAGAGATCTTTTATTCTATCAATGATTAGGTAGTTTGGGGTATTGTGGATCCGAATATGATTTGGGTAACAAGAGAATGTAGGTTTTATTCCTTGTTTCCCCAACTCAGGTGTAGGTAGCTCCAACACAGTTAAGTTCTTAGTTTTGCCAGTTGCTGAACAAATATTGTAAACCTAGTAGAATTTCTGTTTCTGCAGAAATTTCCTTCCTTGTCCACCAGTATTAACATATCAATGTGTAATTCTTGCTTGACTTTTTTTTTTTTTAATGTTTGTTTATTTTTTGGCTGCATCGGGTCTCAGTTGTGGCATGTGGGGTCTCGTTGCGGCGTGTGGGCTCTTTGTTGCAGTGCGGCGCGGGCTTCTCTCTAGTTGTGGCACGCAGGCTCATTAGTTGTGGCGCGCGGGCCTAGTTGCCCCGTGGCACGTGGAATCTTAGTTCCCTGACCAGGGATCGAACCCATGTCCCCTGCACTGGCAGGTGGATACCTAACCACAGGACCACCAGGGAAGTCCCTCTTGCTTGACTTTTAATGACAATTCCTTTTCCTTTCCTTCCCCTTTATTCTTCTACCTCTTCCTCCCCAACACTCTCTCCAACATCACAGAAAACATGAAGGAGCCCAGGCAGCGCAAAGATAACAGGCGCCCAGATCTTGAAATCTATAAGCCTGGTCTTTCCCGACTAAGGAACAGACCTAAAATCAAGGAACCCTCTGGAGGTCACGAATTTAAGGATGAAATTGTTAATGACAGAGATTCTTCTGCTGTTGGAAGTGGTACACAGCTCATTAAAGATGTCTGCAAAGACAGCCCACAGCAAAATGGTCCTGCAGACCCAGAAAATACTCGGGCACAGGAGTCTTTTCCTAGGACTGTTGGACAAGAGGATCGAAGTCTAAGAATTATCAAGAGAACAAAGAAACCTGACATGCAGATCTATCAGCCTGGAAGGCGTTTGCAGACTGTTACCAAAGAATCGACCAGCAGGGTGGATGAGGAAGAAATCGTCAACCAGGTAGAACAACTGAGAGTAGAGGAAGATGCATGTAGGGGAAATGTGAAAGAGGAGGTTGTGAACAAGCCAGACAAAGAGGAGGCAGAAAAGAGCCTAAGTGGTGACACAATAAGGGCTGCAAAGGGGGAAAAAGGAAAGAGGGTTGAAAAAGGGGAGGGCATGAAGAAGGTGAATGATGACCCAGCTCAGGGGAAGCCAGGTTCTGTGAAGCGCTACTCCCGCTCAGACAAACGAAGGAACCGCTACCGCACTTGCAGTACCAGCTCAGCGGGTAGCAACAACAGCGCCGAGGGGACTGGCCTGACTGATAATGGAAGTCGCCGCCGCCGCCAAGATCGGACCAAGGAGAGGCCACGACTGAAGAAACAAGTATCTATGTCCTCAACTGACTCCTTGGATGAGGACAGAATTGATGAGTCTGATGGGCCACAGAGGAGCTCAGAAAGGAAGAAACATTTAGAAAGAAGCTGGTCTGGCTGTGGGGAGGGAGAGCAGAAAAGCAATGGTAAAGAAAATCGAGGCACTCTTCGCGTTACTTTCGATGCAGAAACCATGAACAAAGATTCCCCCATGGTGAGGTCAGCCAGGGAGGATTCGGATAGGTTAAAGTCAGACAAAGGCTCGAGCAGTGTGGGCAAAGGCTCTGAGAAGCAGGAGTCCAAAAACCTGAGACAAGAACTTCGGGGTCGTGGCCGTGGCATTCTGATTCTGCCTGCCCATACCACCCTGTCTGTCAATTCAGCCGGTTCTCCAGAGTCTACGCCTTCGGGACCTCGGCTTTTGTTTGGATCTGGTAGTAAGGGATCTCGGAGTTGGGGCCGAGGAGGCACCACTCGACGATTGTGGGACCCAAACAATCCTGATCAGAAACCTGCTCTGAAGAGCCAGACACCGCAGCTACATTTCTTGGACACTGATGATGAAGTCAGCCCTACCTCTTGGGGTGACTCACGCCAGGCCCAAGCATCTTACTATAAGTTTCAAAACTCAGACAACCCTTATTATTACCCCCGGACACCAGGCCCCGCCTCCCAGTATCCTTACACAGGCTATAGCCCTCTGCAGTACCCGGTGGGCCCTACAAATGGTGTGTACCCAGCGCCTTACTACCCAGGCTACCCAACCCCATCAGGACAGTATGTCTGTAGCCCCCTCCCTGCCAGCACCATGAGTCCTGAGGAGATGGAGCAACACATGAGGAACATGCAGCAACAGGAACTACATCGGCTTCTCCGGGTGGCTGACAACCAAGAACTGCAGCTCAGCAACCTGCTCTCCAGGGACCGCATCAGTCCCGAGGGCCTGGAGAAGATGGCTCAGCTCAGGTATGGTGGGTTCCGTCCTGGCTAGAGGGGAATGGGGATAAGCTGGAGGTGTGCAGGCCCCCATGGCTGAGGAAGGTAGAAACCTTTTAGGTAAGCTGCCAGGTGTTATCTCCCTTTCACATTGATTTTTGTAAGGGAAGGGGAGTTGGAAAAAACAGAACAGAAAATTTTGTTTCTAGTCCTAGAAATGATTATGTTTCCCACTTTTTCTTTTAAGAAGAAAAAAATCTTTTAAGAGAACATGGAATCTGGATATGGAAAAGGAAAGACTTTCTAAAGTGCCAAGAAATGAACAACATTAACTTGTGGTGAAGATTTTACTTTGGCTGTTAAATTTAGGTGGAGGCATATGGGGAAGAACTACTTTCCTAGACATAACTGTCTTTAGAATGACATTCTGCTGTGCAGAATGGAAACTAGAGTGAGTACTATACCTGGTGGCATTTTGGATTTCCAGCCAAGGAAGGTGTTTGATTTGTAGGAACCTCAGATCTTGGGTCTAGCCTTTCCTGTGGTGTATTTGGAGCTAGAAGCTGCATGTATTTTATTCCAGAGCTGAACTGCTGCAGCTGTATGAGCGCTGTATTCTATTAGATATCGAGTTCTCTGATAATCAGAATGTGGATCAGATCCTGTGGAAGAATGCTTTCTATCAGGTGATTGAGAAGTTCAGGCAGCTTCTCAAGGATCCGAATGTTGAGAACCCAGAACAGATTCGGAACAGACTTTTGGAGCTCTTGGATGAGGTAAACCATCATCTTTATGTCCTCAGAATAAAGACTTCAACATCCTTTAGTTGCGATGGGTTTTTACCACCCAAAATACTATGTTTTATAACAACATTGACAACAAACTGTATGCTCTTTTCTTGGGTTTAGGCCTACCCTATGTCTGTTACTTCCTTGACACCATAACTTACTGACAATTGGAGTTAGTTTTGAGTTTGGAAGCTTTCTGAATGTCTTAGCTGGAGTGTGTGTGTGTGTGTGTGTGTGTGTGTGTGTGTTTTCATATCTTTAAAACCACGGAAAGGCTTATGCTATCAATTTGTCTTGTGCTTAGTTGGTGGCCACTAAATACTGTATATGCCTCCTTTTACATCAGATGGCTGATTATTAACAAAGCTGTGAAAGGGTCACTTGCCCCACTTTCTGGGTAGATTGGATCAGAACAGGCTGATTTGGCTGATTCTTATTTTTTCTCTTTATAGGGTAGTGACTTCTTTGATAGTTTGCTTCAGAAGCTGCAGGTTACTTACAAGTTCAAACTGGAGGACTACATGGACGGTCTTGCCATTCGCAGCAAGCCATTACGAAAGACAGTAAGCCAGCTTCTTTATCTTAAATTTATTCACTCACTTAGTAAGCATTTATCTGGTGTTAGTTATGTGCTAGGCACTATGCTAGGTGTTGAGTATACAAGAATAAAAAATACAGCCCTGTGGGGGAACAGACCAATTAAACCAACAACTATAACGTGATGTCATGAGTACTACGGCAGTGGCATATAGAGTGTTGAAGGGGCATGGAAGGAATTGAATCTGCTTTAGACTGGTGGGGGTCAAGGAAGGTTTCTTAGAGACTGTCAAGTTGAGTTTTGAAACATGACTAGGAGTGGAAGGGGCAGTTTTGATACAGGGCACAGTGAGAGACTCATACCTTGCTGGGAAAGTATAAGAGGTCAGCGTGCTGTTGTCTGTGATGTGGATTGGGCTGTTGGAGGAGGTAAAGCTGATGAAGTAGGAAGGGATGGATCATAAGCTCTTACATGCCACGCTGAAGAGTTTGGATTTTTTCCTGAAAGCAGTGAGAAGCTATTGATCGATTTTCAACAAATGGATAGCATAGATTTGTTCTTGGAACCAGTCAGTCTGGCAAATGGATGAGTTTGGGCAAGAGTAGAAGTAGAAGTAGGAGGGTCAGGTGTGGGCCTGAACTGAGGTAGAGGTGGTGGAGGTGGAGAAGAGGAGACAGATTGGAAAGATATAAGGGAGTAGAATTGAATTGCTGACTGGTTAGGTGTAAATGATGAGATTGGAGGCCTGAGGAGACCAGATCATCTCCCATTTTGTGCCCTAGGAGAGAGGCTGGGAAGGAAGAGATTAGTTTTGGATCAGCTTAGGTGGAGGAGCTTGAAAATGAACAAATGAATGTTATGGTGTGTCTGGAGCTCAGGAGAAAGAGCTGGGCTGGTGATAGAGATTCAGAAGTCATCAATGTGTAGGTGATAGTTGAAGCAGAAGTTGGAAACTAGGAAAGCTAGCCAGAGAGCAGGGGGTCAGATTTTTAAGGTGGTGGTGGGTAAAATTGTCAAGTGCTGTAAAATCCTCAAATGTTAAGATTACTAAAAACTGTCCATTGGATTGGATGACTTTATCATGAGTTGTATTAGTTGGAGAGGATGGAGACCAGATTGTAGTGAGTGAGAAGTGGGGCAGCAGATATAATGAGAGGGTAACTTAGACTGTTCTTTTAAGGCTCTGAAGGCAAGAAGGGAAGATGGTAGTCAAAAGACATAGTGTCGGGCTTCCCTGGTGGCGCAGTGGTTGAGAGTCCACCTGCCGATGCAGGGGACGCGGGTTCGTGCCCCGGTCTGGGAGGATCCTGCGTGCCGCGGAGTGGCTGGGCCCGTGGGCCATGGCCGCTGAGCCTGTGCATCCGGAGCCTGTGCTCCGCAACGGGAGAGGCCACAACAGTGAGAGGCCCACGTACCGAAAAAAAAAAAAAAAGACATAGTGTCAAGAGAAGTTTGTTTCTAAGCTTGGAGAGACTTTAGCGTAATTATATGTTGAGAGGAAAGGGCCAGGGGAGAGGAAGAGGTTGATTCATTAGAGAAAGGAGTGTGATTTATGGAGCAGAGGCTTCCTCTTGCCTTTCTGCTCCTTCTGATGAATTGCCATGCACAGGTTCTATTACTAGTCAGCAAGTATCTGTTGAGTCCCTCCTCCATGCCAGGTGCCATTCTAGGCACACCTAATTCAGTGTGGAACGAGAAAGTCATGTTCCTAGCTCTCAGAGTTTGGAGTTTGATTAGGGGTGAGTACAGGTGTTGCATTGGTAATTGCAGATGCATTGACTTCCGCAGAGGATGTTGTGGGGTGTGGTGTGAAGGGGCTTGGAGGATCATAGAGGCCTGAGGAAGTCACAGTTAAGCTGAGGCTGAAGACCGGAGACCTTGGCCAGGTGAAAGGTGTATCCTCGGCAATAGGAACGGTACACGTGAAGGTCCTGGAGTGGGAAAAGCACCATGTGATAGGGGAACTGAGAACAGCCTAGTCTGAGGCACAGAGAGTGAGAGGGGAAGTGGTGCTGGAGAGGTGAGCAGCAGAGGCTGGACCATCTAGTACTTTATTCTGAGGATGGTGGAGAGCCTTTGGCCGAATTTGTTTTTGTTTTCTTCCCCCCGTTGAGGTAGCAAAGTGGCTGTAGAGTGGAAACATAGCAGTTTCCTTGGTGCTTTACCGGTTAAATACCGAGGATTCTTGGTGTTCATTCATAGGGGGAATGTGTGGAGTAGTCAGAACTCTGAAGGTGTATGACATGTAGTGATGTATAACTTTGCTGAGGCATACTTTTGAGTTATGTGTTAGGAGGCTGATGTGCAGTAGCTACTCACTTAGCTAGTAAATGAGCCTTCCTGTGGGGTCAGTATCTACTACTTTATTCAGTGACATGGTAATTTCTTGTCTGTGGGTGGAGTCGTATTATATCTTATGAAGTGATGTTCCTTAGGAAGGTTTTTTTGGTTGGGTACGTGTCTTGGGATTGTTAAGGGTTTGCTCTTTTGTTTTCTCATTGAGTGACAGATGCCAAGCCCATCAGTGAGGAAACATGTAGTATTACTCAGTCCTGGCACGTTGTAGGTGTTTGCTAAAGGGTAACTTATTGTTTTAGGGAATTATTATTGTCTTGCAAAGGGGATGCAATGCAGTAACACGATACAGTTGTATTAACAGTTTGAGGAGAGAAAGATGATGGCAGGAAAAGAACAGAGTAAACAATTATTTTAATATTTGTATATCACTTTTTTTTTTTTTTGGCCGCACTGCGTGGCTTGTGGAATCTTAGTTCCCCAACCAGGGAACAAACCCAGGCCCACAGCAGTGAAAGCATCGAGTTCTAACCACTGGAGCTCCAGGGAATTCCCTGTATTTCACTTTATAATTTATATTTTTACACTTATTCCCTACAGTTTCCCTATGATAGGTATTTTTATATGCCGATGAAGAAAGTGAGTCCCAAAGACTTAGCTGAGATCACACAGCTACTACAAAGAGAGTCAGAATGTTTTCTTCCACTTGACTGGGACTCGAAATAAGAATGACCTCCTCCCTTTTGCACTCTTTCTCAGTAAATTTTGCATCACATTGTTGGCTTTTTTTTCTAGTCAAGGTTAGACTGAAAACTTTTTGCTTTGTTGAGGACGACTGGTGCCTTATTATGAATGCTGCTCTGTTATTTTGACCCCATCCCTGTCCTTTGGGGTTGAAGTTAGAGTTTCTTGGGTATATGCTACTAACTGATTGTTTTTCCTGAAGGTAAAATATGCCTTGATCAGTGCCCAGCGATGTATGATTTGCCAAGGAGATATTGCCAGGTATCGGGAGCAAGCCAATGACACGACAAACTACGGGAAAGCACGCAGGTACTGTTGCCTCTTGTTCATTACTCCTCTTCCCTGTGTGGCTTTAATCCAAGCCCTATTAAGAGCAATGGGCCACCTGAGCTGCCTCCTATATATATGTCCTACAGGTGACCCTATTTGCCTCATGCTTTACCACTCCAAGGTTACAGCTTAATTAGTAAGGGCTATCAGGTGATGAATTGGGAAAGTGTTGATAGAGAACTTTTTTTTTTTTTTTTTTTTTTTTACTGTTTTTCTATTACAGCTGGTACCTGAAAGCCCAGCACATTGCTCCCAAGAATGGGCGCCCCTATAACCAGTTGGCTCTGCTGGCAGTGTATACGGTAAGAAATCTTAGATGGGGAAGTATATTGCAGGCAGTGTGTTAGAAATATGAATTTTGATAGCATCAGCTCCTGGAGCTAGATTTCATCTGAACACTATAACCCAAAGCATATCCCCTTCTGCCTCCCATCCTCAAACTCCTTTTGTTACTGTTACTTTCAGAGGTAAGTTGTCAGGGATCCCTCACTTCAGTTAAATCCACTTTTACTGCACTTAAGTTCCTAGGGGAATGCTTATTCTCCAGCCAAACATCACTCTTTGTTTTTGACCAAGGTTTCTGCTCTGAATCTTGTATTGTTTCCCTTCCCTAGGTTGAACTAGGTTACTCATTTCTGGAAGGAAAATAAGGCTCCCTTTATCTCCCCCCTTTAAAGTCCTCAACTAGTCTGAAGTACATCCTTCCTTCCTTTCCTCAGATCATCCCCTCATTCAACTTAGCTTTTCACCTAAGGAGTCTCCTTAGCAGAAGCACAGTAAGTGCCAAATTGTACCTCTTTAGATCTTACCAAACTCCTCTAAATGTGCCTCTAAAGGTGAGCCTTGGGAGCTGACAGAGCTCCTAGTGCGGAAGCTGACTTCAAGGGAGAGGGGGAGGGGCCACTGGTAAGTACCAAAGGTTTAAGAAGCAGCTAACGTGCTCATTAGCAGGGAGAGTTTTCTTAATGCTGTAAAATTCATTGCCCAAATAAACAGTGTTTGAATTGATATTTTTATTCTACAAAGATTCAAAAATATTCCTAATACTTATTTATGGATGGAAATTGTTGATTAAGTAATGTGGTTTACAGATACACTTCCTGCAGAATCTATTGAATCTTTCTGTCTCTCTGCTTTTTACCTCTGTCCTATTCTCTTTGTGATATGCGTTGAGATTTTTCTTCACCCCTCTTTGTGGCTTTATTTTTCTCTCCCCTTTATTCTTATCCATCTTCTGTTTTCCCTTCTCACTCATTTCTTGTCTCCTTTCCCAGTTTTTCTTCTTTGTAATAATCTAATGAATTGTTTTTTTTCTTGTTAACTAGAAAATATAATTAAAAAAATATTTTCCCCTCAATGGCTTTTAATAAAAATTGTGGTAAAATTCATGTAACAAAATTAACCATTAATTATGGTCCGTACCTAGGAATGGAATTGCTGGGTCATATGGTAATTCTACGTTTAACTTTCTGGGAAGCTGCCAAACTGTTTTTCATCGTGGCTGCACCATTTTACATTTCCACCGGCAGTGTAGGAGGGTTCTAGTTTCTTCATGTTCATGCTAACATTTGTTACTTTTCATTTTTTTGATTATGACCAACCTAGTGGGTATGAAGTGATACCTCATTGTGGGTTTTTTCTTCTTTAATTTTCTTTTTTGGTCAGTTTTAGGTTTACAGAAAATTGAGCAGAAAGTGCAGAGAGTTCCCATATACTTCCTCAGCTCTCAGTTTTCCGTATTATGAACATCTTGCATTAGTGTAGTACATTTGTTACCGTTGATGAGCCAGTATAGATACGTTATTATATTACTAAAGTCCATAGCTTACACTAAGGTTCACTTTCACTGTTGCACACTCTGAGTTTGAACAAATGTATAATAACAGGTATCCACCATTATATTATCATGCAGAGTATTTTCACTGCTCTAAACATATCCTGTACTCCAACCTCCACCTCTTTATCCTTCTTCCTTCCCCCAAACCTTTGGCAATCACTGATGTTTTTACTGTCTCTATAGTGTTGTCTTTTCCAGAATGTCATATAGTTGGAACCATACAGTATGTAGTCTTTTCATATTGGCTTCTTTCACTTAGCATTTAGGGTTATTTTTGTGACCTGATAGCTCTTTTCTTTTTATTGTTGAGTAATATTCCATTGTATGGATGTACTACAGTTTATCTATTCCCCTATTGAAGGACATCTTGGTTGTTTCCAAATTTTGACTGTTATTAATAAAAGTGCTATAAACGTTCGTGTGCATGTTTTTGTGTGGACATAAGCTTTCATCTCATTTGGGTAGATACTTAGGAGTGTGATTGCTGGGTTGTGTGGTTAGAGTATATATAGTTTTGGAAGAAACTGTCGAACTGTCTTCCATAGTGGCTGTACCATTTTGCATTCCTACCAGCAGTGGATGAGAGTTCCTATTGCTGTGCATCCTCGTCAGCATTTGGTGTTGTCAGTGTTCTGGATTTTCCTCATTCTAATAGGTGTGCAAAATCCTATTTGTGTTAAACTTGGTTTTAACTTGCAATTCCCTAATGACATACAATGTAAAGCATCTTTTAATATGCTAATTTCCCATCTGTGTATTTTTGGTGATGTGTCTGTTTAGATCTTTTGCCCATTTTTAAATTGGGTGGTTTTCTTATTGAGTCTTAAGAGTTCATTTTATGTTTTGGATACCAGTCCTTTATCAGACATGTGTTTTACAAATATTTTCTCTCAGTCTGTGGCTTTCTTTTCATTTTCTTAGTGTTTTTCACAGAGCAGAAGTTTTTAAGGTTAAGGAAATCTAACTTAGCCAACTTTTTCTTTCATGGATTGTGCTTTTGGTGTCGTATCTAAGAAGGCATGACTAAACCCAGGTTACCTAGATTTCCTCCTGTGTTATCTTCTAGGAGTTGTAGAGTTTTGCATTTTACATTTAAGTCTACGGTACATTTTGAGTTAATTTTTGTGACAGGTGTAAGGTCTGTGTATAGATTCTTTGTTTTGCATGTGGATGTCCAGTTGTTTTCAACACTATTTGTTGAAAAGACTATCCTTTCTCCATTGAATTGTCTTTGTTCCTTTGTCAAAGATCGAGTGACTGTATTTGTGAGGGTCTATTTCTGGGCTCTGTATTCTGTTCCATTGATCTATTTGTCTCTTCTTTGGCCAGTACCACACTGTCTTGATTACGGTAGCTTTATAGCAAATCTTGAAGTCGGGTAGTGTCAGTCTTCCAACTTTTTTTTTCCTTTCTTCCAGCTTTTTTCTTTTCCTTCAATATTGTGTAGGCTATCGTGGATGTTTTGCCTTTCCATACAAACTTTAGAATCAGTTTGTTGACATCTACAGATCTAGTGAGTGCGAAGTGGTATGTCATTGTGGTTTTGATTTGCATTTCCCTAATGACTAATGATATTGAACATCTTTTCATATGCTTATTTGGATGTTTGGAAAAATGTCTATTCAAGTCCTTTACCCATTTTTTTAAAAATTAAGAAAATTTAAAAAAATTTTCTTAATTGTAAAATACACATAAAACCAAATTTGCCATCTTACCCATTTTTTAAAATTTAATTAATTAATTAATTTTTGGCTGTGTTGGATCTTCGTTGCTGCATGCGGGCTTTCTCTAGTTGTGGAGAGAGGCTCTACTCTGTTGCGGTGCGTGGGCTTCTCATTGCAGTGGCTTCTCTTGTTGCAGAGCATGGGCTGTAGGCACATGGGCTTCAGTAGTTGTGGCACTCAGGCTCAGTAGTTGTGGCTTGCGGGCTCTAGAGCGCACCAGTAGTTGTGGTGCATGGGCTTAGTTGCTCCACAGCATGTGGGATCTTCCCGGACCAGGGCTCAAACCCATGTCCCCTGCATTGGCAGGCGGATTCTTAACCACTGTACCACCAGGGAATTCCCATCTTACCCATTTTTTTTTTTTGCCGTACGCGGGCCTCTCACTGTTGTGGCCTCTCCCGTTGCGGAGCACAGGCTCCGGATGCGCAGGCTCAGCGGCCACAGCTCACGGGCCCAGCCGCTCCGTGGCATGTGGGATCTTCCCGGACCGGGGCACGAACCCGTGTCCCCTGCATCGGCAGGCGCACTCTCAACCACTGCGCCACCAGGGAAGCCCCCATCTTACCCATTTTTAAGTGTACTGTTCAGTAGTGTTGAGTACATTCACATTGTTGTGCAATCACTCTCCAGAACTCTATTCATCTTGCAAAACTAAAACTCTCTACTCATTAAAACAACACCTCCCTATTTTTCCCTTCCTCTAGCCATTGGCAACCACCCTTCTTCACCTTTCCACCTCTGTGAATTTGTCTACTCTAGTTACCTAAAATAAATAGAATCTAAAAGCATTTGTCTTTTTGTGACTGGCTTATTTCAGTTAGCGTTATATCCTTAAGGTTCATCCATGTTACAGCTCATGTCAGTTTCCTCCTTAAGGCTGAATAATATTCAATTGTCTGTATATACCACATTTTGTTTATCTGTTCATCTCTCAATGGACACTTCTACCTTTTGGCCATTGTGAATAATACTACTATGAATATGAGTGTGCAGATACCTCTTCATGACTCTTCTTTCAATTCTTTTGAATATATACTCAGAAGTGGAATTGCTGGGTCATGTGATAATTGTATTTTCAGTTTTTGGAAGAACCACCATATTGGCAGCTGCACCATTTTACGTTCCCACCAGGAGTGCACAAGGGTTCCAGTTTCTCCACATCCTTCCTAACACACACTATTTTCTGTTGTTGGTGTGTGTGTGTGTGTGTGTGTGTGTGTGTGTGTGTGTGTGTGTGTGTGTGTGTGTGTGTGTATTTAAATAGTAGCCAGCCTAACTGCTTCAAAGTTGTATGGCACTGTGGTTTTGACTTGCATTTCCCTAATGAGTACTGATTTTTTAATGTTCTTGTTGGCCATCTGCATATCTTCTTTGGAGAAATGTCTTTTCAGATCCTTTGCATATTTTTAAATTGGGTTGTCTTTTTTGTTGTTGAGATGTAGGAGTTCTTTAGATATTCTGACGTTTATCAGATATTTGATTTACAAATATTTTCTCCCATTTTATGGGTTGTCTCTTCACTCTCTTGATAGTGCCCTTTGATGCACAAAAGTTTTTTTTTTTTTTCCAAGATTTATGTATTTATTTGGTTATGCTGGGTCTTAGTTGCGGCAGGTGGGCTCCTTAGTTGTGGCAGGCGGGCTCCTTAGTTGTGGCATGCAAACTCTTAGTTGTGGCATATGGCATCTAGTTCCCTGACCAGGGATCAAACTGGGGTCCCCTGCATTAGGAGCTTGGAGTCTTAACCACTGCGCCATCAGGGAGTTCCCCGCAAAAGTTTTTAATTTTGATGAAGTCCAATTCATCTATTTTTTCTTTTGTTGCTTGTGCTTTGATGTCATAGCTAAGAAACTCTTAACCAAATTAAAAGTTAAGATTTATTATTTATTTATTTAGAAGAAAATACAGGGATACATTTTTTATAGTTTTAGTTCTTATATTTAGGTCTTTGATCCATTTTTGGTTAATTTTTGTATATGGTGTGAAGTAAGGGTCCAATTCGTTCTTTTGCATGTGGACATCCAATTCTCCTAGCACCATTTGTTGAAGAGACTGTTCTTTCCCCATTAAATAGTCTTGGCACCCTTGTCGAAAGTCAGTTGATGTATGATAGGTTTATTTCTGGACTCTAGGTTCTCTCACATTGATCCATATGTCCACCTTTGTGCCAGTACTACGTTGTTTTAATTACTGTAGCTTTGTGGTAAGTTTTGAGATTGGGTATGTGAGTCTTCCAACTTTGTTTTTCTTTTTCAAGATTGTTTTGGCTATCTGGGGTTCCTTGGAATTCCATATGGATTTTAGGATCGGCTTTTTCATTTCTGCCCAAACAGTCATTGTGATTCTGATAAGGATTGCACTGAATCTGTGGATTGCTTTGGGGAGTATGTACATCTTTACGGTATTGTCTTCTGCACAAACACAGGATGTTTTCCATTTATTTAGGTCTTCTCTAATTTCTTTCAGAAATGTGTGGTCGTTTTCAGTGTATAAGTTTTGCATCTCCTAGGTTAAATTTATTCCTAAGATATAAATATTCCTAACATATAAAGGTATGTTATTATTTTTGATGCTATTATGAATAGAATTATTTTCCTAATATTTCAGATTGTTCACTACTAATGTGTAGAAATACAACTGATTTTTCAGTGTTAATCTTTTTTTTTTTTTTTTAATATGTATTTATTTGGCTGTGCTGGGTCTTAGTTGAGGCATGTGGGATCTTAGTTATGGCATGTGGGATCTAGTTCCCTGACCAGGGATTGAACCCAGGCCCCCTGCATTGGGAGTGTGAGTCTTAACCGCTGGACTACCAGGGAAGTCCCTTGAGTGTTAATCTTGTGTCTTCCCTCAGTGGTCTGTTGCTACACTAATTAAATTGGTATGTGTTTCTTTCATGGACCTCTTACCTAAGTTAGTACTCTTTTCAAGTTCTTTTCCTCTGTCCCTCCTTTTCTGTCTCTGTGTTAACCCAGTTGTCTGTTTTTTTGGCCATGTCAAGCGGCATGTGAGATCTTAGTTCCCTGACCAGGGATTGAACCCATGCCCCTTGCATTGGAAGTGCAGAGTCTTAGCCACTGGACCACCAGAAAAGTGCCCCCAGTTGTCTTTTAAGATCACTTTCTCAGCTTTTCTGTAACCTTTCATTCAGTGGATCTCTAGTATTTACTGAGAACATGCTGTGCACAGTGCTTTGCTAGGTGCTGTGAGTGGTAAATATTTGATATGGTTTCTGTCCTGAAAGGAAACATTGTTGAGAAGACAAGTGAGGTGTATAGACAATGATACAAATTAGACTTGATGCAATATGATGCAATTGATTGTTAGATACATCATTTCCTATACCACTAAGAAAGAAGAATGTGAATTAAAATAAGACATGATGATAGATAGTGATTGAGTTGTATCTTGATTTCAGAGATGTTAAAATATGAAAAAGGGCTTCCCTGGTGGTGCAGTGGTTGGGAGTCCGCCTGCCGATGCAGGGGACACAGGTTTGTGCCCCGGTCCAGGAGGATCCCGTGTGCTGCGGAGCGGCTGGGCCCGTGAGCCATGGCTGCTGAGCCTGTGCGTCTGGAGCCTGTGCTCCACGGCGGGAGAGGCCGCAGCAGTGAGAGGCCCGCGTACCGCAAAAAAAAGAAAAGAAAAGAAAAGAAAAAAATCATTGTAGAACTGATAAAATACTGTAAAATCAAATGAGTGGTGTAATTGGAATAACATTAAAGATAGCTCCCACTTAACTGACTGAAACTGAGTACCAGATATTCTGTTAAACTGTATATATTATATGAATTTTAATCTTTTCAGGAGCCATATATGTTGGTGAATGTATTCATTTTACAAATAAGGAAACCTTTCTAGGTTGACTTTCTTAGGGTTATACCTAATAAATGGCAGGACCAAATTCAGACTCAGGCAGTTGAGCTTAGAATGTACACCTTTAACCATGCTAGATGAATGCAAGATGGGACTTTTAAAGAGTGAGTAGGTGCTGGGGAGAGGGGGAAGTAGTAGTCTAGGTGCATTTTGAGACAGAAAAGGTAACAATGTATATGATAGAAAGATAGAAAGGCTTTTTGATATTCTTTCCCCCTTTATTTCAGTGTTTTTCCTTCTTTCTGACCCTCTCCCTTTCTTTTACTTATTAATTGGTTTTAAAATGGACTTGAAGTATTTATTTGCTGCATGCATTGGATAATAGTTTGTTTCCTTTTCTTCGTGGAGTCAGTATGTTGTAGTGAAAACATAAACTTAGGAGCCAGGCAGACCTAGGTTCAAATACTAGCTTATCTGGGATTTGGCTTTGAGACCTTGTTGGGCAAGTTATGTAATAATCTTCCTGAGCCCCTATCTCTTCATTATTAAAACGGGAATAGTAATCCCTGTGGGGCAGTTTCCTTAGGTTTGGAAATAATATCATAATATCTATGAAGTGCTGATCATTTACCTCACACTTAGCTGTGCTTAATCAGTGATGTTGCCATTGTTATTTATAATGTTTTAAAAACAATAATTAGTACGTGCTGAACATTTTCTTTCTCTAAAAAGAAAGCATAATTGGTTTCGTATTTTGTGAGGCTCTTTATTCGTTTCTCCTGCTTTTGAGCATGTGGCTTTACGAGTACCTCTACACGTAAGACATAGTAGTGGGCAAGAAGAGAGCTCTGATGTAGTCGCCATGGCTTCTCCCCTGGATAGTTGTCTCATTTTCATGTTGGAACTCCTCACAGCTTGGAGCACAGGTTGGGAGGGATGGTAGGGTTTCCTGGGTCTGCTGACTCAGGCTGGAGTCCAGAAGAAATCTGGTTGACTCAGTGTCTCTGACCTCTTTCTGCAGAGGAGGAAGCTTGATGCCGTCTATTACTATATGCGCAGCCTAGCTGCCAGCAACCCTATCCTGACTGCCAAGGAGAGTCTCATGAGCTTGTTTGAAGAGACCAAACGGAAGGTGAGTGGGGATGCAGGCAGAATCATTCCTTCCTAGAAGAATGTGTTTCTCTTAGTGTCTCTGTGTCCTTAAGGAAACGACTGATAATGTCCTGAAGGGGTCCCCTCGGGCTGTGCTGATGGGAGTCAGTCAGTCTCTATGCAGAACGAAACTCAGCTTTAGGAGAGCTCTCCAGGGCCCACAGCATCTGGTTTACAGAATTAATAACTTTTATGAGACAAAACAGATGATACTCTGCTACTGTGGAACTATGGCAAAGTCTTTACTTTTTACAGTTCTTGGGCAACAAACTCAGGTGAGATGAGCACTTCTCTTGATTGGCTGAATCCCAGGAGAGTCTGAGCTTATATGTTTGTATGTCGTACAGGCAGAACAGATGGAAAAGAAGCAACACGAGGAATTGGAACTGAGCCCTGACCAATGGCGGAAAGCAAAGAAATCCACTTTCCGGCATGTTGGAGATGACACCACTCGCCTGGAGATCTGGATTCATCCATCCCATCCCCGGTCCTCCCAGGGCACTGAGTCTGGGAAGGATTCTGAGCAGGAGAATGGGCTGGGCAGCCTGAGCCCCAGTGATGTAAGTTCCTGAGGGTGATGTTATGAGCAAGACTAGCTGAGTAAGCGTGAGTGTTCTGGTACATGCAACCATGGAGCACTGCACAGACATTCCCATTCATCTCAGGAAAGGCAGATCACTTCAGGCTCCTTGATGTTCTCATTTATGTCCTCCGCCTACACTTCCTTTACCTTTGCTATTCGCTTCCCTCTCTCACCACTATGTGGCACTGTAGAATTTAGTAAAAGTAATTTTTCTAAGTGAAGATTAATTTAGGATTTGTATAGGATGACAGTTTCTTGTTGCTTTGGGTTTATAGTCATCAATATGATGCTTTAGGATTCTGTGTGGGATTTTTGAAGCTAGGGAGAGGACACAGTAGTTGGAAAACTGCAAATGGAGGGTTCATTGTGCCTTGAGGGTAAAATTTATAGAGGAGTGGGTGGTGGGGTAATCTGGGACCAGGCCTTGAAGGGTCATGTAATAAGTAATTTGACCTTTATCCTGAAGGTAGTGGGGAGCTATTGAATGCTTTAAATAGGGAAATCTCAGATGTGCACTTTAGAAATATGACTCTGGCTGCTTTGTGGAAAATTTGGAGAAGGGTAAGACAGAAATAAGAAGAGTAGGAGCATGCTACAGTAATCCAAGTGAGAAGTGAGAAGGACCTGAACCAGGAAATGGCTTTGCAGATGGGGAGAAGTGAACAGAAGTATATTAACGAGGTAAAATCCAAAGGACTTGATTGGACATGGGGAGCTGAGGGAGAAGAGGGAATCAAAAGTAACACTTAGGTTTCTCATTTGGAAACTGGGTGAATGATGGTCTTGGTTTTAGGAGAAAGATGATGAGCTTAGTTTTGGACATGTTGGAATTTCTATAGGACATTGACGTGGAGATATTTAGAGGCTAGCGGATATCTGAAGCTGAGGAGAGAGATCTAGGCCAGAGATGAAGATACTTGAAGGCATCCTGTTATAGATGGTACTGAAGTCATGAGAGAGCTGCTTCAGCTGCTCAAGGAAGGAACATAATGATAAATAGGTTCGAGGTCTAAGAAAGAAAGGAGATAGATGGCAGGGAGAAGTCCTTGCAGTTGATGAGAAAGAAGTAGGATCCAGAGCACAAATGAGGGGATTAGCCTGAAAGAAGGTAAGAGAACCCCTCTTTCTTGTGCTTGAGGGCAGGGAGGAACAGATAATTGGGGATGCAGGTAAGTTTGTATTATAGGAGGAAGGTGAGGGAGGGCCTTTTGATGATTTCTGTTTCCTCTTTGAAGTTGGAGGCATGGTTGTCTAAGAATGAGTCAAAGGTGGTGGGATAGGAGGACTTGTCCTTTGGGGTTTAATTTAAAATTTCCATTTATCTTCCTATATCTTTAGTCTCTAGCTGTTTTCGGGATGACTTGGAAAGCAGTCATTGCTTATAAATGAAACTACCAACTTCCTATGTGTCATGGTGTACCTGGGGCCCCAGTACATCAAGGTGCTTCAGAGGGGTTGCTGCTATGGTAGAATCCCTCACTACTGCCTCTTCTAGTTTGAATATTACCACCCCAAACTGGATGCCTATTTGAATAAGAGATAAATTGTTCTGTTGATTAGCTCCACTGTGTGTCTTTAAAATGAAAGCAACAATGACAATTTGAGAAAGCATTTTATGGCTTTCTTTGGCCTTGGCCTCAAGCTTAGGGAGTATCTCTCATAAAAGTTATAATTAATCTTTTATAGCTTTCTCTCTTCCATTAGGTGTTTTATTTATTTTTTAAGCAATGTGTTTGTAAGTTTGTATTTTTATTCTTTTTCATTTTTAAAATTTATTGAATTATAGTTGATATACAATGTTGTGTTAGTTTCTGGTATACAGCAAAGTGATTCATTTATATGTATATATATATATTCTTTTTCATATTCTTTTCCATTATGGTTTCATACAGGATATTGAATATAGTTCCCTCTGCTATACAGTAGGACCTTGTTGTTTATCCATTCTATATCCATTTGCATCTTCTAATTCCAAACTCCCAATCCATCCCTCCCTCACCCCTTTCTCCCTTGGCAACTGCAAGTCTGTTCTCTACGTCTGTGAGTTTTTCTGTTTCGTAGATAAGTTCATTTGTGTCATATTTTAGATTCCACATATGAGTGATATTATATGGTATTTGTCTTTCTCTTTTTGACTTGCTTCACTTAGTATGATAATCTCTAGGTCTATCCATGTTGCTGCAAATGGCATTATTTCATTGTTTTTTATGGCTGAGTACTATTCCATTATATATATATATATATATATATATCTCACATGTTTTTTTTTTGAAAAGGAAAGTGATTTTTTAAATAGATCTTTATTGGAGTATAATTGCTTTACAATAATGTGTTAGTTTCTGTTGTACACCAAAGTGAATCAGCCATATGCATACACATGTCCCCATATCCCGTCCCTCCCACCCTCCCCATCCCACCCCTCTAGGTCATCGCAAAGCACCGAGCTGATCTCCCTGTACTATGCTGCTGCTTCCCACTCGCTAACTGTTTTACATTCGATAGTGTATATATGTTGATGCTACTCTCACCTCGCCCCAGCTTCTCCCTCCCACCCTGTGTCTTCAAGTCCATTCTCTATGTCTACATCTTTATTCCTGCCCTGCAACTAGGTTCATCAGTACCTTTTTCTTTTTTAGATTCCATATGTATGCCTTAGAATATGGTATTTGTTTTTCTCTTTCTGACTTACTTCACTCTGTATGGCAGACTCTAGGTCCATCCACTTCACTACAGATAACTCAATTTTGTTTCTTTTTATGGCTGAGTAATATTCCTTTGTATATATGTGCCACATCTTCTTTATCCATTCATCTGTCGATGGACATTTAAGTTGGTTCCATGTCCTGGCTATTGTAAATAGTGCTGCAGTGAACATTGTGGTACATGTCTCTTTTTGAATTATGGTTTTCTCAGGGTATATGCCCAGGAGTGAGATTGCTGGGTCATCTGGTAGTTCTATTTTTAGTTTTTTAAGGAACCTCCATACTGTTTTCCGTAGTGGTTGTATCAATTTACATTCCCACCAACAGTGCAGGAGGGTTCCCTTTTCACCACACCCTTTCCACATCTTCTTTATGCATTCATCTGTCGATGGACTTTTAGGTTGCTACAGTGTCTCGGCTTTTGTAAATAGTGCTGCTGTGAACACTGGGGTGCCTGTATCTTTTCATATTAGAGTTTTGTCTGGATGTATGCCCAGGAGTCGGATTGCTGGATCATATGGCATGTGTTTTTATTCAGTGTGTAGCTTCTCGGAGCTGCACGTTGGATCCATTACATTTTTTTATTTTATTATTAATTATACAAATAACATACGAGTATATTTTTAGTAAAAATTTCAGATGATCACAGATGTGTGCAGAGTAAAATGTGGTAATTTGTTTTCTAAACTATTGTTGAAGCTGTTTATATATTTTCAGCCTATACATCATCCTTGGGTACATACACCATCCTTAATTTTTTTTAAATTTACATCTCTGGGTTTGGGCTTTTAGTTCTATACTACCAGCACTTGAGGAAGAAGGCTGCAGTTTCATAGCTCTCTGTTTATCCAGTTAGGAAACCACACTTCCTGTTTTACCTGCTTTCTCAGGTTCAAGCCATCTTCCCATATCCTTTTCTTTTTTTTTTTTTTTTTGCGGTACGCGGGCCTCTCACTGTTGCAGCCTCTCCTGTTGCGGAGCACAGGCTCCGGACGCGCAGGCTCAGCGGCCATGGCTCACGGGCCCAGCCGCTCCGTGGCATGTGGGATCTTCCCGGACCGGGGCACGAACCCGTGTCCCCTGCATCGGCAGGCGGACTCGCAACCACTCCGCCACCAGGGAAGCCCCCATATCCGTTTCTTTCATACAGCAGGCCCCAAGAACTTAGCTTGCTTTCTCTGTTCCCTGCAATAGGAACATACAGTTGATGGGAAGTGGGAATCTATTCACAGGCGTTTGAGTAATTAGGCTTTGGGGATACAGAGATTAAAACAACCAAAAATGATTTTTAACCTTAGGGAGCACTCAGTCATGTGGGGAAGACAGAAACATACGATTATATTATATATTATAATGCAGTGTGCCAAGTGCTGTGATAAAGGCAAGGCTGAGAGGCTATGGAGCATAAATTAAAGCATCTAATGGGCATGGTTAGGTAAGGCTAGAATGAGGAGGCACTTTGTAGCTGAAGGATGATGTAAGGGCATTTCCACTCTCAGGCTGAAGGCTTAGGGAGCTGCAAGTCATTCAGTATGGCTGAAGGCTTAGGGAGCTGCAAGTCATTCAGTATGGCTGGAGGCTAGGATGTGAGTGGTGCTCTTGCTAGAGACGTGAGTCATCCTTTACCCCTTCCTTTCCTATACCCCACATCCAGTCAGTATCAAGAGCTGTTTGGTCTACCCCTAAACATAATTTGAATCTATCTACTTTTTTCTATTTCTACTACCACTGTCGTAGTACAAGCTATCATTCATTATTTCAGTAATCCACACACTATTAAGAAGTTCTTAATGACCTTTCCACATTTATTCCTGGTCCTTCTTAGGCCTTTCTTTTTGGACAGTAACCCAAATGAGCTTTCAAATACACGTTTCTGGTCACGTCACTTCCCTATTTGAAAGTCTTCAGTTGGTTCTCTTTGCTCTTAGAATCAGGTCCAAAATCCTTAAAGTAGTTTACTGGGCCCTGCAAGATTTGGTCTCTGCTGCTTCTGACCTTATCGTGTACCCCTCTTCCCCGCTTTGTTCTTGTTCTGTAGGTATACTGGCTTCTTCCTTGAAGGGCCCAAGCTCTTTTCTGGCCCTTGGCTGTGGCACATTCTCTTTGCCTGCAGTGCTCTTCTCTCTTTATCAGCTCCATTTTTGCTTCTCCTTAAACTCTCAGCGTAAATACCACTTCCCTTTTCCAGGGAAGCTTTTCCTGATCCCTGAGCCTGGTTGCTTCCCCTTTGTAATGCCATATTTGTGATTAAGTAATTTTACAGTTACTTAAAAACTAGGTGCAGTTTTGTTCTTGTTGGTTAAAGCCTCTCCCTTGCTAGATTCAAGCCTCTGTGAGGGTGGGGTCTGTATCTGGTTGCTCATTGCCTTATCCCCATTGCCTTATCCCCATTGCCTGCAAGAAGATTCTAAATAAATCTTAGTTGAGCATATAAAGGAGGGGAGGAAAAGTGAGGGATGAAGCTGGAGAAGATAGGAGGGGCCAGATTATTCATAAATATTGAGGAGTTTGGATATCTAATATTAAGGATTTTAAACAGGGGACCGTATAACCAGATTGTGTAATGATCACTCTTTTCAACACTTCTACTATTAGAACAGATTTATTTGTTTTAAAAATTTTTTTCTTCTTCTTATTTTTTGATTTATTTGTTTTTTAAAGGGAATTCTTTTAATTGCAGAAGTAACACCAATTCACTGTATCTAAATCAAACAAAAATGTACATAAAGTTTAAAATGAGAGTCACTTGTGTTCTTTCCTTCAGAGATACCACTATTAACTATTTGATGTAGGTTCTTCCAGACCTTTTTCTAAACATTTATAGGTGTGTAGGTATACATACATACCTGCAGACACGTGAAATATATTTTTTAACAAAAATGAGATTATACTATATATACTGATATACAGCTTGCTTTTTTTAAAAAAATTATTTCTTTATTTGGTTGCACTGGGTCTTAATTGCGGCAGGCAGGCTCTTTTAGTTGCGGCTTGCGGTTTCCTTAGTTGCAGAACTCGGGCTCCTTAGTTGGGGCATGTGAACTCTTAGTTGCGGCATGCATGTGGGATCTAGTTCCCTGACCAGGGATTGAACCCGGGCGCCCTGCATTGGGAGTGTGGAGTCTTAACTGCTGTGCCACCAGGGAAGTCCCACAGCTTGCTTTTTTGAATTATCCATTGGACATGCAGTCAGTTCTCCTATAAGGTAACACATGCATTCCTAAAAATCACTGCTATACACAATTGCACAATAAAAACTACAGAGCTTACAGGGAAAATGGAGTTAGGAGCACAACACTCAAAAACTTCCTCAGTGACTTATTAAAAAAAAAAAGATATAAACCTAATAAAGCAGTTGTACAGTTTTATACATGTTCATTGGTTAAGAAGTATGTAGACACTATCTTGAAAAAGACATGAGGTTTGCTTGTAGAAGTGGGCTTTGGAAGGATTGCTGCTTGTGAGTTACTATGAAGTGATGGAAGGAGGGTTTTTTGAAATTGGACCGGCAGGTATAACACCAGATGGGGATAGGCGTGGCTCAGAATGTAAGTTTACATGGTGAACTGCAGTAGCTGGTGGATGTTTGGGGTGTGTGTGTGTGTGTGTGTGTGTGTGTGTGTGTGTGTGTTTTGTGTGTTCCTGTGCAACTCGGTTCAGCTGGGTGGAGTTTTCTGTGTTTACCTGTTGTTTTTCCTGAACAAAAGAAAAATTGGTGTTAGGTTCAAATTGTTCCCTAATATGTTGATCATGATGGAACAGATAGACATTTTCAAAACAAGCTTGTAGCAGAACTGACTGTGTTTCCACTTGTCTAAGAGTGTCTTTTCTTAGTAGTGTGGCTGCATGATGTTTCATTATAAAGGTGTGTGCCCTTTATTTATCTGTGTAATTAAATGTGTGTTGTGCTTTACTTGCGTGTTCATTTCAGTTGTCCTTTTTGAGTGATTAGCCTTGATAGGAGTTGCTCCTTTGACAACTCCTGGAGAGTTTCTAGCACAAACTGCTAAAATTCAGATCCATGAATAAGAAACAGAAAATTTGGCTTCGGGTGGTTGTTAGTCATGATAGTAATCTCCAAACTGGTTTGCCCTGTCTCTGCCAGGCGTGAGCTTTTGCTCTCTCTCTGAGTGGCTGCAGGAGGTTAGCTTGTGGGTTGCTGGTTTTCAGCCTTGAGATGTGGTTTGGGTTGAACATGCAACCTGGGGAGGGACTGCCAGCCTCAGCTGTAAGTGGCATCCTCTGAAACTATTGAGCCCCGCATTTAACTCTCTCTGTCAGCTAGGCCACTCAAATTCAGTGTCGACAGGGTTCCAAGCATTCTTTTATTTAGTGGATGTGCCTTCCACTATGTCTCAACTCCCTTTGGAAATCAGAAAAGGGTACTGCTTAGCAAATGAGTTGTTGCTGAGAGTGAGTTAATCTAAGGATATTAAATTGATGGCTTCAGAAATAATGTTCATACTGAAAGGTGAGAGTCTCTGATGGAACAGCTGAGGATGTTCTCAGACCTGATTGCTCTGTTATCAACATCTTGAATGCAGTGTAACATGTGTCTGTTTGCTGGGGAGGAATGAGCTGTTGATAGATGTTTGTCTCTCAGACTTCTGTGAGTTCTCCTATTGTGGCATGATTTGGCTTACTATTCCCGGCATTTTCCTCAACCCATTGTGATTGTTATATGTACAACATGCGTGGCGCTATGTGTAGAAAATATGTCTTTAGACAAATGAAATGTCATTGTATATTTGGCCAAGCTCTTGCGAAACCTTCCTTCTCTTTGACTCTTCTGAATATGTTTTAGGGTTCAGACTAGACTGGACCTCAGTAGCTACTAATACCTGTTATTGGGTCTTTCCTTATTTGAATCTCTCAGATTATTTCACCCACCAAATGATATTGTTTGCCTTGGTCTTTTTCCTTTTGCTCCTCATCCTTCTGTCACATTCCATTATTTACTTTATTTCTTTGCGTAGTATCTTTTTTCAAGACTTAATCAGATCTGGAATTTAATGCAGTTACCCCGGACTTCTTAGAGCAGAAGGCTGTATTCTGGGTCCAGTGCTTAATCAGACTGAAGTTTGGTTTACCTGTCCTATTGTGCCAGCTTTGTGCTAAGATTGTAAAGATGAGTACAACATTGTTGTTTCCTCGAAGAGCTTAGAGTCGGGACTTCCCTGGTGGCACAGTGGTTAAGAATCTGCCTGCCAATGCAGGGGACATGGGTTCGAGCCCTGGTCCAGAAAGATCCACATGCTATGGAGCAGCTAAGCCTGTGTGCCACAACTACTGAGTCTGCGCTCTAGAGCCCACGAACCACAACTGCTGAGCCCGCGTGCCTAGAGCCCATGCTCTGCAATGAGAGAAGCCACCACAATGAGAAGCCTGCACACCACGATGAAGAGTAGCCCCCGCTCACTGCAACTAGAGAAAAGCCTGCGTGCCGCAACGAAGACCCAACACAGCCAAGAATAAATAAATTTAAAAAAAGAAAAGAGTTTAGAGTCTAGTGCATGGGTCAGCAGCCTTTTTTTGTGAAAGGCCAAATAGTAAGTATTTTAGACTTTGCAAGCCATATGGTCTCTGTTATTACTCACCTTTGCTGTTGTGGTGCTGAAGTAGCCATAGACACAATGTAAATGAGCGAGCATGGCCGTGTTCCAGTAAAACTGTGTTTACAAAGACAGGTGGCAGGCTCGCTTTGGCCTGTGGGCCTACTTTACCAACCTCTGGGTGAATGGAAGGAATGGCTACATAAAGAGAATGTTTCAGTATACAGTTTATTGTTGTTTGCAGTAGTTATGTTCTGTAAAGTCACCATAGACACTGAATTAGTAGGTTCTGAACCATTGCTCCTAAGGGAAATACAAGGTTAGGTTCCTGTGAGCCCCTGGTTACAAGATTTTCATCAGCTGATCAGTACATAACCTTATTTTATGTATGCTTCTATTTAAAGACACCTTATTTAATATATTGTTGATTCATTAGCATTGAAATCATGGCCAGCAGCACTATAACTCATGCCCAAGCCACTTATCTAGCACACGTATTTTCTCATTAAGGCACATCACAGCCTTCTCGTGTTTAGGAACACTAGATAGCATTTTAGCACTGCGCTTGGGGGACCGTTTTAATCAGTGCACAAAGATGTGGAAAATGTGGCACTAAGTAGGCCCCAGAAAGGACACTAGTTTAAAGTATGAGAGAAATCACCTGTTTGATCTCAGCTGGGAATGTGCTTATGCGGAGACTAAGATTTTTTGCTGCTCTGTACATGTTCACAAATGACTGTGAAAGCACCGTGAGTATTGATTTTGGGGTTGCTAATAAGTTTTAGTGAGTGGGTGAATTCATAAATATGAAATCCACAGATAATGAGGACCAACTGTATCGTGTAAGTGTAATGAGGGAGGTATGTCTTGGGTGCCTTGGAAGCACAGAGAAGGGCACTTGGTCCAATCCTGGTGGAGGCGTGGGTTGTGGTGGCGAAAGGGAGGGTGAATTCAGAAGGCTTCCTGGAAATGTTAACTAGGGAGAGTGAGAAGAGAGTGTTCCAAGTAGGAGGAACAGCCCGAGCAAAGACAGAGGTGGTGTGACGCAGCAGAAGCTTTGCAGGGTATCTAAATCTGTGATGAGTTTGGAGGATAACGTGAGAAAGTTGGAGTGGTGGAAGGACTGAACCTTCTGCAGGAACCACTTTCTTGTTTGGTGCTGTGGACGCGTGGGTGTGTGGTGATCTGTAGGCTGGTCCTGTATAATATCCTTCTGGATTCTGGAAATAACATTTTGTTTCTGGAATTTCTCATTGTTTACTTGTCACATCTGCATTGTTAATTCAACAAAAGCAGTACTCTTCCATTCATTAAATTTGGTAGGGTGAAAGTGGACTGAATTTTTTGCCCCACAGTTTGCTGATTAAAATTTGAGGACTGCTCTGTTAGATGGTGCTTTAGGCATTCTGAGCTCGAACCTGGAGAAGGTACTAGTGTCTCTTTGTGTCTTGGTGGTTGGAGGAAATTGCTAATGGCTTCAATCAAGAAGGGCAAAGCTCTTTTCATTTTCATATTTTTATCACTTCTAAAAATGCACAAAGCCAACACATGCTTATTGTAAAAAAGCTTGAAAATGCAGATAAATATGTTTTATCACCTAGAGATAGCCACTTTTAAAGGGTACTTCCCTGGTGGTGCAGTGGTGAAGACTCCACGCTCCCAATGCAGGGGGCCTGGGTTCGATCCCTGGTCGGGGAACTAAGATCCCAGTGAGATGCCACAACTAAGTCCATCCACCACAGCTACTGAGCCCACGTGCTCTAGATCCCGTGCGCTTCAACTAGAGAGCCCTCACACTGCAGTGAAGACCCAGCGCAGCCAAAATAAATAAATAAAACATTTTAGGGTATGCTCTTCCTGCATATTTTTATAGGGCACAGCATTTAGATTGGAAATGTCAAATGCCCATTATCTTGGGATATCAGAAGAGGAAAATCCATGCCTAATTTTTAACCTAGAATCTGGTTGGGAAAGTGGTATTCTAATATTTATGGTCAACACAGTTATCTGTATCTTGGTCTTTATCAAAGTAGCACAGTTAGAGTGACACCATAATGTCCTGTCTCTTGTGCATAAAGAGAAACTTCTCAAGCCACAACAATAAGGAAGAGTGAGTTCAAGAAACGTTAGACATCTAATAGGACTGATTATTGTTGTTTTGTTTGTTAAGAAAGGTTAGACATCTAATAGGACTGATTATTGTTGTTTTGTTTTTTATAAATTTATTTTTGGCTGCGGTGGGTCTTCACTGCTGCGTGCGGGCTTTCCGTAGTTGTGGCAAGTGGGGGCTACTCTTCGTGGCAGTGTGCGGGCTTCTCAGTGCGGTGGCTTCTCTTGTTGTGGAGCTCGGGCTGTAGGCATGCGGGCTTCAGTAGTTGTGGCTCATGGGCTCCAGAGTGCAGGCTCGGTAGTTGTGGCGCACGGGTTTAGTTGCTCCATGGCATGTGAGATCTTCCCGGACCAGGGCTTGAACCCATGTCCCCTGCATTGGCAGGTGGATTCCTAACCACTGCGCTACCAGGGAAGCCCCCGATTATTGGTTTTGAAAGATTGAGTCTGAAAGGATCCATTTCATGAGGCAGCATCTTGAGCTAGTAATAAATTGGGGGCATGAGGGATTAATGTGAGACCCCCTGGGCATAGGAAGTTTGTGACCTTGTTTGGAAAGCTGGATTCTTGTTGGAGAAATTTCTAGGCAGTTATGTTAGGCTTGGTTTCTAGGAAGGTGGGAATAGAGATTGACAGATCTAGTAGAGGAGTGATTGCCTTTTTAAATATTTTAATTAAAGAAATGTATTTTTTTAATGTTTTATTTATCTTATTTTATTTATTTATTTTTGGCTGCGTTGGGTTTCCGTTGCCGCACGCAGGCCCGCTCTAGTTGCCTCGAGCGGGGGCTACTCCTCGTTGCGGTGCACGGGCTTCTCACCAAAGAAGCAAAGGTGGCTTCTTTGCTGCAGAGCACAGGCTCTAGGTGCATGGGCTTCAGTAGTTATGGCACGCGTACTCAGTAGTTGTGGCTCATGGGCTTCAGAGCACAGGCTCAGCAATTGTGGTGCGTGGGCCTAGTTACTCTGTAGCATGCAGGATCCTCCTGGACCAGGGCTTGAACCCATGTCCCCTGCCTTGGCAGGCAGACTCCCAACCACTGAGCCACCAGGGAAGCCCAAGAAATAGTTTTGAATGGGGTAGTATAGTATATGTGTGTTTATATGTAATATAAATTGTATATATAAGACAGATATATGATTGTCTATTAGTGGCATATCATACACACTGTTATTCACCTTTGCTTTTTTTTTATATTACTATTGGACTTGGGAGTTGGGAGATCCTTCCATGAGTGATTGCCTGCAAGTCCATTATATTTCTTTAGGGTTTGGAAGCTTGTTAGCTTTCATTAATTTTGTCCAGCATTCTGTATGTCAGAGGCAGGATAGTGCAGGAGTTAACAGCTTGGGTTTTGGGAAGTCCTAAGTTCAAGTCCTGGTTTTATCAGTTACTAGCTGTGAGACTTTGGGCATGTTCCTTAATCTGCCTGCGCTTTGGTTTCCTCATTTGTAAGGTGGTGATAACTATAGACTAAATGAGATAATACATGTAAAGAGCAATGAGTGGCATATCGTAACTTCTCATACAGTGGTGGTAGTTGTTACTGACATATTTTTGTTACGGTGTTCTTTTAAGCTATTAGGCTTGATTTTGCAATTTTCGCTTTCTAACCAAAGTGAACAATGAGGCTTGATGATTCACAAACTGACAACCCACTGTCTAAATGCAGACTGTTCACTTGATTTGAAGAGTTTTATTTAATTATGAAAAATTTCAAACACACACAAGAAAATAGCGTAATGAACTCCCATACCTGTCATCCACATTTGTTTCAGCTTTTCCCCTTCACCCCCTGCTGAAGTATTTTAAAGCAAACCCTAGATCACTGCATCCCTACATATTTCACTTCTCTACATGCCTTTTATTTTCGAATTAAAAAATATATATATATTTATTTGGCTGCACTGGGTCTTAGTTGTGGTATGCAGGATCTTCGTTGCTGAGTGTGGGATCTTTTAGTTGCTGCATGCGGGATCCTTAGTTGCGGCACGCGGGATCTTTAGTTGCAGCACACAGGCTCTTAGTTGCGGCATACGGGATCTAGTTCCCTGACCAGGGATTGAACCTGGGCCCCCTGCTTTGGGAGCGTGGAGTCTTAACCACTGGACCACCAGGGAAGTCCCCCCTACATGCCTTTAAAAAAATAATGAACGTTTTCTTATGTACCACAGGGCACAGGGCCATTGCCATGCCTTTCCTTGGTGTCATTCAGTATCTGATCTATGACTTCATTTCCCAGATTATCTAACAAATGTCTTCTTAGAGTTGGTTTGTTCAAATCAAGATCTATATATTATTGTTTGATTGTTTTTTCCTAAGTCTCTTTTAATCAAGACCGGTTCTGCCTTCCCTTTTAAAAATTTTCTTTATGTCACTAGCTTGTTAAAGAAGCAGGTCAAAAAAAAAAAAAAAAGAAGAAGGTCAATTGTTCTGTGGAATTTCCACATTCTGGATTTGCCTCTCTTTCCTTGTGGTATCATTTAACCTGTTCCTCTCTCCCCATATAACTGTAAATGAGAGTTAAACACATGGTTAGATACTTTCAGCATTTTTGGTAAGAGTACTTCATTGGTGGGGCTGTGTGCCTCATTTTTTACTGCGTTAGGAGGTGTCAGATGAGCTCACTAACCAGAGTTCAAGTGGTACAAATAGTGGATTTTTGTTTGTTTTATTTTAAAATTACAGTCAGTTGCCAGCTAATTCTCAAAAGAATTCAAGATCTGGCAACAATTTGCCAGAGCTGAGTAGTACCTACCCCCTTTTAGTTTGCCACTAGCCCCTTTACCCCTCCTACGCTTGCTTAGATGTGGCTTACTTATATCACGCACCTTGCCTCTGTAGGCATTTGATTTTGTGATCCATGCTTTAAAAGTGCCACCGAAGTAAGTTATTACAATCCAGGTTTTTAAGAGGCATTTAAGTTGTTTCTCAGAGATTCAGTTTAAGATTGACAAGAACACCCAAACGGGCCTGACTTTGGGCACAGGGAAACGTCTTAATCATTGGGTCATAGGTGTTTTACTGGGATTCACGTGACGTTGTCATTGGTGTTGACCCAGAAATCAGTGAGCAGTATGTCCTGCTACCTGGCTGGGTTACTCTGTCTGCTGTCCAGTAGTGAGCCTAAGGAATCTGAAGGTATCACTTCTGTTTCTTAATGAAATTTGTACCTGTGGGAATTGAGACCTACCTACAGAGCTCTGGGATAGAGCTCTTTCCTCAGCATCCTGTTGCAGCCAACTTGGTGAAAAGTGAGAAGTTATACTGCGTGAGCGTGTGAACTGAAAAGCTTCAGGCTGTGTTTTAGTAAAGTCTGAATGGCACCCACCAAACCAGTTGGTTAGAATAAGCTTTTCTGGTCTCATGTAGTTTTCCTTGTCCCCAGGCTTTTTAATAGTTATGTGAAATCTCTGGCAGAGTGAGAACCTTATTTGCCAAGGTTTGGGAATCATCTGCCTGGATGTTGTGTGCTGCCCCTGCCTGAATCTCTTGTGTCCATGTTTCCATGGTGGTTTTTCCTTCGAGGATGATGATTTTCTTTCCGACTCTGACACATGGCTCTACAAGGCTGGATAGTATATGAGTACATTTTTTTTCTTGCCGTTAATCAAGAGTCCAGCAAAGTAAACATGGGCCAAAAAAGGAGCACAGCTTCACTGTGGGAAATCCAGGTCAGGTGGCCTGTCGCAGAGAGCTTTCACATGCTCAACGTATTATATTTGCTTGAAGGCTTTTTTTAACAGTGTGGTATGCAGGTGGTATTTTCTTCAGACCCATCCTTTGTCTTGCTTTTCAGTGCCCCTTGCATAGTTTGTGCACTCCAGCTGCTGCTGCCACTGCTGCCACCACCGTGCAGAAGAAAGCTGTGATGTGTGGGTGATACACATCTAATGCCTCCACCTTCCCCTCACCCCCCTGCCCCCACCCATGAACATAACTAGAGATGAGAGCATGGTTTTAGAAGGCCTGCTTCCTTAGGCAGGATGCCTTGCCTTGTCTTAGAGTGAGTTCCAGTTCCTAGAGTTGTATCACGATCCTTCAGGTTGGCGCTTCCAGAGCTCGTGCCACCGTGAAGCTCAAAATAGCTTGTGACCTGATTTCCTCTGGATAGCCTAAGCATGGACTTCATTTACAAGGATAGAGAAGAATTGAGTCTCTCTGCTAATAGGTAAATGTTTTGTCCATGATAACTCAGTTGTTGCATTGCCCCATAATTATATCATCAAAGCAGAGAAAGTTAGCTTAATTTTTTGGCCTCATGAATACAGAGATTTTATATCTGTAAGGTGGGTACCATGTATTTTTTCGGGGTTGCTGTGGGCATTTTATTAACTTCATGTCACTGATGTGGCCCTTTACTTTTGTAAAGTAGCTTACAATATGTACCCCGTGTCATTCTCCTCCACCCTGGCAACTCTTTGAAAGTATTCTTCTGTCAACTGAGATTTGGCGGCATGTGATGACAGGAGTTCATAAGAGCCTCTTTTTCTACAGGAAGAGGCTACAGATTGGCTTTCTTTTTCTCAGGCCATAAGAAACAGCTTGGTGAGATTACTTTCAAAGAAGGTCACAACTGGGACTGGGTTTTTTCCGATATTGATCCTATGAGTTTGCTGTGAGGAACAGCCTCTAACAGACAAGGTCTGGGGCCACCTGCCTGGATCACTGCTGGACTCTCGGGCTGATGTCTGTCTTTGTCTCTTTGTGGTTAGCAGTGAGTGGAAGTTTCTCAAAGTACATTGGCCCTAACTACAAACCCTTAACGCCCCATATGACCTCGGTCACCAAACCACTTCAGGGCTTTATTTTTATCCTAGCAGTTTTGTTTCAAGATGTGAGGTTGGTTTCTTTCCTCTAGCAGAGCAGAGTTCTCTGGGGGGAAGAAACAGAGTGCCAGGGTGCAGTTGAGGCTGGTTAGACACCAAAACCACACTCTTCGTCTTTCTGGGCTTGAGACCTGATATAAGCCATGGTGCAAACACCGGCTTCCACACGGTGAAGAAACCTCGTCAGATACTCGCTTCATTTATTTTTTGTGTTTGTTTTATTTACGTTTTTAGACAACTAAAATGTGGAGGAAGAGATGGTGTACCTTCCCATTCTGCTTCAGCCAGAAATCTAATTCTAAGAATGAATACTTTCTTAAAATCCAGTATTTCCCAGCTTAAGGTTTTTCATCTTCCGCAAGAGTGTTGATGAGAACTCTCGCAACTCACCAGGTCTCAGGAAACCGGATTACCAACATATCCTGTTCGCGTGCATGTGTGTATTCTGTGTTACCCACAGGCCACTTTCCACCCCACGTGACCTTTAGTTACCATCCGGAAAGTCAGGACCCAGATACCAGTCAGATTTTCCAGGCTTTGGTTTGGTTTAGACATTTTAGAAAATGTTAAGAGTAGTAATTCGAAAGAGACTTTCTGAGTGGCACGCATAGTGAATAGGAAGTTATATACCCTCAAGGGAGGGGGAAAGGCTGCCCCCGTGCTCTTTTCAGTAACATGTTTGAAATCGAACATTCACAAGAAAACTTGCTACTGAAATGCACAGGGGAGGAGAGGAGAGAACTGTTTAATCGATTAGAAGTCAAATACATGCCTCAGTTCTTAGGTTTTAAGACTAAATTCTGAAGCTCTTGTTGCATTCTTTAAAATTGTAGTGTTCATTATTGGAGTTGTTTATAACACACGGCATCGAATTTTATTTTAGTCAGCATCTCTCAATATAAGTGGGCTTTAATGAGTCAGGTAGTGAGTGCTCTGAACAGGGGTAGATACAAGACTGCCAGTGGCCTGCAAGCTAAGAAGCGTTTATTACCTTCCTATGTGAGGAGTTTTTTAAAAAGAAGAAGAGCGTGTGACAGGGAGACATACGTGGCCTGTAAGGCCTAAACTATTTACTGCCGGACCCTTTACAGAAAAAGTTGGCCCACCACTGCTCCAGAAGATGGGCGGGTGAAGGCAATTAACCCAGAGGTCCTTTAGGACCTTGATTGTTAATGAGGGTGTTATTGCCTTTTGGGGGCACAGTTCATTTTTCTGGCCTGTCACCATAGGATGTTTAGCATTCCTGGCCCCATCCACTAGATGCCAGTAGTTGGCCCCCATGATTTTCCAAGGACTCCCTGGGAGGGGTGGAACTGTTTTGGTTGAGAACCTACTGAGATTAAAAAAACACCTTGTTACGGTTTCTTCCTTCATTTCCTCTCCGTCAGAGAAACAGACCTAGAATTTGGCCCTTCGTGGCATAAGGATCAATCACAGTGAGAGAGAATTCCAGTCACTGGGGGAATAGGGAGAATTTTCAGTGTAGAATAAAAAGGTTGTAAGGAGGCCATTTAATGAGTGTGTCTGTTGGTTGTTCACCCTTCAAGACTTGTTCAGGTTGATGTATGATTTATGAAAGGTTTGTTTTGATGTTGGCCACGCTTTGGAAAGCATGTTCCTCTCTATGTGAGAGGAAGAGTGGCCATCTTTGGCCTTAATGTCCAGATGATTTTGAGATCTGTGGGAATCCGTATGGTGTACTTGAGAGACTTGTTCAAAGCCAATGTAAAGACGTAGTTTTGGCATCTCCTGAATAACCTGATATCCAGACTTAAGCCAGAACTCTGGGGTTAGAGAATTTTCCAGCCTGGGAGAGTCGACTGAGAAAAGTCCTCCTTTGGCTCCTTACCAAGTTAGACAAGGGAGCAATCAGCTGCTGAGTTCCAGCCAACTGGAATGTATGTGCGGGTGTACTATAAATCGTCCCTTAGGATCCAGCTCCTAGTCCGTGAAGAGCCTTCCACATAAGAATGAGACCCTTACACTGGATCCATGTTCAGTCTGCAGCTGCTATAGGAGGGGACAGAGTAGTGAGGCGATGTTACTAGTAGTGAGTGGGAGCAGCCCACTTTATATATAACATATTGTCTGTTGTGTGGGCTAAGAGACTGCACTGACCTTTTTGTTTTCCCCATGTTACCTTTCTCACCAATTTCCTATGTTATTTTAAGTTTCTGACCATACTCGTGGGGAGACGTATCTGTAGTTCTGTTAGTTGCAATCCCTGTCTACTCTTTAGGGTCCCGGGATTTCATCTGTCTACTCTGTTTTCACTGTCTTGGGTGTGATGTTTGGGCTAAGGTAGAGAATATGGAATAGTTGTCTTCTTGGCTTGTGATCTTACCCCAGTCGGTAGACCCTTTGTTTGGCTCCAGGGGGAAACTCAGGTTAACTCAGGTTAAAACTCAGGCTTCCTCCTGGAAGCCTTTCACTTTGCTCATGAATATTTAATATTGAAGTTACTGCTCAGTTTTATTTTCTGAGTATTAATATATAGACTCCCTAGACCAGAAGGAACTTAAAATGCTATCGAGATGCTTTCTGATGCTCAGTTCCCTGTAAAATGTACTTATCACACATTTTTATTATTAAGAGCTTCAGTGATTTTTCCAGTTGTCTATCTTCTGTCTACCGATTCAAAACTTGTTGAGCGTCTGCTCTGGGAATCGCTAGGCATCTCTCCTCCTTTTGCTCTTTCCATGTCATTCATTCCTAGAACATGTACCTAGGTGACATGTTGGTCCGTGGTAGTATTGCTTTGACTGAATTGTACTTTGGTGTAAGGTCATCAGCCTATATTAAGACAAATAATAAAAGAGGCCTAGGGAATCCCTGCTATTTGCATTACTTGGTATCTTCTTTGTGGAAACCCACGGGAGAAATTTTTGCTTTTAGTATCAGAGATAGTTGTACTGTGTGAGGTTTTTTTGTGTTTTTTTTTTAACCTCATGCACATTTACGAGTTTGTTATTCAGAATAATTCTCTATTTTAATTGTTCCAGAGGTTAGAGCTGAACTCGTAACTGGCTTTAATAAGTGTCAGGGATTTCTGGCATGCATTTTGTGTTGTGTCCTTACTGCTCCTGACCTCTGATCGTTTTCTTGTTGGCTCCTCTTTCTTTTTTGTATTCTGTCTTGCAGTACGGTATATACCTTTATATGTGGACTTAAATAATTGGCTTCACAGTTTTATATGGACATTTTTCTCTTTTCTCTTACTTATCCAGTTGTGAAACCTCTTTCTCAGGTCAGCTAGTCATCTCTGAGGGGATCAGGGTTTTTCCTGTCCCCATTCAGGTCATTTCCATAAATATTTAGTGAGTAGCTTTGTATGCTGGTCATTATTCTAGGCACTGCACCTAGAAAGGTAAATGATATTGGTCCTTCCTTCAAAGATACAGTGTAGTAAGAAAAATGGATACGTAAGTAAATACTTGTAATGAAATGTTACATGTTATACTAGAAATATGTATACTGTATAGGGGTAATACAGAGTAGAAAGAAATTAACTCATGATAAACAGGGAAAGCTACCTAGAAAGGTGATCTGTCCTTAATTTTGAAAGATGAAACAAGTTCTTTAGGGAGATGTGGGTAGCAGACTTTTCTGGCAGAAGGAATAGCATGGATTAAAAACGTGGTGTGGTTAGAAACTGAGTGGTTGCTTCTGAGATTCCTAGCCAGGAGTCTGTCATTAGAACATCTTAGGCCACGGTACAGATGTCCACACCAATGCTGTCTAATCAGTCAGCTGGAACTGAAGATTCATCACAAAGTGGATACTTCTGGGCTTTTGATTTGGCCCAAGCTTAGAAGTGAATCCTTCAAATAGTTCTTCTTTGCTTTATTTTATGCATTAGCAAAGGTTGAGTCATCCTACAGTCATGCCTTCCATCATTCTGGGAAGCTTTCTGAGCCAAGCCTAGCTTGGCTTGGGAATAAGTTATGCACTGTGTTGTAACTGTTGGCAATAAGTCCTGTTCTTGCTCTTCACACGCACAGTAGGACTGCAACTACTGAAGCATATGGAAAAGAGGAGTTGGAATAATACCTCTGTGGATTTGCATTTTTCTGGGGTGTTTCTTGGTAAAGAT
Organism: Delphinus delphis; assembly: GCF_949987515.2. NCBI lineage: Eukaryota > Metazoa > Chordata > Mammalia > Artiodactyla > Delphinidae > Delphinus > Delphinus delphis. Next base: position 47,104,796 of record NC_082701.1, on the reverse strand, counting down.
ACAAAAATCTTATTATATCTAATGAGATTTTGAGCTGACTTGTGCCACAAATCTCTGAGATGCTAGCCCCTAATTTGTAAAGTAAACTATTTGTAAGTCAGTTGACATTCTCTTTGAGGAATTTCTTTGGCATATTTTCTTTTAGACTTCCGGACAGATCTGTAAAACAGTATGGCTTTTAAAATACTTTGAAGTGATACATATCAAAAGGTTGGATAAGACACTAGTAGATGCCCTTGGTGCCCCCCTGAGAAGCTGTCCCTTGTGGCTGATGCAGACTTGGAGTCAGATCTTCTGGGTCATATTCCTAAATTTCTTTTTATTTCTGCCAACACATTTCTCAGTCTCTTTCCTTGTTTCTGCATCTGTAAAATAGGATCTAACGTACACCATCAGTAGATCTGGCATTTAACACCGGCATAGCTTTCTGCACCTAGGTGGAGCCACAGCCTTTTAGCACAGTCACCTTCATTTTTTACCACCTCAGAGTTAGAACCTTGATGGGGGTTAGGACATATAGGACAAAGGATACTGGCATGAAATAAAGGCTTTTTGTGGAACAGCAGCAAAGGTTGTGGTAATTTGAAGAAAACTTCATTACAGTATAATATACATGCAGGAAAGTGCATGTGTCAAAGCCATACAGGTTGATCAGTTGTCACAAACTAAGCAAACTGTGTAACCCAGTGTAATTGGTTTTTATTTATTTGTTTGTTTGCTTGTTCGTTTGTTTTTGGCTGTGTTGGGTCTTCATTGCCGCACGTGGGCTTTCTCTAGTTGCGGCGAGCGGGGGCTACGCTTCGTTGCAGTGTGCGGACTTCTCATCGCAGTGGCTTCTCTGGCTGCGGAGCACGTGCTCAAGGTGCGCGGGCTTCAGTAGTTGTGGCACGTGGGCTCAGTAGTTGTGGCTCGGGGGCTCTAGAGCACAGGCTCAGTAGTTGTGGCGCACGGGCTTAGTTGCTCCATGGCGTATGGGATCTTCCCGGACCAGGGATCAAACCCGTGTCCCCTGCATTGGCAGATGGATTCTTAACCACTGCACCACCAGGGAAGCCCCGGCGTAATTGGTGTTTGACTCGTCATTTTCGTGCTTCTCTTTCAACTCTAAACTCACATTTTCCCTATACCTTTCATAGTAACAGTGAAAGGGATAAAGCACTGTAAATAAGTTAGGAAGAAGTTAATGTTCATGATTTACCTGCTTTCTGGTGTGCCTAAGATTGATTTTCATTGTTGAGAGAAGAGAAGGAAAATGAAGAGGAGAATTGGATCAAATACAAGGAATTTGAAGGTGTTTGCCGTGCCTTTTCAACTAGATATTTTGAGTCTGGGAACCAGCACAAAAAGGATATGACTGACAGAAAACTAGATGGAAGCGGGCCTTCCTCCAGTCACAGTGAAACTGAGTCTCTCACCAAAAGTGCTGTGGTTTTTGGCCTTAATGTTGAACTCTGGCTGTTGGGAGAAAAGTGACATCATGGCCAGCCTGCTCCTTGGCGATGCTTGGGTCCAGCTGGGATGTGGGATCCTGCAAGTTCTGTGTTGCATGTTTATAGCCTTGTCTTTGGTGTCCAGGTAAACGCCAGGCTGCGTCAGCTCATTTTGTCATCTATGTGTAACCCATTTTTATTCCAACCATTTTCTTCCCTTTCTACTGCTAGCTGCCAGTGAGGTAGAGGTGCCTCTGTTGATAAAGAACAGATACAGAAGTTCACATCCAAACCTGAATAACCATTTTTAACTTGAAACACTTTTCCTAGGAGTTGATGCTCCAGAATCCTTCCCTTATTTGGTGCCTTGCTTAAATCTGAAGCTCACATGAGGTTGTCAGAGCGCCCTGTAATGCTGGTTATTTGCTTTCTGGTGCCCACAGTAGAGTGGTTTGTGAAACCTTCTTTGTGACCACATCTTTCTTAAACTGAAGCTTCGTTCTTCTCTGGGTTCTTAGATTAGTTCTTACTCCTCCCTTTCCTGAGATATTCAGGGGTGTTCCTGTATTGTGGTAGGTGGGTAGGCAGGAGGGTATGTTTTCTGATATTTTTTCTGGACCATGCACAGTTCCTTGATGATAGTGTGCAAATGCACATACATTCTTTGATACTTGAAGAACTCCTTCTTAAACAGGCGGGTTGTGGATTTATCTAGAAAAATATTAGGGTTTTTATTTTACTAGTTTTATTACTGGCGTTTTACTGCTATGGAGAACAAGCTTTTATTCACTTTTCCCACTTTTCCTTTTTCTCTCTTCTGGCTGGCATTATCCTAGAGTGCCGTTGTTAAGTGCTTCCACCGACTTTCATGGTATGATCTGGACTGGAAGTGTCTACTTCCCTTAATCTGCAAGAGTTCTCGGTTGCTTTGGCCTAGTGGTCTTTCAGTGAATGATAGCTGGAGCCATTGGTAGGTTTTTGCTTGGGGTTGCTTTAGCTTTTGGCCTTTATAAACATCCTCAGTGTGATTCTTGGTTCTGCCAAAAAAGTTGCCCCTTTTAAAGGTGGAAGATTAAGAGCTCAGACTCTGGAACCAGACTCGGGCTGGTCACTTAACCTCTCTGTGCTCAGTTTTCTCATCTGTAACATAGAAATAATAGTAGTACTTACTTCACAGGATTGTTGTGAGGTTAAATGGGCTAATAGTCATAAAGTGCTTAGAAATGTGCCTTACACAGAGAAGGTGCTGGAGAAGTTTTGACTGTTACTAAGGTGGTTGAGTATGACACACTTGTTTTGCTCAGCTGGGAAACCTTGAGCTCTCGGTGTCTGAGTTCTGTCTTTGTAGGTTGGGGTACTTTTAACTCCTAAAGCACAGAGCCAGCTCTGTAAATTCAACCTGTCCTTAGTCGGGAGCTGCCCCCAAGCTTCTGAAAGGTGCAGTCCAATAGTTAAAATCAGGTGTGAGGCCACACTTCCACACTATGTGGATTATACATCTGGGCAGAAGAGTAGAATAGGTTCTTCCAATTCTTTGCTCCCATTGGCTGAGCCTTATTTGTGGTTCAGGATGTGTCTTTTGCTCCGATCATATGGCAAAGCCAGAAATTATAAAAGTATGGGTATTATAATCTTTGGGGCAAACTCATATCCATCCATCTCTTCAATCAGCTGTCCCTCACTATTGCTAATTCCTGTGTCCTGGTATATAGAAACGAATCATTCACTAAAGGACATGAGCCTGGAGCTGTGCTGACCGGTGTGGTAGCCACTAGCTATATGGGGCTATTTAATTAAAATGAAATAAAATTAAAAGTTCAGTTCCTCAGTCACCGTAGCCACCTTTCAAACACTCATTACTCACCTGTGGCTGATGGCTACTGTATTGGTCAGTGAAGATAAGAAACATTTCCATCATCATGGAAAAATTTTATGGACAGAGCTCATATAAAGACAGATATGTGTATATAATAAAGATGTACCATGATACCCAGTATCACAGAGGCATGTGAAATAGTCTCTGAGTCTGGAGGATAAGGTGTCAAGCTCAGCCTGGAGGTTGGGAGGAGGGTCTTAAGCAAGGAAAAGAAGGGCTTTATTAGATATAAAAAGGAGTGCATGAGAAGGCATTAGATGGAGATTGGCCATAGCAGCAGGAAGAACATGGTGAATTTAGGGCATCACAAATAATTGTTTGTTGCTGAAGGGTGGGCTGTATCAGCAAGAGTGGAGGCAGGAGGAGCAGCCAGAGACCAGGCTAGAAAGGCTATTTGTTCACGTATTTATCGGTTACCCTCTAGGAGTCTCTGGCTGTGGTGAATGAAATCCACAAAGTCCTTGCTGTCATGGCGTGTGTGTAAAAATTGGTGATAAGTGCTATAAAAACAGTGTAAATTAGAGCAGTCGTTCTCAAACTTTGGTACAGTACTATCATCTGGGAAGCTTTTAAAAATCATGATGCCCAGGTTTCACCTCCACGCCAATTAAATCAGAATATCTGGAGATAGAAGTCAGGCGTCCGTATTTTTTAAAGATTCAGAGGTAATTCCCACGAATCGTAAAGGTTGGGAACCACTGGGCTAGAGAGAAAATATCGCCCCCCCACGCCCCCTGCCCCATGCCCCCTGAGTGGGAATGTGCTTAGCATATTCAAGTATCAGGAAGCCGCAGGAGTGGAGAATGATTATTACACAGGACTCTTGTAGGCCATTGTAAGGACTTTGTCTTGTATTCTGATGTTAGCTGTGGTCTCTTCTTGTCCAGTCTCTTGAGCTGGAATGTAGCAGATGGAGCTGCTGTTACTCAGGATCAAAATCCTTAAATCTCGATAGTACTCTGTTTTCTCTTCTTTTCTTTTTTTAAAATGTTATTTATTTATTTTTGTCTGCGTTGGGTCTTCATTGCTGCGCGTGGGCTTTCTCTAGTTGCGGCGAGCGGGGGCTACTCTTCGTTGCGGTGCGCAGGCTTCTCATATTGCAGTGGCTTCTCTTGTTGCGGAGCACAGGCTGTAGGCACACAGGCTTCAGTAGTTGCAGCACGTGGGAGGGCTCAGTAGTTGTGGCTCATGGAGCACAGGCTCAGTAGTTGTGGTGCACGGGCATGTGGGATCTTCCCGGACCAGGGCTTGAACCTGTGTACCCTGCATTGGCAGGCAGATTCTTAACCACTGTGCCACCAGGGAAGCCCAGTACTCTCTTTTCCTTTGAGTACTTTTGGGTTTTGCCAAATTATCCTCCAGAAAGAGAAATATTTAAATTCTCATAAATAGTGGTGAGTGTGCTATTTCCCTTCAGCATTAGTATTAGTATTAGTACTGTACTGTTTTTCTTGTGAGTTTTTTCTGTGTATTACCTGGATAATCTGTCTTACTACTATCAAAACTATATATTTTATTTATTTATTTTTTTAAATGTATTTTTGGCTGCATTGGGTCTTTGTTGCTACACACGGGCTTTCTCTAGTTGGAGCGAGCGGGGGCTACTCTTTGTTGCGGTGCATGGGCTTCTCATTGCAATGGCTTCTCTTGTTGCGGAGCACAGGCTCTAGGCGCGCGGGCTTCAGTAGTTGTGGCTTGTGGGCTCTAGAGTGCAGGCCCAGTAGTTGTGGCGCACGGGCTTAGTTGCTCCGCGGCATGTGGGATCTTCCCGGACCAGGGCTCAAACCTGTGTCTCCTACATTGGCAGGCGGATTCTTAACCACTGTGCCACCAGGGAAGCCCCTCAAATCTATATATTTTAATAGATTCTTCAACAGTCACTTACTGAATATGTATTAAGTACCAGACACTATGCTAGGCTGTTTAAAAATATTATTGAAAGGAAATAAGGTAAGAATATCCAAATTATTTCTGAAAATGAAATCAGTGTTTCACTTAGTTTGCGTAAGACTTCTGTGTGATTCTAAAGACTTCTGCTTGGTTCTGGGCCACTGCTGGTCTCTGTAAATTGAGTTACTTAGAACTAGAACTATTGGGAGTTAGGGACAAGGGATCATGATTGATTGAGCGTGAAATGATGGTTTTCTTTGTCTTCCCTCTTTTCTCTGTCTCTATTGCCAATGGATGATTGCAGCAGCTTCTTAACTGGTCTCCTGGCCTGTAAACATTTCACTCCGCACTCCCTCCACCCAACCAGAAAAAAAAAAAACAACTAAAATTTCTAAACAGTTGTCAGAATGTCCTTTTAAAAGTGGAGGTTTGCTCATGTCACTTCCCTGCTCAAAACCCTTCAGTGGCTTTGATTAAGATCAGACTCTTTAACAAGGACATCTACAACTTGGCCCAGCCTATTTCTTTAGCCTCCCTCTTGTAGAATCACTCACCTGGCCATGCCAGTCTACAACGTTCTACTCTTGGGACCATCACACATGCTGTCCCCTGTGCTTATGAAACATAGGCATGACTCTTTACCTCTTTTCCTCTGAGATCTCTGATGCTCCTGCTGTGGAAATACACAGCATCCCATCCTTCGCCAATCATGGTACTTTATAATTGTGTCAACCACAGAGGAGGCATTATCTCTGCCTTGTTCATAATTCATGCACAGTGTCATGTCCCTAGAAGATGGCAAGTAAGTTTTTGTTGAATGAGTACATGAATGGGTGGACACAGTGTGAAAAGGACCTCACCATCATCGGCGCTCTGTTGATCCATTCATTTAAAAGAGGGTTTGAGCTTGTGTATGTGCCTTTGGAAAACTATTTTCTGGTGCCCAACTCTTCACCAAGTGGGAGCTTCAGCCCTGTCCTCTTCTCTCCCACTTTGTGCAGTTGCAAAGGTGTCCCATCTCCCCGATTTTTTGGGTGGATGGGCATGAGAGTTCCCAGGCTCTGAGAGAGATGAGTCAGAAACAAGAGTCATTCAGAAAGTAACTCAGTCAGAGTAACAGTGTCGCCCTTTGGCTGAACTTTCTCTCTTTCTCTGTATACCTTGAGATGCTAAGCTGGTGGCACTTCTGAGCTGTAGATTGTCAGACCACACAGCACAGGTTGAATTTACTTTCCCTTGAAAAGTCCTGGGGCCCTCTGACCTAAGTGAAATATTGATTGGGCTTGGGTGTGTTGTGTTTCCACCCCATAGTGGCTTCCAAGGTGGAAACCTTGAGAGCCCCATTTATATTTCTCTGTAGCCTTTGGGGTGTTTGAGTTCAGCAGTCTTTTGGCATTTGGTGTATTTTGTGATAACATAGAATAGGATGGTGTTTGCCCAGAAGCTGGTAAGAAAGATTAGATTTAGTTAGAACTGTTCATTTGTGGGCTTTTAGAATTGGAAGGAACACTGTGGATTGGTGATTCCCCTGAGGTGATAGGTGGGAGGGTAGGTGTCAGAACATCCAGAGAGGCGGGGCTTGCTATTAAACAGCCTATGAGATTCATTGCTGTTTCCAGTATGTGTGTGGTAGCCCGGAAGTGTTGTGCAGGTACAAACATTTTTTTGAGACCCCAGTGTTATAGATGAGATTAAGGCTCAGCATCCTTTTTCTGTAAAGGGCCAGATAGTATTTTAGGCTTTTGGGCACACTCTCAGCTACAGCTGCTCAGCTCTGCCTTTGTAGGGGGAAAGCAGCCACAGACAATATGAAACAAACAAGTGTGGCTGTGTTTCAATAGAACTCTATTTGTGGACCCTGACATTTAAATTTCATATAGTTTTCATGCGTCATGAAAAATTCTTTCGATTTTTTTCAACTGTTAAAAAATATAAGAGCCATTCTTAGCTCATGGGCCACACTAAAAAACCCTTCGGCCATAATTTGCTGACGCGTGATCTAGCCCAGGGATTCCCAGATCTAGCTGTCTTTCAGAATTACCTGGAGACCTTTTAAAGATGCTGATTCGCAGTCCCCTTCTCCCCTCCCTGAGGATTCTGATTCTGAAGGACTGGGGCATCTATATTTTTTACAGACGCTCGTCTTGTGATGCATACACACTCAGGGTTATAGAATCACCGATATTGATCTCACCCTGCCTTCTTGTTTTATAGTTGAAGAAACAGCCTTAGAAAGTTGACGTGATTTGTCGATAGTTATATAGAAAATAAATGGCATAACCAAAATTTGAACCCAGGTCTTGAACCCAGATCAGTGGTCTTTGTTCATATTATTCCGTACTACTCCCTCCCCCACAGTAAACAAGGGAGCGATAAATACAGAATAGTCACAAATGCGTGGTTCTTTCTTTTCTTTAGACCTAGTGCCAGTTTTCCTCCTGAGAGCCAGCCCGGTACTCTAAGCTCAGCTGTCCCTCTGCTTGCTGGCTGTGTTTTCCGGAGCCGACTGGTGATTTGACATTTAGCCCAATTTCCCTCCAGTTTGCTGGCTTTAAGTAGGAGAGATAATGAAGTAATAGCAAGTAAATTGCTTTAATGTAAGACTTTGTTGAGGCAGCACTAAGCTGCAGTGTGAGAGTGAGAGCTGTTGTTTCAAGGGGTGCATTGGTTTTAAGAGGCACATTTTACACTTGAATTCACATGGCTCAGATCCAGCCATCTAAGTAGGACAGCTCTGCATGGAACTTGGGCTTAATTAGAGCTAATTGAGCTGTCGTCCTGCCCAGAACAGTTCAGGGGTGAAGAAACTGAAGGTGAAGAGTAATCACCGTACCTGCTCTACCGCAGCCTCAGTGTGGCTCTTTGGGATTCGAAGATGGATTTTTGTGATTTGCTTTGTCTCCCTACAAGGCATTTGAGTCTTGCTACTTGACTTGCCTGTGCATTTTTATTTATCTATATCCTGGAAAGAGGAATACTGAAAGTTCTAATGAGCAGTTTTTATTCCTGCTATATGAGGATTATACTGCTGACTTAACCGGAAGGCTTCCATGTTTTGTGTGCCGGGCCCTCCTTCCTCACTTTCCCTATCATCTCCTTAGATCTCCCTGCCACAGACTTTTCCTGGCTGAGGGATAGTGACAGTAAGGGAAGCACAGTCCCTCCTGGCACCTTCATAGTCAGAAGGCCTTGTCTTAGGTTTTGGAACATAAATGGGGAGTTGGCACGTTGGTGTGTTATTTATCTTTTATTCTTGGGCTACAAGTTCTTTGGCTCTGGGGACCCTGTCTTGTTGGTCTGCTCTTGATTGTGCCTGTCCGGGGAGCACAGGGATGAAGGTGGGCAGCTTCACCTCTGTGCTCACATTCTTTTCCACCTGTGATCTCAGTGCTTTAGGGAGATAACTGGGCTTTGATGGCAGGCTCTGAAAGTCCTGGACATTTTCTAACAGGTACCATTGAAATTTGGTCTTCACCTATGTTGTCTCATATCTAAGGGGTTAGAGCCCCCTTTTAGAACACAACAAAGTTTTTTTTTTTTTTTTAGTACTTGGTATATAAAAGTAGAGACATCCCAGATGAATAAATTAGAGAATGATAGTTTGTTCCCCAAAACGCTTTAAAGACGCATGCCGGAAATCCTCTTAATACTGAGGAATTCCTCTTAATTCCTCCTACCGTCCTTAAAATGCTTCACTTTTCAGAAATTCAGTTTTCCACACAACTTTTTAGAAGCAGGAACAACTATTAAGAATTAAAATTGGGCATATTTCAGAATCCTCTCCTCTGGTGATGTCTTGCTGCCTCTGAGGAGCTGCTTTCTCTTTCCTTGCTACACAGTCCATAAAGCACTTAGGCAGTTCTGAGTAGTAATAACCGGGGCTTGCATAAGACATTTATTCCTCAAAATGCTTTAATTTGTATGACTTCGTTTTATCCTTTCAGCTCTGAGTTCGGTACCGTCAGTGGTAGAAATTCCATTTTACAGTTGAGGAACAACCCAAACCATTTTACTCATAACCCCATAGTTAATGGAAGGACAGACTTTGTTGTGAGTGTCCAGAGACCTACCCATGCAACTATTGCCATTAGTGTCTCTTTGGGTCCTTGCTTTTAGATGGTACAAAAGGCCCAAGAGTCCCTTGTGAGTCGGCTATGGACTTAAACCAGAGAGCCAGGAGCCCTTTAATAATTCTAACACTGTCTCTTAGGGCTACACCCAAGAAGCATTTTTAGTTTCTGGTGAACAGTATGTAATTGCACGAGGACGATCTGGAGACAGATAGTCTCACCATATGCGGAAAAACAGTTCTTTCTCTACCTGAGTGAGACCATCTGAGTGTATTGTTGAGAATCAAAAAGCTCCAAACATGGAGCCAATCCATGGTGATGTGTTGGAGAGGGAAGAAGCTCAGGCTAAGACCTTCCTTTTGTGGACTTGGTACAATCCATGGTGATGTGTTGGAGAGGGAGGAAGCTCAGGCTAAGACCTTCCTTTTGTGGGCTTGGTATCAGTTAGGTTTTCCAAAAGCTCTGCCTCAGCACTTGCTGACTTCGTGTTATTAATTTACGATAGTGCTTAGTCCCATTTTGATCAATGTGTAACAAATGTACTTCCTCAGTATAACATGCTTTACCTCTCTCTAGAATGTATCTACATTTTAGCTCCTTTCCTACTCAAAATGTTGGTGACAGATAAAGTGAAACTATATTTAGGGTAACAGGTACTTTCAGACTAAAAATAAAGCAGTGGTTCTCATTAACCAAGGTCAGAGAGAATGTGTGTATAGTTTGACAAAGTTTGCTAAGATTCCCTTCACTATCACTAGTTGAAAAACAATGCACTGAAATCCACTGTCTACTAGATATAGTTAAAATATGATAATGGCAGGTGTGAAGTCAGGTAATTAAGTAGGCTTCATCTACTACCCTGAGAGAAGGATCTTTGGGAAGTGTAGCTAGAACGCCAGCATTAAAAAACGCCAGCATTAAAAAACCTCACGGTGCACTCCTTTTGTTCCAGGAGGCATTGTGAGTTACACACTGTTTCCTACCTAATGGGTAGGGAAAACTTAAAGGTGAAACTGAACTGCTCTTTTTAGTTGCTCTTCCCCCCTCATTGGCCCTTCATGAATAAGCTCACCTGTTCTCTTCCTGAGATAGATGGCAGTTTAAGGGGAGGAGAACTGTTTTGGAATCGGAGACCTGGGTTCAAGTTCTGTCATCCACTGGTTTAAGTTGCTTGAATTTCTGAGCTGTCTTGCGGCTTGGGGGATAGTAATTGGCTTGAACGAGATGGGTTAATATCGTTCTGTTTCTACCAAAGTATCCTGTATGTATAAATAGAACCAGTTATGGATGAGTTAACCAGTTTATGATTGGCAGCTGGAAAAAGGGACAGTTGAGTTAAAACAAGAATAGAGAGAGAATATATATTTTTACCTTTTTATTTTGAAATAATTTTATACCCATAGAAAAGTTGCAAGAATAATACAGGGAACTCTTGTATATCCTTCACCTGGATTCTCCAGTTGTTAACATTTTACCCCTCACTCTACCATTCATTGGGAGAGAATGTTCAGCTGACACTTGAGTGTTTACAGATGCCGAGTATGTGCTTTTAGTTGCCTTATCTCATGCACCAGTCCCTTAATGTATGGGTACTGTTATCTCCACTGCGTAGAAAGAAAAACTTTGGGAGGTTAGATCAGTTGCCTGAGACCCCACAGCAGGTAAGTGGCAGAGGTTTGAGGGGTAAGTTTTTCACCACCTTCCTTTGCATTCTAGCCCAGGCCTTGCCACTAACAGTGGCGGAGCCCTCGGCCATTTATTTTGTGGCAGGTCCTCATCTTTCCCTTCTGTTCATGGAACCCAGTGTCCCCTGCCCTGACTCACCTCACTGTAGAGACAGGTTACATTCCATGAAGTATCCTTTTTAACTACAGAAATCAGAGTTTTGTCTGGTATTGCTGATTAAGTGTAATTTGTTGAAGCAAATATAAAGACTGAAGATTGTTTGCAGTTTGTGGTTGAAGTCATCGGGGAGGTGAGAATGCCCTCCTTTCCTCACACCCAGCTTCCTTGTGAAATTGGTGGAACTGCCACAATTTGACTGGTTTTCTGTTTTGCAAGGGTATAAACCAGAAGAGTATTTTCCTCTTGGAAATACAGGATGCTGGACTGTTCCTTGCCCTAACCACCACCTTGAGATCAAAATCCTTTATCCGTCTTCCCTGTCAGGCTACAGGGCCCTGAGCATATTGCTTCCAGGAGACCAGGGACGATGACAGGGTTTGGTCTTTAGATTATTTCCACTTTCTTTGGAGTTGAATTTTTTTTCCCTGCCTTGTTTTGCTTAGAGGAATGTATCCCCTAAATTTTGATAGAAGTAGATTTTCTAGAACCTTGAACTGAGATTGAAAACTCGGTAGCTCATGGCTGTGTGAGCCAGATGTGGCTGGCAAACGTGTGCTTTTGGCTTGCCTAATGTTTAAATTTTTTTCTTTAGTAGCCAACATTTAAAAGCCAGAGGATTTCACATAACCCCAGCTTTCAGTTTTTCTTTCAAATAAAAGAAAAAAAAAAAAAAAGGAAAGGTTTGAACTTTTATTTTCAAAGCTGGAGAAGTACAATTTGATAAGCTAGTTAGTGGTGGGATTACCTTACCCTTGGTTACCAAAGAAGAGTTCTGTTTTTTGGGTAGGTAGAAAAACAACTCGTAAGAAGGAGAAGGGACTTATCCAAGATCATCATCATCCCAGTCCTGTACTTGTCAGTGTTTCATTTCCGTCGTTATGGGGACAGAGTGACTTCTAGATGGCAGAGGGTGACAGCCATCTACCCAGCTTAGTTGGAATTCAGTGCTTCGCTCCCTGCACACAGACACTACTGCCAGCAGGGGGTGCTGTCCGTTCACCGAGCCTGCTGTCATCTTGGCTCAGCTGAGCAGCAGCTGTTGGGCATGGGCCCTGGGTCTGTGTGAGAGTTTGGGCATGTTCATTTGGTTCCCATCCCTAGTGCCCACCCCTTAGACCCTGGCCAGGTTATTGTGTCACTAGGGACTCTGTTCAGTAACAGGAAACTGGGGAAAGTTTAATTGTTTTCTCCTCTCTTTTTTTCCCATGCAGCTGAACAAAAGGTTCATCCTCAGTTTTCTCCATGCCCATGGGAAGCTGTTTACCCGGATTGGGTAAGTGTGCAGGATGTTTATTTTATTTTCCTACATTACAAGTCATTTTGGAATTTAATATTGTTAGCAACTAGACTGTGTTTGTAACTGAGGGCACAGGGTGTGAATTCTTAGGGGCCTCCACCTTCTCTCCTCTTCCTTTCACTCATTCTCCTACTGTGCTCATGAAGTTTGGGAAATATTACTCTCCATCCCTCTGGCTCCCCCTTCCCTACCTTTACTAAAGCCCCCTTTTAACCACAATCTTTTCCCAGCCCCCACCCCAATCCCTCTGGGTTTCTCTTTCCTCTGCCTTCCGGCTCAGCCCCTAGTGAGCTCCGCAAGGAAGTCATGCTTAGTCCCTGGGTGCAGCTGCCAGGGGTCCTCCTTGGGGGAAAATACTATCCACTAATTTTCCCTTGAAAATTAGTGGACAGTAATTTCTTTCTTCCAACATTTTCTCTTCCTTCGAACCATACCCCTTCCTCCTGTGCTCAGTTTCCTGCACCATATTGCTGACCTCAGTAAATGCTAAGACTTCTCTTTGGTTTCACCATTCACCACGGACTTCCATATAAGTCTCAGGGAAGGTGGTGTGGGTGAGACCCTGTTACTTAATCCATTAAGCCTCTGGGAAGAGATCAGGTTTTGAGTATCCCTTTGGTGGATCCGAGTTTCTCCTCACTGTGTAAAGCTGGTGCCCCTGTGCTGAGTGCCTCGTTATTCCAGGAGAGGAACGGGTGGCAGTGCCCTCAGGTCGTCTCTGCATTTTAATATTTTCTGAGTTGGAGGTTTTATTGTGAACTACCCTTTGAGGTGATTTGCTTTGGATTATAGTTCCCCCAGTTGTTGTCAGTGTTTGCCTTTCACTTTCTTTTTCTTAAGATTTTAATTTATTTTTTTGGCTGTGTTGGGTCTTTGTTGCTGCGTGCGGGCTTTCTCTAGTTGTGGTCAGCAGGAGCTATTCTTTGTTGCGGTGCGTGGGCTTCTCATTGCAGTGGCTTCTCTTGTTGCAGAGCATGGGCTCTAGGCATGCGGGTTTCAGTACTTGTGGCGCGTGGGCTCAGTAGTCATGGCTCGCAGGCTCTAGAGTGCAGGCTCAGTAGTTGTGGCGCATGGGCTTAGTTGCTCCACAGCATGTGGGATCTTCCCGGACCAGGGCTCGAACCCATGTACCCTGTATTGGCAGGCAGATTCTTAACCACTGTGCCACCAGGGAAGCCCCTCCCTTTCACTTTCTGTCATAACCTTGTAAGTGTATCTGTAATGCTCTAGAAGGTTTCCTTAGTGGGAGAAGCTGAAAAGCTTTGTCCTGCTTGAAGAAACACTGTTTGTGGATGGTGAACTAGACACTGTACCTTTTACATATTCATTTGTCATCAGCCTGGGCAAGAGTGACAGGGATGGCTATAGTCTTGATTTTGAAATGACTTGGGAAACTTGGAGTAGTGCCAATAGATGCATCTCTACTAGCAGAAATAAGTGTGAAGTGATTTACTCAGCAAAGTAAACTAGGTGCATCAGTAGCAGCCCCTCACCCCACCCCCACGTCAGCTCTACTCTGGCAGGAGTTTTTGCTTAAGACTGTTGTATCCCTAGTGCCTGGCATGTAGTAGGTGCTCAGTAAATATTTGTTGTAGGAATAAGTGAATTATTACAAGAAATGGGTAGATTGTGAAAGACTGGAGAGCAGGATCTAGTATTCTATGGGTCGTCGTAGGCCAGTCAGTAGTGAGTAATGTAAAGGTGCAGTTGCAGGGTTATTATCTTATAATAAGAAGATATTATTTCATAAAGTAGCGCATCATATGAGAAATACCACTGTACTGCACTTAAAGTAGGTGCTATGGTTCCTTATCTCTTTATTTCTTTCAAAATTCTCATTTAAAAAATCTTTTTTTCCCCTTACTACCTTTCTAGTCAGTATTTTCTCCTTTTTTCCTTTTCCTGTGTTTGTTCTTTAACTTTTTATGTACCTCATGTTTGCTCTAAGTCAGGATTTCTCAACCTCTGTACTGTTAATATTTTGAACCTTATAATTCTTTGTTGTAGGGGCTGTCCTGTGTAGGCTGTTTAACAGCATCCCAGGCTTCTACCCACTACATGCCAGTAGCATTCCTTCTCTTCACCCCCAGTTATGACAATTAAAAATGTCTCTAGACATTGCCAAATGTTCCCCGCAGTGCAAAATTGCTCCTGGTTGAGAACCACTGCCCTAGGTATTTCTTAGCTCTGTTAGAGACTCTTGGGACTAAAAAAGTTATAAATCTTGGTCCAGAGTATACGAATGTTTAGGAGATATATGTGTGTGTGTGTGTGTATATATACATATATATACATATATATATCTCACACACACATACTTATATATATACACATACATATATATACACACACACACACACACACACACACACACACATATATATTTTTAAATCAGGTTAAGCATTAGTTAGAAGCTTATTTTTTCCCCTTTTTAAAACTCTCATATTTAGATATTTTGAAGGAAGTTTGAGAAAGGATCACAATAATGATTAAAAAGCTAGAAATTGATTTCTGAGAGGACAAATTAATCTTTAAAAAAAATAAGGTAGGGCTTCCCTGGTAGCGCAGTGGTTGAGAGTTCGCCTGCCGATGCAGGGGACGCGGGTTCGTGCCCTGGTCTGGGAAGATCCCACATGCCGCGGAGCGGCTGGGCCCGTGAGCCATGGCCGCTGAGCCTGCGCGTCCGGAGCCTGTGCTCCACAGCGGGAGAGGCCACAAGAGTGAGAGGCCCGCGTACCGCAAAAAAAAAAAAAAAAAAAAGGTAAAAAAAGTTTTATTTGGAGACAGCTGTTGGGGGTACCCTAACTGTGTTTAAATATTAGGGTCGTAACCAAATAGTTTTGACTTCTTTTGGATGACAGCAAGAGAAAAATAAAATAGGCTTATGTTGCAGCTGGAGAGGTTTGGGTTAGGTGTAAGAAGATTTCACAGAGGGAAGACGTTCAGGAATTTTCTTCTCTGGAAGCCTTTGCGAGCGAATAGATTATCTCATTTGTCAGAGGTGGTTTGCTGTGGTCCAGATTATTTTTCAAGATCTCTTCCATTCCTGCATATAACATATTCTGTTGGCAAAAAGATAAGGCCAGTCTAGTTGCACCTTCATGAACAGTGAGTCGTCGTAGTGTTCATATGAGGAAAATATATGTAAATTCTAGGCACCCCAGCCCCTCGGTGAGTATTCCTCTTGTGCTCTCCTAGAGGTAAAAAGAGAATTGAGCCCCATATTTATTCTGGAAGGCAGAAACAGCAATAATTTTTCTATTGGAAAAAAAGAAGTATAGAAGTCTGTAAGACTAGAAAAGCAATGAGCCCGAGCCACACACAACAACATGGACTGCTGCCTAATTACCAAGAAGATGTGAAATGTGGGAGGCGTTGAAAACGAATTAAGAGTGAGGAGATTGTAATGGGGAGCAGCTGAAGACACATCCACTGTCCCGCCTGCCTGCTGAGAAAAGCCCCCCGTGGCTCTCCCAGTCTTCGTCTTGTCCGTGCCCCGTGTTCTCCGTTGCATCCGCGTATGCTTGAGGGCCTAATGTGTGCCACGCTGGTCTCCTTCCTCTCAGCAACCAGCGAAAAAGAGGTGCGGAGTGTTAGATGGAATCAAGTGCCAAAAAGAGTTTGTTTTTCTCCGCTGACTAGTTCTAAGACCTCGAGAGGGAACAAGTCAGAGCCTCTGTGGGCTCTGGTTTCCTTATCAGTAGTTTAAATAGATGATCTCCAAGGTCTGTTCCAGTCCTTATGTTCTGTAGCACTATGATTTTTTTTCCCCTCATTGTTACCCTGTCATACGGCTTAGTTGTTTTGTTTTGTTTTTTGCTACTGGTTCGCTCCTATCTTGTTCAGTTTTTAAAAATTAAGATGTTAAGAAAAGTTAGGGAGCCTGATTCTTTTCTGCAGAGAATGTTGTCTGGCCCAGCTGTGTTCCCCAGCATATGAGAGGTTGGGTCCTGCCCCGTTAGTCACTATCTGAGTCACTCACGGGTCTAGGTCCCAGTATTGTCTGAAAGACTGGTTTCTTGAAACTGCCATTCAAATGAGACAAGGTATCTCTGGAGATCACTTCAGAAAGCAGTCACTTTAGCCAGCCAGTATCCTGAAAGTGACCGTACCTTCTGCAGCTTTAAAGGATGGGGCCGGAATCCTCTCAGGCTCAGGAAGGGGAATAGGTCAGGGTGCCGTGTGGCTCCTGACAGACACTGGCTTTCCCCGGGAGAGGCAGATCAGACCTGTGCTCAGACTCCTCTGAGAGAGGTCGGGAAGCCGGCAGCCTGTAGACTTTTGATTTGTGACAAACAGAATAATTTTGCTTCCCATTATAGCCTAGGTTGAAGTTACCACTTTAGTTTTTACTTGCTTGCCGAGTCATGCTATTTGCACAGCTTCAAGATCTCTTGGAATTCAAAGGCTCATGTTTATTTTGGACTCTGAATTGTTAAGAATATAATGTTTGTGTCTTGATTTTTTTTAAAATTATAAATGTATTATATACAAAAGCCAGAAGTATTCATTGTAGGGGAAATCTTTTTACTATATACAGTACTTATTGTAAAATATTTAGAAAACCCAGCAACAAGAAGAAATAAAAAATTATTCTCACTATCCAGAGATGACTATCTACCACTAACACTTGGTGTATATTTTATCTTCTTTTCTATACATCACGCACACACATTTTCTTATTTATTTTTTACAAATATGTATAAAAAGGGATCGCGTTAAACTACTTTAAAACTGTCCACATTTAATATATGTTGGACTTTCTCCCACATGATTAAAAAATCTAATACAGCTTTTAAAAAATAGAATTCAGTTGTATGGATGTGCCGTCTTCATCATCGGCTGTTGTTGGGCGTTTTAGGATGCTTCCAGTTTTTGGCTGTTATAAATTGCCCTTTTTTTATGCTTTCTCTCCTCTTCCTCTGCTGCTACTACTGCTGCTGCTTCTTGCCTAAAACTTTTACAATTATTACATAAGTAATGTATAAAATCTCCTTATAAAAGTATAACATTCTTTTCTAAAATTTCTTTCAACTCTCCCCCAACCCCTGTGCCTTCCAAAGAGATAATGCCGGACATCAGGCTATGTATTCTTCCAGACCTTTTTACTATATTTACATACTTACACATGTAGCCATAAAAACCATAATTTTATTTTGTGGGTTTTTTCCTAAACAAATTGTATACTGTCATTATCTCAGTTTTGGTATAATTTTCGTTCTGCAATATGGGGTGGAGGGAAGAGAAAGAAAGAAAACTACTTACAGGTAACTTGAGGCCAAAAACAGACATCATTTTGGTTACGAAACTGGGCACCAGAAACGCTGTTATTGAGCTCTGAGGAAGAATCTTTTATCTGTGTGTCCTTCAGTTGTGGCCTAACAAAACTGATTTTTGTCTGAGAATGCCATCTTTCCTCATATCTCAGAATTGAAGTTACTCTAACTTATGCATTTGATTTTTTTTTTTTTCTTCTGTTTTAATCATGTTGAACTAGTTGAAAGGCGAACGGGGGATTTTTTTTTTTTTAAACTTTCGAAAAAAAGAAGATGTGGACATTTGGCCTGGTGCTCTTTTGAGACTTCATTCTGACCTAGGGAGTGTTAATGGATCTGTTTCAATTCCCATCCAGGGAAGAGGCTTCCTCAGACACAGCCTCGAAGCAAGACTGTCCCACGTGACACTTCTGTCATGTCGTTCTGTGCTGGCTCTCTACCGCCTTTCAACACGGAGACACATGGCTCTGAAACTTGCCCAGTGTGGCTGCTTTTCAAGCAGAGTGAACTCTGCTATTCTCGTAACGAGAAGTGCTAGCCCCCCTCCCCACCTCCACCAGAAAGAGTGCTGCACAGTGTCAAGATTTAAAATGAAACCTTTGTTATAGCCCATGGGGAAAAATGGATCCAGTCCAGCCTCAAACATATCACTCTCTGCCATTCCAAACTGACCAAGAGTTTTAATGGTTCTGAAATATTTTAGAGGGGGGGTGAAAGAGTGTGTTTCGGTTGTTTTATTGTTGTTGTTGGGTGGTGGCAGTGGCATTTGAAATGGCATGTGGGGGGAAGAAAGCCTGGCATGTTTTGTGCCAATGAAAATGAGGGCAGCTCAGCAGAGAAGGGCACTGGAGTATAAACTGTAATTGACCCATAACTGTGGCATGACTTCTGGGTACTAGGAGGTAAGTCATAGGAGTTGCCTCCAAGGGCAAGGAATGAAGATTGCCAGGAGGCCAGAAAGCTCTGGAGTTTTCTGACCTGAGGAAGGTACTCCTCAGCGGGGAAAGGTTCAGGTGAGAGTAGAAGCACCTTTCCCTAGGACTTGAAACGGTTTTGTATCTTTTGAGGAGGATTCCCTTCCCTGTGGCTTTCCAGAAGCTATTTATTAATCCAGGCTGGAGCTCTCCCTCACCCCACCCCACAGGGTATCACAAGCAGTTTGTTTGTTTTTGAGGGTGGGGGGGCGTTGAGGATGGATAAAAGATACTCTGCTGACCACGAATTGTTCGGCATGGCCCTAAGGCCCGTGTGCCTGGTTTCTCTCTCTAGCACCAAGTTCAAATTTGCTTTTTATTTCTGAGGACTTCAGCTGTGGTTTGTTCCTGTTGCCAGAGGAGCTCCAGGCATGCACCACTGTTTGTGGCCACTTTTGGCAGGCATTGGTTTGAATGACCTCTCTTTAGGAGCCCTGGGTCACTGGCTAGATTTCTACCTCCCTACATTACAGGCTCTTCCTGTATTGGGAGTGGCAGTTGGCCAGGGCATTATATTTCCACTGGCCTGAAAACATACAGACCCTGATGAGCAGAGGCTTGTGAGAGGGAGGAGGACAGCAACACAGGAAAGACCGAAACAGATCATCAGGGCCCTAGGTCGAGGGATTCTTCCAGGGGAGATTTGGGATCCTTAGGTGGAGCGATTAGTGTGAGAGTCCCTAAGTAGACGGCCGCAGAACTGCGTCTGGTTTTCTGAAGTAAAGCTTTGAGTGAAGAATCTTTAGATTCACGTACCTCTTCATAGAATATGGTTTTCATAGCAGAGAGTTTGGGGAATATGCCAGTCTTAGAGCTTAAAGGAAATTTGTTCACTATTTAGAAAAACTGATTGTTTCAGAGAGAAACTTTGATTTCAACTTGAATTCAGTTATTGCCAGAGGTTAGGAAATAACATACCAAAGCATGAAAACTCATGGCGATTTATCCAAAAATTGAGTTATTTCCATCTCTAAACTCTGAACTTCTTTCTCTTAAATTTGTTCACAACCTTAGGGTGCTAGGAAGGTTTGTGAAAGTAGCAAAGAAATGTCCTAGGCGTTAGCCATCTGCTTTTCCGGGAGGGTGGGCGCGGAGAGAGAGAGAGAGAGAAGAGAGAGAGAGAGAGAGAGAGAGAGAGAGCGAGAGAGAGAGAAAATGAGTGTGTGTGTGTGTGTGTGTGTGTGTACACCGAGTTCTCTTGGGGATGTGCCTCACTGATGGGCTGGCTGTATTTGTAGGATGGAGACATTCCCCGCAGTGGCTGAGAAGGTCCTCAAGGAGTTCCAGGTGTTGCTGCAGCGTAGTCCCTCTCCTATTGGAAGTACCCGCATGCTGCAGCTTATGACCATCAACATGTTTGCTGTACACAACTCCCAACTGAAAGGTAAGGAATGTCCAGTTTCTTTATCTACACAGATAAAGATTAATCTAGCTTCTTTCCTATGCTACCATACCACTACACAGTCCCCCCAAAACACACACACACACACCCCCTTTTCCCCCGTTGCCGTTCAGATCTTTAATTTACTCTCTGAAATCTGTGTGACTCTCTAGTGCTTGGGTGGGATGGTTGGAGGGAATCATGGGTATAGAGCTTAATTTGCAAACCCAGAGATGCTGTTGCACATCTGGCCATGCTAAAGGCAGCAGCAAGGCCTCTTGGAGGCTGCAGACCCAGAGCCTCTCCCAGGGGGGGAGGCATTGCTGAAATGTTTCATTGCAGAGACCATACGCTTGGCAGGGATTGGGAATAGCTGTTTCTGGACTCATGTACCCTGTTTGTTCAATATGGAAAAGTCTAGTTCCCTATGGGATATCCCTTGTGGGAGTCTGCCAGGGAGTAAGAACAGAGAATCGATGAGCTTTGGTGACTCAAATCTGGAAGCACAAAAATCACCAGGCCCAGAATTTGGCAAATGTACTAGTGTGCATTCCGAAATGCTTTTCTGAACACTGGGGTGTTTTTAACATGAGGTGGGGGCTGGGGTAGGAGAAATGGGGGGTGGTGCTGGTTGGCAGGATTTTTAAATGTTCTGATCACCAGGTCACAGTTGAAGGATGTTACCGGATCCCTCCCCTCCCCTTCCCTTTCCTCCACCCCACTGAGGTAAAGATGATGGGGTTTGACTTGATGGAAATCTGTAGCATGGAGGTGACATTATTTTGTGTGTTTTGTTTGCAAAGGAGACTTGGTCCTTGCTGCCAAAGAATCATTTCAGAGCACTGGCAGAGAGTGTCTGGTCTCAGGGCTGGAAGCTTATCATCTGAAATGCCAAGAAGCGGGAATTACCCTATGGAGAGTCCGTTGTAAAACAGACCTGGTGTTTCTAGACAGAGGATCGCTAGTTCTTTCATCGCACCTTTTCTTAGTGATTTCTCTCACTCCGAAGTTGATTTGTTTCCCTTCCCGTTTGTATTTAGGTTATGCTTCAGCCTGCTGCAGGGGGGTGTTCTCCCCTGATGAGTGGGTATTCTGCACTTTCCCTTGAAACTTGGCTCCTCCTGGGACTCTGCAAGGTCCTCCGCTAGTTTGCCTGGGTTTTCAATCACATCTGAATCCTAAAGGGTTTTCTGCTTTCACGCTGCCTGCTGCAGCATTTAGAATTCCCGGAAGAAGGTGAGATGCAGAGGCTTAGGTGCCATTTTGAACTTGGCTAACTATTCCCAAGAACAGTTCTGAGGAAGCATGCAGTCCTGAGGGGCAGTGGAGGTTTCCAGGAATGAGGAAATAAAGTTTGTAAAGTGTGATGAGGCCGTCAGTCCAGAGGGGAGGGAGATTGACGCCTTCATCGTTACTCCGCTGCTTGGGCTACCAAGTGGGAAGCTCACTGGACTCAGGGAATGGGGCCTCCCGAGGTGCCTTCCTCTTCACTTTCCTGCCTCCCTCTAACAACAGCAAGCTGCCTGTCACAGGGCTGCAGCCTCTGCCAAGGCCCTGTTCCTGCATCGAGTGACCTGGAGGTGGGGATGTAAAGACCCCGCAGCTCTTGCCTGTGGAGCATCTGTTGTCAGCAACTTCTGCTCCATGGAAAGAAATACGTTGGCCCTTTCATAGGCCACCAGTGAGTCCTTTTCCTGGAGCTGTTGTAAAGTAAAAGTTAAGAAAATATGGGTGAAAGGAAGGTGAGATGGTGAGAACAGAGAAAGAAGGAAGTAAGTGGTTCCCCTTTTGAGGCCAGGGTACTTTTTCTAGGACTCTTTTCCATGGTCGGTCATAATGAGGACCTGATAGCCAGGAAGGACATGTCGCAGCCTGTGCGTGAGACCCTACCACTGGTTCTGGCTTTGTCCTGGCGCTCACCTCCCTGGGGCAGCTGGGGCCGAGAGGAGTATGAGCTGAGGTGGTCAGAAGCTCCCAGGGTGTTTCAGGGAAAACAGCCTGGGCCACAGGATATAACACTCAGCCAGGACAGAGCGCTCTGTGGACGTGCTGCCAAGTCCCCGGTGTGCAGCTGAGGCGGCCGTCCAGACCCCACTGTGTGGGCTGCCATTGGGAGAGGGGTGAGCAGAGCACTCAGCAGAGCTGGCTGGTGGGAAGATGCGCTTTTCCATTTCCCAGCACATGAGTCATCTTCTCTGGGCCCCTGTGCTGTGCTTGCACGGACAGTGGCAAGAAGGGGGTGTTGTGGCTGAGCAGCAGCATCTGTGCCGGGGGTGGAGAGGGAAGGGGGTTGGGGAGAGGGTAAAGATTTAAATCCTTCACTAATCAGCAGCAGTTTGAATCACATTTTTATGAGTAAGGAAGTGATAAATCAGCCCTGAGTGTTCAGCCCCCAAGTCCCGTCAGCCGGTGCCCTTCTGAAGGCTTCTCTCCAGGCCAGTCTGCTTGCTGTCAGAGTCGCCACCCAGCCACGGGACCCTGGCTGTCTGAAACCAGGAAGCAAGGGCCTGCTGCTGCCTGGCCCTCCCAGGTGCTTGGGGTCTGTGGTGATTTGGCAGTCACTGCAAGTTACAGAACATCTGGGCCATCATTTTTCTTTCCGTTCCTTCTTGGACGTGTCCTTCTGGGTGGGTGTTTGCATATGTCAGTTCCTGGACTCTGTGGAGAAGGAACGTTCCAGCCTGAAACAGCGGTGATCTGTGGCCCCCCAAAGCAGTCAGAATCCTCTCAATCTGTGCCTGACCCTTCCCTGTAGATGTGGTACTTAAGGAGGGCAACAGGGACGTCCTTACTAAAAAGTACATCCTTTGCTGATGCCTCTGATTCTTTTTTGTGTGTGTTTGATGCTACCCTTGTATAAGCCCTCTTTTCAAAATACCAATAGTCCAGGGTGGAAATGATACCGTTACTAACACTTCAGTGTGATTACTTTTCAAATGTGCTTTCCTTGGGGTCAAGAGACATAGAACTGTTATAAAGCTTTGGACACCTCACAAGCCAAACGGAGGGGAAAAACGTAGATGGTGGTGAATGACAGGCATCTTTCCCCTTTTCTAGGTTATAGTTTTTCCTGGCGCTCAGGGAGGCAGAGGTTGTGAGATTTGTCCCGCTTCCAATAAGGGAAAATGAGTTTTGCCACATCATTTAACCAACTAAACTTTCAGGTCTCAGCAGTGATCTTAAAACTCACAAGTTCAGGGCTATTGGTGGGGATACCTTTATCTCCTCCCCTCATATGGGCCCTATGCAAAAAGCCTACTTCAGTGGGACTACAGAGAGTCTAGAATCCTAATACCTACACTGAAGTGGTTGGGGACAGATAAATTTGAGGGGTGTTTGGGGCCAATAGCATGGTGCCTGGTATTTCTTAGGCACTCATTAAGGATTCATTGAATGCATGGATGAGGAAGGCCAGGTTCTGGGCAGGCCAGCCCTGATTGAACAGTGTGTTTCCTTCCTGGCCTTTGTCCAAAATTACCCTTTGGTGAGTGATGGGGGGTGGTGAGATAGGTGGTTCCCAGAGTGATGTCACACTTGGTGATCTCTCTGCAGCATTCCTGAAGGGAGAAACGGGGCCTTCTCCATGTGCCTCAGCATTTAACACTTCAGTAGCCATCTGATTGGCTGATGTGGTGCTGGAGGGGGAATGGTTGATCTCAACCACAAGCACTCTAAGAATTTTAATTTTTTAAAAAATTCTGTAATTTAAGGAAATAAAACTCTAGTTTCTTGAAGAGGAATAAATTGAAGCAACATTTGTGGTAGGGCATCACTGAAACCCCATTGCACCCCCATCTGTGCCCAATTTGCTCCAATATGGCCCCCTTTTTTTCCCCCTCTTTTTCTCTCCCCCTCTTGCGCTCTCTCTCTCTCTCTCTCTCTGTCTCTGTCTTTTTAAAAAATATGTTTTATAATTCCTGGAATCAAAACCATCTCAGGCACACACTGTTTTATTTTACTGTATTATTGGATTATACTTCCTGTAAATCACTGGATGTTATTCATTGGCCACCACTGGAATAACTTCCTTTTTCTGTGCCCTGGCCCCCTCTTTTTCCCCCTCTTTTTCCCCCTCTTTTTCCTCCTCTTTTTCCTCCCCTACCAGTTCATAGAGTAAGCCTCCACTGCAGCCTTGCAGAAAAGCCCCGGTGGCAGCAAGAGGGCACCCAAGAGACACTGCTTGTGCTCCCTGTTCTTAGGGAACATTTAGGGCCTGGGATTGAGGCAGGGCTAGGCTGGCATTCCTTTCTTTATCATTTATGCTTGCTCTTATGGTTTGTTAGTAACCCTGAATTGCAGGAGGTGGTAGGAGGGAGTGCCACATGCATGCCTCCAGAGGGATAGAGAATCGCAGCTGTTAATATGGGACGGATAGAGCTTAACCCCAGTGTGTGGGATGCTTGAGATGGGAACCACACACCTTCATGCTGTGGTTGTGTATGCAGGTTGACTCCGGTTGAGAAGTTCAATTCACAACCAAAATGTCTTTGTCTGTGGCATACAACCACCTTAGAGACCTTTAGTAAAGCAATTTGCTCCTCTGTGGCAATTCACTTCTGTCTGAGTCTCTTACCCAAGCAGAATATATGAAGTGCCTAATCCTCTGCTTGTCAGAACAGTTGTACAGGAAATCCACCTTTCATAAAGGGTTAGGCTTGAGTTTAGCTGTGTAAACCGCCCCTCTCCTTCCACCTTGTCTATCTCTGGTGGTAGAAGCCCTTGGACTCTTCTCCTCAAGGATCTGTGTGGGTAGATTTCTACAGGTAATCAGCACTGCCTGACCTTCGTTTTCAGGACTGCTCAGTTTAGAGCAAATAAACGAAGAAACAGCCAGCTTGGCCGACAAATTATGTGAGAAATAGATTCAGAGGTCAGAAGAGGCAAGGCTTTAGGAGGCAGGCCAGGGCAGGGTGCATCCCTTAGCCATGCCCTCTGTCCCTCTGGGGGAGATAGAACTATCAACAGGCTGCTTAGCATGGACTTCTTCCCTCCACATTCCCTGGAAAAGAAGAAAAAGTTAAGGAAGTGAGTTTGTCAAGGGATCTTCCTATCTTCCCTATTCTGAATTCCAGGGTCCTTGCTGTTTTCAGAATGAATCCATTACTTTAGGCTGAGGGAGGAGAAGCAGTTGTGAAAAGCTAAAGAAATGAGAAAATTCACTCATATCAATGAAATTAAGCCTCTTACCATGTCGGCTGACGAAATGATTTCTGGTTTTGCCCCAAGGTGATTGTGTGGTTTGGTGTCCATGGCTGCTTTGCCTTGCAGTGCAGAAGTGCAGTATCCGATCGTGGCCTGGTCATTAACGTGGGCTAGAAACCTCATCTCTGTTGCCATTTTATAGCTTCTCAATTTGATTTTTTTTCCCTCCTGAATGGACTTATTCTGAAAGGGAAACATTATTAGGGGTTAGGGTTGATGCTGGCAGCAGGACTTCCAGCTCCCTTTTCTGAACACTCTTTAAGCTTTTCCTGAGGAGTAAAATTCTAAATTTACGGAGGGCGCGGGCCAGATGTGTGCTATTTGTTGAATACACAGGGGAAATGAGTAGGTTCTGGGGATGGGGGTTAGGGGGAGTAAGTTGTACTTTGGACCCTAACCAACTAAATGTTGATCTGGGGAAGAATTGTAGCTTTCAGAGGTAGTCGCCAGTAATGACAACAACAGAACAACACTGTGATAATACCTGATGACATTTTATAGTTGCTACATATGTATTCTCATTTGATTTCTCCCATCAGCCCTCTGAGACAGGTGGGACAGATATTTTGTGTCCTATTCCATAGGTGGTGAGAAATATACCAGAAAAGTTGAGTAACTTAAGCAAGGTTGCACAGCTAGTAAATTACACCTCAAGGGTCAAGCCTTCTGTATGAGAAGGCACACGAAAATTTCTTTGGACCTAACTGAGACAGCTAAACAAAGCAAGGAATCCCACCCTGCGTCCCCTCTCCCCCCACAATCTGAGCAGCTGCTGTTCTTTGATGAAGAAAGTGATCCTTGAGTCTGATCTGAGAAGAGGAACAGAAGTAGAAGTGAGGGAGTTGAGGGAGTCAGAATTCCCCCAAGTTGCTTGAAGCTCAAGTGGAGCCACAGGTAATAAGCTGGCAGAAGGACGTGGTTTGAGCAAATCAGGGTTGTCTGGGGTCCATGTTTACCACTGTCATAGGTGAGGGCACTCTCCCCTCACAATGGAAAGCATTTTTCATGACCAGTTGGCAAAAGAAGTGTTGAATCTTTCTCTTGCTTGGGTTATGTAGTGTCTCTTTAAAATAAAAAAGTACTTTTAAGGAACATTGTTTCTTATTTTCACCATCTTTTCCAGTATCCGCCTTGCTTTTTGAAAAGAGGTTTTTCACATGCCGTTCTTTTTTTTTTTTTTTTTTTTTTTTTTTCGGCCTCTCACTGTTGTGGCCTCTCCCGTTGCGGAGCACAGGCTCCGGACACGCAGGCTCAACGGCCATGGCTCATGGGCCCAGCCGCTCCGTGGCACGTGGGATCTTCCCGGACCAGGGCACGAACCCGTGTCCCCTGCATCGGCAGGCGGACTCTCAACCACTGCGCCACCAGGGAAGCCCTCACATTTCATTCTTAAATGAGACTGTGATTCTCTTTTTGGCCTGAAGGGAAGGTGGGTATGTCATTCATACTGAAAAGGGTATGAAAGTATAAAATATTTGAAAGAACAATAAAGTGAATGCACATACAGCCAGCACCTAGGTTAAGAAATAAAATATTGTCAGTACCTCAGAACTGTTCCCTGTGTTTTTCATCCTCATGGTAGTTCCCTCTCGCCCTTGCAGGAGCCATCATCCTGACTTGTGGAATTAATTCCTTAGCTTTTCTTTATAGTGTTATCATCTAAGTATTGTATATACCTCTAAACAGAACATAGTTTGCTTTTGCTTGCATGTAAATGAAATCATGCTAATAATATTATTTATATTCTTTTCTCTCTGGCTTATTTTGTTCCAGGTAATGTTTGTGAATCTGTCCCTGTCAATGTGTGTAGTTTGTAGTTCATTCGTTTTGCATTGCTACAGTACTACATTTTATTCATTTATTGCAGTTTATCCATTCTTCTGTTTGTGGACATTTGAGTTGTTTTCTCTTTGAGGCTATTATGAGCATTGAGTCCATTGACAGTTACGTAATACCATCCTATTTTTTTAAAGTCAATTCTATTGAGGTCAAGTTTACATACACTACAATGTACCCATTTTGAGTGTGCATTTCAATGAGTTTGGCCAATTTATATACCCAGGTAACTAGTCATCATCACAGTCAAGATACAGAACGTTTCTATCATCCCAAGAAGTTCTCTTTGTGCCCATCCCAGTTGATCTCTATCCCTACCCCTGGCCCCAGGAAACCACTGATCCACTTTCTGTCACCATACATTGGATGTGTCTTTTCTAGAGTTTCATATAAATGGAATCATACATTGTGTACTCTTCTGTGTCTGGCTGCTTTTGCTCAGTGTAGTGTTTCTGAGATTTATTCATGTTGTTATATGTATCAGTATTTCATTACTTTGTATTACTGAATAGTATTCTGTCTTAACGGCTATACTACAGTTTTGTTTATCTAGTTACCTGTTGATGAACATTTGGGTTGTTTCTAGTTTTGGGCTACTATGAATAAAACTGCCATGAACATTTGTATGAATGTCTTTTTGTGAACATAGATTTTCATCCCTCTTGGGTAAATACCTAGGAGTGGATTTCCTGGGTCATAAACGTATGTTTAACTTTATAAGAAACTGCTAAACTGTTTTCCAAAGCGGCTGAACTATTTTACGTTCCCTCCAGCAGTGTGTGAGAGAGTCCCAGTTTCTTTGCATCCTTGCCAACATTAGGTATTGTCTGTCTTTCTTACGTTAGCTATGTTAGTGGATGCGCAGAGCTATTTCATTTTGGTTTTAATTTGTGTTTCCCTAATGACCAAGGATGATGACTTTCCATGTGCCTACTTACCATTTGTATATCTTCTTTGTGCCTATTTAAATATTTTTGCCCTTTTTTAAAAAATTTTTTTCTAGTTTTATTTTATTTTATTTCAGACCACGCCATGTGGCTTGTGGGATCTTAGTTCCCTGAGTAGGGATCAAACCCCGGCCCCCTGCAGTGAAAGCACAGAGTCTTAACCACTAGACTGCCAGGGAATTCCCTTGCCCATTTTTAAAACCAAGTTGTTTTTATTATTGAAAAAGTTTTAAGAGTTCTTTATGTAATCTGAATATAAACCCCTTATCAAATATATATTTTGCAAATATTTTCTCCCAGTGCTTTTCCATTCTCCTAGCTATTCTGTTTCTTTTTTTCTCCTTTCTTACTTTTTTTTTTTTTAACATCTTTATTGGAGTATAATTGCTTTACAATGGTATGTTAGTTTCAGTTTCACAACAAGATGAATCAGTTATATATACACATATATTCCCATACCTCTTCCCGCTTGCGTCTCCCTCCCTCCCACCCTCCCTATCCCACCCCTCCAGGCGGTCACAAAGCACCGAGCTGATCTCCCTGTGCTATCCTTTCTTACTTTTTTCTGGATTTTTCCCCTGTTCTTTCTCCTCGTCCCCCCACTTGTTTCCTTTTTTTTTTTAGTGGTTACTCTTGGAATTAAAGCGTGCATATTTACCTTGCCAAAAGTCAAAAGTTTTTCAGCATTTTCACTCTCCTAAATAATACAGATACCCTGGAACACTTAAATTCTGTCTGTTCTCTTCCAACTTTATCTTCCCAGGTTATATTCTGCCTTTGTCAGCTGTTTTAATTATTTTTTTCCTTTTAAACCCTACAAGACAAGTATTACTGTTTTCATTTCTGTTTTGTTTTCATTATTATTATTGTTGCTGTTGTTTTTATGGTAAATATTTGTTTAGACTCACCTATATATTTACTACTTTCTTTTCATTCCTTCTTGCATTTCAGACCCTCCACCAGGGACCATTTTCTTTTTTTTTTTGGCCACACCACGTGGCTTGTGGGATCTTAGTTCTCCGACCAGGGATGGAACCCAGGTTCTTGGCAGTGAGAGTGTAGTGTCCTAACCACTGGACCACCAGGGAATTCCCTGGGATCATTTTCTTTCTGCCTGAAGTATATTCTTTAGAATTTATTGTGACATTCTTTTGATGACAAACTTTTTCAATTTTTGTCTGAAAAGCCTTTATTTTCCCTATTCCTAAAAGATCTCTATTCACCGGGAATAGAACTCTAGGTTAACAGTTCCTTTTCTTCAGCCCATTGAAGATATTTCACTGTCTCTGGGCTGTTACTGTTGCTGATTAAAAGTCAGCCACCAGTCTAATTGTCCTTTTAAAAGTCATCTATTCTTCCTGGGTGCTTTTTTTTAAACACTTTGATGTTCTGCAGTTGTAATGATCTGTCTAATAGGTTTGTACTTATTTAAAAATTGTTCCTGCCAAGGATTTGTTGGGCTTCATGTATCTGTGAGTTGATTTCAGCAGTTGTAGAAAACTCTTAGCATTCTTTTTTTAAATACTGCATCTGCCAGTGCTTTCTCTTCTCCTTCTGTCTTTCATGTCTCTTAAACCTCTCTTTTCATTTTTCTGACTCTTTTTTGGTGTGTGCCGCATTCCTCATAATTGCCTTAACTCTGTCACTGAATCTTTTCTTAGCTGCATCTAATCTGCTAAACATGCCTTGCTGAGATTTTATTTCAATTATACATGTTTATTTCCATTTTTGTTTTTTTTCCCCTAAATCTGCTCTTTTTCTATAGTTTCTTGTTTCCTGAACATATTTGTGAGCTTGTCTTTTATTTTTTAATGTATTAACCCTGGTTATTTTATGGACTCTGATCAAGGGGTCCTTTTAGGTGAGTTTCTGCTCATCTCTTGTTTCTGCTGGTTGTTGCATATGTGCCTTGTTTCCTCTGTAATTTAATTTTTTTCCTGTAATCTGCTTATTTTCTGTGGGATTTCATAAGTGGGAACTCTTGGAGACCTGGGATGAAAATGGGGAAAAGATTTGAGTTTGCTTTTGTCTACAGCCTGGTGGGGGGAGTCTAGAATGATCATTCTAATTAAAATATCTGCTTGAGGGTTTTTGGACCACTCAGATAATGTGAATTCAGGCTGCACACCCCTGTGAGGGCTAGTGTATAGTCTATACTTTCAATGTAATATTTTTTTCTCTTCTAGTCAGCCCCAGGGTTTGATATAGTCAGTTTTCTAGCTGTCTTATCAAGGGTCTGAGGGTTACTCCTTCCTTATTTAAAAAAAAATTATTAATTTATTTGGCTGCGTTGGGTCTTCGTTGCTGTGTGCAGGCTTTCTCTAGTTGCGGCGAGCAGGGGCTACCCTTCATTGCGGTGCGTGGGCTTCTCGTTGTGGTGGCTTCTCTTGTTGCAGAGCACGGGCTCTAGGCGTGCGGGCTTTAGTAGTTGTGGCGCGCAGGCTCAGTAGTTGTGGCTCGCGGGCTCTAGAGCGCAGGCTCAGTAGTTGTGGCGCACGGGCTTAGTTACTCCGCAGCATGTGGGATCTTCCCAGACCAGGGCTTGAACCCATGTCCCCAGCATTGGCAGGCGGATTCTTAACCACTGCGCCTCCAGGGAAGTCCCAAGGGGTTACTTCTCACTCACCCTTATACTTGGGTGTAGCTCTGTGGGATCTCAGCTTTATGTCAGG
Source organism: Delphinus delphis (assembly GCF_949987515.2). Lineage (NCBI taxonomy): Eukaryota > Metazoa > Chordata > Mammalia > Artiodactyla > Delphinidae > Delphinus > Delphinus delphis. The sequence continues at coordinate 47,074,100 of NC_082701.1, read as the reverse complement.
GATGTTGGGCATCCTCTTACGTTGGCTGTACCCATGAAGCCTTGGAAACCAAAGCTCAAGTTCATCAGGTAGCAAATGTCCTTAGGGTGAAGTCTGGCCATATTTCACACTTACAGCTCTAGTTTCCTGTCTTTACTCAATTCCTGACCAGAGGATTCCTTTTTAATTTACTAACTCATCACTGCTTTCTAAAAAATTTTAAAACTACTTTTCCAGGATAATTAGTTGTTTCCTTGGGAGAGTAGACCTAGGTTCCTAGTCTGCCTGCTGTGTTACTAGAGGAAATGGTGTTATTCCTTTTTCCTTTGAAGCATCAGACGAGCATTTTTTTACCTCTGCCTGTGAGCAGTGTGATTGGGGCACCTGTATCTGGGGTGGCAAGGGCCTGGTAGGCTGCTTTTTCAAAGAGCAGCTCCTTGTCAGCTGCTACAGCCTAGTTTTATGGCAGATAGTGTTATTGGGCTCAAATTTTTCAATTTTTCCAAGAGGTGTTCAAGGTATAGACTACTTAGAGGACTAGTTGGTTGGGGAAGAAAGGTAAAGGGAGGGGGAGGGAGGCCTGCAGCTGAAATGATAGAAGCCATTTATTGCCAAAAGGGTGTGAGCTAGAGATCTGGGAGAGAGTGCTCTCTAGTTTCAGCCACATTACGCTACAGAGCTGGTAAACTCTGCTGGCCCATAAAATCCTTTCCATTAGTCAAGGTGCTCTGTGCTTTTGTTCTTGACTACTGCTGTTCTTAGAGCTGTTTGGTTGGCTTGTAAGTCTCAGTTTCCTTTCTAGGAGGCAGATTGTCATATATTTAGGGATTTATTTACAGTAATTGGAGTTTTCTGGCTTCTCTAGTCCCCTCTTCAGATATAAGACTCCCATCTTGAAGCTTATTTCAGAAAATGCCTATGTGATCCCTTGCCCCAAGTGCCAAGAGCAGATGCAGCAATTGACACGCTGCAGGGAATTTCCAACTGCTGGGCAGGTTTCTGAAATCCAGACACGTGCTGTTCACACGTTGGCTACTGAAGCAAGGATCAGCAGTTGAAAGAGGGGAGGGGCTGGCAGGAGACTGGAGGGAGAAGGATCTTATAATGCCTGCCCAGGGCTTAAGGCTGTGTCAGCTTTCTTCATCCCTCCTCCAGCTGGCGTTGGCAGGGTAGAGTAAATCACTGTGGAGTGGTTATGAGCCGAACTCACTGGGGGCTTCTCTGAGGCACACCTGTGACGTCATCCTGTTATCACTGCTTGTTCTGCATAACGTCTTTTCACCTCTCCCCTGAGAGAGGGTGATGCCCAGAACTCATGTCAGGGCAGTGAGCAGAGATAAATGTTTGGTAATCATTATTTTGAGATGCCTGCTGAGGACACAATTGCAGACCATTGACACATTCTTCAGGATTCCACACTGGAAGCAAAAACCCTCTTTGCAAACATGGCCTGGATACCCCTTGTGAATAAAACTTCTTTTTAAACACGAAGAGAAAGACAATCCAGAAGATTTGAAACTCCTAAGTGTGGTCTCTCTTGTTCCCCTGTCTCCCTCTACTCCAAACACACATACACACACTCTCTCTCTCTCTCTCTCTCACACACTCTCTCTCTCTCCTCTCTATACAGCAGTGATTCTTTTAAAAACATCATGTCCCTCTGTTCAGAATCCCCTGCTAGGTTCCCATTTCTCTCAGAGCAAAAGCCATGGTCTTTACAAGGCCTTCCTATGTGGAACTCCTCCTCCTCCCCATTCCTCCTTGCTGTCTCTGGTCTCATTCAGACCAGACCCTGGCTTCCTTACTTTGCTTTAGTTACTCTGGTCTTCTTGCAAGTCCTCTGATCAGCCAGGGCTTCTCCCACCTTTGGGGCTTTGCGCTAGCAGTTTCCTCTACTTGGAAATGCTCTTCCTCCGGCTGTCTGCGTGGCGTATGTCTCATCTCCTGTAAGTCTCTGCTTAAGTGTTGCCTCCGTGTGGCATACTCTGACCATCCTGTTAACACTGCTGCACTCCCACCCTGTGCTTCCATGTCCCCTATCCTGTTTGACGTTCCTTTTTTAGAACACAAATTTTCTAAATACTAGATAACTTATTTTTTGAGTGTATCTTTGTTTTCCCTTACTACTCCTCTGCAAGATTGTAAGCTCCCTGCAGATAGGGATCCTTGACCTGTTTTATTCACCAATGTATTGCGAGCATCTAGAACACTGCCTAGTGTGCTGTAAGTTCTCAATAAGTAGGTTTTGAATTGAGTTCAAATCAAGAATAAAGTTTGTCAATAAGTCAGTCTAGACACTGAAAGCTGAGTGGCAAGGCCAGGAGGCATCTGCTGTTTGCGCCATTGCTTATAATCATGTTTTTTCATCAAGGTGACACTTCTGAATATGTAATTTCCAGGTGCGTGTTTTATATTCTGACATTAAATTAAAGTGCATTAAATGTGCCTTGGTATTTACTGTTAATACTGGAGTCAGTGTCTTCAGGTCTCTGGAAAGCAAAATTTCTTTTAATACAGCATGAGTTCTGTCCTTTTTCATCTCCTGAATCTTTCATCATTAATTCTCTATCCTTCCTGCCCATAAATATTCTTTTATTTCTCTTTCTCTACTCATTTACCATATTTTTTACTCTTACCTTACTGGAGCAACTCTGTCCTGTTTTATGTAAGCTAAATAATAATTAGCTTACATAAAATCTTTTAAAAGATTTAACCTTTTAGGTTTTGTTGAGTACTAGAAAAAATAATATTAAGAAAAAAGGTGGAAACCACCTGTAAACCAGCTTCCCAGCAATGACATTCCTTCCTATGTGTATGTGTGAATATTCAAGTTTTTATTTACACAGTTGAAAGTATACTGAATATAAAATGTTTGATTCTACTGTTTTCACTTATTATAAGTATTCAGTTATAAAATTCTTTGTAAACATGTTTAATGGCTGAATAATATTCTCATGTAAATATGTTAACATTAATGTAATCATTACCGTTTTCACACATTTTTTCCACTTTTCTAGGATTATAAATAATGCTTTATTAACATCTTTGTAACATTAAACCATTTTCTGCTTTTCATATTGTTTTATTGGAATATATATATATATGTTTTAAAATTAATTTATTTATTTTTGGCTGCGTTGGGTCTTTGTTGCTGCGTGCGGGCTTTCTCTAGTTGCGGTGAGCGGGGGCTACTCTTCGTTGCGGTGCACGGGCTTCTCATTGCAGTGGCTTCTCTTGCTGCGGAGCACGGGCTCTAGGCGTGCGGGCTCAGTAGTTGTGGCTCGTGGGCTCTAGAGCGCAGGCTCAGTAGTTGTGGCACACGGGCTTAGTTCTCCGCAGCATGTGGGATCTTCCTGGGCCAGGGCTCAAACCCGTGTCCCCTGCACTGGCAGATGGATTCTTAACCACTGTGCCACCAGGGAAGCCCCCAGAATATACTTTTAGAAGCCAACTTTTGGGTTTAAAAGGTTTGAAGTCTTTTAGCGCTGTTGATAGCTGGATTACTTACTTAAGAAGCTGTGCCAGCTTGCAGTCTTAGCAGCAGTGTTTGCGAATGCCCAGTGACCACCTCTTGCCAGCATTGAGTATTGTTAATGTTTAATAGTCCTTAGCACAGTGTAGCCGTTCATATATTTGTAGAATAAATGATAGAATAAAACCTATCTTTATTTTTTTTTAAATAGACTTTATTTTTTAGAGAAGTTCTAGATTCATAGCAAAATTGAGTGGAAAGTACAGAGTTCCCATATTATCTCCTGCCCCCAAACACGCACAACCACCCTTACTATCAACATCCAGAACCAGAGTGGTTCATTTGTTACAATTGATGAACCTAATCATCATTATCACCTAATGTCCATAGTTCACCTTAGAGTTCACTCTTGATGGTGTTCTATGGGTTTAGACAAATGTATAATTACATGTATCCACCATTATAGTATCATACAGTATAGTTTTATTGCCCTAAACCTTTGTGCTCTGCCTATTCCTCCCTCCTTCCCTCCCTCCTCTTAACCCCTGGCAACCTCTGATATTTTTACTGTCTCCATAGTTTTTGCCTTTTCCAGAATGTCATAGTTAGAATCATACAGTAGGTAGCCCTTTCAGATTGGCTTCTTTCACTTGGTCATATGCATTTAAGGTTCCTCTATGTCTTTTCGTGGCTTGATAGGTCTTTTTTTTTTTTTTTGCGGTAAGCGGGCCTCTCACTATTGTGGCCTCTCCCGTTGCGGAGCAGAGACTCCGGACGCGCAGGCTCAGCGGCCATGGCTCACGGGCCCAGCCGCTCCATGGCATGTGGGATCTTCCCAGACCGGGACATGAACCCGTGTCCCCTGCATCAGCAGGCGGACTCTCAACCACTGCGCCACCTGGGAAGCCCCGGTCATTTTTTTTTAAGCACTGAGTAGTATTCCATTGTCTGAATGTACCACAGTTGACTTATCCATTAACCTACTGAAGGATATCTTGGTTGCTTCTAAATTTTGGGAATTATGAATAAAACTGCTATAAACATTTGTGTGCAGATTTTTGTGTGGACTTAAAGTTTTCAACTCATTTGAGTAAATACCAAGTGGTGTGATTGCTGGCTCATATGGTAGGACTGTGTTAGGACTGTGTTTAGTTTTGTAGGAAGCTGCCTAACTGTCTTCCATCCTATCCTGTTTGCAATTGCATTTCTTTGATTATTGGTGAGAGTGGACATTTTTTCCTGTTTTTTCCTATGTTTTATTACCCATGTATAGTTCTGTGTGGTCTTGTTCTCTGCTCGTTTTTCTATTCCAGCCTCATATTTTTCATACCAATTTATTTGAACTTTACAGATAGTAAATATAGCAAGTGCTTTTTATATTCATTGGAGATTTTCTTATTTGTATTTGATTTTCAATTATATTTACTTTTTTAATGTATAGAAGTTGTAAAATTTTATGTAGTTAAAAATGCCATTCTTTATGATTGATTTCATTGCTCTTAAGCTTAAAAAGGTCTTTCCATTGGAGAAGTTTTTAGCCGTCCCTTTAACCGTATTTTCATTTCCATCAGCTGGAGGGAATTCTAGCATCGTTTGTAATTACATTCAGTTGGAAAGAGATGTGAGGAACCCTACGTGCTTAATTAAATAATGTGACACGTTGTGAGAGTAGATCTTTTGCACCCGATATAAGAGTTCCCAACCAGCGTATCAGCCCACTTTTATCCATTACTTGGAGTGAGGTGAGGTTGTAGTCATCAGGGGTTGCATTGTCAGAGTCAGACCTTTCCCCTGACCTCACCTTAGGTGACTACTTCCCAGCTGGGAATAGCTCAAGCCTGGAAAATTAGCATAGGTATGTAGGTGAGTAGTTGTGTGGTCTTGCCATTTCAGGGAGGAAAGAATACTGTTGCCTTTGTGGCTGTCCTGCTTTTCATTGATGAATGAATCCTAGGTGTGTAACAGAACGTTACTAAGGAAGTACCATCTTTATTTTGGAGTAAAAGTTCTTGGAGTAAACTGTCTATTGAGCTGAAAGCAAGGAGGTAAGGCTGTGCCAGTGGGGGCCCACAAGCCACCAGCACATGGGACTAGACTCAGCCAGAGACATTTGGACACAGATGTTTCCCATAATCTCCGATGGCCCTTTTCATTGGTTAGTCTTGGTTTTGGAAGCACTGTGGAAGGTGCACTGAGGGCAGCATTTCTGCTCAGTGAGTCAGTGCACCTGATTATTTTGGGCTCAGGGATGTGCAGAAGGAGGGTAGAGGAGAATGAAATATCTTTGAAATTTCTTTGCTTTAAGGAGCTCGGAGACTTATAGGGATGGAATAGATGTATGCTGCCAGGTATAGGGAGTCAGATCATCACATTTCTGTTTTCTGGGTGATTGACTCTTAGGGGGGTGGTCAGCTGCCAAAAATGTGGTCTCTCTCTGAAGGCCATGTGGTCTCATGATGATGAACTTTGCAACTGATCACATTTTTGTAAAATAATACTTGTTATATACACATTCAGGGAAGAAGACTGAGGGATATACATCAAAACTTAATCATGATTCTCTAGGATGGTAGAATTAAAGGTGTTCTTAATTTTCTTCTTTTGTTCTCTGCATTTTTGTAGTTTTCTGTAGTGATCACAATATTTTTGTAATAAGGAACGTAATTGGGGCTTCCCTGGTGGCGCAGTGGTTGAGAGTCTGCCTGCCAATGCAGGGGACACGGGTTCGTGCCCCGGTCTGGGAAGATCCCACATGCTGCGGAGCGGCTGGGCCCGTGAGCCGTGGCCGCTGAGCCTGCGCGTCCGGAGCCTGTGCTCCACAGCGGGAGAGGCCACAAGAGTGAGAGGCCCGCGTACCACCAAAAAAAAAAAAAAAAGAAACGTAATTTTAGAAATTGTAATGACAAAAAATTTGAAGTTAGATAAAACTACGTTCTAGTTCTGATTGTGTTATTTGCTGTATCATGCAAATTAGTTAACAGTTTCTAAATCTGTTTCTGTATCTAGTACCTTGTGCATAGAAGACATTTATTAAATATTTGTTGAATTAAGCCTTCTAACCATAATATGGTTTGCCACTGATTGCCTGTATTTCTTTCCTTCCCTTAAGGGAAGATTCTGTTTCCTCTCTTGAACTTGAGGTTCAAACAAAGCAACTTTGGTTTTGAGGGTTGTTTTGTTTTCTTTTGACATTGCTGATTCTTCTCTCTTCTTTCATTCCAGAAGAACTAGTAACCTAATAGACCAACTAGAGAATATTCAGCTATTCTAAAAAATGAAATTATTTTAGCTTCATGAAATACATAGATCCCTCAACCAGAGTATGTACTCCATGAGGACAAGAGAAGACTGTATATTTTGTGAAATCCCTAACAGTGTTCAAGGCTGACTTCAAAATTAGGTACTTAATCAACAATGACTGATCGATTGAGTAACTTACCAGGGTCTGGGGTTGTATAAAATGAGTTTAGGCATGTAAGAAATTAGCAAACTGTTAATTTTTTTAAAAAATTACTGTCTTTTTTGCAGCCAAGTAACATGCCTGGTAAATTTTTTTTTTTTTTTCCCGTCTGTCCCACGCAGCTTGTGGGATCTTAGTTCCCAGACAGTGATCAAACCTGGGCTCCCTGCAGTGGAAGTGTGGAGTCCTAACCACTGGACTGCCAGGGAATTCCCTAAAATGTTAATATGTTTTTTTTATTTTAATTTTTTTTTATTTTTTTAAAGGAAAACTTTATTGAGATATAATTTACATGTGACAAAGTCACTCATTTTAAGTGGCTTAATTACAATTCAGTGATTTTTAGTAAATTTACAGCATTGTACAGTCATCACCACAATCAAATTTGAGAACATTTCTATTGCCTTGAAAAGAGCCCTGTGCCCATTTGCAGTCACTCACCTTTTGAGAACCGATTCAGTGAATGATTTTCAGTCCACAATTTACCTAACTGCTCTGAATACATTTGGCCCTACTGACCATACCTTTCCTTTTGAAATTTTCTCTTCCCTTCTTTTTTTTTTTTTTTTTTTTTTTTTTTTTTGCGGTATGCGGGCCTCTCACTGCTGTGGCCTCTCCCATTGCGGAGCACAGGCTCCGGACGCGCAGGCCCAGCGGCCACGGCTCATGGGCCCAGCCGCTCCGTGGCACGCGGGATCCTCCTGGACCAGGGCACGAACCCGTGTCCCCTGCATCGGCAGGCGGACTCCCAACCACTGCGCCACCAGGGAAGCCCTCTCTTCCCTTCTTTATGGCCCAAAATGTTAATATGTTTTAAGAACATTCTTTTAAGATGGCCTTATGCAAGCTCCATGGTGATAAAGCTATCAGAACCCTCAGTTTGAGATGGTAATGCTACAGTGGACTGCTTTGAGAAACCAGGAGTAAGATCTTTAACATACTTCTCTCCCTTTTTTCTTAGCCCCAAACCCTGGGGGCCTCTCCCACTGAAGACAGTAGAAGCCAGATTTATAAAGACAGGCCTGTTAATTAAGTAACGCTCTTTAGCCCATGGATGCTGCTCCTTTCCAGGGGAGGCGGAGCAGCTCATTCAGCCATCGTGGTACCTGCTGTCAGTTTCGCCCTTGCTCTGAAGCCCTTAAAAGCGAGGAGAGTCCTGTTGGGAAGTGGTGGAAATGCCTCCACATATGTGTGCTATTTCTTTAAAAGAAAGTCGAGCGGAAGTGATGCTGTAGGGAACATCTGCACTTGGGGCTGAGTGGAGAGCGAGATGCGCTGCAGCTGGTGTAAGGCCCTGGCAGGCTGAGGCGCTGCTGTCTGTTGGGGTTTACTTCTGTCTACATTGAAACATGGCTTTGGGAGGGGGTTGGTGGCCTGCTGCCAGCCTCAGTTAGCCTGCCCTTCTCTTTCCTCTTTCCTCCTCACCGCCCTCCTCCCCCCCAACTCCCCTCCCTCATGCTTTAAAGTCACATTTCCAGGCCAGACGTAGAATTAATCTCTGGGCACTTCACATTGCTGGCAGCTGAAAGCAGGATGTGGGATCTTTTTTTTCTCTCTTTCTCTCTCTCTGCGTCTTGGCTGACTTTTTTACCTCTCGAAGAATTTGGAAGGCCGTGAGATCCCCCCCCCCCCACAAGTACTGTGGAGTTTTTCAGCACGCTGATCACCCTGCTGTGGCTTCACCCTAATAGACTTCATATGTTGATGCAGTTGACATCAGTATCAAACTATTTTACATGTGATCTGGTGTATTTCCTGAGGAAATCTGCAAGATATTTATTAAGAACTAATAAAATAAACCTCGCCATGAGTTTTTAGGTAGTTTTCAATTTTTCATGTCTCTCTCGTTTCCTCTTATCAATGAGTTGCTATTTTCTCTCTCTACTCTGACCATTGCAAAAAGGAAACAAAAATAAATGTTTTAAACTGTTCCTGAAGGGACAGAGAGAGAATAGTTCTGCCATGATGTATCAGCCGGGGCTGTATTTTTAGTGCAGCATTGTAGAAACTAAAAATATCCTGTTATAGTGGATCCTTTTTATAGGTCTGTGTGTGTGTGTGCGCGCGCGTGTATGTGTGTTTATAATGTTGTACGCACAAGTGCCTTTGTGCATCGGCAGCCGCTCTTCCCATTACAGCTGGACTCCATTAGTCCTTGAAAATTAATGTAATCCCAGTTAAGAAAAAAATTAATTACTCTACCAGAGCTGCATTTTATCCAAAGCTAGTGTTAGCTCCCTAGCTGGCAGCTTAGTTTGAGAGGCTCCAGGGGCCCATGGAGCTGTGGCTTTGGTATCACAGCACTTGCTGCTGGGTTTTTCCCGTTGAGATCATTCCATCCCTTCAGGGTCAGGCATGTGATGTGCAGAGAGTCAGTGCAGATCCTCCACCTCAGTGAAATGCCAGGTTTCAGTCTGGTCATCCCCAAAAGGCGTGTCTGCCACAGGCTTAACTCATCTGCCATGGCAGGTTTTCTTATCAGGATTCTTTAAAAACGAGGTTCTTCGGCAGTGGTTGATTTTCAGTTCTCTCTGGAGGAGAAATACTGTTTATCAAAGTCCCAGAGATGCATAGGATTTGCCTGGGAGGGCTCTTCGTGGACAATTAAGAATGCCAATCACGTTTCGTTCTCACTTTTTGTCCAAGGTTGGACTCGTTTGTTTAATACACACCTTCTGTTGTAAATGAGTGTGTCAGAGTTGACTGCTAGTTTCTAGTCAGACTTCTCAGCACCAGCCCTGGATGAGGGGGGGCTGGCTGGCTCAGCGTGTAAGGAACGTTTCCAGCTCTGTAATCATGTTCTGGGATGAGGTGCGGGGCACAGCCCAGAAGTGGTTGCAGTCAGCCTCGCCTTCACGGTACAGCTCTTGTGCAATTGCCTGAATTTGTTGTTGTTTTGTGTATTTTTCTTCTTTGGGGGCCTAGATTGGGGTAGAAGGATAGAGAGGGGTAGGTGGGAAGGATGGTTGTTTGTTTCCTTACTGGTCAGACTCTCCAGGCTCTCTGCTGAGAGTCCGGCCAGGATTCATCTGTCTTGGACTGCAGTTCTCTTTTTCTGCTGAGCTGGGGCGTGGGCAGCACAGGCCTGTGTAACCCGTGACAGGCCTCCCCAAGTGCCATGATGGCATGGATCCTCACGGTGCTGTTCAGAACAAAAGCAGGGTTAGTGCCCTTTTGTTTCTTTTCGGGCATGGACTCTGAGGCTCGTCTGTGGATGTCATATTCTCTGCCTCTGGTGACTCTATCTAGGTCCTCCCCCGCCCCCGCCCATCATCCCGTAGCTGACAACTGGTTGAGCCCTTGGCTTCCTGTACTTGATCCCCAGGCAGTGTACTTCAGTAAAAGTAGTAATTAGGCCTTTTACAAATTTATTTTATTAGTGAAGAGAGTTAGTAGGTAATGGGCTGTAATTCTAACACAGCCAGTTTGGAGATTAATAAAAAATTTAAAAAGAGCAGTTTTTACCAGAGGCAGTGGGCCTGTTATTTTGAGTTCTCAGCTGAGCCGAAATCAGAGCAGCGTGGGACCCATGGCGGACTGTGCTGCTGGGAGGATGGAGAGCCACGTTCCTTGTTGTTACAGTCTGTGCAGTGCCCGTCCTTGAGGGTGTTTTACACTGGCATTGGAAAAAAGGAAACCTTGTTTTCCAAGAACTCTGCTCTCTCTCAGCTTGATAAGCATTTAAAAATAAAAGCTGCACAATTGAAATTGGCAGTGCATCCTCATTCTTTTGTCTCTCTGTTTATTTTTTTCCCTCATCCCTCAACATGTGTGCTACAGCCCATGGTTATTACACCCTCAAGAATGATGGCCTGGAACTCAGCAAACTTGCACCAAGGTCTGCCCGCCCTCCACTCTCTGTTTGAAGCTGGCTGAGGCATCCGGGCCTAGCACTGAGAGGCCTGGTGGATCAGCCTCAACAGCTCCATCTGTGGCACATTTCCCTTTTCCCCTGAAGCTGCTGCCTGGAATTTTTAGCTTCTCCAGAATCCTGATTGTCAGCCCAATCTTTCTTGTTAGTTTTTGCAGTTAACTTAATTGATTTGTTTACCTCTCCATTGGAGGAGCTCAAAAAGAAAGTGCTTTGGCACTAATCAGGAGCAGTCCTGGCTTTTTAAAAAGATTCTTCTGAGCTAAAATTGTATAATACTGACCCAGGGAGAAAAAAAACTACTATGGCTTAGTCTAGGGTGACGGTAAGTCCTGGTTTGCCTAAGGATAGTCCCTGTTTATGCATTATTAATAGCATACCCTTTCGCTCTCACAAATATCCCAGTTTAGGAGATAGATTTTAGCATCACCCTACCTTAGATGAATTTAGAAAAAGATTCAAAAAAAAAAACAAACCCAAAATTGAAAAAACAACTCACTCACTACAAACTGTTAATTCTTTGTCTAGAAATGTAATGGGTTGTAAGCGCCAAACCCTGCCCTAAGCATTGCAAGCAGATTCCACTGGAGTCATGCACATGTGACCTCAGAAAGAATTGCCATATCTCTGGCTCTGTGAGCGAGGACTGGCCTTCTGCTTGAGTACGTCCTGGTAAAGCCAACTTTGAAACACCATGTCACTTGTTTTAGCATTTCTGGTTATCATTGCCTAGTTGGTTGAGTCAGAACCTGGAGTTAGTTTTTGGTGGGGTGTGGTTTCAGGTTTGCAGACTTCCCAGTTGATGCCTGTGAAGGGTTGGTGCCTGATGTAACTGAATAGGGTGTTACTTCAGGTTAGTAGTCCTTGTTTTTGCTTGGCTGGTTGGGCTGAACCTGGTATTACCATTTCCCAAAGAATATTTTTGGTTTGAAAACTGAAGGTCAGCAGTTCGCAAGTGCCGAACTTGAAGCCAACTCTGTGGTTTGTCTTGTGCCACTGGGCCAGCAGCACTGCAGTCCGGATCGATTGATCTGCAGCAGTATGAGACCACGAACAGCGGCTGCCAGACAAAACTCCATCTCACCCCACTTCACCGTCCAACCTGCCTCTCTGCCCAGATCCCCTTTTCTTTTTCCTTGTATGTCTGTCTCACTCTCGGTTATGTATTTCGCTTTTTTGGGTCTATCTTTTTCCATCTCCCTGTCTCTTTCCATAACAGTTTTTAATAATGTTTTAGTTAGTTCCAGCCTTTTCCCTGAATGGATCCCATTGGAAAATGCATTTGAAAGGAAACAGTTATACACTTCCCTTCCTTTGAAACTCTGTTGGCACCTTTTCCAGTGCAGTAAACCATACAACATGTATTTTCAAAGTTTCCAAACACAGACACGCTGGCGTTAAATTTATGAAAAAATATTTTATTCAGCTGTATGGTAACTGTGACTTTCAGAGATCCTGATCAGATTTGCAATTGGTGCTGACTTTTGGAACTCCAACAGGTTTTCAGATCTCTGCAGGAAATACAGCCACCTCGGCTCTTGGGCATCTGTGATGCCTTGTGCCTTGGCCTTTGATTGCAGGTTGGGCAGGAGGAGTTGGGGCAAGAGACATGGATGTGGGGATCCCCCAGCCATACCCAGAGGAAAACAGGGAAAGTCAGTGAGTCATTGAAGAATGTTGCATAGCTGTGTTGGGCACAGGAGCAGAAGGTAAATTCTGTTTACTCCGGTCTAGGACTGGAGGTCAGATAACACCTGTTTGTGTGGTATGTCATTTACTTTAGGGTGCCATGGCTAAGAAGAATTGTTTTATTTGTATTCAAAGCAATGATGATGTCACTAACGTCTATAAGTGATTGCCTCACTCCTCCCTCTGTATACCTATGGTCTTATGCCCCCCCACCCCTCAAAAATGTATGCTAGAATCAGTCTATTTAAATGTCTGTGGGTTTGAATTTGGTGCATGGGGACAGTGATCCTCCTCAAGGATCCCAGCTGTTCAGAAGATCCCTGGGAATGCTATTTATGTATGTACGTATGGCCGCATTGGGTCTTTGCTGCTGCACGCGGGCTTTCTCTAGTTGCGGTGAGTAGGGGCTACTCTTCATTGCAGTGCGCGGGCTTCTCATTGCGGTGGCTTCTCTTGCTGCGGAGCACAGGCTCTAGGCACGCGGGCTTCAGTAGTTGCAGCATGCGGGCTCTCTAGAGCGCAGGCTCAGTAGTTGTGGCGCACATGCTTACTTGCTTTGCAGCATGGGGGATCTTCCTGGACCAGGGCTTGAACCTGTGTCCCCTGCATTGGCAGGCAGATTCTTAACCACTGCACCACCAGGGAAGTCCCTGGGAATGCTCTTGAAAGAAGCCTTTCAGAAGGTTTCCTCCAAATTGCTTAAGCAGCTGAACTCTGTCTTGGCTCACTTACGTTCATGTACTAGTCCATTTCAGCTTTTCTTTGCTCGCCGGTCCAACCATGGATCTGCTTCAGGGCACGCAGGTGGATTCTGTGCCTACAGCCGTAGGACGGAAGCTGCCGAAGAAAACCCAACAAAAGCCGATCATTCTGCGGGCCACTTGTCCCACTCAGCTCAGTTAACGGGTTTGTTAAGCATTTGTTGTGCCGCGTTCTTCTTAGCTTTCCTGGTAGCATTTGCCTCTGTCGACAGGAGACTTTCCAGAAGTGCTTTCAGTGATAGTAACTCTGTATTCTCTCTGTTCTTCCCTTCCTCTCCCCCTATTTCTTGGGTCTTCCCTTTCTGATCCACACCCTAAATATCAAGGCTTACTAAAGATATTACCTTGGCCTTCCTCTCTTCATCCTTTCCTCATTGATGTATCATAAAATCCCATGGTTTTAACTGTCACCTCTCTGTGGATCGCTTCCAAATCTCTTTCCTGCTCAAATCTTTTTCCTAAGCTCTAGCCCGCATTTCTAACTTCTTGTTGAACGTTTTCACCTGGAATCTCAAGCTTATTAAAAATTGATTCATCCTATTTCTCAAGTGTTGTAAGTCAGGTTCCCCAGGAAGCAGACTTTTAAGATGGAGGTTTGCATCCCCAGGAAGTTGGTTGGGGAATGCTCTCAGGATCAGTACCCAGAGGGGCATGATGGGTATGCAGGATGGGGCACAGGGAGAAGTTGAACTGCCCTGCAGATGTAACAAAGGCCTTAGCCAGTCTTGTAAGGAGCTCTGGAGCTGCTTAAAGGGGCTAACCCTTCAGAGTAGTCCCAGATTGGGCCAAAGGGGCTGAATCTTTACACCCTTCCTGCCCTCCAACCACCAGTCAGTGAATGTGAGTTACTCCTGGGAAGGGGCAGTGACATTGGGAAAACGCCTTTCTTCAACTGAGAGCAAGTCTGGGAGAGGGATCAGCTGAGATCTACTGCTGCCAACACTCTCGGCAGCTGGGAGAATGAGTGCGTTAGTCCCGGAGGGGATCTGGGCAGTGCACCAGATCACCCCTGCCCTGCTGGAACTCTTCCTCCTGTGTACAGTTTTTCTGTTATTGGTACCAGTGTCTTCCATATATTCAGGCTGTCTTGGCCTCACTGTTTCTGTTTTTAAATTGAGGTATAATTTACATAAAACAGTAATGCACAGATTTTAAGTGTTCAGTCTGATGAGTTTTAACAAATGCCAACCCCACTTCTTATTCTTTTTTACCGTGTGTGTTAGGAGTGTTTGAAAATGACAAGAACCATCTTGAAATAGCTTAACACAAGAAGGGAAATGTATTGCAAGGAACTTGAGGACAAGGATATTATCCTATGGAGGGAATTGGAACCAGGAAAGCCTTTTTCTGCACTTCTGCTTCCTTCTGCATATTGCTTGCCCCTCTGCCTCGCCCCTGCCTTCCTGGCAAATAGTAAAGGTTCAGTAAATAGTAGCTTTAATTATTATATCATTTTTGTATACTTGTATTTTTTACAAACAGTTATCTCACCCTTTTAAATGGCTATTTTATTGGATGTATGTCCCATAATTTAATAAGCAGTCCTCTATTCATGGACACTTAGGTTGTTTGCAGGCTTTTCCTTTCCAAACTATGGAATAATGAATTTCCTCATTCATGTCATTTCACACATTATCTTTATCTCTTGAGATGATTTTCACTTTCTTCTTTGATTTATAGTTAACTACATGCTGGAATCCTATTAGATTTCAGCTCCTTGAGGGTCCAGTTCCTGTCTGATTCATCTTTGTAAGCTAAATGCCTAGCATAGGGCCTTGCATGTAGTAGCTGCTTAGTAAATGCTGACTGTGTGAATAAGGAAAGGAATTGATCCAGCACTTAGTGGGTTACTACTCAGAACAGATAGTCTCCGATGACCAGGCACTGTGGTAAGTGCCTGGGATTTACTGGAGTCTGCACTACAGACCCTGCCCTCATGGGATTTCCAGCCTAGTGGGGAAGCTTGATAAATTGTAAATCCTGTGCTGGAGTGGCTTTGAGCCACCTGCCTGGTGCATGTTATGGGTGGAACCACTTTGAGTCCAGAGAAAGGAGGCTTATCAGGCAGCACAGTACAGGTTTAGTATATGTTGGTTCTTGAAGGAAGGACTTAGATAATGGAGAGGAGAGAGGTGGGCTTTAGAGAGCGAGGGTGGGAGAATGGCCATTCAGTGCTATGGAGGTGGCAGGTTTGCTATTTTATTTCTTCTTGGCTGTTGTCATTCACTATCCTTTGGTGTGGGCCCTCTCTGAGGGGCAAGGCAGTGCTCTAAAAATAAATCTGTTAGGTCTTTTGAACCAGGCAGAAGCAGGTCGATTCTGTCCTCCAAAGGGAGGAAATCTCCCCAAGAAGATGAAGTTGAGTTGGTGCTTGAAGGCTGCCTGTTTGGCAGGGGTGCTAATCCCAGAGTTATGGAGCTTTGTTCTCTGTACCAATGTTCAAATATAAATTCAGCTTTTAAATCTCTTTGCTTTATAGCATGCTGTTGTACTTTTTGTTTTGTAAAGATCCCCAAAATTTACATAAATCGAATTTTACAGTTTTGACCATTTTCCTTTCATATCCATACATCTATGTTTATATATGTATATATTTGATAGCATATATATTTTAATATATCATTTGGTCTTCTTAAAATAAGATTTTTATAGCATATTGTCACATTCTCATTTATCTAAAATTCTTTAAGATTTTAGGATATTTTAGCCTTTTGTTATCAATTGCAAGTAGCTCTTGCCCTTTGGTTTCTCTGGCCCTTGGTCTCTGTCACAGACTGGATGTTGGGCAAATATGTTAGACATCAAGGATTTCTCTGCTTAAAGAAACCCTTCATGGATCCTTTTTGAAATAAGAATTACAATCTCCTAATTTAGCATTATTTTAACTTAGCATTATATGTCTATCTATATATAAAATATTCCTATATCTATGTTTGTGGAAAAACATTCTTAGATTGTGATACACAATGTATTTTGTCTCACAATAGAGATAACTCTAGGGTAATATTTCTTGGATATCTTTTAAGGGTATGTGGTGATAATGCTATACGTTGTAAAGGCCTTTTCAAGGTTACTGTTCATTTTTTCATACAGTATCCCTTGCATAGAGTCCACGTTAAAAAAAGTATTTTAGAGCTCAGTGCTGAGAAAAGATTTGTTTTTCCTGAGGAACTGATATACTTATTCCTTTCCAATAATGACAGCTATACAGTTGTTGGTGTTTCCTTTTCTGCTTTGACTGCCAGGAAAATCAGAGGCAAATTTTAAGTTCATTCATCGAAGACTGTTAACCCACATGATTGACATATTTGTATTTTCCTTCTTCTTGGTCCTGATTTTCTACATTTACTTCAATGTTATCTCATGGTAGGTGATTTTGCCCTAAATTGTCACAAATCTTTCATGGAATTGAGGTATAAAAGAATAAATATAAACAAAAAAATTTTAATCTAGTTTAAAACAATGTATATAGGTTTCAGTTAGTATTGTTGACAAACTATCAAGTCTGCCAACTGAATACAAATTCTAAAGGGGATCTCCTTTCTAGAGCTTCTAATTCAGGGGACTAGCTGGTGCCTCTTGGGTTTCTAGGCACCTTCACTGAGTGCTAACTTTCTCACCTTCTTCCTTGGCATAATTGCTTTATTTACCTATTATTCTTTTGATCTCTTTTCTACTTTAAAAATACATGTTTCGGGCTTCCCTGGTGGCGCAGTGGTTGAGAATCTGCCTGCCAATGCAGGGGACACGGGTTCGAGCCCTGGCCTGGGAAGATCTCACATGCCGCGGAGCAGCTGGGCCCGTGAGCCACAACTCCTGAGCCTGTGCGTCTGAAGCCTGTGCTCCGCGACAAGAAAGGCTGCGATAGTGAGAGGCCCGCACACCGCGATGAAGAGTGGCCCCTCGCTCGCCGCAACTAGAGAAAGCCCTCGCACAGAAACGAAGACCCAACACAGCCAAAAATAAATAAATAAAAGCTATTAAAAAAAAAAAATACATGTTTCACAATGGGTGGGGTTGGATAAAGTCATTGCTTATTTGATCTAGTTTGGGCATTGATCTTGGATTGTAAAGCTTTGAGGTACTTTTTAGGGTGAGTTGCTGGAACAGAGCAGGATGTATGTGCAGATCTGGATGTTCAAGAGAAATCCACCCAGGAATTATGTTTTATCATTGGCCTCATTTTTCAGTACTGACTCCTTAAGATTTGTTTGATGGCTGTAATCTTTGCATTCTGGAAGCTTCTCAAAAGGACTCTAAGAGAGCCTTCCTATCGTGGGTACCTCTCTGCCCTACTTGTCTCAGAGTTGTTTTATTTTTGGCCTTGTTTGCAAACTGTCAGACTCTTTTAAAAATCCTTCAGGAAGCCATAAAATGAAAAGAAATTGAGTTAATCTGTTAAAATGAAAGCTGAGCACTTCTCTGCCCCTCTGCCTGCCGTATCAAAGGAGCTTCCTCTGAATGAGGATGTCTGCAGGCATTATCTCTCACTAACTTTTACTTTGAGCCCAGATTGCTCCTGAAGCATCATACCAGCAAAGGCAGGTTTCAGACTGTTTGAATCTGATGCCAAATCTCTGCCCACTCTGTCAGAAGGGATGTAGCTGTATTAATTCCTTCTCACTGTTACAGCGAAAGCTTCCTTCTAGGTTGGCCAACAGGCATGCCTCTTAGGAAGCCTCCTTCGTTTCTCTTCTCCTACACAGCCTTAAGTAACTTCTGACACAAGACACTCCAGATCTCCTGAGGGAATTCCATAGGGATTTACCTGCCTGCTATAAGTAAAAGCTGCCACTGTTTTTTACTCCTCCTTTGCTTTCCTCAAATGTTGGGAGAGAAGCAAGCTTCCTAAAACCTCTGGCAGGAAATGTAGAAGCAGAAACTCTGTCCTCCAAGATCTACTTGTAACTCCTCCAAATGTGATGCTGGAATGACAGGCGCTCTTCCATTGGGCCCCATTCCTGAGAGGCTTGGCTGGTGCCAGCATGCCATCCTGCTGGCAGCAGGTCTGCTTGCCCAAGAGGGGACATGTATTTAAATAACCCTGGAATCAGGCAGGAAATTCTGAGTGACAAAAGTATCAATCCAGAGATACAACTAAGTTGGAAATGGCCAGAGTATGTTTTGATTAGCGATCGGTTTAATTTTTCCAGGAAATCTATAGGAATACCATTTCTAAAATCGCATGGATATTCCCTGGAGAAACCTAAGCACTCATTGAGAAGTGTTTTCATTTTTCCTTGTAGAGAGTAGAAATGGTTTGCCGTCTGTCTTGCCAAGATGTATCGGTAGAGTTCCCAGGACATTTCTTTGCTCTAGAGCTCCATGTCGAGGAGGAGGGAAAGCCAAGCTGCCCTCTGGAGAGGGCCTAGCACCTCTGGAGGTCATTTCATGCCTTCAGAAGGTAGCAGTTGTGTTACAGTGCCATAAGGAGCTCTACAATCAACCAGACCAAAGGTTTGAATTCTCCACTCAGACATTTGTCAGCTGTGTGACCTTGATGAACAAAGTTAGCTTATCTCCTCTGAGGCTTAGTTTTCTTGTCTATGAAGTAGGGAATATCAATGCCAGTTTGTAGTGTTTTCCTGAGTATCAAATTAGATAGTGTATGCAAAACACCTTGCTCAGGGCCTTTGTATGTATTAGGCACTCAGTAGCTGTCCAGCTTTCTTGATTAAATCCATCTCTAATTATAAACTCTTAAAATCTGAGGAGTTGAAGCAGTCATTCCCCTATTTAAAAAATCTGTTTAACAGTTTTATTGAGATGTAATTGATGTATTTTATATTTTTATTATTTATTTATTTATTTATTTGGTCAGGTTGGGTCTTAGTTGGCGGCACGCGCGCTTCTCTCTCTCTAGTTGTGGTGCCCAGGCTCCAGAGTGCCTGGGCTCTGTCGTTGCAGCACGTGGGCTCTCTGGTTGTGTTGCGTGAGCTTAGTTCCCCGACCAGGGATCAAACCAGTGTCCCCTGCATTGCAAGACAGATTCTTAACCACTGGACCACGAGGAGAGTCCCTGTGATTGATGTATTTTTAGACTACACATATTTAAAGTGTACACATTGAATGAATTTAGACATATGCATACATTTGTGAAACCATCACCACAATCAAGATAGTGAACGTATCCTTCACCCCTTAAAGTGAAAGTTCCGGTGCTCCCTTGTAATCTGTTCTTCCCTAACCTTCCCCTCCCAGTCCTAGGCGACCACTGATCTGCTTTCTGTCACTGTAGATTAGTTTGCATTTTCTCGCATTTGACAGTAAGTTCTCTCCCTCCCTCCCTCCCCAGCCTCCCTTTGGCCTGCCTTCTTTACTCCACATTGATTTTGACATTCATCTGTGTTGTTGAGTGATACAGTAGTTTGTTCCTTTTGGTTGCTGACTGGTCTTCCATTGTGTGGATATACCACAATTTGTTTATCTGTCCCCCTTGTTGATGGACATCTGGTTTTGTTTTCCAGTTTTTGGCTGTTATGCATAAGACTGCTATAAACATTCAAGTGTAAGTCTCTGTGTGAACATATGCTTTCATTTCTCTTAGGTAAATACCTAGGAATTGTCTACCCAGGTCATTTGGTAAATGTGTATTTTAACTTTTTAAGAAACTTCCCAACTATTTTCCAAAGTGGTTGTGCCATTTTTTATTCCCAAAGCAGTGGGTGAGAGCTGCAGTTACTCTGCATCCTCACCAACACTTCGTTATTCTCTCTCTCTTTGATTACAGACATCCTAGCGGGTGTGGAGTTTTTTGAGGTTTAGATTTCCCTACTGATTAATAATGTTGAGCATCTTATCAGAAGTACATGTTCATTTGTTTTGTTGGTTGTTTTTTTTTTTTTTTTGGCCGCACCGCGGGGCATGTGGGATCTTAGTTCCCTGACCAGGGATTAAACCCGCGCCCCCTGCAGTGGAAGCTCAGGGTCTTAACCACTGGACCGCCAGGGAAGTCCCTAGCATGTACTTATTTGCCATCTACATAGCTTCTTTGCTCATTTTTTGGTTTATCTTATTAATTTGAAAGAGTTCTTCATATGTTCTAGATATGAGTCCTTTGTCAGATATATATTTTACAAATATTTTCTCCCAGTGAGACAATTTTCTTTGTGGCTTCTCTTTTCATTTTTGTCTTTTAAAGAACAAGCTTTTTTTTTTTTTTTTAACGAAGTCTTTTTAAGTTTGATCTTTACAGATTTGTTGGCAAAGGAGCAGTTTAAAATAGTATTGTAGCTGATGCTGCTAATTAAAAAATATCTTCTTAATATCCATCTGATTAACAGTCTGAAGCAGTGCAGTGCTGAAAATGCATAAGCAGCTTCATTTATGAAGAAAACAGTGCTAGGGCTCATGTGTTAAACAACTTTTTTCCCCTGACTGCCCTTGTTTGAAGAATGTACATACCATTGGTTTGAGATTTATACCTTTACTTATTTTTTGAGCAGCAAGAACATGTTTAAACAGCTCACTTAGCTTCTGCAGTTCGTTCTTCTTGTCATCTTTCGTCACTTTCTCATCACCTTCACTTTGTGCTGCTTGACGTGGATTTTACTGATCCGATGAGTCATAGCCTTGATGATGAAGTTCTCTTGCTTTACTCCTTGTTCTTTAGACAGAAGTTCTGTCTTCAGTGAACTTTCCCTTCTTTTTTCTTGTTTTCCTTTTGGTTGCCCCTGGCAGTTTCTTGCTCAGTCCAGTTAAGGAGCCGCACAGCTGGGCATCTCCATCAGCTCAGGCCAGTCAGCACACGATGAGAACAAGGGGCTGCAGCATCTGCACAGAGTATTCTCAACTAATTGAGAAACCGTCCTCAAAATGTCTTAAGAACCCTTTTCTATGTAAAAGAGAAACGTTTCTGGAATCCTATGTCCGATCTTTTTGGGTATGTTTGTTGGCTTACTTTTGTTTGTTTACTTGTTTTAAAATTTTCATTTTGAAATAATTATAGATTCACAGGAAATTGTAAAAAAGAAAAAAAAGTACAGAAGGTCCTGTTCACCCTTCATCCCTCCTTCCCTAATGTTAGCATCTTGCATAACTTTAGTGCAGTATCAACACCATGAAATTGACATTGGTACAATCCACAGACCTTATTCAGATTTCACCAGTTATACATGCACTTGTTTGTGTTTATGTATAGTTGTATGCAGTTTTATCACAGCGGTAGTTTCATGTAACTACCTCACAATCAAGATGCAGAACTGGGGCTTCCCTGGTGGCGCAGTGGTTAAAAATCCGTCTGCCAGTGCAGGGGACACGGGTTTGAGCCCTGGTCTGGGAAGATTCCATGTGCCGCGGAGCAACTAAGCCCGTGCGCCACAACTACTGAGCCCGCACGCCTAGAGCCCGTGCTCCGCAACAAGAGAAGCCAGTGCAATGAGAAGCCCACGCACCGCAACGAAGAGTAGCCCCTGCTCACCACAACTAGAGAAAGCCTGCGCACAGCAACAAGACCCAGTGCAGCCAAAAATAAATAAATAAAATAAATAAATTTATATATATAAAAAAAAGGTGCAGAACTGTTCCATCACTACAAAGCTCCTTCATGCTACCTTGTAAGAACCATCCCTGCCCCCCTTCCATCCCCAAACCCTAAGCCCTGTTTTCCGTCTCTATAATTACATTATTTCAAGAATATTATATAAATGAGATCATATAGCCTGTAACCTTTTGAAATCAGCTGTTTTCACTCAGCATAATTCCCTGACAGTCTGTCCAAGTTATTGCGTGTACCAGTTGTTCTTTTCTTTTTATGGCTGAGTAGTATTCCATAGTATGGATGTTCCACAGTTTGTTTAACCATTCATCCAGTGAAGAACATCTGGGTTGTTTCCAGTTTTAAGCTATTATCAATAAAGCTGCTATAAACATTAGCGTACAGGTTTTTGTGCAAACATAAGTTTTTATTTCTCTGGGATAAATGCCCAGGAGTCTAATTGCTGAGTCATATCATAAGTGCATTATTAGTTTTAGAAGGAACTGCCAAACGTTTTTTCAGAGTGGCCGTACCATTTTATATTCCAATCAGCTAGGTATGTACGATCCGATTTCTCTGCATCCTCATCAGTTTTTTGGTGTTGTTACTATTTTTTGTTTTAGCCATTCTGATAAGTAGTTTTTTGTGTTTTTTAAAAATAAATTTATTTTATTTATTTATTTTTGGCTGCACTGGGTCTATTGCTGCACACGGGCTTTCTCTAGTTGTGGTGAGCGGGGATTACTCTTCGTTGTGGTGCGTGGGCTTCTCATTGCACTGGCTTCTCTTGTTGCAGGGCATGGGCTCTAGGCGTGCAGGCTTCAGTAGGTGTGGCACACAGGCTCAGTAGTTGTGGCTCGCAGGCTCTAGAGCACAGGCTCAATAGTCGTGGCTCACAGGCTTAGTTGCTCCGCGGCACGTGGGATCTTCCCGGACCAGGGCTCGAACCCGTGTCCTCTGCATTGGCAGGCAGATTCTTAACCACTGCGCCACCAGGGAAGCCCCTGGTAAGTAATTTTAACACTGTAGTTTTAACTTTGATTTCCTTAATGGCTAATGCTATTGAACATCTTTTCATGTGCTTATATTTCACCTGTATATCCTTTTTGGTAAAATGTTCATGTCTTTTGCCCATTTTCTAATTGGACTGTTTGTTTTCTTTACTGGTGAGTTTTGAGAGTTCTTAATATAGTCTAGATACTAGTCCTGTGCAAGATATGTAGTTTGCAAATACATTTTCCTAGTCTATAATTTGCTTTTTCATCCTCTTACAGAGCGAAAGATTTTAATTTTTATGAGGTCTAGCATACCAGTTTTCCTTTTATAGATTGTGCTTTTTGCATCAAGTCCAAGAATTCTTCACTTAGTCCTAGATCCTGATGATTTTTTTCTATTTTTTGTCTAAAAGTTTTATACTCTTATGTTTTACATGTAAGTCTTTGATCCATTTTCAGTTAATTTTTGTATAACGTGTGAGATTTAGGTCAAGGTTCTTTGTTTGTTTGTGGATATCTAATTGCTCGAGCAAATATTTGTTGAAAAGGCTATCCTTCTTTGTTTGACTTAACATCAGGAGCGATAATTCCTCCTACTTTGTTCTTCTGCACAATTGTTTTATCTATTCTAGGTCCTTTGCCTTTCCACATAAACTTTAGAATAAGCTTGTTTTCGTCTACAAAAAAATTTTGCTGAGATTCTGATAGTAATTGTGCTAAACCTTTAAATCTTTGTGGGAAGAATTGACATCTCTGTGATATTGATTCTTCCAATCCATGAACATGGTAAGTCTCTACAATTATTTTGGGTCATCTTTTATTTCTTTCATCAACACTTGTAATTTTCAGCGTAGGATCCCATTCGTATTTTGTTAGATTTACACCTAAGTATTTCATTTTCTTTGGCAATACGGTGTTTTTAATTTCAGTCGCCACACAGTTATCTCAGAGCTTTTTGTGCAGAACTGTGGAGTGGTGTGAGGTTTTCATGTTCATGGCAAAGGAGAGAGGAGGAGTTGGAGTTTGAAACTTGAATCACAGGCATTTGAAAACCAGGTATGGAGAATTCCCTGGTGGTCCAGTGCCGAGGGCCCAGGTTCACTCCCTGGTCAGGGAACCAAGATCCTGGAAGCCGCGCAGCATGGCCAAAACCAAAAACACCAGGTATGGAAACAGTGTAGGTGTAAGAGCAGACAGACTTGGATTCAAATCCCATCTCTGACACTTAACTGACTTTGTGACCTAGGGCAAGTCATTTAACTTCTCTGAGCCTATTTTCTCAACTGTCAGAAAGGGAGAATAACACCTCCTGTGCAAATCTTTTGTAAAGCTCTGAGATAATATATATATATATATATATGAATGCTCTGTGTCTAACACAGCTCTCCCTATATCTTAGTTATTATTTCTGGCCACAGTGGAATCATCATTTATGATCCACAAATGGAGAGGCAAGTGTACCTGCTGTTAAGAGCAGCAAATGTTTCTTGAACCCCTTCATGGTGCTAATTTTCAAGGATGTGAAGTCTTGACATAGCTCTTGTCCTCAAGGGGCTTATAATTTTGTTGAGGAAACATGCTATATGTATAAAAATTCCAGGACTAGGCATCACTTGTTAAGTTCCAAATGTGTGGTGCGGACAGTGGGTGCATCAAAGAACTTTTTCTTCCTGGGTTTTGTTTGCCCTTTTGTACCCTGTTCATCAAGGTGGCTTCTGGGTGTTGTTGATGAGAGAATGTGTGGGGGTGGGAGGGGGTGTGTACAGATTTAGGGGAGGGGAGTCATGTGGGAATATGTAATTAATTTTTATACTTTCCCCAGTAAACCATCGACCCTTTTTATGATGTCATGAGGGATTCCTTAATTTTGCAGCTGCTTCCTGATTACGTCAGAGAGGAGCCTCTCACCCCACAGCCTGGAGCTGCACTCATACAAGAATTGGAAACAAATGAAGTGCTGAATATCTAATGGCTTCCACAGGGAGAACCAGTTCAGACTTCCCAGGCCTCCTTCTGCAAGGTCTTCCTCAAGTATTTCTGACCCCCTGAAGTGTCTTTGTTCTGGAAAGACAGGACTGGCCCAGAGCCAAGTGGGCGGGAGCCTGGGGACTCCTCCCTCTCTCCAGGTGTTCTGCATTCCCACATTTCTACCCCTTTCCTGGATCTCGTTTGGTGGGTGTTACCCTTTTTGAGGTCTCAGGATCCTCTGGAACCTGCTGAGATTATCAGTGAGAGTCCTTCCCTCCCCCACATCATCTCCACCTTCTCTTCTCTTGATTTTCCTTCTGCAGCATTTCTCACATCTGTGCACTCCTTTCCATTCCCTCTCCCACCTCTTATAAGAAAGATGTTACATTTATTTGGCATTATAAAGTTTATGAAGTGCTCTACATGTAATTCCTCTTAATTCAAACAAGTTCATGTCCTCTTAGCTTCCCAACCAGTTTGCCTCCCTGTTACTTTTTTCCAGCTATGCTAATCTGTCCTGAATGCTTTAACTGGATTAATCTTCATAAAATACTCACCTCTGCCTTCACTCAGGAGCCGTGAGCGAGTGCCCTCCTCGCTGCCTGTTGGGTCAAGCCTGCGTTCCTTGCTGTGGCATCGCAAGCCCTATGCTTTGTGGTCCCTGTTTTACCACGTGCCGAGTACAGCGCTTGCCGTCTGGGAACATGCCTGGTGTGTCCCTACCTGCGTGCCTCTTTAGCACGCTCAGTCCCTCCTTCATCCTGCCCAGTTCATCTTTTGCAGCCCTGCTCAGAAGTGCTCTCTTCTGTGAAACCGTCCCTGATATACACTAGCTAGAAATGATTTTCTTTCCTTCTGGTGAGAGAAAGCATCTTATTTCCACCTTCCTATGGCATGTAATAATACATTGTCTTGAATTACAGCTATTTGGGTGTTTGTGTATTCTTCCTGTCTTCCTCATTAGAATATCATCTTCTCATGGACGGTATCCTGTTTTCCTTTACATCCTCCACAATTGGGCTAAATAAACAACTTTGGAATTAGTCGGAGAGGTCACTTTGTTAGGAGGTTGGGATTTCCTTTGCCCCGACATCTACCCGCTAAAAGAAGTCAGAGTTTTATAATCCTAGAAAATCCAAAAGGAGTAGGGGCTCTTAGGGAAGAAACATTACCTTCCATGTTCCTTTGTCTTGTCTCAGACGTACGTTGTTCAGGGATATGTCATGGATTGCCTTCCACCCAGTCAGCCTGTGCTCTGCCATTGTGCATGAATAATTTGCTTGGGTGTATTGGTGCCTGATTTTTCTGACTCATTCATTCTCCTCCTTGGGCAATAAAATGATGCCCTGATGGCCTGGACATCTCTGCTTTTGCTGTGAGATTTTTGTATGGTTCCTATGAAACGACTGCTTCTTCCACCTCCCTTTCAGCCAGCAGCTGCCACAGGGAACTCTGTGGCTCACACAGCAGCAGTCGAAAGATGCTCTCACTGCCCACTTCCTGTAGACAAGGAGGTTTTGGTGGGCTGCTCAGGAACAGTGCCAGCTCTGTGTCTGACTGGTGACTGACTCATGAGAAAAGCAGCCTCATGTCTGAAAGATAAGAGCCAACAAATCGCCTCCAGGTGGTGTTAGTTTGGAGGTGACTGACCATTCATTTCCTCTCTCTGGGAGGAGCCGGTGGGGACGGAATCAGTGAATAAGTGGTCTTGCCTGCATTTTTCTCCGGCTATTAGTGAAGCAGCTGAGCAAATGGTTGGTTCTCTCTGCTGGAGTGGCGAGTTGGACCCCAGTGCCTTCGGGATGCCTTCTGCGGCTGTCAGGGTAGCAGACTTATGTGTCATCCATCCTGTGTCTTCCCTTCATTACTCTTCTCATTCTCTTGCTAGGAAGTTGGCTGTGTGCACCAGGCGAACCCTGCTTGTTCCCTTGCTGCCAGGTTTCTCTGTGACCCGGCAAACCTCGTCCCTACTGATTTGGTGTCCTCCAGATCTCTCCGTGACCCAGGCGTTGATCAGAAGCAGTGGTTCTGAACCACTGTCCCTTGGCTGGACTCGGTGGGTCCGGGCAGGTGGGCCTGCCTCTCCTGCCGTCCTCTTCCCTCTCCCCCCTCCTGCCTCGCTCCCATTTCCTGCAGGAGGACGCTCTGCCATCCTGGAGCCGTCAAGCACAGCTTTGCTTTGGCAGCACCGTCGCGCACACACTGGTGGGAGAGGGGACGTGTTTATCACTTTTCCTGGAGATTATCTGTTTAAGCACTTCTCTGACAGTTACAATAACAAGGGCAGTGTGTTGTGTTTCCCAGCAGAAGGACACTTGCTGTTGAAAGATGTATAGCACTAATTAGAAATACATAACATCCGGCCACATGGCAGCCTTCTCCCGGCCGCTCCATTTCCTGATTTCATACAACTTTGACGACAGTTGGTTTATGTTTTCCATGAATATGTTCTCAGAAAAATGAGAAGGTCTCCCTGTTACATAGGAGCGGGAAGAGTGTTTCTGCTTGAGCAGGTATTTGGCCAGAGGAATAGTGGGAGATGTGGTCACCTGCCCATCTGAGAGCATGTGGGAAGGGGCAGAACCAAGTTCAGACTTCAGGTGACTTTCTTGGTAAGAAATATTTCCATCTGACTTCCTTAGCCAGAACCATCCCCCTACACCCTTGAGCAAGCCTGCTTTTGGAAAGAAGGGAAAAGGCTGTTTCACAATGTTAATGAGTTCCTCAGTTCATGTCAGGCTCCAGCTACCTGACACAAAGCCAGAGGAACCCAGGCAAATACCAAGGCGAACAATGCTTTTTCCTTCCCCACCCCACATCACGTGTTGGCCTGGCCCAGCCCGCTCTAGGGATATATACGGGCATCTGTAAGACCGGGACCAGTTTCCTAACCTTAGAGTGGGCGGACCTGGGAATCTGGATGCTGTTTTACTGCCCACTTGCATAAGCCTGGGTACGTCTCAAGGGCTGGCATCTTACAGCTTTTAGTCCACAGAAGCCTAAGTGAAGCACAGAGCATCTCCTGAAGATACCATAGCACTTAATACATTTCTCCCTGGAGGCACTGGGTCTGAGTTGCCATGGTTACTGGGGGTAAATAAACCGTTTGCAAGGTCCTAAGATTGCAGGGATCCTGTCTTATTTGTAGCTTTGTTCTTCAGCACAGGGTCGAGGACACTGTAGATGCTCAGTGCCTGTGGTACCACTGAGCCTTGGAGGAGGGCAGGCCTTCCAGAAAGTGCTCTGTACGAAGAGTTGACGGAGACCCAGGCGTTCTGACCCCCAGATAGCTGTGATATCACCACCTGCTTGATCAGAGCAGAACAGCTTACTGATTTGTACCTCCCCATCAGTCAAACCAGAACACAGCAGGGAGTGCTGTCAGGCCCTTCCTGGGGAGATGAAGGGGTGGGGGTGGGTGGGTGAAGGGTTGAGGTGACATAACGATGGCCAAGAGCAGAGCAGTCATGAAGCTACCTTTTAGCTGCTGCCCTGAGAGGTAGTTGAGCCCTTCCAGACACAGCAGAGAGGCTCCAGTTGTCACTTCCCCACCTGGTTCCCAGACCTTATTGCAAGAAGCTTTAAAAAGGCGCCAGCCTGGACTCCCCAGAGGCCTCAGTGTCATTGTTCTTAAGCAGTTAGTTCTCCCCCTTGAGCCCTAGCCCTGTGCACTCTGAGAAGGAGTCTAACCTGAGGTTGATATTCATCATAAAAATAGAAATGGTCTTGGTGAAAGTAATCTCCCTTTGCCCCATCTTATCCTTATCGAGGCTGATGAGCGTGTCTTCTTGTAGTCTTGGGCTTCTGCCAGTCCTTGGAGCTAAGATACCCCCCTCCATCCCTTCTGAGGGCCTTCTATGTGCAGGTGACTTCTGCCTAAGATGCCCAGTTGATGAGGGGACACTAATGTGTACTCAGTGTGTCAACTACCAGGATGTGGCCTCTACTCCTCCTCTCCTAGTTCCCTCTGTTATGGACTTATTCTCCCATTCTGGGATTTGTTGCTAATTAGAGGCAGGCTGCTGGCAGTGCTTGGCAGGGGCCTGGGCTGAGCTGGGGTGGTACAGACAGTCCTGTTGCCTATAGTAAGGGTGGAGGAGAGCAGTTGGCAACTTTTCCTTGGGATGGCTTACACATCTTCCCCTTCCCTACTTTCTATCCTCCCTGCGCTTTGTTCTTAGCTGCTTGTTTTTTGTCTCTCTAGCACAGGGTTAGGGCCTTACCGGAAGAAGAATGAGACTGGTGATCTATTCTAATCACATGGCTTGTTACCACTTCCTTACTGCCTGCCGCAGTTGACCTGGAAAGTTAGAGGGTGACATTTGGGACCACTGGGCATCTGGGAAGATGGTAGGAAAGCCACTATAGAAGAGTTGCTACACTGATGCTATTCATATGTTGGGACCTTCTGAACAGCAGCCCTTTCCTTCTCACCCCCAGGGCTTTCTGAAGTGGTTTGGGGCTGGCTTTGCATACTCCAGTCATGTTTGCTCCTGTGGCCAAGACGGTTAGGAATAACTGTGGTTGTGTAGCATCTCCTGGAGTAAAGACTTCAATTAGGCCCCACTGGAAAGATGAGTATCAATGAGGGGAGAGGCAGGAGGGCTCCCCCTTGGCTACTGAGGTTAAAATGCAAGCAGGGACAGAGATCAAACATGTGGCTAATTATCCGTTTAACACCTGGAGATTCTGGGAGTTCTCCTGTATTCAGACAGAAGGAATTAACAGATCAGCTGCTGCCAAAGCAAGCGAGCCTGGCCCCCGATTCCGTCTCCTGTGCGTATAGGGTGTCTCCTGTGCTGAGGCTGCAGGCTGGACTGCTGCCTTCTGTTTGTCGCCTGTTTCTCTCAAGTCTGGATGATGTGCCTATCAGGGAGGGCCACGGACAAGGGGCAGGTACAGGCAGTGGTTTGAAGGTGTGTATGTAGCTCCCGCTAAAGAATAGCCCTGGCCACCACCGAGGTGGCTCCTTTCCCTGACCTGCAGCCAGAGGGAAGTTGGGCAGGCTGAGAGAGTCAGGGGGTAGGGTGCTAGTACTGGAAACCAGATTTATTTCTTAGCCCTAGCGGAGAGAACTTGTGAAAGTTAAAGCTAACGCTGATGAGGTGCTTATCATGTGCCACGCACTGTCCTATATAAAGTGAACTCATGCGGTGAAAAGAGGTTATTTGTTTCATGTGTGTTCTCTGAGGAGGAGGAACAGAGAGAAGGTGAGGATGGAACCAAAGCTTGGTGATTCAAGAAGATAACTTTTAAATGTGTATTTTTCTGATCTTAATTGGTGATTGTATTCCCACTGTGTATACATTAGAGAGACTGAGTTAATTAAATATGACTTCTTGTTGCTGTTGCTTCACATCCTCAGCAGGCAGCTAAAGGCAGAGAGCATGCAGGTGTGGCTCAGGCTGCTCACCTTGGGGTAGCTGATCCTGGGGAAGTGATGTGATACAGAATTTACACAAGTGAGCCTTATAATACCTTATTGAGTGCTTACCCACAGGCCGGTCATCATGGTAAGTGCTTCACGTGCATTACTTTATTTAGCCTTTCGACTACCCTTTGAGAGAGGGAATATTACAACACCAGTCTTAGATGAAGGGCAAGGAGCTCGGTGATACAAGCAAGGACTTGCACCTAGTAAGGTAGGGAAGAGGAGCCCTTGGCCCCCAGGATACTGATGGACTTCCCTTTGCTCCTGCTCAGACTGCTTCTCGGAGGAGTGTCGCTCTGTGATCCAGGAGCAAGCCGCAGCCCTGGGCCTGGCCATGTTTTCTCTCCTGGTGCAGCGCTGCACCGACTTACTGAAGGAATCAGCCAAAGGTAAGCAGATGAGGGGCCCTGACTGGTGGACGTCCCAGCTCCTGGGTCCTGCCCAGACAAGCTCAAAATGCCACACTGCTTTCTCTGCGTCTTCTCCCTCTACTGCAGGCTTCCTTTTGCCCACCTAACTAGTCCCATTTCCTCTATGGCTCTCTTTCCTCCTTGTAGAAAGGAGAGGAGCCCTCTTTCCTCCTCTCTCTCTTTTCACCTTTAATAGTTAGAATTTTCAGTGTACCTCTGAACTACTGCATGTTCCTGCAACTTAAAAAAAAAAAAGAAAGAAAAATGAGTTTCCCTTGGTGTTCATAATCCATGTTTTGGTTTTCCCCTCTATCTGTATGTCCCGGTTTGTCAGATACCTGGTGGGGGCTATAACCACTGTGGACCAGCCATCTCGGTAGACTCACTGGACCAGAGCAGGGGTTCTTTTTAGCCCTTTGAGCAGTGTCCCCTTATCCGTTAAGGCTGCCCTTAGAATTCCAAGCCTGATTGCTGAGCCGTGTAAGGTAGGCCTGAAGGGCATACCTTTCTTTCAGCTTCTGGATTAGTTTTGATGAGTGGTGAGGCCCGTCTGTTGTTCCCCTGCCACATCAGCTTTTTTTTTTTAATTTTTAAATTTAATCTAATTAATTTTTTTATACAGCAGGTTCTTATTAGTTATCCATTTTATGCACATCAGTGTATACATGTCAATCCCAATCTCCCAATTCATCCCACCACCACCACCACCCCCACCTCCACTTTCCCCCCCTTGGTGTCCATATGTTTGTTCCGTACATCTGTGTGTCTATTTCTGCCCTGCAAACTGGTTCATCTGTACCATTTTTCTAGGTTCCACATATATGCGTTAATACACGATATTTGTTTTTCTCTTTCTGACTTACTTCACTCTGTATGACAGTCTCTACATCCATCCAGGTCTCTACGAATGACCCAATTTCGTTCCTTTTTATGGCTCAGTAATATTCCATTGTATATATGTACCACATCTTCTTTATCCATTCGTCTGTCGATGGGCATTTAGATTGCTTCCATGTCCTGGCTATTGTCAATAGTGCTGCAATGAACACTGGGGTGCATGTGTCTCTTTTTTTTATATGTATAAATTATTTATTTTATTTTTGGCTTTTGGCTGTGTTGCATCTTCGTTGCTGTGCACAGGCTTTCTCTAGTTGCGCTGAGCGGGGGCTACTCTTTGTTGTGGTGCGCCGACTCCTCGTTGTGGCTTCTCTTGTTGCGGAGCATGGGCTCTAGGCGCGCAGGCTTCAGTAGTTGTGGCACGTGGGCTCAGTAGTTGTGGCACGTGGGCTCTAGAGCTCAGGCTCAGTAGTTGTGGCGCACAGGCTTAGTTGCTCCGCAGCATGTGGGATCTTCCCGGGCCAGGGCTCGAACCAGTGTCCCTTGCATTGACAGGCAGATTCTTAACCACTGCACCACCAGGGAAGCCCGCATGTGCCTTTTTGAATTATGGTTTTCTCTGGGAATATGCCCAGTAGTGGGATTGCTGGGTCATATGGTAATTCTATTTTTAGTTCTTTTTTTTTTTTTCTTTTTTTGCGGTACGCGGGCCTCTCACCGCTGCGGCCTCTCCCGTTGCAGAGCACAAGCTCCGGACGCGCAGGCTCAGCGGCCATGGCTCACGGGCCCAGCCGCTCCGCGGCATGTGGGATCTTCCCGGACCGGGGCATGAACCTGCGTCCCCTGCATCGGCAGGCGGACTCTCAACCCCCGCGCCACCAGGGAAGCCCTATTTTTAGTTTTTTAAGGAACCTCCATACTGTTCTCCATAGTGGCTGTATCAATTTACATTCCCACCAGCAATGCAAGAGGGTTCCCTTTTCTCCACACTCTCTCCAGCATTTGTTGTTTGTAGATTTTATGATGATGCCCATTCTAACTGGTGTGAGGTGATACCTCATTGTAGTTTTGATTTGCATTTCTGTAATAATTAGTGATGTTGAGCAGCTTTTCATGTGCTTCTTGGCCATCTGTATGTCTTCTTTGGAGAAATGTCTACTTAGGTCTTCTGCCCATTTTTTGATTGGGTTGTTTGTTTTTTTAATATTGAGCTGCATGAGCTGTTTATATATTTTGGAGATTAATCCTTTGTCCGTTGATTCGTTTGCAAATATTTTCTCCCATACTGAGTGTTGTCTTTTTGTCTTGTTTGTAGTTTCCTTTGCTTTGCAAAAGCTTTTAAGTTTCGTTAGGTCCCATTTGTTTATTTTTGTTTTTATTTCCATTACTCTAGGAGGTGGATCAAAAAAGATCTTGCTGTGATTTATGTCCAAGAGTGTTCTTCCTGTGTTTTCCTCTAAGAAGAGTTTTATAGTGTCCGGTCTTACATTTAGGTCTCTAATCCATTTTGAGTTTATTTTTGTGTATGGTGTTAGGGAGTGTTCTAATTTCATTCTTTTACATGGAGCTGTCCAGTTTTCCCAGCACCACTTGAAGAAACGGTCTTTTCTCCACTGTATATCCTTGTCTCCTTTGTCATAGATTAGTTGACCATAGGTGCGTGGGTTTATCTCTGGGCTTTCTATCCTGTTCCATTGATCTATATTTCTGTTTTTGTGCCAGTACCATATTGTCTTGATTACTGTAGCTTTGTAGTATAGTCTGGAGTCAGGCAGTCTGATTCCTCCAGGTCCGTTTTTTTCCCTGAAGACTGCTTTGGCTATTTGGGGTCTTTTGTGTCTCCATACAAATTTTAAGGTTTCTTGTTCTAGTTCTGTAAAAAATGCCACTGGTAGTGTGATAGGGATTGCATTGAATCTGTAGATTGCTTTGGGTAGCATAGTCATTTTCACAATATTGATTCTTAAAATCCAAGAACATGGTATATCTCTCCATCTGTTTGTATCATCTTTGATTTCTTTCATCAGTGTCTTATAGTTTTCTGAGTACAGGTCTTTTACCTCCTCAGGTAGGTTTATTCCTAGGTATTTTATTCTTTTTATTGCAATGGTGAATGGGATTGTTTCCTTAATTTCTCTTTCTGATCTTTCATTGTTGGTGTATAGGAATGCAAGAGATTTCTGTGCATTAATTTTATATCCTGCAACCTTACCAAATTCATTGATTAGCTATAGTAGTTTTCTGGTGGCATCTTTAGGATCTTCTATGTATAGTATCATGTCATCTGCAAACAGTGACAGTTTCACTACTCTTTTCCAATTTGTATTCCTTTTATTTCTTTTTCCTCTCTGATTGCTGTGGCTAGGACTTCCAAAACTATGTTGAATAAGAGTGGTGAGAGTGGACATCCTTGTCTTGTTCCTGATCTTAGAGGAAATGCTTTCAGTTTTTCACCACAGAGGATGACGTTTGCTGTGGGTTTGTCATATATGGCCTTTATTATGTTGAGGTAGGTTCCCTCTGTGCCCACCTTCTGGAGAGTTTTTATCATAAATGGGTATTGAATTTTGTCAAAAGCTTTTTCTACATCTATTGAGATGATCATATGGTTTTTATTCTTCAATTTGTTAATATGGTGTATCACACTGATTGCTTTGCATATATTGAAGAATCCTTGCATCCCTGGGATAAATCCCACTTGATCATGGTGTATGATCCTTTGAATGTGTTGTTGGATTCTGTTTGCTAGTATTTTGTTGAGGATTTCTGCATCTATATTCATCAGTGATCTGTAATTTTCTATTTTTATAGTATCTTTGTCTGGTTTTGGTATCAGGGTGATGGTGGCCTCGTAGAATGAGTTTGGGAGTGTTCCTTGCTCTGCAATTTTTTGGAAGAGTTTGAGAAATATCTGTGTTAGCTCTTCTCTAAATGTTTGATGGAATTCACCTGTGAAGCCATCTAGTCCTGGACTTTTGTTTGTTGGAAGATTTTTAATCACAGTTTCAATTTCATTACTTGTGATTGGTCTGTTCATATTTTCTATTTCTTCCTGGTTCAGTCTTGGAACTTTATACCTTTCTAAGAATTTGTCCATTTCTTCCAGGTTGTCCATTTCACTGGCATAGCGTTGCTTGTAGTAGTCTCTTATGATGCTTTGTATTTCTGTGGTGTCTGTTGTAACTTCTCCTTTTTCATTTCTAATTTTATTGATTTGAGTCCTCTCCCTCTTTTTCTTGATGAGTGTGGCTGAAGGTTTATCAATTTTGTTTATCTTCTCAAAGTACCAGCTTTTAGTTTTATTGATGTCTGCTATTGTTTTCTTTGTTTCTATTTCATTTATCTCTGTTCTGATCTTTATGATTTCTTTCCTTCTACTAACTTCGGGTTTTGTTTGTTCTTCTTTCTCCAGTTCCTTTAGATGTAAGGTTAGATGGTTCATTTGAGATTTTTCTTGTTTCTTGAGATAGGCTTGTATTGGTATAAACTTCCCTCTTAGAACTGCTTTTGCTACATCCCATAGGTTTTGGATTGTCATGTTTTTGTTGTAATTTCTCTCTAGGTATTTTTTGATTTCCTCTGATTTTTTCAGTGATCTCTTGGTTATTTAGTAACGTATTGTTTAGCCTCAATGTGTTTGTGTTTTTTATGTTTTTTTCCCTGTAATTGATTTTTAACCTGATAGCATTGTGGTCGGAAAAGATACTTGATACGATTTCAGTTTTCTTAAATTTACCGAGGCTTGATTTATGACCCAAGATGTGATCTATCCTGGAGAATGTTCTGTGTGCACTTGAGAAGAAAGTGTAATCTGCTGTTTTTGGATGGAATGTCCTATAAATATCTATTAAATCTATCTAGTTTATTGTGTCATTTAAAACTTGTGTTCCCTTATTAATTTTCTGTCTAGATGATCTGTCCATTGGTGGCAGTGAGGTGTTAAAGTCTCCCACTATTATTGTGTTAGTGTTGATTTCCTCTTTTATAGCTGTTAGCAGCTGCCTTATGTATTGAGGTGCTCCTATGTTAGGTGCATGTATTTTTATAATTGTTATATCTTCTTCTTGGATTGATCCCTTGATCATTATGTAGTGTCCTTCTTGTCTCTTGTAACATTCTTTATTTTAAAGTTTATTTTACGAGTCTTGCTACTTCAGCTTCCTTTTGATTTCCATTTGCACGGAATATCTTTTTCCATCCCCTCACTTTCAGTCTGTACATGTCCCTAGGTGTGAAGTGGGTCTCTTGTAGATAGCATATGTATGGGTCTTGTTTTTGTGTCCATTCAGCGAGCCTGTGTCTTTCGGTTGGAGCATTTAATCCATTCACGTTTGAGGTAATTATCAATATGTATGTTCCTATTACCATTTTCTTAATTGTTATGCATTTGTTTTTGTTGGTCCTTTCCTTCTCTTGTGTTTCCCACTTAGAGAAGTTCCTTTAGCATTTGTTGTAGAGCTGGTTTGGTGGTGCTGAATTCTCGTAGCTTTTGCTTGTCTGTAAAGCTTTTGATTTCTCCATTGAATCTGAATGAGATCCTTGCCAGGTAGAGTAATCTTGGTTGTAGGTTCTTCCCTTTCATCACTTTAAATATATCATGCCACTCCCTTCTGGCTTGTAGAGTTTCTGCTGAGAAATCAGCTGTTAACCTTATGGGAGTTCCCTTGTGTGTTATTTGTCGTTTTTCCCTTGTTGCTTTCAATAATTTTTCTTTGTCTTTATTTTTTGTCAATTTGATTACTATGTGTCTCGGCGTGTTTCTCCTTGGGTTTATCCTGCCTGGTACTCTGCGCTTCCTGGACTTGGGTGGCTATTTCCTTTCCCATGTTAGCGAAGTTTTCGACTATAATCTCTTCAAATATTTTCTTGGGTCCTTTCTCTCCCTCTTCTCCTTCTGGGACCCCTATAATGTGAATGTTGTTGCATTTAATGTTGTCCCAGAGGTCTCTTAGGCTGTCTTCATTTCTTTTCATTCTTTTTTCTTTATTCTGTTCTGCAGCAGTGAATTCCACCATTCTGTCTTCCAGGTCACTTATCCGTTCTTCTGCCTCAGTTATTCTGCTATTGATGCTTTCTGGTGTATTTTTCATTTCAGTTATTGTATTGTTCATCTCTGTTTGTTTGTTCTTTAATTCTTCTAGGTCTTCATCTCTTGCATCTTCTTGATCTTTGCCTCCATTCTTTTTCTGAGGTCCTGGATCATCTTCACTGTCATTATTCTTTTTCTGGAAGGTTGCCTATCTCCACTTCATGTAGTTGTTTTTCTGGGGTTTTATCTTGTTCCTTCATCTGGTACGTAGCCCTCTGCCTTTTCATCTTGTCTATCTTTCTATGAATGTGGTTTTCCACAGGCTGCAGGATTGTAGTTCTTGCTTCTGCTGTCTGTCCTCTGTTGGATGAGGCTATCTAAGAGGCTTGTGCAAGCTTCCTGATGGGGGGCACTGGTGGTGGGTAGAGCTGTCTGTTGCTCTGGTGGGCAGAGCTCAGTAAAACTTTAATCCGCTTGTCTGCTGATGGGTGGGGCTGGGTTCCCTCCCTGTTGGTTGTTTGGCCTGAGGCTACCCAGCACTGGAGCCTAACGGCTCTTTGGTGGGCTAATGGCGGACTCTGGGAGGGCTCAACCAAGGAGTACTTCCCAGAAGAACTTCTGCTGCCAGTGTCCTTGTCCCCACGGTGAGCCACCCCCCCCACCCCCGCCTCTGCAGGAGATCCTCCAACACAGGCAGGTAGGTCTGTTTCAGTCTCCTATGGGGTCACTGCTCCTTCCCCTGGGTCCCTATGCACACACTACTTTGTGGGTGCCCTCCAAGAGTGGAGTCTCTGTTTCCCCCAGTTCTGTAGAAGTCCTGCAGTCAAATCCCACTAGCCTTCAAAATCTCATTCTCTAGGAATTCCTTCTCCTGTTGCCAGACCCCCAGGTTGGGAAGCCTGACGTGGGGCTCAGAACCTTCACTCCAGTGGGTGGACTTCTGTGGTATAAGTGTTCTCCAGTTTGTGAGTCACCCGCCCAACCGTTATGGGACTTGATTTTATTGTGATTGTGCCCCTCCTACCATCTCATTTCGGCTTCTCCTTTGTCTTTGGATGTGGGGTATCTTTTTTGGTGAGTTCCAGTGTCTTCCTGTTGATGATTGTTCAGCAGTTAGTTGTGATTCCGGTGCTCTTGCCAGAGGGGGTGAGTGCACGTCCTTCTACCCTGCCGTCTTGAACCCCGCATCAGCTTTTGTGAATGCCTCTAGCCTCCGGGACTGCCTGTTTTTTGGAGGGACGGTAGGGGTAACTATTTGGAAACAATTTCAAATTTATAGAAGAGTTGCAAGAATAATACTAACAGCTCTCTTACATACCCTTCACCCAGATTCCCTAATTGATAACATTTTACCATATTTGCTTTAAGTTCTCTCTCTTTCCACACACACACCTATACCTAATGGTTATTGTTATTTATTTTTAAAATTTATTTATTTAATTTTATTTTTGGCTGTGCTGGATCTTTGTTGCTGTGCGTGGGCTTTCTCTAGTTGTGGCGAACGGGGGCTACTCTTTGTTGTGGTGCACAGGCTTCTTGTTGCAGAGCACGGGCTCTAGGTGTGTGGGCTTTAGTAGTTGCAGCATGCAGGCTCAGTAGTTGTGGCTCACGGGCTCTGGAGGGCCGGCTCAGTAGTCGTGGCTCATGGACTCTGGAGGGCTGGCTCAGTAGTTGTGGCACACGGGCTTAGTTGCTCCGCGGCATGTGGGATCTTCCCGGACCAGGGCTCGAACCCGTGTCCCCTGCATTGGCAGGTGGAATCTTAACCACTGTGCCACCAGGGAAGTCCCTGTTATTTTTTTTTTTATGAACCATTTGATTGTAAGTTACGGACATGGTAGCTTTTTCTCCCCAAATACTTGACTGTGTATTTCCTAGTCATGAGGACATTCTCTTATATCACAGTACTCTTATCACAATCAGGAAGCCAGCATTGATACAGTACTATTATTGAATCTACAGGCCTTATTGAGTTTGTACCAGTTGTCCCAAAAAGAATTTGAAGAAAAAAGTTTCTTTCTGGTCTAGGATACATTCCAAGATCCCACTTTGCATTTAGATGTCATGTCTCTTTAGTCTCCTGCAATCTGGAATGGTTTTTCTGTCTTCCTTTGTCCTTCATGGTCTTAACATTTTTGAAGTGTAGAGGAGATTTACTTTGTAGAACGCCCTAAAATTTGGGTTTCTCTGATATGTCCTCACCATCAAATTCAGGTCGTACAGTTTGGGCATGAACCCTGGTGCCATCTCAGGACTGTGCTGGAGGGAGGCTAAGAGTGGGTGGGGGCAGGGGCTGGAGGCCAGGGTAGCAGCTACAGCCAGGCCACAGGTGGAGCAGAGACAGCTGTCTGCAGGGCGGACCCGGTGCCCTGGTTCTCTCTCTGTCCTGCTTTGCGGAATCCTCTCAGTTGCTGGCACTTGCTCTTCGCCTCTGGGCCCAGCTCTCCTGTGGACTTGGCCTCCCTTCCCTAAGAGCTTGCTGCCGACCCAGTGCCCCAGGCCTCACTCGGGGGCCGCAGCAGGCCTAGGCCCAGTTCTCACCCTTTGCCTCTGCAGCTCAGCTGTCCTCTCCTGAGGAGGAGGAGGATCAAGATGACATCAAGGTGTCTTCCTTCGTCCCCGACCTGAAGGAACTGCTCCCCAGTGTGAAAGTCTGGTCGGACTGGATGCTCGGCTATCCAGACACCTGGAATCCTCCGCCCACATCCCTGGATCTGCCCTCACAGTGAGTCAGCCTTGCCCACCCGTGTGCCCACAGCCCCCATCCCGCAGCCCGCTTGTGTCTGTCTTCCCTCTTCATTTGAACTTGGGGTTTCCCCTTCCCTGACGCCCTCCTCGTCCTCTGACGTATTGGGTTGTTTCTGCCTGTTCTCCAGCCTGTTGCTCCTCCTCTCAGTCTCTCTTTCTCTCACACCATAGCTTGCTCTGTTTCGTTCCTTCCCCTCGATCTTGCTAATTTTTACTGCGAACTGTTCATACTCACCGTCTCGGCAGCTGCCTGCTGAGTCTGGGTGGGTGTCAGTCAGTGTGTGTGAGAGACTTGGTTTCTTTCTCTCCCTTTTAGTCTATCTCTGTGCATCTCTCAGGCTCTTGCTGCTTCTCGTGCTGTCCTGCGCACTCTGTCTCCTTGCCTTCCTCTCACGACGTTGTAGTATGTGGGGAATGGTGAGAGCATGCACCCCTCTCTCCCACTCACTTCGTCCCTGTCCCCGCAGCACATCCCGCCCCCTCTCCCTGTCTCTTTGTGTTGATGTGGGATGTGTTGGTCTGGGGAGTATGTGTGTCTGCTGGGTGTTTCTCTGTAGATCTTTTTGTTTGTCCATATGACATGTGGTAAAATATATATATGTGGCAAAGTTTGCCATCTTACCCATTTTTAAGCATACAGTCAGTGGCATGGTACATTCACGTTGCTGTGCAGCCAGGTAGGGCTATGTCTTGTGTTTGTAGCGATGTGTGAGTTGTAGATCTGCGTGTGCCTGTTTGGGTCTGGTTGTCTATGTGTGTCTGGTTGTGTGTGTCTGAGTGTGAGAGTGTGTGAGTGTGTGTGTGTGTGTGTGTGTGTGTGTGTGTGTGTGTGTGTGTGTGTGTGTCCGTCCCCGGGGATTTGTCTATCGAAGGCTCTTTTTTTTTTTTTGCGGTACGCGGGCCTCTCACTGCTGTGGCCTCTCCCGTTGCGGAGCACAGGCTCCGGACGCGCAGGCTCAGCGGCCATGGCTCACGGGCCCAGCCGCTCCGCAGCATGTGGGATCTTCCCGGACCAGGGCACGAACCCGCGTCCCCTGCATCGGCAGGCGGACTCTCAACCACTGCGCCACCAGGGAAGCCCTATCGAAGGCTCTTTTGGTGTGCCTTTCCATGTCTGTCTATGTATGTGGGTCCATGTGCTGTGTCCATATCTGTGTCTGCGTCTCTGTCTATCCTGGTGTGTGGATCTCTTTACAGGGTTCCTGTGTCCCCGTGAGGAATCTCTTTCACTGTGTGTCTGTCTCCATGTCTCTGTGTTCATATATATGTCTATGTCTGATTCTTGGGCCATGTCAGTCCATGTCTGCTTCGGTCCTGTCCATGTCTCTCTGCGTGTGGCTGTGTCCTGTGGGAGTGTTTGTATATGTTCCTGAATGTCTGTGCCCAGGACTGCCTGTGTCCGTGTCCATATTTGTCTGTGAGTATGTCTCTGTGTGTCAGTCTAGGTCTCTCTGTTGGGGGCAGGGGATTTCTGTATATGTGGATGCAGGGGCTGCCTCGCCTGTGTCTCCCTGCCTGCCTCTGCCTGTCCCTCCTGCCTGTCTCAGCTTGTCTTGGCTTGTCCCTGCCTGCCTCTTTGCTTGACTCTGTTTGTCTCTCTCTGCTGTCTGTGTATCTGTTTCAGGGGTCAGCAAGCTATGGCCCATGAGCTCAGAATGGTTTACATTTTTAAATGGCTGAAAAAATAAAATAAAAAGAGTAAGACTTCATGCCTTGTGAAAAGTGTATGGAAGTCCCGTTTCAGTGTCCGTGAAGTTGTGCTGGAACCCAGCCGTGCTTGCTTGTTTACACTTGTCTATGGCTGCTTTCACACTGCAGCAGTGGAGGTGAGTAGTTGTGACAGAGGC
The DNA here is from genome assembly GCF_949987515.2 of Delphinus delphis. NCBI lineage: Eukaryota > Metazoa > Chordata > Mammalia > Artiodactyla > Delphinidae > Delphinus > Delphinus delphis. Next base: position 47,033,127 of record NC_082701.1, on the reverse strand, counting down.
CGTATGGTCTGCAGAGCCAGAGCTATTTACTCTCTATCCCATTATAGAAAAAGTTTGCCAGCTCCTCATCTATATCCACGTTCCTATGTGTCTTGTTCTTCTGTACGTTAGGGTCACTGTGTGTGTGTTTGTGTTTGCGTAAGAGTGTCCTAATGTGTGTGCACGTAGGTGCCTGTTTCTGGTCAACTCTGTTGACTGTCCGTCTCTCTCCCTCCCTCTCCCTTACTCTTTCTCTCTTCCTATCTGTCTCTCCCTTGGTGTTTCTGTCTCTCTTTCTCTCTGTTTAACTTTTCCTTCTCCCTTTCTCCCCTCCCTCCATTCCTCCCTCCCCCGTCTGCTGTATTGTCTCTGGCAGGTGTAGTGCACTCAGGGTTCCTTCAGGCTCTGTGTTGGGTGTATATGTGTGTGTTTGGGAACAAGCATCCACACCCAGCATCTCATCATTCTTCTCCAGTGCTCTTCCCTGGGAGGGGGAAAATACTGGACGTTGGAGGATGGATACCTAGGATGGTGCCAGTGGCATTTCTAGGGAGTGGGGAGGGGTGCTTCTCTGGGCTGGGGACCAGCCATGTGAGTCTCCCAGACTCATGGGTGACCCACAGAGGGAAGACTGCAGCAGAGATTTCTGGCCAGCAGTTAGACCCTTCTGTGTGGACTATATAGTCTGACTCTTTCCTGCATTTCCTTCGTCCCATTTCTTCCTTGCTCCTCACCCCAGGAAGCACCCCTTGACCATTAAGCCTGCCCTCCCCAGGCAGCTCTAGCTCTGTACCCATGTGAGTGATGCTCACAGCATCAAACAAATCTTTGCAGCTTTCCTGTGAACGCTTCTAGGTTTCAAAAGGCACTCCAGGCTGAGGCCGCGTGAGCCAGGGTTGAGCTTGAGCTGGGGAGCTGTGGACACACAAAGGAACAGACCAATCTGCTGGCTAGGGGGCAGCTGTTTGCCAGCAGTGTTCACTGAAGAGTTAACATGTACAGCCTCAAAGTTTTCAGACCCTTAATCTAAGATGCCGACTAGGCAATTTGCAGTTTTGGAAAGAAACTGACAAGGAAGGGCTCTGCTCTCCAAGTATCTGAAGCCACTGCTTCTGAGCATGTGCAGGGGTCACGGAGTGTTCCTCCCTTCCTCTCGGGGGGTGGGGAGGCAGACCATCTGTCCCTGGAGCTTGGGCCTTCTGGGTCACCCCACCTCACAACCTTAGATATGGTCCACCCAGCCCCTGTTTGCCCATATCCTGGCCATCAGGCCTGCTGACTCTCTTCTGCGACCTGTCTCCCTTTATCCCTCCTCCCTCTCCTGCTCCCTTTGGCTTTTGTTTGGCTGAGGAAATGGAAACCTCACACAGGAAGTGCTGGGCTTCATTTGCTTGAGGTGCTGAATCTGTTTTCTCTGTGGATGCTGGAGCAAATGGCCCATTGCCGGCTCATGCGAGCTGCTGCCCATCTTTGGGCAAGGGCTCAATCTGCAGCTGGGCACGTGGTCCAAGTTACATCCATCCCCAGCTGGGCTTCACCTCCAAGGCTACAGAAAGGCAGAGGGGGTTGGGACACTCGAATCAAATTTGCTTAGTCTTTTCAGACTTTTCTGCACAAGGATAGCAAATCTGACCAAATGATATGTTGAATCTGATTGCTTAGTAAACAAGTTCCTGTAGCTGTAACTTACTTTTTGATGAGTCCAGTTTAGGCTAGAGAAGTCAGTGTGGTAGAAAATGGAGTCCCCTCCTGCACTGCCTCCCTTTGCAATCAGGATCAGCGGCTGGTTGTCTCTGGAATGCAAGTTTAAGTATAAAGGGGGGGCTCTGCCATCCTGGGGCCTGACCACAAGGCATGGTGGTTTGAGGGCTGGTGCCACTGTTGGACAGAACAAACCTGGTCTGACCACCACTGAGGGTCATCCCACCTCATAGCCTTCAGATCCAAACAGTGGAAAGTGGAATAAGAATTTACCTCCCTTCTTTCTAGTTTCTCACGTAACTGCCTAACACTCACCGAGTGAAGCTGTGGTTGAGAGATTGGCAAGGTACGGTAGGTGGTTCTTCTGTAGGTTTCAAAGTGACATCTTATACCCACTGATCTTCCATACTGTGGAGCCTTTTCTTTTAAGGCCATAGGGAATAACATACTCCAGACAGTTCTGTAGATGTCAGAACAGTCATCCCTCTGACACTCTTAAGGTCCTTGTGCTGCTCTTCATTTTGGAGGGTTTAGGAACGCTCTCAAGAGAGTAGGAAGGAAATGGCTTCCACTTAACGCCTCTCCTTTGCATGTTTTCATTGGTCTTCGCCTGCATTTGTTCTCTGCAAAGACAGATTCCTCACTGATCCTATGATAAGGTGACCAGATAGCCTACATGGTAGTTGGCTTCTCCTCCAGAAATTCCCTGCTCCCAAATTGTCTCCTTGACACATTTGGACCCTTGTTTAATCTTGCTCCCTTCATTCTCTTTCTGTCTTTCATTGTGTTACCATCTCTCCTTGCACAGTTAGTCATTTCGAAGCACCTCCACTTTTTCAGGGGAATTGTAAAGCGCATCAGTAGTCTCCTTGGTTCTCTCCCCTTTGCCCATATTCCTCTTCTTTCTGGTCAAGTTTACTTTTCCTAGGCAGTAGCCACTTAGGCACATATGGACCACTTAGAATGATGATGACAGAACTTCACTGACACTGCAGAGTGACAAGGGCAGGATTTCAGGGCTGTTTGTGCCTTCCCACAGCAGTGGCACTTAGTAGGTGTGTGTGCTGGAGTCAGCACGGAAGTACGTTGACTTCCCATTTGTATCTGTTAGGAGTCGTAATAGGATGGCTTTATATCCCAGGAGATTTTGGTGCAGAGGATTGTAGCAGGGTGTGGAAAGGTGCCTCGAGCCACTGTAAAAGGCAGTGTAGAGTGCTTTGGTCTGGTTAGAACAGACCACAGTGTTTGGAGGGGCCGTGTACTTATGGGGGTGGGGGTGGAGTGGGGAGCACAGTTTCTGTGCCAGGCCTCTTGTTAGAGGGGAGGGGCAGCTACTCCCCGCTTTACCAAGTGAGCATGAGGCAAGCTGTGAATGTCAGGTGGTGGAGAGGAGCAGAGCAACAGGCTTCCACGAGCCTAAGCATAGCCCCCTTGCTCCCCAGGACCTTTGGCAAGGCTGGGGCAGTGGGACAACCTACCTCATTGCATAGTCTCTGCTGAAGCCAAATCTTCCCTCATCTTGATCTCTAGTTCTCAGTAAGTGAAAGAGTCAGGGGACTTTGAGAACATCCAAACCTAGCCCAGCTGTGGCAGTTGGTTTATTGCTTTCAGCTGGTACTTGAACCCAGGTCCTGGTCTTGGAGGCTTTCCCAGGTTTAATCCCCAGAGCTTTCTCTGCAGCTGTATGACACTGCGCTGACCCCGAATGAGGATAGGAAAATAGAACCGGTGCCAAGCCAGAGTCTCTTTTTCATTTGGAGTCTGGCTGTCTGCCCATGACCAGGGTTACATAATGGGAAACATAGCTGGGGCTCTGGAGAGCCCGCGTTTCACCAGGCTGCCCAGACCTTCGCATTCTGATGCTATATATCTTCCTAATTGTAGCTCGGATGCATTTATCACACTGTTGGATTGGAGCACTGTTTAAAAAAAAAAAAAACTCCAGAAATTCCTGGACTTGCTGCTTTTCCATGGCTTGTCTTGTATAGTCTACAGAGCATGCTGGAAAGGGCTCGTAGGGAGCCCTCTGAGGTGCCGTCACACAGGGAGACATGGGGATATGGAGGGAGGATGCAGTAAGCTCATTTCCGCAGGGAGCCTACACGTGTTGACCCTGTAGACGAGACAGAAATTCTTGAGTTAAAAAAGCAGCTCATTCACTCGCCCTCATAGGGCAGTTCTGAAATAAGAACTAATCCCAAGTCTAATCGGCACCCCTTCAAGGACGCTTAATACGTCTTCCCAGAAGGGCATTTTGGGAGGTCACTAAGTAATAGTCCATCAGCACTTCCCTGAAGGAAGTGGTGGTGACTGTGGGAAGCCCCTTTGCTACCCTGGCTCCCCACCCAGTCTCCCTGGCTCCGGGTTGGGGCGTCAGCACTATAGCCTGGCACCAGGGGGTTCCTCTTCCTCCAAGTGCTGAGTGTGGGGCACACGTGATCTCTCCCACGGCAGGAGCTGCTGTCCCCTCCCCACTCCTCCCACAGGACTTCTTGTGAGAGGAAGGGGTGTTGGCCCAAGGCTCCAGTCTGACCCCAGCAGGGTACAGCCGCTGACCCCAGGGAGAGTACTTTCCAGCTCTGGGCTGAGGTTATTTGGGTCCAGTGTGTGCTAAACTAAGAAGACGTGTTGGAGTGGTTACAGCTAAAAATTTAGAGAGGCAGGAACCGTGAGAATCCGCACCAGGGAGGCCGCCGAGGGCTCCACTCATGCCGTGGCGATGTCAAGGTCCCCTGGGGGCTGCTCTTTCCCAAACACACAGTGCTGATGGGTTTAACACACCACAGTGATGCGACAGAGGCTATACATCTGAGTGTAGCTTGGGAGAACTGAAGTCAAATAGGCACTGACCTAGAGAGAGGTTGAGGGAGGCACAGTTAGAGGTACTTGAGAAATCCTGGAATAAGGTTACCGTGACCTGTTGTTGGCCATAGGGCTCCAGCTGCACTGCTTAGAACATGAAGTTTGTGTTCTTCGAGTAGTGCAGGGTGACTGAGCTGCAGATTGATTTTGCCCTATTGGGCAGAATTAATTTAGGTTGGGCACTCTTCCAAGGGCCCAGGTTGACTTGTTTGTATAAATTAGGAAGGCAGAAAGGATCTTCTTTAACTGAGTCTTGTATTTTTTAGCCGTCACCTAATAAGCAGCTATTATTCTTGGAGGATGGTATCTTGCTGCCCATGTCTTAACTCCTAGAATAGTGATCCCTGATAACTTTGTCTCCGGTTTATATCATGGTGGCATCTGGAAAATACACTGTAGTTCCTAAATCTCAGAGGGAGCTGCATAGTTCTCCTCCTACCCTCCCCCAGTCTCTGCCCCATTCTGTTGAGCTGCCTAGCCCCGTTACCAGAACCAGATCCTCGGCCTACTGAGAACAGAGTTGGCATGACATCCTGGCTTTCCAAGGAGCTTACTAAGCTATTTCAAACCCAGGTACTATTCTTTTGACTCCACCAGACTTGTTGGATTCAGGTCCATTTCTGTTATTACCTGCTCACTTCCTGCAGTTTTGTCCAGTTGGGTGGGAAGTCCTCCAGGGCAACAGTGGTCTCATGTTGGCCATTGAACCCCACGTGAAGAGTTGTGGGCTATAATATGATGGTCCATAGGCAAACAGGTTTTACAAAGAGGATATTACATATCTTAAGAATATTTCTCTTGCTGTGGCCTTTTGCCTTTCCCCTTTTGTGTTTATAGTTCATGGACTTTCTCTTTTTCAGTTTCTTTGTGCCTAGTTTCTATGCCATCTTAGCTGTATTTCCAGAGCGTCTCACTCCAGAAACCAAAAGACCCAACTCGTTTCCCATCTGTACTACTTCTCTGATCTTCCGTAGCTCCAAAACACAATGCAGGGCTTCTTCTCACTCACCTCTTTCCGGGTTTGTTCTGCAGCTGTGGAGTTTGAATGTTAGTGTTTAAACAAGCTGGTATTACACAGGAAATGGCCACCTCCACAGGCCCCTGCAGGCTTGTAACATGGGGTCATTGTACTTGATATTAATCACCAGTCAGCCTGTTCCCCCAGTAAAAATACGAAGGGGTGTGTGAGGCCTAGTCCTCCTTAGACTTGCCAGAAGGATGGCCTGAGCCCTGGTCGGGCCTTAGTACTCCATTCTCCAAACTGTCTTCCTCCTTCAGTCCCGTCCTCGGATGGAGTTTGCAGAAAAGTTCATTCTTGACCTCTTCCCTATAAAGCTGGCAGATCTGCCTTTCTTTCTGAGTTCTAGGAAAGAGATAGGTTGTTGTGGTATAACTTGCCTCGCATATCTCACACCTTAATCTTTCCGAGCGTGACGTAGTTAAGTAACAGATCGTATGAGAAAACTCCAAAATGGTAGAAACACAGAAACCCACTGGTCCACCTGAGATCAGGACTTCTCAGTTCCTTGGACTGAAGCTGCTTTTCTAATGCTGTTTGCAGAACTAACCCCAGCCTGAAGGTTTAATCTGATTCCCCAAGTCAATATCCCCTCAAACAACCAGCCAACAGTGTGTATATTGGTGCATTTCTGTGAAATGTGTTTCCCTAGTCACCTGGGCTGGCCTGGGCTGCATTGTATCGGCCGGCAGCTGCACTGCACTCAAACTGACAGCTACATTAAACCTTGGAATTCTGAGGCAATAAAAAGTAAATTAACTCTTATTTTTTTCCTTTCCTGGTGGAGTAAGTGAATGCATGTCTGTGGGGAAGTGGGTGAGCCTTGGTCCTGAGTGCATACCTATAACTAGCCACTGCTGGTCTGTCCCAAGCTAGGACCTGGTGTTCAGACTCCAGCCAGAGGTCTGCTTTCCTGGTGTGTGGTGTGTTCTGTGGGGTTGGGCCACCGGGTCACCCTACCACTGCTGATCCCTGCCCACTAGTCACATCACAGCTGCATGAGAGGCTCCCTTGCCACCATTCTGAGAGCCATGAACAGACTCATTGGATGCAGTTTCATGTTCTCTGGCTGCCTTGTGTCTGTTTGGTGGGATTTTTTTGGACTCTGGGAGCTTTCCCAAAGTATGAGTTGGGACCACAACAAGCCAGAGGGACTTGCCCAAGCCTATAGCACCCTAGAGGGTCCATTTAGAACCAAAGTGGCTTGAGAATGTCTGAAAACTCTTGGGGAGTCATTTTCCAGGCATTTCTAGAAGATTGGGAGCTGTTTAAAGTTCCTCTCGGCCACCAGAATTCGACTTTGGGCTCCTTGGCCCAGGCCAACCTTGAATCCTTAGAATCCAAGGACTAGATTGGGGTGAAGGTTGGAAGGCACTCCCAGCTGGGGTGAGGACTAGAGCAGGAAAAGGCGAACTTTTCCCCTTCTCAGACAGGAAACCCTGTGTTCACCCATGGAACTGACCTCTCAGCCCAGAGGCCTGATCGGGGTAAGCTGAGGTGATGTTGCCCAGCTTCCAGGAATCGCCTCATACTTCTGCAAATATCTTAACTTCTGAGTTCAGACATCTCACCTAGTTTTTCAGAGTACCTCTTCCTTTTAGTATTAGTTTCCTGACACTCCCCTCTGCCCCACCCTCTGTGGGGGTCACCGTATGGTCCCTGGGTGTCCAGTCAGCTGTGTTCATGTTCGTGGTGCTCAGTGAGAGAGGAGAGAACTGATGATATGTGAAGTGATCGGGGGCCGTCCCACTGCAATACCAGAAGAAAGTGGCCACTCAGAATCACACACCAGTCTGACGGGATCAGGGCAGAAACGACCCTTCATCGGAGCATTTTGTGTATTCCCTTGGTTCTGCTCAGTCTAGCTTGGCCCTTGGGCCACTTTACATTTCTGAGTTGGGAACTCAGGATACTTCCTATGTCTTTTGGCATCAGCTGCTATCTTACAAATCAATACTAGGGTAGGAACACTCACCCGCTTCATTTTTGCAGTGAGTCTTAAGGTTTTGGCACAAGGTGGGTGGTAATGGGCAAAAGGCAGATGTGGGCAGGGGTCCCTAGTAGTGGCCAGCAGCCGCTGGGAGGAGTCAGTTTTGGTTTATCTGAGCCTTAGGGGACAGGGAGCATGGTAATGAGAACCACATGGTACCACATATTCCTTCGTCTTGGATCCAAGATGGTAGGGGTGGGAGGATGAGAGAGGGATGTGGGGCCTCCCATTGTGGCAGCCGTGGGTAATTTTCTGCTGCCTCTCCCCGGCTGGAGATGCTGCTGCCCTCACCCCCCACCCCCATCTACGTCCTGAAGCAGCCTTGACCTGCACAGCACCAACCGAGGCCCCCAAGCCAAGAATTCAGCTGGGAGACTTTTCACCTTCTTCCTTCTCACTGTCGTCTTTCCTGTTTATTTTCCAAATTGCTGCTCTGCAGCGGAGCAGTGCCTGTTGGCCAGAGCTCACCAGCGCTGTGGGAGCAGACTCAGGCAGTGGGCTCAAGTGGCCAGCAGGGCACTGGGGGAGGAAGCGGGGAGCTGGAAGAGCCTCCCTGTGCGTCTCCCATGGGCAGCGCTAACCTCGGAGGCGGCCCTGAGCAGCCCTATCACATCCGGTGCTTGTCTCTGCAGCCGGGACCGGAGGATAAACTATCAGAGCTGTGGGGCAGTGCATCATTCCTCTTATTATTTTCTTCTCTGCAGATGGGGTCGTGGAAAGTTCAGTTCCTTTTAACCCTCGAAGTTCTGTTTATTCTACAGCTGGTAGCCTGAATGCTGCGTTTCCCATTACATCACAAAGGGGCTCAGGCAGATCTCTGCACTAAAACGTGTTGCAACTGTTTATTTTTTTCCATATTTAAACATTTCTGACAGCCAAGCTCAGCCGGGCCAAAAGATGGAGCTTTGTGAATGAGCCTGGTTGTCGGTGTCTGTGCAGGGAGAGGCTTTAGAAAACTCGTGTCCCTCCGGTGATGCTTCCCAAACATGTTCTTCTTCCTGGGCAAAGCCTGTGAGGCGAGTTACTTGTGCAGTACATGTGTGTTGATTATGTGCCGTCGTATGATTAATGGAGCTGTGTTCCGCCTGGTTCCCAGGACACTCTTGAAAACAAGATGTTTCATTTCATTGCCTTTTCCTAGTGCAGTGATTACAGTAAATAAACCAGGGCAGCCTCCTTCCACCTGGAGCCAGTCAAGGAGTCCCCACACCTCTGTCGCACTTTCTCCCCCAGCATCACCTTCAGTGCCCTGTCCCTTGAATGCCCTCTTCGCTGCCATCTCCCAAAGGCTCCCAGTCTCCAGGAGAAACACATTGCTTGGGTCTGAGGCCCCTCCCTAGCAGATCTGGCTCATGCGCAGTGACTCCTCTGGGAAGATTCCAGGATGTGGCTCGCTCTCACAGCTCTCTTCGCTTCTTGCCTCTTGCCGCTCCACCTCTTGAGCGTAACTGTAAAGCTTTTCTTTGTTCTTCTATGCAGCTCACTCCTTCTAGAGTACAGCTTAGCATCCACAGGGCATTCCCTGTTCCAGAGTCCCTGGTTAAGGCCGTCTTCTGGAAAAGGGAGCCAAGTCTTGTACGGCCCAGGGCCTATGGATTTGGCAAGCCCTGGCTCTGACTGCAGTTTGGCTATTTGAGCTGCGTCCTGTGCAGACAAAAACGAAAGCTCTTCAGGATCGTTAGCACCCATCAAAGCAGGGATATGAACCACAGTAGATGTTTGACAAATGATGGTGACGGAGAAATGAACCTTCTTTTTCTCATTCTGCCCTGGAGTTTGAAATGAGGAGAGCTAGACTTTGGATTTTCGAGATGTGTTAGGTTCAACCAGGACTCGGTGATGTGCAATTAGGAATGAGCAGCCATCCCAGTTTGCCCAGGACTGAGGGGTTTCTGGTGACATGCGACTTTGGGTGCTAACATTGGGACAAATCCCAGGCCAACCAGAACAGCTGGTCACCCTATAGCTAACCTTCCACAGGTGAGGGAGAGGAGAGGGAGAGGGATGGCCAAGGCAGCACTGATACTGGTTTGTCGGCCGAAATGCATGGGAAGCCTTACCCTCCTGGGAAGATCTTGGCAGGCCAGGAATGTGGTTTTTGGTGGGTGTGTTTGATTGTTTTCCTACTTATATGTAGGAAGAGATTTCTGAAGCATTGTGGGGGACTGGGGTGGGAGGTAATAACCACATGACTCTTTGCCTGGTGTAACTGGCCCCTCTGGCTGTGTGGGAAGAGGGGAGGTTGGCACTGTGTTGCTGTCTGTGTGGCATATACTTGGCTGGACAGGAGTAGGGGAATTCTGGGAGCTGCCTCAGGCACTGGTTGTCTTGAGTGTTTGAATAAGTGTCTCAGGCACACTGTCTGGAAAGGTGACAGGACCTGCATTAGGCAACTGATTCTCTTAAGTTCTTTTTCCTTTCTGGTTAGGATTAAAAACTCCCCCTAATCAATTTCAACTTTGCATAGATGGACACACACCCACCAGATTACTGCCACGGGCGCAATTTTGTATCCTAGCGTTTGGGGTTAGATTTCCTGACAGATGCCAGCCGCAGACAGCATAGTGCCACGAGTACCTCCCTGCCCGCAAGTGCTCAGAATACTTTAACTGGTCCCTCTTTAGAGCTGCTCTCCTTTTCTTACCATCTTTCTCACAGGGTTGCTGTGGATGTCTGGTCGATGCTGGCTGATTTCTGTAACATACTGACTGCAGTGAATCAGTCTGAGGTGCCACTGTACAAGGACCCGGACGATGACCTCACCCTCCTTATCCTGGAAGAGGATCGGCTTCTCTCGGGCTTTGTACCCTTGCTGGCTGCCCCTCAGGACCCCTGCTACGTGGAGAAAACCTCGGATAAGGTCAGCCCCAGGCCAAACATCCCTCCCCATTCACCCCTCCTCTTAATTCTCCAGACCTTTTTATTCTTGGGAAGTTTTCTGTGCAAACGGAACATGATTAAGTCATTGAGAAGGGTGTTAAGGGAAAATATCGACCTTTTAGCCGCTGACATCCAGCTCTGCGTCCTGAAAAAAAAAAGCCCTCTCGACTTCCTTTGGTGTGTGTGTGCGCTCACTGGCATGTTGTATATACGATCATTTCCTCACTTGTTTAAATAGTGCAGCTTGTGTTGGCAGTGCTCTCACTCAGCTCCAAATGGTTTGCATCATGCTTAAAGCACCCTCCTTCCTCCCCCCTTTCATCCTTCCCCCCAGCCACAAAACTCTGCACTAGGAAAACAGCCAGGGCTTTTTCCCTTCTCTGAGGAGGAGAGTGATAAATAGGTGACTAGAGAGAAGCAGACACCATGTGTTAACTTACAAAAAAAGCTTTTAGGAGTATGAAGCATTCCCCGCTGCCTGGTTTCTATTTTTCTTCCTCCGAGGACTGTGTTTTAACCTGAACTTTTCCCTCGTCTGTCTGTTTATAGAAAACAAAGCCCATTGCCTGTTGCCCTGGTGGGGACTGTGGAGCTCGTAGTCTCTGCTTAACAGTTGGGTCTGTGGCCAGGTGTGGAGAGTAGAGCAGTCCATTCTGCTTCACACTCCTGTGCAGCGGTTGCTAGGCTGGGGAAGTCGTGCCCACAGACCCTGGGAGCAGGGTCTCCTGTGCCGAGCAGGGGAACTCAGTGACTGACCCCTCTGTGGAGTTGTTAGCATCACATCCCCTAGGGGAGAGCCTTTTGGTGGAGAGTCCACAAGTGGCTTCGCAGAAGAAAGTCTTTTGACCTAGATGAAGTATGTATAGAGGTGTAGGTAGTTGTTTTTTGTTTTTTTTTAATGTCAGATAGTAAAAACTAAATTCTAAGCATAAACTACAAATATGAGAGATTTTATGTTGAATATAAAATTTTTTTAACTCATTCTTAGTGAAAAAAGAATATATGTTCCTTGTAGACAAGTAAAAAGAAGAAAAACGTATCCACAGTCGTTCTACCAACTGGTAACACAACTGTTATTTTTGCTAATTATATACAATCATATTTAACTTATGGTATAAACACACACTTTTTTTTTAACAAAAAAACTGGGGGTCATATTATACATGTTATTTATAATTTGCTTTTTTCATGTAGTATCTTTTAATGTATTCTTATTTGGAATCATTTTTGATGATCACTTAGTATTCTTTTCTGTGCCAAGATTTCTTTTTTTTTTTTTTTTTTTTTTTTTGTGCCAAGATTTCTTTAACCAGTCTTTGCTTTATTGAACCAAGGGACTGTCCTGAATTTTTGAACTACTATAAACAGGTGATTCCTTATAGCAGAATTTTTTTCATATATTCCCTATGGTTACATTTCTAGACATTGACATATCAAAAGCTCATACTCTTTGGGTACATTTAATGGCTAATATTGGGAATGTGAGAACCTTTGTCTCTCAAAAGGAGTACTCATTTTATGCTTTTCCAATGAAAAGTTGGAATAAAATCCTGCTCTTCTAGTCTCAGAAGGGAATAATAATAGGGAGTTGTAGTGTGTGAGGCAGAGGACAGCTAACAAAGTTCAGAATTTGTGGAAGATGTTTGGTTAGAAGAGTTGGAAGAGAAACTGGGTAGCCATGGCTTGGGCCAGGGGAATCCTAGTACATACTGTTTTTCTGTGATCACAGGGTGGTCTTGACACTGGAGGGTGCTTTTGGGAGTTGGCGATGGGGTCAGCTGTCTTTCAGTGCAGAACAAGGAAGGAGTCCTGTCCAGCTTTAGACTTGCTAAGCCCTGTTTTCTCATCAGCTCTCCCAGCTTTAGCGTTAGCATATGATACATGTGTATGGTACAGTATATGGTAGATACAATATGTGACCTGGCAGAAGAACACAGAGCCGGTGATCCATGCCCTCAGCCTGTGGTCGTGAATCACAGGCTGCCCGGGGCAGTCACAGCTCTTTGAGACTAAGGTGGGTCTCCACTTCAAGGACTGTGAAATAGGTGTGCCCAACACAACATCTCCCCCAAACATGGTCTTTCTTCAGTCTTCCCATCTCAGTAAATGGCAGCTTTGACTTTGGGGGTGCTCATGTCAAAATTCTTGGGGTTATTCTTGGCTCCTCTCTTCTTCTCACACCTCCATAACTAATCCGTCAGCAATCCAACTCTTCCTTACCCTCAAAATAAACGCAAATGCAACTCTTTCTTACCACTACACCCAAGTTCAATTCAACAAAATGCCTTCTGACTGGTTTCTCTTATTCCTCCCTCCTCCTACTCTCCAGTCTGTTTTCAACACAGCCACTGGAATGATCTTTTTAAAACATCAATAAGATCATGTCACTTCTTTGTTCACGGTCTGATCCAGCTCCTGCTGCTTTCCTTGTGCCCAGTATGCCCTAGTCACATAGGCGTCCTTGCTGTTCCTCAGACAAGCCACACACTCGTGCCTCAGGGTCTTTGTACTTGCTTTCCTCTTAACCTGGAACACCCCGTCCCCAGATACCTGTGTGGCACTCTCACTGCCTTCTCAATGCCACCTTGTTGGAGAGGTCTTCCCTGGCTACCCTATATAAGATGTTACATGCCATCCTTTTCCTTTTTGTCTGCTTTATTCTCCATGGCAGAGAAGAATAACACCTCTTGAATATCTAGCGTGTATCAGTCCCAGGACGAGGTAATTCTGTCCAGTATTTCATTAAGTCCTCACAATATGCCTGCCAAGTAGGTATTTGTACCTTCATTTTATAAAAGAGACAACTGAGGCTCAAGAGAGGAGTGAAGAATGATGGAAACATAGGAAACATCTCCATGGTTGACCTGGAAGATTAGTATGGATGTGTCCAGAGGGACTTTTTAGGAACTCTTGACCTTTTAGATATCTGAAGAAGATAGACATCTTCTCCAGCTTCTAGTGTTCACTACTAAGAAACGTGAAGTATCTCAAAGACTCTGTAGCAGCAACACGAGCCGTTTCACTGCTGGTGGAGGTTAGTCACCATGTTTGGTCCAGCCTGGGTGCTCACTCAACAGGCATTCACTGAGCGGCCTGTATTACACACCTGCACACACAAGAGAAATCCAGACATACAAGGCAAACACCCTCCTAGTTTGGGAGACAACTTACGGCATATACAAAGATGTGAGAAGCAACCTAAGTTAATTTGAACCTATAGGAGGAACTCTTGAAATTTTGTGGAGTCGGTAGTTTCCCAATGAAGGCATTGCTCAAGGAGCACTGATTTGGCATTAACCTATCACTGTACTTCCCAAGCATGTTCCCCGAAACTCTAGTTTTATAGGTTCTTAATAGTTAGGTGAAAAAAAGAGTTTCACAATCATGTAAGTTAGGGTAACACAATATTAGACAGAATCCATTACTGAAAGGCTTCTTGGAGTTTTCATGTGGTGTACGTTGCGAGGGGGATACCCTTTGCTATCTTTCCCAAACTTGCTTCACCCTTGATCTTTCTGATTTACTGAACATCTTACAGGATTAATATTCTGCCTGAAAGAAACAAACCATGGTAGAAAACCCAGGTATGGGATGAGTAAGAGGTGAGAAAACAGGTTGCTGTTGGGATTATCCAAAAGTAAGATAAAGAGTACAGATTAGGGTAAAAGCAATAGAGTGGAGCTGGTTGCATTTAGAGAGAAACATCACAGATGTTGAAAATTAGAGCCAACTAGGAGAAAGTGATCTTAGGTTCGTTGAGTGGCTGCTCGGCACCTAAATTCAGAGGTTAAGTAGCTTATCCAAGGTTATGTAGCTAAGTGAGGAAATACAGGATTAGAATCCTTGTCTGTATGACTTCAGAACATCATGTTCTTATGAATGGTTTGACATCTAGGATTTGCTTCAAAATAATGTGGGAAGGAAGGTAGACAGGAATGTAGATGGGAAAAAAAAGGCCAAATATTGATCATTATTAAATCTGAATAATGGGTACATGGAGTTTAGTATTCTACTTCTGTATATATATGAAATTTTCCATAAGAAGAAGTTTTAAAGGAATAAATAAATAAAACTCCATGTCCTTTCTGCTGCATTATACTTGAAAAAGTAATCAAACCATAATAAGAATAAATTTAAGATGTTGCGGTCAGTAATCATGTTCCACGCACTGTGCTAAGCTCTTTACACGTATTTCCCCATTGAAACCCCAGTAGCCCTATAGGCAGATAGGAGAAGTGATAAAAAGGAAACTGTTTTAGGAGAAATATGTTAAGTTCATGTTATATGTTAGTCGGTATCAAAAAAGCTTAATTGTCATCTCCAAAATAAATGCATGTGATTGTATAGCTATAGGTGGTACTGAACAAGGATTTATTTAGCGATAGGCTGTGTCTTTCCTTAGGCTCTAAAGTTACCATTTAATGATAAGCAAAACGTTGATGTCATAAATAGATGTAAGCAATCCTCATTCTAGCATCCCCAGGAAGATTAATCCGTGTGATCTTCTTTGTTTTCCTTCCCATATCATCTGATCAAGAACTAAGTGAAGAACTTTCCAACAAGCTAATGCCGGGGCTACCCTTTGGCTTGATTAGGGAATAAATTATAGGTCATATTATATGGTGATGTTACAAGTCTCACGATCACATCCCATTCATTCTTACAGTAATCTTTGCTTTCTATCTGGATGTAGGATCCCAGGAAGCTTTGCCATTAATAAAATATGTAATTGAGGTTAAAGATGAGGTTTAAATTGTCCAACTTTTTTTTTTTTTTTTGGCTGCGTTGGGTCTTTGTTGCTGTGCGCGGGGCTTTCTCTAGTTGCGGCGAGTGGGGACCACTCTTCGTTGCAGTGCACGGGCTTCTCACTGCAGTGGCTTCTCTTGTTGTGGATCACGGGCTCTAGGCGCGCAGGCTTCAGTAGTTGTGGCTCACGGGCTCTAGAGCTCAGGCTCAGTAGTTGTGGCGCGTGGGCTTAGTTGCTCTGCGGCATGTGGGATCTTCCCAGACCAGGGCTCGAACCCACATCCCTTGCATTGGCAGGAGGATTCTTAACCACTGCACCTAAATTGTCCAACTTTTGAAACTAGTGGCTTGTCTGTTTGTTAAATGATATTTTTGGCATGTTTGTTGTGCACATAATTACTCCCAAATATTTTAAATAGAAAATATAGAAAAGCACAAGAAAATAAAAATCACCTACAAACTACCACCTAAAATTAGCTAGTGTTAAGGTTTCATATATGTCCTTTCAGTCTTTTCCCCGCCCCCATGCTTATATGTGTGTACTTATTCTTTTGCTTTCATAAAATTGGGACCATACAGTATATGCTTTGTTCTTGTTTTATGTTTTTTAAACTCCCTTGTTTTTATACACACACACACATACGTATATACATACATACATATATAGTTTGGGGGGAAATGTTGCCTTTGTTTTTTGGTGGTCTGGAAAAATATTAATTTTAAGTGCTACCAGTGACTAATTTTTTGAAAAACATACATAATCTTCCATTCTCAAAGTATCAACATCAAGAGTGAAAGGGGAAAAAAAACCCCAAACAATTGACTATCCCATATTTAAGATGTGAAAATTAGGACTGTTTACAATATGTATTTTCTTTTCACACAGTTGCATTTTGTTTCTAAATTTACAATCGTTATTTAGAATTAATTTTATAGTGTTTTGAGTGTTCAATTTTCACCGTTTTTGTCTTTTTATTCTATGGCTTTCCCATTCTTATGTTCTTTACTTTGATTCATCTGTTATTCAGATGCAACATTGTAGAATTTTTTTCAGCAAAGATAACATGGAGGCTTTTTAAAAATGAAGGTGATTTTTGTGAAATACAGTAGTAATATACACACTCAAGCAAAAGGGTCAAACAGTTCAAAAAAATATATAGTCAAAGTCACCCTCTAGGGATAACCATTGTTAACAATTTGATATTTATCTTTTTAGACCACTTCTATGCCCATTGAAACGTATTTATAAACATATATACATATATGATCAAAATGATAGTGCGATATGCGTTCTCTTCCTTACTTTGTTCTTTTCATTAAACAGTATATCGAGGACATTCTTCATGACTACTTTTTGAACACTTGTGTTTTGAAAGTGTTCTTATTTTGCCCTTGCACATGAATGGCCACTTAGCTTAGGTCAACTTCTTTCCCCTTTAAAACAATAGCTATTATTCCATTGCATTAATGGTTAGGAAAAATTGGAGAAAAGTCTGGTTTTTCTTCCTTTGTAGGTAAACTTTTTTTTTTTTTCATACAGCACGGGTAACTTACAACTCTTTAAATCTTGAATTTCCAGTTGAGGATTTGTTTAGATGTTGGGCTCTGTACTTTAATTTTTCATGGCACATAATGAGCTCTTTAAATAAGCAGATGCAGTTCTATCTTTAGATCAGAAAAGTTTTCATCTCCCGTGTCTTTGATTGCTAATGTTTGTTCTTTTCTTCAGTAATTTCTTTTCTCCTAAAATGTATATTAGACCTTTGTTCTTTGTACTGTACATATTTTTCTGTCATCATTTTAATCCCTTTTTGCTTTGCCTCTAATCTCGGAAGGTTTCTCAAGTTTTTCCTGTCTTTAATTGGTTCAGATTTTTATAGTGCTGATTCTACTCTTTACTGCTTCTAATTCAGTTCTTAAGTCTGCTGTTGCATTATTCGTTGCCTTACGTTATTTCCCTATCTTATCCTGTAATGTTTATATTTTTGCCTGCCTTTTACCAAGGTCTCCTTTATCTGTTTTGTTTTATCATTTATTTTTTAGCATACTTCACAGAGTCTATGATTTTAAAAATCCAGTTGTAAGAGTAAAGCAGATACTGTCTCCTTCAGCTAACATTTCCCCCCCCACGTATTCTCTACTTCTCTCTTTCTTTGCATGCTCTGTTCCCTTTTTTATCTTGCAGACTCTTTTCATAGGCCCCCACTTGTATTTCTACAATCTGATTCTGGCCTTTTATATTTCTTTGAAACAAGAAAGGTTTACTCAGTTCTGATATTTTCTCCACAACAGGTTAGGTAGATTCTCACTGGATGCCTTCTTTACCTACAAATATCATTTAGAATCCCCTTCTCAAGTCTAAAACTGGTTGATATATGTTTGTATTACCAAGTCACCACCCTGAAGCAGCTGGGGAGGAGGCCAGGTGGTGTGCATTCTCAACATATGACTTTATTTTCTACATTTTCTTTCCTGTATATAATGGAGCTACTGTACCAGAATGAGTATCCCATGTCCAGTTTCTGTTTCACATAAATGATATAGCAATTTCTGACCTTCCCGGAGCTGTGGCCTACCATGTCAATAAGAACTTCCACCCTCCGGCCACTTCCCACTTACATTTACTTGGGCCTCTCTGAACTGCTGATTGTGATTGGTACTGATTTGTAGCAGTGAAGTCTTCCAAGCGGTGTTCTGCATCTGCCCCCATACCCTCACATTTTGTGATAGGCAGAATAATGCCCTCCCCTAAAGATGGTCCACATCTTATTCCCCAAAATCTGTTAAATAAGTTACGTTACAAGGCAAGAGGGCCTTTGCAGATGTGTTTAAGTTAAGGATATTGAGACGGGAAGATGACCCCGGGTTATCCAGGTGGTTTAACGTAATCACGAAGATCCTTGCAAGGAGGCAGGGGTGTCAGGGTCAGAAGAGGGAAATGTGGTGATGGAACCAGAAGTCCCAGGGAGAGAGAGAGAGATTTGGAAATAGTATGCTGCTGGCCTTGGAGATGGAGGAAGGGACCATGAGCCAAGGAGTGCAGGTGACCTCTAGACACTAGAAAAGGCAAGGAAACAGATTTTCCCATGGAGCCTCCAGAAAGAGCACAGCCCTGCCAACATCTTGAGTTTAGAACTTCTGATCTCTCAGACTGTAGAGTAATAAATTGTTTTGTTTTAAGTCATTAAATTTGTGGTATTTTGTTACAGCAGCAATAGGAAACTAACTGACCCTTCCAAACTGGAGAATTTTGCCAGGCTTTTCATGGTTTCTTCTCTTGCTGCTTTCTTTTTCTTTTTTAACCTTTTTAATTATGAAATATACGTATGGAAATATGTAAAACAAAAAGACTCATCACAAAGTGA
The DNA here is from genome assembly GCF_949987515.2 of Delphinus delphis. NCBI lineage: Eukaryota > Metazoa > Chordata > Mammalia > Artiodactyla > Delphinidae > Delphinus > Delphinus delphis. Next base: position 47,014,586 of record NC_082701.1, on the reverse strand, counting down.
GCAACTGTATTACCACCAGGCATGTCAAGAAATAGAGATAAGGGTGATTAATTACCAGTTTCATTCAGCTTATGTTGAAGGTTCTAACCAGTACAGTAAGATAAGATAAAGTACTAAAAAGATGATTGGAAAGGGAAAAAAATAAAGCTATCTTTAATTGCAAATAATGTGATTCATATGTAGAAAATAAGGATAAATTATTCAGATTAATAAGTGAGTTTAGCAAAGTTGCTGGATATAAAGTCAGTATACAAAAATCAATTCCACATCTACATACTAACATCAAGCAAAATGAAAATTTTTTTCTTTTAAGTTGCTTTCTTAGGAAGGGAAGCTGTGAATTGGCTCTTAATGACCTGTTTCCAGCTATCATCTATCCATCTGGCAGTAATTCTTTATGGTTTACGGCAGATGGATGGCATTTTCCCATTTAATAGCTATTGACTGCTATGCGTCAGGAGCTATTCTAGATTCCGCGGCCCTTGCTGTGAACACAGTAGACAAAGGAGGCATCATGGGGTGTGGGGGATATACTCTGTGTATTCAGTTTGGTCACTTCATTTGGGATTTTGGAAGTAGAGTTATTTAACTCAGAAATGTATGCTTTTTAAGGTTTTTTTTTTACTATAAAAGTTTTTGTATTACAAAATAGATGTTCATTTAAAGAAATATTAGAAAAATCAATATTAGCAATAAGGAAAATGAAAGATTCCTTGATTTTTCTATCTTCTGTCCTGGCTGGAGAGAAGGATGGACAGATATAAGTGAAGTTTTTTGCTTTTTAACAGAAATAGAATAAAACTGTGTATACTGTTTTGTAATCTACCTTGTTCACTTAGCAATGAATATATCCTGAATATATTTCCATGTTCACTCACAGTGTGAATTTTAATGGCTGCATTATATTAACATGTATGGGCATACCATAATATTTTTAGTCCTTAATCATTAGGCATTTTAGAAAGTTACTGACTTTTCACTTTTATAAATGATGCCATCTCAGGGAATCTTTACATATCTATTTTATCAGTTCGTAAGGCAGATTTTTGAGTGGAATTACTAGGTCAAAGAGGGTATGCAGGTTTTTAAGCCTTTTGATAGTTAATGCCAAATTGCCCTCCCGAAAAAGTTATAGCTGTTTAAACTGCAGAATATCATATCTGTTATCTATCATCCTCACTAATCATGAATAGTTTGACTTTTTTGTAACTTTGCCAAAGATGGGCAAAAAACTGGCATCTCATTGTTTTGATTTTCATACTTTGATTACTGATAAGGTTGACTTTTTTTAAGTATTATGCTTACTAATTATATGTATGGGTGACACATTTTATAAATTACCTTATGTTCTTTGCCTCTTTTACCATTAGAATGCTTATCCATTTTTTTCTTAATGATTTGTAAACACTTTTTATGAATAACTTTTGAACTTTCTTTGGTTACCCTTGTACAAGAGGTGTTTTATTTTTATACTGAATGAGATAAGAACTTTTGGAAACTTGGAAGGGAGAGCACTCTATTTTTTAGGCAATAAGACATGTATGTTCCTTCGTCACACCATGCTGGATAAGATCTTTTGTTTTCAACTTCTGAATTAGTTTCTCCTTCTTGCACTTCCCTCTCTATCAGTCTGTAGATATCTAAGGAAAAACTGTTTCCAGCCAGATATTTAGAAATGAACTATAAGCTGTATTTATTTCCTTCTCTATTTTGCCTGTTTAATCAAAGGAGCCTTTGATATTGGTATAAACTTAGTAAAAGATACACAGTGTTTTGAAAAGTCCTCTGGTTTTATATCTCAAAAAATACTCTTTTTTTTTTCTTTTCTTTTTGCTTCTTCTCACTTTAGGTGCAGAAATACTTTGATGGGCCACTTTGTTTGATGACTCATTTCACCAGTGGCCCTTTGGCACTGATCATTTGTATTGTATATTTCTCTCTGTCTACTCATTGTTGCCCTCCCTCACCTTTTTTGTGTGCTGTCTCTCACCTCTTTACTAATTGTATATAAATTTTATAGAATTGCTAATTACCACTTCCATTTACTTCAGTCCCTTCAGATTATATCAGTTACTGCCTAATTTATCAATCTGATTCCCCAAACGGGCACTGTTGACTCAGTCACCTTAGGCCCATGCTATGGATAGTTCAAGGACTAGGTGTTCTTTTTATTGTAGGATATTGATTCTCACACTTAGCATTCATCAAAACCACCTGGAGGGCTTGTTAAACTTGCTCGGCCCCATCCCCAAGAGTTTCTGATTAGTTAGGAGAAGGAGAGACTGAAAATTGGATTTCTAATAGGTTCCCAGGTGATGCCAATGGTCTGGGTTTCACACTCCAAGAACTACTGTGTTTTAGGAATTTGGTGGCTGTTGCGGCCATTAGGCAAAGATTTTGGTCGAGGTAAAAATATCATCTCTGGTATAAGTAGGCTTCCTAATTCTATCTTTAACTCTGGAATGTAGAGCATATTACCTGACAGTTCATATACTTTGCCTTCCTGTTGCCATATAGTTTTCTGAGGTCTTCAGAAGTTATATTCAGAATGCTAGAAATACATTTATCCTGAATATGTATGAAAAGTCACATGTCTGGCTCTCCTTTCCCAAGAGGACCCAGAGCAAAACAGCTGACTTTTAGTGAGTGCTTATCACGTGCTAGGCACTGGATTATTTTGGTTTGTCTTTTGTTTGTTTGTTAATTGAAGTATAGTTGATTTACAATGTAGTGTTAGATTCTGGTGGCTAGGCACTGTTTTAATGCTTTATATTATTTCATTTAAGTTTCACAAAAGCCCTACGGGACTTTGACTATTAGGAAGAACTTGCCCAGGCTGACACAGCTAAGAATTAAGGAATCAAATCCAAGTCTAGGACACACACACTTTTTCTTAAATTTATTTATTTATTTATGCTTGCACTGGGTCTTCGTTGCTGCGTGCGGGCTTTTTTCTAGGCTTCATGGCATGTGGGACCTTCCCAGACCAGGGATCGAACCCGTGACCCCTGCATTAGCAGGTGGATTCTTAACCACTGCGCCACCAGGGGAGCCCCTAGGGCACACACTCTTAATTGAATATAAGTACAGTAGTAGAGTGGTTGAACAAACACACTGCCCAGTACATACTTCCCGTTCTCTTCTCAACTTTGACAGTTCTTCTGTTTTCACTGGGAGCTTGATTCCTCACCAGGAGCTTGGGAACTATTGATCTGGTTTAGGGAGATCATCTGATCTCCCATAATAGTTCCTGAGGATGAACAAAGAAGTAAAAGTTCATATGAGGGGAATGGGTGCTCAGATTGAATTTTCCTGCTGCTTTCTCTCTGGGTTGGATGGTCTTCAAATCTTTGAATGCCTTGGGTCCAAAGATACCTGAGTGTGTAGAATATGAATCTTTGAAAAGACAACTTGATTTATTTTTTGGCAAACCCTTGAGACTGCTCTAAGAGGCACTGAATATATGCACTGGATGAGCTACGCTGTTTTGGAAGTGTATTCAAGGGCAAAAAAAATCTAAGAGTAGGGGCTTCCCTGGTGGTGCAGTGCTTGAGAATCTGCCTGCCCGCTCAGGGGACACGGGTTCGAGCCCTGGTCCGGGAAGATCCCACATGCCACGGAGTAACTAACCCGTGCGCCACAACTACTGAGCCCACGTGCTGCAACTACTGAAGCCCATGCGCCTAGAGCCCCTGCTCTGCAACAAGAGAAGCCACCGCAGTGAGAAGCTCATGCACCACAACATAGAGTAGCCTCCTCTCACCGCAACTAGAGAAAGCCCACACACAGCAACGAAGACCCAACACAGCCAAAAAAAAAAAAAAAAAAAATCTAAGAGTAGTGGTAGTGCAACCTCTAAGGACCAGAAGATCAAGACAGTGCCCTGGATTCCAAGCTTTGCAGGCAGGATTGCTTACAGATGAACAGTGACGCTTAGAGTTGGCTGATGGGGATAACTCACGCATAAAAACCTGAAAGTCAGCGGTGTAAGTATGCCTGCCTATCTACATACATCCACAGAAGTAATCTTCGGCTCAAGACTTAATAAATATGGGCTACAGTGAAAAATTAAAATTGAAATTGATGAAGGAAAGATGTATGATACTTAGAGAAAAATCCTCGATATTGACATAAACTTCTGCCTCAGAACTTCCTGTCCCACCCTTTTTAATTTTCTTTACTAATGTAGTCCTTCATATCTGTAAAATAATATGTATTTTTACTTCATAATTTTAGATATGTGAAGAAAATAATTTTATTTAAAGTTCATACCTTCACTTTTATTAATTTATTGATACGTAACCTACATACAACGAAATCATACATATGAATGCACTGATGTATGTATGCACCTGTGTAAGGACCACCCCAATCAAGATACAAAATATTTCCATCTCCCCCAGATATTCCCAAATGCCTCTTTGCAGTTAATCTCCCTCATCCACTCCCCACCCCCGGCAAGCAGGCATCTATTTATTCTCATTATAGATTAGTTTTATATGTTCTAGAATTTCACATAAGTGGAATCATACATTTATGTTTTGTTCTTCCACTCAGCATAATTTCTGTGAGATTGATCCATGTTGTTATGTTTTTCCAGCAGTTCATTACCTTTTAGTAATTAATAGTATTCCATCGTATGGATATATCTCAGTCTGTTTATGCATCCACTTGATCATGGCCATTTGGGTTGTTTATATCTTTTAGGTGTTCTGAATAAAGATGCTGTAAACATTAATGTACAGTCTTTTGTGGACAAATGTTTTCATTTCTTTGGGGTAAATTGCTAGAAATAGAATTTTCAGTTATATGATAATTATATGTCTGACTTTAAGGAAACTACCAAACTATTTTCCAAAGTGATTGCACCGTTATACTCCCACTAGCATTGTATGAGAGTTCCAGTTGCTTCACATCTTTGCCAATATTTGGTATTTCTAGTTTTTATGATTTTAGCCATTCTAGTGTATCTCATTTTAATTTTAATTGGCATTTTCCTAACTAATAATGAGCATCTTTTCGTGTGTTTATCAGCAATTCATAGATCCTCATTTGGGAAGTGTCCAAATCTGTTGCCCATTTTTAATTAATTTATTTTTATTAAAAAATTTTACTTTATTTTAATTTAATTAATTATTTATTTTGGTTGAACCAGGCCTTAGTTGTGGCCAGCAGGCTCCTTAGTTGCAGCTCACTGGCTCCTTTAGTTGTGGCACGTGTTCTCCTTAGTTGCAGCTCGCAGACTCCTTAGTTGTGGCATGCGAACTCTTAGTTGCGGCATGCATGTGGGATCTAGCTCCCTGACCAAGGATCGAACCCACATCTCCTGCATTGGAAGGCGGATTCTTAACCACTGTGCCACTGGGGAAGTCCCGCCCATTTAAAAAATTGTTTTCTAATAGAGTTGTAAAACTTCTTTATATATTCTGGACAAAAATCCTTGTGAGATTTTGTCCTGTGAATATTTTCTCTCAGTGTGGCTGGCTTTTTTTTTTTTTTTTAACAGAATCTGGAAGAACAAAAGTATTTAATTTTGATGAAGTTCAGTTTTTCAGAATTTCTCTTTATGGTTAGTGCCTTTTCTGTTTTAAGAAGTCTTTGCTTTTGTCATCTTAATTATACCCCTTTTAATTTTTTCCCCCCCAGTGGTTGTTCTAGGGCTAACAATTTGCATCTTTAGCTTTCCAGAAGATATTTAAGGTCAGTATTGTACTTTTTTACACTTCACACCTTATGCTTCCTGTTTCCTGCTTCACAATTTACAGATGTAATAACCTTAAAACAGCATAATTCCATTTACCGTTCCCTCTTGTTTTGCGCAGTTGTCTTCCCTTTTACTTATCATGTTATAAATCCTATCATACCATGTTATTATTTCTACTTGAACAGTTAGTTGCCTTGAAGTAAATTACAAACAAAAAGAAAACATAGACTTTTATATTAATCTACTTATTTAATGGTGCTCTTCGTTCTTTTTAGTAGATCCAAGTTTCCATCTGGTATCATTTCTCTTGAGCCTACAGGACATAAGCAGGTAGGCTGGTAACAAATTCCCATAGCCTTTCTTTATCTTAAAATGTCTCTATTTCTTTTTTTCTTTTTTTTAATCTTTGTTTTTGAAGGTTTTTTTTTTTTTAACTGAATAGAGTTCTAGATTGAAGCTTTTTCTTTCATCATCTTCAAGATGTACTTCTTCTATTACCTGATACCCATTGTTTTCTCATGAGAAATCAACATTCTTTTGCCTCCCTATGTAATGCATCTTTTTGGAGAGCTGCTTTGAATATTTTCTTTTTATCTTTTGTTTTCAGAAGTTTAATTGGGATGTGCATAGGTGTAGTTCTTTTTACATTTATCCTACTTGATGTTCACTGATCCTCTCAGAGCTATAAGTTGCTGTTTTTTAATCAAACTTGGAGTGTCTTTCAGACATTTTTTTCTTACCCCAAATACCCTCTCTTCTCTTCCCAGAATTCGAATTATGTGTATGTTAAACATTTTTGTATAATCTCACAGATGTGTGAAGTTCCATTTATCCTCAGTGATTTTTCTCTCTAGTCTTCAGATTACTTACTTTCTATGGTCTGTCTTCAAGTTTACTGATTCTTTCTTCTGCCGTTTTCAATACACTATTAAATTTATCCAGTGAACCTTTAAATTTAATTATTTCTTTTCAGTTCAAGAATTTCTACTTAGTTCATTTCCCTAATTTCCTTTTCTCTACTGACATTTCCTATTTGTTTACTCATTAAGACCATATTTTCCTTTAATTCTTTGAACATCTATCCCATTAATATTTTGGACATATTTATTAAAATAGCTGTTTTAAAGTGTTTGCCTGCCAAATTCAACATCTGGGCCATCTCACATTTGATTTCTATTGAATATGGATTGCATTTTACTGTTTCTTTGTGTCTAGTGATTTTCGTTCAAAATCACTGGACCTTGTGGATAATTTGTTAAAAGAGATTCTGGACCTTGTTACCTTCCTTTTTTTTTTTTTTTTTTTTTTTTTTTTAACTTTAACAGGCAGTTATATTGGTGCTTGATCATCTTGGATTTGCGTAGGCTTGGCTTTTACACATTATTAGTGCAGCTATGTAGAAACCTAGGATGTTTCCCAAGCCCCAGTAACTTGGTAATAGTCGATTTCCAAGCCCCGACTCCCCTGCGGATTGTCTTAGGCACAATTAATGCAGATTCAGATTAGGTCTAACTCTAGGGTGTGGCCTCTCTGGAGTCTCAAATGGTTGTCAAAGATGTTAACAAGGTATTAAAATCTCTTCACTCTGGCAGTGTTGGAACTTCAACTCCCTCATCCCTAGGCAGTGTTCTTCCCCTAGCATTGCTGGACCTCTGATCGCTCTCTTTTCCACTCTTAACTCTGTAGCAGCTGCCATCTGGTAAGTTCTGGTCATCTTGGCCTGCATATGTACAGTCTAGCCTTCACCTACTTGTGAGCTGAGGATTCTCACATGTACTTCGTGCCCTTTCTTTGCACAACTTCTTTCTGTTCATTTCCTTACTCGCAGATTCAGCCCCTTCAGCTGCCTCAGATTCTGTTCTCTGTCTCCTTAGCTCAACAGGATCACCATAATATCCTTGGGATTCAGCTTTCTGTGTCAAAGTTGCAAAGTTATCCCTAAGCAGAGGACGGAGTGATTACAGGCTCATTTCATGAGTTACTGTTCTCTCAGGGATCACTGTCCTGCACTGCCTGTTGGGCACTGCCTAAAAACAGTTGCCTTATATAAAAACAGTTGCCTTACCATCGTAGTCAGAAAAAGAAGGTGGACTGTCTACTTTTTAATTATAAAAGTAATTCATGCTCTCTGCAATAATATTAAAATAATAGAGAACTATAGAAAATAAGAATACAAGTCCCCCCTCCCTTCCAAAGATGATTGCTGTTAACAGTTTGGTAACCAAGTATTAATTTTTCTGATAAATTTCAAATTTCAAATGCCACGTATACATTGCCTTTTCTTTCTTTTTTTTTTTTTTTGCTTAATATACCTTGGAACTGTTTCTAAATCATAACATATAAATCCACACTGTTCTTCAAGTTGCATCATGTTTCATTGTATAGGTATAATTTATCCATCTGTCTTTCAGATGATACTTATGTCCAATTTTTGTTATTACAAACAGTGCTGAAGTGAACTTCCTTGTGCTTAAATCTCTGTATGCTTACAGGACTGTTTCTGTGGAATAGATTCCTACAAGTGGAATTGCTTTGTCAAAAATATACATGTTTACTGCTTTGACAAATACTGCCAAATTGCCCTTCAAAATGATCATACCAGTTTACACTCCCATTCACAGTATACAAGTTGTTTCTTCATAGTCTCAGCAGTACTGTTTATTATTATATTTTCAATTTCTGCTAATCTTCTAGGTTTAAAAAAGTATCTCGCTTTAACTGGTATGTGTTTGCTAGTGGAATAAAGAATCTTTCTGTATATGCATTGCATGTTTATATTTCTTCCTCTCTGACTTGCACATATATATATTTACGGCCTTGTCCATTTTTGTGCTTTTTTATTATACTTTTTGATATGTAGGAGTTCTTAATACACTATAGGTAGTTTTATATGTTGCAGTATTTTCTCCTGGTTTGCAGCTTGTTTTATAATCTTGTTTACATTTTTTACAATGTATGACTTAAAGTTTTTATAGAGTCAGATCTGTCTGTCTTTTCCTCTGTGACCTCTGGGTTTTCTTGTTATGCTTTCTTCATCTTGGTACACACCTGTTACTGTTCTTGTTAACTGTTTAACATGACCTGAAAAGAAAGGTTTGTGCTTAGCAAGATGCACTGTGATCTCCCCAGGCCTCTATTGGAAGTTTGGCTGTATAATAGGAACCGCCACTTTTAACTGCTCCAAATATTCCAGAATTGCAGTCATTCAGAACAAAGGCTTTTGAAGGTTTGATGTTTGTGTGGACAATTTTTTTGTGATATCATTATTGTCAGTGACAGGAAAAATGACTCTTTAGCTGCCTAAGAAAAAAATCCAAATGTTTCTTAACTACCAGTAAACTCAGAAATAACCAGATGAAATAATGTAAAACCTCACTTGTAGTGAATGCTTATCTAGCAATAGTTGGTTTTTTTTTTTATTTGGGGTTTTTTTTTTTTTTTGCTCAGGGACACAGCCCCCTCTAAAGTGAAGAAGAGAAAAATGAGAAACTGTTCTTAATTCTAGAGTGCAGTGGAAAACGTGGTTTTCATATGTGCAGCAAAAAGCTTTGGAAGGTTGGAATTGCACAATGAGTGTAGGTTGAGCAATTGCTTAACAAGGCATCCACATTGGAGGGGTTGTCCTTTGCTCTTGTGCAATTAGGGAACTCCAGAGCTGCCTGAATAGGGGATTTCCTTTTCTTTCTTACATGCCATTTAAAAATTTTACTTTTTCCCTCCTTTTCAGTGTTCTTTTTATTTTATTCTCTCAAATTCTTATTTGTGGGGTTTTCTTCCTGTTTTTTTGATGTTGTTGTTTTTGGGTTTTGGTTTGTTTGTTTGTTTTGTTTTTTAGGGAAGAGATTAATTAGCCAGACATTCACATGTCCCTCCCTCTGTGACTGTGACTAGAAGTAAGCCTGGGCCTGATTCTGCAGATGGTGGGAGGATGCTTACTGATGGCTTAAGGATTTCTAGTTCAGCTCCTTCTCACAGTTGCCATACTCAGCTGGTTCTGAGTATTTGAAATATGGATTACTGATCAGCCAGCATTCCTTGATTCCTTAGTACTAGAATCTTGCAGACTTTGTAATGAGTTTTCAGGGTTTTTGCCTGCTTTGCTTTTAATGGTGACTGACACCTCCTGATGATGATCAGCTGCAGCCTTTACTAGACAGTAAAGCCAAACTTTAAGCTTGAAAGCATAGGAGCCAACCAATAAGAGCCAGAGATGTATGAGACTCGTTTCTCTCTTGGCAAAAGTAAAGCCCTTGTTTTCTCCCTTCTTCCCTTTAGCCTACATCAGCCACACTCATGTTAGATGGTACTTAGTGAGCGTGCTCCGTATTCTGATTTTCTTCCCCCCCCCCCTTACCTTTGTGCTGGGGGTATTGGAATCTCTTCACTCTCAACTTTGCTGTGTTCCAGAGGACCAGGAGAGGTAGTTGGGTCAGAGTGCCAGAGAAGCAGAAGTTAAGTATGTGGATTTCGTAGCCGCATGTATGAGTGTTTGTGGGGCAGGGAACTTCTAATGGAAAACATTTGTGTTGCATCGAAAACAGAGCGAGGCCTGGTTAGAGTCTGTCTGCTCTGTCAGTCTGTTCCCTACCAGCACTAGTCATTGTTCTCCTGGGAGTCTCAGGCGTATTGTGGTTTCTTCTGCTCTCGCTAGTCCCTAATCTTGCCAGAGTTTTTGTGTCACGGGTGGCCCCATTCGCAGTTTGGAGTGAGACTGCAAGGGTGGTGACTAATGGCTTTGAAGGTACTCAAGCCCACATAGTGGCTTGGAGACCCTTTTTAGGGTGACCCTGAGGAGAGGGAAGGGTCTCCAGCGCAGACAGTGGGATAAGCATGCTTAGACTCATACAGACACCTTTTTAGTCCCTGCTCTTACTGCCAGCAAAGCACAAACCAGAAGAATGGAGACCGGAGGCAAAGGCTTGCTGTTTGGGCTTGCCATTTCATTTGTAAATCCTCGTAAGGGATGCACCTGGGAGCCTCTGACAGGCTGATGTCAATCAGGTTGTGTGGCTGGATCCCCTTTGGGAAATACAGAAGAGAAAGTGCTAATTTCCCTGAGGATAGTGTCACTCCAAGATCAGGAGGGACCTGTAACTTGAGCTGTTTCTTTTTTTCCCCTCCAGACCCTCTGAAATTCACATTTGTTCATCATTTTTTAAAAAGAAAGAAAACAATAAAAAAGCAGCAGCTCAGAGTTTTCTGGGTCCCCAAGAAGGCACTTCACCAATGTGGTTTTCACATTTTCAGGTTTTTGGCTGGTGAATAAGATTGAGCAGAAATGCTCCTTCCCCTGATAACAATACATTCAGATGCAGGATCAGGAGCGTGTGGATTAAAACCAGACGGTGGATGATTAATATTTTTGCTTATAGAGGTAGACATGGCAGCTTCCTCCATTTAAATGAAAAAGCCCTTTCTCTGCATTTGTATGTGTGCATATGCTTACATGCCTGTGCTCTTCGAAGGTGGGAGCTAAGAGAGTCTAGCTTAGTTACTGTTTCCAAGTACCATTTCCTTCCTCTCGCCTGAAGCACCCAAGAAGTACTAAGGATTAAGCTGTGAAGCAGAGGTGTGAAGGTAAGCCACTAAAATGAAAGTGGGAATATGTTCTCTTCTTCAGCCTAACTGCTTTCACAGCTTTCCAGGTACTGCTGTAACACACACCTTTATCCACTCGACCTTCTCACTCCCTGTGGTCCTATGACCACATTATAATAAGAGGTATAATACATTTTTTTAACATCTTTATTGGAGTATAATTGCTTTACAATGGTGTGTTAGTTTCTGCTTTATAACAAAGTGAATCAGCTATTCGTATACATATATCCCCATATCCCCTCCCTCTTGCGTCTCCCTCCCACCCTCCCTATCCCACCCCTCTAGGTGGTCACAAAGCACCGATCTCCCTGTGCTATGCGGCTGCTTCCCACTAGCTATCTATTTCACATTTGATAGTATGTATATGTCCATGCCACTCTCTCACTTCATCCCAGCTTACCCTTAAGACGTATAATCTTTCTTTCAAAATATTGCACCTTTGGAGATGCCCATAATTTCATTATTAAATCATAATGCTATAAAAAGAAACTTTATTATTACAGGTGTACTTTAAGTTTTTTAACTTCACTCACTGACAACAAGACAAAGATTTCTTGCGAATACTTGAATTATACCTTGGCAGGTGTTTACTATTTTAGAAAATATATTTGGGGATTTATTTTTATGAGGTTCTGTGCTCGTTAACCCATTTAGGCCAAGAGACCTCCAGTTAGCTTAAACCTCTGATTTCCCCCATGATTTTTAAACTTGTATACACTTTGCCCTTTGTAGAAACAGAGACCTCTGCCCAAATGAAACAGGAAATGAAAAGGGAGGAGGAAAACCAAGCTGGGACTTGGTATCTTTTTATCTGCATATGGAAGATTGCATTATCTCCATAGCAGTGAAAAGTTTTGGGGACAAAGGGTATAAAGTTCCTTTTATTCCAACAGAAATACAGGTCTATTTTAATGTTGCCTCCAACTTAGGGTGAAAATGGGCTCCGTGTCAACGCTGTCACACTCTAGTTATATTGCATCCCCCAGGTAACACCACTTACAGAATGGAGTGGTATTCCTGAAGTTCATCCCCTTCCCCAGAGACCAAGATTTGTTTGTTTACATACGTTAAAATCCACTCTTTGTTATACAGTTTTGACAAACACACAGTCATGTAACCACCACTACAATTAAGATGTAGAGCGTTTTTATCACCCCCAAAATACTCCCTCATGCAACCAACTTCTCCCTGACTCCCAGTGCCTGGCAGCCTCTGATCTGTTTTACTTTCTAAGACTGCCTTTTCCAGAATGTCATATTTATTTATTTAAATCTGTTTATTTATTTTTTTAATTAATTTATTTTAATTTGTTTATTTTTGGCTGCACTGGGTTTTCGTTGCTGCGCGCAGGCTTTCTCTAGTTGCGGCGAGCAGGGGCTACTCTTGGTTACGGTGCACGGGCTTCTCATTGTGATGTCTTCTTCTGTTGTGGAGCACAGGCTCTAGGCACGTGGGCTTCAGTAGTTGCAGCACGCAGGCTCAGTAGTTGTGGCTCACGGGCTCTAGAGTACAGGCTCAGTAGTTGGGGCACACGGGCTTAGTTGCTCCGCGGCATGTGGGATCTTCCTGGACCAGGGCTCAAACCCTTGTCCCCTGCATTGGCAGGCAGATTCTTAACCACTGCACCACCAGGGAAGCCCCAGAATGTCATATTTAAAAGCCATATAGTAATTAGCTTTTTAAGTTTGGCTTCAGTCACGTAGCATCATGCATTTGAGATTTATCCATATTATTGCCTGTATCAGTAATTCATTTTTGTTGTTGCAGAGTAGGATTCCATTGTATGGATATACCACAATTTGTTTTTCCATTTACCAGCTGATGAACATTTGGATTGTTTGCAGGTTTTGGTAATTATGGATAGAACTGCTACAAACATTCCTGTATAGATTTTTATGTGAACTTGAGTTTTCATTTTTCTTGGGTAAATACTTAGGAATGAATGGATGGGTCATTTGGTAAGCATAGGTTTAACTTTGTTAGAAATTGCCAAACTCTTTGCCAGAGTGGCTGTACCATTTTGTATTCCCACCAGCAACATATGAGAATTCCAGTTGCTCCACATCCTTGCCAGCAGCTGGTACTGCAGTTTTGTTTTTTTAAGTCATTCCAACAGGTATCCCATTGCAGTTTTAATTTGCATTTCTCTAATGGCTAATGATATTCAGCATCTTTTCATGTGCTTGGTAAAGTGTCTTCAAATCTTTTGTCTATTTATAAATTGGAATGTTTGTTTTCTTACCGAGTTGTTTTTTTGTTTGTTTGTTTTTAAATTTATTTTTGGCTGCTTTGCATTTTCTTTGCTGCGCGTGGGCTTTCTCTAGTTGTGGTGAGTGGGGGCTACTCTTCATTGCGGTGCGTGGACTTCTCATTGCAGTGGATTCTCTTGTTGCAGAGCACGGGCTCTAGGTGCACGGGTTTCAGTAGTTGCGGCACACGGGCTCAGTAGTCGTGGCTCGCGGGCTCTAGAGCGCAGGCTCAGTAGTTGTGGTGCACGGGCTTAGTTGCTCCACGGCACGTGGGATCTTCCGGGACCAGGGCTCGAACCCATGTCCCCTGTCCCCTGCATTGGCGGGCGGATTCTTTCACCACTGCGCCACCAGGGAAGTCCCTTCTTACTGAATTTTGAGAGGTCTTTATGTATTTTCATTGCAAGTCCTTTGTCAGATATATATGTGTTGCACATATTTTCTCTCAGCCTGTGGCTTGTCTTTTCACTTCAGAGACTAAGGTTTGACTGATTAAATGCTGAGCGCTAGAGGTTTCAGGCTCTCTTGGTAGAAGAAAGTAAGGAAATTGAGACCTTAGTCAGCAGAATGATGTGAGGACCACCCCTTTTGAAGCTGTTTATTTAAAATACCAGAGTGGGGAAAGGGGTACACGAAGACTGAGTTGTGCAGACAGATGTCTGAAGCTTTCTTTGATTCCTTCTCTCTCTCCTGTCCCCACCTATGATGTGGATTCTGGGCTCTTACCTTTAGCGGGGTTCTTCGGTTCCTGCTATCACTCCAAACCCATCGAGGCCTCTCCAGCTCCACAAACACCAACGGAATACCCGAGAGGGCAGGCCAGCTTCTTGCCAGAGTATATTCCAGACTGAAATAGTTTTTGATAAGTAATCATTCCCAAGCCCTAAAGTGATAGCCTCCAAGGAGTCACCCACTTTGAAGAGCTTCTTTCATCTCCAGCTGGACTCTTTTCCAAACAAGCATCGGCAGCGCCTAAGCAGGGCTCTGCCACTCAGGGCTCTGCCACGAGAAGCAAATTGGCAGCAACAGACAGCCCCCTGAGGCACTGGAATTCAGTTCTCGGAACATACATTAAATGTGGATGAGATATTTATTTATCATGGGACTCTTTCATGTTGCATGGAATTCCTTCCACAGGGCAGCCCACTTAGGTACAGGGGAGGAAATATGTTCTGCCCCTTTGGACAAAAGTCAAGAAAAGGTGCTATGTGGAATTTTTAATTGCTGACATTCTTAAGGTGTTTTTCTGGGAATTCCCTGGCAATCCGGTGATTAGGACTCCGTGTTTCCACGGGGGTTCAATCCCTGGTCGGGGAACTAAGATCCTGCATGCCGCGTGGCACAGCCAAAAAGAAAAAGAAAAAAAAAAAAAGGTTTTTTTCTTAAACAGCGTTGCCACTGGCTAGACACTAGCAGAGTTTCTTTTCTCTCTGCGCATGACAGGGATCACTAACACTGCATGTGATGGGAGGAGGAGGAGGCCTGCTTTAGGCTTAGAGGTCTGCCCATTTCTCCAGGATAATGCAGTCTGGTCAAGGCTCTCTGGCTTCTGACCCCAGTAGGAGTGATGTGTACAGAGAAGAATTTCTGACCCTTTACTAATCTCAGTTATTTGAATGCCTTTTTGTAAACAAAGCATCTTTTAGGCAAACTTAAAACTTTTCCTGCTCATGTAGGTACAAATTTCCCACTTTCCTAAGAACAAATAAATTCAATTAAAGATAAAACTGTAATGTGGAATCATAGATCAGGCTTTAAAAACAAAGGGAGGGGTTAAAAACAAGTTCTGCAATAAATCTGCAAGTATGGAATCTAAGGGAAATGATCCCATCTGGAAAACTCTACCAGTGGTGCCGTGGCTGGTTTGTGGAGCAGTGTGCGGATCGTGGAGTGAAAAAAGACCCCGCAGTCTTGAAAGATGACAGGCTCCTTAATTGATGTCCATTTCAGCTGGTGCTGTGCCAGCTTATGTTGGCCCCAGTCCAGCGTGCCTGTAATTTGGGAGCCAGGTGTGAAGCATTTTTGTTCCGTCTTGTTCCCCAGCATCTACAGAAGCCTCACGCATCTCACTTGAGGCAGCAGCACTCTGTAGGAAACAGATGTACAGGTAGAGGTGGAAGGAAGTGTCACAGCTGGGTTATGGATATTAAAAAAAAAAAAAAACCCAAAAAACAAAAACAAAACCCACCTCCTCCACACTCCAGTGAGATCTGGGCTTGAGAGTTGGGGGAAAGAGTATTTCACAGCCTTAGTATAAGGTGTGGCTACCAAGTACCCTAACTGCTCTGATACTCATTTATGATTTTTAAAAACACATCTTATTACTTTAGAGTTACATACACTTCATATGGACAGAGATCTGTAGTGATTTGCCTTCTGTCTAACTCTGGGAACAGCAAGTGCAATATAAAAAAAATCTCAAGATGGCCATCAGAGGTGGGTCTGATTACTTCCATAGCATCTGAGAATCAAGGAAACATAACCCTCTGAGAGGTTAGCTACCCCTGACTAGGTGGGGACACAGCTGTGTTCTTCGGGGGATCTTGATGAACTCGGTGGAAGACATCTGTCCAATGCATTGATATTGGGACCTTGATGCTCAAGGGCATGGATGCATTTGGCCCCAGAAGACATTTTTCCCAGAATCCAACCTGTATTCTTTCTAGCCCTCAGGCTAAACTGAACATTAAAGAACAGGCAGTTCTGCCTTTCAGGATTACAAAACATAAGCAGGATCCTCCCTGTGGGAACATTAAAGTCCTGTGGCCATAGAATTTCAATGTTGGAATTGGTGCTCTGCCCCGGCTTACCTTTTGGTATAAGGCAAGTTTTAGCCTTCTAGAACTAAGAGTCAGCTGTTTCCTGGGGGCCCAGCCCATAAACAGACAACTGAAGGAACTGAAGGAATACTTTGTTTTTCCTTCTTTTAACTCAGAATCCCACACAGACAGAGCTGAGGATAGTTTTTGGCCTTGAGAATCAGACCATGCAGTCAAGGAGTAACTACAAGCCTGCCTAGGTTGCTTTTTGCTCTGAAGGTGCCAGGGTCACAGGGCAGCCTTTGGTTCACTGATAGCTTTAATTTGTTCTTCCTTACATTGTCAATACCAGCAGCTGGAAAATCCCTATACCAGACGTTTCAAGAGGATGAGGAGCTAGGAAGGGTAGTTTTCTTCTAATTAGAGCCTTACTCTTTAAAACAGGCTCATTCCATTTTTTTTAAAAAAAGTAATTGTTTGGGACTTCCCTGGCGGTCCAGTGGTTAAGACTCCGTGCTTCCAATGCAGGGGGCATGGGTTCGATCCCTGGTCGGGGAACTAAGATCCCACATGCCATGAGGCACGGCCAAGAAAAAAAAAAAAACAAAACTAACACAACTGATAAAATAGGAAAATCAGTTTACATTGCCTCAGACTTGGAGGTCAGAACGTATGAAGACATTAATTCACCAGCTCCGATAGACGTGTTTTAAAACTTTTTTTTTAAAAAGTAATCGTTAGGACTTCCCTGATAGCACAGTGGTTGAGAATCCGCCTGCCAATGCAGGGAACACGGGTTCGAGCCCTGGTCCGGGAAGATCCCACATGCCGCTTAGCAGCTAAGCCCGTGTGGCACAACTACTGAGCCTGCATTCTAGAGCCCACGAGCCACAGCTACTGAGCCCATGTGCTGCAACTACTGAAGCCCACGCACCTAGAAGCCGAGCTCCCAAATGAGAAGCTACTGCAACGAGAAGCCCACGCACCACAACTAGAGAAAGCCCTCGCACAGCAACAAAGACCCCAATAACAAAGACCCAACGCAGCCAAAAAAAAAAAAGTAATTGTTAAAATATATATAATATAAAATTTACTGTTTCTGTTTTTAAAGTTTACAGTTCTGTGGCATTAAATACATTCACAGTTGTTTTTGCAACCATCACCATCCTCCATCTCCAGGACTTTTTCATCTTCCCCAACTGAAACTCTGTATGTTAAACACTAACTCCCCATTTCCTCCCTCCCCCCAGCCTCTGGCAACCACCATTTTGCTTTCTGTCTCTGAATTTGACTCTTTTTCGAACCTCATATAAGTGGAATCAGACAATATTTGTCTTTTTGTGACTGGTTTATTTTACTTAGCATAACATCTTCAAGGTTCATCTCGTTGTAGTACATGTCAAAATTTCCTTCTTTTGTAAGGCTAAATAATATTCCATTGTATATATACACTACATGGTGTTTATCCGTTCATCCTTGGATGGACACTTGAGGCACTTCGACCTTTTGGCTGTTGTGAATAAGTGCTGGGAAATCCAAATATCTATTCGAGTCCATGCTTTCAGTTCTTTTGGGTATATACCCAGAAGTGGAATCACTGGGTCATATGGTAATTCTGTTTAATTTTTTGAGGAATTGCCATACCACTTTCCACAATGACTATACCATTTTACATTCCCACCAGCTATGCACAAGGGTTCTAATTTTTCCACGTCTTCAACACTTGTTATTTTCTATATATTTGAAATTAGCCATCCTAATGGGTGTGAAGTGATATCTCATTGTGGTTTTGACTTGCTTTTCCCTAATGACTAATGATGTTGAGCATCTTTTCATGTGCTTATTTATTGTGTGCATTTAAAAACTATAATTTCTGCTTTCTCATTTGATTGGCCTTGGGATGCCTGAGCATAAACTTTTTCCCTTTGAGGCAAAAGAAGGCAGGATGGAATAAAAGAAGGTGTCAGGGGAGTTTCCTGGTGGTCCAGTGGTTAGGACTCAGCACTTTCACTGCCGTGGCCTGGGTTCAATCCCTGGTTGGGGAACTAAGATCCCACAAGCCATGCAGCAAAAAAAAAAAAAGAAAAGAAAAGAAAGAAAGCATCCGATGTGGGCTCTGATCCTAACTCTGCCATAGGTTGGTTGTATTGCCTTGGGCAATTTATATAGCCTCTCTGGGTGTCTGTCTCTTTTTCACTAAGACTAGGAAACGTACAACTGCCCTATCCAACTCAGAGCTATTGTGACGATAAAAGATCAGGTCTGTGAAAGTACTTTGTAAAGATTTTCTAAAAGTGGAGAAATGCGGATCCAAATAGTTTGCCTATTTTAAAAATCGGATTATTTGTCTTTTATTGCGTTGTAGGAGTTCTTTATATATTCTGGATAAAAGTCGATTATCAGATACATGATTTGCAAATATTTTCTCCCATTCTGTGAGTTGATTGTCTTTTCACTTTCTTGAAATATTTAATTTTGATGAAATTCAGTTTATGTTTTCTTTTGCTACTTGTACTTCGGTGTTGTAAAAACTTTTTTTTTTTTTTTTTTCTTTTGGCCGCCCCCGCCGTGTGGCATGCAGGATCTTAGTTCCCCGACTAGGAATCAAACCCATGCCCCCTGCATTGGGAGCGTGGAGTCCTAACCACTGGACTTCCAGGGAATTCCCGTAAAAACATTTTTAAACAATACAAACTGGGAAATTTTATCACCAAAATATCCTAATGAAGAAAGTTCCTTCTACCTGACTTGCATGCTTTAGAAAACTATCCCAGATACAAGAAGGGATGGTTTGCCATAATAATTATAAAATTAGATCAGGTTACAAAAGAACCATGGAATTGGGAGGCCCTTTAGAATAGACATCACAGTCAGTCTTTACCTAATTAAGAAATAGTGTCCCAGTGTCCTCAAAGCTTCTGCTTCAGATACTTCCCAGAGTTTACTGTGTCATGAGACAGTCACTATTGAAACGCTGTTTCTCAAACTGAACACGATCTGCCTTTCTGTAATTCCCACTTACTTGTTTTAGAGAGGCTCTCTGAGAGTCACAAAGCCTCTTTTTCTATATCTGACACATCTTAATATACTTGAAATTCTCCTTAAATTTTCTTTTCTCTAGGGTAAACATTTCACCAGTGCAATCAAGTAGATTCTTGACCAGCGCTATCAAATAGAACTTCTTTTGATGATGGTGCAGGAAAATCTATTTCCTTACCATCCTGTATGGTAGCCACTAGCCACATGTGACTATTGAGTACTTGAAATGTGGGTGAGAAACAGAAATTTTAATTTAATTTTAATTAAACTGAACTATCCACTTGTGGCCAGTGGCTACTGTATTAGGCACTCCAAGTCCAAGTCATCTCCTGACCAGATTCCTCTATACCGCTGGTTCTCAAATTGTGGTACTGGACCAGTAGCATGAGATTCACCTGGGAACATGTTAGGTATATAATGTTTTAGGCCTTACTCCAGACCTGTGAATCAGAAACTTCGAGGGTGGAGCCCAGCAATCCATTCTAGCAAGCTCTTCTGGTGATTCCAGTGCACGAACAAGTTCTAGTTCTTCAAGGTTCCTGTTAAAAGCAGTGCTTGGACATGGTCTGACCTGCAATGATTCTACCTGAAGAAAGTTTCAATGGCTTAAAAATAAAGTTTGAATACTATTACCTAGATAGCACATGGGCTGTATATTATAAAATAAATAATACGTGGTTATGAAGAATGTTTTAAAAATAAAGGGCCAGCTGCAGTTCAGAAGAAAAAGGGTTAATGAGAACTTTCCCCTTAATCTCACATGTGGTCTTGTAGTGCTGGAATTAGAACCCTGGGCTGTAGTGCTGGAATTAGAACCCTGGGCCGAATTTGATTCTCGGCCTGGTATGCTTTCCATCTGTCAGGCTGTTTCATGAAACAGGACCCACTACTTGTTTGGTTTGGTGTCTCCCAGAAGAGAAAAATCGGATTCCTTGGCATGTATTTCACTCTGCCCCCTTCGGGGGGCGTTCCTGCCTGCTCTTCAACCACTTCGCCACTGTTAGGGTGCTTCTGTAGTCACACCCGATGCCCTGGGAAGATCTCCCCTTTTTAGGGTTTAACAGACTTCACCTATAAAGTTATCTTGCTTTAATATTATTTTTGTCCTGTTAAGCTTGCAGTCTAGAAGAGGAGCTGGCTTGTTCTGTTGCTGGCCTTGAGCCAGATGTCATAACTTCAGGCAGTGCCACGCTACATATCTCCAGCAGTTTGAAATGGAGAACGGAGTTAGAGATAAGATCAGCAGCTTTAGGTGATGGCATTGTTTCAAATAAACCATGCGTGACCCAAAGCTTCCACTTCAAATGGGGAATGAAATTGCTTCATCCTTTGACAGCTTGCTCCATGAAAGAAATTTATCTTCACTTAATTGCTTTAGATCCCAAGAGGCTACATACAGTAATTTCTAGGAGATAATTATATCAAAATTTTAAAATATGTGACTGTGAACGTGAATATGCAACTGCAGTGGACAGGGAGGGACCAAAGGTCCTGCTGAACTTGCTGCTAGGTTTCTGTTCTCAATCCTGGAGTCCCCTTGGGTCCTAGACCACTTACTGTCTGAATCTACTGATTGAGATGCCAGGTCCTCAGTGTAGCCCTGTACTGCTAGGGTTAAACCTTGTCTGCTACTCATGTAGCTGGGTAGCATTTTGCTCAAACTCCTCCCATAGCTGGGAGGTGTCAGGCTGGCTGGCTGACTTCCGGCTGCATGTCTTCATCTAGTCCGGCTGGGCACAGTCTGTCTACACTGTGGGCCAGAGCCACTGGGGGTTCCAGTCAGTGGCAGCTGAAAACCAGAAAACTTGTTGATTTTAAAACATGACTATTTAGATGTTAGAGATAAACTTCCTGTAGATGGGGACAGGCTCCTTAATCTAGGCATGTTTGAATTTCCAGGCCTCCTTTTCCTGGCCTTTCTATTTGAGTCTAAAGCTCCCACGCTGTCATTTTTACTAATCCCAACTACTACCTGCCTTTACCTCACATTTTTTCTCTCATTTCTGAAATTCCAGGGTTTTTCCCCCCCGCACCTCCTGTGAAATAATTATGCTTCCATGTGATATAACAGTCCCTAGAAAGACCGGAGGCATTTTCTGAGTACGGACATGGTTCTCCTGGGTCATCTCTCACCTCTTTCTGCCTGCATCTGCCTTTAAGATTACACACTGAACATGAGATTGTGAGCTCCTCGAAACTACTCTCTTCTAGACATCCTCAGGTGTCTAGTGTGGTGCTTCCGATCTCACAAGGGCTTGATAAATACTTTCTTAGTGAGTAAGAGCCAGTGGGGCATAGCTGGGTGACAAGGTTTACGGGCACGCCTGCCATAAAGACGAGGGAGAACTGACTTGGAGGTCTAGGGGACTTTCGGATTCTGTACTAAGATCAGTGAATACCTGAGTCGATGTAGGAGGAAGGGGCTGTGAAAATTAAGGTGGTTCAACTCAAGCAAGAATCTGCAGAGCCAGAGATTTCCACTTCCCATCGAGTTCTGCCCAGGCCAGTCCTGTGGAACCTTCTGCTCACTGGGGTCATTCTCCAGGTGGCCTTTGTCCCTCTTTCTCACTTGCTCAGGGTCAGCCATACTCCTCAGGCCAGTCAGAGGGGAGTGTTGCCTTTTCTTTTAAACTCCTCCCCAAGAAACCTGACAGCTGTAAAGAGTAAGCCAATTTGCATTTGAAAAAGGTCATACTGGTTTGCCTCTAAGGGAAATCTACAGCAAGTACTGTCACATCATTTCTTGGATTAACATCAAGGAGTTTTTGAAGAAATTACACTGTTGCTCACATCTCAAACACGAGCACCTGAATAGCAGCCTGGAGGGGTCGTCAGGGTCAGGGTGTTTGTTCTAACGTGTGTCTTTCGAGCTAGAAAAACATTTGTCTGATACTCTCTTCTTCTAGAGCTTTTTCTCTGTCCTGCCTGTCAGCCTGATAGTAGAAACCTAAGTTGCCCAGTGCTCAGCTGAAATACACAGATCATAGTTAGAAATGTCTAGGGCTGTCCACACAGATGGAGCAGGCCAGTAAATTGTTGATCACTTGTCCTTTGTGGAGTTGGGTTAGCGTTGTTGAAAAGCATCAGCCCTTCACTAAGAGTTAAATCACCTGCGGTATTACTTTAACCAACCTCCCATCCCTATCATGAAGATACTAATTCTTCAAGTTGACAGATTGCTTATTTTGACAGTTTTATTTGCTTTACCAAGCCTTCCATGGTCAGTAACCTTGCTTCAGGCCATTTCTTTTAGTTTGATCTTCTCCTAGGAGCAGAATTTGCCTGTTTCTCCTCCTGTTTTATTTAATGAAAAGAACGTACTAGATTCATATTGAATACATAAGGACTTATCAAGAAGGATAATCGAACTTCAGATATCTTTGGGCCAAAAAGCCAAAGTAGAGTCTGGCCTTTTTGGGGAGTTAATCATCTTTGGAGCTTTTTTTTTGGTGGATTCCATGAATCTAGTTATTCTGGTGTGTTCAGTAAAGCTTTGCCCTAAGGATGTCTGTCTCACTCAGGAGTGTGTGTGTGTGTGTGTGTGTGTGTGTGTGTGTGTGTGTGTGTGTGTTTTGAACAAATCTGTCTGTTCTTCTGGAAAGAAGATAATTGACCCAAATCCCAAATAGGGAAATGGGTACACCCCCAAGGATTTAGCGGCTATATCAGGAGTAGGCTAAGAGAAAACATTTTAGCATAGGTATTGAGAAGGAATGGGATATATCAAATAGAAATGAGGAAATGATGTATAATTCTCTTTCCTAGAGCTCACTCCATAGGCTGCACTGTCCAATGACAGTAGCCACTAGCCATGTGTGTCTGTTTTAATTAAAATTAAATAAAGTTTAAAATTCAGTTCTTCAGCCATACTAGCCACATTTCAAGTGGTTAATACCCACATGTGACTAATGGCTACCATATTGTCAAGAGTAGGTATAGAAAACTTCCATCATTGCTGGAAGTTCTGTTGGACAGCTCTGCTTTGTGGTAAAGTCAAGAAGTATGACTTGATGATTAAGGTTGGGGGTAATGACAGGAAGGATGTAGGGAGGGAGACATGGCAGAAGACCTAAATAGACATTTCTCCAAAGAAGACATACAGATGGCCAAGAGGCACATGAAAAGATGCTCAACATCAATAATTATTAGAGAAATGCGAATCAGAACTACAATGAGGTATCACCACACAAGGGTCAGAATGGCCATCATCAAAAAATCTACAAACAGTGGTGTGGAGAAAGGGGAACCCTCTTGCACTGTTGGTGGGAATATAAATTGATACAGCCACTATGGAGAACAGTATGGAGGTTCCTTAAAAAAACTAAAAATAGAACTACCATATGACCCAGCAATCCCTCTACTGGGCATATACCCTGAGAAAACCATAATTCAAAAGGTCACATGTACCCCAGTGTTCATTGCACCACTATTTACAATAGCCAGGACATGGAAACAACCAAAATGTCCATCGACAGGTAAATGGATAAAGAAGATGTGGTACATATATACAATGGAATATTACTCAGCCATAAAAAGGAATGAAATTGGGTCATTTGTAGGGATATGGATTGACCTAGAGGCTGCCATACAGAGTGAAGTAAGTCAGAAAGAGAAAAACAAATATCGTATATTAACGCATATATGTGGAATATAGAAAAAAGGTACGGATGAACCTACTTGCAGGGCAGGAATAGAGATGCAGATGTAGAGAATGGACGTTTGGACATGGTGGGGAAGGGGAGGGTGGGGTGAGTTGGGAGATTAGGTTTGACATAAATACACTACCATGTGTAAAATAGATAGCTAGTGGGAACCTGCTGTGTATGGCACAGGGAGGTCAGCTCGGAGCTATGTGATGACCTAGATGGGTGGGATGGGGGTGGGGAGGGAGGTGCCAGAAGGAGGGAGTATATGTATACATACAGCTGATTCACTTCATTGTACCGCAGAAACTAACACAACATTGTAAAACAATTATACTCCAATCAAAAAAAAAAGGTCATCTTATTAGGAATGAATCAGGATTAGAGATAGTGGACTCCAAAGAGTGGAAAATTACTAGATTCTTATCAAGATAATTTAGTAATGTGTTTAGCAGGATTCAAAATACGAAGCATGGGAATTCCCTGGTGGTCCAATGGTTAGGACTCCGTGCTTCCACTGCAGGGGGCACAGGTTCAACCCCTGGTCGGGGAACTAGGATCCCGCATGCAGCACTGCACAGCCAAAAAAAAAAGAGGAGGAGGAGGAGACTGGGTATTGGGAGGTAACTGGCAATCTCTGTTCCAACAGCAGTTTGATTTTTTGGTCTAGTGCTTTCCCACTGTTTCATGTTGCCTCTGTTTCATTAGCTAATGATTTAGTCATCCAGGCCTCCAGGGCTAGCAGTTTTTCCAAAAAATTAAAGCGCTCTCTCTCTCTCTCTCTCTCTCTCTCTCTCTCTCTCTCTCTCTCTCTCCCAGTTGAATAATTACAATAAAACCTACCGTTAATTGAGGACTTGCTATGTCTTAGTTATTATTCTAAGAGCTTTACATGTATTAAAACATTTAATCCTCAAAACAACGCTTCGTGGTAGGTACCATTATTAGCTTCCATTTTATATTTAGGGAAACTGAGGTACAGAACCATTAAGTTGCCCAAGGTTACACAGGTAGTAAATAGCAGAGTCAGAGTTCAAGCCCAAGAGAATTCAAGCTCCAGAGCCCATCCTCCAAACCACTGCTACTCTACACGGCCTCTTGGGGAAGTGCTATAATTGCCTAAAAGTAGATGGTGGCTTTCATCACACTACAGACATGCCATTCTCCTCCTCAGGATTATTCATAAACTGTGTTAAAAGCAGCATGTCTGTTGTGTTGTCTTACTTTTGCATTCCCTATCTTCCTCTGTTCTTCTCCCAAACCTGAGGCTGAGAAAAGAGATTGTGACATGCTTTAGGGTTTTAGAAAGTTCACATCCCTGAACTCCTGTTGGAACTTGCAGGAGAAGATTTGCTAGGTAATTAATTAGGTGTCTGTAGAGAATCCAGAGCAAAGTTTCTTTATCTTGTTAATAGAAATATTGTTTCCAAATATATTTTAAAATTTTCTTTTCACTCCCACTCCCCCAGCTTCAGTGTTCTAGTTCTAGTTGTGGCTAGTAAGGGTACCACCATTTATCACTCCATGTCTCTTCCCATGGATACCCCACAGAGATTGGTACTTGAACATACAGTCAGTATACAGCCTGGGCTTCTCTGCAGTGTCAAACATCTCCCCTAACTTCCTCTGGTAGGCTTGACTTGTGGCATTCACTTAATATTAGGTATTTATTGAGCACTCTTTGCCAGGTAGTACTTGCAGTTCTAGGATTTCTGTGGTGAGTGAGGCAGACACAGTCTCTTACTCATGGACCTAATGTTCTAGTTGAAGGGAGACAGGCAGTTAAAAAAAAGTAAATAAGTGAAATAAATTCAGCTTGTGTTAAGTACCATGAAGGAAATAAAGCAGGGCAATCTGATAAGAGACTAATTGTGGGAGTTGATTTAGTCAGTCACATAACCACTTTGAGCTACAATTTTACCTCCCTAAAGTAGAAAGACCTAGGGCCACTGATGGCCATAGACAGAGGTTTAACTCTACCCTTGTGCAAATTAGAACTGTCTTGATAATTGATCCTAATCTCTACCCAGTTGTTCGTTTTTTGGTTTTGGGTTTTTTAAAAATCTTTATTGGAGTATAATTGCTTCACAATACTGTGTTAGTTTCTGTTGTACAACAGAGTGAATCGGCCATATGCATACATATATCCCCATATGCCCTCCCTCTTGAGCCTCCCTCTCACCCTCCCTATCCCACCCCTCTAGGTCATCACAGAGCACCAAGCTGATCTCCCTGTGCTATGCAGCTGCTTCCCACTAGCTAACTCTTTTACATTTGGTAGTGTATATATGTTGATGTTACTCTCACTTCGCCCCAGCTTCCCCTTCCCCATCCATGTCCTCAGGTCCATTCTCTATGTCTACCCCTTTATTCCTGCCCTGCCACTAGGTTCATCAGTACCACTTTTTTTTTTTTTTTTTTAGATTCCATATATATGCATTAGCATATGATATTTGTTTTTCTGTCTCTGACTTACTTCACTCTGTATGACAGACTCTAGGTCCATCCACCTCACTACAAATAACTCAGTTTCGTTTCTTTTTATGGCTGAGTAATATTCCATTGTATATATGTGCCACATCTTCTTCATCCATTCATCTGTTGATAGACGCTTAGGTTGCTTCCATGACCTGGCTATTGTAAATAGTGCTGCAGTGAACATTGTGGTACATGTCTCTTTTTGAATTATGGTTTTCTCAGGGTATAAGCCCAGTAGTGGGATTGCTGGGTCACATGGTAGTTCTATTTTTAGTTTTTTAAGGAACCTCCATACTGTTCTCCATAGTGGCTGTATCAATTTACATTCCCACCAACAGTGCAAGAGGGTTCCCTTTTCTCCACACCCTTTCCAGCATTTATTGTTTCTAAATTTTTTGATAATGGCCATTCTGACTGGTGTGAGGTGATACCTCATTGTAGTTTTGATTTGCATTTCTCTAAAAATTAGTGATGTTGAGCATCTTTTCATTTGCCTCTTGGCCATCTTTATGTCTTCTTTGGTGAAATGTCTGTTTAGGTCTTCTGCCCATTTTTTAATTGAATTGTTTGTTTTTTTGATATTGAGCTCCATGAGCTGTTTGTGTATTTTGGAGATTAATCCTTTGTCCGTTGTTTCATTTGCAAATATTTTCTCCCATTCTGAGGGTTGTCTTTTTGTCTTGTTTATGGTTTCTTTTGCTGTGCAAAAGCTTTTAAGTTTCATTAGGTCCCATTTGTTTATTTTTGTTTTTATTTCCATTACTCTAGGAGGTGGGTCAAAAAAGATCTTGCTGTGGTTTATGTCAAAGAGTGTTTTTCCTATGTTTTCCTCTAAGAGTTTTATAGTGTCTGGCCTTATACTTAGGTCTTTAATCCATTTGGAGTTTATTTTTGTGTATGGTGTTAGGTAGTTTTCTAATTTCATTCTTTTACATGTAGCTGTCCAGTTTTCCCAGCACCACTTACTGAAGAGGCTGTCTTTTCACCATTTTATGTTCTTGCCTCCTTTGTTGTAAATTAGGTGACCATATGTGCGTGGGTTTATCTCTGGGCTTTCTATCCTGTACAATTGATCTATATTTCTGTTTTTGTGCCAGTACCATACTGTCTTGATTACTGTAGCTTTGTAGTATAGTTTGAAGATGGGGCAACTGATTCTTGCAGCTCCATTTTCCTTTCTCAAGATTGCTTTGCTTGTTCAGGGTCTTTGGGTTTCCATACGAATTGTAAATTTTTTTGTTCTGATTCTGTGAAGAATGCCATTAGTAGTTTGTTACAGATTGCATTGAATCTGTAGATTGCTTTGAGTAGTATAGTCATTTTCACAATATTGATTCTTCTAATCCAAGAACATGGTATATTTCTCCATCTGTTTATGTCGTCTTTGATTTCTTTCATCAGTGTTTTATAGTTTTCTGAGTACAAGTCTTTCACCTCCTTAGGTAGGTTTATTCCTAGGTATTTTATTCTTTTTGTTGTGATGGTAAATGGGATTGTTTCCTTAATTTCTCTTTCTGATTTTACATTGTTAGTGTATAGGAATGCCAGAGATTTCTGTGCCTTAATTTTGTATCCTGCAACCTTACCAAATTCACTGATTAGTTCTAATTGTTTTGTGGTGGCATCTTTAGGATTTTCTAAGTATAGTATCATGTCATCTGCCAACAGGGACAGTTTTACTTCTTCTTTTCCAATTTGTATTCCTTTTATTTCTTTTTCTTCCCTGATTGCCATGGCTAGGACTTCCAAAACTATGTTGAATAAGAGTGGACATCCTTGTCTTGTTCCTGATCTTAGAGGAAATGCTTTCAGTTTTTCACCATTGAGTATGATGCTTGCTGTGGGTTTGTCATATATGGCCTTTATTATGTTGAGGTAGGTTCCCTCTCTGCCCATTTTCTGGAGAGTTTTTATCATAAATGGGTGTTGAATTTTGTCAAAAGCTTTTTCTGCATCTATTAAGATGATCATATGGTTTTTATTCATTAATTTGTTAATGTGGTGTGTATCACATTGATTGATTTGCATATACTAAAGAATCCTTGCATCCCTGGGATAAATTGTACTTGATCATGGTATAGGATCTTTTGATATGTTGTTGGATTCTGTTTGCTAGTATTTTGTTCAGTATTTTTGCATCTATGCTCATCAGTGATATTGGTCTATAATTTTCTCTTTTTGTGATATCTTTTTCTGGTTTTGGTATCGAGGGTGATGGTGGCTTCATAGAATGAATTTGGAAGTGGTCCTCCCTCTGCAAGTTTTGGGAAGAGTTTGAGAAGGATGGGTGTTAGCTCTTCTCTAAATGTTTGATAGAATCTGCCTGTGAAGCTATCTGGTCCTGGACTTTTGTTTGTTGGAAGATTTTAATTACAGTTTCAATTTTATTATTTGTGATAGGTCTGTTTATATTTTCTAATTCTTCCTGGTTCAGTCTTGGAAAATTGTACGTTTCCAAGAATTTGTCCGTTTCTTCACGGTTGTCCATTTTATTGGCGTGTAGTTGTTTGTAGTAGTCTCTTATGATCCTCTGTAGTTCTGCAGTGTCAGTTGTGATTTCTCCTTTTTCATTTCTAATTTTATTCATTTGTGTCCTCTCCCTTTTTTTCTTTTTCTGTGGTACATGGGCTTCTCACTGTTGTGGCCTCTCCTGTTGCAGAGCATAGCCTCCGGATGCGCAGGCTCAGCGGCCGTGGCTCACGGGCCTAGCCACTCCGCGGCATGTGGGATCCTCCTGGACCGGGGCACGAACCCGTGTCCCATGCATCGGCAGGTGGACTCTCAACCACTGCGCCACCAGGGAAGCCCTCCCTTTTTTTCTTGATGAGTCTGGCTAAGGGTTTATCAATTTTCTTTATCTTCTCAAAAAAACAGCTTTTAGTTTTATTGATCTTTACTATTGTTTTCTTCGTTTCTATTTCATTTATTTCTGCTCTGATCTTTATGATTTCTTTCCTTCTACTGACTTTGGCTTTTCCTTGTTCTTCTTTCTCTAGTTGCTTTAGGTGTAGGGTTAGATTGTTTATTTGAGATTTTTCTTGTTTCTTGAGGTGAGATTGAATTGCTATAAACTTCCCTCTTAGAACTGCTTTTGCTGCATCCCATAGGTTTTGGATCGTCGTGTTTTCTTTGTCGTTTGTTTCTGTGTATTTTTAAATTTCTTCTTGTATTTCTTCAGTGATCTCTTGGTTGTTTAGTAGCGCACTGTTTAGCTTCCATGTATTTGTGTTTTTTACAGTTTTTTTTTTGTTTTTTTTTTTGTTTTTTGTTTTTTTACTGTAGTTGATTTCCAGTCTCATAGCATCATGGTCAGAAAAGATGCTTGATACAATTTCAGTTTTCTTAAATTTTCCGAGGCTTGATTTGTGACCCAAGATGTGATCTATCCTGGAGAATGTTTGGTGTGCACCTCAGAAGAAAGTGTATTCTGCCACTTTTGGGTGGAATGTTCTATAAATATCAATTGAATCTATCTGGTCTACTGTGTCATTTAAAGCTTGTGTTTCCTTATTTATTTTCTGTTTGGATGATCTGTCCATTCGTGTAAGTGGGGTGTTAAAGTCCCCTGCTATTATTGTGTTACTGTCGATTTCCCCTTTCATGGTTGTTAGCATTTGCCTTATATATTGAGGTGCTCCTGTGTTGGGTGCATAAACATTTATAATTGTTATATCTTCTTCTTGGATTGATCCCTTGATCATTATGTAGTGTCCTTCTTGTCTCTTGTAACATTCTTTATTTTAAAGTCTATTTTATCTGATACGAGTCTTGCTACTTCAGCTTTCTTTTGATTTCCATTTGCACGGAGTATCTTTTTCCATCCCCTCACTTTCAGTCTGTACATGTCCCTAGGTGTGAAGTGGGTCTCTTGTAGACAGCATATATACGGGTCTTGTTTTTGTGTCCATTCAAAACTGTGTCTTTCGGTTGGAGCATTTAATCCATTCACGTTTGAGGTAATTATCAATATGTATGTTCCTATTACCATTTTCTTAATTGTTATGCATTTGTTTTTGTAGGTCCTTTCCTTCTCTTGTGTTTCCCGCTTAGAGAAGTTCCTTTAGCATTTGTTGTAGAGCTGGTTTGGTGGTGCTGAATTCTCTTAGCTTTTGTCTGTCTGAAAAGCTTTTGATTTCTCCATTGAATCTGAATGAGATCCTTGCTGGGTAGAGTAATCTTGGTTGTAGGTTTTTCTCTTTCATCGCTTTAAGTATATCCTGACACTCCCTTCTGGCCTGCAGAGTTTCTGCTGAAAAATCAGCTGGTAACCTTATGGGGATTCCTTTATATGTTATTTTTTGTTTTTCCCTTGCTGCTTTTAATATTTTTTCTTTGAATTTAATATTTGTTAGTTTGATTAATATGTGTCTTGGTGTGTTTCTCCTTGGGTTTATCCTGTATGGGACTCTCTGTGCTTCCTGGACTTGGGTGACTATTTTCTTTCCCATGTTAGGGAAGTTTTCCACTATAATCTCTTCAAATATTTTCTCAGACCTTTCTTTTTCTCTTCTTCTTTTGGGACCCCTATAATTCGAATGTTAGTGTGTTTAATGTTGTCCCAGAGGTCTCTGAGATTGTCTTCAGTTCTTTTCATCCTTTTTCTTTATTCTGCCCTTGGCAGTTATTTCCACCATTTTGTCTTCCAGCTCACTTATTTGTTCTTCTGCCTCAGTTATTCTGTTATTGATTCCTTCTAGTGTACTTTTCATTTCAGTTATTGTGTTGTTTATCTCTGTTTGTTTGTTCTTTAGTTCTTCTAGATCTTTGTTAAACATTTATTGTATTTTCTCAATCCATGGCTCCATTTTATTTCCAAGATTCTGGATCATCTTTACAATCATTACTCTGAATTGTTTTTCAGGGAGATTATCTATTTCCCCTTCATTTATTTGGTCTTGTAGTTTTTTACCTTGCTCCTTCATCTGTGACGTATTTTTTTGCTGTCTCTTTTTTTTTTTTAATGAGTGGGGTTGTGTTCCTGTCTTACTGGTTGTTTGGCCTGAGACTTCCAACTCTGGAGTTTGTAGGCTGTTGTGTAGAGCTGGGTCTTGGTGCTGAGATGAGGACTTCCGGGAGACCTCATTCCAACGAATATTCCCTGGGGTCTGAGGTTCTCTGTTAGTCCAGTAGTTCGGACTCAGAGCTCCCACCGCAGGAGCTTTGGCCTGACCCCCAGCTTGTGAACCAAGATCCCATGAGCCGTGTGGGGCAGCAAAAAAAAGAGAGAACAATAACAAAGTAAAAAATAAAATTAGATTAGGAAACTAACAAATATGTTAGAAAGAATATAAAAATAAAAATATAGGTGAAACAACAACCAGAAGGTAAAACAGAACCACAGTAGTAAAAAAGAGGAGAAAAAGGCCTTGGCTGTGGAGGGTGGGGCCTAAGCAGGGGTGAGGTTTGGGTGGTGGGCAGGGCCTAGGCTTAGGACCCACAGGGCTGGAAAAGGTCCTGGGAGGTGTGGGGGGTGGGGCTTAGGCTTAACAGAAGGGGCCAGGAACAGAAGGGTCCCAGGCATGCCTCCCTTCTCTGGTCTCAGAGAGCAGGGCACCCCACCTGGGAGCCCAGCAGGCTTCCCAGGCTCGAGTGGGTGGGGCACACCCCCTCTCCTGCTCCTCCTCCTGTCCTGGAGGGAGCCTCCTGCCTGCCTCTCCTGATCTCCCAGCCTCCCTCCTATGCCCCCAGGACCCACACGGCCTGGAGAGGGCTTTGGAGTGCTGTTTGGTTTTCTTTTTAACGAAATGATTCTTACATAAAAATGGAATAGTTAACAAACACCTGGGTACATTCCACCCAGCTTTAAAAGAAATAATACATCATAGATACAGTGGGAGCTCCTTCTGTATCCCTGTTGGATCCCATTTCTCTTTTCCCTTCCCTAAAGGTAATCACTATCCTGAATTCATTATATCTGTGTATCTGGGGTTTTTTTGAAGATTTTATTTATTTATTTATTTTTTATTTATTTTTGGCTGCTTTGGGTCTTCGTTGCTGTGCACAGGCTCTCTCTAGTTGCGGCGAGCAGGGGCTACTCTTCGTTGCGGTGCGCGGGCTTCTCATCGCGGTGGCTTCTCTTGTTGCAGAGCATGGGCTCTAGGTGCATGGGCTTCAGTAGTTGTGGCACGTGGGCTCAGTAGTTGTGGCTTGCAGGCTCTAGAGCGCAGGCTCAGTAGTTGTGGCACGTGGGCTTAGTTCCTCCGCGGTACGTGGGATCTTCCAGGACCAGGGATCGAACCTGTGTCCCCTGCATTGGCAGGCGGATTCTTAACCACTGCACAACCAGGGAGGTCCTGTGTATCTTTTTAATATGTATATATCCATTAACAACATAGTATTATTTTGTTCATTTAGACTCGTACGCATGGCACATTGTGACCATCATCTGCTTTGCTTTCTTACTCAACATTACAGTTTTTAGATTTATTCATTTATTCATGATGCATGTTTCTTTCACTTTAATTGGTATTCCATTATGAATATACCACAATTCATTGATCTCTTTTCTTGTAGATGCCCAATTTTTTACCACTGCCAACAGTACTGCAGTCTCTTTATACTAATGTGTGAATTTCTCTAGGAAATATATCAGAAACAGAATTGCTACGTTGTAAGGTATGCTCACCTTCAACCTTGCTAGCTGTTGCCAAATTGCTTTCTAAGGTGATCATACCAGTTTACACTACCTATGAAGGTAAATAAGTTCAAACATTTCCACATTTGGCATTTCCAAAATAGAACTACCATATGACCCAGCAATCCCACTGCTGGGCATATACCCAGAGAAAACCATGATTCAAAAAGACACATGCACCCCAGTGTTCACAGGAGCACTATTTACAATAGCCAGAACATGGAAGCAACCTAAGTGTCCATCAAAAGAGGAATGGATAAAGAAGATGTGGTACATATATACAATGGAATATTACTCAGCCATAAAAGGGAACGAAATTGGGTCATTTGCAGAGACGTGGATGGACTTAGAAAGTGTCATACAGGGTGAAGTAAGTCAGAAAGAGAAAAACAAATATCGTATATTGACTCATATATGTGGAGTCTAGAAGAATGGTAGAGATGACCTTAATTGCCAAGCAGAAATAGAGACCCAGACATAGATAACAAATGTATGGATACCAAAGGGGAAAGGGGTGCGGTGGGAAGAATGGGGATTGACACATATATACACTATAGATAATGTATAAAGTAGACAACTGATGGGAACATACTGTATAGCACAGAGAACTCTACTTAATGCACTGTACTGTCCTAAGTGGAGGGGATATATGTATATATATGCCTGATTCATTTTGTTGTGCAGTAGAAGCTAACATAACATTGTACAGCAACTATACTCCAATAAAAATTAATTTTAAAAAATACTAGGCATTTCCAAACTTTTAATTTTTGCCAGTTATATGGGTTTTAAATATCTTGTTTTATTTTTCATTTTCTTTGTTACTAGAGGGGTTAAACATTTCTTCATATGTTTATTAGCCATTTGCATTTCCTCTTCTTTGAATCCCATGTTCATATTTCTGCCCATTTTCTCTCCTTATTTCTTCTGATTGGTTTATATAGATTTGTAGGTCTGGATATGAATCATTTATTGACTTATGTGTATTGGAAGTCTCCATAAAACCCTTGCACAGCTTTTTTTTTTAAGTTTTTAAAAATTTAAAAAATTTTAAGTTTTAAAAATTGGGGCAGGCAGATTCTTAACCACTGCGCCACCAGGGAAGACCCTTTGCACAGCTTTAATTGCTATTTTGAATATTATATTTTCTAGTTGGCTATTAATGGTATAAACGTAAGTGCTAGTTTTTCTATTGCTATATCTACCAACCCTAGTAGCATTAGTTCTAATGATGACAGAATAACAGAAATCCTTACTTTTTTCTGACTTAAATAGCAGTGCTTCTAATCTTGTGTCATTAAATCTGCTGTTTGCCATAGATTTCTGATAAATATCTTTCATCAGGTTAAGGATGTTCCCTTCTATTCCTGGTTTGCTGAGGTTATTTTTCATCATAAATAAATGAGTTAAATTGCAGTAAATATTTTTCCTTCATCTGTTGATGATCATGTGTTACGTCTTTTTTGACCTGTTAGTATGGGAATATACATCAATGCATTTCTGATGTTGAACTAAGATTACCTTCCTAAAATAGCTCAATGTGTTCTCATTCTTACTTTAACCCCCCCCCCCAAAATGAACATATTCTGGACTATACTTGTTTCATGGGAGACACATCTTATTGTTCATTTATTTTCTTAAATGTCTTTGCCCTGCTGCCTACATGCCATTTATTCTTCCTTATATTTAAAAAAAAATTATGTAAAAAAAAATTATGTAAAAAATATAATGTTAGGGAATAACATGACAGAATTGGAGATACAGAGGACTAATCTGGTGGCAGGGTTTAGGAGGGGAGAAACAGTAAAAGCAAGAGGCCGGTTGGCAGTATGTTATCTAAGATTGTGGTGATGAGAATCTAGCTCAGACCAGCAGCAGCATTACAATATGACTTGGTTTTCCTAAAGTACAAGTAGGGTAAAGGAGGGAAGAATTGAACATCTTTATAAAATTTTGAGGCTAAATAACTGAAGTATTTGAGCTACTGTTGATTAAAATGGGCAGGTTGGAAAAGGAAGCCTTCGGGGATATAACATATTTGAGGTTGGAAACTTCTAAGGAGAGGATGACCACCATTGTACAGCCTCCTGGACATCAGCATGTGCAGCTCAGTGAATGCTTTTTGGTGATGTCAGTGCTGGTGAAAATGACAAAACCCTCTGAGAGGCAGTGTGGTGTAGAGGTGGAAAGAACACAAAATTCAAAATCAAGCGTTTGCATCCCAGCTCCACTTACAAAACTGTGGGCCTTAGTTTTTAAGCCTAAGAAAAAGGAATAACACCACCATCCCCATCAGTTCTGAATATTAAATGAAATAGCACTTGTGAAATAGTACTGTAAACTTTCAAATTTAC
Organism: Delphinus delphis; assembly: GCF_949987515.2. NCBI lineage: Eukaryota > Metazoa > Chordata > Mammalia > Artiodactyla > Delphinidae > Delphinus > Delphinus delphis. Next base: position 46,979,128 of record NC_082701.1, on the reverse strand, counting down.
ACTGCTAAGGGGGTTTACAGTGGTTAGAGAGGAAGTAGGCAGGCTAGTGGTACCCTGGAATAAGGGATAAGGCAGCTAGAGGCAGCTTTTAGGATGGTTCGGCTGAAAACAGGATCAGGTGGTCTTAATATAGCTCTAGAGCAGTGCTGTCCAATAGGACTTTCTGAAGTGATAAAAATGTACTACTCTGCACTGTCTAGTATGGTAGCCAACTAGCCACATATAGCTATTGACACTTGTAATGTGGCTCGTGCCCCTGAGGAAATGATTTTTTTTAATTTTTTAAAATTGTGGTAAAATATACATAACATAAAACTTACTGTTTTAACCATTTTTTAATTGTACAATTCAGTAACATTTAAGTACATTCACAATGTTCTACAGTCATCACTCATCCATTTCTAGAACTTTTTCATCATTGCAAACAGGAACTCTGTATCCATTAAATAAGAAATTCTCAAAAAACCCCCCCAGCCCCTTGTGACCTCTAGTCTACCTTCTGTCTCATGAATTTACATATTCGAGGTACCTCATATAGGTTGAATCATACAATATTTGTCCTTTTGTGTCTGGTTTATTTCACTTAGCATAGTGTTTTCAAGACTCATCCATGCTGTTGTCTGTGTCAGAATTTAGTTCCTTTCTATGGCTGAATAATTCTAACATATATATACATACATATATATATATATATATATATACACACACATATATACATATATACACACCACACTTTTTTCATCATTCATCTGTTGGTGGACACTTGGGTTGCTCCACCTTTTGGCTAGTGTGAGTAGTGCTACTATGAACCTTGTCTACATCCTCACCAAAGTTCTCTTTTTTTTCTTTTTTCTGGTTTTCTTGATAATAGCTATCCTAGTAGGTGTGAAGGGGTATATCATTGTAGTTTGGGTTTGCATTTTCCTAGGGACTAATGATGTTGAGCATCTTTTAATATGCTTATGCTATTTGACAATTTTCTTTGGAGAAATGTCTTTTCCAGTCATTTGCCCGTTTTTGAATCAGCTTGTTTTGTTGTTGTTGAGTTGTAGGGGGTTCTTTATATATTCTGGATATCAATTCCTTAGCAGATAAATGATTTACAAATATTTTCTCCCATTCAGTACGTTGTCTTTTCACTCTCTTGATAGTGTCATTTAGTATATGAATGTTTTCAATTTTGATAAGTCCATCTTATGTTTAAAACATTTTTTGCCTATGCATTTGCTGTCAGATCCAAGAAATCATTGCCAAATCCAGTGTCATGAAGATTTCCCCCTGTGTTTTCCTGTAAGAGTTTTCTAGTTTGAGCTCTTACATTTAGGTATTTGATCGATTTTGAGTTTTTTTTGTTTTTTTTGTTTTGTGTGTGGTACGCGGGCCTCTCACTGTTGTGGCCTTTCCCATTGCAGAGCACAGGCTATGGACACGCGGGCTCAGCAGCCATGGCTCACGGGCCCAGCCACTCCACAGCATGTGGGATCTTCCCGGCCCAGGGCACGAACCCGTGTCCCCTGCATCAGCAGGTAGACTCTCAACCACTGCGCCACCAGGGAAGCCCTGAGTTAATTTTTTAATATGGTGTAAGATAAGGCTCCATCTTCATTCTCTTGCATGGGAATATCCAACCTTACCAACACCATTTGTTGAAGACTCTCCCCACTGAGTGGTCTTCGCACCCTTGTCAAAAATTGATTGACGGTATATAGGAAGGTTTATTTCTGGGCTCTGTGTTCTGTTCTACTAGTCTCTATGGCCTTATGCCAGTACCACACTGTTTTGATTACTGTAGCTTTGTAGTAAGTTTTGAAACTGGGAAATGTGAGTCTTCCAATTTTTGTTCTTTTTCAAAATTGTTTTGGCTATTTTGAGAGTCCATACGAATTTTAGGATCTGTTCTTCTGTTCCTGCAAAAAATGCCATTGGGATTTTGATGGGGATTGCACTGAATCTGAAGATCACTTTGAGTAGTACTGTCATCTTAACAATATTAAGTTTTCCAGCCCATGAACCTGGATGTCTTTCTATTTATTGGAACTAAATTTTTAATTGTATTTAATTTTAGTTAATTTAAATTTAAGTTTAAATAGCCACATGTGGTTAATGGCTGTTGTATTAGACAGCACAGCCCTAGAGAATCATCCTCAGATTTTCTTCTTTTTTTTTAAATTAACTTTTATTGGAGTGTAGTTGATTTACAATGTTGTGCTAGCTTCTGCTGTACAGCAAAGTGAATCAGTTACACATATACATGTATCCACTATTTTTTAGATTCTTTTCCCAGATTTTCTTTCCTTTCTAAAACATTGGGCAATGGTGACACCTGCAGAGGCCTTGTAGTACCTGAATCATCTTTGGGCTCAGGATGACTGCACATATGGAAAGCATGCCTAGAGAGGCCTGCCTCCAGGAGGGGGTAGGTCCCTCCAGGCACACGCTCTCTCTGTCTCTGTCTCTCTCTCTGTCTCTCTGTCTCTCTCTCTCTCTCTCTCTCTGGGATGTGAGACAGCCACAGGTCATGCAGCATCAGATCCTATCTCCTTCTCTGTTTTCCTTTTGGAAGTGTCTAGTTTGCTCCAGAACTTAAAAAGAACCTATTGCTGGACTTCCCTGCTGGTGCAGTGGTTAAGAATCCGCCTGCCAATGCAGGGGACACGGGTTCGAGCCCTGGTCTGGGAAGATCCCACGTGCCGCAGAGCAACTAAGCCCATGCACCACAGCTACTGAGCCTGCGCTCTAGAGCCCGCACACCACAACTACTGAAGCCTGCGTGCCCTAAAGGCCACGCACCACAACTACTGAGCCTGCGTGCCACAACTGCTGAAGCCCATGCGCCTAGAGCCCGTGTTCCACAACAAGAGAAGCCACTGCAACGAGAAGCCCGTGCACCACAAGGAAGAGTAGCCCCCGCTTGCTGCAACTAGAGAAAGCCCACGCAACAACGAAGACCCAAGGCAGCCATAAATACATACATACATACATACATACATACATATAGAGAGAGAGAACCTATTGCTTTCAAAAAATTAGCAAAAGACAGACTGTCTCTGGCAGAAATGGAACTCCTTCTGCCTCTTCTTATTTTCATATAAACAGAGACTGTGGTACCGAAAATGGGTCAACTGTTTTCAAAGAAATTTCCTTTCTAAATGAAAATATTGATTATTTTAAAGCATTTATACCTTGTTCATCACTCTGATGCTATTCTCATGGGAAAAACAACAAACAACAGAAAGAGCCTTCAGATGCCCATAACTGTCATACTTCCAATTCCATTTTCCATGAGGGTCAGGAGTCCCAGAGAATCCTGCACATGAGAGACAAAAAATAAAGGATGAATACTAGAACTAACCAATTAAATAGTTAATTAATTGAACAAACTAGGGAACTCCCTTCCCATGTCCATTCTCTCTTTCCTGCCAGGTAAGAAGTAATGTTAGGGTGTAACAGAGTTGTGTCCTTAGTACTGTTCACAGCGGTCTCCCTGCTCCCCTCCTTAGCATCTCTCTAAAGGCTCCCTAGGGAGATCTGCAGATCTTCTCAGAGTAAACAGGAAAACCCAGTAAATAAAATTGGGTGTCTTAGAGCCTAGAGGCTATCACACAGCTCTTCTGGAAGAAGATGCCTTTGGCCTTGGATAGCCAGGAGTAGGTTTGTGGTGTCTGTGTATCAACATTTTATTACGACTGTCTTGCAGAGGAGCCCTCCAGTCAACTTCTAGACCAGAAATGGAACCTGTTTGTCCTGGCCTGCACATAACCACTCTGCATCAGCCTCTCCTGAAAAGAGGCTGGAACATCCCCTGTGTATTCAGAACTGGACTAGCTCAGCAGCTACCCAGTTCTCTAAATATGCTCTCTCCACCTTACTACCCTCTAGCCTACACCCCACCCTCATTCTCATCTCTCTCCTTGTATACAGATAACTTTTTTTATTATAGCATTTGGGCTTTCCCACACTAGAATTGATCTATCACCACTCTACCAAAATTCCTATGCTAACCACTTGGGTGTTCTGGTGTCAGAACTTAGAAGTGTCCCAACTGTCCCACCCAGCTTCCTCAGCTCTCCTCTTTCTCCCCTGGGTTGTTGTGCTGGAAATGATAGTCCTCTTGGATTTCAGTGTGTGCAGTCTTCTTTGGGTGGATCCTTGAGCTGTTCACAGGAGTGCTGGTAATGTCTGGCCTTCAGTGCTGCCAAAGGCAAAAAACTGGCCTCTTCTCAGTTTAAAGCACATAGTTGGATTGCTGGGGCAGTGTTAGATGGAGGGTGGGGTGAGCAAATACCACTCTCTTCCTACTGTGTTTTCAGGAAATGATTATAAAGCAGCTATAAGTGCGAATGAAGTCTAAAGGATGGATTGGCATCCTCCCCCAACCCCTGGAAAAAAAAAACAACACATTATCACACACACACACACACACACACACACACACACTCTCTCCTACACTTCTCCATCAGGCTCCATCCCAGATCCACACCCCTATTGTTCTTCTGGGCTTAACGTGGTACTCTTTCAGAGCAAAGAACCTTTGTTAAACTATCTCATTCTCAGCTGAACTTTCCCTTTAGGCAAACTGTGAGTTCCACTTCCCTGTCCTCTGCCGTCCCAAGAGCAGTGTGGGCAGAGGCATATAAATGGGAGGAATAACCAGTGCCAAGATTTAATCCCTCAGTTAGGGCGTGGGGTTTTCAGAACTGGTAGTAAAATTGTTTGCAGAGACAGTTGTCAGTGAAGGGCCTCTCTGTGCCATCAGCATACCTCCATTCCTTGCTTCCAGCTGCCTCTTTCCCTGTACAACCCTTTCTTCTGGTACCTCCGTGAGGTCTAAGCCAGATGGTTCTTACGAGTCTTGTCTGGAGTCTCCTAAAGTGTCAGATGTTGCTGTGCAGAGCACAGCATCCCTGGGTCTGCCCCTCCTCTCTCAGCAGCTGTTCGCCACTGACCGAGGTGGCGACTGAGCCTGTGTGTGGCCGGAGTCAGTGATGAGCCTCCCACCCAGGCCCGGGGAAGCCCTCAGCCAGTGTGGTTCCTGTGGCCGCAGCCAACACGCCAGAGCCCCTCGATACCTTCAGGGCTGTGGTGTAACAGCCAGCTTCGTGCGGTGGCACTGTTTAGTGTTGGCTCACTTGACTTCTCTGTCCCCACCCTCTGTGTTTAAGGGAATCTGGCCGTCGCCCAGGAGAGAAGCTGGCACTTGCAGAGTGGCTTCCTGCCGCCTCTCTTGTAGTAGGAGCCAGGTCCACCTTCCATCTCTGCCTTCCTATCCGTGTGGCAAAGGCAAAGGGCCCCTCTGTGCTCAGCCTCCCGTTGTGGGGTTTCAAGTTGCCTAAGATCAGGACGCGGCTATCTGCCAGGTTATCTGCCCAGATAAACATTTATTGTTTACAGGGACGTGTTTCAGCTGCTCTGGCTGATCCCACTGGTGAGATCTTCTAGTTTCTTGAGGTTTTAAGCCAGTATGTGGGGCCAACATCCAGACAGAGAACTGCTGGAGCTGGCGAGGGTCTCTGTGACTGGCCACCTCTGACCTAGCTCAGTCATTGCCCCCTCCCCACCGGGTGCCAGAGCCAAATTTGTAAGTCTCAGTTCCCAGCCCTGCCTTCTGGGTATTGAAACTGCCTCTACATTTTCAACATCTCTAGTCTTTCAAATCTGAAGAATTATATCAGAGCCAATGTTATGACACAAGCAGCTGAAGACTTCTATTAAGTGGCGAAACCAGCATTCTGACACCCCGTTTTCCTTAATAGCTACGGAGACAAACATTTAGTGAAGGCAACAAGGATAAAGATAGATTCTCTTTTTTTCATCCAAACAGCCACGTCCACTGCATCCAAATATACATTGTCTTTTTATTTTCTAGTGATATAATTGATTTCCAACATTTTATTATACTGCAAAGTTGAAAGAATTTTACAATGAGCTCACTTATCCTCAGCATCTGGATTCTGTCATCCTCATCTTAACGATACTTGCTTTGTCATGTATCTGTCTATCCATCCATCTCTCCATCCATCATGTTTCTTTTTGATCTATGTCGTCAATACATTTTCTCTAAATCCTTCAGCATGAATATATATCATTAACTAGAGTTCAGTATTCGTTGATGGCTTTTTTCTTCTGAGGTAAAATTTACATACAGTGATAGGGACAAACAGTAAATATACCTTTGCTAGGTTCTGGCAAATGCATATACCTCTGTAACCCAAAACCTATCAAAATTTAGAGTCTTATTATTATGCTCCCTTATCTCCACCTTTACCCCCAGAGGCAGTCCCTGTCTTGATTTTTTTTTTCCACCGTCGATGAGATTTGCCTTTTTCAGAACTTCATAAAAATGGAATCATACAGCGTATACTTTTTTGAGTAAGGCTTCTTTCATTCAGTATCAAGTTTTGGGCATTCCTCCATGTTGTTACATTTATCAGCAGTTTATTCCTTTTCGTTGCTGAGTAGTTTTCCATTTTATGAATATATCACAGTTACCCATGCTCTGATTGATGGATTGATGACTGTTTCCAGTTTCGTGCTATTATGCATATAAAGTTGCTATGAATAGTTGTACACAAACCTTTTTGTGGACATGTGTTTTCTCTTGAGTAAATGCCTAGGATTGGAATTGCTGAGTCATAGGATATATGGATGCTTTTTATTGGAGACTGCGAGACCTTTTTCCAAAGGTGATTGCACCATGTTACACACTCCAGCAATGTACGAGAGTTCCAGTTGCTCCACGTCCTCATTTGCAGGAGGAGGGCGGTACATCATTTTGGGTTTTAATTTGCATTTCCCTGATGACTAATAGAGAATTTACATAGTTTTTCATGTCCTTACTGGCCATCTGTATATCTTCTTTGTGAAGGGTCTGTTTTAGATCTGTTGCCCATTTTCTTTGAGTTGTTTGTTTTCTTGTTATTGAGTTATAAGATTTCTTTATGTATTCTGGATACAAGTACTTTGTCAAATATATATGTTCTGTGAATGTTTTCACTCAGTACATGGCTTGCCTGTTTGTTTTCCTAACAGTGTCTTGCTGAACAGAAGTTTTTAATTTTGATGCAATCTAATTTATCATGTTTTTGTTTTATGGCTATTACTTTATGAGAGCTTGAAAACCCAAGCTCTCCCCCGCCACCCCTCCCCACAGCAGTTTCTCCTATTATTAGCATTTTGTATTAGTGTAGCCCGTTTGTTACAACTGATGAGCAAATATTGGTACATTATTATTAACTACAGTCCATTAGGGTTTACATTATTTACATTACTTACACTAGGGTTTACTCTTTGTGTTGTACATTCTGTGGGTTTTGACAATATTTAATGACACGTACCTACCATTATAGTATCAGACACAAGATACCCTGTCTGATACTAAAGATTCTCTGTGCTCCACCTGTTCTTTCCTCCCTCGATCTTCTAGCCCCTGGCAACCACTGGTCTTATTTCTGTCTCTATAGTTTTGCCTTTTCTAGAGTGTCATACAGCTAGAAGCATACAAGCTTTGGAATCACATTTAGCCTTTTCAGATTGTCTTCTTTCACTTAACTATACATTTAAGGTTGTTTTTATGGCGTGATAACTCATTTCTTTTTATTCCTGAATAATATTCCATGGCATGAAATAATGATACTTATTTTTATTCCTGAATAATATTCATGGTATGGATATACCACAGTTTGTTTATCCATTCACCTACTGAACATCTCGGTTGCTTACAAGTTTTGGCAATTATGAATAAAGCCACTATAAACATTTTTATATGGAGGTAAGTTTTCACCTCATTTAGGTAGATACGAAGAACTACAATTGCTAGATCATATGGTAAGACTATGTGTAGCTTTGTAAGACACTGCCCAGCTGCCTTCAATATAGCTGTACCATTTTGCATCCTGCCAGCAATGAATGAAAGTTCCCGTTGCTTCACAGCCTCACCAGCATTTGGTGTTGTCCGTATTTTAGATTTTAGCCATTCTAATAGGTGTGTACTGGTAGCTCGTTATTGTTTTAATTTGCAATTTTTTAATGATTTATGATGTTGAGCATCTTTTCATATGTTTGCCATCTGTATATTTAGTTCATTGAGCTATCCAGATTTTTTGCCCATTTTTTAATTTGGTTTGTTTGTTTTCTTATTGTTAAGTTTTATGAGTCACTGATTGATTTTTAAATGTTTAAACAACATTGCATTACTTGAATAAACCCTATTTGCTGTATTGGATTTGCCAATACTTTGGTAAGGATGTTTGTCTGTGTTCATGAGGAATATTTATGTTGTTATATCTTGTCAGGGTTTGGAATTAGAGTTATGCTGACCTCATTGAATGGCTTGGGAAGTTTAATCTCCTCTTTCTCCTCCATTTTCCAAAAGAGTTTGTGTAATATTGGTGGGTTGTTTTTTTTTTTAATATATTTATTTATTTATTTATTTTTGGCTGTGTTGGGTCTTCATTGCTGTGCGTGGGCTTTCTCTAGTTGCAGCAAGCAGGGGCTACTCTTCGTTGTGGTACACGGGCTTCTCATTGCGGTGGCTTCTCTTGTTGCGGAGCACGGGCTCTCTAGGCGCGCAGGCTTCAGTAGTTGTGGTGCACAGGCTCAGTAGTTGTGGCTCACGGGCTCCAGAGTACAGGCTCAGTAGTTGCAGCGCACAGGCTTAGTTGCTCCGTGGCATGTGGGATCTTCCTGGACCAGGGCTTGAACCCTTGTCCCCTGCATTGGCAGGTGGATTCTTAACCACTGTGCCACCAATACTGGTGTTAAATCTAAGTTGGCAAACTTGTTGGCATAAAATGGTTCATAATAATGTCTTGCTATTATTTTGATGTCTGTAGGATCTGTATGTAGTGACATATGGATTATTTAGACGTGTGTGGTTTAATTTCCAAATATTTGGGGTTTTCCTGGATATCTTATTGTTACTGATTCCTAATTTAATTCCATTGTGATCAGAGAGCATACTTGGCATTATTTCAGTCCTTTTAAAATTTATTGAGACTTGTTTTATGGCTTAGCACGTATCTATGTTGAAGACCATAACTATGTACAATGGAAAGAATGTATTCTGTATGTTGGCCATAGTGTTTTATAAATATCATTTAGGTTGAAGTGGTTGATCGTGTTGAGATCCTCTATGTCTTTACTAATATTTTGTCTAGGTGCTCTATTAATTTTTGAGAGGAGGTACTTCCCTGGTGGCGCAGTGGTTAAGAATCTGCCTGCCAATGCAGGGGACATGGGTTTGATCCCTGGTCCAGGAAGATCCCACATGCCGGAGCAACTAAGCCTGTGCGCCACAACTACTGAGCCTGTGCTCTAGAGCCTGCGAGCCACAACTACTGAGCCCACCCGCCTCAACTGCTGAGCCCAGACACCACAACTACTGAAGCCCACGCCCTCTAGGGCCTGCGTGCTGCGACTATTGAAGCCCACGCATCTGGAGCTCATGCTCCGCAACAGGAAAAGCCACTGCAATGAGAAGCCTGCTCACCACAACGAAGAGTAGCCTCTGCTCGCCACAATAAAGACCCAATGCAGCCATTAATTAATTAATTAATTTAAAAATTTCTGAGAGGGGAATGTTAAAATCTCCAAATATGATTGTGGATTTTCTGTTCTTCCCTTTAACTCTGTCAGTTTTTGTTTCCTGTATTTTGCAGGTCTCTTACTAGGCACATACACCGTTATGACTGTTGTATCTTCCTGATGAATTGACCATCTTATCATTGTGAAATGCCCCTCTTTCATCTCTGATAATACTTTGCCTTGAAATTAATTCCTTTCTGATATTAATATACCCACTCCAGTCTTCTTTCAATCATTTTTTAAAAAGTATTTGTTTATTTGGTTGCACCGGGTCTTAGTTGCAGAAAGCAGGCTCCTTAGTTCAGGCTCGCAGGCTCCTTAGTTGTGGCTTGCCGGTTCCTTAGTTGCAGCACGTGGGCTCCTTAGTTGCGGCAGGCGGGCTCCTTAGTTGTGGCATGCGAACTCTTAGTTGCAGCATGCATGTGAGATCTAGTTCCCTGACCAGGGATCAGACCCAGGCCCCCTGCATTGGGAGTGCGGAGTCTTATCCACTGCACCACCAGGAAAGTCCCTCCAGTCTTCTTTTGTTTATTATTTGCATGGTGTATCTTTTCCCATCTAACCAGTCTGTATCTTTATATGTAAAATGTGTCTCTTATTGACAGCATGTAGCTGGGTCTTACTTTTCAATCCATACTGACAATCTCCTCCTCTCAAGTGAAGTATTTAGTTTATTAACAGTTAATGTAATTATCCCTGTGGTTGAATTTAGGTTTACAGTTTTGTTAGTTGTTTTCTGTTTTGTCCCTTCTGATTTTTTGTTCCTTCTTTTTTTCTTTTCCTCCATTTTGTATCTTCCTTTTGCACCTACTTTCCTGACTTCTTTTAGATTATATGATTTTTCTTTTAGAATTCCATTTTAAATTATTTATTGGCATTTTAACTATTTGTTTGCAGTTTTTTAGTGGTGGTTCTGTAGATTATAGTATATTTAATACATCCTTAACTTTTCAGACTACTTAGAGTTGCTATTGTACCACTTCACATAAAATGTAGAAATCTTGCAACCATACAGTTCCAGTTACCCATTGCTCTTTTATTATTATAGTTGTTATATGGTGTATGCCATATACTATAACATACATATGTATATAATATACTGTATACATTATAAACTCCACATGACAGTGTTATGGGGTTGTTTTTGGTCTTTGGATTTTTACTTCAAAGACATGCAAATTTTATTTCTACTAACTTGATATTAGCAAACATTTGAAATAATGCTAAATCCTTGTGTTGATAAGGTGCTGTTTGTGTATCTGTGGTAAAATATATGTAACATTGGGAATTCTGTGGCGGTCCAGTGGTTGGGACTCCATGCTTTCACTGCTGGGGGCCCGGGTTCAGTCCCTGGTCAGAGAACTAAGATCCTGCAAGCTGCTGGATATATATAATAGATAGGTAGATAGATAGATAGATAGATAGATAGATCATAAAATTTACCATTTAATCTATTTTTTCTTTTGTTGAATGTGCTTTTGGTGTCATATGCAGGAAATCATTACAAAATCCAATGTCATAAAGATTTTCTCCTGTTTTATTCTAAGAGTTTTATAGTTTAAGAGTTTATAGTTTTATAGCTCATAAGTTTAGATCTTTGACCCATTTTGAGTTAATTTTTATGTGTGGTGTTAGGTAAGGAACCAGCCTCATTCACTGGAATGGGGATATCCAGTTTGTAAAATGTTATAATTTTGCATTAAACAAATCTATGTATCTTTTTTAATTTAAAAGGGTAGAAAAATTGTTGTTTGTATTTACCCAGGTATTTACCATTTCTTTGTGAAGAGCCAAGTATACAAGTGGTATTGTTTTCCTCTGGCTTGAAGAGCTTTTGGCTTTTCTTGTAAGGCATATCTGCTAAAATTCCCTTAGTATTCTTTTATCAGAAAATGTCTCTATTTCACTTCCTTCTTTAAAGATCTCTTCACTGGATGTAGAAAATTTTCAGTACTTTAAATATGTTCATCCATTGTCTTAATGGCCTGTATAGTTTCTGATAAGACATCAATCAGCCCTTGTTCAAACTGTTGTTCTGTATATGTGATGGGTCGTTTTTCTCTGGCTGCTTTCTATATTTTCTCTATAATCTGGTATTCAGTAGTTTGACTATGATATTCTAGGCATGATTTTCTTTGTATTTAGCCTGCTTGGGGTTCACTGTGCTCTTGAATCTACAGATTGTCTTTCACCAAATTTGGGGGACTTTCAGACATTATTACTGAAGTTAATTTTTTCTGCTCCAGTCCCTTCTCCTTCTGGGATTCAATTACATGTATGTTAGGCCTGTTGTCACCCAAATCAGGGGCTTTATTAATTTTTCTTTTTTTCCTCTTGTTTAGATTGGATGATTTCTATTCTGACTTCAGATTTACTCACTTCTTTGTCATCTCCACTTCCTTTTTTTTTTGAAACCTTTTTTTGGCTGCATTGGGTCTTCATTGCTGCGCACAAGCTTTCTCTAGTTGTGGCGAGCGGGGGCTACTCTTTGTTGTGGTGCACGGGCTTCTTATTGTGGTGGCTTCTCTTGTTGCGGAGCACAGGCTCTAGGTGTGTGGGCTTCAGTAGTTGTGGCATGTAGGCTCAGTAGTTGTGGCTCTCAGGCTCTAGAGAGCAGGCTCAGTAGCTGTGGCGCACGGGCTTAGTTGCTCTGCGGCATGTGGGATCTTCCCGGACCAGGGCTCAAACCCATGTCCCCTGCATTGGCAGGAGAATTCTTAACCACTGCACCACGAGGGAAGCCCCTCCATTTCCTTTTAAGCACATCCAGTGACTTTCTTACTTCAGATATTAGATTATTGGGTTTGTTTTGTTTTGCTTTTGGTTTTGTTTTGTTATTGTTTTTTCAGTCCTAGACTTTTCATTTGGTTCTTTTTCATGGTTTTCTGTTTCTCTGCTGAGATTTCCTATCTTTTCATTTATTTCAGTCATTTTCCTTTTTCTCAGTGTAACTTTTTCCATATTAGTAACTTTTTCCATAGTTTTAGTAACTTTTTCCATAATCATTATAGTAACTTTTTCCATAATCTCGCTGTTAATTCTAACATTTGTGTCATTTCAGAGGTGATCTCCATTTACTGTCTTTTCTCTTAAGAATAGGTCACATTGGGCTTCCCTGGTGGCGCAGTGGTTGAGAGTCCGCCTGCCAGTGCAGGGGGCGCGGGTTTGTGCCCCGGTCTGGGGGGATCCTGCGTGCCGGGGAGCGGTTGGGCCTGTGGGCCGTGGCCGCTGGGCCTGCGCGTCCGGAGCCTGTGCTCCACGGCGGGAGAGGCCACGGTGGTGAGAGGCCCGCGTACCACAAAAAAAAAAAAAAAAAGAATAGGTCACATTAAATACTGTATGACATCACTTATATGTGGAAGCTAAAAACTACAACAAGATTTCCCTGGCAGTCCAATGGTTAAGACTCTGGGCTTCCACTGCAGGGGGCACAGGTTTGATCCCAGGTTGGGGAAATAAGGTCCTGCATGCCGTGTGGCATGGTCAAAAACAAAAACAAACAAACAAAACTAGTGAATATAACAAAAAAGCAGCAGACTCACAGATACAGAGAAAAGACAAATTGTTACCAGTGGGGAGAGGGAAGGGGGGCGATATAGGGGTAGGAGAGTAGGAGGTACAAACTATTAGGTATAAAGTAAGCTACAAGGATATATTGTACAACAAGGGGAATATAGCCAGTATTTTATAATAATTATAAAATGGAGTATAACCATTAAAAATTGTGAATCACTATATTGTATACCTATAAGTTATACATCAAGTATACTTCAATAAAAAAATTTTTTAAAAAAGGGTAGTTCACATTTTCCTGGTTCTTTGTATATTGAGTAATTTGGGGTTTTATCCTGGAATTGTAAATGTCACGTGGATTTTGTTTTATTCCTGCAGAGAGGGTTGATGCTTTAGTGTATCAGGCTTTTCAGTTGGTTGGACTCAAACTGCAGTAGGTCAAACATCCATTCTGTTTGTCTGGGTTTTGTTTGTTTGTTTTTTTTTTTACATTTAATCTACACATGCATGATTCAGAAATCAGCAATGAATTTGAGTATTGTGTATACACAGAATATGGGGCTTCCTCTCTCTGGCTACCCCCTTTATGGGATTTCCTCCCTTGCTTTTTAGCAGCTGTGATTGTCTTGAATTTTGTCCTTTGTTTCTTCAGGCTATTAAAGACTGGATTTTTCAGCAGAGTTTTAGCTGTGCTGTATGGTGCCACCAACTGTCCCAGCTCCTTCTTCTGAGTGTCAGTATCCCTCACAGATCTGCCTAGTTTGGTTCATTCTCTAGTGCCTTTGGGTATTTGTTTTTATAATTTTACCCTGAGTTTATCATTGTTATTCACAGGAAATTTAATCCAGTAGGAACTTACTTAGTCATATTGGAAGCAGAACTCCTGCACCAGCTAATTTAGAAATTTGTGCATGTGTATGTTAGTGCTATTTCTACCACCAGAGTTTTGGGACCTCTGCTTTCTGGAATCCATGAATCAATCTTTTGAATATCCTTAAAGGTGGCAAACCTTCAGACTTTAAGTCTCACTTTGATTTTTTTATGTTAATTTTTATCGGCGTATCGTTGATTTACAGTGTTGTGTTCGTTTTTTTGTTTTTTTGTTTTTTAATTTAAATAGCCAGAATAACACTTGGAGTCAAGAATAGTAAACATTTTTTCCAGTAAACAATAAATACAGTGAGCAAGTTGAGTTATTCCTTTTTAAGGTCAAAAATAACATGGGTCTTTGAAATAAGGAGAATTACCACTAAAATTAATAAACTGATTTTGAAAATGTTTAAAAGAGGAATTCTCAGGTACTTTTGAGCATTGACATGTTTATGTCTTCTTAAGGAGTTACCTTCTCATATCCTTTGCCTGTTTTGTATTGGACTATTTTTCACTTACTGTTTTTTTTTTGAAAAGGCCTTCCTAGCAAGGGTTGGAACCCTTTTCAATCATTTATATTCAAAGTATTTTATACTATTTGTCACTTACCTTCCATTATTTATGGGATCTTTCTCAAATGTAAATGATTTAAAATTTTGTGTAGCCAAATCTTCTGTTTTCCCTTTATGAACTTTGTTTTTATGTTTTAAAAAGTCTTCCTAACGTCAAAACAAATGAATAATCATATTTTCTTCTCATTATTTTACTTTTTGAAAAATTATTATTAAAACTTTTATCTGAATTTATTTTGCTGAATGATGTGAGATAGAGATCTAACTTAATTTTTTCAAAATAGTTTATAAAATAGCATCATTTATTGAATAGTTTATTCTGTTTCTACTTAACTAAAAGTTAAGCTTCATCATACACTAGATATATGTATACACTATACTGGAATCTATATGTATAGACAGATATAGATGCATCCTAGCATGTGTTTCTAGGAATTTTTTTTGTTTTATGTTTGTCTATTCTTGAAACATAACTTTGTCGTTTTAGTTACTCTAGCTTTGTAATGTGTTTTAATACTAGTGATGTGAGTTTACACACATTCCTTTACATATTTTATTGCAATATACCTTTGGCTTTTTCTACCTAGTTATGCTTTTTTTTTTTTTTTTTTTGCGGTACACGGGCCTCTCACTGTTGTGGCCTCTCCCGTTGCGGAGCATAGGCTCCAGACGCGCAGGCTCAGCGGCCATGGCTCACGGGCCCAGCCGCTCCGCGGCATGTGGGATCCTCCCGGACCGGGGCACGAACCTGCGTCCCCTGCATCGGCAGGCGGACTCTCAACCACTGAGCCACCAGGGAAGCCCACCTAGTTATGCTTTATGCAAACTTCAGAATAATTTTAAATCCCACTCCACCTCCCAAAAAAAAATCCTCATGGTATTTTTTTATTGAGATATAATTAACATACAGCATATTAGTTTTAGGTATACAATATAATGATTAGATATATGGATATATTGTGAAATGATCACAACAATAAGTCTAGATAACATCCATTACCACACACAGTTACAAATTTCTTTTTCTTGTGATGAGAACTTTTGAGATTTACTCTCTTAGCAACTTACAAATATACAGTAAAAATATGGACCATATCACAAATTTGCACATCATCCTTGAGCAGGGGTCATGCTAATCTTCTCTCCATTGTTCCAGTTTCCACTATATGTGCTGCCAAAAACGAGCACTCCTCATGGTATTTTGATTGGAATTGCATTCACTTTAAAAATATCCTTGGGGGCTTCGCTGGTGGTCCAGTGGGTAAGACTCTGGGCTCCCAGTGCAGGGGGCCTGGGTTCAATCCCTGGTCAGGGAACTAGATCCCGCATGCATGCCGCAACTAAGAGTTCACATGCCTCAATTAGTCCGCATACCGCAACTAAAGAAACCCTCATGCCACAACTAAGAGGCCACATGTCACAACTAAAAAAAGATCCCACATGCTGCAGCAAAGATCCCGCATGTCGCAACTAAAAACCAATGCAGGGACTTCCCTAGTGGCGCAGTGGTTAAGAATCTGCCTGCCAATGCAAGGGACATGGGTTTGAGCCCTGGTCCGGGAAGATCCCACATACCATGGAGCAGCTAAGCCCGTGCACCACGACTACTGAACCTGCACTCTAGAGCCCGCAAGCCACAGTTACTGAGCCCACGTGCCACAACTACTGAAGCCCGCGCGCCTGGAGCCCGTGCTGTGCAACAAGAGAAGCCACCGCAATGAGAAGTCCATGCACCTCAACAAAGAGTAGCCCCTGCTCACTGCAACTAGAGAAAGCCTGCGCGCAGCAACAAAGACCCAACGCAGCCAAAAATAAAATAAATAAATTTATTTTAAAAAAAAGCCAGTGCATCCAAAGTAAATAAATAATAAATACATAAATAAAAATTTTAGAAATAAAAATATCTTTGAAGAAAATTTTACATTGTTACAAGTTTTCTTATTAGGTCGTAGTAGTCTCTGGATATCAGTTCTTTTATGTCTCCACGTTTTTTCATTGATTTTCTTGCTATAATGAATGGAATTTTTTCCATTCCACCTTCTACGTAGTACTTGGGAAAAGCTAACATTTATATTCAGCTATCACATCAAATTCTCTTATTGATTCTTTTTTTAGCCAATCACTTATTTCTTTCATTAATTTATGTGATGTGTTTTTTCTTTCTTTTTATTTTTTATTGAAGTATAGTATAGTTGAATTACAGTGTTGTGTTAATTACTGCTATATAGCACAGTGACTCAGTTATACATATATATACATTCTTCTTGATATTCTTTTCCGTTATGGTTTATATATAGTTCCGTGTGCTATACAGTAGGGCCTTTTTGTTTATCCATTCTATATACACCAGTTTGCATTTGCTAATCCCAAACTACCACTCGTACCCTCTCCCACCTCCCTCCCCCTTGGCAACCACTAGTCTATTCTCTATGTCCCTGATTCTGTTTCTATTTTATAAATAGGTTCATTTGTGTCGTATTTGAGATTCCACGTACAAGTGATATCAAATGGTACTTGTGTTTCTCTTTCTGACTTACTTAGTATGATAATCTCTAGTTGCATCCATGTTGCTGCAAATGGCATTATTTCATCCTTTTTTATGGCTGAGTAGTATTCCATTGTATATATATGTACCCATCTTCTTTATTTATTTACTTATTTTTAACAGATCTTTATTGGAGTACAATTACTTCATAATACTGTGTTAGTTTCTGTTGCACAACAAAGCAAATCAGCCATATGCATGCACATGTCCCCACATCCCCTCCATCTTGAGCCTCCCTCCCACTCTCCCTATCCCACCCCTCTAGGTCATTGCAAAGCACTGAGCCAATCTCCCTGTGCTATGCTGCTGCTTCCCACCAGCCAACTATTTTATATTCACTAGTGTATGTATGTTGATGCTACTCTTACTTCACCCCAATTTGCCCTCCCACCCCATGTCCTCAAGTCCATTCTCTATGTCTGTCCCCTTATTCCTGCCCTGCAACTAGGTTCATCAGTACCATTTCTTTTTTTTGTTGTTAGATTCCATATATATGTGTTAGCATACGGTATTTGTTTTTCTCTTTCTGACTTACTTCACTCTGTATGACAGACTCTGAGTCCATCCACCTCACTACAAATAACTCAGTTTTGTTTCCTTTTATGGCTGAGTAATATTCCACTGTATATATGTACCACATCTTCTTTATCCATTCATCCATCGATGGACATTTAGGTTGGTTCCATGTCCTGGCATTGTAAATAGTGCTGCAACGAACATTGTGGTAAAAGAGTGAAATTAGAACACTACCTAACACCGTACACAAAAGTAAACTCCAAATGGATTAAAGACTTAAATGTAAGACCAGACGCTATAAAACATGTAGAGGAAAACATAGGAAAAACACCCTTTGACATAAAGCACAGCAAAATCTTTTTTGACCCACCTCCTAGAGTAATAGAAATAAAAACAAAAATAAACAAGTGGAACTTAATTAAACTTAAAAGCTTTTGCACAGCAAAAGAAACCATAAACAAGACAAAAAGCCAACCCTCAGAATGGGAGAAAATATTTGCAAATGAAACAATAGACAAAGGGTTAATCTCCAAAATATACAAACAGCTCATGGAGCTCAATATCAAAAAAACAGTCCAGTTAAAAAATGGACAGGAGACCTAAATAGACTTTTTTTTCTATGATGAAATAGACATTTCATCATACACATGGCCAAGAGGCACGTGAAAAGATGCTCAACATCACTAATTATTAGAGAAATGCAAATCAAAACTACAATGGGGTATCACCTCACGCCGGTCAGAATGGTCATTATCAAAAAAGCTAGAAACAATAAATGCTAGAAAGGGTGTGGTGAAAAGGGAACCTTCCTACACTGCTGGTGAAAATGTAAATTGATACAAGCACTATGGAAAACAGTATGGAGGTTCCTTAAAAAACTAAAAGTAGAACTACCATATGACCCAGCAATCCAACTACTGGGCATATACCCTGAGAAAACCATAATTCAGAAAGAGACATGCACCACAATATTCATGGCAGCACTATTTACAATAGTCAGGACATGGAACCAACCTAATTTCATTCTTTTACATGTAGCTGTCCAGTTTTCCCAGCACCACTTATTAAAGAGGCTGTCTTTTCTCCATTGTATGTTCTTGCCTCCTTTGTTGTAAATTAGGTGACCATATGTGCGTGGGTTTATCTCTGGGCTTTCTGTTTTTGTGCCAGTACCATACTGTCTTGATTATTGTAGCTTTGTGGTATAGTTTGAAGTCAGGGAGCCTGATTCCTCCAACTCCGTTTTTCTTTCTCAAGTTTGCTTTGGCTATTCAGGGTCTTTTGTGTTTCCATACGAATTGTAAGATTTTTTTGTTCTAATTCTGTGAAGGATGCCATTGGTAGTTTGATAGGGATTGCATTGAATCTGTAGATTGCTTCAGGTAGTATAGTCATTTTCACAATGTTGATTCTTCCAATCCAAGAACATGGTGTATTTCTCCATCTGTTTATGTCATCTTTGATTACTTTCATCAGTGTTTTATAGTTTTCTGAGTACAAGTCTTTCACCTCCTTAGGCAGGTTTATCCCTAGGTATTTTATTCTTTTTGTTGCAGTGGTAAATGGGATTGTTTCCTTAATTTCTCTTTCTGATTTTTCATTGTTGATGTATAGGAATGCCAGAGATTTCTGTGCATTAATTTTATATCCTGCAACCTTACCAAATTCATTGATTAGTTCTTGTAGTTTTCTGGTGGCATCTTTAGGATTTTCTATGTATAGTGTCATGTCATTGACAAATAGTGACAGTTTTACTTATTCTTTTCCAATTTATATTCCTTTTATTACTTTTTCTTCTCTGATTGCTGTGGCTAGGACTTCCAAAACTATGTTAAATAAGAGTGGCAAGAGTGGACATCCTTGTCTTGTTCCTGATCTTGGTGGAAATGTTTTCAGTTTTTCACCATTGAGTGTGATGCTTGCTATGGGTTTGTCATATATGGCCTTTATTATGAGGTAGGTTCCCTCTATGCCCATTTTCTGGAGAGCTTTTATCATAAATGGGTGTTGAATTTTGTCAGAAGCTTTTTTGCATCTATTGAGATGATCATGTGGTTTTTATTCCTTAATTTGTTAATGTGGTGTATC
The DNA here is from genome assembly GCF_949987515.2 of Delphinus delphis. Lineage (NCBI taxonomy): Eukaryota > Metazoa > Chordata > Mammalia > Artiodactyla > Delphinidae > Delphinus > Delphinus delphis. Next base: position 46,959,442 of record NC_082701.1, on the reverse strand, counting down.
ACATTGATTGATTTGCATATATTGAAGAATCCTTGAATCCCTGGGATAAATCAAACTTGATAATGGTATATGATCCTTTTTTTAAAAAATAAATTTATTTATTTATTTTAAATTTATTTATTTTTGGCTGCGTTGGGTCTTTGTTGCTGTGCGCAGGCTTTCTCTAGTTGTGGAGAGCAGGGGCTACTCTTTGTTGTGGTGTGTGGGCTTCTCATTGCAGTCATTTCTCTTGTTGCAGAGCACGGGCTCTGGGTGTGCAGCTTCATAGTTGTGGCATGTGGGCTCAGTAGTTGTGGCTTGCGGGCTCTAGAGCGCAGGCTCAGTAGCTGTGGCACACAGGCTTAGTTGCTCCGCGGCATGTGGGATCTTCCCAGACCAGGGCTCGAACCCCTGTCCCCTGCATTGGCAGGCGGATTCTTAACCACTACATCACCAGGGAAGTCCCTGTGTATGATCTTTTTAATGTGCTGTTGGATTCTGTTTGCTAGTATTTTGTTCACTACTTTTGAATCTATGTTTATCAGTGATATCGGTCTATAATTTTCTTTTTTTGTGATATCTTTTTCTGGGTTTGGTATCAGGGTGATGGTGGCTCCATAGAATGAATTTGGGAGTGTTCCTCCCTCTGCAATTTTTTGGAATAGTTTGAGAAGGATCGGTGTTAGCTGTTCTCTAAATATTTGACAGAATTAGCCTGTGAAGCCATCTGGTCCTGGACTTCTGTTTGTGGAAGATTTTTAATTATGGTTTCAATTTCATTACTTGTGATAGGTCTGTTTATATTTTCTAATTCTTCCTGGTTCAGTCTTGGAAAATTGTACCTTTCCAAGAATTTGTCCATTTCTTCGTGGTTGTCCATTTTATTGGCATATAGTTGTTTGTAGTAGTCTCTTATAATTCTTTGTATTTCTGCAGTGTCAGTTGTGATTTCTCCTTTTTCACTTCTAATTTTATTTCTGTGCGTCATCTCCCTTTTGTTCTTGATGAGTCTAGCTAAGGGTTTATCAATTTTGTTTATCTTCTCAAAGAACCAGCTTTTAGTTTTACTGATCTTTGCTATTGTTTTCTTCATTTCTGTTTCATTTATTTCTGCTCTGATCTTTATGATTTCTTTCCTTCTACTGACTTTGGGTTTTCCTTGTTTTTCTCTCTCTAGTTGCTTTAGGTGTAGGGTTTGATTCTTTATTTGAGATTTTTCTTGTTTCTTGAGGTGAGATTGAATTGCTATAAACTTCCCTCTTAGAACTGCTTTTGCTGCATCCCATAGGTTTTGGGTCGTTGTGTTTTTATTGTCATTTGTTTCTATGTATTTTTGTTGTTGTTGTTTCTATGTATTTTTTAATTTCTTCTTTGAGTTCTTCAGTGATCTGTTGGGTATTTAGTAGTGCACTGTTTAGCCTCCATGTATTTGTGTTTCTTATAGTTTTTTTCACATCTTCTTTATATGTGATGTGTTAAATTAATGTTTTCTAAACTTGACTTGTCATTTTCTTACTGGGATGAACACTATTTGGGAGATATATATATATATATAATTTTTATTTATTTATTTATTTTTGCTGCATGCGGGCCTCTCGCTGTTGTGGCCTCTCCCGTTGTGGATCACAGGCTCCGGACACGCGGGCCCAGCGGCCATGGCTCACAGGCCCAGCTGCTCCGCGGCATGTGGGATCTTCCCAGACCGGGGCACGAACCCATGTCCCCTGCATCGGCAGGTGGACTCTCAACCACTGCGCCACCAGGGAAGCCCTTGGGTTATATTTTAATGGTCTGCTACATTTGATTTGCTGTGGTTTTACCTAGGATATTTACATCCATTTCCGTAGTGGGCCTGACCTCTCTTTTCTGTCTCTGCTGTTTTTTCTTTGAGTGTTGGAGTATTTGGGTGTACTGACTTCATACAAAGAAATGGGAAGCAGCTTTTCTTTTTCTGTGACCTGGCAAGTATATAGTGTGTATTACTTAAAGAGTCGTTCTTGACTCTCTCTCTCATACTCTACCTTCAGCCTCTCAGCAGTCGTCTTTCACTCTACCTTTGTAATCTGTACAGAATCCAGCCATTTAACCATTTCTAGTAGTACCACCCTTATCCAAAATGTTACCTTCTCTTGCTTAAACTATTACTACAGGCATGTTGTGATCTTTGTCCCCCTTCAGTGTAGTCTCAGCACAGCAGCCAGTGTGATCTTTTCAGAGGTAAGCTGGATTGGTTAACACCCACTGCCAAGCCCCTTCAGAGCCCCTGTCTCACTCATAAAAGATTTCAAGCCCTTACCAAGGCTTACATCCTTTCTGACCTCATCTCCTGCCACTCTCCTATTCACTTATTCTTCACTGGTCAAACTGGCCTGCTCATTCTTTAATCATGCCAAACAACTCATGCCTCTGGGCCTTTGCACTTCTGTTCTGCTGTTACCCCCCTGCATAGTTTACTTCCTAATGTCCTTCAGATTCCTGTTCATGAGCCAGCCTTATCAGAAAGTTCTTTACCAGTAATCTATAGAAATGAACAGTCTACCCCAGGCACTCTCTGTCCCCTCACTGGACTTTATTTTTCTTCTTAACACTTACCATCACCTACCTGACAATTGGTTTTTGTTTTGTTTTTGCTTTGCCTATTTATTGTCAGAAAGTTCTTTACCAGTAATCAGAAAGTTCTTTACCAGAAAGTTATCAGAAAGTTCTTTATCAGAAAGTTCTTTACCAGTAATCTATAGAAATGAACAGTCTACCCCAGGCACTCTCTGTCCCCTCACTGGACTTTATTTTTCTTCTTAACACTTACCATCACCTACCTGACAATTGGTTTTTGTTTTGTTTTTGCTTTGCCTATTTATTGTCCCCCACTAGAATGTAAAAACTGTGATTTTATTTACTGTATTACTCCCCAGTGTTTAGAACAGTGCCTGGAGAATGGATCCCTCCCCATACCGTTAACAAATATTATTGGCTGAATAGGTAAATGAACTGAAGGAACTTACCTATAAAGTCATCTCAGCCTCTAATAGTTTTGGAAAGAAAACCTTTGACACTTCCTGTTTCTGTTTCTTTGTTATGTGTTTTTTAAGATTTCTTAGTTCTTGCATCAAATTTTTAGGCAGGATTATTGAGATATAACATAAATACATATAATAAATAGTTCAACAGTTTTAAGTGTTCAGTTAGATGAGTTTTGACAAAAGTATACAGTAGTGTAAATATCACCACAATGAGGATATGGAACATTTTTATCACTTCTTGTGTCAATTTTGTTGACTGACATTATCCAGAAAATCATCCATTTCTCTAAAATCTTCACATTTTAAAAAAATATTTTTATTTATTTATTTATTTTGGGGGCTGCGTTGGCTCTTAGTTGCAGCACGCAGGATCTTTCATTGCAGCGTGTGGCCTCTGTTGCAACATGTGGGCTTAGTTGCCCCGCAGCATGTGGGATCTTAGTTCCCCGACCAGGGATCGAACCCATGTTCCCTGCGTTGGAAGGTGGATTCTTAACCACTGGACGACCAGGGAAGTCCCTTCACATTTTTGATATCTCTTCACTAATTTAAAAATTAGGATTTGTTATAAATCCGCTTTCCATTTCTAATTTAATTTCTGTGTTCTTTGATTTTTTTCTTAAATTTGTTAGCAGTATGTGTTTCTTAGTTTATAAAAACTAGCTTATATTTATTGTCTTTAATTCATTAATTTTTATTTGTATCTTTATTTTCTTCTTCTTATTTTTCTTAGACTTGTTTTGTTCTCCTACTTGTGTTGGATCTTCTGTGTTCATTTGTTTCTTATTAGTTTACTTAAAAGCTTTATGGCTTTGAATATGAGATTACTAATACTTTGGCCACATTCTGATTCATTGAGATGTGTACTGTTCTAATGACCATTTTCTAAGTAGTCTTTAATTGTCATTCTGATTTTTTCTCTTTGATTCTAAAGTTATTTGGGAGTTTTGTTTTTATAGTTGGATTTCTTAAACTTTTGTTACTAATTTCTACTTTGGGGTTTTTGGGGGTTTTTTGTTTTTTTGCGGTACGCGGGCCTCTCACTGTTGTGGCCTCTCCCGTTGCGGAGCACAGGCTCTGGACGCGCAGGCTCAGCAGCCATGGCTCACGGGCCCAGCCGCTCCGTGGCATGTGGGATCTTCCCCGACTGGGGCACGAACCCGTGTCCCCTGCATCAGCAGGCGGACTCTCAACCACTGCGCCACCAGGGAAGCCCTACTTTGGGGTATTTTTAAAGATTTAATTTATTGAGATGAAATTATATGAATTTATATAACATAAAAATTAACCGTTTAAAGTGAAGAATTCAGTGGCATTTAGAACATTCATAGTGTTGTGCAACCAACACCACTATGCTCATGGCATTTTAATTCCACTTGTTTATCTCTGATTTTTAAAATAAAATACCTTAAGTTCTTTTTCTCTACTTATCAAGTAGAACAATTAAATAGGATAGAACTGTTTCTCATTTTAGTTAGGATTATGTTCAGCTGTAAGATGCAGAAAATCCCCAAATAACAGTAACTTAAATAAGATAGAAATACATTTCCCTCTCAAAACCAGAGGTTTTCTGGTTTGGCACTCCGTGGTGTCATGGACCAAGTTTCTTTCTATTTTGTTGCTCTGCTATACATGGTTTTCATTTCCAAGGACCCCTCATAGTCTAAGATGGCTATTGGAATGCCAGCCACCTTATCTGTATGCAAGCCTGTGCGAAGTAGAAACAGTTAAAGAAGGAAGGCAGTTAAAAAAAAAAAGAGATGTCTTTTTCTTTTAAGGGCCTTTCCTGGGAGTTCATGCACATTACTGCCTATATTCTGTTGGCCAGAACTGAGTCACGTGGCCAAACCTAGCTGCAGTGTAGACTGGGAAATATTTTTATTCTAGGTAGACCATATGCACAGCTAAAAATCAAGAGTTTTATTACAGAGGAAGAGAAGGAGAGCAGATAATGGGAAACAAGTAGCAGTTTCTGCCACGCACCCCCGTGTGTAAATGTAGGACTTCCTGCTTCCTCCTTTTCTTACCACGTCTCCATTTCCTAGTTAGTATAGGTATCAGTGAGATTTTAGATAATAGTAGCTATTTATTGAAGGTTTACAATGTGCCAGGATTTAATCTTCCCAACAACTCTACCTGTGTAAGTACTGTCATTATCCCCATTTTATAGATGAAGAAAAATGAGACGCAAAAAGTTCAGGTTTTTAACTAAGGTCATATATCCAGTAATTCAAACACATGCTGTAGGTCCAGATTAACCACTATATACTCTCAACTCTATTATCATTAAATGTTTTTACAGTGTGTGTACAGTGTGTGTACATTGTGTATCTTTTCTCTGAAGAGTACTTTTTGACATTTGCACTGTTTAAGAATCCTATTAACATCACTTTTATAGAATTAAGTATCTTTTACTCTTTTTGCTTTATGCCATTTGTTGTTTTGTTTTGTTTTGTTTTTTTTTGCGGTACGTGGGCCTCTCACCACTGTGGCCTCTCCCGTTGTGGAGCACAGGCTCCGGACGTGCAGGCCCAGCGGCCATGGCCCACGGGCCCAGCCGCTCCGCAGCATGTGGGATCCTCCCGGACTGGGGCACAAACCCGCGTCCCCTGCATCGGCAGGCGGACTCCCAACCGCTGCGCCACCAGGGAAGCCCCGCCATTTGTTTTTTAATACAATTTATCTACTATGTTCCTGGGTTTTGTTTGGTTAGTTTTTGTTGTTTTGGGTTTTTTTGTTTTTACCTTTTACTGTTGAAATTTCCAGACTACAAGAAAAGTAAAGAGAATAGTTTAATGAATCACCACGTAAATTAAACAGTTGTCAACATTTTGCCAATATTTTTTCAATCATTCTCTTTGTCCCCCTGCCAGATTTTTGTTCTTGGAGGTTTTAAATCAACTTCCATTCATTATAACTGAAAATACTCAGTAAATATGTCTAACTTGTAAGGCTTTCTTTCTAGCATAACATAACATTATTATACATAACAAAATTAATAATTTGTTAATATCATATAGTCTGTTTTCAAATTCTTCAGATTATCTCCAAAATATCATTTCACAATGGGTTTGTCGGAATTAAAATCTAAGCAAACTTCATACTTTGTGTTTGGTTGATATGTCTCTTAAGGGTCTTTTCATGTGTAACAGTTCTCCCACCTCCCTTTTTAAATTTTTATTTATTTTTTTTAACATGTTTATTGAGGTATAATTGCTTTACATTGTTGTGTTAGTTGCTGCTGTATAACAAAGTGAATCAGCTCTACGTATACATATATGCCCATATCCCCTCCCTCTTGCATTTCCCTCCCACCCTCCCTATCCCACCCCTCTAGGTGGTCACAAAGCACCGAGCTGATCTTCCTGTGCTATGCGGCTGCTTCCCACTAGCTATCTATTTTACTTTTGGTAGTGTATGTATGTCCATGCCACTCTCTCACTTCATCTCAGCTTACCCTCCCCTTCCACCCGCTGTGTCCTCAAGTCCATTCTCTACGTCTGCGTCTTTATTCCTGTCCTGCCCCTAGGTTCTTCAGAACCTTTTTTTTTTAGATTCCATGTATATATGTTAGCATACAGTATTTGTTTGTCTATCTCTGACTTCCTTCACTCTGTATGACAGACTCTAGGTCCATCCACCTCACTATAAATAACTCAATTTCGTTTCTTCTTATGGCTGAGCAATATTCCATTGTATGTATGTGCCACATCTTCTTCATCCATTCATCTTTTGATGGACCCTTAGGTTGCTTCCATGTCCTGGCTATTGTAAATAGTGCTGCAATGAACATTGTGGTACATGACTCTTTTTGAATTATGGTTTTCTCAGGATATATGCCCAGTAGTGGGATTGCTGGGTCATATGGTAGTTCTATTTTTAGTTTTTTAAGGAACCTCCATACTGTTTTCCATAGTGGCTGTATCAATTTACATTCCCGCCAACAGTGTAAGAGGATACCCTTTTCTCTACACCATCTCCAGCATTTATTATTTGTAGATTTTTTGATGATGGCCATTCTGACTGGTGTGCACCTCTCTTTTTTTCTAAATGCCTTTTATTTGTTGAAGGTGTTCTTGATTTTTTTTTAACAGTGGTCTCAATTTTTTTCTAATATCTTGTTATACTGGGATACATATTTAAATAGTATTTTTTCTGAAAGAAAAATGTTTATTATGTTTCTAAGTCTTAGTTTATCTGAGAATGTCTGTCTTTTGCCCTTCTACATGAATGGGGCAGTTTGGGGGCACAAAAGTCTGAGGCCAATCAGATTTGTGTGGGGTTTTTGTTGTTTGTTTGTTTTTTTGTTTTAATGCTTACAGGATTATTTTTTCTCATTGTCCTTGGAAACTAAAGACTGAACCAGGGTATGTCTGGGTCAAGGATGGCAAATGTCTGATAAATATGCTTTCATTCTCTGCCAAAGACAGGCATTAATAATTGATCACAGAACTCTTTCCCATTGAATACAAGTGAAGTTTCAGATTCATTTAAAAAAAAAAATAAAACAAAGCCCCCAAAACCCACTTTTTTTGCCAACTCTAATGAAGGTGTTGGTCTCCTGTTATTAAGTTTCTTAGCATGTCCTTTGAATATTCAGGACTTATTCACTCAGGAAAGTTTACTTTTCCTTTTTTTTCCCCCCCTTTCCTTTCTCATTTTTTAAAATAATTGCTCTTCTCCTGTCAGTCTTGATCTTTCTGGAATAGCTTTTAAAGATTAGGGTTCTATTTTCCCATCTTTACTCCCCCCACCATTATTTTCATCTCTATATTTTCTTTTGTATTGTAGAAGAGGCTCAACGAAGTCATTCGTTTCACTAATTTGGTTCTCTATTACTATATTTAACTGCTGCTTATAGCCTTACCTGTATTTTTTCCTGATCATTTTCTAATATGACTGCCAAAATCTAGATTGAAATGCAGTTTACTCTGTGTGTTTTTTTTGTGTGTTTTTGTTTTTTACTTTTTTATTGAGGTTTAACCTTCATTAAGTAATATGCACTACTTTTAAGTTTGAGCTCAGTATATTTTTACATATGGTTATATGTATACGTATAGCTGATTCACTTTGTTATACAGCAGAAACTAACACAACATTGTAAAGCAATTATACTCCAATAACGATGTTTAAAAAAATGTTCATCTGTATTATTAATAAAAGATATTGTTGAATATGACTTATACCTATTTCCAAAATTGCATGATCTGAATTAAAGAAATATCCTGCAAACAAAAAAAAAAAAAGACATGCTAACTGCCACCCAGCTCAAGATACAGAATATTTCTCAGATCCCAGCAGGCTCCTTTATGCCCCCTCTCATTAATACTCTCCGTTACACAGGTAACAGTTATTCTGATCTCATTCACTATCCATTAGTTTTGCCTGTTTTTGAACTGTACATAAATGGAATCATATAGTACATACCCTTTGTTTGTCTGTTTGTTTTTAAAATATTTATTTATTTATTTGGGTGCACCAGGTCTTTGTTGTGGCACACGGGACCCTTAATTGCAGCGTGCAGAATCTTTAGTTGCAGCGTGCAGAATCTTTAGTTGCAGCATGCAGGATCTAGTTCCCTGACGGGGATCAAACCTGGGCCCCCAGCATTGGGAGCTTGGAGTCCTAGCCAGTGGACCACCAGTGAAGTCCCCCCCTTTGTTTCTTTTGTTCAACACAATCTATGAGAGATTTATTCATGTTATTACATGTAAGAGTAGTTCATTCCTCATTATTGCTGTGTAGTATTTTGTTGTATAAGTACACCACAGTTTACTACTTCTACTATTGATGAAAGTTTGTTTCTTTTACCAGTCTTGGCTACTATGAATAAAGCGGCCATGGACATTTTTATGTATGTCTTTTGGTGGACATATGCTCTATTTCTCTTTGATATATACCTAGGAATGGGATGGTTAGGTCATAAGGTAGATGTATGTTTAACTTCAGTAGACAATGCCAAGCAGATTTCCAAGGTGGTTGTACCAATATACATGACCGTCTGCAGTATATGAGAACTTCAGTTGTTCCACATCTTTCCTTTGCCAACTCTTGGTTTTGATTTTGGTTTTGGATTTCATTTTAGCCATTCTGGTGGGTGTGCAGAAGGATCTCATTGTGATCTTGATTTTCATTTCCCTGGAGAATAGTGATGTTGAGTACCTTTTCTTCTGCTTTTGGTCACTTGGATATCCTCTTCTGTGGAGTGCCTGTTCCTGACTTGTGCCCGTTCTCCTTTCGATGGCTTGTCTTTTTCTTATTAATTTATAGAATAATTTTAAAAATATTCTTTATATATAAGTACTGTGTTGGATATACATTTATGTGTTAAAAATACCATCTCTCGGGCTTCCCTGGTGGCGCAGTGGTAGAGAGTCTGCCTGCCGATGCAGGGGACACGGGTTCGTGCCCCAGTCCGGGAGGATCCCACATGCCGTGGAGCAGCTGGGCCCATGAGCCATGGCCACTGAGCCTGCGCGTCTGGAGCCTGGGCTCCGCAATGGCAAGGGCCACAACAGTGAGAGGCCCGCATACCGCAAAAAAAAAAAAACAAAACTCTGCCTTGGCTCATGTTTTCACTTTTTTTTTTAAAATTTTTATTTATTTATTTATTTAGGCTGCATTGGGTCTTCATTGCTGCGCACGGACTTTCTCTAGTTGTGGTGAGTGGGGGCTACTCTTTGTTGTGGTGTGTGGACTTCTCACTGCAGTGCCTTTTCCTGTTGCGGAGCACAGGCTCTGGGGGCACAGGCTTCAGTAGTTGTGGCACGTGGGTCAGTAGTTGTGGCGCACGGGCTTAGTTGCTCCACGGCATGTGGGATCCTCCCGGACCAGGGCCCAAACCCGTGCCCCCTGTATTGGCAGGCGGATTCCTAACCACTGCACCACCAGGGAAGCCCCCATGTTTTTACTTTTAATGGTGTCTTTTGATACACACAAGTTCTTAATTTTAATGAAGTCAAATTTATCAATTTTTTTCTTTAATGATTAGTGCTTTTTGTGTCCTATTTAAGAACTATTTGCCTACAAGATCATGAAGATATTCTTCTGTTTTTTTCTTCTAGAAGTTGTATTATTTTACCTTTCACATTTAGGTGTGTAGTCCATCTCGAATTAATTTTTGTTTTTGGCATGAGGTAGAGACAAGGTTAATTTTTTTCCATACAGATATCCCATAGATTGAGCACCATTTATTGAAAGATCAGTTTTCCCCACTGACCTGCAGTGGTGGCTTGTCATACGTCAAGCGATTATATATGTTTGGGTGTATTTGTAGACTTCCTGTTCTGTTCCAATGATCTTATTTATCTGTCCTTGTGCCATTACTGTTGCGTATGAAATTGAAAGTTTCCAAAGTTTTCACAATGACTGTTCTAGAGGGATACTTATTCCTTAGATTGGTATCCTTCTGTTCAATTTAATACCTTTTTGCACGTTAGGTGATTTTTTTTTCCATCCTTTTTTTAGGCAGTCTATACTTGTTCATATTGAGATCTCAGATGGATGTCTGTTAAGATTTTCAGGTGCAGATAAAAGGAAAAGAGGAACATTTAATTTACACTGCGGGCGTTAAATACTCCTAGAGGAGTGTAGAAAGGAAACTAGAGCTAGAGATAGTCATGGCAAGGAGCTAAACCCTCCGTTTGCTGTAATAGACCAACTTAGTGTTCTCATTCTGGGGTTCTTGCCTCTTTAAGAAGCCAGACTCAGCTCTGTCTTCCTCCTGCCTCATGCGGCCATCCACACCAATTGTAAGCCAGCAGCCTGTAAGTTTCTTCTGATACCCTGGTGGGATTCAGTTGTGCCCTTCTAAGTGTGTCAGAACCCACCTTGGCTCTTGGCCTAGTTGCTCCAAGGAAAGGGCATCAGTGGGGTATGGCTGCTGAAGTCTCATCTATGAACCTATCAAGCAGGCAAAGGGTTGAACATCAGTTGTTCTTTTCTCATTCCAGTCCCATCTGCAGTTTGTCTTGTAGAAAATTCCTCATAGTTTCTGGTATGTGGTTGCCTAGTACCGATATATACTTTCTATCTTTTTTTTTTTTTTCAGTCATTTCAGTGGAAAACTGGAAGGGTAGACAAAATAACTAGATGCATGTACTTAAAGCCATTCTAATTACAAGTCAGTGCTAGTGTGGAGGTTCCTTAAAAAACTAAAAACAGTACTTCCCTGGTGGCGCAGTGGTTGAGAGTCCCGCCTGCTGATGCAGGGAACACGGGTTCCTGCCCCGGTCCGGGAAGATCCCACATGCCGTGGAGCGGCTGGGCCCGTGAGCCATGGCCGCTGAGCCTGCGCGTCCGGAGCCTGTGCTCCGCAACGGGAGGGGCCACAACAGTGAGAGGCCCGCGGACTGCAGGGAAAAAAAAAAAAAAACTAAACTAAAAACAGAACTACTATATGACCCGGCATTCCCACTACTGGGCATATACCCTGAGAAAACCATAATTCAAAAAGAGACATGTACCCCAGTGTTCATTGTAGCACTATTTACAATAGCCGGGACATGGAAACAACCTAAATGTCTATTGACAGATGAATGGATAAAGAAGATGTGGTACATATATATAATGGAATATTACTCAGCCATAAAAATAAATGAAATTGGGTCATTTATAGAGATGTGGATGGACCTAGAGTCTGTCATACAGAGTGAAGTAAGTCAGAAAGAGAAAAACAGATATCATATATTAACGCATATATGTGGAAATCTAGAAGAATGGTACAGATGAACCTATTTGCAGGGCAGGAATAGAGAGGCAGACGTAGAGAACGGACGTGTGGACACAGGGCGGGAAGGGGAGGGTGGGGTGAATTGGGAAATTAGGTTTGACATAAATACACTACCATGTGTAAAATAGATAGCTGTTGGGAAGCTGCTGTATAGCACAGGGAACTCAGCTTGGTGCTCTGTTACGGCCTGGTTGGGTAGGATGGGGAGTGGGAGGAGGTCTAAGAGGGAGGGATGTGTCTGTGCATATGGCTGATTCACTTCACTGTGTGGTAGAAACTAACACAACATTGTAAAGCAATTACACTCCAAGAAAAAAAATAGTTTTTTAAAAATGAGTTTCTTTTCCTTTTTTTTTTTTTTTTTTTTTTTTTTGCCACACCGTGTGGCATGCGGAATCTTAGTTCCCTGACCAGGGATCAAACCCATACCCGCTGCTGTGGAAGCACAGAGTCCAAACCACTGGACCGCCAGGGAATTCCCCCTTTAAATGAGTTTCTAGGCTTCCACGTTGAATACTTTGAAAGTCTATTCATTTTATGAAGGTGAGCGTTGGTCTTTCTGTGTTGGATCTCAGCTCTGCAGCTTGGTATCTCCCCACCCCCTGAAGCCTGAATATGAGTAGAACCATAGCCCAAAGGCCCAGTAAGCTGCACTGCAGAAGGTGAAGACAATGACAGATACCCAGAATGAGGTAGGAGAGAGTGTTTCGAAACTCATGAGTTTCAGACGATCTGCTTGTATGCCTTTATTTAATAAAAATGCCTCATGGCTTTTCTTGCCAGTTGGACAAGAGAAACTGACCCTGGGATTCGGAATGACCCAGAATTTTGTGCTCTTGTGGAGCCAGAGCCCTTTCCCAAGCCAGCTTGTTGCAGACCCAGCTGGGGAGCAGGGACTGTTTCCTATATTCTCTGTAACTCTAGTGCTGCTTGTAATTCCCAGGAATTGGTAAGTAAATAAGAGTACACATTTAGAAGTTTGGGGCTTTTTACGCGTAGCTTTTCTTGTTTGTTTTTCCTTGTAATGTAGCTAAAGCATGTAGATTTTCTAAGTTTTATTTTATTTTTTATTCTCTTGTGGAAAAAACAGTAATTAAAAATTTTTTACGTTGTCATTCAAATACAAGAACCTGGAATAGACCCCTCAGTAATATTTTTTGAAGAAAGAAGCAATAAGAAATTTAACCAGGAAGACCCTAAGCTTCAATTGTAAAGATACCTCCTTTCTCCAAAAATTAGGCCTGATCGGGGTTCAGACCCACTTATACGGAATGGGAAGGGATAACTCAACGACTAAAGACCTTGGCACTTCTATAAGAAATTTAAATAACAGACAGACATACAGAGATTCGTAAATATGTGCTTGGTGCCAGCTAAACCACAGAGAAGATGCTGCATTTGTGGTCCAGGGAAGTTAAATATTTGTGGTCAACTTAAAATTCAACATAAAACTCTCATCTGTGATGGAAACTATCCAGAAACTGCATGGAAGGCGTGCGAGCTGCATGCGCTCTCAAAGGCCTCTCCTCTCACTCGGCTGAGCTAGGAGAGCCTATGCCCCTTCCTTCACACCGCATAGCTGGGAACCCTTGTTAGGAGAGGAGGGGCTCCCTGGCGCTCTGGTTACCTGCCCAAGAAGGTACCCAGAAGGTAAGGCCCTCTCTGCTTTGTGGCTCACTCCTTCACGTCTGATCAAATGTCACTTTATCCAGGAGACTTTCTCTGTCCGTGTTAGATTAAAGAGCAATACTGTCCCCTACCCTGTTACTCTCTGTCCCTCTTACCCTACGGTATTTTTTCCCTAGTACTTCCCACTACTTGTCCTGTATTTGTTTGCTTGTTTCTCAGTTTCACAAGAATGTTAAGCTGCATGACAACAGGAACATCATTTTATTGACTGCCGTATCCCTCGTGTCTTAAATAAGCCCTACTGTGCATAGCAGATGCTTAATAAATATTTATTGAATGAATTCAGTAGAATACTTGAAACTGTTTTAGGAAGTACTGTTGCAGGAGCAAGGAGTTATTGTACCCTGACCCCTGGAATAGGGTACTGTCACACGGCAGAACCCCAGACTGTGAGATCAGCCTAGAACACCTCAAACATCCTGCCGTTCTGTGGTATCTGCAGGTAACCCCTGATAGGGAGACTGGCACTGGCAGACAGTGCCAAGCCTGCAGATGCGCCAAGCGCCTCTTGCCGTAACACCTGGGTTATGTGTAATTAACGCAATTTAATTTTCGCATCAAAAAGTGTTACAGTGTTTGTTTCTGGCCTTCAGATTTGTTGAAGACCCTCCTGATGTTAATTGCTCTGGTGTGGGAGCCCTTTCCGGGCAGCATGCAGACTGGAGCGCATAATGGACTTTCACATTCTTTTGGGGTATGTAAAGGCAGTCCCCGTTGCCCAGCCTATTGTCATTTGAGACCCTGCCTGCTTGAGGGGTCTGTTGTTGCTGACCACTCCCAGGCCTGTTGGGCCTGATGGTGACGGACGGACTTTACTGATGAACAGTTTGTCTTCTGTCTGCTTTTCTTTGCTGCCTTTGCTGGGTCTTTCAGTCATCCCAACACAGAGAAATTCTGTTGGAATAAACATGGTTGGTTTTCTGGATCTGTTCCAGAACCTTGCTGTTGATGATCTTTAGCATTTGGTATGAAATGTGCTTCCCAAATGATGTTGATGATCTCTAAGATATGCTGTTAAGTGGCAACGTGTATCACCATTTATATAAATGTATATAAAAGGTATAGGTCCGGGACTTCCTTGGTGGCGGAGTGGATAAGACTCTGGACTCCCAATACAGGGGGCCCGGGTTCGATCCCTGGTCAGGGAACTAGATCACACATGCATGCCGCAACTAAGAGTTCGCATGCCACAACTAAGGAGCCGGCGAGCTGCAACTAAGGAGCCCACCTGCTGCAACTAATACCTGGCACAACCAAATAAATAAATGAACAAATAAATATAGGTCCATAGTTAATCATACATGGCAGTATATGCATAAATATCTCTGCAGGCCACACCAGAAACTGGCAACAAGGCTGGGAAACAGAGGCTTTAGAAACCAGAGGTGGGAAGATTGTTTTTAAAATTCAGCCACATGTACTCTCTGGTTGGTTGGTTGGTTGGTTTTTACCATGTGCCTCGTGTTTAAACTACATGTTACTGAACAGCTTCAGTTTGTCCTGGTACTTGAAGCCCAGGTGCCACCATATCTTCAGTGCCTCCTAGAAGAGATGCTGTCATTGAACTTCTTTTCTTCTTTGTCAGCAGCAAGAATGACTTTAGGCTAAGTGACAGGATTCAGTGACAGGATTCAGTTTTAGCTCTGTGTTGTCAATTTAAAAAAAGTTTGGGCTGTGTGTAGGCTTCCCTAGTACAGGCTGGTACAGAAATTTTGTCTCTCTGTCTTATCAGTACAAAGCACTGAAACTATACTAAGTAGTTTATAATTGTGTGTATGTCTTTCTGTGTGTGTGCTTCAGAAGTTAAGTAAACAGCATTCAGAGTTGTTGGCTTACTGTCTCTAAGCCTGTCTTAGACTAATGACTTGGAAAGATTTAGTGAAGAATCAGAAATAGACTCTATCAGCAGCTTTCTGATCTCTTTTTTCAAATCCTGTGAGGATATGCTACATAGGCTTGGCGATCAGGAATGGATCAGATGAGATACCATCAATGTTAATGCCATTTTGCCAGAATGACCTGCAGAAAACTCTGGTTAAAAATCTAGTTGCGGGCCTCCCTGGTGGTGCAGTGGTTGAGAGTCCGCCTGCCGATGCAGGGGGCGCGGGTTCGTGCCCCGGTCCAAGAGGATCCCACGGGCCGCGGAGCGGCTGGGCCCGTGAGCCATGGCCGCTGAGCCTGCGCGTCCGGAGCCTGTGCTCCACAGCAGGAGAGGCTGCAGCGGTGAGAGGTCCACGTACCGCAAAAAAAAAAAAAAAAAAAAAAATCTAGTTGCGAATCATAGTCTTCATTCTGCTCCGTTCTGATCATAAGAAAACTCCGTATGGGTTATTTATTCCGTCTGGGCTTGAATTTACTCTCTGTGAAATGGGGATGAGAATAGTCCCTTCCTAAGATTTCGGTAAGGATTAAATGAGATATCATAAGTGAAAATACCTATATTTTAAAAATAAAAGTCTCTCTCAGTGTGTATATGTTCTTTATAGTGATTGGAGGGGGCAGTTAAGAAGACTCCAAAGAAACGACCAGGTTCAGTCCAGTTCTGCACCAGATTCCTATATATCTTCCCAGATCGCCCTGCAGTTTCTGTTGCTGTTTTCTGTAACTCATAAGGATTCCCTCAGATCCTCCACCATCTCCCTTTTCCACTCTTTCAGCTCTTGCCATTACCTTGTGGCTTTGGATGTTAAAAAACTGTTGGATTTGCCTTTTAGGCTAGGATACAGGCCCAGCAAGAAATTAGGCAGAATTCAGGTAGTTTTTCAGATGGCAAATCAGGTGTGCTTACAGTTATACTATCCCAGGATTCTCGTGTAATGGACACCCACAAGTGAGGGTTTGTGAGCCTTGAAGGAGAACAGCAGAACACCACTTAGGAAATAAAATCACACTGTCCTGGGTGTTCCAGCACTTCCCATGCTGGCCTCCTTTCTGCAGTCCCACCCTCCTCTTCGCCCTGGCACATAGTCCCATGAACATGCCACCTGCCTTCTCTTG
Source organism: Delphinus delphis (assembly GCF_949987515.2). NCBI lineage: Eukaryota > Metazoa > Chordata > Mammalia > Artiodactyla > Delphinidae > Delphinus > Delphinus delphis. The sequence goes on along the minus strand of NC_082701.1, from coordinate 46,943,026 downwards.
TCTCTCTGGCCCCATCCTTTGGCTGCTCAGTTTATTTTTTCCACATCCTAACCCTCTTCCAGTTCCAAACTAAATAACTCCCACAGATGGCTTGTTCCATCAAAGCTGTTTAAGAACACAGGACAGTGAACTGGGGTCCAGAGGAGCTGCCAAAGTCCAAGGCTGCCCTTCCCACAGAGGCCCAAGACAACGTTGCCATCAGCTCCCTAGCAGTCCACAGACCGTGAGCAGAAAGGCTGGCAGGTTGGGTGGTGGGATGTCTCTTTAACACTATAATCCTCTAGCAGCTAGCAACCAGTTCTCACTTAGATTCACAAGTTAGAACTGGAGCCGGATCCACTGCGCTCCATTTTCCACAGGAGGCAGAGCACTTTGTAGTTGGCATTTCTCCCCCACGCTTTTACAGCATGGAAACCCAACAGGAAGTGGCAGTCCCATTTGTGTTTTGGATCGTGGTTTGAATCCTTACTGAACCTCTTTGTGAACTCTTGGAGAGGTCTAGATCCCTGCTCTGCCTGACCTGAAGGGCAGTATTCCCAGCTGTCAGCACATCCTTGGGAAGAGGGTGAACTTCGGACGCCTATTAGAAATCCTGCAGATGAGAGAAGACCCAGAATTTCACTCTTTCTTTCCTGTCAGCAAGGACATGTAAGTTTCCTGTCTGCCTTGTCATCAGCTTTGGAACACTTTTCTCCTACATTTCCCCATGTACACAGTGGTCTGCGAGCTTCTTCCCCCAGTCATCATCCCAGCACTTGCCTTCCCTCTGTCATAATCAGACGGGTGTGGTTAATTTTGACCTCGTGACAAGCGGCCTTTTCCTTGTCCTCGCCGTTATTCCTGTGGGACTTACGACCTCTCTGGTCATGGTCTCCCTCTCTTTCCCTTCCTTCTCCTTCTTCCCTCTCTAACTGCAGCCTTTGTAAGTAGATTCCTCCAAGGTCACTGAGGAAGGGCAGTGTGTGCCGTTTGCTGCTGTGCGAGTCTCTTTTCCCTCGGTAAGCCGAGTTCCCTTGAGAGAGCCCCTCCCTTCCTCCGTTAGAAGCCATGTTGGCGGCTTATCTGCTTGAACGTGGGCATAACAGGGCCAGGCACGATGGCATTTGTGGAGTGGTCTGGCCAGACGAAGGGAACTTAACTCTCAGCTGGGGAGAGCAGGCAGTTGAAGAAGCTTCCCCCGGAAAGAGCAGAAGAGAAGGAAAGAGAAAATTCTGTGGCAGGGAAGTACTCCCTGAGAACTCAGTCAGGAATCAGCATCGCCTCCCTCATCCTGGTCTTTCTACTGAGAAGGAAACTATTGTTCTTTCTCTTCCCTGCCTTCACATATTGCTCCAGGATCAAGGATTACCAGATGAACAACGCACCCTGTTGCTCTCACAGTAAAAGTTTCTCAGATTGATGGATTTGTGGAGCCTTTGGGTGCCAGGTGGAAGGAGGGAGCTTTGACTTCCTTTGTCTTGTCCCCATGCTCTCTGATGGACTTTCCTCTTTACAGTCCATCCAGAGTCCAAGACTGTGTAGTGCAGAGAACTTTCTGGGGACACTCATGCGTAGGTTTTAGCTTGGCGTCCAGTAGTGACGAGTTTCCCATATTCGTTCAGCTCATCAGCTGACCAGGTGAGGTCTTATCCATGCCGTGTCCAGGGAAATGAAATGAACTGGATGATAGAACTCCTTTTAGGCCAGGTACCCTGGGAAGCTTTTGATTTCAGTATCTCTGTTCTCGCCCGTAGCTTAGCCAAGCGCCCATTTGGTTCGTGTTCATCTAAATGTGAATTCATCAGAACTGTTTCTCTTGTCCTGGGGGCCGGCCCTTGGGCTAGTGCTGAGCTGGTGGCGGGTGGGGGTTGGATATACCCTATAGTAAAAAGGACTTGAAGTAGGTCCCTTTCTCCAGAAGTACCATTACTTACGGAGAGGCTACAAAGTATAATGGACTGAGCACAGACTCTGGAGTAAGACACATGTGGGTTCAAGTCCCCGTTTTACCACTGACTGGACGTTTGTTTCTTCCAAGCTCCAGTTTCTTCTTCCTCTTTCTATCTCCCAGGATTACTGTGATAATCAGATGAAATAGCATAATGCCTAGCAACCATCAGCCGCCACTTCATCTCCACCACAGCTTTCCCAGAAAAGTGGGATATTTCAGCCACCGAGAAACTGCAGAAGAAGTAAAGCGCTGACTTGTTCCGCATGCCACTGCCCTGAACCTTCTTAACGGGTTTCTTGCGTGCTCATGCGTTTTTGTTTCTAGAACGTTCCCTGTCCTGACTTTGTTCAGTTTTCTTTTTCACTTGTGAGAACTTCTCTCATGATCAGTACCCAAGGGCTTTAGAACGTCTGGACGGTAGTTCTCCTAGAAGGCAAGCCTGTTTCCTTTGTGCCATCCCAGAGGCCTTGCTGGCCGACTGATCTCCAGAGACCACTCCTTACCTCTTTGCGCCTTGGCTTTTCTTAAGGGGCCCTTCCTGGCTTCAAATCTGGTGACAAGCGATCCAGAAACCTTGTCCTCAGCCTCTTACAGGGCACACTGGTTGGGCTTGTACCCTCCAGGTGGCCTGGAGGGAGCTGCAGGGTGTCAGAGATGGCCATGGGAAAGAAACAGCTCACAGAAAGAGCACAGCGCATGAGCCAGCGGTTCCCACTGCCTGCTGGAGCAGGCTCAGTGAGGCCGCTGACAAGAGTCTTCAGAACACTAAACAGGTGATTAAAACATCAGTATAAGTCTTTCCAAATCTCACAGAAAGCCAGAAACTTAGTTTGGACACCAACAGAAATTTTCCGCTCTGGAGCTCTATAAACTGGTCTGCTATTTCTTCCTCTGCTCTGTGGCCAGAGGGGAGCTCTGTGCTAATGATTCCATGAAACCCTCCAAGTCTTCCTGAGTGGCTTATCGTATGAGAAGAACCTATACCACCTTTTTCCATCATGAATTATCTCCAGGCTCTCACTGTTAGTTCAGATTCTGAATCTTCAGCCCTTCCTTCCAAAAAGGCCAAGCTCAGCTCTTGGGCACTGTCCCCTGTGACAGAGCTGAGCTCCAGCATCCAGGTCAGAGGCAGAATCGTCTTTCCTCTCCTTTCCAAGATGACTGCCCAGAGTCATAGAAACCTTTAAAAATGGAAAGAGATCTCGAGAATCACCTGCATTTTGCAAACAGGGTTCGGTAATTTGCCGAAGATGACACGGGAGAGCATGAAGTGAACGTTCCTCTAGACCCTGCTTTCCCTAGACCTGTGGCAGGTCAGCTGCCCAAGAGAAGTGCGGCAAGCCCAGAAGGAGTTCCGTCTTCACAAGGTCAGCAGCAAGAGGCTGCCCCCCTTGAACTTATGATCAGCTCTTTTCCCTTGTGGAGATTGTGAGAGTCTCTGCCCGAAGCACAGGCAGACGCTCTGGACCCATCGAGAGCTGTGGGCAGCCGGAATGCTGGTTAGGAGCAGAGGCACGTTCCAGCCCCTCCACTTAGCGGCTGCCTGAAGTTGAGTGAGTTACTTAACTTCTCTGTGCCTTGATTTCCTCATCTGTAAAATCAAGGTATTGACAGCACCCACCTCCCGGGGCTCTTGTGTGGATTAGAGGAGGTGGCGCATGGCAGCTTGTGGCACAGCGCCTGGCACTGGCAGCCGTTCGCTCAGCGTTAGCCACGGCTGAGGAGGGAAGAGGGGCACGCGCCGGGTTTTGTTGTTGTGCCTTAGAAGCCCCAGCGGTGCCCTCGCAGGAAGTGGCTCTGGTGAGGTGGCAAGAACACAGGCCTACGAGGTCATTGCATCTGGCTTCAAATCTCATTTACCTTATTTTTTCATCTCTTGTCATGATCTGAGTGTAACAGTATCTGCTTTGTAAGGTGCTGAGGATTCCTGGATTCCAAAATTGCCATGAAAAACGCAGCGTGCGTTTTTGCACCTTAGCTAGAGTTGCACTTGAAGAGTGGACTAAACTTGTGACCGCCTTCACTTAGTCTTCTAGCCTTCAAAGCAGTGATTCTACAACTTCAGTGTTCATAAGTACCTGGAACACTTACTGAAAGTACACATTCTGGGGCCCTGTCCCCAGAACAACTAATTTATTTAGTCCAAAGTGCTGTCCAGGAATCTGCATGTTTAACAAGCTCGCTGTGTGATTCAGATGCAGGTGGTTTTTTAAATGCTTTTTAGTGCTCATAGGTGAAGAAAGGGGAACTGATATTTATTGAAGTCCTTCTATATGCCAGGCATTTGGCTTACTTATACCTTATCAAACTATAAATAGACTTCAGCTAGCTTTAGTTAGCAAAGCTTGTCTTGTCTCCAGCCATGAGGCGTGGACCACTTGAGACTCAGGACTCTAGATGGAGGACCTGAAAATACAACTTAAAGTGGCCTCACACCTCAGCCCTAATCTCAGATTTTCTCTCACCATATTTTTAATATGCTGTGGGGATTCTCGAGATACAGGTATAATTTTTTTCTCAGAGCGTGACATCAGTGCTTTGAAGAAGATAAGTCTCACCTCTTGCTGAGGTGTGTTGTACCTTGCCCTGGGGCAGCAGCCTGCAGTTAAGACAAGGCAGAACATGCCCAGAGCTTGGCTTCTTGTGGTATCTTATTTCAAACTAGAAACTCTGTAGGCAGCCTGTCAAAAGAGAGCACCATTCCTTATGGAGCCTAAGTCTCCGTGGGGAGCATCACTTGAAGCAGAAAGAAGCATCTCTGAGTAGCCTGTCCAGGTGTTCACATTGCACAACACAAGGAGTGTGATTCACGGTATACAGTGTGGCTGGCACCCCCTCCATGATCACGATGTCCTCTGGGATCGTCCTAAGGTCCCAAAGCTGCCGTCAGCCTCCCATGATCAGTCATCCACGTTGTCCGACTACCCATAGTGTATATTAGATGCTGCAGATAGACTTTTCTTTAAATACACACACACACGTACAGATTACAGTGCCTGTCCTCAAGGGTCTTACTCAGGAGAGAAAACAGGACAGCTTCATAGGAGAAAGAGATTGCGAAGCATAAACAGATCAGATTTATGGATGTCATGAACTTCAGAAGGAATACATTCTCAGATGACAAATGGAGGATCCAAAGAGAACTTGATAGGCTACAATGAAAGAAGTAAATAATTACATGAACTCAAATATGAATAAATGTAAAATCCTACTTTATCCAGAAAGTCAGCTGCACACAGCAAGTAGCATGCAGCACAATACTAAATAATAGGGGTTTTTTATAGCAGGGGGAGACCTCAGTGAAGGAAGGTTATAAAAGGAAATGGTTGCTGGAGGGCTTGCTCACAGTTGGGGAAGATATTATTTAGCCACATGTGTGAAAACACTTTGGGGATTTGTTGATTAAAAGCTCACAATGTGTCATTAGGGCAAAGTGGTGAACAACAAAATGTATGCTTTTTGGCCTACTCACAGAGGTGTCCAGAAGAGAACGAGGAGGAGCTGTTTGCTCTGTTCTCTGCTGCTAAGTCACATGTGGGCGCTCCCTCCAGGAGACATTCGTCTCAGTAAAAGTCTTAGTGAAAGAATAAGCAGGATGTTAAGGAGACACTTGAAGTGAGGAACAGTGGAAGGAAGTGGGACCGTTTAGCCTAGAGAAGGTATAACATAGCAGACTTCAAAAAATTGGAGGCCACTCAGGTGGAAGCAGAGTTAGAGTTGTTTGTGGCCCAGAGAACAGGATTAGAAGCACTGGAGGCAGATTTGGGCTTAAAAAGGGATAGACCTTTCCACTGATGAGAAAAGTCCAGAAGTGGAATGGGTTCCCTATTAGGAAATGAACCCCTTGTAGACTCAAGACCATAACAGACCTCTCATACAGCATGGTCAGGACTGGAACTTAATAGGGGAAAAAGCCTGTTAAGTATGTAATAATAAAAATTACTTATATGTGTCTTAAACATGAAGAGATGATGGTTTTAAAAGCTTCCCCAGGGTCTTGAATCCTTTCCACCCAACATACTCAAGAAAGGGTTGGATCTCTGGGAGATGTTGTAGCAGAGGTTCTAGGGTGGCTCTGAGTGACTGGTAACTCACTTTCTGGCATCTAAGTGATACAGGTGTTGAGGGCTGCTAATGAGGTCGGAGAAGAGGAGGACGTGTAGGCCTAGCCCGTAGGCGCTGGAGGGGCAACTGGGGATTTGGAAGAGGTTAGTGCCAGGTTACTGTGGAATCCCTCCATGGCCTGAAAGTTCTGTGAAGTGTCAAGGACTACATCTGCCTTATTCTCTCTTGTGTGCCCAAAATGTCTAGCATGTCACATAGCAGGGCCTTAGGAAAAATTGGTGGACAGTGGGCTGGTGGGCCGGACAATGACTTCTTGAAAAGACTTTTTGGGGCTTCCCTGGTGGCGCAGTGGTTAAGAATCCGCCTGCCAATGCAGGGGACACGGCTTCAAGCCCTGGTCCAGGAAGATCCCACATGCCACGGAGCAACTAAGCCCGTGCACCACAACTACTGAGCCTGTGCTCTAGAGCCCATGAGCCACAACTACTGAGCTCGTGTGCCACAACGACTGAGCCCACGTGCCACAACTACTGAAGCCCGCGTGCCTAGAGCCCGTGCTCCGCAACAAGAGAAGCCACCGCAGTGAGAAGCCTGCACACCGCAACAAAGAGTAGCTCCCACTCGCCGCAACTAGAGAAAGCCCGCGTGCAGCAAGGAAGACCCAACACAGCCAGTAAATTAATTTTAAAAAAAAGAAAAGAAAAGAAAGACTTTTTATCAAACTTAAAGGAAGGTGAGGGAATGAATTGATTGCATAAAGGTAAAGGCCTTGTAGGCTGGGTAGGTTCGGGGAATAATCTGTAAAGTCTCAGAGGTGCCAGGGAGGCAAATGGCCCACAGGGGAATGTTGAGCAAGGTTGCCTGGGCCTGGAGCTGGGGATTAGGGAATACCAGCAAGAAGGGCCGTGGTGATGTACGGTGGGGAGGGCCTGCACAGGTCATGGAGAGCACTGAGAGACATTGGGATTTCATCTGGTACTAAGGCTGAGCCCAAGGGGCTTCTCCATCCTGACTTCCTCAGGGCCTATCTGCCTGAAAGGGATAAAGGAGCAGTGTGCCCAGTCTCTACAAAGAGCTTTTCTTCTCCCCAAGCTGCCTCTTCCTCCTCTCTTGAAGGAGGAGAAGAGGAATGAGAACTCTGCCCTTTTGAGTGCTGTAGGTAATGGGGGCAGCGGGGAGGGCGTATTTCTCTCTTGGGAGTCTTTGATGCACCTGCTCTGAATGTGCCCCACCCCCCTCCCGCCGAATCCTCAGGGTCTAGAACGGGCCCTAGTGCACACAGTAAACACCTAGTAAATATTTGTTGAATTGAATGCTGACCGGATGTGTTGAATGCTGCAGGTCTCAGCATTCTTCCACACACATAAGATAAATAAAAGTAGGAACAGATCGGGTGAAGGAGTCTGCACACGAACCTAAGGGGCGGCCCCTGATCCTGGCTGTCTGGAAGGCAAATAAGAAAGCGGCTCAGAGCGACCAGAGCACAAGAGACAGTGCTCCTGGCCCAGAACTCAGCGGCAGTGTAGAAACAGACTGCATGTGGATATTTGCAGACTGAGACAGACTCAGGCCTTTCCTCCCCAGGGGCTGAGCTTGTAGCCTCCCCTGCTGGTTAGTGAGTGAGGGCCCCAGTGCCTGTGCTCCAGGTTTCAGAGCAGCTGAAGCCAGCCAGACCTGAAAGGCTTGTGTTGGCAGTGCCAGTATCCGCCCAGCCCCTGCCAGTGCGGGTGGCTGCTCTCAGAGCCTCTGCAGGGGAAGCAGATTGGACCGCAGCCTGAGCTACTGCTGCCTATAGCTTGCTCTCTACGACGCCCTCACTGTTGAGAATGCACCTTGCTCGTGCAGCCGGAGCTTAGAGCTCCAGAAAAAAACAGTTTCTTTCCATGAGGGAACAGTTCAAGAAGAGCCAGCTGTCCTCTGCCCAGGAGAGCCAGGACTCCTCTCTGCCTTTGTTTAGAATGTCCAAGCTTAGGAAATTCGGGTGGGTGGAAAATACCACCTGAGAGCATGAAGAGGATTTTCTCATCATTTCTCTTGTATTGAAAGACCTGGAGCAAGGATCCAGCTGGTCTCATTTTAGGAGGATACCATTAACAAAGGCAGAGTCACCACCCACACCCCAGTGTGAAGAGGCGAGATGGGCAAGGTGGTTGTGATGTTCACCGCAGGACCTTACTTCTGATGTGTGCATTAGTGCCGTGCTTGTCCTACAGCCCATGCCCTAGGGGCCCCTCTGGAGTCCTGCAGAATGTACACATGCCCATGGTTAGGTCCAGGAATCTTTGTAGAAAACAGGAAGGGGGCAGCTGCAGAGGGGCCGGGGCTTCCCTCCACCATCTGGCTTGTCCAGCAACCTGGATCCAACACCTTAGCTCAAAATAAACTATTTCAGCAGCTTCAACAGCCAGGTGAGCATTCCAGGACTTCTCCCCTCAGCCCTAGGCTGTGTGCCTGCCCCATGCTTCCTTCCTTACCTCTGAGCCTGGCTTCCACACGCTCAGTGGTGTCAGGCAGAGTGTACCCCTCCTGTCTCTGAGCAGAGTGAGGCAGCGAAGAAGAAAAAACATAATAGCCACTCATTTACTTAGCACTTTCTGAGCCCAGACACCTTGCTAAATATATGATATGCATTATCTCTTTTAAATAACTTGAGCCAAGGCTCAGAGACATTAAGTAACTTGCCTAAGGACACACAGCTAGGAAGTGGCAGTTAACACTTGAACTTAGATCTCTGACTAGGAAGCCCAAGCTCTTGACTGACCCCCTGTATTGCCTCAGCTTGCCTCTTCCCAGAATGGACCTGTTTTTCCTTCTGTACTTACCTTCTCACCACCAGTGTATGCTCCACATCTCCTCTGTTCTCTCAACTCTCCTTCCAGTGTGAACATAATCTCCCTCTCAGTACCCCTACCCTTTGGAATCTTCAATAAAAATAATGGAGAAGGCTCTCCCCCACCCCCACCAAATCTTCCCACCTAACCATTTGCCAGTTCCCAACCCCCCCTCTAGGACACTTAAGGCCAGTGCGTGCTCACGTGCGCGCACACGCGGTGGGGGGAGGTATGGGTGGGGCTAGCAGGCTGCCATCCACTCTGAACAGGCATCTGTGCGTTGCCAGCTGATTGGTAACAGCCCACATTGCCTCCGCTAAGAAGAAAACAGCTGTTGGGACCAGACACGTGGAATGGTATAGCTACTGCGGGGTGGGTTGGCCGATGATGTTAGCATTTCATCTTGTGACCCACTGACTCCTCAACTGGCACTAGGACTAGGGATGGCTGAGTCTGGACATTGGGATCAAAAGTGACTGAGGGCAAGGCTGTGCTTAGCTGCCTTGAGAAGAAATGCAGTCCTGCTGCTGCAGAGACAGGGAACAAGTGACCCGCTGAGTGGATGCCCTTGGACAGGATACCCGGGGCTTGTCAGGATGTGTCTGGCACAAGGATCCATGCCTTTTCTCCTTGTCCACTTTGTCATTCAGTGCCTGCCAGGTTCTTCCTTTCTCTCCCCTCTGACCTGTGACCCTCTCAACAAATCAGTACCAGTCGTCCTGATTCATCTAGGCTGGGAGTGTCTGTCTCCCCATCATAAGCTACTGCCTCTGTCTTCAGAGTGAATGTGCATCCTCGTGGCCAGCTTCCCTCCTGCCTGAAGCCCCTCCTCCAGGAATGTGAATAAACTGTTTCCTCTGTCCTCCAGCTCCAGAGGATTCCCTGTGTCTGAACTTTCATTGGCAGACCTCTTCTCAGGCTGACCCACCCTTGGCCACTACAGAATCGTCCTACCCACCCTTCAGTCTCCTGTGAAGGCGAGTCGTGTATAACTAGAGGTTCTCAGTTTGTGAAAACACTTTAGTCTGAGTTCAGTTTTCTTGTAGCCAATCCTGTGGGCTGGGCTCATTAGAGATGGTAATTAACCCATTGCTAATTGACCTCAGAAGCCAGCCAAGCAGCCTGTATTTTACCAGGATTGGTAATGGATTTATAGGCTATTTTAAGATTTTTTTTTCTCTTTTTTTTTTTTTTTTTTTTTGCCGTACACGGGCCTCTCACTGTTGTGGCCTCTCCCGTTGCGGAGCACAGGCTCCAGACGCGCAGGCTCAGCAGCCATGGCTTATGGGCCTATCCGCTCTGCGGCATGTGGGATCTTCCCGGACCGGGGCACAAACCCGTGTCCCCTGCATCGGCAGGCGGACTCTCAACCACTGCGCCACCAGGGAAGCCCATATTTTAAGATTTCTTAATAATTTCAGCAAGACTTCACTTTTCTGTCTGCATCTTATTTGCTCTAAGGATATTCTGTAAAATTAACAAGCTGTAAAGTTTGATTGAAGATTTCAACAAATGTGAGAATAATTGGCACCATTCAGAGAAACAAGAAAAACAACCTGTAAACTGGAGTTTGTAGGGGGAAAACCCGTGTGATTTTTCTCTGTAACCAGAGGAGCAGTAGCAAGCAGGACTTTTTAAACCAGAAAATAATCGAACTGGCTGATAGCGCAGATTTAAATTCTGACTCCCCCAAACCAAAAGTTCAGAAAAAGAAATTCTGCAGAATCTAACCAGTCACTGTAGTGTTTGTGCCTTCCAGGAGGCCTGTTTGAATAGGGACCCAGTAAAGATGGAGTGAGTCCGTCGTTCCCTGCAGCTTGCATCCAGGGACCTGCTTCATCTCTCTGACCCCTCCTCCTGTTCCCTGGCTGGATCAGGGCTCTTCTCCCTTCCCCATGGCTAGTGTTAAGTCTTGCCACTTAACATCCGCCTATGGTACCTGGTGCTCAGTTCCTTTTCTCTCTTTCTCCCTCCGCCACCTTCCATAAGACTGCTTGGACCTCTTTTTCTGTTCCTTCCTAGGCATTTCTGCCCAGGCTGGGCTGGTCCTCTGCCGAGTGGCTGTGGAAAGTCACCAGTTTTCAGAAAACAACATTCTTTTCTCATCCACCGGCCCACCTAAGATACCCCAGACTGCCTTCCCTCTTCTCTCCTGCCCTAGAGGTTTCTTCCTGCTTTCCTCAGGACCTAACCTTCCTCTGAGTGCCAGCCTCCGCTTACCATGGGCATGCTCACTTTCTCTCTCTCTAAGGAACTGAGCCTGCGACAGGCCAGGCTCGCACATCGCCTCGCCACATCTCACTTTCAGTTTTCCTTTCTGCTTGGTTCTTTGCGTGTGGACCTAATCTGGGTGGTAGCTGGAGCCCTGAAGCTAGAGGTTTCAGTTCCCGCCGATGGGGCACACTGCCTCAGATGGTCTTCAAGGGGAGGGAGAGGGGCTTTCTCTGGGCGCCTTTCTTTCAGCCCTTCCCTGACCCACAGCCCCAGCCTTCTTTCAGAGCCGACTGGGCCATCAACTTTGCAGCTCCCAATGGTCTACACAGTGAGTCTCTCCAGAAGGACCGTGACTGCCCCTGAGAAGGTGCCGGGTCTCAGGTTACCCAGGTGTTCCCTGGCCAGCAGCCCTTTTACTCAGCTCTAGCCCCTGTCCAGCCCCACCTGTTAACAGCCCAGGAAGGAGGCCTCTGCAGCCCAGATCCTTCTCCTCTAGAGAATCTAGAATTTGCCCAGAGCTACAATGTACATACCGCTTACATTCTCTGTTTTTCATTGATATAGAATGGAAAAATGTACTCATGAACAGAGCTATTGTGGGGATTATGTCATAGACTTCATCTGGACTCCTTCCTCTCCGAGCCGGGAGCCTAGCTTTAACCCCTCTCCTACCAGGAAGTCCTCCTTGGCCAGACAGAGATCATCTTGGAGTTGGCTCTCTGTGAATGGTTTAAAGGGCATCTTCCTTCGTGATATCCCTTATTAACCATATTCAAACTGGGTTTTTTCCCCCCAACTCAAGTGCTGGAGGCTTTGTCTAGGAGGAATCCACCCCGCTGGGCTGATTCCTCCCACCTGAGAGCAGAATGCTTCAGCAGACAGGCCAGCAGGCTGGAGACCGAGGGTTTCTCTGTGCCCCGGAGAAGCCCTAGACTTCCTGCCCCTCAGTCCCTGCATCTCCTCAGTAGCTCAAACCCCATTCCTCACTCCACTGTGCACTTTGAAACCTAAGGAGACCATACAACATCGGCTATCCTCCCTGCTAGTTGGATTGCAAAGGTGAGAACAACTCTTCCAAAAGGCTAGGTGACTTTTCTCTCCAAACATGTAGAATTCTTTTCTACACCCCACTCAGAGACCCCGCTGGATCAAAGCCCTTTTGAGAATCATCCAGGAGTTCCTTTGCCCTCAGGGAAGAACTGATGGCCATAGCAGACAAAATCCCCCGGAAATCAGGTTCCTTCCAAACAGAGTGAAAACTAAAATAGGGGGCAGGGGCCCGGGGAGGGAGGTGGCACTCCTTTTTGTTTTGGTGTCCACGTGAATAACAGCTCCCCCTGATCCTCTGAGGATGTGCCGCAGGCAGGCTCAGGATGTCTGCATCCCTGGGTCCTGCTGTGCCCTGGAAATCCCCGTCTCCAGGAGACCCACGTCCACACATGTGGCCTTTCTCCCCCTTTCTTCCTGAGCCACTCAGCATGCCATCCAGCCCATGCCCTAACAGCAGGAATTCTGCCCGCCTGTCAGCACACACACCCATGGGCACACTCTCCTCTCCTGGGCAGATTTCTGCAGCACACTCAGCAGGAGTGCCAGCATACCTCTCACCATCCAGGTGATGCCAAGGACAACTGTCAGGTTTTCCTCTGTCCTCCTCTCACCCCTCAACCCCCACCTCCTCTCCATTCAATGACAGCAGCCTCACACCGAAAAGGAAAGTCCTGGACCCATTACATAATTCTCCATAGTGCAAGCAGTAACTGGGGCATAAGGTCAGAGGTCATAGTGGGGTCAGGTGGCTGACACACACTGTAACGACAAGGTGGTTAAAATTAGACCACTGAGAGGAAACTGGCAGTCTTGTGGAAATGCAGAAGTTTCCTCTGCAAGTGAGAGGCTGGGGATGCAGGGAGGCCACTGTGCGTGCTGCCTGCCAGGCTATTACTCATTTCAGCTCTGTTCTTTAATGCCTTTTAGCCCCTGCTTCTGTATTTCTAGCCTTCCTCATCACATGTTTGCATACACGCGATGGAACCCATGGTTACCTGCCCTGGCCCAACAAGCACTTCTTTCCTCCTTTTAAGCACAGGACTGGGCACCCCAAGCTCAAGACAGCTGCCCTTTCCTGAGCCTTTTCTGGGTCGCTGAGCACCTTTTGATTTAGCCTCTCAGGTGGTCGAGGTACTTAGCCTGCGACTCAGGCCTCAGTTGTTATCAAGGCCATTGGTGGGGCAAGGGGCGGGGGTCCACTCCGAGGTTGGGAGAGGTGGCAGAGGACGGAGTCATGGAGCGCAGGGCTGACAGTTGTGTGCTGAACAGTCCCTGGCCAGCCAGCTGCCAGAGGGGAGCTCATTTCCACGTCTCCTGGAGGACTTGGGTCGCACCTGCCTCATCTGCTCCCTCTGGTACCCAGCCGAGCTTCCCTGTGCCTGTCAGCCCTTACTGTAAACCTCCTGGGTGCCCTGCTTGTCCTTAGCACCCCTTGCCAGGGAGGTATGAGTTGTAGTCTCTGCCACCAGTGGAGTTATTATCCAGGCGAGGGATAATAAATGCACCTGTGAAACAAAGAGCAAGCAATCAAAGACAGTCTCCAAGTTAGTTACTTTACTGTGTGATACAGCCAGGGCCGTCCCTGTCATGTGACAGGATGGGAAGCATGGGGTTTGGGGGGGGGCAGGGGCTAGAGTCAGTGATGATGGAGGGGCTGCCACCCTGTGACATATCTGGCCCCTGAAGTGTTTCCCTATGGGAACGGCCTTCACCACTTGTGAGCTCCGGATCGAATGGGCCCCTCTTCTCCCTTGGTGAGCGCCCTCCCAGAAGGGAGGAGAGGACCCCGGAGGCCAGGGATGAAGAGTAGGGCATGAGAAGGTGCAAAGCAGGTGGGTTTGCAGGTCTCGCAGGAGAAGGACCCCAGACAGGGTGACTATGGAAACTTTCTCTGAGCCACTTACAAATTTGATGATTGCTCAAGATACTGAATTTCATTTCAGCTAAATCAGCCCCAGCTTCTCTGACAGCACTGGCTTATGTGCTGACGTGGCCACATGGGAGCAGGATGGCCTAAACCCCTGGAGGAGCAGACCTTGGTGAAACACCCCCCCACACACACACCTGCTTTGCCTGTCTCCCTTCTCCTGACAATAATTTCCTGCCGGACCCCAGTCTCTTCAGCGTAAGAAACTCTTAGGTGGGGCAGGAACCTGTCAGGGGAAACCCAGAATGACCTGAAAGCACTCATCATTCATTTCACACTCAGGCTGGAAGTTCTCCTCTTGGGGGTCTGGCAAGAGGGGAGCTGGGAGAAGAATGGAGAGCAGCAGTGAGGGTACCAGAGAGCTATGTTCTGTGACAGCCAATAGTTTACATGCCACCCTTCCTTCTATCAGCTAGATACCAAGCCTGGAAGACTTTTAATTTATTCTTTTTTCAGATCAGGACTTGAGCAAAAGAAAGGCGAAACCCCAGAGGACACCTGTCATTGGCCCTGGGGTTGTCTGCTCCCCCAGAGGTGACCTAAGGGGAGATGGTGCTGTCTTCCTTCAGAGGGTCTTGGCCCTCCTCACCTCACACGCACGCACTCCCGCTCACTCTCTCCGCCTTCCCTGCCCAGTGGACACATTGCTCGTGTGCCCCTCAGCCAACAAACAAAGTCTCTCATCTTCCCTTTCAGAAAATGCTGTTTTTCTTCTCCCTCTCGCCCTGTAGGTTATTGCAGCCGACTGCAAAAGGGTCACAGTGCTGAAGTATTTTCTGGAAGCCCTTTGTGGACAAGAAGAGCCTCTGCTGGCATTCAAGGGTGGAAAATATGTGTCAGTGGCACCCGTCCCAGACACCATGGGAAAGGAAATGGGAAGCCAAGAGGGAAAACAACTGGAAGATGAGGTACAATGCGGGAAGAGCCCGCTGTGGCCGAAGGAAGGCTCCCCCATCCCCCAGCGCTGCTCTGCCCGGCTTCAGCCTCTACCCCTGGTTATTTATAACCACTCAGCGGTGGCGATGTTGACGTGCCCAGCCAGCTTCTCAAGAGTGCACTCTGCTGGTGCCCCTTCCTGCCAGTCCCACCCCGGTGCCCCCATCTCGCTCTGCTACGAGTTCCAGATGCTTCTTTTTAATGTTGCAGTGGAGGAGAAGGGAGGGAAAGAAAGAGTTTAATAATGTGCAGCTCTGGAGGCTTAGGAAAGGGAGCTGGGGGGGATGTTAGGGTTCAGGCCGAGGATCAAGTTTATGGATGTGTGGAGCTCAGTGCAGCACAGGCCTGAACTGCAGCCTCCAGCACACGTACAGGAAGAGCTGACATTGCTGGCCCCGTGTGGAAAATCACCCCCTCCCTGGCCTACCCTCCCTCCGTTGCTCCCTCCCACCCTCCCTCCTGCACATCCTGATGTGATTAAGGAATTCTCCTCTTGTTTGTTTGCCCTTGGTTGTTCCTGTAGCCCTTGCTTCACTCCAGACTGCGTGTGTGTGTGTGTGTGTGTGTGTGTGCGCGCGCGGGCGCGCATGCCAGCCTGAGTGCCCACCCCTGCCAAACCCCGCTGACATTTGCCTTGCCGTACGTGTATGTATCTTTCTGGGGGTGATGGTTACTGTGGTTCTGTGCACCGTGGGTTTGTGTGTCAGTTTAAGTTGAACACTGCTGCCAGCTTCCCTGCTGTCTGTGGGTTCTGAGCAAATGTGAGTGTGGACGGTGTCGGTGCCTGCGTGCGTTCACCGTGCTTACTGTTGCTGCCAGCTGCCCTGCTATGTGTCTGGGTGTGGGTGTCTGGGTGTGTATGCACACATAGCTCACTTTGCCTGATGGTTGACTCTTTCCTTCTTTTTGCCCCACAGTATTACAGACAGAGGGGACTTAGGTGGGAAAGAACATGGGACTCAAGGAAGGGACGCAAGTGACTGTAGCCAGAGGCCAGGTCACCCGTAGGCCAGCACAGTCATTTGGCCTGCAGCAGTCTCAAGCGCCTGGTGGAGCAGGGTGGGGTGTGGGGATGAAATCAGCAGCAGGCCAGGGAAGCCAGATGTCAGCTGGAAGCTGTCGTTGGTGATCTGAAGCAGTGATAGAGTGGCCACCTTTGGTTCAGAGTCTTCAGAGCAGCAAAATCTTGGACGGGCTTCATTAGAATAGCTGGAGAACCCCACCCCACCCCTGATGACACAGGATAGAGGTGGTTCCAGGGATAAAGCTGAGCCCATGATTCCAGACTCTCCAGATGAAACCTGGGCAGGGAGTAACGGGAAAGAATGAGCTGTCAGTGTGGGAGGAGACAGTGGGGTTGCCAAAGCCATCGAGGTGTCCAGGCTTCAGGCAGGACAGCGCAATGCCACCCAAGCCCTGGGCACCGTGTAGGGAAGCGTGGGTGGGATAGCGCCCTGGTCAGCTCTCTCACCCGCGCTTGAAGGCTGAGGCGGGCGGTAGAAGGTGAGCAAGCTGGCTCTCCAGGGTTGCTGCAAGAGGTGTCCCCTGGCCCGAGGAGCCCGCAGGACCGCATCCAGGGAAGCAGGCAATGCCCAGAGGGAGGGGCTCCTCCACTCTCACGAGGAACAGACCAGCTCTCGGTCCCAGATCTTGGCTGCATCACGCTCTCTCCCTCCTCCTTAGGCTTATTGACCAGACAAAGGTTGTGACCCATGCCATGCTGCCCACTTCTTCCTTTTCCCACGAGCCTCCTGGGTTCCGTTATGTCAGTGGCCCCTGGGAAACCCTACTTACCCTGGTCTGTGTAATTTCACAACCCCGCACTTCCTCGTTTGCTATGAGAGCTGAGCCAACCTCAGACAAGCCTCGCTGACCCTCTTTTGACCTCAGTCAGGCTCAGTCCAAGCCCCATGATAACCCTGTGTATCCCTGGTCAGAGCAGGCAGGGGCAGTGTTCCCCACAGACCAGCCAGAGACCCTACTCCACTCACTCTGGTCCAGGTTAACCCCACGAACAGGAAGTAAATGTGCAGAGAGAGTCTTCCTCCTTGCCGCGGCCTGGGCCTCTCTGGAAGTGGGCCCTGTGACACAAGAGCCTGCGTGCTGTCGGACGAGTGGCGACTGCAGACAGCATCCCAGACCCCTGAGACCTCTTAGGATAGTGGCAGTCCTGGCACCATCCCGAGATCTCATCTTCTCCTACCTGCAAGACTGAGTCCCTTAAGCTGATTGGGAGAGGAAAGGGGAGCTGTTTCTTCAGACGTCATTCTTCATGAGCAGAACAGAATCCATTTCCTTAAGGATGCTGCCAGAACACCTTTCTTTCCACCCCTAGATTCTCCTCCTAAGACAAGGCATCACCCACCCACTCACACACTCTTGCTAACCACTTTCCGCAAAGAGTCCTTCAGAATATCACCGATACGGACAGTTGGAGGAGAGGGAGTCTGTATGGAACAGGATCCCCGTGAGTCTGTGGGAGGCCTGGCACAGGGCTGGGTCTGAGCTTACCATTCTAGATCCAGGACCGCACCTATGCCGCTTGGTATTATTGGTAGGAGCACAGACTTTGGAATCAGACTCACTAAGGTTTGAACCCCTGCTCTGCCACTTACTAGCTTCGTGACCTTGAGCAAATTGTTTAACTCTCTAGACCTCAGTTTGTTCATTTATAAAATCGAGATGATGATAGCATCTATGTCCAGGCTATTGTATTAAATGAGTTAATGCATGAAAAATGCTTAGCCTGGTACCTGGCCTCATGATAAGCGCTCAGTGAATGGCAGCCGTTATTGTCATAATCATTGTCATTGTTATCACCCAGTTATCATTCAGACCCAGGAATCTTCTCCTGCTAAGTCACCCCCTATTACCCGTGCTAACCCTGTCCCTCAAAGGAAGCTCTCTTGGGTAGCTGCATGTTCTCTACTGACCAAGGCCAAAAGTGAGAGAGTGAGAAATGGAGCCTGGGACCACCCGGGGAGTAGTGGCTTCTAAGAGCTGAGGCTGCAGGCAGGGAGGCGCCGCCCCTGGGGAAGGCTCCACCAGCCTAACAGGAGACTCCTGAAGCTAGCCAACCATCTCCCAGTCTGTGCAGGCCCCCAGAGGGCAGCGGAGCAAGGTCATGGCGTGTGAATCCCTATCGTGGGGCCCCCAGCCCCCGCACCGCCGGGCTGTGGTCTTAAAAAGAAGCCAGGGCAAGGTCTGTTGAACCTCCGCATCTGCTCCCTGATGCCGTCTGGGGCGAGGGAGCTTCCATGCCGAACTCCCAGTGTTGGCCAGGATGATTCCTATCCGATCGCTAGCATGACTTAGACTTCAATTGGGTGGTTTAACTTTCTGTGTTGTTTTTCCCTTTGGTGAATTTCAAAATGAAAATGGGCCCAAAGTTTGACATTTTGAGTGTGTGCAAAGAAGGAAGGGCTGTGAGTATAGGCATGGAAGTAGATAGGGTGTGGATCTGTGAGTCTGTAAGAGGAGGGCCCTGGAGGGCAAAGGGGAGCAGTTGCCAGGGGAGAAGGATGACAGCTTCCCCCGACCTGCCTCTGCCTGAGCTGGGGCAAGCGCACACCTTGGGGCGCTGTGCGTGGAATGGTCCAGATAGGCCTGGATTGGGATGCAGGAGGGACGGGAGGGTGGGTCTGGTCTGTGCTGTGGGCTCACAGTCTCCTCTCTCCCCTGGCCTGCACCACCGGCAAAGGAAGAGGACGTGGTGATTGAAGACTTTGAGGAAGATTCGGAGGCTGAAGGCAGCGGGGGCGAGGATGACATCAGGGAGCTTCGGGCCAAGAAGCTGGCTCTGGCCAGGAAGATAGCGGAGCAGCAGCGTCGCCAAGAGAAGATCCAGGTGGGGCCTGCCTGGGGAGGGTGGTTCCCGTGTGGCTGGTGGTCTGTATAGGGCATGAGGGAGATGGGAGTAGGGATGAGCAGGACCCTCTCACTCAGGAAGTCTTGCAGTGTCCGGACTGGTTCCGCCACCTGTTTTCCTCCTCTGCCACTAAATTCTGGTTTGGTGCCTGGAGTCCCCCTCCTCCTGGGCTGCAAGCAGGGCCAGGTTCTTCTCAGAATCTGCTGAAAACTTCTCCCCCAGTGATGATCTATGAACACACACCACACATACCCAACCTTTCACACAATTTCAGGGGTTTCAAAGTTCCCCTGAACGTTGTCCAGACGCTCTCGGAAAAGCCGTGGATTCTCTGTTGAGAACACCTATTCTCAGGGGGAGATGGTGTCATGGCCACAGTCTGCTTGTCTGGATTCCCACCGTAGTGGCCGAGCCCCTCTGGACAGCACACTCTAAACCCTAGGGAGAAACTACTCGATCGCCACGTAAGGATTCCTGCACCATCAGCCCTCTCGTGGACCCGTACCTTCACTTCCAACAGGCTGTTCTTTATGGCTCTCCCAGGTCTGACTCTTGCACTGTAAGCTCACTTCTTCTCATCTAGGGCAGGGGACAGAGCCGGCCATGCTCCCTGCTTTAAGACTAACTGCATACGTGGGGAAGCGTCAGTCGTCTTTAGGAATGTCTGTCTCCAGCCCTCTCTTCAGCCACCTCTGGCCTTTGGCATGGAGCCTAGTGCACGTGGTCAGGCCGACCTGATCAGGCTGGGCTCCGCCACTTACTAGCCTTGTGACTTTGGGCACATTGTTTAACTTCTCCCAACCTGTTTCCTCATCTGCAGAGTGAAACTGGTGACAGCACCTACCACCTGGAATGGCTGTGAGGCCCACAGGAGCCGGCGCACGCAAAGCAGCCAGCATAGCGCATGGCGCGCCGTGATCTGATGGCGGTCTGACCGCTTATCAGACAGAGCCCTGCCCTGGGAAGGGGAATGGACACCAGTTGGGACCCATGGTCCTTTAGACGTGTTCATATGAGTCTACCGGTTGGAATTAAGCCTCTGCCAGCATCACTGCCGTGGTGGGGTGGCTGCCTTCTCCACCTTTGCGCAGTCTGTGTGAACCTCTGTCGTGGCCCTCGAAGCTTCGTCTGCAAGCTGTCTTTCTTCCTGTCCGGTAGCTCTTTTCTTCCTCACCATCATTCTTCCCAAAAGCTCTGTCCATACTACCACCTCCATTTCTTGACTCTCAGCCCAGCAGTTATAGAGGCGATTGCATCAGAGGTCACCAGGTACCTTTGTCGGGTCTTCTTCACACTTGACTTCCCTGTAGCTTTGGACCCCAAAGCCGCCTCCCTCCAGCCTCACTTCAGCACACGAGGACCTTCGTCTCCTCTCTGCCTGGTGACCACACCACCCTCCCGGGCTTCCTCACCACCATTCGTTACTTGGTCTCCTCCTCCCTTTCTCTTACTTCTTAGTCTCAGCACATGGAGTTGGCCCTCAGCAAGTATTTTCATTCAGTGAGTTAATGGATGGTAGCAACGAGAGCATCATCTTAAGTTCCTCACAGGCTTTTAACCCCTCGTGCCTGATTTCTTATCAGATCCTATCTGTTCACTCATTTATTCCTCCCGCTCTTCTCCATCCCCATTGCCACTACTGCTGTTCTAGTCCAGGTACTCACTGGATTGTAGCCAGCAGCCCTGCATTGCACAAGTCCGGAGGGTCCCCTTTCCCTTGTAGTCTGTGAATGCAGCTCCTGGAGTTGTGTGGTACACGGTCTGCATGCCGGGCTCCCTGCCTGCAACGCATCTTATGTGGTTTCATCGTTCTCTTCCCAAAAGAGCCACTCCCCTGCTCAGGAATCATCAGTGCCTTTGCTTGGCTAATAAAGTCGAATTCCTTACTATGGCATCTAGGGCTTTCTCGTCTGTTCCCAGTCTATTTTCCCAACCTCTTCTCCTGTCCCCCATGACCCCTCACGAGCTATATGATATTGGGCAAATCATTTAACTTCCCCGAGCCTGTTTCCTCATCTGTCAGATGAAGGTGGTAACAGCAACTCCCTCAGAAAGACAGTGCACGCAAAGTGCCTGTCCAGACACTCCAGCCCTCCTGCCTGGACAGCACTAACCCTCCTTTCTACCCACTGTCCCCAGACAGCTCTGCCCTTTCCCACTCTCACGTCTTTGTTCCTGCTGTTCGCTCAAGCCCGAGTACCCTTTTTCTGCTCCACATTTCCTGTTACCTGTTGAAATTCTATTCTTCCTTCAGTCCCCAGATGAAACCCCATCTCCCCAGTGAAGCCTTCCCGGATTCCCCCCAGGAGGAATTCGTCTCTCTGCTCCGTGTTCCTGTGGTGCTGATTCATACCTCATTTGTGAAACGTATATCACGTCTCAAATTACACTTATTTCTGGACTTGTTCCCCCCGCCGTACTGTGAACTCCTTGGAATCAGGGACCGTGTCTTCCGCTCAATTTAGTAAATGGTGGTGAGCGCCTACCAGGCTGGTGGTGAGGGGACACGGGAGCGAACCCAGAAAGTCCTGTCCCGGAGTGTCCACTGGCGTGGAGAAGTCAGTGATTTGACGTGTGAGCGAGCCTTGTGACCGAAGGGAAGTGCAAGATGCCGTGGGAGCGTGCACCAGGGGGACATGGCCTTGTCTCAGGCAGCGGGCTCAGCCCGGCCTCTCCAGTGACAAGCGGTACCTGTCAGAGGCCTTGTGTGAGACTTGACTTCGGCGCCCGCAGCTCCCCGGAAGCCGGTTCTCCCTGTCAGCTCCCTTGGAGCAGGCTGCGATGGCCAGGCAGCGATGGCCGGCTGCGGGCCGTCCGGGCTGGGTTTGCTGTGGCCCCTTTAAGAACAGGCCCCACGTGCACCACTGCTGGCGGCCCTGCCTCCTGTCAGCCTTCTTCCTCCAGCCTCACAGCCACAGGAGGATTTCTCAGCAGAGAAGAAATTCCCCCCTTCCCTTCTCCCCACCCCCTGTTTAATGCCCGGGGCCCTTCACTTCCATAATTCTTCATTTTCCAGCCTTGAACGTAAGCCAGACACATCTGTCTGGCCATATGCGTGAACCCTGGAGTCTGTGCCGAGGTGGCTGTAAAACAGGGCCGGTGAAGGCCCTTCTGGGAGAGCACACACATGTGTGTGCCCTCGGGCCATTGGCTCCCTGCCCAGAACCACGGGGCTGCAGGGCTCCAAACCCATGTTAACCTCTTCTTATTTTCCCTCTTTTTGTTTAATTTAAGGGGGGAAAATCCCAAGGAAAAGGTATAAATTGTCCTGGGAGTGGGGGAGAGGCTCCTAGCTGGAGAGGCCATTATTGTTGGCAGGTACCTGGGTCACACTAATACAATAAGGAAGAGAGGAGCATCGGGTGAATTAAGATCGGAGAGATGGGCTGTAAATTACTCTGCTCCGAGCTCCATCAGTCTCCAGGGGTGTTAACCGAGAGGTGTAAGGCAGGTCCCCAGCTCCCAGCGCCTTTTACAGAAATGCAGCAAAACAGGAACCACACATGTTTGGGGAAGGGGATGTGAAGGTGGGGTTGAAAAAAATCCTCCTGGCCCCCATGCTGGCTGTAAAGTCCAAATGAGATCTGGGGCCCTAGCCACACCCCCACTTCCCCGCTCCCACCGAGACCCCCGGGCCTAAGCTCATCTGTGGGATGGGGGAGGTGAGGCCTGGCCTCCCTCCGCAGCCTGTCCCTCCCTGCTTCCGGTGTTGCACAGAGGCTGGTGAGTGGGGCCGACTGGAGGTCAGAAAAGGGGTGTGGGCAGCTCTCAGGACCTGTGCAGCTGGAGCCTCGGCGCCCGGGCAGGCCTCGGATGCTGGGGGCCAAGTCCGCCCACCCAGGGCTTCGAGGCCGCACTCTCCGGCTCAGCGCAGGCTTTGCCTGTCGCCTGAGACGGCTCTTCACCTCGTGCTGGTTGAGCCCACCTTGCTGCTTTCCTCCTGAGCTCTCTGCATTCCCGTTGCCATTCTTGAGAGGCGTCCAGAGACCAGAGCAGGGGACACGGTTTGCCTGGGATACTGGTCAGGAGTGTTTCTTTCCTGACCGGGCCCTCAGGGCAAGCAGTCACTGACCGTCCTCCTCCGGGCTTGAGGCGTGGCCTCTTGGCACCTCACCCTGGCCCTGGCCCCGTGCATCCCCACCTCCTCTCTGCCTCCACGAGGCTTTGCTGTGATTTGTGCTGCTGTCGGGCGGGGTCAGGTTTCCTGAGCAGTTGCAAACATCCCACCTGAAACATAACAGGCTCTTCCTCTGGCCACAGCTATTGTTTCCTCGGCACTATGGCCACAGTCTTGCTCTGTAGCCAGCAATGACATGTGTTCTGAAAATAGCTTCACTCCCCTATCCCCTTCCCGCCCACCCACCCTCCTGAAGATGCAGTCACTCCTTTGTGGTAGCCCCAGGAGTTTCACTCTAAATATAGCTGCAGCCCATTCACATTGCCACCCGGCTGGGGAGGGGGGCCCGCTGTGGAACAATGGGGCATGCACAGAGCCCCCCACACCTGTATGGAATCTAGCGGAAGGCAGACACTCAGCCCTGGCTCCTAGCTGTCGGAGACAGGGTGGGAGCCAGCGCACTACCAGGCCAGGGGCACGTTCACGCCAGGGCAGGAAAGCCTGTGGGGCCAGGCGGCCGCCCTCCCCACTCCAGCACATTCCAGAGCTTGCTCCAGCCATTCTCACCTCCCCGGTTCCAGCAGCATCCACAGGGTCCTGTCCTCCTACAGAAATGGTCGGGCTTTTGGCTGGAATACCCTTAGGCCGCTGCTTATAGCAAGCTCAGGGGTGTCATGCTTAGCCCTGCCATTCCCTGTCTATCTAGAAAGGGCAGTAAGAAGTAGGAAGCAAATCATCATAATTATAACCTTGAAAAAGATAGCAAGTATGTGTGAAGCTTTGTGGTATTGACTTTGGATGTCCAGAGAAGGGATCCTAAGCAGAAACTTTCCCATGAGCAACCCACCCCAAATGAAGATGCTAACAGAAACCAGTGACTCTGCCTGCTTTCTACAGCAAATGCAGAATCTGCACCCTTTGGTTTTTGCAGCTCAAGAAGGAGTGCCTGGGACTTCCCCGGTGGTCCAGTGGTCCACGCTTCCACTGCAGGGGGCACGGGTTTGATCCCTGTTCAGGGAACTAAGATCCCGCATGCTGCGCAGTGCGGCCAAAAAAAAAAAAAACAGGAATGCCTGTCTGCACTGCTGGTGGTTATCTCACCAGCTATTCCTATTAATATTTCATTTCCATTTTTCCATTTTTTGTTTTTTAAAAATACCTCTACATAGTTAAAGAAAAAAAGGGAAAAAAACCCCAAAACACCAAGAGTACCACGAGTTTTATAATAGAAATCAGCAGTGCACTGCCTCACCCCTCCCCAGCTCCAGCTCTGCTCCCTAGTGGTTTCCCCAGATATTTACCCCCCCTGGATATATAAAAGATGAAAAATGGAGTTGGGCAGAAAGAAAGGAAACTGAAATTTGTTAAGTTACTAATACGTGTATCAGGCATTTAGCTAGATACTTTCACATGCAAGATGAGGGTGGAAATTTGCTGTGTTACCAGACTTCTCATTTCTGGTGAAGACATTGCTCTGGCCAGAGAGGCCCAGGTGTAAATGATTCCATCACCCTGTAGAGGGAAGGAGGCAGCCACACTCCCTTTGGAGTCCTGCGCAGAAGGAGGACCTAAGAAGGCCTTCTCTGGATCTGGCTCTGCTTCGTGATCTGAGTTCTTCAAGTTCCACAGCTCCCGTGTGAGCTAACTGCATTACTCTTATTTGTAATTCTCAGTGTCTCAATTTCCAAAAGGGTCAGTCATCCCCAAATCACTCCCATCATCTAGAAGAAGGAACTTAACCTGTGAAAGAGCCCTTCCGGGGGACCCAAGCCTGTTAGCTTCCTCGTCAGATGTTACTGTGGACTGTCTCTTTCCCAGTTCCCCACCGCCTTGCTCGAGGATGCCTCCGTCCTTCAGAGCAAGTTGGTTACTTAGCGCCTTCCAGAAACAGAATTAAGTTCTTTTCTTCTTCACACTTTCTGACTTTATGGTCCATGTTGCCACTGGTCTGATTCAACATGTCCTTGCTTTTCTAGGATTCCCAGCTCACTGTCCAAGGACCACTGTGGCCCAGCCTTAGCTGCAGTGAGAAGGGTTCCTATGGAACTCTCCTTCCGGGTCAGCACACTTGACTCCAGGCCAGGGCCAGTCCGTCTGAATCACAGCATTCCAGTTGCACCCCCCTCACCCCCACCAGAGGCTTCTGCAGCTTTTTGCTCATACAAACAAAAATAAATCTCACTACCGGCCTCTGAACTCCACAGCAGCACGCTTCCCCCTTCTCCCCAAGCATCCCATGGCTGTGAGTGGGGACTTGGCGCTCTCCCCACCGACATCACTTTTTCACTCCCTGCGCATCCTGTGTCCTTCTCTCACCGTGCGACCCAGAGATCAGAATGGGACGTGACGGCCGGCACAGGCGCCGTGCACAGCTGCCAGGAATCTGACGGGTAAAATCTGGAAAAGTTGGGAGGGCAAATGCTAAACACACACAAACACACACACACACACACACACACACACACACAGCGCCACTCAGAGAGGGCCGGAAACACCGACACCCACAGACGAGGGGCTGCGGACTCCCAGTCCTTCCTTGTCTGCCATTCTTTTAAGGGGACTGGGCCAGTCTCCTGACCCAGGTATGACCCCCCAGAGTCCCACTGGTACCCCAAGAGAAGGGGGAGCAGCTTCAGTGAATCTCCCGAGACTCCAGGAGGGCATGTGGGGAACAGGAAGCAGTTGTGCAGTGACTCACTGGGCAGAGCCAGGTTAAGGGAAGTTGTCTGCGGGTGTCCCTGGGACCGGATGGTGGCAGCACAGCTCTGACCACCCTCATCAGCTTGATCCCGCCCACCCCTGGGGAACCAGCAAGGCTGCCACCTCCCAAAAAGTCTGTGGCCTCCGTTCACCTTTCTGGCCCTGAGCCAGATCTCAGAGAACGCAGACGGCTAGCGCTTCCCTGGACCTTGCACCTAGATTCTTCTTCCATCCTGTCATCAAAACACCCAGGCAGGCTCAGCCCCTGCCTCCCTCGGCCATCTGGCCTAAAGGCCCTCCTGCCCATGGCCAGCCTTTAAGGAAGGGTGGTCTGAGGTCTTAGGAGCTCATCGTTCCCACAGGGTAAAAGGGGCAGCCAGTGCCACTTCCTTAGAGTCAGCCTTAGGGCCAGAGGATCATTTATGGAGGCCGGAAAACTAAGATGTGAAAGGGGTCTGAGTGGAACGGTGGCAGAGGCGCTGTGCTCAGGCCCAGCCGGCTTCAGGGTTCGTCCTGCCCCTTCTCACTGAGAAAGACAGAGGTTTAGGGGCCTATCATGCCAAGAGAAGCATTCCAGGCAGTGGAAAGGCTGCACAGAGCACGCCGAGACCCGGGGAAATCAGCAGCAGGGGTGCTGATGCTCCCTCTGTGAAGAGAGAGACGGGAGAGCTCACTAAGCCTCAGTGGGGACTGTTTCCTCTCCTCACAAAATGCCCGCGCCGTCGCATGTGTTATATATTGATTATATCTCAATAAAAAATAGGGGGTTTGGGGGCTTCCCTGGTGGCGCAGTGGTTGAGAATCCGCCTGCCGATGCAGGGGACACAGGTTCGTGCCCCGGTCCGGGAGGATCCCACATGCCGCGGGGTGGCTGGTCCCGTGAGCCATGGCCGCTGAGTGTGTGCGTCTGGAGCCTGTGCTCCGCAACAGGAGAGGCCACAACAGTGAGAGGCCCGCGTACCACAAAAAAAAAAAAGAAAAGAAAAAAAAGAAATAGGGGTTTTTTTAATGCCCAAGTTGAGTTCGGTAGAATGTGTGTCACCCTCTAGTTGGCAGCCCCGTGGGGAGGGCCAGTGACCCACATCCCCTGGGAAGGTGGCCTGCAGCAGAGGTGCTTTCCCTTCGTGAGGTGAGAGCAGTAGGACTTCAGCAGGCAAGCCCTTCAGCTGCGTTTCTCATGCCTGCCAGCGTCCTGTGCCTTCCACCAGCTGTGGTGGCAGTGGCAGCAATGACTTACTCATAGGGAGAGGTCCCCAGCAGGTCACAGAGGCGCCACCCCCAGCATTCAGAGGCATGCCCTTTCAGTTTTACTGTCATTGCCAGTGAAACCTGATCACCTTTCTCACTGACTGTTAGTGGCCAGGGCCCAGCCTGTGGGCCCCATCTCAGTTGGCACGCACACCCCCTCCCCTGCTCTGTGCGTGTGTCTCTGTCCCTGCGAGTTGGTGTGTGGCAGGAGGCCATGGGAGGGCAGGACAGGGCTGGGACCTGCTCGCCAGGCCCCTGCCGGGTTTGTTTCAGTGCCCCCTGGCTCTGCACACAGGGAGCACACTGTCTGGGCAGATGCCCTCAAATCAGTTTGCTTCTTGGCCATGGTCCCCAGAAGAGGAAGCGGCACAAGAGTGACCATGTTCTGTAGTGACAGGTGTACCCAGAGCCAGTCTCCCAGGGCTGCCGCCACACAGGCCCTGGCAGACTTGAGAAGATTGGGCTTTTACAGATGAGCATGGAACTTCCCTGAAAGATGTGAACATCTGTACGACTAACAGGCGCGAGGCCGTGTGCCTTCTGAGATGTGGTGCCCAGACCACTGGTGCTACGTGAGGGGTTTTTTCAATCATGCATAGAAGACATTCTGACTGTTCATTGCAGAAATGCAGCTTGCGCTGGTAAACACGTTCCTAGGCTCTCAGACTCCTGATACCACAGGTATTATTTGCTGAGCCACAAAAACGAGTTGACATAAAGTCAATTTAAAGAAAAACCTCAAGTAAGCAAGAGTATAGGTTGTACAGAATCGTGGCAAAGGAGTGCAGGTAGAACGCAGAAGACTGCTGTCTAGGGATCACCGCGCTGGTGGGGGAAGATGGTGACGTTCTCGTCAGTCTGGATGGTGGTCTTCGCACGTCTGTGACTTGGGTCCTAAACCATCCCACCATGTGGGCTCCTGTCGATGTGGGAGACTGCGGTGTTAATTATTAGTTGTCAGCATCACTCTTTTTGTGTAGACTGTGAGTTTATTCTTTTTCTTTCCTTTTTTTAAGTACACAGTGAAGTACATTGAAATAAATTCTGTTTGGGATACACATATACGTAAAAGTGTCTGGGTTGAGAAGTACCCCCTGTGTACGCTGCCTAGATGACGAATGTGAAACCACTTTCATATCCAAGGAACCTAACTCTCCCTCGCTGATTTTCAGCCCAAGGTCTTACTTTCCGAGACCCGTTATTTTTAATAACCATCAAGGTCCCTTCTCGGTCCTGTGCGAGGGTTTTAGTCACGGCTGTTTCCCCGAGCCATTTGGTCTACACTGATTTTTACTGCAGTGCTTTGCCCAGCCCTCGGGCCTGTCCCGACAGGGACTGGCTGTATCTCTGGAGGGGGCAGGGGCAGGATGCTGACACACCGTGGACTCAGGGCCCTGACTCGCCCACCCCTTGCCTACTCACTCACTGGCTCACTCACCGTTCTGTGTCTCTGTAGGCTGTCCTGGAGGACCAGAGTCATATGAGGCAGATGGAGCTCGAGATCAGACCCTTGTTCCTCGTACCAGACACCAACGGCTTCATTGACCACCTGGCCAGTCTGGCACAGCTGCTGGAGAGCAGGAAGTACATCCTGGTGGTGCCCCTCATCGGTGAGTCAGGCCAGAGCAGCCCTGCATGTGCGCAGTAACCCTCTCTACACACATGCCCCACAGCCTGGGGGCCAGGCAGGCAGAACCCTGCTGTGTGTGTAAGACAGGATTTGCAGGGAAGTGGGGAATGTGTGGGGCAAGGAAAATTGTTTAATAATCAAAGCAGTTCAAATTATTATGGCTGATCCGTGGCTTAAACTGCTTGAGCAAATGGACTCCTGTGTCCCAGCAACCAGCGGCTGCATGAGCCCAGCCCTTGTTTTTATCCTTATAAAGCTTGCAGTAAAACAGCAAAGCTGGTTCCCGTTATTGGTAAACACTCAGCCCTGGCAGATAGCGGCAGTGCTGCTGGGTGGTCTGGCAGGGAGGCTGGGAGGGTTTTGAAGGGCTTAGATGCCTTTGGTCTGATTGTCTTGTAGCTTTTCATGATCGTTCTGTTGGTTCGAGGTAACATTCTTCTGGCCAATGTCACCCTAAGGCCAGGCCGATGGAAACCCTCCAGAGCAAGGCCTTGGCTCACGCGTGTGGATTCCTGCCACTTGGGCTCTTACCACTGTCTGGTCACTGGTGCTGGTACAGGGTCAGCATCTCCGGACCCAGCTAGCTCGCTTCCGCCCTCAGGCCGAAGGAGCCCAGCTGGGCTCTCTCCAGAGGGCTGTCTGAGGCACCTCTGGTTCTGGGAGCCCTGTGGTGGGTCAGCTTCAGGATGGGCTTTGTGCTCCGGGCTGCTGTCTGATGTAACTGGTACAGCTAATGTCACTGATAGCTGTCCTGTGGAGGGAGAGTATCTGGGAGACGGCCGGCAAGCCCAGGCTCTTCAATGTCCCCTTCTCACCAGCCACTGGGAGCAAGGTTAGGGGCCCTGTCCTCTGGAAGAGCTGCCAGACTGGCAGTCTGCCTGCCAAACCACCTCTGACACTCATGCCAAGATGTTCCGCTGGGCCTTCCCTCCCAGTCCCTGGTGTCTTAGTGCCAGATGAGAGTGGAAACAAAGGGCAGGAAGCATCCGCCCCTGCAGAGGCTATAGAACCCTGGGGGGTTGTGGGAAACACGTTAGCACCACCTGAGAATGTTGGCACTGAAGCAGCCCTCGTCCCGCCTCCACCCTCCCTGTCTTCCTTCCCCCTCCCCATGTGGCCTGGCCAGAGCCTCTTCAACCCAGGCCCTTAGACCCAAGGGAAGGTTTTCTGTTCTTCAGAAGCAGAGCAGCTTGTCTGCCCAAGGTAGAGCCGGACTATCGAGTTGTTGCAGCTTCCCCTCTACCCTCACCAGGTCCCGGGGTGGGGCACCTTTCAGGATAGCGTGTCCCTGTGCTCTCCTACCCAGGAGATTTTCAGGGATGAGAAAGTGAATTGGTCACTTTTTGCTAGATGGTCAGGAAATGGTGTAACTGAGAGGTTGCTGGTGTCTCAGGAGCCCCCTAAGTCTTGGTAGGAGCCTCAGACACCATCCCAGGCTGGCAGAGCCCTCAGACACCAGCACCGATTGTGCCCCTACTGTGTGCTCAGTCTTCTTGTTCCCGAGGGAGCCAGTGAAAGGCAGAGCTGCAGCCCCTTGGCCTTGAAGAGCTTATGGTTCAGTGGGGGAAGCCAGGTTCAGTGGAGAGGGAGCAAATATATGAGAAAACTCAGAGGAGAAGGTAGATAAGAGAATAAATGGTCGACCCCCAGGGGCACTGGGAAATGCCAACTGTGTCAGGGCATCCAGGCCAGCCTTTCTGAAGCGTCCTCAGCTGGGCAGGGCCTTGACTCTCAGGGGCTGTAGAGGGGGCTCCTGTTCAATGAGGCGCCGCAGGGGCGTCCTGCCCTGTGCGCGGAGCACGAAGGGTTAAGCCGGCGGCCTCGTCTGCCTGTTTCTTGTGCTCTTTAACCTGCTCCCTGCTCCTGAGGTCTGACCCCAGCTTCGAGAAGCCCCGCCTGGTGCAGAAGCACAAACAAGCTTCTCCTTTGAAGCCTGTTTAGTTTGGAAGCAGGAAAGCAGATTTTGGGATAGAATACCAGTTTTTCATGTTTGATGTTCTGTTTGCTGTACCATACACCCATCCACCACTACTCCGCGACCTCAGCCATACATTGGGTGGACACTGCAGCCTCAGGTTGCCGAAGGCATGGCGTGTGTGTGTGTCTGTGTGTGTGTGTGTGTGTGTGTGTGTGTGTGCGCGCGCGCGCGCGTGTGTGTGGACACTGCAGCCTTAGGTTGCTGAAGGCATGGGGTGTGTGTGTGTCTTTGTGTGTGTCTGTGTGTGTGTCTGTGTGTGTGTATTCCCACATGGGCCTTTTCCAGAAAGTGTCTCTGAATACCCAGACGGTGAGTGCCAGGCTCACCATGGAACCGCATGCTCACGCCGACTCCCCGAGCCATGAATCACTGCGCTGAGGAGAGGCCTCAGACCCCAAACTCTCCCGGAGCCCCCAAGGAGTGCATATTTCCCACTTGACCTCAGGCTTTTGGCTGGAATTTTGGAAAGAATCTTCACCAGAAAATGAAGCTGTGTCCCAGACACATAGGCAGGCAGACACACACACACACACACACACACACACACACACACACACACACACGTGCACTATCAGAGGAGGTAGATGTGCCAGGGGTTTAGGGGAATAGCAGGGTCCTCGCGAGTGAGGCTGTGATCCCCACTTGCCACCTCGTGACCTCCCTGCCCTCTGGCAGGGGTGGGCATGGAACCGGGCCCCTCTTGGACCGCCGTGGTGGGGGCCCAGGCGGATGAGGGAGAGTGCCTCTTTCCTCTAGCCGCTACATACCCTCGCCTCTCCTGAGGGACCCTCTCGATTTGATTCTATAACTGAGGAATGCGATAGAGGGGCCAGGTTTCTTCCCCTGAATACAGCAGCTCCAGAAACTCCCTGTAAGTTCCTCCCAGGAGGAGGGTGGGGCCCAGGGGAAGAGGCAGAAAGAAGATAGAACACTGTGGAAAGTCTAGGGCATTTCTTGCCCCCCAGGATCCCCTAGTTTCACTGGAAGACTCCTGTGGGGCAGGATGGCTTCTGTGGTCTGGGGAGGGGCTGGCTGGGAAGGCAAGGCCTCGGGCAAAGACAGACCTGATTGCTGATTGCCCAGGCTGACTCCTTGCGGGGCTGTGTCTCATCAGTGATCAGTGAGCTGGACGGCCTGGCCAAGGGGCAGGACACAGACCACCGGGCTGGGGGCTATGCCCGTGTGGTGCAGGAAAAGGCCCGGAAGTCCATTGAGTTCCTCGAGCAGCGATTCGAGAGTCGGGACTCTTGCCTACGGGCCCTGACCAGCCGTGGCAATGAACTCGAATCCATCGCCTTCCGCAGTGAGGACATCACTGGCCAGCTGGTGAGACCCAGGGCAAAAAGGGAGCACCTATAGCCAGCCTTCAGAACAGGGTCTCCGGGAGGGAGGGGCTAGAGGAAGGCCAGTTGGCCTGAGCAGCCGAGGGGACGGCCACCGTCGAGGCCCAGGAGGGGGAGTTCCTTGTCCCCTAGATCACTCTTGGCACAGTTGGACCTGGCCAAGCAGGGCCAGGGCACGTCTGGGAGGGACACTGGGAAGTGACCTTCCCCAGGACCCCAGAGGCAGAGCATACCTGTGCCTCCTCTGCATGGCGCCCCCTCCTGCCCGGTGGCACTTATCCCGTCTTCCTCCAGGGCAACAATGACGACCTGATCCTCTCCTGCTGCCTCCACTACTGCAAAGACAAAGCTAAGGACTTCATGCCCACCAACAAAGGTACAGCGCTGCCTCTGCCTCGGGCCCATCCCTTCCCCTCCCTACCTTGTCCTGCCCTCCTCAGCCCTAGGGAAGAGTCCCTCCACTGACTCTGGCCTGGGAAGTTGAAGGAATCAGGGTTCAGGCCTGATAAAAGCCTGAGGCCAGCCCAGTTTCCTCCCCTCCTGGAAGTCAGACCTCCCTGTCACAACTCCCCCACCCTCAGGTGGACCCTCGGCCAGCTAGGGATGGGCCTAGCCCAGGAAGCTGGGCTCTAGACTGTGAACTTTCCCACTGTGCATGCGTCCATTTCCTTTCTTGGGTCCTCGGTGAGTTGTCTGACAGCAAGAATGTCTTTATGATTCAGTGTAGCTTATTCTGGGCATGGTCTCGTGAGCCCAGCCCTCTGCCGCTCTGAGGACAGTCCCCGGGGGTCCCTGGGGCCCACCTCCCTGTTCTTGGCCATGCTCATCCTCTCACTTCATCTGTGAATGTCTACCCTGTACGGGGGGTGGGGGGTGGGGGTGGAAGTGCTTCCCCACCTAGTAGTGGGCCTTTCCTTCCTGTCTCTCTGGTTGTGTGACATGGCCCTTTGGAGGCAGGTGGGAGCTTGTGGACTGAGCCCTCAGCCCAGTCTTCGAAACGCTTTTGGTGAGCAGAACCCATCTGGGGACCAGAGGTTCTCTTCCGGGTGCTTGAGCACCTCACCCTCAACCCAGAACCGTCTCTCCTCTGAGGCGGCCCCTCGGCCCCTCAGAGTCAGCGAGGCTCAGGTGTTTTCTGCTCCCGGCTCCCAGGACGCTGACATTTCTTCATTTGGAAGGATTTCCTATCTCGGTGTCATAGCAGAGCTGATGATTCTCACCATTTAGTCTGCGTCTGTGTGTAGGTAGCCTCTTGTCATTTCCTCCTAGTGGTTGCCCATCTCTTATCTCCGCTTGCTTTCCTAGCCTTGGCTTCTAGGCTGGCCTGGGGATTGTCTTCTCTCCAGCCCTTCTCCCAGCCACTTCAGTGCAGCCCCTCACTACTGCCCAAGTCTCTGTACCTGAGGCTGGTAATGAGCCCGCAGCTGCTGTTCTTCAGAGGGGTCCTGCCACGTGGCTTGCATGTACTGTCCCTTAGGGCCAGATTCGGAGCATTCGAGTGGTAAAAAGGAGTCCTGGCTGAGCCCAACAGAGGAGGTTGGGCTCTGCTCCCAGGCAGCTTCCTAGAGGGGCACCTTGTGAGGGAGAGGTAGGCAGGAGTGCAGAAGGCCTTGTTGGGAAGTACGGTTCAGATACTGCTGTGGCCCCACCCAGCCTCAGAGCTGTTTCTTTCTTAGCAGAGACACATTTTGGCTTTGGCCCTAGTCTTCCCCCCCCGCCCCCCACCCCCCCGCTTCACCCCAAACAGCCTACAGGAACTCATTGCCATCCTGGGGACCGCCTCTATCAGAATTACATCAGCAACGGCTGGTGTAATCAAACCCCATTTGTCAGTGTGAATTCTTAGCAGATTAACTTGTCAGATTCACAGAGAAACCATCACCAAATGTTTATGTGTAAACGATGTTGAATTTTAAAATCATGTGGATTATGGCGGATGGGGCCTGACAAGATGACAGTCTCTGGTTTCTAACAAAGTGAAGTTACCAGTGTCAAAACAGAGGATGTTTATTGTTAAAAATGTCTCAAAGTATCCACAGAAACCCCTGCAGACCCCTGCCAGCAATGCCGGGCCTTGGTTGGCTGACCTAAGGCCTGGGACTCGCCTGGTCTGAGTCCCAGGGCAGGACCAGTGGGGCTGTGGACAGACTCGGGCCGCCCGCTGGGAGCCCCACATGGCACTGCACGTCACCCCGCCCCACCGCACACACCCCGAGGGGCCAGGCCCAAGCAGCCAAGCAGTCTCAGAGCATCTCCTCTCCCCATGGCTGCCTTCCTCTCCCGCTCTGTCCACCACAGCTGCTCACCTCCCACCACACCCTCGTTCCGCCTCTCCCCTTCTCACCGCCATCAACCCCACAAGCCTCTCCCTCCCTCTTCCCCCCAGACTCCTCCCAAGGCTGACAGCCAGTTCTCAGCCTCCCTGCCTGGAGCTGGCAAGCCTGAAACTGCTCAGGTCGGCATGGATGTTTGCAGTCCCCCAGCCCCGCCAGCCCTCACAGTCAGCAAGCCCCGCAGGACATTTCCTGTGCCTCACTGTCTGCCGGGCCTCTGTCAGCAAACACCCAGCCTGGGACCGAGGAGTGGACCTGCCACCCAAGGGGCCTTAGCAGGGGTGGGGGTGTCACTTGTGTGAGTGCTTGGCCCCAGCTTAAATTCTCCCCAATACATTATTAAAAGTTTAGGGAATTAGGGGGAAAGAAGTGGGGGAAGATATCCTGCTTAAAAAGTCATCTAAAAAGAACGAAGGCTGTCCGTTTGTGTGTCCGTTTGTGCTCATATAGAAAGAACTTTAAAATCTTTAAAATTTGAATGAAGTAGGTACGGTGAGTATGATTGTAATGTTATAGGAAAAAAGCTTATATAACAAGTATGTACACTTGTAAATGTGCATAAAGGACTCTGGAGACATCCACAGCGCTACCCTGGGAAACAGACAGACAGGCTCTACCCTGGGAAACAGACAGAGAGACATGAGGGAGGGAACAGGGAGATGATGCGACTTCACCTTTCCTTTTTCTGTACCTAGAGGTTGCTACCGTACACACGGATCACATTTATTTAATAGAGGGAATCTTCTGGCTCTAACCTCAGGGCCACCTTGGCTGGGCGCTGCCGGGACCCTTGCCCTCCTCTCCTCAGAGCTCCCTGAGCTAACCCCTCTCCTCACTTCCTGGGAGCCCTGGATACATTTTGTATTCCATCTTGAGTTTCCTACGTCTGAATACCTAAAGCGTGGATCTGCTGGCCTTGGGGGGGATGGGGGTGGGTGGAGAAGATGTGCAGAAGAGAGGAATATTTTGCGTCCAGGACTAGCCATGCAGTCAGAAGGAATAGGAGGGCCGGCTCTGCTCCCTCAGCTCAGAGTCCTGAGAAGAGGGGTTTGCGGAGGCTGACGGGTCGGGCAGCTCTCAGGGCATGAGGCAGCACGGCCCTTCGCTGGAGGCGGGGGTCCAGAGCAGAAGGCCAGCCCTGGCCCATCACGGCCCTCCCTGAGCCGGTAGCGGAGGGGCGCCCTCGGCTGACAGTCCGCACGAGGGAAAGGACCTGTGGAAGGGCCAAGATATGGCTGGCCTGGAGCCCCCAGGACTGCTTTCCCCTCCGGAAGAGGAGAGGCAGCCAGTGCCTCTGCCTCCTGCCCTCAGTGAAGTCCCTCTGCTCTCTCCTGCCAACAGAGGAGCCGATCCGGCTACTGCGGGAGGTGGTGCTGTTGACGGATGACCGGAACCTGCGTGTGAAGGCGCTGACCAGGAATGTGCCTGTGCGGGACATCCCCGCCTTCCTCACGTGGGCCCAGGTGGGCTGAGGGGGCCACAGCGGGGCCCACCCCATGGAACCATTCCCGAGAGGCCACCAGGCGCCCAGAGTAGCACAGGAGATGCCCGCGTGCCTGAGCCACCAGTCCACCCAGACAGTAAACTACCCTCTTCCCCCCCACGCCGTGGCCGCGCTGTGGGGGCAGCTGCTCCGCACAGAGCCCCTCCCAAGGGCCGGGCGGAAGCCGCTGGGACCCTCCTGGGCTGCCGGGATTTAGCAGGGAGGTGGCTGGCTGCAGTGACAGCAGGTGGGCGAGCCAGACCGACCGCCCGGTGCTCAGCCTTTCTCCCTCCCCGTGTCCGGTTCAAGGGCTGGGGGAAGGCCTCTTAGCCCCGGGACTCAGCCACTTTCTCAGCTGGAGATGGGGCAGGGGGTTAGAGTTTCCATCAGATGCAGGTGAGATCACGGGTCCCTTTAATCTTCAGAGCCCCTGTCCTGAAAGCGTCCAAGAGGCTTTGGTCACGCCATGAAGAGAGTGCTCAGGGCGTCTCTCTCCCCCTGAGGCCTGGATTCCCCCATGGACCACACTTGGGTTCTGAACAGCAGCCCTAGGCCCCCCCCACACACACCCGTCCCGCTGCTCTTCCCGCCCTTAGCAATCTGGGTCCACTGTGCTGGGCCACTGGTTTTCCCCTCGGTGGGTCGTGGGTCTGTAGGGAGGACATCTGCTCTTAGGCCCATGCTTCCTGGGTGGCCTTGGCCTGCTCCGTCTCCCTCCATCCGCCTTCCTTTTGCTCTAGTTCCCACTTCACAAAATTTCCTCAGACTCTTCTCAACTCGCCTCCCTCTCCCCCTCCCAAATCATCCCCCGCACCCTCCTTCTCTTTCTAGTTGGTCCCTCTCACCTTCCTGGCCCCTCATTGCCTTGCCTTGGAGGTTCTCACTCTGAATGCTTCTCCCGCGGTACCTGTGGCAGGAGCCTAAGAAAGCTTTCCTGCCGCTGACCACCTCTCCCAGGCCCCTGTGCTCTGGGGTGCTTCCAGGCTCCTCCAGCCCAGCCTGAGGGAGGGTAGGGTGGGCCAGTGCCCGGGAGCAGCATTGCCTAGCCTGGAGTTTGCACCGTTTCTAGCTCTGCCCTAGAAGAACTTGACCCGGGGGCCCTTCGCCTTGGAGTTTTTTGTTGCCTCTTCAGCTGGCACCTGTGTTCAAAGCTGCACTCAGGAGGCTTCCTCCTGGGAAAGCGTTCTCCCAACCCAGGAACAGGGATGGAGGGGGACTTAGGGGAAGAGACAGGGTTTGGAGGCGGAGCCAGGAGCAAGTTTTGATGGGACCAGTGGGGGAATCCCCCAGAGCCCCCCGTCTGACTATACAGCCTGCCCAGAAGATGGGGGCAATGCAGTGCCCCCCCCCCCACCGCAGGCCCGAGATTACGCCAGAAGGAGGGGGAACTGTACAGGAGAGCCATGGCCGACGATTTGGGGCTGTGAGTCCCCCAGGGCCTCAGATGACTGGGCGTTTTGGGGTATAGGGTCCCTGGGCTCTCCTCTGAGATCCTTTCCCCTGGGTGAAGGCTGACGACTGGGTGGGTGGGAGACCCTGTCTCTCCTTTCTGTCCCATTTGCAGCACTGGATTTGTTTCCTTAATAAACTTTTAGTTATGAAACGTACCTGAGCTCTTGCTGATCTGTCTCTGGGACAGGGGAGGGACGGTCCAAGCCACCGCACCTGTATGAGGGCGCTGCTTCGGGCCCCTGCACCCACCCCGGTGCGGCCCACCCAGCTCCCTGGGCAGGGCGAACAGAGCCGCTGGGTCCAGGGTCCTTGGTTACTGCTTTATTGCTGTTTGGTTCGAGTATAGAAAATGGAAGCGGCTCTGGAAGAGCCTGTGTACAAGGTAGGAAATATACAAACGAGGAGGAGGGAGCTAAAGAGACCACGTTCCAGCCCAGCCCAGCCTGGGCTCGGGGTTGGGGGGGCCGCCCAGGGCGCATGCAATAAATATGGTCCGGGGCCCCAGGGAAGGGAGGGGGGGACCACCGCGGGAGTGGGAGACCGGGTAGGCCAGGGCTGTCTCAGCCCTCTGACTCCAGAGGGGGGGAAAGGTTAGCCCTGGGGCTAGTGCCACTTGTGCAAAATGAGGAACTTCACATTATCAGTCCCGGGGCGGGCGGGGGCGGGGGCGGGGGGCCCTCCGGCCGGCTCAGTCCCCTCCCCGCTCCCCAACTCTGCCCGACGCTCCGACCCCAGCGGGGAGATTCACAGTGAGAATGGGTGTGGTCGCAAGGGCCGGAGGTAGGGCTGGGAGCGCCCCAACAGTGACACCCCTTCCCCCAAGAGCAGCACGGAGCCGGGGGAGGGGGCCAACGAACCACAGGAAGAGGCGGAGAAGGGCCGGGGGTCTCCTTTGGTCAAAGCTGATATCAAAAATATAAATCTCCCTTCCCCCATCCCACCCCCGTCCCGGGGTTTTCTCCCCACCCCCACCCCCGGGCTAAGGCACAAAGCAGTGAGGCCAGGTGGGGCCGCCGCCCCTGCGGCGACGCTGCCGCAGCTACTACAGTCGTCGGGCGCGGTGTGCCTGCCTGATGGTGGCCCCCGCCGCCGCTGCCTAGGGGCGCGGGCCGGGGCCACGCGGCGGCAAGACCGCTCTAGGTCGGGGAGAAACGGTCGATGGTCCGGCCGTCGGGGCCGGCGGCCAGGTGCGCTCCCTGGCTCAGCACCTCGGCCGCCTTGTCGGGGCTGAGGCCCAGCTCCGCAGTGAACTTGGCCAACGGGTAGAGGCTCTCGAGCGCCACCTTGGGGTCGTGCAGGAAGTGCGTGGTCTGGGCCAGCAGCTCGGCCGCAGCCGCCTTGTCCTGCTGCTTCAGGCTCAGCTGTTCAGCCGTGAGGCGCGCCACAGCAAAGACGCCCTCGGGGAAGTCGAGCTTGCCCTTGCCATCGGGGCCGGGGACGCCGGGGAGCCCCCCCAGCCCCGCCAGCGCCCCGGCCGCGCCGGCCGCGCCACCCACGGCGTGCATCTTCATGTGGCTGATGAGGTTGCGTTGCTGGGCGAACTTGCCGCCGCACACCTGGCACTCGTAGGGCTTCTCGCCCGAGTGGATGCGCATGTGCTCGGTGAGGCGGTACTGGCGCGTGAAGCGCATGCCGCACGCGTCGCACGCGAAGGGCTTGAGGCCCAGGTGGCTGCGCATGTGGCGCGTCATGGTCCCGCGCTGCGTGA
The DNA here is from genome assembly GCF_949987515.2 of Delphinus delphis. NCBI lineage: Eukaryota > Metazoa > Chordata > Mammalia > Artiodactyla > Delphinidae > Delphinus > Delphinus delphis. The sequence continues at coordinate 46,904,213 of NC_082701.1, read as the reverse complement.
ACTTCTTCCCGCAGATGGTGCACGGATAGGGCCGGGTCAGCCAGTGCGTCTTCTCGTGCTGCCGCAGCGTGGCCGGGTCCTTGTAGCTCTTGTCGCACGACGCGCAGCGGTACGGCCGCAGCAGCTCGCCCAGGCCCCCCGGAGCCCCAGCGACCTTGTCCCCACCGCCTCCAAAAGGGGGCCCGAGGCCGGCGGCCCCTGCAGCCACCTCAGCCGCCTCGGCCCTGCCGTACAGCGCCTCCTCCTCCTCCACGTGCGCCTCCACGTGCGCGTTCAGCTGCTCCGAGCTGGGGAAGCCCTTTCCGCACGGGATGCACACGTACAGGTTGTCGCCGAAGCTCTCGGGCTCGCCATAGGCCAGGTGCGGGCACGGGTAGCCCTCGAGGTGGCCGCCGGGCGGGCTGGGGTCCTCGCTGCTGCCCGTCTCCTCGCTGCTGCTCTTGTAGTCGTCGCCGTCGCCGCCCGCGCCAGGCCCGTCCAAGCTGCCCGGGTAGCGCGGCGGCGGCGCCAGGCCGAGCGGAGGACCCCCGGGCGAGGCGGCCGGGTCCCCGCCTCGCTCCTCGCATCGTTCGCTGGGGGAGCCGCGCTCGCGGCCCAGCTCGTCGCCGTAGCTGCCCAGGCCTGGCTCGTGCTTCATCCAGCGGTAGAGGAGGCTGGGCCCGTCGGGGCGGCCGGGGGGCTCGGGTCCCGGGCTGCCGCCGCCGCCGCCGCCGCCGCGGAATGGGTCCGGAGGCGGTCCGGCCTCCTCCAGCTTCTGGAAGGGCAGCGGCGGCAGGGGCGGCAGGGCGAGCGGTGGCTCCTTGTAGGCTGCGGGGCCGGCGCTGGGAGGGCTGTCTGGGCGCGGGGGCAGCTCGCGCTCGCCCGGCGGCCGCTCGGGAGGCGCGGAGCCCGGCGGGCTTTTCTTGGACAGGTCCAGGCCGCAGAGCGGGGAGCAGCGGCGCTCCGGGGCGCAGAGCGCGGCGGCCGGGCCGGGGCCCGAGGCGTACAGCTCGGCGCAGTGCGTGTTCACCGCGGCCTCGGGGCCCGACGGCGCCTCGGCGGTGGGCGGCGGCGGAGGCCCGGCCGGGGACGAGTAGCAGGCCTGGATGACGGGCGTGGCAGCCCTCAGGCCCCGGCCTGGCCTCCCGTAGGGTGCGTAGCCGCCGCCGCCACCGCCGCCGCCCCGCAGGTGGCAGTACTTGCCGTGGCGCTTGAGGCGTTTCTTGCACAGCGCCACGAGGTCGGGGATCTGCAGGTAGCTGGCGGCAGCCAGCACGGCGCCCAGGCTCGGCTCGGCCCCCGGGGCCACGGCGGCCGCCGCCGCAGCCTCCGCGCCATCAGCCAGGCGGCCGGTGTAGATGAAGTCCAGCACCAGGCGGAACACGGCCGGGCTCACCATGTCATGGTCCAGGTTGAGCAGGTTGTCATGCACCACCAGGGACTTGAGGTAGGCGCTGCTGGCCGCCAGCACGTTCTTGTGTGCGCGGAAGAGGGCGTTCTGCACCACGATGATCACGTCGCACAAGAAGCCCTTGGTGCGCTGGTTGTTGAGCTGCAGCAGCAGCTGCCTCGAGTGGCCGGGCGCCTCCATCGTGTCCAGCATCGTCTGCCCAGCACAATCTCCTGCGGGGACACACACCAGCCGGGTCAGAGCCGCACCGAGCCCTCGCTGCCTGCACCCAGTCCGGCGCTTCTCCCCTCCACTTCCCCTTCCCCTCAGCTGGGCAGGGGCATTGAGCACCGCGGCCTGGGCACTGGCGGAGGATCCGCGGCCTCCAAGAGTGGGAGCCTGGGCCGGCCGGCCTGGACCCAAAGAAGGAGCCGAGACTGGCTGGCGGAGAGGAGGCCAGGCTGGCCTGCACCCCCAGGCCCGATACCGCCGGGCTCACCGCCTGGGTTCTGGGGGCTTCCGAGGAGAAAAGTGTTCGGGCGAAGCGACCCTTTCGGAAACAGTTACCCGATTTGAGGAAAATGTCCGCTGCAGGAAAAGTCATTCAGGGCTGAGAAGTTTGCCCAAGTGGGATACAAGGGAGCCGAGTAAAAAAGCGCCTCCCGCCTCGAGAGAAGTTGCCCCAGTTGGGGGAAGAGGTCCGGAGGAGGGGAGCGCGGTGCCCGCCGTGGCGCCGCCCTGGCCGGGGGCTGTCAGGCCCTCAGTTGAGGCCCGGGCGGCGGCCGTGGCGCGGGAAGCGGAGGCAGCGGCTGCCGTGGCGGGCAGAGCACGAAGGCCGGCCCGGCGCGGGGAGGGCGTTATATCGGGGCAGGAGGCTGAGGCAGGAAGCAGGTGGGGGGGAGGGGGGAGCCACGCAGCTCCCAAGGGAGGGAGGGGGCAGCGCCCCGGGCGGGCACCGCGCACAGCCGGCTTCGGCCCTGACCCCGGCCTGCGCCCCACCCGCGTCCCGGCCCCGGCCTCGGCCTCCGCTCTGCATTCGCGGGCCCGGCGCCTCCCTCCCCAGCTCCCCTCGGCCCCTTCTCCACGGGACCTCTGCCGCCCCAAACTTGGGGAAAAGTTTCCCAACTTCAGACAGGCCGGGAGGAGCGCACCAGCCGCAGTCCCTCGGCTCCCCAGCTTTTCCTCTCGGCCCCCAATTTCGGCAGCCAGGCGGCCGCCGGGCCTGAACCGAGCCCTGAGCTCCCCGGCCGTCCGCTCGCCCGCCCGACCCTATTCCCCGCCTGGCCCCCAGGGCCTCGCGGCCCGTTACCTGCGGCCGCAGCCCGGCCGGGCTTCCCTCCCCGTGGCGGTGGCAGCTCCTAGTCGGCGCCCCACCCGCCCCGCTGCCAGGCGCCGCGCTGTGCCAGGGAGGGCAGCGCCCCTGCCAGCCCCGCCCGCCAGCTCCCCTTCCCTTCCCCTAGCTTCTCTAGCCCATGTGCGGGCAGAGCCGGCCCCGGGCCGCTGACCCTGCCGTGAACCCGGCTCAGAGCAGCGGCCCGGCAGTCCTGAGTCCTCTAGGGGCGACACCCGGAGCCCTGAACGCCAGCCGCGTTGGGACGCCCGCGCCAGAGGATGCGCCCGAGGCGGCCAGCGCGCGAGGACCGGGCTGTTCGGGTCCCCTGTCCCTCCCGGTCCCCACCCCTAGAACCTACCTGGGGGGCATGTCGGAAGCCCCGGGCCCGGCTGCCGGCGGATCCAGGGGGGACGTGGCTGCGCTGCCCTCCGCCCGCCGGGCCCCCGGTCGGTCTGTCCTGCTGGTCCGTCCTCCCCGCGTCCTGGTCGCGTCTCAGCCCCGCCGCGCTTTCCGCACACTCTTATCTGGAGCGGCCCGGGCCGGCAGGCGCTGCTGCGGCTATGGCGCCACCTCGCGGCCGTGAGGGGCTTTGCGCGACACAGCCACAGCCTCCTTCCTGCGCACCTGGGCCGGAGGCGCCCAGATGCGGAGCTGGACTCAGGAGGGGGGCCTATTGGCAGATTCAGCCTCCCAGATGTGCCCACCTGGAGGCCCCAGCCTAGGACTTGCGAGCCCCACAAAGCCCGGAGTTTTGAGCTGAATGCTCCCCTGTACATATTTCTAAATTCTCACATTGCCCCAGTTCAGTTAAGTCCTGCCCGCAAGGACGGGACAGTAGATGGTGGGAGAGAGGTTTTGGAAATCCTAAGGAAGAAAAAGATAGACAAGATCTTAGGGGACCCTCCTTAGATATTCCTGGTTGGGACTGTCCATTTGTAACCCCCCAACACACCCACCCTCACTTAGCCACATGGGATAGGTATGCACAGAATAAACCCATTTGCACCCAGACCCTCTCCAGGAATTGACACCCGCGGGCGCTCATGTTTGCACAGACACACACCTGCCCCCTTCCGGAGTCCAAGATCTGGCTTTCTGGCATACTCAGGGGACTGTCATGTAGGGCCCTCCATGAGCTGGGCAGAGGTGGTACCCAAACAGCCCACCCTGAACTTGCAGGCCTCTGGAGGGACCCCAGGATATGAGACTGGGAATGGCTGGACAGCGCCTCTTGGGGGTCCCGCAGAAGCGACCCAAGCCCCCAGATTCCCCGTGTGAGCCGTTCTGAGGGACGACCCGCTTGAACGACCTCGTCTCCAAACCCACGGACCCGAGAGAAAAGTCACAGGACGGCCTGCAGCCCGGGATGCCCCGCAAGGTCCTGCACCCCACGTGAAGGCCGGGTTCTTGCAGGTGACGCCCCTTCTGGGAAGGAGGGCACCCCGCACTAGAGCGCGGGCGTTCGCACAGCTAACTCCGGAAGTGTCCCCGAGCCGCCCCGGCACATCAGGCCTGCAGCCAGCGCCTGTGTGGCTGAGTGGGCCTCCGCAGCCCACGCTCCGCCTCTTCCCCGCACCTTCTGACCCCCGCCCACATGGGGGGGTGGGAGTGGGTCCCCAAGAACGCCTGCAGTTTCTGATTGGCTGCGCCTCCCTCAGCCGCCGAGCGCGAGAGGCTGGGGCGCAGAGTTACCATAGTAACCGATGAGGTTCGCCCATATCGCGTCTCTCCGAGGCCTTGGAGAGCTTAGCAACCGCGCAGGGCCGCTGGGCGGTGGGGGCCGCGCTCGCCGCCCACCCACCCCCCACCCCCCACCCCTCCGCCCGCCCCGCGCTCCATCCTTCGCCCCCACGCCCGCGCCAGAAGTAGTGGCTGAGTCACTCATTGAGGGGCTGCCGGCGCGGCCACTCGCGGTCCCTGACAGACACCAAGGTCTCGGGCGCCCCCCAGAGGCTCCCTTTCCTCAGCAGGGGACTTCATGGCTTCGGGGCCAGGAGGCGGCTCCCGGTCCCCAGAGGTACTTCTGACTCCCACTCCTTCCCGAGTCCGCCCTCACCCTGTTTCCACTCCGTGTTCTGGGTCCATCTTATCCCAGTCCTCTTCTCCGTCTCCCCCACCCCTGCCCCAGAGTCCTCGCTAAGGAAGTAGTGAGGTTCCAAGAATGAAAATGAGCTGACAGCCTCCAGGGAAGGTGGACCTCAACATCTTGGCGGAGAGATGTGCTGTGTGCTGAGGTGGAAAAGTGTATGGAGTGCTGCGGGGAGGTGGGAAGACACCTGAGCAGTGCTCTTAGATCTTAGGGCTTTGATGGATGAACAGGAGTTCTCCCCCCAGGCAGGAAGGCATTCCTGGAGAAGAGAACCAGTGGGACAAACTCTGAGGGCCAAAAAAAAAAAAAAAAAAAAAAGGCGGGTGGGGGGGACTCTAGGAGGCCAGATCCCAAAGGGTATGCAGGACCTCTTTGACCCCATTTCTGCTGTAATCTTTTATCCCCTTGATGGGGCCAGATCCTAGCCCCACAAGGATCCACTCAGCCCTGTCTCTGTTCAGTGGAGTCTGTCCACTGTGGACCCACCCTAGGGTCCCCTGTGCCCACTATTTTTGTTTTTCTTCAACAGTCTCCCCAGATTCCCACTTCCCCACCCCTATTCTCACACTGTCCTTACATCTGTATGGGAGGGTCTGACAGACCTGCCCCCAGCACAGCTGCCCTCCTGTGGACTTCACTCTTCCTCAATCTTTCACCTTTCCCTCCCTCCCTAGTTCCACCTGCTTTGGCCTGGCATTGTCCCCTCCCCACCCTAATCCAGTTCCTCTCTCTGGACACCTCCCCTCCCCCACTGATGGAGCTAGGTTGGGCCAGGATCATTCATTTCCCTGATCCTGTCCAGGAGAACTCTGCCTCACATTGCATGGACTCTTCCTGCCAATTCTGACCTCCAGGAACTCTAAGTCGTCCAGGAAGTGGTCTCTTCCCTCCTACCCCCAGAGACTCTTCTCTGCTAAGCTGCCAATGTCCCTCATTCCACAAATGGGTGTTAAACGCGGTTTGCTGAGTGTCAGGCTCTGAAACTGGCATTGTGGACCAGTCCTCCTCCCCTCCAGTTGCTGAGGCTTCCTCTTCCTCTCCCTCCCTTCTCCTGCCACGTTTCCCCCACCTCCCCCATAGAGGACCCTCTTGCTCATTTCTGGGGAGTCCAAGCCACCCTCCTCAACTTTTCTGCCTTCCCTCGCGTCTCCAGCTCCCGTCTGGTACCTGGACTCCCACTGAGCCTTTCCTTCCAGGCCCAGCCTCCTCCTACAAAGCCTTCCAGACCCCTGGGCTCCCCCACTCCTCTCCCCTCATGTCCCTGACACCACAGCTCTAGATGCTGCCAGAGGCCCCTCTGAGGGTCCAGCTTCCTCTCCTGCCCCCTACCCCCCATGGGTGACGACACCGCAGTGGCCTTGTTGGTTATAACGCCGCCTCGGGGCATCTTGTGACGTCACAGAGCCGTCGGGTGCAGGAACTGAGGAGTGGGAGTGGGGGCTACTGAGTGAGGGCCTTGGAAGGCCGGGCGATGGTGGGGTTGCGCCCCCAGGTGTCCCAGAGTGAATAAATCTGTAATGGACCCGTTCCCCCCTCCCCGCACTGTCCTCTCGCGGGCCCCCAGCCCGCAGTTCCGGAAAGTTAACCCCTTGTAGACCGGTACAGGGGGCTCGGGCTCCCCCTCCCCGTTCCTGCTTCCGTGCGCCCTCCTCCCCCTCCCAGCTCCCCGTCGCCTCGGTCCCCACCCCCCCACCCCACCCCCCGCCTCGCCACTATAAATAGCCCCTCTTCCCGTTTCCTAAATTCCCTGCTGACGTCGGCAGCGCGTCAGTGTGTAGGAGCCGCGGCCGCATGAATGAGCCGCCGCACGAGTACTATGCGCGCCTATAAAAGCCGCCGCGCCAGCCCGGCTGCGGGAGGCGAGCGGGCGCGGACGCAATACAGCCGACAGGTAAGCGGGACTGACCGACCAACGGGCGACAGATGGACCGATGCACGGACACGGACTGGAGGGCAAGGAGGAGACCGACAGGCTGCAGGTTAGAGGGGCCCCTAAGGGGTGGGGTTGGGGACAGGGTGGAGGGGACGAGGGTCCACTCGCAACTGCTGGAGCCGGAGGCGTACGCAGAACCCTGTGCAGCACCTGCCTGCGCCCGGATGGAGACGCAGCCACTTCGGAGGAGCGTCGATCAGAGGACGGACCTCAGAGTCCCTGCGGCTCTTCCTGGAGCTCCTGCGCCATCCTCCCAAGAAAGTGGGACGAAGGTGCCGGCGCCCCAGGAGATGCGCCCCCTCCTCTCCTCCCCGCAGAGCGGTGACTCAGCCTCGCTAACCCCCGGTCGGCTGAGCTGGGGCGCCGGCGAGAGACAGACGCCCACCTACCCGCCGCCCTGGCCGCGGTTTTCTCGGGACCCCTCCCTTCATTCAGCCGGGGGCGCCCCCTCCCTGTCCCGTCGAGCTGGTCCCTCAGCGCCCCCAACTTCCCGCCTCTGCAGGAGGAGCTGTCCTCTCAGGACCAGGCGGGGGCGGGGCCTCAGCCGGACTGCCCCGCCCCCATTGCCCTCCCCCTCCCCGCAGCCGGAAGTGCCTCTCTGCAGGGACATCTTTGACGTCACAGGGTTTTGACGTCAAGGGCCACGTGCCTGTCCGCAAGCGCTGGGTCAGAGAAGGCCTGGAGACGCGGGGGAGGAAGAGCAGCAGCGCCCCCAGCTGCGGGCGACGGAGCCACCCTGCCCGGGCAGCGCGCCGGCACCTTGGCTCTAGACTGCTTACTGCCCGGGCCGCCCTCAGTAACAGTCTCCAGTCACGGCCACCGACGCCTGGCCCCGCCCCAGGACCGCGGACCCGGCCACCTGCCGCGCCCCCGGCCCCTCTGTCCCCGAGGGTCCCTCAGCCCCGAGCTCGCTGCCCGCGCCGCCGCTGTCCGCGGTGCTGATCCGGCGCGGGCACCGCCATCGAGCCGTCCCGTCCCCGGTCCCCAAGGGCTACTGAGGGGTCGCCGGCCTACACGCACATCTCATAGCCCCAGGAGTCCAGCGCCCGGCCCCTGCCGCGAGCGCCGTCCCCCGCCCGCGCCGCCGCCGTCCCCCCACTCCGCGGTCCTGACGTCAGCCAAACTGGAGCTGCCGTGGTGCCGTCAGCAGCGCGCGCCCCGCCCCCGCGTCTCCAGGGCAACCGTGGCTTTCGATTGTTACTGTGGGAACCGGAGGTAACAGTCTACAGCCATGGTCGCCCCGCAGCACGCCCACGCGCCGCGCCGCGCAGCGCACAGCCGGGGCCGGGATGGGGGAGGCTCCGAGCAGGAGGAAGCGGAGGCGGCGAGTCGAGAGCCCATGTGTCTGCGGGGGTGGCGGGAGGTGAGGCGCAGGGAGGCGGGCTACTCCGGAGCCGGGCATCCACCCAGGCAGAGAAAGAGAAAGAAGCGCGGTCTGCGGAGAATGCCTGACCGTCCCCCTCAGTGACCGTCCTGTCCTCCTAGCCGAGGTACTGCACCCAGGGGATTGTGAGAGAAGGGGTAGTTCTGGGATTTGTGTTCTTTTTAACTCCTTGGTGGGAGGGAGGCTGCTAGGACCTGGGAAAATGTTTGCATCCTGGGTACCGAAGTGGGTAGACGGAGGAAAGTTTTCCTGAATGCGCCATGACCTCATTCTTCCAGGAACCCCTAGTTGAGTAGGCAGAGGGCAAAGGGTAAACCTTGAACCCATGTCCTGATGGAGTCACAGCCTTCCCTCACTCCTCTTCCCTCTCTTTTTCCCTCTGGGTCTTGAAGGATAAGAAGGGTTCCCCAACCCTCAGGAAGCCATAAAACTTGTAAAGTTAACCAGTCCTTAAACCGTTGTCTGAACATACCAGCATCCTCACCTCAGTCTATCTCTAGATGCTGTATTCCAGTTTTAGACAATGTCTCAAATTAACCCAAAAGAGGGGGAGTAAATATCAGAGGAGCTGAAGTCCTCTTGGGCCAGTGAAGTGTAAGCAATGACCTCTTCAAAAACATTCTGCATGTCACCTGCCACCACCATCATCACCCACGGGCTGACTGTTGGATATTGGGTTCAGGACCTCCCAAGGGACAGTGTTGGGAATGGTTAATGCAACGCAGCCCTGCCACCCATTAATCCAATTTTTCTCTACCTCTCCATATCCCCTCCTTTTCTAAACTACTTCTAAGGCAGCTGGTGCTGGTTTCACAGTTAATCAACACCCACACATTGTCTTCTTCCCACCCAAGGACACTGAGGTCTTGGATTAAAATGCACCTGATACTGGCATCCGGTGGACATCTGTGGGCAGACTGTAGTGTGTGCACATGGGAGTAGTGCACTGGGAAGCAGGCGGTCGAACCTGGCATCACCATCAACTGGTTGTTAAGGGGCCATGTTGTTTCTGAGCCTTCCGTAAAATGAGATAATAATCCCTCCTTTCTGGCAGGCCTGTTGTGAGGACCAAATAAGATCATGTAAGTAAAAATCTTTGCAAACGGCAGAAAGCTATTTCGATCTTAAGTATTCTCTTAGGCTACTGTGTCCTTGTAAGGGGGTGGTGGTGGTGGGAGACCCCAGCTCTGGGCACTTAGAATGAACAGGGGAGGGGGAAACACTTCTCTGAGCAGAAGCTCTAGGACTGGGGCTGTTGAGGGTTCTTTGCTTAGGGACTCTCTCTCCCAAGAGCTTTAGGAACTAAGGTGGAGTGAGAGGTAGAAAAGAGAAATGGTAGGGATGTTTTGAAAAGAAGAGACAAAGTCTTTTGCAGTCTGAACCCATCTGAAGGTGGACAGGGAGGGGAAAAAAACAAAGGACTGACTGTACAATGTTAGAGTGTTTTAGTATCTTGAAAATCACTTAGGGCACCACACCGCCAACCTATTTTATGGATTAGGAAGGTGAGGCCCACGCAGGACATACTGTCCAAGAGTAGTGAGTGGTGGCCTCTCTGCTCATCTTCTGTGAAGCAGCAGAGAAAACAATGACTAGTAAAGGTCAAGAATGGGAGTTCTTGGATCTGAATCCAACTTTGGGTAAGTTACTTAGCCTCTCTGTGCCTCTTTCCTCAGTTGTAAAATTAGGTTAATAACAGTATCTACCGTATGAAGTTGTGAGATTAAACTAGCTAACCACAGCTTCTGCTCAGCACAGTGTCTGGCATAGTTAACACTCAATAAATTACATTCCTCTTCCTATTCTCTAGACCTCATTTTCCTCAGTTGAAAATGTTAGATCAATGATTCTTAACAGGAGAGCTTCTTCCCTCTCCCTAGTGGAGTGCATGAGAATCACATGGGGGGCTTCTTAAAATTACACATATTTACCAGAGACTTACTCTCTACTCTCTAAGGCGGTGGCTTTCAAGTATTTCATTGCATGAGAATGACCAGGATGGTTTGTCAAAATGCAGATTCCTGGGTCCCAGTAGCTCTGGAGTTGGCCCCAGGAACCCAAGGTTTACCATGATCCTGATGCAAATGGTCCATGGAACCTGTGTGGAGGGTGGGAGGAATAACCCCTTAAGATTCCCCATTGTTCCTGGAGGGCATGATGGGAGAGGACATATCTCACTTGTTGGGAACCAGTGGACCACATAATCTGTTTCCTCCTAGGTCAGACATTTTGATTCTCAGGGGAATTTTCACCTCCTCACTTCTGTTCCACCGGACACTGCTCTGGTCTTCAACTTCACCCTTCCAACTTTAAACCCTGCCTTAAAATTCATTCCCCAAATGTCTTTCCCTCTCTCCTTTACTCCTTCCAATAATCCCAAGTAGCAGCACCCGTGGTATGCAAGGTGGCATCATTTTCACCGCTGGGGGCCTTGCTGTGACTGCCACGAAGGCATGTGAGCCCTTAGTTGCGGATCTACTCACTGCTTTCCATTCTGAACTGCTTATTTCCAGAGAAGCCAGGAATCTGAATTTGTGTGAAATTCCAAAATTTTTAAGTATCATAATCCCAACTGTTTCTAAAATTCTATGGGCCAAAGCCAACAGGTCTATAGGAGTAATTCAGTCCATTTCAGAGTCTCTTCCTTTTGCCAAGGAAGGGATCTCCCTTTAAAACAACCAAAAACAACCCAAAAAAACCCCCACCGAGAACAAGGCAGTAGCAGACTGTAGCAAGGGAGAACTTTCTCCCCAGCCCCACTTTCTGCTGTAAAGGTTCCAGACTCAGTAAACTAGGTCTGTCTGGGCAGGTAACTCCTGTTTTTTTTTCTTTCTTTCTTTTTAAAAAATCTTGGACAGCTGCTGTCCATTGTGAAGAGCTCAGAATTTCCGGTGATTTCAGACTATTTGTCTTGTTGTCTCAGGATGGGCTAGAGTATTTGTGCTACATCTCCTAATCTCAATTCCTGCTCAATTACTAAGCTACTTGGGGCAGCCATGCTTGAGGGCCAGATAGGGCCTGTTGCGCTCTTCCAGAAAAGGAACAAGCTGGTTAGTCTGCAGAGGCAGGGCAGGCTGAGGATGAAGGCCCTGGAAGAGGGGGAAATGGCTGAAGTGAGCAGTCTTTAGAGTGTCTAGGAAAAACAGCACTTTCAAACCAGATGGGCTGTTTAGGCCTTGGCTGCAATCTCTACAGAGTAGCATCAATCTCAAATGCTGCAAATAGGGTCAAGTTTGGAAGAAGGTTACTTCTGTGCTGTCTTTGGCTTCCATCAAGGTCTAGCACCATCCCACCCTTCAAGCTCATAGTTCGGAGGGGTAAGACTGTTATGGTGGAGAAAGCAGAGAACATATGAAGCCAGGTTTTGACAGGCCAACACACAACTCTTAGGGATCAGGATGGAGGAAACCAAAACTCAGTATGGCCCAGGCAGAGCCCTGCCAATTGATCTCTTCCCCAAACTTCTCAGATGTAAATTCTTCCCTGCTTCAGGGAGGCCTCCTTTCTTTCAGGTTGGGACTTAGGCCTTCCACCAGTAATGTGTAAGTGTCTATGTGCACATATGCATGAGCTTGTCCTGGGGGTTCACAACTGGAAACACCTCCCTGCTTGGTGCTGCCCTGGAGGCTGTATGGATGGCCAGGAATCCACTTTTTTTTTTTTTTTTAAATAAAATGAGTTTTGCTGTGTATACCAGGGAAAAGATGCTGAAAATCCAAATCACCACTTTATTGTGTGGCAGTCACGGTGCTGCCAGTCTCTGCTTTTTGTGTTACCCTCCACTCATCCAGGGCTCCACTGACCTTTTTCATATTTGAACGTCAGATGCCATGGTCAAAGTCCATTAGGCCGCCTAATCCTCTTTTTCTTGAGTGCAGAGCTAGGCTTATATAATCTGAGTCTTAAGTATTGATATCTGTCTCTTGAGATCACAGTAGGGGAAAGAAGGGGAGGACAGGGATTGTAGAGGCTGCATCAAGGTCATGTGTCTCCATTAGGGGATAGGGGGTGGAGAGGGAATGCAGAGGCAAAGGCATTTGTTGATCTTTCACTCTGCAAACTGGTCCAAGAACTGGAGGTAGGCCTGGCGCTGGGGTGCGGCTGCCGGAATGAAGTGGCCACCAGAGTGGGTGAGGGCGATGGCTCCAGCGAATCGGCTACACAGTTGCATACTCTCCTGAGCGGGGATGACGCGGTCGGTGTCCCCAAAAACATGGAGGGAAGGCACTGACAAGGGGCCCTGCAGGATAGCTTCCTTGAGGCCAAGGCCCCGGGGACAGAAACCAGATACCAGGATGATAAACCGGGGCAATGGGAAGCGGGGATCGCCGACTTGGCCAAGGGCACACACAAGGGCTGCTAGCGCGGCCCCCTGGCTGAAACCAAGGATCCCATCGAAAGGCCCAAGCTTGCTCAGTGCCTGTGCCACCGTTCCCAGGGCTTCCTCCAGACCTCTGCACACCGTGGGCTCTTCCAGTGCCGAGAAAACGTCTGCCTCCTGTTTGGAAAACCACCAGCCTCGAGGTTGCTCCTCCGGAGGGCAGGGCCCTACAGCGATGAGGGGGAGAGTTCAGAGTTAGGACAAGGGGAAATCCAGGGGGAGAGAAATGAGAAAGGGAGTGAGGGAAAGAGAGGAGGCTGAGGAGAGAAGAAAGTCTGGGGAAAATGAGGCGGGGAACAGACTGACCTGGAGAAGAGACAAGGTGGAAGTCTGGGAGGGCCAGGCTGGAATTTGAGCGAGGGGCTGGGGTGGGAGGGATGGAGGGCATAGGCAGAATGAGGTGGGAGGGTGGCAGGAATGAGGGGAGGGACAGGGTGGCTGTGTGCAGGCAGGCGTTACGGGGACGAGGCAAGACAGAGAAGACTCTGAGCGCATTTCCGGGCAGGGCTCATCTCACCGGGGTCTGGCCCGGCGCCCTCAGGGCCCGCTGCGTCCGCGACCGGGTGCGGGCCGCTGAGGCACACGAGCTCTGCGCGACCCCGCAGCGCCTTCCGCAGCGCTCCCGTCTTCTCGCGGAAGCCCCGCTCGCTCTGCCGAAAACCGGCCAAACACAAGACACGCAGACGCGGAGACGCAGCCATAATTCTAGGCAAGCGCCAGAGGGAACGGACGTGGTCTTTCCCCGAGCGGAAGTTAAACATAAGGAGGCGTGACCCAATGCCGGCACCACCCTGGAGGCGGGCCTCAGAGAGAGTGGACGTTGCCATGACAACGGAGAGAGGGTGCGGCCCGGCCAGAGCTGGGGCTGATACCTGGAACCAAGGAGCGTTTCAGGGAGCGAGCGGCGCGACCTCCTCGTCTCTGCAGCTGCAAGCCTCGCAAGCCACGGCTGGAAAGGGGCGCGCGGGCCTCTCCTGAACCTGAGGTGGCCGACTTTGGTCACGGTCTCGCTTCCGCGACGTTCCCCACCCCGCTGACACGCATTTCCCGTAGCGGCCGCAGGGCGGCGGGCTCGGCTCGCGTCACCAAGGAGGCGGCCAATGTCTGGCCGCGCCCAAGCCTCTCCGCCCTCCTTGAGGTTCCTTCTTACCTTCGCCAGCGCCGGCCGGCCCGGGTGCTGGAGCAGCCGATCCCGCCCGTGGTTCACCGTCCACGGCCCCAAGGAGCTGCCAGCGTAGAAGTCCATAGGGTAGGGCTGCTGCCAGGAAATGTCTCTCAGGGCCACTGCCGCCTAGAGGAGAAACACCGGACAGTAACATCTGCCAACATTTTTCTACGCAGGATTATTTAATTCTGCCCTCACGACGGCCTACGAAGGTCCTACTATATCCCTATAGCACAGAGAGGAAATGTGAGGTTCAGAGAGGTGAAGGGACTTCCAAGGCCACACAGCTAGGAAGTGGCTCAGCTGTAACTAAGTGCTGCCCACCCACCCACAGAACTAGGAGCAAAGCCCACTCTCTCCCAGGGATTTTCAAAACGTGGTGTTACCTCATAGGGTGTGAGCAGCGGCTTGGGGAAGGCTGTGCCCCAGTCAATGGAGAGGCGTGGACATGCCACCTGCACCCACCTGGGAGGGGAAGTCACGTCAGATCCAAGGGGCGGGGGGGCCTGTTCCTGGGCAGCATGCTGAAGAACATGGCTGTGTCCCCAACACAGACAATGCATGCTTACTATTCTAAAGACTGTCACCTACTGCTGTTTAGAATAACACTATGGGGACTTCCCTGGTGGCACAGTGGTTAAGAATCCGCCTGCCCATGCAGGGGACACGGATTCGAGCCCTGGTCCAGGAAGATCCCACATGCTGCGGAGCGGCTAAGCCTGTGCGCCACAATTACTAAGCCTGCACTCTAGCGCCCGCGAGCCACAACTACTGAAGCCTGCGTGACTAGAGCCTGTGCTCCACGAGAAGCCACCGCACTGCAACGAAGAGTAGCCCCCGCTCGCCGCGACTGGAAAAAGCCCACGCCTAGCAACGAAGACCCAACACAGCCAAAAATAAATAAATTTATTAAAAAAAAAAAATAACACTATGGTGTTGCTTGTTTTCTCCTGTTTCCTCCACTGACTATGAGCTTTCTGAAGGGAGGGCCTGGGCAGCTCTTTTGCAATAGTATCTCCAGAATCAAATTTAGTGCCTGGTACAGTGCAGGTGCCAACCCCCCCTCCAACTCATCTCACGCAGAATGACTGTGATGCTGCCGCTGCCTGTGAGCCCCCAAGCCAGACAAAGTAGGGAAGACCCACAGCCAAAGGCAGTCCAGGCTGGACGAGTGCTCTGTAAACGCTGACATTTCATGATCATGGAAGCACCGACTCCAGCCTTCGATAGGTGCTGGGCAGGACCCAGATTCTAAGCTTTTTTAGCCAGTCATAGCTAGACAGGAAAGGTGGGCAAACATACACATCCACCTCAGGAAGAAGGCGAAGCTTGCTGGGGAAGATCTCAGAGAGCAGCAGCCTCACGAAGGGAAGTCCCAAGGCCCGGAGCCGAGATTCCAGGTGCTGTTGGGAGAGGGAGGCAGAGCTGGGGTCCCCATGATCAAGCAGCCAAAGCTAAACCCCTTAGGCTACTGATTTTCCCAGCTCGGTTCCCAGTTCGTCCTCTTTTCCAGAGGCCATCCCGAGCCCTCTGACCTCCAGAATCTTGGGACTGCCCTGGCGGCCCAAAGTGCCCAGGATGAGACCCCAGGATTTAGCTGAGCGGGCAGCGGCTATGGCTTCTTGGCGGTTGGCCTGCATGCGCTGGCAGTCATACTGCTCTCTGGAGAGGACTTTGCTGTACGGGTCGTATCTGGAAAAGAAGCTGTCATGGTCACAGTGACAGCCACTTACAGGATTTGTGCTATATACACAGCTCCCCGACTCGGCCCCTTGGTCTCCTGAACCCTCAGTCTCCATGCAGGCAAGTAAGAACAGAGGCAAGAGCAGAGATTGTCGTTGGGAAGATCAGTTCCGCAACTCGAGCAGGCAAGAGTGGGAGAGGGGTCTGGGATCCAGGTGTGATTCCAGGGGATGGGTAGGTGCTGTGCAGCAGCAACCCTTCTCCTGATACCGAGATTCAGAACCCAAGTGCCTCAGATCCTCAGGGCCGGGGGCTGTTAAGTGGCCAAGGGATGAGGAAGTTTGGGCTGATTGAGGGTTACAGTGGCAGGGAACCCCACCCCCTTCCCAGATGGTCAGCCCAGCTCAGTCCATACCGGTAAGCAGGGACACTGGGGTTGGCAATCATGACAGACTCCAGATGGAAGCGGCCATCTCCAAGATATCTGCAGCGGGGAGAAAGGGGACAGTGAGTGTGGGGTGGGGCACCAGAAGAAGCAGGCACTGGCTCGGAGGTCCACAGGACTGAGTTCTTGGCTATGCTGCTGACTGCGTATGTGAACTGGGACAAAGCATCATTTCACACACACCGCCCCCCTCACCGTACCCCACCCGCCCTGTTTTTTGTTTTTGTTTTGGCTGTATTGGGTCTTCGTTGCTGAGTGCCGGCTTTCTCTAGTTGCGGTGAATGGGGTCTACTCTTCGTTGTGGTGCACGGGCTTCTCATTGAGATGGCTTCTCTTGTTGTGGCTCGCAGGCTCTAGGCACATGGGCTTCAGTAGTTGCGGCGCACGGGCTTAGTTGCTCCGCCCCATGTGGGATCTTCCTGGACCAGGGATGGAACCTGTGTCCCCTGCGTTGGCAGGCGGATTCTTAACCACTGCGCCACCAGGGAAGACGCTGTCCTGGCTTTTTCACATGTAAAATAAGTTTGAATTGGATGACCATTAAGGCCCCTCTAGCTATGTAGTGCAGAATCTAAGAACTGCACCTCTCCCCACCCCGACCTTCTGGGGGAACAGTAAAGGGACAGCCAAGACCATGGTAAGGCTCTAGATCTAGATCCTAACTTGGAGGTGGAGGGACAGATTCTCCCTCACCTAGCTCAATACAGATGTGGGAAGTAGTGTTCAGGGTGTCATCTATACCATAAATGAGCTTTCAGGGTATATACTGGCTACTCTCTGCCCAAACTAGCTCTTGGGTCCAGTTACTGAGTTGTAATAACAGCCACTGTTTACTGGGCTTGTGCCTTCCGTGTACCAGGCCTGGGCCAAACACCTGACATGTATGACTTCACTCAGTCCTATCAGGTAATCCTCCAAGCTGCTACCTACAGTATCCCCATTTCACAAAAGATACAAGTGAGGTTCAGGGATATTAAGAAACTTGCCCAAAGTCACACAGCTATTAAGCAGTATATCTGGGACTTGATTCTAGGCTTACCCATCAGGCTGTACCAAGCATGCCTAGGAGATGCTGTCCCTAACAGTACCTTCCCAGACCATGGAGAGGCCAGAGCATGGAAGACAATCTGCACGGCAGCTCCTTCTGTCTTGGAGATCACACCAAATTTTGATGAATGGCCAACACTCAGAGTGTCCCTCCTTCCAACACACACCACGACGCCCCCGGGGGCAGGCATCTACGAGCTCAGAGTTATGCAGGCACAGGCACAGGGGGAATGGCCCCTCAGGGAGCAGGGCTACCAGGTCTGGGCTGGGGAAGGCCCTGATGTGGGCCTGCTAGGGGCAGGGATGTCCTGTGTGGGTGCAGGTGGGGCTGAGTCAGGGGAGTGCCCCTCCCTCCTGCCCTGCCATTAGCTGGGAATGGGGCTCCCCTCCCCAGGCTTAGCCGGGGGAGCTGTCGGCTCTGGGGCTGGCTGCGTTCACACAACATTAAGCATTTCCATTACCTAAAATAATTAGGCGGCAGGAGACATGCTGCTCCTGCTTGTTGGCTGTCCGGATGCTAAATTAATGGGGCTGCAGCCTGGGCGTGCCCATCCATCTTCTCCAATTATGTTCCCACCACTTCTAGCCCACCCTCATCCCCCATCAGGCCCTGATTCCCGCTCCACCCTGGACACAGCCTTCTGGATGCTGGACAGAGCGCTGGAGAGGGAGACAGGAAACCTGAAACCCTATTTGGTCCCCACCTTGCAAGGTGACCTTGAGCGAATGGCTAAGGAGCTTTAGACTCAGTTTCCTTTCCTGGATGATGAACCTGAGCTCCCTCCTACAGTACGTTTCTTGTGTCTCTATGACTGGCACCCCATTTTTCACTTACACAACAGCCTCCACCTCCTTGGGTAGATGGGGGGACGTGCAGCCCAGGATCTCCCCAGGGGACAGGGGCTTGCACTGTGGGACACTCACACGATACTCAGCTTTCAGCTCTTGGGCAGCTGCCTGTAGGGATAATGAGGGAAGGGAAGCAAGTGCATGGGGAAGGAGAGGCAGGGCCATAGGACCAGCCTGGAGCACCTGCCGTGGGGATCCAGGAAGAGCCTGGAGACTGGCCACTGTCTGCCCACTTACCTGCAACGTTGACACAAACTGAATGGTGCTGACCAGCGCAAGGGCACTGGCTGGGGGAAAGGTGAGGCGGATAGAGTCCAGTAGGTGGGTAGTGTCTATCCGGATGTCCACAAAGACATACAGCACCCGGAAGTCTTGGGCCGAGGTGTCCATGGGAACTGGGAGGAGGGAAGAGTTCAGGAGACTGTTCTGGAAGGCAGGAGGGGCAGAGGGCCTGGCCCAGGCCAAGGTTTCTGAGTAGCCAGGACCAGTGGCTTTACCCTGAGGGTTAGAGGGAGGGGTTGGGGGAGGTGGGGAGGGTGTTGTCACAGGTCTTTCAGAAGCTCCATCTCTGTCATTCGGCTGGGGGCCCAGCCTGCTCTACCACCAACAGCCTTTCAAACACCCGCATCTGGGACAGCAGCATGGTTTCCAAGGCAACCAAGTCCAAAGGAAAGCTCCACCTGCAGTGCAGGAAGGCCAAGGCCATCCCAGAAACTGGGAGGGACCTTGTGCATACAAGCAGGACAAGGCACTGCGATGGAGATGAGCGTGCAGTCCCACCTCCCTGCCAGGGTCTGGGTGTCCTGGTCTGCCGTACCCAGGCAGCTGTGGCCATAGTGCACCAGGAAGTCAGCTCCCAGGGCCCTTGCGGTAAAGTCATCCACACAGCAAGCCCCGTAGGTCACATCACCCATCACCATCACTTCGGCCTCCGTGAACCTGTCGGGGTGGGGAACAATGGGACAGTGACACAAGGAGGTAGCAGAGAACCTAACTGTGGAGGTATCTCAGGGCCCAGCTCCACTCTCCCTACCTCTCCCAATCCCTTGGGTTGGCAGCTGCCACTTCTGCCAACAGAGTAGGAGGGGCCCAGCTGCTACCTCCCCCAGGCCTGGCAGCAGCTCCTGGAACCGTAGCTGTATGAGGACGGACTCTGTAGCATCCCTGTTCCTCTGCCCAGGCTCAGACTGCAAGAGGGACCCCCAACCCTCAGCCTGGCATACAGGGGGTCAAACACAGACCTCTGCCACCCCAACTCCTCCCACCCAGAACAATGAGCATTGCACACAGGGGCGAAGACACCCATTCCCACACCCCGGCACCGTGACGTGCGTGGGCACGCGTGTGTGGATACACACAGCCTCCCCGTCGCCCAGACCCCCTGCTACCTCCCCACCTTTAGTCAGGGCCCCCTGTGCCCGGGATGGGGGGACCCGTGGACAGCTCCTCCGCAGCACATGGCGCCACCCACACACCTCATGTGTTAGGAAGAGTGGGCTCTGGCCAGCACACTGCCATGGGATCTGCTGCCAGGCCTGAATCACTGGGGAACGGGGTGGCTGGGGAAGACCCCACTCTCCCTGAACTCACCACAGGAATGGGGCCAGAGGATTAGCTCTTCCCTGAGACCCACCCCTGGGGCATGGAGTCTGGCTCAGTGTCAGGGGGTCTCCCCATTCCTCTCCTGGGGGTGTGGTGCGAAAAGCTGAGCTGCTGCCAGGCAGCTCCCCCACCTCCCCAAATCAGGCTGTGCACAGAAGCAGATAATTCAGCTCCTTAGAATGCAGCCCAGGCATCTGAGTCAGCCAGAGCACTTAATTTTTTATAGATTAAAATGTATGCAAATTGGCCCGAGCCCCAGAGAGCATCCCCAAGGGGCAAGAGGGTGGGAGCAGGGAAGTGAGTCTGTGGCTGCAGGGTGGGGGTAGGGCGGCAGCAGGGAAGTGGGAGGTTCCCATCACGAGGTGACCTCCCCTTTCTTCTTTCGCCCTCCCTGTTCCTGTGCTGGTTGCAGATGGCTGAGCACTCACCCCCCTCCCAAGGATGGCTCACTGTATTGAAGAAACTTAGATGAGGGAGGTAGAGGAACTGAACACCATCTCCTATGCGCTTCTCCCTCTGCCAAGCCCCTCTTGCCTCACTCCTCCCAATGTGACAGAGAAAAAGTTTCCCCCAAGCCAGACCCCCACGCTGACCACCCAGCCCACTGCAGGGTCAACTCTGAGAACTCTCAGCTTCTTCCTCAGGCTCCACCACCTGCGGTGGGCCCACCTTTGAAGATACTGGAGTTGACTCATTTCTCCCTCCCAATTTCTTTTAGGGAAGGGGAGATGTATAGAGACAAGCAGGGATTGCAGCAGGCTAGGAGTTTAGTCTGGGGTTTTCCCCTTGGTGTGTGTATGGCTGTGGGAAGGAACACGGTAAGGCAGAGGTCCAGAAGGAGAACATGATGCCAACAGGCAGAGCTGCAATGGACGTGGGGAAGGTCTTGGTTCCGCTTCGTCAGCGGCCCAAGGCTCACCTTTCCAAGATATCCACAATGGTACAGGCGAAGAGGAGGAGGCCTTCAGGCATTTGTAAGGCCACTGCAAGACAGAGCAGAGACATGAGCAGAGGGCTGGGAAGAGACTGGGATGGGGACACTGCCCCTGGCTCGGCCGGGCAACCTCTCCTCCCCCACCCCCGCTCAAAGCTTACGGGCTCACCCTTCTTGGCCTGGGCCTGTTGGATCCTCCAGATGGTCTTGGGAATCTCAAAGTTATAGTTGGAAGGCAGGACTTGAATGGCTGCCTGCAGCTGGGGATTGTTCAGGATCTCAGCGGGTATCTGATTGGCCAAGCGGCCCCGAGGGGCTCGACCTAGGATGAATGCAAGGCCTGAGTTGGTTGGTGCCTGGCCTAAACCACAGCCAGACCTGAGTGAGCTGTTAACACCACCCAAGTTTAAGGCCCCGATCCTAGATGCCAAGAGGATTGGCCCAGCCTTCTTCCCCACTGACTTCATCCTGAAGCTGGAAGGACAACCCATTAAGCTAGGAGGAAATCTGTATAATTTCCACGTTATGAGATTATTGGGGATCAAGGACTTGAGTGTGGGGCTCAGCTCTTACCTCAGGAGAGTAAGCTGACACCAGGGGACTCAACTGAGAGGCAAATGAAAAAAAAGTCCACACAACCGCTCCTTGATAGAGAACAATCCTGAGAAAACGCCGAGAGTCCAGCCAGCCCAACCTGTCTGGGAAAATGTCCCTCTCCCCCCAGCCCCTGAGAACACCTTGAAGTTCTGAGATCCTAGATATGAGATCTATAAGCAAACTGTTGTAAGGACTCATTTAAAAGACTGCCTTCCTTACTTGAGTCCCACTGACTATGTCTACGCTGGTTAATTCCTGCACTCGTCCCCTCTCCTCATTCAAAAGGGAAATAAACACCATACATTTAACTGACTTAACAAATTCCCCAGTTCCATCATTCTACCCCACTTCCCACCCCAGGAAGGATGGAAAGAATACATACACTCTAGTCAGGACTGTGGGCAAACAGGTAAGGACAGAAAAGTGACCTTGCCCTTTAGGGGCTAGTAGTCTAGTGGCGGCAAATGCAGGTACACAAATAATTACAAACCCCTGATTAAAGAAGAAGAAACATTGTAGCCCTTTAGGAAGGCTGCAGCCCTTCATCTGCATCCTACTCCCCACAATTCAGTTTAGCCCAACCCTGGTCTCCCTTTAGGCACCAGACAGTTTGGGAATGTGACAAGGAGAGAAATGAATTTATTCAGCGAATATTTATTGAGCCTGTACTATTTTCTGCCAGGGATCCTGCCAGACCTGACACTTCAGCCTCTGTGTGTGTGTGGGGGGGGAGGGCTGATGCATGGGTGGTGGTGGTGATGGTGCAGTGGAGAACTAGAATGGCAGGCTTGGGACCCTAAGTCCAGATTTGAATGTTACCGCTGCTATGGTACTTGTTCAGATGTTTCAAAGGCCATGAAACACCAGCCTGCGTCTCTGGGCCCGCCCCTCTCAGAAGCTCCTCTGGCAGAGGTCCAAGTCCCTTGTTGTTGGGGTGTGGGAGCTGCTAGTCGTAGCAGCTCGATTTGTCCCAAGGGCCAGTAGGCGCTTCCTCCTTTATCATTTGGCAGTCGCCTTCTGTTAACGTCAGCATTCCTCGGTAGACTGTGAGATCCCTAAGGGCAGGGCTGCAGTCCAGTCCCTGCACCTAGCACAAGCCTGGCATTGAGCGGGCGCTCAATAAGTGCCAGGTGAATGACACCTTGTGCATCTTTCCTGAAGCATTCCCCGAAGGCACACTTGTGGAATGCCCGGGGCAACGCGCCTGGCTCCTTCCCTCCCCGTCGGGTACGTCTTATCCGTGAGTCTTCAGGTGTCTGTCTACCCGCCAAGGCAGGGCGGGTAGCGTTGCCGGCTTGAGGACTACAAGCTCCTAGGAGGGGCTGCTCCCGATCGTGCCCTAAGGCTGCAAAAGAAAGACCTGTCGTCCTGGGCTCCAGCGACAGCCGCCCAGAGCGAGCGACGGCAAGGCCTTCCGGGTCTGGAGGAGAAACGCGCCTCCGCCATTAAAGGATCCTGTCCCTGACTTGGGGGCCCTACCCCGAGATGCGAGGTCCGGAGGCCGCAGCCTTACAGCACCCACCTCTGCCCGGGCCGTTTCGGCTGCCGGACTCTGTGGCCTCGGCCGCAACCAGCGCCGCCATCACCAGCTGCCCACGTTGGGACCAAAAAGACAGCGCTAGAAGAACGAGGAGAGCGCAGACAGTGCGATCGATCGCCGATCGGCCAGCGAGGGGCGGGGATTTGCGGGGCGGGGACCGTGAAGGAGAAAGATAGGGGTGGGGCTAGAGTGGGCCCCCAGGTCAGCCGGGAAGGTCGACATTCTCGGGAGTCCCTAGTGGTCCCCGGCCACAGCGGTTGCGTTCTCCCAGCGACCCTGTCCCCTCCTCCCCGTCCGGGCAGCTTGAACCTGGTTCTCCCCGACAAGCGCCCTCCTATTTGCCGACTCCCTACCCAGTTCTGCGGGCGGAGTCTTGTAAATGGGGACACCACAGGGTCCTCCTTCAGCTCCCCTCACTCTCTCCCCTCCTGATAAGACCTGGATGCCTATGGGTGGGGCTGCATTCCCTGCCTCAGAGGACCTCATTGCTCCGGACAGGACAGAACTCGGCACCCACCGAGCCAGTTCCAAGTTGAGTCTTGGTGCCGGTTTCCGGAGCGCTGGGTTGCCCTTACACCTTTAGAACCGACAGTGTGGAAGGTTCACCTGTGATAAACTGCTACCAGGGGAAGGCCCCCAGCCTGAAGGTGCTTTCCTGGGGGAGTGGGGAAGTCTAAGGACTCGACTGCCTAAACCTTCGGGATTCTGGCCAACGTTTGCCCTGCCTAGGCTGCCCCTCAGGCCTAGGAAGCCTCTCTCCTGATCAGTGGCATAAGCTTCTGGAATCTCAAAGAGAAGACAGGGTAGCCAGTGAGACAGCCTTGACATTTGGAAGAGCAGAGTACCTGCAGGACTGACTTTCAGCAAGGTCTGCCCCATAGAGGAATCGTCCCCCAGGACCGTTTGCCCACGCAGCCCTCTGGCACCATCTTCCTCTCTGCTCTCTCTGTGAGCGCAGCTGGCCCTTTAAGGCGCTCTGTGGCCTCGGGCTCCCCTGGAGGCCCTCCCTGCTTGGAAACTCCTAATTAAGGTGCAGGGAGAAGTGAAAAACAAGCAGCCAGGCACAGGCTCTGCCTGGGAGACTGCCCAGAGAGGAGAGCTGAATGGGCAGGCTGGGAACGAGCAGCCAAGGGGAGGACCAGAAGGGGTCAGTGCTCTGCCCCTCAGACCACCAACTGATGCTCTTAGGACAATCACAGCTTTGGACAGGAATGTGGCCAGCATGGGTCCAAGGAACACCCCATCAGCTTGATAAGAGTCCAGGCTGCACTTTCCCATTCCCTCAGGTTCTCTGGACCCCCAGGGTGTAGGATCTCAATTCCAGGGACCCCGTGAGTCCAGCCCCTCCCCATTCAGGACACTAAGGCCCAGCCTGTGGGTAGCTTTAGCTCTGGCTGCAGCTGTGAGTTCCAAGGGGGAAAAATTGGCTCCAGCAGAGTAATGGCTTCTCCCTAGCAGGCCCCGTATCCCTTAGGGCCTTTCCCTAGGCAGAGGTGGGCCCACTGGTGATAGAAGTCCCCCATCCTTTTATAACACTGCCTCACAGCCCCTGTCCTAAATGAGTTGCCCTGGCCCCCATTAGGAAATGAGCATGTGCCCCAAGACCCTGCAGTGCAGGACACTGGGGGCTGTTATTCAACTTAAGCGGAGAACACCTCCATCTGTCCATGGGGGTCTCCCTGCCAGAGTTACTCAGCAGTCTGAGTAATTACTGCCTGACAAGAAGGCGGGCACAGTGCTCCCCCCACATTAAGCTACAACACCCACCCACGGTCGCCCCCACTCCCTGGCTGAACTCCAAAACAGCACCCAGCCAGAGGACTGAAATAACTCTGCTTCTCACACTCACGCCCAGCCCCAGCCAACTTTGCCTAAGATACTGGAGATTGTGGGGCAGGGGGTCATGGGGAGGCGGCTTGAGGAGGTGGGAGGAGGATCGGCACACCCTGATTCAGGCCCATACTTGGGCGCGGATCTGCTGTGAGATGCTGGTCAAGTTGTTCAACCTCGCCGACATTGGTTTACTGGTGGAGGGCCTCTGCAGCTCTCAGCATCATCGAGTTCAGCTAGTGTCTGCCTGGCGGAGCTCAGACGGGGTGGCTCAGTCCAGTTCTGCAGCTGGTGGAGGCTAAGAGAATACCTCACCTTCTTTCCCCACTACAAGATGGACCATTTTTTTTTTAAGATTTTTTTTCGATGTGGAACATCTTTTTGTATAGATTTTATTTATTTATTTATGGCTGCGTTGGGTCTTCGTTGCTGCACTCGTGGTGCCCAGCCTTCTTATCGCGGTGGCTTCTCTTGTTGCAGAGCATGGGCTCTAGGCGCGCGGGCTTCAGTAGTTGTGGCTCGGGGACTCTAGCGTGCAGGCTTAGTAATTGTGGCGCACAGGCTTAGTCGCTCCACGGCATGTGGGGTCTTCCTGGACCAGGGCTCAAACCCATGTCCCCTGCATTGGCAGGAGGATTCTTAACCACTGTGCCACCAGGGAAGCCCTGATGTGGGCCATTTTTAAAGTCTTTATTGAATTTGTTAAATATTGCCTCTGTTTCACATTTTGGCTTCCTGGCCAAGAGGCACGTGGGATCCCAGCTCCCCGACCAGGGATCGACTCGCACCGCCTGCATTGGAAAGCGAGCTCTTTCTTAACCACTGGACTGCCATGGTAGTTCCGGACCAATCTTCTTAATCTTCAGAACAAGGTTACTCTCTCACCTCCAAGCATTTGCACATTCTTTCCTGCCTGGAATGGCCTTTCACCTTCTCAGCCTGATGAATTCAGCCCTCAAGACCAACGGCATCTCTTCTGTGAAGACTTTCTGGATGGTCTTCCCCCCCACCCCCCTGCAGAGCTAGCAGAGCACCCTCCCACACTCTGTATCTCTTCCTGTCACATTCTAGGATAGCTTGTGGGTCCTCCCCAACTGTGCCATAAACTTCTGGAAGTCCAAGCCTAGGTGGTTAGCACAAACCCAGAGCCTCAGTGTGGTTGAACGCATGTATGGGTGAATGAATGATAACGGCCTTCTTTTTGACCTTCTGATCATGACAAGTTTTTCTCCAAGGAATCACACTACTCACCCTCTCACTTCAATTAGATCTCTGCTTAGATGTCACCTGCTCGGAGCGGCTCTCCCTGATCTGCCCATATCAGCTGCAGAACAACACCTGGCTGTTTCTTCTTCCAAGCGCGCCATCTCATCTGGACTTTCCTCAGTTGGTCCCTATTAACTGTAAACTCCACAAGGGCAGGGACCTTGCCTTTTTCATTGGCTGAATCCCCGGGGAATAGTAGTACTCTACAATGATAGACCCTCAATAAATGTGCCTTTAAAGGGTGACTTAGCCCACTCTTTTCCCCCTCCAGGACCCCTCTTATCCCAGGCCAGTAGGGGGTGCCGGCCTCCACCCAGGATTCATCTGGCCTGAACCCTCTCTAAGCTCAACCCAACTGGTCCCCTGTGGGACCTGCTTTTTAGGCGGTGCCTTCTCCATTTTCCACGAAGCCCCGGGCGGGGTCTGTGTAGACTGAGGGAGAATAGAGCCCCCCACCCTCCCAGGCGGAGATAGCTTGCCTGAGCCCCACATCAGTCTTTCCCTCTCTAGAATATGCAGCTGGGCCTCCCCAATGCTTGCTGAGATGTGTAGACCAGCCAGGGGGCACACCACACCACCCCTCAAAAAGGATAGTGTCCTGGGTCTCGGGATGCGATGCGGCTGGGTCTGCCGGAGCTATCCTGGGCAAGGAGGAGCCGTCGAGCCTCCGAGGAGGAAGAGGAGCCGGCCAGGGAGGAGATGGGCAGGGGTGCAGACTTGTAATCGGGGACTCTGGGCGGCGGTCCTCGCATCCCAGCCGGTGGGCAAAGCGCACGCTTCCAGCTGCCTCTCTCGGTGACCTCCATCCGCGAAGGGCGAGCGGGGGGTGGGGGTGGGGTGGGGCGGGGCGGCGGGTGCGAGCCCCGGGAAGCCCACGGGGCCCGGGAGGGGCTCTCGAGTGGCCCGACGACTGGCCCGGGGACTGGGGCAGGTACTTGGACGGCCGCAGGCCAAGGATCGTCCCCGGGGTCGGGCGCAGCGAAAACACCTTGGGAGGCGGCGCCGCACGGCTGAGCGCCGCTGCCCTGGGAATAGGACGGCGCTCAGCACCGCGAGCTGAGAGCACTTTCATAAATTTTGTATGGGAGGCGCTCCGTGAGCGGGGGCGGGGAGCGGAGAGAGGGAGGGAGGGAGCTAGCGAGCGGAGGAGGGAAGGAGGGAGGAGAGGTGGGGGAAGCCGGTGGGGGGGGAGAAAGGGAGGCGCCCCGCTCCGCCGATCGCACGGTTCTGCAAACGCGCGCCGGGCGCTTTCTCCGGAGCTTGGCGGTGCGTGCGAGCGCCCTTTTGCAGCAACCGCGGCGGCGGCTGCGGCCCGAGGGGGCGGAAAGGAGGGGGCCACGGCGGGGCGGCCGGGGGGCGGCGTCCCCCCTCAAAACCGCCTGCAAAGTGCTCTGGGCTGCAGAAGCAGGCCGCCAGCTCCGCGGAGCAAGCAGCTCGCCCCGGGGTTGCCGGGCAGCGCCACGGTTGCCGGTGTGCGCCGGTGCCCTCGGCGCGGGGCTCGGGCTCACCATGCCCCTGCGGGGCCGGGCCGCCGGGCACAAGCGGATCCCCGGCTTGCCCCCGCCTCGACGCGCTCGGATTAGCTGCAGCCAGCGCCCAAGGATTTGAATCCGGACCCTGGGAGGGAGCGCGCCTAGGCCGACCTCCGAGTGGCGGCCCCGCGGCCAACATGCTTCGCAAAGGTGAGTTGGAGCCGCAGGGGCAAGTTGGAGTTGGATACGCACGGGGCAGAGCCGCGAGCCTGGGAGCCGCCCGAGAGCTGCCAGGCGCCGGGGCTCCGGGCCCGGGAAGCAGCTCTGGGCAGTCTGGCGGGCTTTGCGGGGACGCAACCGCCGAGGAAGTACTGCTGGAGGAGCTCAGCCCCTGACTGGGGCCAGTAGCGAGACACGGGATTTGCTCCCTGGATCAAGCGGCCAGGCCTAGGGTTCTGGCTCGGCGAGGTCATTTCGAGACCACAGTGAGCTGCCCCTGATGGAAGGGGCGCCGGCCTCCTGGGACCTTAGCTTTGCCAGTATAAAGTTTTGACTTGCAGGCTCCATCCCCTGCGCGGGCACACGCCGCCAGCTTCTGCCGCTTTGGCGGGGCCGGGTCCAACCTGCGCTCCGGTGCAGCTGGCGGTCAGTCACCGCGCGGCCCGGCCGCTCACTCACTGCGCGTCCTGGTTCCCAGGTGGGGCCCGGACTCGGGCACCTTCCCTGTAGCCCCGCTTTGGTGGTCCTCAGCAGTGGGCTCTGGACACCCAGCGGCCGAGGGTTGGTGGCTAGCCCCTGCTGATCGGTTCCTCAAACTTTCCTTCTGCCTGGAGCGGAGGGATGCGAAGGCGGAGGCCGTGCCGGGAGCGAGCGCGGCCGGAGCCAGGGTCAACTTAAGAGACCGCGACCACCTCACGACGAGCCTTGGGCTTGTCGAGCTCATAGCTGAGCGCTGCAAAGTTGGCGCGGGCGCTGGGGAAGTCCCGCCGCGCCCCCACGTGGCTGCCGCGCCGGGAGCTGTCCCCAGGGCCCAGGGAGGGCAGGTGACCACGCCGTGAGCCCGCGAGCTCCGCCAACCGCTGCCCGGGCCTCTGCGTCTACCTCTCTCCCTTCCCAGGTCCGGGTGGGCTGCGGTGCCCCGTCGGGACCCCCTCGTCCCTGGCCCGGGCCGAGCGGCTGACGAGCCGCCGGCGCCTACGGCTGGCTGCCCGGGCCCTGCGGGAGCCTGCTGAGGCGGGTGCTCAGGTAGCGGAGGGGCCTGATCCCTGCGCTCCGCGCTCCAGCCTTAATCCGCCCCTGTTTCCATGGCAACAGACCGAGGTGTCGTAAGCACAGGATTCTGACCTCACAGTAGGATGGGGAAGGAGAAAATGGGCAGGGGGGAGGTGGCGGAGGAGGGGGAAGCAAAGCCCGGAGATGGGCAGGGAGGAGCAGATGTGGGGGTGATGGAAGAGACCCCATAAGCAGGTCGGACAGGTAGGTGAAGAAACCACGCCTGCGCTGGAAGCAGTAAAGGCGGTGTGGTGGTCCCGGCTGTCTCAGTCCGACCCAGGAGCCTCGGTTGCCCCACCGTGTCAATATCCACAAACTTGTGTGTGACTTGTGCCCTCCACGTGGGTCGGTGCAGTGCAGGGGGGAAACGCTGACTGCCCTTCACTGTGGGTGGGAAAAGTCTCTGCGGCTGGTTGGAGAAACCACTTCACGGATACACCCCAGTTCCTTTTCCTAGCAGAAAGGGACTAAAAGCCTTTTCAGCAACCAGCGGTGTTGGCCAGAGTGTGTCTGCACAGAGAGGATGCTTTTTTACACAGCTGAGCGCAGGCCGAGGTCTGGGCAGCCTGGGTCAGGAGCGTGCAAACTTGCCCCAGTGGGGAAGGCTTCCCAGGCAGTTTTAAAGGCCGCCATGTCTGGTCTGCAGGTCTGTGATGGAGATAACAGAGAGGAACTGACATCTCATCTCCCTTTTGGTCTTTTGTCTTTTGGCAGTTTACAGTTAAAAACGAGCCATGAAGCAGCCCACGCACTTTATTTATATGGTTTAAGTGCCCAGGGAGGCTGGAGCAGCCTCCAGGAGGCTTTTTCTCACATCCTTGCTAGCCAGAGGCCCAGCTTGGGATGAGTCCAATGCATTCTGGGGGCCGCTTCCCTCTGGGGGAGGCTCTTTACCTTGCCCAAGAGGTGGCCACTGGAGG
This sequence comes from Delphinus delphis, assembly GCF_949987515.2. NCBI lineage: Eukaryota > Metazoa > Chordata > Mammalia > Artiodactyla > Delphinidae > Delphinus > Delphinus delphis. The sequence goes on along the minus strand of NC_082701.1, from coordinate 46,875,102 downwards.
CTTGGCAGTCACGTGTGTTTGCCACTTGGGCTATTTTTCCCTTCCTGCACAGCTTCATTGGCAGGAGAGGTTCTACCAACCAAAGAGGCTTCCACCTGGATTGGCCTGAGGGAAGCAGAGCAGAGAAGTCCTTTGCTGGGCTGGGCTGGGCTGGGCTCCAGCGGCCTGGAGCCTGCTGGTGGGACATGGTGTAGGCAAAGGACTTTTATTTGGGTCCTTTCCTGGGCAATTTTCTCCCTTGGCCCCTGATCCTGGTCCCCAGGACTGGTCTCTTTTGCGCATACAGGCGCGCACACACACACACACACACACACGCACGCAGGCCACTCAGATTCTCTGTGTGGATTCTAGGTGTGTGCCCAGAGACAAAGATATGACTGGGGCTGGTGCCAAGAGGGGTGGCCCTTGAAGTTTCTGCTTCTCAAATCGTTCCCAAAGGCTCCCGGCAAAAATGTCATAGCCTGGATTCAGATAGTTGTTGCAGTTTCCCTGCCTGTCAGATGCAGAACCCTGTGTGGGGTCCTGGCTCTGAGGGAGTTTCATAGTTTAATTATGATTTGGAAAAGGGTTTGAAAGATGAAGAAAGAGTAGCCCTCCCTAGTTCCTGGGAGAAGAGGGGACCACGAGCCCTACCCATCCTGCAAAGAAACCCCAGAGGAGGAAGAAGGTGAGAGTAGGGATTGGACCACAAGGGTCGTCCCTCTGATTGCTGGTTGTCCTATTGCAGTTAACATGGCGCTGACCCCAGGCAGGACGTTTTAGGAACTGGGGGTGCCCTACCTCTGTGAACCAGAATAGCCCTGCTGCTGACAGCGCTGGTAGCTTTAGGCTTCAGGCTTTAGGCCTGCTGGCTTTTCCATCTCCTGGCCTACCCCCAGAAGAACCAGGGATATAAAAAGCAAATCTCTGGTCAGAGATGAGACATGGTCAGGGCAAGCGAGGCCCCGAGCCACCCAGCACCGTCCAGGAAGGAAGGGCAGCCTGCTGGGGGTTTTGCTTTGCAAGAAGAGGCCTGCTTAAGGTCAGGATCTATGGTTTTCATTTTTAGAGCTATAAAAACAGAATGCAAATCAACAGCCTCTGGGCACATACAGAACCTTAAAGTTTTTGTCTTGTTAAGCAGAGAAATAGAGTGCCAAGTAGGTTTTGTTAAGTGGCAGTCTAATTAATAATTTAAAAGCTTGTAGCTGTCTTTCGTTAGAATTTATCTGTACATCAACCACAAAATCAGTCAAACACACTCATTTATATAAGTTAATGCCATCCCTGCATAATTCAGCGAGAGCTAGATGAAGGCCTGCAACCCGGTAAGATGCATTTTGTTCTTTTGGTTTCCATAGCCTGATGGGCTGGCCTAGTGGCTAGACTGGGTCTCCTTTGTGGGAAGAAGGGAAGCGCAGAGGGGCCATGGGGTTGTCAGATGCTTGGTTGATTTGAATCCAGAGGTTCCCTAGGGAATCAGAGGGTCTCCCTGTGGCCAGGTGTAAGCAGGCTCCTCTTGGAGCTATTAGTGACATGGCCCTCCTTAGCCCCAATGGAGAAGGGAAGTGGAGAGCGTTCCACGGACAGCCAAGACACTCTCCGTTCTGCTAGAGAAAGTATAGAGGGGAAATACAAGAGCCCGGTCTAGAGGGCTGAGATATGAGGCTTTTTAGCCCGAATCCAGGTACAGAAGCGGGATTTCGGTCTTCCCAGCCCAATTCTGTCCCGTTCACGTAATGCAGCCTAGTGAAACCAATGACACCAAGACAGTTTCCTGATTTAGGAGCTTCCGGACTTCTTTCCTCAAAGCTCCTGGTCCTTATGCCAGCAAAGAGAAGCCAATAGGAAGAATTTTAGGGGAGCACCAGGTCACCTCAATAGAGAGGAGAGGCAGAGTGAGTTGCTAAATAAAGTCCATGCGTGCATTTTCTCACCAGAATCCAGAATAAAAGCAAGGAAAGCAGTGCAATGCTCCCCTTTTGTGAGCTCACACAATGTGGAAAATGTGTTTTGGTTCCGTCTCTGTCATGCCAAGACAGGGCCAACTCCTCACTGCAATTTCCAGGTCCATTTTCTACAGAGGAACTGTTCAGCGCCCAAACTCCCAGCGTGGACATACTGGCTCCTTTACTGCAGGAATGAGCCTGAGTTTCTGGTCTCAGATTCAGGCTACCAACCCCGACCCCCCTGGAGGGTTAAACAGCTCTGTTTTAGGAGACCAGGTGGATAACCAGAGCAAACAGTGGACTTGATGCCAGGAGAGGTTCTCGGCCAAGTTTGAAAAGAGGAAGTCTCATTAGGAAAAGGAAAAGACGGGGAAAAGGGTAGGTGTTTGCCCCCTGACCTGTGGCAGAGTTGGGACCGAGGAGGGTGAATGGGACCTTGTGGGAGGTGAATCCAACTCCAAGCTTTGGAGTCAGGGCCTGAGAAAGGACAGAGCAGAAGCTCACTCTCTGGAGATGAGAAGGAGGGGGCAGGCATCATGAAGGATGTCAAGAACGGATCTGTTTGGTACCATCTGCAGTGAAGTGGTGGTTAAGGTTAAAGCAGAGAGGAGATGACAGGGAGGGAACAGATGGCCGAGGAAGCAAAATAACTGGCGAAACGGGAACAGAGCCTCCAGGGACAGCAGAAGGCAGGACCTCCGTGCAGAGTGCTGGAAGCAGCCCTTTCCTCGGGGTGCGCTGACCAGGCCACCCTGGGTAGAAGTGAGTCCGAGAGACGAGTGAGGCAGGCACCCCAGGGCGAGGACTTCCTCAAGGCTTGGGAGAAGACCTAGGGAGACATCAACTCCCAGGCAAGGGGGCCCAGGAGCAGGGACCTTTGGATGTCGTTGAACTGGGGAGAAGAGGCACGGCTGATTTGGTGTCCATTACTAGAGCAAGGGGAGGGCATGCGGGTCTCAGAGCATACTTGGCCAAGCCTGCTGGGAGGAGGGATGGATGCGAGCTGGAAGTGGGCGTCAGGGAATGGACTGTTCTTCCCAGCCTGCCTTGAATCCGACTGCGCCAATCCCTGTCCGCATGCTGACAATAGCTGCTTATAAGTAGTGATGGGCCAAGCTGAGTGGACTTCATGCCTCACTTCATGCAATCTCCACAATCACCCATCAAGATCAGCGTGTGCTTGTCCCTGCTATCAAGATAAGGGAACCGAGGCACAGACAAATGAACTCCCTTGCCCTGGGTCACCCAGCTGGTACACTGAGTCAGGATACGATCCCAGGTTTTTCTGCCACCACACTCTTTTCCGTGCTCTCTTAACCTTTAAGCTCCCCTGCCTCACATGCCCATCTGCCTTGATTTACGTGACATTTGTTTTGCGAGGTGCCGGGCACTGCTGAATCACTTGTGCCTTGTTACAGAGTTCCCTGGTAGTTCCCATGCACTCCCCTTCTGGTGTTCATCCAGGAACATCTCTGGCTGGGACTTGGGGCTCCTGATACCCTGAACCCCTCTCTCATGTGTCCTGTCCACCTCCACACACACACTTTCTGTCTGGGGAGACACACCCCTCCCCTACTGTCTCCTGCTCTGGATTCTTCATTGCAGACAAGGATGAGACAGTGGGCCAGCACCAACCTGCCTGCTTTCATGCCCTTAAGAAAGGTGGAGCCATGGTTTAATCTGGGGGCTGGGACTTCTCCATAGGTTGCCCTCCGTGGGTCCCCTTCCAGGCTGTCCTGGTGGACTGGCTAACAGAGCCACACCCCAAACTGGTCGGTGACTAGGGAGCAACAGCCTCTGGTGGTGGCAGTTAGGCTGGATGAGGGAGGTCCCTCCACCTGCACCTACCCCTCCTCCTTTGGAATGTTCCTTCACTCCTGAGGGCGCTCCCATGGCCCAGCCCTACCCTGTCAGCTGGGTGGTAATTGCAGAACTCAGAGCTGTCCTCCACAAGGGATTTCTCCTGCCCCCTTCCGGCCGCGGTTGCGTACCTGAGAGACCCATCCTTCCTGCAGTTTGGAAAAGGAAAAAAAAAAAAAGGCAGAGTCTAGCCGATCTCGCGGTATAGAAGAGCAGATTCCCCCCTTGGAGCGAGGAGTGCCTCTCCTTCTCGGTGTGGGTGGGGCGGGGTGTCAGATCTAACAGATTCAGCGGGGTGCTTCCGAACCTGTGATTACTGTCTAATCAGTCAGTGAACTTGGGATCCGAAACTGCAAACAGCCCCTGCCAGCCCCTGCTATGTGATTCAGAAGAGGTGCTGTGGAGGCCTCTGTGCCGACATAGCAAGAGGGTTGGCACAATACTCTGTGTGTGTGTGCAGAAACACACCTGGTGAGCGTGCAGCAGGCTCCGGGAGTGCACGCCAGAGGTCCGCTGTGGCAAAGCTGAGCATCCCGAAAGCTCAGCTGTGGGCTCGGGCGCTTAGGTCGGCACTCCCACCCCGGGGCCTCTAGCATGATGTTGGAGTGGGCAGGCCGGCGCTCTGCATGCCACGTGTCGGGAACAAAGCTCGAACGGGTATATGGCTCACCCGCCCACGCAGGGGTGGGTGGGCACGACTCATCACATGTCTGCCAGGGGACAAACCACCGCAGCCCTCGGAGCCGAGGCCTCTTGGTAGCGTCCTGGGCTGATTCCAGGGGACGGTGGCTCTGTGGTCGGGGTGGATCTGCAGGAAATGGAGCAAAAAAATTCTTCCCCGAGTCAGGAGAAGGGCTGAGTTACCAGCTCTCAGCCCACAGAGGTGGCATGAGAGTTACTTCTGCCTCTAAAATTGTCCTAGCAGAGTTCGCCATGTCTCTCTCTGGGCACCTGAGCCAACACGTCGTGAAGGGGGCTTTTACAGAGAGATTCATGAGGCCCTGGGGGAAAACCGGCATTCTTCTTACGGTGATTTATTTATAGGGCGACTGGATGATGGGGATGGAGACTAAGGTGCCTCCATTAGTGAGAAGCGCGCAGGCTTCCTGCATTTGACATTTCATGGGGCGACTCCTACCAGGGAGCTGCTTTTCCTTTTAGAAGGTTTTACCTTTAATGTTCTATTCATGGGCTTGTCTGAGCAGGCTGGGAGGAGGAAGGAGCAGGCGGTACGGTGGGCTTCGGAGGAGGCGGGCCCGGGTAGGTCACGCAGTGGCCAGCGTGGGGCAGCCCGGGCAGGCTGGGCGGAGGGTGAGGGCTGTAGCATGCCGGCCACCTCCTCAGCCTGTGCTGCAGGCAGCACGTCTCACGGTGTTTACCCTTCTGTCTGTCTCTGTCTTCACCGGCCGCCAGGCTCTGCCTGTAGCAGCAGCTCTGTGCGACCCTGGCTTTGGCCTGGCTAAGACCCTTTTCTTCCTGGGGACCCTGGGACTCTGGAAAGGACCCCAAAATTGGAGTCCCAGGGCTGGGTTTGGTTCCGTCTCTGTGGCTGACTCACTAGGACCCTGGACACTGGGCCTCAGTTTCCCCATCTGTAATACGACTGGATTGACGGTTTGACAAATGTTTTTCGGCAGTAGGAGAGTTTCTTCAAATCTTGTCCAGTGTTACAGCCCAGAATACAGAGCGCAGGTGGCCCTGGTCAGAGCTGGCTTGAGGGACCCCCTCCTCTGGCCTTACTGCTACCCTAGCATCTCCTCCAGCTTGGGGGCTGGGGTCCGCCGCCAGCAAGCAGTGCTGGCAGGAAGGCCACCGGCTGTGTCGCGTGCTGACGTAGAGGACACCGCACTGCCCACGGGCCTGGGTTTGAGCTCTGTCTCGTGCAGCGGGGCTTGGACCCCTGGTGACCACTTAGCTGGGAGAAGCTGTCCACACTTGGAGTCTGCTTGCCCTCACCTCCCTCTCACCCCTCAAGGAGGACACATCAGCCGTCACTCCACTGTCACCTCTCTGGCTTGACGCTGACCCTACCAGACATTTTCCTTGTCTCACCTGACGTGGTGGCCTTTGACGCCGTCGGCCATAGTTTCCCTTGGCTTCCCCGATGGCCGCCCCCCTGGTCTTTCTCCTGCCTCTGCGGCTGCTCCTGCTTAGCCAGCTTCGCTACCTCCTGCCATCCTTCATTGTGGTGCCTCCCAGGCATTGCTCTGGGGGTGTCAGCTCAGCTCTGGGGCTGTCAGCTCGTCCACGGCTGTAGCGCCCATTTACTGACCCCCCCCCCAACATCTCATCTCCAGATGAGATGTTGCTTCTGACGTCCGGAGCCATCCAGCCAGCTGACCCCTCCCCCAGATGTCTCCACTGGCAGCCACACAGGCCCCTCAAACCCAGTGTGTGTGAAACCATGCTCTTACTTCTACTCTGAGCTCTGAGCAAGCTCGCTCTTTCCCCATTTCTCCCATTTCAGCATTTGGCAGTACGATCCCTGCAGGTACCGTCAGCCTGAGAATTGGACCCACGAACGTCCCCCCTCACCCCTCCCCTCCCCATTAGTCTGAGATGTGCTGCCTGTCCTCCCTGAGCATCCTTCGTGCACCTCTTCTCCCTACCTCCACCCTAGCCTCGGCCACCATCCTCTCCCCAATCACACCAGCAGCCTCCCTGCCTCTACTCTTGCCTTCACCCAATCCAGCCTTTACGTGGTGGCCAGATTCTACAATGCGATGGGATCTTGTCCCTCCTTGTTTAAAAGACTTCAGTGATTCCTTTTCCTTCCGGGGATAGTCCAGACTTCCCAGCCTGGCCGTCAAGTCCTCCTCTCTTGCCCCACCTGCAGCCCCACCCTCTCCTCTCCCCACTCCCCACTTTGAACTCTGAGGTCCAGCTCTAATGAACTTCTTTCAATCCCTCGACTGAACTGTGCTCTCTGTCTGTCTCTAAGGATTTGCAACAAGCAGCTCCTGCTGCCTAGAACACTCTTCACTGCTCTCTTCCCCTTCACGCTCATCCTTCAGGACTCAGCTTACACATCACTTCTCTGGGAAACCTTCCTGCACCCCCTGGATTGGGGAGCCAACCTCCATGTCCCACCATATCCTGTACTTCCGGTCACAGTACTCTATTTCTTTTTTTTAATTTATTTTTGGCTGCATTGGGTCTTCATTGTTGCATGTGGGCTTTCTCTAGTTGCGGCGAGTGGGGGCTACTCTTCGTTGTGGTGCAGGGGCTTCTCATTGCGGTGGCTTCTCGTTGCGGAGCATGGGCTCCAGGGTGTGCGGGCTTCAGTAGTTGTGGCACGCAGGCTCAGTAGTTGTGGCTCGTGGGCTCTAGAGCGCAGGCTCAGTAGTTGTGGCGCACGGGCTTAGTTGCTTTGCGGCATGTGGGATCTTCCCAGACCAGGGCTCAAACCCGTGTCCCCTGCACTGGCAGGCAGATTCCTAACCACTGTGCCACCAGGGAGGTCCCACTCAATCTATTTTATTGCAATTACCTTTATGTTATCTGCCTTCCCCGCTGTATGGCAAGTTCCTTGAGGAGGCAGCTTACTCTCTACCCCGCCGCCCCTTCAGATCTGCTCTCCACCCTTCTCCAACCTGCTCTCTGTCCTGGGAGCTTGGTCTATGGAACTTCAGCAATGAGCTCCCATGCCCTCTTGCTTCCAGCTGGGTTCAACCAATGGTGGGTCGCCATGGGCTCTCTGTGTCCCTCCACCATAGGTCACCCAAAGGTTCTCCCAGAAGTATAGCCTGAGACAAGGATTCAAATGCACGTCTTTATTTGGGAGGGATCCTAGGAAACATTAGGAGACGAGTGGGGAAATGAGACAGAGAAGGGAAGAAGCCAATAACAGTTGTGTTATCATGGTCAACCAGAACTTAATCTCACTGGGGAACTTCAGATACAGTCTAGAACATGCACCTCAAAGTTCTCTCACTCCAAGGGGAGGGAGCTGGGGTATTTATACACAACTCCCATCCCTCACTGGCTAAGTGTACAGTTCCCCTGGAGAAAGCAAAGACAGCTTCCCTGCTAGACGAGGCCCTCAGGCAAAGGAATGCGGGTTCTGACAGTTGGAAGTCAGTCTGGTATATGTGAAAGGGTCAAAGCCCTCACAGCAGCTCTTTCTCCAGGCTCAGTAAGAGCTCCCTCTCCTCACTCAGCTCTGTGGGGAGGGGGCCTTAAAAGACATTATCTCTTAGGGTTTCCTTACCCACTCTTCTCATCTTTATTATGTACTCATCAAATTACTCGATCTGACAGTGCTCTGTTTTTCTTACCAGGACCCGACTAATACAGTGTCCTGCACAAAATAAAATGTGGCACAAGTGTGACACTGGGTAAAGAGTACTGAATCAATAACTAATGTCGTGTCTTTATGAGCTGACTGCCAATGTTGATTGAATGTTGATTACATGTTAATTGGAACACAAGGAACCTGGTACCCAAACCTAACTTTTAAATTGCTCTGCAACTGTAAGAAAAATTAAATCACGATAACCTAGGGCTTAAAAAAAAAAGAAAAGAAAAAAAGAAACTTCGTATCAGGAACCAGGAGGAAACAGATTTTTTTTTTTAAGTGAGGAGTATGGAGAAAGGTGTCTCATGGTTTTCCCTGTACAATGCCTCATTAAGAGCAGAAAAGGCAGGTTGTATTAGTCCCAAGTTACAGATGAGAACACTGAGGCGCAGAGGGGCTACAGAGCTCATCTAGGGCCCAGGGCTGTTGCTGCCTCACCCCAGCCCTGTTCCATTCCTCTGTAGGCAGAGAAAGCTAACAGGCACAGAAAGACTGGGCAACTGGGCCACAGAGGATGTCCAGCAGGGCAGGAGCTATGTCGGGGAAAGAAACAGCACTCTCACTCAGAAAAGTTTAGGGCTGTACTTGGCAGGTTTTTATGGAACAAAATTTGCACCATTGATTCCGTGGCAAATGAAAACCTCTCGTGGACATTTTGGGCTTCAGAGATCTGAAATGTTTAAATGAGGCAAAGCTGAGCGCAGGTGGTGCCTGGGGTGAGAAAACTCGGCCTCTTTTGCCTTCTCTCCCATCTGTGGAAATGCCTTTTACTTTGAACTACTTCCTCTCCTTGCAGGGAGGATGTTGCCCAAGCCTGCGGTTGATACAGCATCTCTGAGCAGGGGAGAGAGGCGGGGACAGTTCACAGGGCCACGCTCAGGAGAACGCACCACCCGAAGGGGGAACTTTACCACCAAATCATGGGGCGGCAATTGGCCCTGAGGCTGCCTCAAGGTAGCAGTGGTATCGTCTTCCTGTGATTGGCCCACTGCCCCTGGTGGACTGGTATTTCTGCCTTCAGTGAACAAATGTGATGGCAGGGATTCAAGGTAGCTCATTGGAAATGGCGGGTTATTGCAAAGAGATGCATGACCTGGACTCCAGAAGCCTCCAGGAGAGGGGCTAGGTCTAGAAAGTAGCAACCTCTCTGTGGTCTCTCTCATGGCCTCTCCTTCCACCTAAGACAGCTACTCCTGCCCCTGCCCCACTGTCTGCACCCATGACTTTTCACCTCACACAAGGGCCAATATGGCCACCGGTATGCGGGCCTCTCACTGTTGTGGCCTCTCCCGTCGCGGAGCACAGGCTCCGGACGCGCAGGCTCAGCGGCCATGGCTCACGGGCCCAGCCGCCCCGTGGCATGTGGGATCTTCCCGGACGGGGGCACGAACCCGTGTCCCCTGAATCAGCAGGCAGACTCTCAACAACTGCACCACCAGGGAAGCCTCTCCTTGGCTCTTAATGTGGTCCAGGCTGTAACCCTAGTATAAGATCAGAGATCAGTTCCATAAGCCCTTGCCTTTTACTCCTAAGCACAAAACATAGAACTTAGTTTTGTGTAAGGTCTTGCTTTTTTTCACCTGCTGCCTCATTTCTACAGCAGCCTTCTCTCCCTAGAGTAACATTTTTGAACTTTGCAAATAATGCATACACGTGGCAGAAAACATTGGAAAACCACAGGTTGGCAAAAAGAAGAAAATCACTATAATCCCACAAGTCAAAGAGTGGGAACCCTCATCCCTCCCAGGGCATATGGTGCATCCTTCCTTCTAACCTTCTTTCCTACATTCATGCAAACGTGCCCTTGTTGCATTAACAGTAGATCTCAAACGCCTTTCTAGGGTGGTCATTCGAAACCTGTTTGAATGACCGCAGAATGTCCCTCATCTGACTGCCCATCCTCTGGGTTGTGCGTGGAGACGGTTTCCCTCTTTTTTATGCCACAGCCCACACCTGTGCACATGCCTCGGCCCATGTGCTGTGTGGGCTTCTGGGCAGGGGAAGTCCTTCATAAGGTCTTCATAAGGAAGCCAGTGTGAGAGGTCAGTGATGCCCCTTAGGTAGGTGAGCTTGACACTACCCCAAGTAGCAGACAGCAGGATGCAAAGCCTTCTGGTTATTTGAGGAGGAGGAGGGTGTGTGGGGGGGTGGGGGGCGGAGACATGGTCTAGGTCTCCAGCGAAGTGGCCTGTGAGCACACCAGAGGGGGAAGATGTACAGAGGCATTAGCTCTCCTTGGAATCAGAGTGGCTTGTGGCACCAAAAACTCCTGAGGATGGAGCATGAGGAAGACCACGGGCCTGGCCTCTGATCTGGACCAGGGGATTTGGGTGAATTTGACAGATTTGCAGACTCTTTGGTGCTAGAAGAGACCTTATAACTCAGCGGAGGAAACCAATGCCCAGAGAGCCGTGGTAGGTTGCCCAGCATCACACAGCATCGGGTTGGTGTGTTCCATACGATGTCCAAAGCATACTGGCTGATAAGATTGGTAACATGCCCCTTATTTGTCCAGGACCCCCATCGCCAGCCTCTCCCTGTACCTCTACTCCGGTGGAGCCCTCATTGGTGGCCTCTGCGGCTGTGCTAGTGGCTGTCCCCGCTCAGTGGAGGCTCTCTCCCACAAGAGGAGAGGGTCTGGTAGGGAGAGCTCATTCCAGGGGTCAGTGGCTGAGCCCTTCACCTCCAAGTGGGGATCTGGCCAGACCCAGATTCAAGTCCTGGGAATGACCTTATTTCTCTGAACTTGATTTACTCCATCTGTAAAATGGGGCCACCAAGAGCACCTGTCTTGTAGGGTTGTGAAGCTTTAAATGAGGTGATGCTGATGACGTTCTTGGCACTTTGCCGTGACCCAGAATAGGAGTTCAACCAATGCGGCCTCAGTATTAGCAGCATGAGTGGTCACTTCCTGTGCTGTCCTTCCTGTGGGCCAGATCTGAGTGCCCTTTGAAACTTTGCCTCTCTGTGTCCAGGGCTGAGTCCGTGTGAGTGGACAAAATGACACAGGCCAGCCCTGGACAGGGGGAGGAGTCTCGGGACCAACAGGGATGGGTCACCTTTTTTGGGGAGCACTGGCTCTGTCCTGAACTCCCTGCCCCCTCTGCCTACAGTCAAGGAGAAGTTCCGTAAGGCAGTGCGGGGCTGGGGGGCGGGGGAGTTGGAAAGCATTCCCAAATGGTTTTCACTGGTTCAGGAAAGTAAGAAGAGGTTGAAAGCCTCCCCAGAAAACTGGGACATCATCCACCCACCACTGGCCCACAGCCCTGTCTTCTCCTCAGCTGCCTCTTCCTTCCCTCCAAAAACAGGGTCTCCCTGATCAGAAAGGAAAGCCTGGCCCCAGCCCAGTAACTCTGTCTCTTGGGCTGTGAAATGGACACTGCTTCTTGCCTGGTTCTCCTCAGACGTATTCCTGGTCTGCTCGGGTTTGCCTGCTGCCTCTGTATAGAGAGAGGAGTAGCTGAGAGCAAAGGCTGTGGAGCCAGATGGGCGGGAATCAGGGCCCTGCTCTGCCACTTACCAGCTGCCTGACCTTGGGCAGATGCTTTTAATTCTTTGGGCCTCAGTTTCTTCATCTGAGAAGTGGGGCCAATGCCATCTGCCTCTTGGGGTTCTGAGAACTCATGACAAGGTGGGTGTAAAGCACCTTCCTGGCAGGTAGCAAGGCCTCAGTGAAATGCTGCTGCTGTTCTGTCTTCACCATCCTGATCTGTTATCCAACAGCCCTGTACCGAGGCCTACTGTGTGCCAGGCTCTGTGAGGTCTTCAAGTACCAAAACGAATACCATAGTCTGCTTCTCAGTGGCTTTGCCTCTTGGTCGTTTTCCTCATTGGAGATCCCTCTCTCTGTTTTTGTTTAGGGCCCCACCTTGCCCTGTTGCAGGATCCACAAGAAAAGAGGCTGGGGGTGTATACCTGCCTGCTGGGGAATCAGGCCTCAATGGGCCTTGGGACCCTGCAGGATGCCTTGGCATCTTTGCACCAAGCTGGTGATCTGCCCACTTTTCAACAGGCTGATACAGTCCTGGGGCGAGCAGTGTGTGTCTGGGGAGCTGGCAGTGCCCCTGGGCAAAGCCCTCAGAAGCCTGGGGCAAGAGCTGTCACCTCCCTCACAGAAGCTGGAATCGATTTCTCTCTCTCCACTCCCTTGGAAAGAGCAGCAACATGGGAAGGGGTGGGGGGCGGGTATATTATTGGTTATTGGTGGGTTTGCCCTGAGAGAGCAGGGAGCGGGGGAGAAACAGCTGGGGCTACATGCCTGCTGGGGCCCAGCCCAAGCAGCCCCAGATGGGGACACAGATCCTTCCCTCCCACACCCTCTCCTCCACTGAGAAGGGGTCCGGCTCCTCCCTGTACCTGGGTACAGAGGCTCCCTGGTCGCAGGTTCTGTTCGCCTCTCGGCTGTCCAGCCCGCTGGGAACTGGCCAGGGCATTTTTTACTAACAAGCTAGCCACACTACAAACATCACAATCTCAACAGAATTAACAAAAAGAAAAAAAGGGAGACAGAGACAGAAAAGGGAGAGAAAACAGTCCTTGCACAAATGCCACTGCAGTGTCTGCCAGGACCTAAGATCTGGTACTATCTATTTTTTAATAATTGAGGGTAATAAATATGTATTTCTTTCTCCTCACCACCCCCCATCCTCTGCAGCTTGTCAGCTCCCTGCGTCTCTCCTCTGATCAGACCAAGTCTTCCCCAAGCAAAAAAAAAAAAAAAAAAAAAAAAAAAATCCTTTAAGCAAAAAGGATTAAAGCCTTGAAAGTAGGTCTGCCTGAGCTAGGGACAGGAGGGGTGGGTGGGAGGTGGGCTGATCCCACAAGTCCCTGGTGGGGGCCTCAGGAGCAGAGGGCCATGCCGGCTCACTCCCTGCAGCCCATTGAGTTCCAGTCCCAGGCAGCCCAGGCAGCCCAGCCCAGCCCTCCACTGGTCCCTGAGGAGGGGCTAACCTGAGAACCAGGGTCCCCCAGTCCCCCACAGTATAAGACGTAAGAAAGAGGGCTTTGGTTTCAGTTCCAGCTTGGCTTTGCAACCTGGCTTTGTGCTTTAGGGACCTGTGTGAACTCAGAGCGAGCCCCTGAACCTCAGTTTCTCCATCTGTAAAATGGGAATATAAATAGTACCTAGCTCACAGAGGATGAAATAAACCAAAGATAGCCCAGTGCCTAGCACATGGTAAATACAAAATAAAGGTATTATTTTAATCCAATTCTTCTCAGACACAGAGAGCAGTCTGTAATCTCCCCCATCCCATGGCCTTCCACAGTTCTCAAGGGCCTGCCAGGCATGCCGGTTTTTCATGCGTCATTCCCAACACCCCATGAAGAGGGGGTTGAGACCGAGGCTGGGTGGTATGATCAGGAGCCTGTCCTAAGGCTGGTGGATCAGTAGGTGATAGAACTGGAACTCAAAGTAGGACTTGCATCCTTTCCCCCACTTCTGATCTTGCCACCCTTTCCTCCACCCCATGGTGGCTTCCTGACAGGGCACCCAATAGCCCCAACTCTGGGTGCAGGAACCAAACCAGGAACCAACACAGGGAAGGTCTAACCTGGCCGGGAAGGGAGGGCCCGGCAGGGGCAGCTGTGGCTGCTGCTTGGCAGACCCGCCTTCCTCCCCCTGCAGCTGCCAGCCTTTGCAGTTCTGCTGAGGCAGCAACCACGCCTGGCCCAAGTGGGCCTCCCTCCCTCCAAGCTGGGCACATGCACACAGGGCTGGCTGCAGGTGGCAGGCTGGGGGCCCTTGCACCTACCCAGGCCCAGAGCCCCTGGCCGGCCCCAGTGCTCAGTGCTTGGCCACAGGGCCTCTAGGACCCCCCTGCCCATTCCTGGGGACAGCCCTGCCCTGGCTGCTCTGGGCCCGAGGCAGGAGAGGAGACACGGGGCCTTGAGGCCGGAGGGCAGGAAAAGCAGGGAGGGAGGTGGCTATTTATAGCCAGCTTTGCTTTTGTTCCTTTTCCAGCAACGCTCCTCTTGAAATAGGAGCAGGGCTGGAGGCTGCGGCTCTTCCCCAGCCGCCTGTAGTCAGTGCGCATGCGTGTGTGCCTGTGTGCCTCTGTGTGTGTGTGTGTGTGTGTGTGTGTAGGGGGGACACACATGTATAGGGATGGGGTGGCAGTGGACACTTCAGTGCAGGTGTGTGCAGGGATGGGATGAGGGGATGGTCAGCTCTGTGGGTATGTACACCAACACGTATGGAGGTGGAGATGGCTGTTCTCTGTGAGTGAATATGTGTGTACTCGCATATACACATGCATGTATAGGGATGGGGCAGCTCTTTGTGTGTGTGTGTGTGTGTGTGTGTGCGTGTGTGCGTGCGTGTGTGTGTGTTTATATTAGTGGGCACACACATGACCCACTAATATAAGGGGTGGGTCAGCCACTCCTTAGTTGCTGTGTGCATGTATGTGGGCATGTGTACACATATATATGTAAAGATGGGATTGCAGTGGGCTGGGCATGTGTGTGTGTACCTGCCCGTGTAGAATGTGATGTGAGCAGCCTTTTAGGGTGGGTCTATGTCCATGCAGCAGGATTGTTGGAGAGTAGTCACCCTGTGTGTGTGTGTGTGTGTCATAGTGTACATTCGAGCAGAGGGGTGGAAAGGGATGGCAGCTCTTATTGTGTGCACAGCCGACTATGCACTCCATGGGGGCATGGACCCTGTCTACCCAGCACTCTGTGTCCCCAGCACACCTCTTCCGAGCAGGGAACAGTAAATGGATGACTAGGAAGGAGTTGTGTGTGTGCCCGTGTAAAGGGACTCCAGGGTCCTAGCCGGCTGCAGAGGAGCGTGGCAAACCCGCCCATCCGGCAGGCATTTGAGAGCACTCCCGGAGTCCCCCTCGGTGCCCAGACTACTCGCGGTTCTCTCCACTTCTCCGAAGCCCGTCAGGCCGGTGGGCAGAGCGCGCCAGGGCGTTGGCGCGACACAGCCTTAGGTAGAAAAGTGCGACCAGATGCCGGGCGAGCCTGGTGAGGAAGCGCCCGGGCTCTGGGGGCGCTCCTGGGTGTCCAGTCTGGCCCCCGCGTCTCCTTCTCTGCCTCCGATTTCACATCTGTGCAATGGGAGAGTGGAGCCGGCTCAGGGCTGCTGCTGGGATCAGAGGCGGGAGGACTAGAGAAGATGCGGTTTAGCACAGCCCAGGCGCTCCGGCAGCGGCCGATCAGGCTCGGGCTCGGGGGTCTGCTGGCAGGACGCACGCGGGCGAGGGAGCGGGTTTCCGAGCGCGGGGCCCCTCCCGGCCCTCTGGCCTAGGCGCCCGCGGGGTGGGAAGCGTTTCCCGGGCGGCCCACAGCTCCCGCGCCGCAGCAGAGCGATAACCCAGATCTGTCAGCGCGGCCCAGCGGCTCCGTAGCAGAATCCCCGCCCCGGGAGGGGTCGGGCCAGGGGTACTCGGGTGCCGGCCAGCCCCGGAGGCTCAGTGGGGGGCGCGGGGCCCGAACCCAGCCCCAACCTCCGGGCCCCGCCTCGCCGGCAGCTCCGGACGGATGCTACAGCCCTCCTGCCCCTCCCCCAAAGGCCAAACAAAACATAGTAAATATTTAATCTGGGCCAGGGAGCCGAGAGGCCTCCCCGCCCCCTCCGCAGCCGTCTGGCTCCTCCGCCAGCCCCGTTCTCCTCGGTAATGAGGCAGGAGCAGCAGGGATCGATCGCGGTCCGGGCGGGGTGTGGCTGGGGGGCCTGAGCGCTCGGGTGGCATCGCTGTTCGCCCCCCAACCCCCTCCGCGGCCCCAGACCCGGGAGGCCCGAGCCGACCGGGCGCCTGAGCTTGTCCAGGAAGGCCAGCGAGGAGGGTGCTGTCGCGCCCTTGCTTCCCCCCCGCACCTCCCCCGGCCCCCCATCCCCCCCCGTCTCAAGCCTGTGTGAGTTTGGGTCCCGGGGGAGGAGGCGGGGTGGAGGGGGTTCGGAGAGGAAGGAAACAGCCCGGGGGAAGGGGGCAGTGAGAGTGGGGAGACAGTCCAATCCCTGCGGGTGCCTGAGCTCCTCGGTGGCCCAAAGCCTGCAGGGACCTTGGGTGAGGCCTGGGTGGGGCAGGGACAGCCAGGTGGCCAGTTAGGAGAGGCTGGTGAGATATTTCTGTGGTGCTGTACTCCTGGGCATTGCCTGGGAGGATACCTAGAGGCGTGATGACATCCTTGCTGCTCATTCATTCATGCAGCAGTTCATTATTGAGCACCTACTATACGCTAGTCATAGGCTGCCAGGAAGGGGACACCCAGGTTGGGAGCCTGCAGAGAGATTACGTTCCAAAGGAGGAAACAGTTAATGAGTAAACACATAAGGTGACTTCAGATAGCGATTGAGTTTAGTGTAGCGAATAAACTGTAATGTGATATTGTGCTTGGCTGGGAGAGGACCAGCTTTAGCTGGGGTGGAGAGGGCGCTTATGACCAAGGGTCGGGCCAAAAGCATCTCAGGCAGTTTACAGCAAGCGCAAAGGCCCAGAGGCAGAGATTGGTGTTCTAGGACTGGAAAGAAGGCCGGGGAGGCTGGACTGTAGTGAGTGGGGGAGAAGCAGGCAGTGGCAGATCCCGTAGGAGCTTTTGTAGGCCATAGGAGGAGTTTGGATTTTATTCTAAGTGCAGCGCAAAGGCATTAGAGGTATTAAGCAAAGGAACGGCGTGATCTGATTTACATTTTAAAAAGCCTCCTCAGGCTGCAGTATGGAGAATAGAAGGTAGGGAGTTAAGGGTGGAGGCTGAGAGGCCAGACTGGGGGGCGGGGGGTGCAGTGGCGCACAGGAGGGAGGCTGGTGTTCTGCCTGGTTTGGACAATGACTGTGACGTGGCCACAGTCTGTACAGCTGGTAGGGCCCCCCAGCAGCTGGAACAGCCTGTTCCTGGGCTCTTGGCTGGCCGAGTCCCCGGGTTGTCCCCACCCTGTCTCTCTGACCCAGACTCCACAGAGGGCTGCCCAGGAAGTTTTTTTAAGGAGCATTAGAAAATGTTGACATGTTTCTTGAAACAATTTCAAATCTGATATCTCTGACAGATTGAGTTTGTAACCAGCTTTATGGTTTAAGCCTGCTGGGATTTTATCAAAGGTGTCTGCTGTTTACCCAGAACCATCGCATTGGAGAAAACGGCAAACAGACCTGCATTTCTATCTGATTTCACTTTTTCCCTTTTCTCCTGAATTTAAGGGCTTGTGAAAAGCAAGGCTGATAAGGCAAAGCAGTGAGGCTCAAACCCTGAGGAGGGGTCTCAGAAGGAGCAGAGCAGAGGTTTATAAATAGAGCTGAGGAAAGTTAGGGGTGGCTGGCCTCCGCTCTAGCAGGCTGAGACACTCCCAGCCAGCAGCTAGCTCTCCGCAGGGGGGCACAGAGAGGGTAAGGGGAGGTGGGGAGAGCTGCCGTCCACCCCCAGCCTGGCCAAGATTCCTAGGCCATCTCCTGGTGTCCGGTGTCTTTACCGGTTTCCAGATCATTTCAGACTCTGGCAACAATAAAAGACTAAACATCAGCTCCCACTTGGAAAGCAGCGGTGACCTAACCTCGGAGATGTGTTCAGTGAGACAGACCCAAGCTTTCCTGGGAAAAGCCCGAGTGAGGAAACAGATCAAAAGGCAAACGGGGGCTTCCCTGGTGGCGCAGTGGTTGAGAGTCCGCCTGCCAATGCAGGGGACATGGGTTCGTGCCCCGGTCCGGGAGGATCGCGCATGCCGCCGAGCGGCTGGGCCCGTGAGCCATGGCCGCTGAGCCTGCGCGTCCGGAGCCTGTGCTCCACAACGGGAGAGGCCGCGGCAGTGAGAGGCCCGCGTGCCGCAAAAAAAAAAAAAAAAAAAAAGGCAAACGGGAGCCAGATCACGAAACTGCCAGGAAAGTCACCTTCCTCCCCTCCTCTGCCAGCGCACTTGGGACGAAGCCCCTTCTCCTACCAGGAGGTCTGCGCCAGGATGGGGCAGGGCCCAGGGACTCTCATCACAGCCTTAGTGCTCCCTCTGCCTCCCCAAGGATTCTACCTTAGTGTTATCACCACCTGCCTAATAGGGTCCGCCTGTTGACCCAGCAGATGTTTCAGCCCGATGGGGGAAATGCTGGCCCTGCAGCCTAGGAGGAGAAGGTGTTCTGACAAATTTGGGTTAAATGTGCCTTGTTCAGTTGCTTGAGCAACAGCTAGTTAAGTGCATGGGTTGCTTGGCCATACAGGCCATCTCTTACCAGTTGTACATGAGACCCACTTGAAGGTCAATCGATTTGAACCAGTTAGCAAAAGGATAAGGACTTGTGCATCCTGAACTGACTGTAGATCTTGCAGCAAGCCACTAAGAGGGCTGCTGCAGATAGAGTGCCGGGCAGAACCAGTGTGCTCTCTTGCCTGCTGGCACATGGTGCTTCCATCCATGGCAAGAGTCAGCCCCCTTGTCTCTGGGGTGAGCCTGCAAGGAGGAGAGCGAGGGAAGGCCAAGGTCTTGTCCTCCCAGAGCCAATTCTAGGCCCTCCTGCTTGTGGAGGCTCCCCTCCCCCACCTTCCTTTCACAGACACACAGTGAAAGCTCAGAGGGCTGAGTTCCATCCCCGTGGGATCAGGGCATCACAACAGGCTTCCTGTGAGCAGGGAACCCACACACTCCAGTTACAGGACCTGCACCCGGGGCCTTAGGAATATTAGTTGCCATCTTCGGAGGGGCTACGTCATCTCGTCTTTATAAACCCCCTCTCCCCACCCCAAATAGGTATTATCCCCTTTCCTAGACAAGGACACTGAGGCTTGGAGGTGGGAAGCAGCTGGTCTGCTCGTGCTACCCAAGTGATTTGAGCCCAGGCCTGGCTGCCTCTGGAAGCTAGGCCCTTTCCACCTGATTGCACTGCCTGCAGTCTTCTCATAGGTTAGGTAGGGGCAGGAGTTTCTTCGGAATTGTGGGCATAGGAGGAACAAGCTCACCAGCTGGCAGGAGAGGATGGAGTGGGCCCTTTGGCATTTTCTGGCCTGAGAACATCTGGGCAAATTCAGCCTGTGGGAAGTGTTTGCCCTGCTTTTGTCCTAGGAGGGCTCAAGTGGGTGTCCTGTTGGGAGAGTTGGTGGGTCCATGGTAACAAAGTAGGCGTGGGCACGGGGGGACCCTGCTCTCTGCCTCCTGAGTCATCCCATCTCCAGCCCAGAATCCCTGGGCTCCTCTCTAAATATCCTCATAAAAGATGGAAGGAAGGCCACTCCATCCTCTCAAACTCTCACCCACCACTTTCCCCTCAATACCTTATCCTAGCACTCAGTGTCTGTGAATTCCATCCAAGCAGGCGCTTCTCAGAGGCAGTACAACCTGCTTTTACCCCAAAGATTGGGAAATGTGATCCACGAGTGGGACGAGGGAGAAGTAAGGTAGACTTTTCTGCAAAGAGTTTTTGATTCTGTGTCCCCGAGAATGGGCCGAGTCAAAGGAGTCATGGGGTCGGGGGTGGGAGCTGGGCAGGCTTTGCCGTTATTCCAGATCTGGTAGCTCACAACGGTTCATGGGAAATTGCCTCACCTCACAGCGGTTTCCTCTTGATAGCGTCGGTGATGGTGAATCCTTGGCCATTGAGGGTGGGAGTGACTTTTTTCGAAAAGGCCGAGAGTAATTTGAAGCTGTGTATTATGAATAAATGAATGAGAAATTTGCAGAATGTGATTTGTTTCGTTGTTGGAATTTTTTTTTTTTTTAGGTTGGAAACAAGCTGGCACTCAAGAATTGAGCCACTTTTCATACAAGAAAGTTCCAGAAGTGCTTTGAGTGATGGCAGTACCTTGAAACGGGGGTGTTGGGGGCGGGGGTGGGGTCTGAAGCTGACTACTTTGGCAGAAGGACAGAGGAAGGGAATTGATGCTTTGTGGGGCCACTACATGTGCAGACACTTATATACATTATCTCAACTGCCTGAAATCATTTTTGGAATAAGGCCAGTCTATAAAAAAAAATTCATCAATAATCCATTATCTTGCTTACTCTTCACAGTAATCCTATTAGAACAAGTTCTTAGCCCATTTCACAGGTGAGGAAACTAAGGCTCAAGGAAGTTAAATGACTTCCCAAGGCCACAGAGCTTGTAAGTGTCAGGGTCAGGATTCAAACCCGGGTCTGACTGACCCCAAACTCAAGGCTCATTCTTTTCTGGATGTGTAAGTTCTGGTGGACCCACCGCCCTCCTCCCCACAATAACACACAGATTTAGTTTCATTATGTCAAGGTGACGTCATTTGGGCTACATTCACCACTTAAAAAAGAAAGCAGGTCATAAAGGAGTCATGTGCTAGGCCGAAATGCTGACTGTGTGTGGTGGCAGACGTCATCAGCAGGCGTCAGGGGACGCGTGGGTGACAATGGCAAGGCATGAAGTATGGTGTTTATTAGGTACTGGCAAAGGCTTGGGAGTTCCAGATGCCAAGAGATGATAAGTGGAGAGACTGCCTGTCTCAGCTCCAAGCGCTGAGCAGGCTCCCAGGCCGGTGCCTTTGAGTCAACCGGACCCTTGAACAGACTGACGCTGGGAGCTTTCCTGACCACTGGCGAGACAGGCCCCCTCTGTCTTGCTTTCTTCCTCCCCTTCTTCCTCTTCTTCTTATCACTGTACCAGTGATAGCTCATGCTGATGGAGCACTCCTTGTGTGCCAGTCATTGTGCTAAGCCTTACCATTAAACTTTGATCTTTCTGCACTTTTTTTTTTTTTTTGGCCACGCCATGCGGCTTATGGGATCTTAGTTCCCCCACCAGGGATGCAACCCATGCCCACAGCGGTGAAAGCGCACAGTCCTAACGACTGGACCACCCAGGAATTCCCTCTCTGCACATTCTTAACCTCCATCTGGAGGGGGTCTGCATACTCTTAGCTCCAAATGGGGTCCTCAGCCACGCAAGTTGGCTCCTCTGAATCCAGAGAAGAACTCTTTCCCTACACGCAGTCCAGACCTTTCCTCTGACACGGCCACATGTCAGTCAGGAAACTGGGAGTTTGTGTGTGCAAAGGAGGGCAGGTTGAGGCCCGGGACACGCCATGTCCTCTCCTGGAGACACAGCTCCAACTGGACTTCTCAGACACAGTCAGTCACATCTATCTAAATATAGCAATTCCATTTCCAGGAATTTATTACGCATCCCCTTGCACCTGTGGTCAGAAATGCACATATAGGAGTGTGCATGTTATCACTGCTTGTAATAGCAGAAACGGGAAACAACCTAAATGTCCATCGGTAGGGGACAGACTAAGTAGATTACAGCAGCCTCATACAGTGGGATTCTGTGCTCCAAGGAATGGGTGACTCTGTAGCACTGATACGGGCTAGATGCCAAGATGCATTGCTAAGTGAAAAAGCTGTGGTAATATACTGCACTACCATTTGGTTTTTAAAAAGAAAGATATGCTTGTATGTGATAGAAATTTTCTGGAAAGACACAAAAGGAACTGTTAACAGTGGGATGCCTCTGAAGAAAGATACTAGGGACTGGAGGTCTGGGAGAGGAAAGGAGATTTATTTTTCATTGTATTCCTTTTTGTGTTTTTTGAAAAAAAGCTTTTTTTTTTTACTATGTGCATGCATTATCTTTTCGATTAAAAAGAAAGTGGGGGGGGGGTGGTTTAAAAACAAACAAATTCCCAGGCTTTTTCTGGCTTCTCAGGCTACTTTTTCTTCCCTGCCTGCAGCCAGGTCCTGCCGTCCTGACTCACAGGCCGCTTCTCAGCTCCATGCCCACCCCTCCCCAAGCATCCATTACCACCTCTCACAGGTACTTAAAACCTATCTCTTTGCCTTGAAATACAAATGCCTCTAATCTAGAGAGAAGGGTGAGCTTCACTGCAATTAGAGAACAGACAGAATTCAGCTGGCTCTGAGTTGCTCGATAAATGTTTGCTGAATTGAATCTGTGACTCGGTTGGTTACACCCAGCAAGGTACTAACTGGCTGAGGTCAGACATCTAAATCCCACATGGGTCAGCTCTTTGAATCCAGAGAGGGACTCTTTCCCTGCATTCATTCCAAACCCTTGCTCCGATGTGACCCAGTGAGGGCTTTACGTGTACACCATCTCTTCTCCTGGAGACACAACTCAGAGTGTCTTGAGGAAACAAAACAATGGTGTGATCCATGGGAAGGTCCAGCTCTAGAAAGATTCTGAGTCAGAAGAGCATCTGTAGTGGGCCCCAAAAGCTCCATGGTGACTTTTTTTTTTTTAAGTACTAGCCGTTCGATTTTATTCCAAGAACTGTTTGTTTTGGCTGTGCTGGGTCTTAGTTGCGGCACACGGGATCTTCGTTGGGGCATGCAGACTCCTTAGTTGTGGCATGCATGCAGGATCTAGTCCCCTGACCAGGAATCAAACCTGGGCCCCCTGCATTGGGAGTGTGGAGTCTTAGCCACTGGACCACCAGGGAAGTCCCGCAAGAAGTTTTTAATAGAGACAGAAAAAATGGAATCCTCTGCGACCATGGCAGCAACTCACCTGTTGTTGTATACGTTCATGCTGAGGCTGGAAGACAACCATGTAGCAGGCGTTTGTAGGAGAATTTAAAGCTTCAGTAGTTGGTTGTTTCAGTGGACTACAAGGTTTCTTTTTATTGTTTATGTTATACATAACATAAAATGTATCATTTTAAGCATTTTTCAAGGGTGCCGTTTTGTAACATTAAGTACCTTCACATTGGTTTGCAACCCATAATGACCATTTTTAATGGGGCACAGTTGTTAAAAAGTAGAGAAAGCCTGAGAAACACTTCTTCACGGCCACTTGCTTTCTGCTTAAGGAGCGCATCCTTGCTCAGACTTGGTCTGTGTTCTACGCAAGTCTTCCAGATACCAGCTTCTGGAAGCACCATCAAGGTGGATTCCTTCTCTGGTCTCTGAAATCATCCACAGGCATTGACAGTCCAGTAGAACACGGGGTGGGGGTGGGGGGGTTGTCATGGAAGTCTCTAGAAACAGAGATATAAGTACTATAGCTTGGTGACATTTCTCCTATTGCTTTTTTTTTTCCTGTCTCAAAAATTCACTAGCCTAGAGGAAGGAGAGAGTATATATCCCTTGCCCGTGACCACTGTCTCATTCTTGAAATGAAATCTGCCCCCAGCGGTTCTCTGGACTTGGCCAGTGTGTGATGCCCTGGACCTCTCTCAAGGCTGTGATCCAGCAGCTTGCCGCGAGCTCCACCTCCTTCACAGTACAGATTTTTTGTCCCCATAAGGGTTATTCTGATGAGGAAGTGTTTGCCTGTAGCACAGTGAGTCAGAAAGTTTGATGTGCCTTCCAAAAAAACACAAGCATCAATAATCTTTGGCCACATTAATAGACGTGTCCAAATCTAGGATGCTGAGGGACCTGCTTTGCTGTCTGCTGAACACCACCTGAGTCACCCGCTCCCTCGTCATCTTCTACCAACCCAGCCCATCCCCTGCACATTGCTTAAATGTATCCCCTTCTCTCCATTTCCCCTGCTTCTACCATTTTACATCAGGGTCCTGAATCTCTTGCTTGGACCATTGCAGTAGTCCCCTGATTGGTGTTCTAGCTTCTTCTCTTGTCTCCAGCTCCACACTGCAGACTGGTGATGTTGGGGAAAATGATCTGATCATATCACTTCGATTGTTTAAAATCCTTCAGTGGCTTCCCACAGCTCTGGAAATAGAGGCCTCAGGTTTTCTTTGTTTTTCTGTTTTGTTTTGTTTTTCAGCTGCGCTGCGTGATATGCAGGATCTTAGTTCCTTGATCAGGGATCCAACCCGCACCCCCTGCAGTGGAAATGCAGAGTCTTAGCCATTGGACCGCCAGGGAGGCCTCAGTTTTTAACGGGGCTCTCGGGGCCTGGTGTAAGCTGGCCCCCCGCCTATGCCTCCGACCTCACCTCACACTACGTGCCTCTCTTAGTGACTGATTTTCTATTCCTCACACGTGCTGGTCTCCCTCCTGGTCAGGGTCCTCCCACAAGCAGATTATGCTGCCTGTGATGTGGCCTCCACCCCACACCCCTCCCCTGGGTAATTCCTTCTCTTCCTTTAGAGTTCAGCTCAGATGACACTTCCTCAAGAAGTGGTCCTGAGCCCCCCAGACTACAGCAGGTCCCCCAGTTATTGGCGCCTACAGCATCCAGCACTCATTCATTCATTCACTGAACAAACGTAATGACATCAGCCAGATGCCAGGCACCTTGGTGCTGAGGGCACAGTGGTGAGCGAGACAGGCACAGCCCTGCTGCCGTGGAGCTCACACCCTGGGTGGGGGGGGCGGTGTCAGGGATGAGAAAACAACGCCAGGGCTGAGGAGGACTGGAGGTGAAGGCACAGAAAGTGGGGGGTGGCAGTTTGGGATAAGGCACTCAGGGAAGCCTTGGGAGGAAGTGACATTGGTCAGACCCCAGTGGATGACGGAGGGAGTACGTGGATGCTGGGGCAAGAGAGGGGCTGGGCTGAGGGAAGAACCAACACAAAGTCCAGGAGTGTGCCTGGGTTACTCCAGGAACAGTAAGGCGGCCCCAGTGGGCTGGGGCACAGGGACTCGGGGAAAGGAGGGGGCAGAGTGGTCAGATCACGCAGGGCCTTGTGGGCCACAGGGAGATCACTGAATTTTATCCTTAGTGTGATGAAGAGGCATAGAGGGGACTGGTTTATATTTTAAGAGGATTCATATTTTGGGGAGATCACCCTGACTGCCACGTGGGGAAGAGACCTCGGGGAGAAGAGTGGTAGAGGACAGAAAGGTTAGGAGACATTGCAGGGCCCCAGAGAAGAGTGGCCACTTGGACTAGGGTGGTGTCTAGAAGTTGAATGGCTGTGTCAATGAATTAACAGGGAGGATGTCTGCTTATTGATTTTGTATCCCCAGCTCTCCTCTGCACCTGGCACATATTATATGCTCAGCAAATACCTGCTGAATGGTTGTGGACTATGAAGTAGTGAAGATGCTGAAAAACTGGGTCATATTAGGAATTCCTTAAGGAATCATGAAGAGGAGATTAGGGGGAACTGTCTTCTGATGGATCAAGGAGTTAGACTCAGAGGCTTCCAGGAAGAATCCGGGTGGAGTTTGGTGAGGCTTGGCCTGGACCGGTGGACCAGCGGCCTCCTGAGGAGGGCGTCAAGCAGTGGAGGCGTAACGGTCTCCTGTCAGAGATGCTAGGGCCATCCTGCGTGGAAAGTACACATGTGCAGGCATGTCTGTGAACCAGAGTGCGCGCACACACACACACACACACGCACACACACACACACACACACTGCAGGCAAATGCACACACTGTGGATTTTCTGGCCTTGGAATTACACTGCTTCAGAGCTAGAAAGACCTGTAGTAATGGTAGCGCCTGCTGAATTGAAGGTTGGGACACTGGTTAGAAATGCCAGAAACGCAAACTGTTGGAACAAAAAAGGAATCTCACAGGCTCATAAAACTGAAAGATTCGTCTTCAGGTGTGGCTTGATCACACAGCGTCGCCAGGACTTGGTTTCTTCTCAGCTTCTCGGCATGGCTTCTCTTGCCTCGGCGTCATGCTCGAAAGGCCCAGCGGCTCCAAGTTCATGCCCCCTCCCCCCAGAAACAGAAACTTTCTCTTTCTGAGCCTGATGTCATCAACCTCGGCTTGGTCCTGAACCAGTCGCTGAGGCCTGGGAATGTGTGCTGACTGGGTACTGTGTCCAGAAGGAGGGGACATGTTGTGGGTGGCGGAAAACCCCCACGAGTTGCAGTCTGCAGGTGGTTTGCTAAGGCTTTTTTCTTTTTCTACACCCGACTGTGTACTCAGAGCCCCGTTTGTCCTTCTTGTCTCCATGACAGCCCCTGAGGCACCCTAGTTGTCTTGTTCAGCCTCCTCATTTTGCAGGTGAGTAGGCTAAGGCTTAGCGACTTTCTCAAGGTCGCACAGCTCAGGTGCAATGGAGGCAGGATTGGCATCTGGGGATCACCTGCTGGGCAGACCCTGAGTCTGGGGTCAGCCTGCAAGATTTGAATCCTGGTTCTGCCGTTTGTTAGCTGTGGCCCTGTACTGTTTTCCAAGGGCTGTCATAACAAATTGTTACAAATTGAGTGGCTGGGGAATTCCCTGGTGGTCCAGTGGTTAGGACTCAGCGCTTTCACTACCGGGGCCCTGGGTTCAATCCCTGGTCAGGGAACTAAGATCCCGAAAGCTGTGTGGTACGGCCAAAAAAAAAAAAAATTGAGTGGCCTAAAACAGCAGAAATTTATTCTCATGGTTCTGGAGGTCAGAAATCTGAAATTAAGGTGTTGGCAGGACCGTGCTCCCTCCAAAGGCTCTGGGGGACAGTCTGTTCCTCGCCAGCTTCCAGTGGTGGTTGGTATGCCTCGGGGCTATTCCGAGGCTTCTCTCTGTCTTCTCGAGGCTTCTCTCTTCTCTGTCCTCTCTTCTGTCTCTTATAACATTTGTCGTTAAATTTAGGCCCCATCTGGGTAATCCAGCATGATCTCATCTCAGGATCCTTAATTACATCTGCAAAGAATCTTTTTCCAAGTAAAGTCACATTTACAAGTTGCAGGGATTTAGATGTAGACATATATTTTGGGGGCCATTCATTTAATCCATGCCAGGGACCTTGGGCGTGTCACTTAACCTCTCTGAACCTCAATTGGTCATCTGTAAAGTGGGGATAATAGTATCACTTCATAGGGTTGTCTTGAGGATTAATATGAGATAATCCTTGTTGGGTCCTTCACAGAGGACCGAGCATGTAGTGCTCAGTAAATGTTAGTTATTATTATTCTGACCCCAGGTCCAGCCCGGTCTTCTTGTGGCCTTCTCTGAAGTGGCTTTCTTCACAGTTAGGCTTGACTCCCCTCCGCTAGTAGCAGTAGAGACAAGTCAAGTAGTTGGTGTCTTGGTGGAGACACTGTGGCCAAGTTTAAGCCAAGTGTCCCCCTGCTGGCCCCTCAGCTGGGGCCTGTTCTGTTGTCCAGGTGTCCCCTTCCTGAGGCCTGCAGCTGAGAGGTGGGGTGGCCCGAGGAGGTCTCCTGTCAAGCTCTCACCCTGGCTCCAGGAGGCTGACACGGAACCCTATGATTTAGAGTAATGGAATGTAAATTGCAGAGATTCCACGCTTCACATTTGGCCGAGATCCCATCAGCATCTCACCCCCCTTCCCTGGGGCTCCTCCAGGTCTCATTTGGTGGATTCTGTCGGCAGAGCACCTCCACGGCGACCACGACGATGGCTTGCTTCCTACATCTATCACACCTGCACTGTGACAATGTAATTTTTATCTCTGGTTGTTTATTTCTGAAATGGAATGACTTGTAAATTCCAAGAGGAAAATATATCCCTGTGTGTGACAGAACCAGCCCAGGGCAATTAATCTGGGCTTTGAAGCTGGAAAGGCAAACCTGCATGATGCTGTTCTGTGCATAAGTGTCCAGTAATCAACCATGGCCATTAATTGCGCCCCCGCCCCCCATCCCAGGAGGAATCAGGCTCAGTAGGATTTGATCTAGCCGGATGGGAATGGGGTCCTCATTCTCCAACTGCTGGATGGCAAGCAGACCCCAGGGCCAGAGAGCGGGAAGCAGGTTGCTTGAGGCCAAGAGGGGCAAGAGATGGAGGGAAAGACCCGTATTTCAAGGCCGAGTTGACAGTGGGTGTGAGAAGAAGGAGGAGACTAAGGGCATCATTGCGGCCGTGGCAAAGGCACCGGCTTATGTGGACCAACAGATCCAGGTTCAAATCTGAGCCTCAGCACTTACCATCACCTTTGGGTACTTCTTTTACCCCTCATCCCGACAGAGGGGTTTCTTAATCTGTAAAGTGGAGTAATGAATATTTGCTCCAGGGCTTCCCTGGTGGCGCAGTGGTTGAGAATCCATCTGCCAATGCCGGGGACACAGGTTCGAGCCCTGGTCTGGGAAGATCCCACAGGGCGCGGAGCAACTAAGCCCGTGCACCATAACTACTGAGCCTGCGCTCTAGAGCCCGTGAGCCACAACTACTGAAGCCCACGCGCCACAACTACTGAAACCTGCGTGCTACAGCTACTGAAGCCCGTGCGCCGAGAGCCCGTGCACTGCAACAAGAGAAGCCACCGCAATGAGAAGCCCACGCACCGCAATGAAGAGTAGCCCCCGCTCGCCACAACTAGAGAAAGCCCACGCACAACAACGAAGACCCAACGCAGCCAAAAATAAATAAATAAATGCATACAATTAAAAAAAAAAAAGAATATTTGCTCCGTAGGGTAACTGAGAAAATTCAATCAGCAACGTATGAAAAACGCTTGTTTCATGGAACGGGTGTGTTGTTGTTTTTTCCCCCCCGAAGGCCTTGGGGCAGTGCTCAGGCCTGCAGAAGATGAAAGTCACAGAAATAATCAGAATTCTGGAAGGAGTTGGAAGGAATTTAGAGAACACCTAATACAAAGTTCAGTAGAAGTTTGGGGAAGTGAAGAGACTTAGAAGCTGGGATAGAACCCAGTTTCCCGACGGTCACAATTGTACATCGTTACATCATGCTGCCTCCATTGCAGGGGCCTCAACCTGGTCCTCCCCGACTCCTACAGGGCCAACCAATGGGTCTTAGGGGCCATAACCCCCTACAAGGATACGCACTATTCTGAGTGGGGTGCATTTTAGTTCCTCGGGAGCTTCCATCAGATTCTCAAAAGGTTCCCGCATTCAAAAAGACTGAGGACTTTGTTGGACTCTGTGATATTGTGACTATTTAGGGGTGAAGGAGGGGTATTGCCCACCCCTTCCACTTGCAGTTGATCTATACACAGCCTCGATCGTGATCAAAATCTGACTGTGATCTGGCGGTTTCCTTGGCCTCAGAGCCCTGCCTGCCCTTCTCATTCTACCCTAGTTCTTGCTGTTCTTTCCCCAGAAAGCCAGCTTACACGTGCCAGCTGGGAGCAGGGTGTGGGTGGAGGGAGTTTGCAGGTTTTGACATTCTGTGCTTGTTCCAGATTTTGTGGAGCTTACACAATTTGGGGTGCCCCTTTTTTGGAAAAGTATAACAAGTCATGAATACAGAATGAGGCGCAGGACCTTGGGACTGCTGTGGTTGCTTTGTTAGTATCTCTGTAAATGGGCCTCTGCTGGTGTTGTTACCGGACAAGCGTCCTCAGGAGAACGTGGGGTCTCAGCGTAGCTCAACCACCGAAAAGTCTCCCGGGGCCATTGCATCCCAGGGGCATTTGCCCAGTTTTCTGTATGCTGCTCCACTGGGTTAATATGGATCTGTGAAAAGACCAGCCTGCCCTCAAGGAGCTCCCAGAAAAAGGAGACCCAGTTTACTGGTAAATCATGACCCATCTGCCACGGCTCTCCCCTGCTTTCACTTTGCTGCCTACTGAGCAACCGCCTTCCCCACTGCCCCAGCTCAGCAAGTTGTGGGGCCTCCCTCACTCCACTTTCAGGGTTACCCAGCAGGCTGGAGGTATAAGGGGTCCTGTGTCCTATCTACTTCTGTGCAGGAAGAGGAGAGGACGGCTGGTAGGGAATCCACGGAGGGGTCCCGGTGTCTGTCGCACTGCTTCTTCCCATAGTTTCTGTCGAGACAAGCGGGGCATGATGCTTTGTCCAGGCCCAGGTTTGGGGCAGGTCCATCGGAAGATGGAGGGTTGGGGACATAGAAGCTACCTCCATCCTCGCCGTATTCATTCGCCTAGTATTTGCCCTGCACTGAGAATGTCATGGTGGGAAAGATGCTGTCGGCAGCAAGAGGCCGACCACAGAGGAACTGGATTTGCCTCTTGCTTTGCCACTTTGTACTTGTGGGTGGGTGTTGTGGAAGTCTCTGAACGTCTTTGAGCTTCCAGTGTGTCATCTAGAAGATGGATAATAACACCTGCCTTGCTGGAGTGTTGAGAAGGTTAGGGATATCGTACGTGTAGGGCCAAGCACAGTGCTGACCCTGAGGTCAGTGGCTCTAAATTCTCACTTACTCTTACTATTTTGCAAGAGCCGTCCCTGCCCCTTGGAGTTTACACCCTTTTCTTTCTAAACACCCTGGCAAGTCTCCTTTTCTGCTGGGTCCTAGAGCTTCCTGGAAGAAGACTGGTCAAGGCCGAGGCATGGACGGATCTCCCAGGGCAGTGCCTTGGGCAGCGTTGGTTGCATCAAACTGGAGCAGGCCAAGCTGGAAGGGGGCAGGGACTCATGTGGGGCTAGGCCAGGATGGGCAGAAGAGGCAGCTGCAGGGATGAGGGAGGAACAACCCTTCTCCCTACCTTACCCTTCCAGCCCGTTTTCCTAATGTCTCTGGAAAGGCGGAGCTGAGCAAAGGGGAAACCAGGATTTTCACTTGTAGGTCTCCTAAGAGGGCAGTTTCTGGCTGGTACCTTGGGCAGGTAACTCCCAGGAAGCTGCTGGCCACTTGCTGCCCACTGTGACCACAGCCATTCCCTAGAGGGGTCACAAGAGGATCCTTTGGAGCACTTTGTCCCACCAGTAACTCCCTGCCCTTCCTGCCCCATGTGGCTCCAGGAAGCAGCATAGATCAGGGACAAGGGCCGGTTCTGGCCCTCTGGGACACTCTGCCACCCTTCTGATAAGGATTTAAACAGGTTGCTGAGCAGGCCCACTAATTAATTTTTTGGTTTTGTTTATTTTTATTGTTTTGCTATGAAAGTAATACGTGCCATCTGTGGAAATTTTGAAAAGTATAGAAAACTCTAAAGAAGCAGGAGAAAAAGCCCAGACACCAAAGCAGAGTCGAGCACAACTGTT
This sequence comes from Delphinus delphis, assembly GCF_949987515.2. Taxonomy (NCBI): domain Eukaryota; kingdom Metazoa; phylum Chordata; class Mammalia; order Artiodactyla; family Delphinidae; genus Delphinus; species Delphinus delphis. Next base: position 46,844,388 of record NC_082701.1, on the reverse strand, counting down.
AACATGTTAATATGTTGGCCGAAAACAGAAGCTTTTAAAAACCCCATGCAAACATCAGTGTCAAAGTCTGCCTGGGATTGCATGGAATTCATCTTTTTAAGAAAACACATCTGAGCCAAGTGCATTTGGAGTGCAGGGATTTGAGGCACCCTCCACGCTGGGGAGTGCGGACAAAGTCTGGGTCTTCAGCCCCTGGGGTTCAGCAGGGCTTCCCGGGAGCCTCCCAGAAGGCTGGTTGTGGCTTTCCTCAGTCACAGAGATTTCCTTCTTCGTATTCTTCCCTGGCAGGAGCACCTTCACACTCAGCCTGCTCACCTGCCGCCTGCGGTGTGTGGAAGGCAGTAGAGGGTAGAGGATGGAAGAAAGGGGCCCGAGGGGAGGGGGAGGGAAGGTGCTTTCCAAAGGGCTACCCACCCTGCAAAAGGCTGGAGTCCTCTGGCCTGCTTCCTCCTTTTCTTTCCTGGTGGGGGTGGGGAGTGCCCAGCCCTGCTGAATTGCAAGTGATCAACACCTGCCTTGGGAAGGTGAGTCCATAGTGCTGGCTACGGAGGACCCCATGGAGAATGGTACCTTAGAGGGAGGGTGAAAAGGCAGAGCCAGGTTGGGGTGGAGTGCGGCACGCAGAAATCCTGATTGCTCCCACCACCTGCCTCCTGACTCAGCATTCCTTTCTTTCTTTTTTTTTTAAACTATTTTTTTTAGAGTGAATGATGTTACTTATTTATTTATTTATTTGTTTGTTTGCTGCGTTGGGTCTTTGTTGCTGTGCGCAGGCTTTCTCTGGTTGTGGCGAGCGGGGGGCTACTCTTCGTTGCGGTGTGTGGGCTTCTCATTGTAGTGGCTTCTCTTGCTGCAGAGCATGGGTCCTAGAGCATGCAGGCTTCAGTAGTTGTGGCTCGCGGGCTCTAGAGCGCAGGCTCAGTAGTTGCGGTTCACAGGCTCTAGAGTGCAGGCTCAGTAGTTGTGGTGCACGGGCTTAGTTGCTTGCTCCGCAGCATGTGGGATCTTCCCGGACCAGGGCTCGAACCTGTGTCCCCTGCATTGGCAGGCGGATTCTTAACCATTGCGCCACCAGGGAAGCATTGAGCATCCCATGACTCAGCACTTCTTTAGGGCAGTTGTAAATGGTTCCAGGAGGCAGCAAGTGCAGGGGTGCTGGCTGGGAGAGGCCACCACATGGGGAGCAAGGTAGCCCCCCGGCCATCATGGGGACCCACCTCTTAGAGGCCACCTGCACAGGTTACTGAAGCGGGGGCGGGGGGGGGAGGATTGGAATGCCATGTGCTCTGAGGGGGAGTCTCCCCAGCAACTGTGACTTATGCCTGGTGGCAACAGCTTCCAGGCCCTAATGGAACTATTTATTTTTCTGAGATTGAGGGAAGAATTTGTCAAGCACCATGCTAAATGTTCTCTGTGTACTACTTAATCTTCACAGCAGCCCTATAAAGTGGGTCCTGTTTTCTCCTCATTTTACAGATCAGCAAATTGAGAGGTTACATGACTTGCTCAGGCCTACACAGCCAGTCAGGCACTGGCTGGAGTTCAAATGCAGGCCTGCTTTCAGCCAGCCCTGTTGCCACTATTCCTGCTGGCCGTTGGTGTTGGGAGGTCGGCTGCAGAACCCACCTAGACAGCTGTTGCAGGAGTCCACAAAATCCCTCCTCTGAAGGATTCTGCTCCCTTAGCTCCTTCTCTGGGCACAGAAGAAAGTGTATTTATGTGCCAAAGGAGATCCCAGAGAGGGAGGTCCCACCCATTCTCATTCTCAGGTTTCTCTGAAATGCCGGGTGTGGGCAGGAGTGGGGTGCGAGGCCGGCTTGCAGGGGGTCAGGGCCCTTGGCTACTGATTCCGAAGCCAGTGACCCAACCCGGGCTAGAGACAGCAGTGGAGGCTGGAGCACGGGTGCCAGGATCTGGCAGCCGCCCAAACCGCGACCCCTAGAGGCCAGAGCGATTCTTCTCTCTCGGAGGGGGCAGGAGCGGGGCGGCAGGCGCGAGCGGAGGCGGGATGCGGGATGCGGGATGCGGGATGCGGGATGCGGGATGCGGGATGCGGGATGCGGACGCGGCTACTGGCCCTCTCCCCCACCGGCTCCCACCTGGGCCGGCCCGGAGGGCGCTGGTTGGCTCCCTGGGAGCGCCACTCGCCCAATCACACACCTGCACGGTTGCCAGGCAACTGGGACTGAGTTGTAACACCTCAGCTGCGGGAGCCAGGATGGTGTTTTTATTTTCCTGGCTGCTCCAAGTCTCCCCTTAGAAGTTGTAGAAAGATGGCATTCGGTTCACCTTCTCAAAGGGACCACACCCACCCTCCCAGTTCCCAGTCCTGAGCCCCCAGCCCGGCGGTCTTCCGTCAGACTGGCCCCAAGATTCCGGCGCCATGGTTGACTCCTGGGGCCCAGGCCCTGCAGGGAGGCAGGCAGGCAAGGGCCCTCGGGAGCTCTTCACAGCGCCCTCATTTTGGGAAAGTCGTCCTCAGGGCAGCTGGGGACTTCCGCCTGAGACAAGATGGCGGATCCAGGGAGGACCCCGAAAGTGGGGAAGAGCAGGCTCCAAGGTCGCTGGCTTCTGAACAACCTTGGGATGGCCTTGGGGTGGGTGTGGGGCACGGCTTGGGTCTGCTTCTGGCTTTACACACAGGTTATTATCTGGGTATTTCCCAAATTTCAGTTTCTGCCTGACACCTTCCCAGCGTCTCACCCATCTGTGAGGCACCAGCACTTTTTCATTTGTTTTTTCTTCTGTATATTGACCCACTTTAGCTTAAATAAATGTATTTAAATTGGAAACTTGATAACACCTCTGTAAATGGAGACAGTATCACTTGCCATAAATAGAAAGTAACTGCAGAAATAAACACAAAGAAACAAACTTATTAAATTTTAGCGCACAGAGTCTGATCTGGGAAAGCCATAACGATAACAAAACAACTGCTTATTAAGTACTTACTCTGTGCCAGGCACTAGCTAAGAACTTTACATGGATTAGCTCTTTTGATCAGGTATTATTAATGTCCCCATTTCACAGATGGGGAAACTGAGGTTCAGAGAAGCTAAGGGCTTTGCCCAAGGGACACATAGACACTAAATTATGAACTAAGATTCAAAGCTGAGTCCCATCCAAAAGCTGGGCTTTCAACCATAGCCTGTGCTGTCTTTGCATGGTGACATCTCCCTGGTAACTGGGTGGTGACCCTTTCCAGGACTGAGGCAATGCAGTATGTTTTTGCCTGGTCCCAGGAAATATAACCTGCTAGGTGCTCTTATGGTTAAACCACACATTCACCCAACAGCCCTATGAAGTATCTCATCTGATAGCTCAGGGAACTAAAGCTTGGGAGGCCAGGCCACCTGCCCAGACTCACACTGTTGCTGAGTGGCAGGGCCGGGATGTGGGTCCTGTCTCCCTGTGCAGCACTGACTCTATTTTGCACCTATTTGCAGCTCACTCAACTTCATGTAGAAAAAGGAATCTAATTCTTAGCAGACCCTACAGCAGAACTGAGCCTTCTCCCTCTCACAGGGAATCAAATCCCCACCTGGGGAGAGTTGGCATTTGTTGAGCCCAGCCTAGGCTGTGGATAAACAGCTCCTCTGAGCTGGGTCTGATCTCTGGAACCGTGGCCTTCTGTGGGTGGGTGAAGACCCGCCCCAGGGCCAGCCCCTAGGCTTCGGGCCACCCCACACCTCAGCAAGACTCCTGCTCCATGGGCAGGGATGCTTGTTTCGCTTTCTTATCTGCATCCCTTGAAACATAGTACATCATCCTCTATCGAAATGAGTGCCTGCTCTTCTCACTTCAGAGCTGGCTCATTCTTACCTGGAAGAGAAAGAATAAGGGAGCCTTTGGAGAGAGAAGAAAATCATATGTTATTTTTAAAAAGCATTCTGAGTGAGTGCTGAATAGAGTTCAAGAAAATTACCTTAAAGACCTGATCTCCCTGCGGATGGTGTTTCTCATGGCTCCCAAGTATTTGGAAACTTAATTGCACATTTGTATGGGCTACTGTTTTTTCTTTCTTTCTGGTCTCAGAGGTGGGCTTTGAAGATTGTGCTCTCTCTGTAATGGTTTTCTTTATCTCAAATAAATTTTGCACACCTGCAAGGTAGAACGGCTTGAAAGAAATTGTGTCAGAATTGGCTCTCTATTTAATAAATCTGCAAATGAAGCAGGGTTCGGTGAGACGATGTGGTGTTAGCTCGCCCTGAGCCTCCTGTCACAGGGGTGCAGCCTTGTCCCACCCCGCAAAGGGGCTGCGCTGTCTGCGATGCTCTAGACTGCAGAGCTGCAGCCCACATCTTTGCTAAAACCCTTTCTCTACCCCAGGCCGAAAGGTGATGTGGGGGAAGACCCGTTTCTGTGTGGGTGTTTGGGGACTTTTAGGCCAGGATTTTAATAAGAAGCTTTTAGGTTAATTATAGAACCACAGCTCCCCTCTGCTGGGGACTCCTCAAACCTCCCGCACCATGTTTTCTCAAGGAACTAGAAGATTCATTTTGGGCTCAGAACCATGTGGGGAGCAAATTAAGGGTTAGACAATGCTTGGAGCTGACAGGAGTGCCAACACCCAGGGCAGTGGGGGACCCCAGACTTGTGCACAAACCCCTCCGGGCCTCTTTGGCCTACATCCCATGGAAATGTGGTAGGTGAGGGGCTAAATGCTTGGCCTCTGGAAGCAGGCAGGCCTGGGTTTGAGTGAGGGCTCTGCCACCTTCCAGCCAGTGAAGCTGCTAGCCCTCCCCCAACCCCACCCCCACGCCTGGAGTCCGACTATTTGTCGACGACTGTGGCCTCCTGCCCAGCTGACAGGAGGCACTGGCCGGCGATCAGAGGCAGGGAGGAGAGTGCTTGCTGGGTATTTCCCCCCGCCTCTCCCTACAAGCGGGCTCCATCTCTGACCGAATGTCTCAGCTCTTGTCAAGGGGCCCTCTTCATACAGCTTCTCTGTTCTAGGTTCTGATTTCCAGTCCCCTCCCTCCCCTCTTCAGGCCGAAGGGTGGTGACACTGGTGGCTCCTTGCCTGTTATTTGCCATCCCTGAGGATTCCCTAGGCCCTGTCCACACCTTTGTCAATTGTCCCTTTATTAAACTGTCCTCAGAATAACCTAATGACACCTAATGGACACAGTGGTCCTGGACAAGTCATTTACCTCTTAGAGCTTTGGTTCCCTCACCTGTAAAATGAATTTTATTATTCAACTATTTGCTTGTGTGGTTGTAGTGAGTGCAAAGTGCTTGACCCAGGGCCTGGAAGACAGTAAACTTAGCCCTCAGGGACAGAAATGGTGTTGGGGGGCACTGGTCAGTCATCTCTGTCCTTGGGCCTATAGCAGTCTTACACCCTGCTCTCAGCTTTCCATCCATAAGCCGGGGCCTGCTGACCTGTGGCCTGGTTTGCGGGGAGGGCACTAGGAGAGCAGAATCGCATGGAACTCAAGAAACTGATATTTCTTTTGTCCTGTTTGCTCCCGTAGAAGCTGTCCATCAGGCCAATACCTGCACATTCTTTGTAGTCTTTATTTATTGTTATCGGGAAACAAAGCAGCCACAGATTTCATGCAACATGGTGTCCCCTGAGAATGCAAAAGAAAGAAACAGATGATACCAGATATTCCTGCTGGAGATGCCAGGTGGGGGTGGGACCCTGGACTGGGTTCTAAAACTGTATTTCAGCAGCTGCTTCTCTGCGTAAAGGAAACTCGTCGGGTCTAGGCAGCCCCTCTCTGGCCTGGGCCACTCTGGAGTCTGGTTCAGTCTTTGGGTTTGAGGATCCAGGACCCAAAAGCATAGCAGAAGAAATGGGCCTGGGGAGGAATCTGTGAACCGTTAGTGTTTATTCGAGTGTCTGTCTAGGAAGGTGAGAAAGACACAGAGGATGGGTCTCTGCTCTCGAGGGGATCACAGCTAAGTTGGGAAACTAGCACTTGCTCAGGAAGTGATGAGAGCCCCAAGTGGGAGAGGGATAAGCAGGCACTGGTCCAAGGCAGACTGTCAGGGAAAGCTCTGGGGAGAAAGAGCCTTGACCTTTGGGTGAGAACAGAGCATGGAGAGGGCCTTTCAGGGGAGGCCAGGTCAGAGTCAGGGTAGCCAGGCTGAGGCAGCTGGCCTGGGATTAGCCAGAGATCCGGGAGTGGAAGGGGGTAGGGCAGGGAGCATAGGGTGGGTCTGGCTTATTCAGAGTCTTCAAAGCCAGGTAGGGTACTTAGATCAGGAAGCAGGATCTAAGGCTTTGAGAGCCCTTAGAGAAGGAATTCTTAACCCGGGATTCACAGGCAGACTTCAGAGCATCACAGAACCTCCTGAAACTGTATGGTGCAGTGGTTGGGAGGGTCTGGGCTTTGTCTTCAGACCTTCCTGCACTGAGTCCCAGTGCCACTTTCTAGTTCCTCCTTAACCTTGTTGAGCCTTGGCTTTCTCATCTATAAAATGGAGCTAAATGGTAGTATTTAGCTTGCAGTATGTTTGGGGTCATAAATCCAGATAATGGACACATTGCCCTGCACGCAGTCACCGGCACTCGGTATAGATCTCAGTAAAGGGCAGCTGTCATTGATATGCTGCAGAATTGTGAGTGATTTCACAGAGGCGCACTTCTCTAGGGAGAGGGTCTCCTACAGCTTTCATGAGATTCCCTGAGGGGACCCTGATTCAAAAAATGTTAAGCATCACTCACTGCTTGAGAGGTTTAAAAATAGCAGAATGTCAAGCAGCAGAGAGCAGTGTTTGTGTGAATGACACATGGCAGTGTGGACCTGGGCGCAGGGCTGCCGGTGTGGAGGATTTCTGTTCATCTGCCGGGCACACTATCGCTCCATCTGTTCATACCTGAGCATCAAGACTTGCTGAGCCCTGACTCAGTCAAGCCCCTGCTAGATGCCGAGGCCCAGAGACCAAGAACGATGTCAGTGAGAAGGAAGATGTGTGGAAGCCAGGCTCCCAAGATGGTACCCGTGCCTGCTGCTCGCATGGCCCGGGAGTGTCCCTTCCCAGGTGGAATCAGGCTGGTGGGCAGCTTGATCTAACCAGTCGGATGCAGAGGAAGGGTGCACCCGACTGGTTGTGCCGGTTCCCGTTCCAAGCTCTTGAAGAAGGCCGTCATCCTCACTTTCCCAAGCCTGAGGAAGGTTCTGGGAGATCTGAGCCACAGTGTAAGAAGTCTGGATCCCTTGCTAGAGACATCACAGGCAGTGACCACATTGAGAGGAGAAGCCCCAAGACCATATGGAGAGGAAGAGAGGGTCTCAGGTGTCCCAGAATCTCAGTTCTGGGCCCAGATGACCCAGTGCCCTCTGCCATCTGTCTGCAAGCACACGAGAAACCCTGAGTGAGAACAACAGAAGAACCGTCCCACGGAGCCCATTCAGCCCCCTGAGCCACGAGGTCATGAAGGAGATTGTTTTGTTTTCAGTGCTCACATCTGGAATAGTTTATTACACACGTGGAAATAAATGGACCAACTGAATGAGGACATGTAAAGGCGGCTTATTCGGAGGTTGCTCTCCTCCATCACTTACATTTTGGCAGAGAGTCAAAGGCAGGCCGAGGAGTGGGAAAGTTTTAGAGTGGAAACAAGGGAAGGCTTCACCTGTGCCCTGATTGGCATGGGGAAGCTGGGGGCGGGCTAACTAGAAGTAGGGCATCCTCTGTGATTGGTTAGGGAGCATATTTGGTTTTCTCTGCTTGGCCCTAAGTTGTAAGTGGGGACAAGAATCGGGGAAGCTAATCAAGTTCTGGCCATGTGTGACTGATTGTTACAGGGGTTACTGTTTGGCTTCCTGGACCATTCGCTAGAGAAGCGGTCTGATTTCCTACAAGTCTGACTTGTCACTAGCAGGCTGGCTTCTTGGGCTGGTTACTGTAGGTAAGGGGATGGTTTCCTGGGGTGGTTACGGCAGACTGAGAGTCAGAGTTTTGTTTTTCTCTGTGGTTTGGCATTGCCTATCTGTATCTTCAGTCTCTCACATGACAACAGATTCCTACATGCAAACTGACGATGGTGAAGCCGTGCGGAATGAACAGAGCATTCTAGGTGAGCCCAAAGCAGGGAGAATCCCACTTAGCTTGTGCCGAGTCTGAAGGACAGGTAAGAAGTGGCAGGCAGACGAGGGAAGGAGGGGCATTCCGGGTGGAGGGGACAGCACGCCCCAAGGCCTGGAAATGGGAGAGACTGTGTCAGACACACAAGGTTGGGCTGGTGACAGGAAGTGAATGTCGGCTTAGGACCCAGGGCACTGGACAGAGAAGGGCCACAGCCATTTGGAGTGATAGAGTCAGATGGAGAAGCTAGAGGGGAGAAAGAATGAAGGCAGGAGATTAGCGACGGGCAGCTGCACCCTCGGGAGGGAGTTTCGAAGGTGGAAGCTGCGGGACTTGGTGAACGGGACTCAAGGAAAGAGGAAAAGGCAGAGTCCGGGTTTTTTGCAGACGGAGGAGTGGGGGGTCACTGAGAAGGTGACCCAGGGAGAGGGGAGGAGGTTTGGAGGGGGCGATGTTTGTTCGGGGAAATGCTGACGATTTGGAAGAGTCTGGGCGACCCCAGGGCACATGCATGGAGCTCTTGGTGATTCGGTTTTGGAGCTAGGAGCGAGCTAAGAGGGGGTGGATTTGCATGGTTCGTGGTGGCCCCCCAAGAACTGTTGGGAGAATGGGAAGAGGAAGAGGTGCCCGTGACAGGGGCTGAGAAGGAATGTCCATAGTCGACCTGATTGCAGTAGACCCCTGAGAGAGCTGTGTCAAGGAGATTGCGGGGCGGTAGGGAGGAGATTTCAAGGGGAACTTTGCCCCCAGGGGCAATTGCGTGAAGAGAGAGACCGGAAATGGTTGGGTTTGGGCAAAAGCAGGGAGTTTGTGCATGAGAAGCGGGTGGAATCCCAGGTGCAGCGGCCGGAAGGGAGAGGAAGTGGGCCAACTGCTTGGAGAGAGAGTTTTCAAGCGGTTTGCCTCTGACGTGCCTCTGACGGGAGAAGAGAGGCGGTCGCTGCAGGCGATTTGGGTTTGGCAGGTTTTGTTGTTCAGTGGGAGAGACTTGAGCGAGTCTATAGGCGGAGAGGGAGCAGTCGATAGTGGGGGCTCAGGGGTGGGGAAGTGGAGATGCCGGTGAGGGGGCACCCCAGGCAGGGAGGCAGCTGTCAGAAACCACGGCCTCGGGCAGAATCAGGCTGCAGGTGGGGTTGCACCGACCCACATGGTGTTTTGTTTTTTTGGTTGAATTTGCTGCCAGACAATTGCATGTAAAAATCCTGATTCCCAGTCTCTGGGAAAATTGAATGACTTGGTAACCCAAAGGCCCCCCCTTCCCGCAGGGCAGCAGTGGCTGGAGCCTGGGCCTCTCCAGATGGGCCTGGCTTCCAGGTGGCCACCTGTACATCCTACCTGTTCATCTCACCCTTTTGTGTTTCCTCTTTGGCCGCCCGTGTAGGCCTTTGAATTGAAACCTTGGGGTGAGGAGAGGCAAGAAGGCAGGAGGCCTGACGTGGGAGGATGCTGATAAGATGGGGGGGTCAGGCCCGGAGGCCAAGGGTAGCGATTTGGGGAGATAGCGGATGGTTTGGAATGGCCACTGAGGAGAGTGAGAGACGGAGCTGTGGCGGCCGCATGGGATGACGCTGGCGCAGCTGCAGTTCTGGGATCAGCTAAGATTGTGAGTCAGGGACCTGCAGGTCCAACTTACATCCCTGGGTGATGGAATAGGTGCTAGAGGGAGGGGAGGGCACGAAGGAGGCTGCTCTGTCCTCCAGGAGCCCCCACACCCATCTCAGTGTCCTTTGGCTCTGTTGGTGGGTCTGGATCATCCCCAAGACTCAGGGCCACACAGACAGGGCCCCAGAAGACAGCCTGCCCTCCTCTGTCCCAGGGATTCTCGCAGGCTGGGAGCATGCTGGGAAGCCCCACGTGGCACAGGAGGGACACAGGTCCAGGAGAGCCCTGCGTTGAGAAGCTGGAATGCTCCCGAGACTGGGGGTCAGAACCATCTCCCATCCCTGCAGCAAGCCTTCAGGAAACACATCCCCCTCCCCACAGCTGTCCTCTCTTTGAAGTCTCTTCTGTCTGCACCTCTGTGGCTGGTTCTCTCAGTCACCCAGGGTGGGGCTTGCTCTCAACAGGAGAGGGGTGTCTCATCCCGGAGCCTCCCCAGGTAACGGCTCTCAGCACGCACCTCAAGAGTAAAACATCCCGTCCGCGCCCTCTGTGGGAATGCTCTCATCTGCGTCTTATTGGGAATGGTGTGCGTGTGCACACGTGTCACTGTATCACATAGAGCCGGAATGTAATTAGGCGATGTTGGGGAAAATTCCATCTCTCTCCTGGGAATGCTGGAATAATGAGCCGTCGCGGAGGACCGAGGAGGCTGGTGGGGGCCTGCTGACCTGAGCCAAAGGCTCGGATCATTCATTAGCTCTGGAGGTGCTGCTGATTTGTTCCTCATCCCGGCTGCGTAAACGAGCCCGCCGATCCTGAGCAGGATGCCGGAGCTTCCGTGGAGAGCCTGAAAGGGCGCTCTGAGCTTTGAAGCAGGAAAGCGAGCCAGTCTTCCTTCCCTCTCTGGGGTTGGGGGAAGACGGAAGCCACAGCCCTCCACGGTGGCATGTGGCCATTTGATAAACCGAGTCCGGGTGAGGGCGGAAAATCCTGGGGCAAAGGAGCCAGGCTTTCTGGAGAGTGGGCTGCGCGAGTGGCTGGCGGAGCTGAGGGCAGGAAGGCCCACCGTGGCCCGGGGTCGGGCGGAGAGGGGCCTGGGGTCGTCACCAGGAGAGCCAACTGAGAGAGGCGCAGGCCAGCCCTGCCCTGAGCTAACTCCTCTGCACCCTGAGGGGCAGGCAGACCCACTCCGGGTGCTCCCAGCCCACCCTCCTCCTCCAGGTAAACGCGCTGGGTATCCCTGCTGAGGGCTCCTGAGGGGCATCGGAAAAGACACAACAGTGAGACTGGGGTGGCCCCAGCCCCTCCTGACCAGTGGTCCCACTAAGGCGCCCCCTGCTCCATCAGGCTCCAGCTTGTCCCCACGTGACGCCACCCACGGCTCCCCATTACCTTACGCTGGCCTCCGCCTACCACCCCACGCCCTCCCCGTTTCCACGCGGGAACCTCCAATGGGCTTCCTCGGCCCCACTCCAGGCCTTCTTTCACCCACTGCCCAGACCCTTCTTCTGGTGGAACCTCATCAGTTTTTGGCACCAGAGCCCATGCCCTCCATGGGCACCTCGCTTTCTCGGCTCTCTCTCCTTACTCCTTTCTTCCATCTTCCTTTACTTCTCCTTCTTCTCTCTCTTTCCCCATCTCCTCTTCACCTTCTCAGGTCCACAGTATTGCAGGTTGGGATCTGCTACGCCATCTTTCCGGGGAGTTCTCTTTGCTCAGCTGTCTCCTGGGGCTCTCAAATTCCTGGGCACACCCTTGCCATGCCCCTAGCCCACCCAGGGGCTATGGTGAGCCCGCTGCCCCATGAGAGCAGCCACTGGGTCTGTCCTGCCTGCAGCTGCGTCCACATGGTACTGGACAGATGCCCAACCTGTGCTGGAAAAAGGAGTGGATGACAGCAAAGGCCTTGCCCTGCTTTCTGCTCTAGGCCACGGCCCTTCCTGGGGAGCTGTCTCCAGGGCGCATCCTTCTGTGGGGGAGTCACCGGGCTTCCAGCTGCTAATTTAGGGGAGCCTTTGAGTGGGTGTCGGGACTAGTTTCCTTCAAGAAGCAGCACCTTCTGGAGGGCCCCGCTCTGGCCCTCTTCCTGTTGCTTCCCTCCCCGAAAGGCAGGAGTCCATGGGATCCAGGAGATGTGCCCATCACTCGAGACTGGTTCTGTCCCGTAGAAACGTGGGCCACGTGTCATATAAATTTTCTTGCAGCCACATGAAAAAAGTAAAAAGCAACAGGTGAAATTCATTTTTAAATGTTTTTATTAAATGCAATATCTTACAAATATTACCATTTCAACATGTAATCAGTAGAGCAAGCGTTCTTTTTCATACTAAGTCTTTGAAATAGGCACTTTTCAAGGGTTCGGTAGCCACACGTGGGTAGTGGCTTCTGTACCAAACAGCACAGCTCTAGACCGCAGTCTAGGTATCTGAGATCTCAGAATCCTCTGTCCAAATGGCCCCCTCCAGCTTCCAGGGCCTCTCTTCCCCATTAAGATTTCTAAGGGCAGAGTCCACCTAGAAGCTTGCAGAGCAGGAAGGGCCAGGATATAGGCTTGCCTCCGAGGAGGGGGTGAGTTGCACCTGGATTGGTTTTTCTTCTTAGCTCTAAACCTGATCTAGAGGCAGGGGTAATGGGAGCTACGGGGCACCAAGGGACAGAAAAGGTTGGGCACAGCCCAGGGGCAGCAGGGGAGCCTTCAGGGTGGTGGGAGGTTGGGATCCCGCAGAGGCAGCCTGGACAGGCTCATCTGGCAGAGGGGAGAGAGGGTGGGAGCACCGCAGTCCACAGACAGGTTAATGCCTCCCGCCTTGCACACAATTGAATTTGCCCTCCTGAGCCTCCTGGCTTTGGGGAAGGGCCTCTTCTCCTGGGAGCTCAGCTGGACTCCCAGAGCCACAGGGCCCGGGTCAGCTGGGCCTGATTCGATCAGGAGAAATGAAGGACATGAGGCCCACAGACAGCCCAGCGCCCAGAGGGGCCACTGGCTCAGCCCAGAAAGATAAGGCCGGGGAGGGCCTGTGGGGGGGGCCCAGGTCCGTCCTACCTCTGCCTGCATCCTGGGAGCCCCCCATCCTTGAAACACAGTTGAGAAGTGTCTGTAATATACATCACCATCTCCTCCCACCTTCCATGTCTCTGAAAGGTGGCTGAAGATGACTCACAATCAGAAAACTTGGAACCAGTCTGTTTTCCTCTGCCTCTGCGCGGGTGTCCAGCACATGTTAGGTGGGGGAAGAAGAAACAAGTGAAAAAGACTCCATTCTTTCTTTACTCTCAGTACTTTGCATCTTGTATCAAACCCAACTCCCAGACATATATTGTGGGAGGCTCTCTGTGGGAGAGCTAGTGAAACAGTTAGGGGACAGGGACTTCCCTGGTGGTGCAATGGTTAAGACTCTGTGCTTCCAATGCAGGGGGCCCAGGTTCGATCCCTGGTCAGGGAACTAGATCCCACATGCATGCTGCAACTAAGAGTCCGCATGCCACAACTAAGGAGCCCACGTGCTGCAACAAAGACCCAGTGCCACCAACCAACCAACCAACCAAACAAACAAACAAAACAGGGGGCAAATTGCAAACCAGAGGAGACATCATAGGACTCCAAATGGGACATGCTGTCTCATGCCTCCAGGCCTTTGACCATGCCGTTCCTTCCATCTGGATGCCCTCCTTCTTCCCCCTTGAAGGCCAGGGAAGATTCTACTACCCCTTGGAGGCCACCTTCCCACTGTGACCCCCCCACTACCTCGCAGCACTGCTGGTTCCCACCCTCGTCCATGTCTCTATAAGCATCTTTGAGGCTCCATCACGGGGCTGATGGTGCACTTGTTAACTCAATATGCAAATAATCACTGACCGCCTCCCAGGTGCCTGGCACTGTCCTGGGGGTTGGGACACCACAGGGAACAAGCAAACGGGGGGAAAGACAATGAACATGTAAACAAAAAATAAACAAGAGTGTTGAGTGCTAAGAGGGAAATAGAGTAGCCCACTTCTGCAATCAAGAGTGATTGGGGGGCTTCCCTGGTGGCGCAGTGGTTGAGAGTCCGCCTGCCGATGCAGGGGACACGGGTTCGTGCCCCGGCCCGGGAGGATCTCACATGCCGCGGAGCGGCTGGGCCCGTGAGCCATGGCCGCTGAGCCTGCGCATCCGGAGCCTGTGCTCCGCAACGGGAGGGGCCACAACAGTGAGAGGCCGGCGCACCGCAAAAAAAAAAAAAAGAGTGATTGGGGTGGGCAGCGGCATCTGCTTTAGACAAGGAGGTGATGCTGGAGCTGAGGCCTGAATGCTAAGAGGGAGGTGGTCCTGCAAGGGCCTGGGGCAGAGCGGTTCATGCAGGAACAGTCAGCACTGAAACTCCAAGGCAAACATACTGTATCATTACGTTTGTATGAAACATCCAGGATGAGTGAATCCAGAGAGATGGAAAGCAGATTGCTGATTGCCAGGGGCTGGATGGGGGCAGGCAGATGGGTGTGACTGCTAATGGGAATGGGGTTTCCCTTTGAGATGATGAAAATGTTCTAGAACTAGATAGTAGTGATGGTTGCACAACATTGTGAAATGCCACTGAATTGTACACGTTAAAATGGCTCAAATTGGGAATTCCCTGGTGGTCCTGGTGGTTAGGACTCCGTGCTTCCACTGTAGGGCGTGGGTTCGATCCCTGGAACTAAGATTCCGCATGCCATGCAGTGCGGCCCAAAAAAACCAAAAAGCAAAATACCACAACCACCGACAACAAAAATAAAATGGCTCAAATGGTACATTTTATGTTCTGTGTATTTTCCCATAAAACCAAACAAAACAGCTAAGGCAAGAATAAGCTTGCTGTGGTCTAGGAACAGAAAGGCCAGTGTGGGGAAAATGGTAGAGGGTGGGGGAGGCGATGGGGGCCGGTCATGAGGACGTTATGGGTTGGTAGGAAGTTTGCATTTTATTCTAGTGCAATGGGGGAGCCACTGGAAGTTTTCAAGCAGGAAAGGAACAAGACAGCACTTACCATTTTTAAAGATCCCGTGGCTGTGTGGGCCGTGGGTGGTGATGGGACCGAAATAAAAGCAGGGAGATCAGATGGGGAAGCCACTGCTGTGGTCCACAGGAGAGATGATGGTGACCTGGGACAGGGTGCGGGCCATGGGGATGGAGTGATGAGAACAGATTTAGGATTTATTTTAAAGGTAGAACCAACGGGACTTGACGGATTAAAGGAAAAGAAAATGAGGAAAAGGGAAGAATGGAGAATGCCATTTACATTTTCAACTTGAGCAACTAAAAGGATGGAGTTGGCGTTTTACTGAGATGAGGAAGCCTGTGTGGGCAACACCCTTAGGGCACACAGAGTTTGAGCAGCTTATTAGATACCCACGAGGCAATGTCAGGTGGGCCATTGGATGGGCTCGTCTGGAGTTCAGGACCGAGACAACCGTCTGATCTTCACCACCCCCACCCCGTGGAGACGGTATTTAAAACCTGGCCCTGGGTGACCCCACCCCGGGGATTGGTATGGCACGGAAGAGAGAAGATCGCAGGGCTGTGCCTGGGGAATCAGGCTATGTAGAGATCAAGCCGAGGAAGAGCCCCCAGCACAGCAGACCGAGAAAAGCAGCCAGTAAGGCAGGAGGAAAAAACAGCTGAGCCCTGTCTCTGAAGTGAGGGAAGTGTTTCCAGGAGGGAGGGCCAGCACTGTCCAGTGCTGCTAAGAGGATGAATAGATGAGGACAAAGGAGTTACCTTAGGATTTAGCGGTGTGATTAGAGGTCGGCCTCCCTGTGAGTCTGAGCGCCCAGCACATATTAGGTGCTTATTTAAAGGTTGGAGGACTTGAAATGAGCATGTTCTGCACTCTGAGGCATAGATTGCCCAGAGCATAGGGGTTCGAGCTAGAAACCAGGTATTTATCAAGGGGAAATGGCTGAGGGGCATGGGCCACCAGGGAGCCATTGTCGCAGGGAGGCCGGGGGAGGCTGGGGAGCCCAAGGAGCACAGGATTCCGGTTCGCCCACTGGCACTTTTTTTTTTTTTTTGCGGTACGCGGGCCTCTCACTGCTGTGGCCTCGCCCATTGCGGAGCACAGGCTCCGGACACGCAGGCTCAGCGGCCATGGCTCACGGGCCCAGCCGCTCCGCGGCATGTGGGATCCTCCCGGACCGGGGCACGAACCTGCGTCCCCTGCATCGGCAGGCGGACTCTTAACCACTGCGCCACCAGGGAAGCCCCACTGGCACATTTTGAGGAGGGCTTCCTTCCACTTCTTCTCCCCTTTTCCTCTCAGGAGGTGATTCATATTTCAATATATTCCAGCTGAAAAAGGATCCGATTTTAAGCAGGTGGTAAGTCAGTACACGGAAATTTGATATATTTTGACTAATGCAGTTTGAAATTTGAAAACTGCAGACAATTTTGTTCAGGATCCATTTTTATACCAACTCATTATTGGGGGAAAAAGGCAAGATTTCAGGTTTCCGGGGGAGGATGTGTGAACCCAGGCCCGTCACCACTAGGCCCCACTACGTAGGTTTGACCGGGTCGGCTGGCCAACCGACTGCCTACGACTGCTGCCTACTGCCTGGCTCAGCCGCCTGGCGTTCCGGAAATGCTTTCTTTAGCTACCCCCTTTCAAGCATCCCCCTGGGGTTGCTAGTCCAATTTAATCTGACCTTCAGCCCCACCTCTGTTGCACCAGCTCCAGGAAATCCCCGGGCCGGGCACTTAAGACAAGTTTTGCGATACGGACGATGGTATTACACAGAATTTCCCCTTCCTTCCCCATCTGCCTCGTCCATTTCCCCAGCCTCATGAATCTGAAGCTCAAGGAGAGGAAATAAATAATGAAGACAGGGGCAGGGCTGACGTTGTTGTCCAGGGAGCAAGGACACAGTTTCTGGGAGGTGGGGCATCTGCCTTTTGTGGTGGGGGAGGGTCCCTGAGGGGGCAGCGGCCTCAAAGGAGAGAGAGCTCTCCCCCCATCCCTGGATGCCAGACCCTTCTTGGTCTGGAGCCTGGCTGCACCGTCTTGGGTGAATCACTACACTTCGTTGAGCCTTATTCTTCTCACCTGTAAAATAGGGATATGAATACCTTCATGATAATTTGGGGAGAACATCCGATGCGTGTATGTGGTGGATGCCCCCAGGATGGAACGTCTGGCACACAGGAGGGATTCGACACGCGTTCATCTCCTTTGCTTCTCCACCCCAGAGGTCTCCTCTTCGTATGAGACACACAGCTTTTGTCTCTTGAGTAGCTCACAGCCTAGTTGGGAAGACAAAGAAAGGAAAGTGCCAAGTCTCTGAAAGCCCCCATGGGTGGTGACTTTCTGGGTGCAGAACTTAAGGCTCTATGGGTCAACCTTTCTGGAAGGTGACTTATCATCGTGTGTCAAGAGGACTTGGACAGTGAATCTCTGATTAAGGGAAAGAGTGAACAATTTGGATAAAGCTTTATGCATAAAGATGTTCATTCCAACATTATTTGGTTTTAATTTAACTACTTCTTGAAAGAATCCATAGGTACATTCACACGGTAATGAATCGAAAGTCCCTGACAGGTATACAGGTGAAGTTCCCCTCACCCTAGTCCCTAAGCTTCCAGGAGGACCTCCCGGGAGGCAATTGATATTATCAGTTTTGCCATGATAATTTATAACAGTGAAAAATGAAAAACAATCTAAATGTTTCACAGATAAATAAATTATCTTCTCTCCATACACCAGGATAATCTGCGGGCTCTAAAAAGCGTACCTGTCACCACACCTTCTTTTGTCACTTAACTGTGTGTTGTCTCTGGCCTCAGGCCCTCAGCCATCCCACTGGAGTCCTTCTCAATCTTTAAACTCCCAGCCCTCTCACCCCCACCAACTAGGGGAGCCTCCACAGTTCTCCTGGCTCCCTGGATCTCTCTCCCTGTACTCCTCCTTACAGGCTGTGCTTCTATATGGATGTGGCCGTTTGACGAGTGTCCGTTTCCCCATCAGACCGTATTCTCCTGGAGGATGGGGTCAGTCTGTCTGCTGGGCTCCCTGGGGCTGCCTTAGAGCAGAACCTCACAGATGGAGACACCTGGAGATCTGCTGAATGAATGAATAAGTTAAGCGGAAAGGGGAGGATAGAGAGCTGCTTATATAGCATGATCCCAATTTTATTGCTTTAAATAAAATTTTTATTTAAATTTTATATATCCCTACGTAAATGAAGGAAGTCTCATAAGAAGGTACAGCGAGGCACTGTGGATGGTTGTCAAGGGTAATGGGATTGGGGTGATTTTTCCTTTTTAGTTCTATGCTTTTCACATTTTCCACAATTGGCAAGTATTACTTTAAAATTAAAACAAATGATCAAGAGTGACTTTAAAGAAAAACGTGGTGGTGGAAAATAGGGTTTGGGGACACCGGGAAGCCCGTGCTACCTGGGCTAAAGCTCTCTGGATAAGGGTCAGAGGCTGGCATGTGCTGGTGGCTGGCCAGACTAGGGCCCCTGAAGAAAGTACGGGGCCGTACCAACAGACAGGAGGAAGTAGTTCAAGGCCTGGGACCTGAGATTCTCAGTGAAACTTGGCAGGGTATTTTTTTTTTTTGCATGATTTATTTTTTTAATTAAATAGGAAAGGCAAGCATATATAAGGTATAGCAAATGTGAACGTTAACATCTCTGAGTCTGCTGCTCAGTTTAACACACAGAACACCACAGATCCATTGGAAGCTTTCCCTGCCGAGTGTCTTAAGTAGCCAATCAAGACAGATTCTGCAAAAGGGTCAAGAGAGCAGGGTTTGTGAGGTGAGACCTGAAAGGCCTGGTAAACTCAGTTATCCTCTGCATGAGGTCCCTACCCTGGGGTCCTCCAGCTGCTAAAACTTATTGTATATTATCTATTGTATATGTTTACCCACTATAAGCCATCTCAGCTGACTAAAGCACCTGGTTTCCTTGCTTTTGGCTAGAATTACATCAGCTAAATCATTCATTCATTCACTCACCAGTTATGCACAGATAAGCTCCATGCACCAGGCACTAATTGGACACCCCAGTAGTTCCACACCTCTGGTGGTGAAGCCAGGTGACTTTGAGTAGGGAGTGCAGTGAGAGGGAAAGCACCGAGGAGGGTGGACGGTGTAACCCAGAAGGTAGGGTCTGGCCAATGTATTTCTACTCCCTGGGGGTGGGAAAAATAGAAGTTGGTCTGAAAGTACAAACTTTCAGCTATAAGATGAATAAAGTCTGAGGATCTAAAATGTAACATGACTAATAGAGTTGACATGCTATGTTGTGTCATTAAAATTTTTAAGAGAGTAAACTTAAATGCTCTCATGAAATGATATATATTGTTTTATATATAATTTATGTTTGTATATAACACACATATAAACACACACATAATTATGATGTACGCTTCAAATATATTACAATTTTATTGGGCAGTTATGTCTCAATAAAGTTGAAAAAACCCCACAAAAACACAGAAGGTAGGGTCTGTGGAGGCTTCCTGGAGCAGGTCCTGTGTGAGCCACCAAGTCACACGGTTACCAGGTACATAAGGTACACTTCTTTGGTTGCAAGCTGGAGAAATCTAGTCTGGCTGACTAAAGCAGAAGAGGAACTCATTGGAAGGTATGTTAGTTAGGACACTTTGGCTGTAAGTAATTGAAAGCCCAACAAGAAGAGGATTTAATATGTCATATACCAAGAAGTTTGCAGATCCCAGGATTGGTGGACTCACTGGTTCCACAAGGTCATGATGGACCCAGGTTCTCTCCATCTTGGTGCTCCGTAGTCTTTGCCGAGCTGGCTTTGATCTTTAGGCTGGTCCCCTTAAGGTTGAAAGGTGGTGCCTTAGCACCATGCATTTCATCCTCACCCAACCACACTCAGAGGCAGGAAAAGAGAACATCCCTTCCTTGTGTTTCTTTGGAAGAGGAGGACAAATTTTCCCAGAAGTCTCTCGGCAGATTCTCTTTGTGTCTTATTGGTCAGAATGGAGTCACATGCTCCTGTCTAAACCAATCGCTGACAGTGGAGAAGAGGAATAAAGTCCCACTTCCTGGGCTGGGGAGAAGCCTGGGTCCTCTAGAGCGTGTGGCTGCCTGAGAGCTGAAGACAGTTCGGATCCTGATAGCCAAGAAGAAGGGTGTCGGATGGACCTCTGCGGAAAGGAAATGGGACCCAAAGGAGAAGCTGAACAGCCCAGCTCTGGGGAGGGCAGGGACCAAGGTGGCCCTGGGGGTCTTAGTGGAAAGAACTCCTGGGGCAGTGTCCTCAGGACAGCCCCACCAGGGTGAAACAGTCGAATCACTCTGCTTCATGTTCAGGTTCAAATTCCTGAGGGAGAGTCTAATTGGCTGAGCCAGGGTTGATTGCCCTGCCTCCTAAATCACCTGCAATGAGGGAGGGGTTGTCCCCCCACCCCACCCCCAGGGAACTTAGGGTGCTGCTGCCACAAGACGGCAGGGAGAGGGGAGTGGGTCGGGGAGAGTGGGAATCAGGGGAGCAGGGCCAGACCATGGACGGGCTTGGGAGCCACGCTCAGCTGGAGGGACTTCACATTTGTGAGAATTCTGATTTGCAAGCAACAGACACCTGCCTTGACTAATTTAAATAAAAGGCAAATTTATTTAAAAGTTACTGGGTCAGTCACAGAATCTCCCAGAGGGTTGGGGACTCCACAGGCAGGAACAATGCCCCAACTGAAGCAAAGACACCTCCGGCGGGCACCTCCAGTGTTCCCGCCACAGCCCCCGCCCCCGCTGGCTCTGCCGCTGCTGCCGTCCCGGCAAGCGTGGATCCTGCTTGGGCCCCCGCTTATCTGCCTCACTAACTCCTAGCTCAGAAGTCTAGGGCAGCTGTGTCGAGCGGGCAGAGCCCAGGCCCTGGGCCCTGCCGGAGCTGCAAGGGAGGCTGGGAAAGTGAGGGATGGACCTTTTCAGCTTCCACAAGGAGGGAAGGCCTTATTTACAGAAACTGGGAGATCTCCCAAGTACAGGAAGGGGGTTTAGTGGCTGGGTGACCGGAAGGCGTGACAGATGTCCACAACATACTATCCTGAAGGTATCTGGGGAGACTGTCAGCTCACGGAGGCCAGGAACTGGGTCTTTTGTCCCCCAGAGCCCTCCTGACATGGTGCCTGGCCAGAGGGAAAGGGGTGGAGTAAATATTTACTGAGCTAATGTACTGTCAGCAGGGGAGTGACGTGAGCAGGCTTCATTGGAGGGGCCAGACAGCCCCAACTGTCCAGCTAGAGGCAAGGAGAGCTTGGGCAGGGGCTGGGGCGGTGGGTGTGCAGACACTTTTCTGTTTCATTGTCTCCACAGACCTCTCCTGTGACCGGGGTGGCTTGATTTCCTACCACACAGAGAACCTGTTTCATTCTGTCTCCTTCCTCCTCAAACTCCCACCCTCTTCCCTACCTTCGCTCTCAGCTGATGACCCCCACTTACCTCCCGGAGAGAAGAGAAGCCCTCAGAGGCTAACTCATCGTCTCCTCTGCACATACCGTCTTCCGTCCTGTTACAGCGCGGCAGGTGTTCCCTTGGAGCTCTGGGTCTTTGTCTCTCTGGCCCTCTCACTCCTAATGCATCAGTTTTTCTCTCTCTTTCCTCCTGGATCATCCCCAGGAACATGCAAACAGATTCTAGTTTCTTCCATCTTAAAAAACAAACAACCTCCCTGGACCCCACGCCCCTCCAGGTCCTGCCCAGTCTCTCTGCTCCCTTCACAGCCAAGCTTCCCCCAGTGAGTGGCCTCTGGGTGCTCACAGATGTTGTTCCCTGAGTCCCCTGGGAGTGTTGTTTCCTATCCCACTGATGACAGGCTGGGCCCTGTGAGTGACTTTGACCAGCGAAGCATGAGCCCAAGTGATGTGCATCGCTGGAAACGAAAGCCTCGAGAGCCAGTCACTGGCCATGTCCTCTGTCCCCTCTGCCACGAGACCGGCAGTGTTATGGGTGGAGACTGAGCTCTCCATCTGGGTCCCCGAGCAGAGTCTCAGCTGCCCTGCCTTAGCGAGAACCCACTCTTTGTTGTTGTGAGCCGTGGAGACGCTGGGTCCCTTGTCCCATCAGCGTGCCCTAGCCTGTCCTGACCGATACGGTGCTATCTCCCCTCCTCGCTTCCCATTGACTCTTCATCCCACTCCAGCAAGCCTTCGGCCCCCACCTTTCTACCAGAAATGAACTTTCCAGCATCACCGATTCCCTCCATGTTGCCAAATCAACTGGACACTCCTCAATCCTCACGTAAACTCTCAGCCGCTCTCATCACAGCTGATTCCTCCTTCCTCTGGAAACGCTCTTGGCTTCGGTCCCGCCACGCTTCCCGGCTTTCCTCTGACCTCGTCGCCCATTCCTTCTCCTTCACGTGCCTTCACAGTCACTGTGTTGCCAGAGGCCTCAATCCTCTATCTTCTCTCTCTCTCTCTCTCTCTCTCTCTCTCTCTCTTTTTGGCCGCGCCGCGTGTCACACGGAACTTCCTCTACCAGGGGTTGAACCTGGGCCCCCTGCATCGGAAGCGTGGAGTCTTAACCACTGGACCCCCAGGGAAGTCCCGCCTCTATCTTCTTTCTTGACTCTCAGAGGTGACCTCATCTCTTCCCACAGATTTAAATACCATCCCTATGCCAAGTGTTCTTCTCACCTCGGGGCTCCAGTTTTGAATATCCAGCTTCCAACTAATCATCTCTATAAAGCTTAGGACTTTGTACGTCCTAAGTGGAGCTCTTGTTGGCCCCTAACCTGTTTCCCTAGGCTCCTCCCATCTTACTGTACCCTTATCCGATGTACCCACCCTGTCTCCCTCGCACTGGTCCATCCGTATGTCCTGTCATTTCTACATCCCACATGTTTCTCAATCTGTCCACTGCTCTCTGTCTCCACGGCCCCTCCCCCTTCTGGACCACCCACATCTCTCATGGATGACAGCCATAGGCCTCCCTTCTTGCTCCCACAAATCCATGCTCCAAAAGCAGTGCACCCAAATCCGACCAAGTTGCTCCTACTTCAGGCTCTTCATTGGCTTCCTGCCAGACACAGAATCAGATCCAAACTCTTTTTCTTGTTGTCTGGCCGTGCCACATGGCATGCGGGATCTTAGTTCCCCAACCAGGGATCGAACCCACGCCTGCAGTGGAAGTGCGGAGCCCTAACCACTGGACTGCCAGGGAATTCCCAGATCCAGCCTCTTGACTGAGGCTCTTAAAGCCCTGCGAGGCCTGCCTCCTGCCTTTCTGACCACATCTCATGCCCCTCTCCCTCATCCACAGCCAGTCAGTCCTGCCCCAGGGCCTTTGCACCTGCTGTTCCCACTGCCTGCAAAGCTGTTCCTCAGCTCCTTCTTAATCTTTAGGTTTCAACTCAAGTGTCACTGCTCAGAGAGGCCCTCCATTCATCTCACTCTTAACCCCCTCCTGTGTCCCCAGTGCCCACAACCCTGTGTCAGTTTGGGCTTGTGTGGTTGTTTAACTCGTCTCCCCCTAGAATGTAGGCTCCAGGAGGGAAGGAGCCGTGTCCCTTACTGTTGTAGCACCAAGCACAGAGCTGTTTCTCACATGAATGAAAGAACTAGGGGACAGATTCAGAACGGGGATGATCGATACCCTGGATGTGAGCTCTGAAGCCCTTTCACAGACAGCATGGAAGGGGCAGCTGTTCCGGGGACTCGGAACAAGGGCTCCTGGTGAAGAGTGCCTCACCTACTTCTCAAAGTCTGGGTCCCGCCTTCTGTTTTGTGTCACCCAATGCCAGAGCCTTCAGGGATTGGTAGAGCACTGCCCACCACTCCCTCTCCCTCACACCCCCCTCAGGGACTCCCTAAGCAGGCATCTCAATAGACACTTGCCCCTGAGGACTGCCCCAACCCCACAGAGTTTCCCAGCCCCACTGATTACAACATAGATACCACTTGGGTGTCAGTGGGCCTGTCTGGTTGCAGGTGGGCCCACAGGTTTCTGGGGTTTGAGGGGAGGGACAGTTGGTTCCACAGGGAGGAGGCAGAGCCCAGAACCTTCTCAAAAGCTCCGGGAAGGTCTGGCTCTCAGAGGCCCTCACCCTCAGCCTTGGGAGTCTGGGCTGCCACAGCCCGGGTTCTGGGGCCCCCAAACTGAGAAGCAAATTTGAGTAACAGTGGACACATATTATGAGCCCCAGGGGAGCTTCACGAGGTGAAGGTAGAGCTCACATGCCCTGGGCTTTGTGCAGAGAGCTGGCAGCTCCAGGTGTGGGGGGAGGGACTGGGAGAGAGGGCCACGTACAAGGGTCAAGACCCCGTCCACACCTGCTAAGCCCTGGGGCAGCCACGGCCTGGCAGGGAACTTGAACTTGAGCTTGAGCTCTGACTCGGTATCTGATCTATCAGATCCCGCTGCCAAGCCTCTGGAGTCTGGGAGCACCAGGGTGGGTGGGGCGAAAGCCAGGGTCCACGGGGGAGGGGGTACAGCAGCTCCCTTTGATGCAGTAGTTGTAACGCAGTCATCAGCCTTGGAAGCACCTCCCCTGCAGCTGAACCTGGTACCGGTTCAAGGCACAGCCTCACTGAGTGCTGCCGACACCCAAGAAGGCGGATGCTCTGACTCGCAGTTCCCGGGCTAAGAAACTGAGGCTGCGGAGCTTTAGGGACCTGCCTGAGCTTGTCCAGCTGATAGGTGCTCCCACTGAGGCTGGTCCCAGGCCCAGGCAGTTTATGGATACAGAGCTGCCTGTGCTGGCCTCTGGTGTCCCCCCACCGCCCCTGCCCATGCAGGGACCCCCGAAGCGAGGAGGTGGTAGATACGGGTAAGCAAAGGATAGGGGAGCCCAGGTTTGCTCCAACAAGGCCCCCTGAGAGCTCGGCAACCCAATTAGCGCGGCGTTCCTGGCCAGGCCTGCTCGGGGGACCAGCCGCAGCAGATGAAAGCTGAAAGGTTATTCCAACAGGGGGCCGCCCACTTCCCAGCTGAGTCTGATCCTGGTGTGCAGGAGGGGCTTGGGGTGGGTACATAATTCAGACATAAATCAGCGTGTCAGGAGGAGAGGGGGAGCTATAGGCAAAGCCAGAGTGGGTGCTGAGATAAGACGGGGATGTCAAGGGCGGGTGTGCCTCTCCTCGGAAGAGGGCCCTGACCCCTCTCCAGGGTGGAGCTCGGGATGCTCCGGGTGAAAGCATTGGGCGGCCAGCCCCCTTGATGGACTCCAGACACAAGTGTGTGCTGACATATGCACGTGCATGTACTCAGAGACGTGCACATGGCCATGTACACACACATAGATAAAACACGCGTAAATAGATGGGCACAGATCCACATACACACACACAGGCTGTGTCTAGGGCCCCGGCTGCAGGCACAGGGCCTGAGCTGTGGGTGTCTGGAGAACACTCACGCTTCATGCCTGCCTGTTTATTCCCTCCCCATCCTGTGGCCAGAGGTTTTTGGGGGGCTAGGGCACAGTCCTGGTCCCCAGGTAGGGTGATTAACATTTGTTTGGGACTTTCAGATATTAGCACTAAAAATCCTGTGTCCTGGGAACCCCCCCGAGTCTCAGGCAAACCTGCTCTGGTCACCTGCCCCAGGCCCCAGGCAGGCCTGGTGTGTATCTTCCCTCCCAGAGCCCTCCTCACCACCTGTCACCTCTCTGCTGGCCAAGGGTCCCTTGGGAGAGAGCCAAGGCTGAGTCTCTACTGTCACCCCGGAGGCCTCTGTACTAATAAGAACCATTATGTTTATTGAGCACCTACTATGAGCCAGGCTCTGGGCCTAGGGTTTTCTTCTTGAGCACTTACTGTATACCAGGCACTGTTCTAGGCCCTGGGGGGACAGCAGGGAACACATCAGACAAAACCATTGTCCTCATGGAGCTGCCCACTCAGTGAGGAGAGACAGAAAATAAACAAGATAAATAAATAAATGAGGTGAATTTATTAGGAGAGAATGAATGTTATGGGGAAAAGTAAAACAAGGAGGGAGCCATTTAAAATAGGCTGCTGGGGGCTTCCCTGGTGGCACAGTGGTTGAGAGTCCGCCTGCCAATGCAGGGGACACGGGTTCGTGCCCCGGTCCGGGAAGATCCCACATGCCGCGGAGCGGCTGGGCCCGTGAGCCATGGCCACTGGGCCTGCACGTCCGGAGCCTGTGCTCCGCAACGGGAGAGGCCACAGCGGTGAGAGGCCTGCGTACTGCAAAAAAATAAATAAAATAGGCTGCTGGGGAGAATTCCCTAGTGGTCCAGTGGTTATGACTCCGCGCTTCCACTGCTGAGGACTCGAGTTCAATTCCTGATCAGGGAACTAAGATCCCACAAGCCGAGCGGCATGGCCAAAATAAAAATAAAATAAAATAGGCTGCTGGGGAAGGCCTCACTGAGAAGGTGACATGAGGAGGGACCTGAATGATGAGGTGCCCTGCAGGTATCCTGGGAAGTGCTCCGGCCACGAGGGGACAGCACACACATACGCTGGAGCAGGACATGCCTAGCACTGAGAGGACCAGAGGAGGAGGAAAGCCCAGCTGTGCCCTGGCTGGCTTCCTTGTCTCCGGGAAGTGGCCTGTGCTTGGGTGTGGCACGAAGAGACGGTGCTGAGTGGCCTGAGGCGCCAGTCGCTCTGTGAGCACAGCTGGCCTGGCCTGAGGCTGTCATCCAGCCAGCAGAGTCATCCCGTTAGCTCAAAGAGGAGCATCTGGCAAGGCTGGGGCAGCAGGTGGGCCGGGAGCCGAGCCCAGGGCAGGGGGAGGGCAGGCTGCAGAGGCAGAAGGACTGACCACGTGGCTGACCAGTCTCCACGCCTCAGGGAGCCCCACGGAGCTGCCTGGGGGCTCCTGGGGATGCCAAGCCATCGGGCTGTCCCTGCACAGGCGTAGGGAGGGGCAGGCGCCAGACCCAGGTCTGGGTGAGGCCCAAGACCTTGAGGCCGGGGAGGACTGAGCAGCCCTCAGATGAGGCTGCCCCACCTGCCCTGCTCACCAGCTGTGTGGCCTTGGGCGGCCACTCCCCTCTGTGACTCATTTCCTTCTCTGTGAAATGGTGCGGTACCTGTGGCGTGTCATGAGGATCCCATGTAAAGAACCTGGTACTCAGGGCTGGGTCCTGTTTGGTTAGCTCCCTTCCTGCTTCCGGGGCGGGGAAGCTACAGGACCCCTGCCACGCTGGCCATCTGGCCTGGAACAGGAGCAGGGGCCCTGTCGGTTCTGGTCCCAGTAGGGAGCTGTCTGGCCTCCCCAGCCCTGGATGTCCCTCACCCAGCCGAGCTGTAGTTACAGCATCTTAGGGAGCTCTGGTTACTTAGAGGCTGAGAGAGGGCCTGCCACCTGCTTCCCCACCTCAGTACCTTTGCACATGCTGTGCCCTCTGCCTGGAATGCCCTTTCCACACATCCCACCAGGTCCAGCCCCTATCTTATGAATGGGCTGCTGAGTGGACTGGGTGAGGGGTCCGCCCATGCACAGGCTACTCACCCCGGCCCCCACAGGTCCCTGCTCAGCAGATGAGGGGTTTGGGGGTTTGTAGGAAGGAGGACATGAAAACAGTACCTGCTCTCTTTTCCTGCACATCCTTTGTGCTGGCAGGGGAGCAAGAGGACTTTGTGGAGGAGGTGACACAAGGCAGCAGGTGCCTTCCCCATGCACACGCCTAGATGCCTGCTCCGGGCCTGGCACCTGCTGGACTGCCTGGTGTGGAGACCCCCATCTGCTAGTCCACGAGGACCTGCCAAGTTCATCCCAGGCCCCTCCCCACCCCGGCACTCAGGATACTCCAGGACTCTGGCAGCAAGTGTTGAACGGAGGAGGGAATGAATGAGGCTGCAGAGATGTGTGTGAGCTCATGTGTGGGAGGCCAGGAGGTCTGGGAGCTGCTGAGCAGACAGGTGGATGCCCCTGGAGGAGTGGGGGGAGCAGGGGGAGGAGGGGGCGGCAGAGGAGAACCTGAGAAGTCCGGAGTTTGAGTCCCTGCCTCGCTTTCTTCAGCCCCCATCAGGCAGAGCAACCCCTTGCCCCCCCAGAAGGGGGCGAGGAGGCTGATGAGAGGAAGTGCAAGGTTCCTCCATGGAGACTTTTATTCCTGCTAACTTGCCATCTTCAAATGCACAGCAAAGGCACCGATGTCATTGTTAGTACATTAATCAGCAATCAGCAGGTCGGGGCTCCCACGGGCAACACAGAGGGGGCACGGGGGGCACAGGAGGAACCGTGGCGATGCAGTACAGAGCCTGCCTGGGAAGAAATGGGCAGGGTGATGATCTACGGCCAGGGCACCCGCTGGCTCAGGCAGGGGTGCCAGAGGCAGGTGGGATTGGCTGGGAGAGCTGGTCCAGGGCCGACCTTGAAGACGGGACCAGCTTCCAGAGTGGAGAAGCAGACTCAGGTGAGACCCACCCCAGTGCCCAGTGGGAGGGGGCAGGGGTACCTGCCAGGGCGGTTCCCTTGGCCCAGGTCCCCTGGCATCTGGACGGCACTGGAGGATGGAGAGCAGCTCTAAGCATCGGCTGGGGTCCCTGCCTTCTCCTGGGCCCCTCTCAGAGGAACAACAGCGCAGTAGCTCCTGTCCTGGGTGCCACCTTTACACCACCCGCCCCCGCCCCCGATATCTGACCCCTCCCACCTGCCAAAGTGTGTTCATACGCCAGCTGCGAAGCCCACGCCTAGATTTTTGTACACTTGGCTTTTACCCAAACCATGGTCTTCGCCTGTTTTCCCCTGTGCCCCAGCACCCCTGGGGGCACCTGCCTGAGGGAGGGGTGTGGCTCTTTGTGGAGCCCTCCCTCCCCGCCCCGCCTCTCTAGGGACCGCTTCAGAGAATCCCCCCCGGGGCCTTACAGAGACATCCACAGCAGCAGGCAGATGGGCTGTCTGCCCCACCCCAGGTCAGGGGGCAGAAAAAGTCCCGCAGCCCCCACCAGGCAGGGTAGTTCTGCGGCTCAGAGGGGTGAGAGCAGAAGCGCTTTGTAAACTCCATAAGCCGCACAGATGTCGGCGGTGTTAGCGCTGAGCCTGCCACGTGAGCGGCTCTCCCTGCCTGACTTAAGGGAGGGGAATGCCTTGTCTTCGCAGGACCCCAGGGAGTGGGGGCTGCTGTGGCCCTGTGGTTCCCACGAATGGCCCCAGCCCTGTCCCCTGCAGCACAGTGAGCACCCTGAACACCCTTGAGCTAGGAGGGGCACCCTGGGCTCCCTCAGAGTGGCAGGCTGGGGACACCTCCCTGGGGGCAGCCTGGGCAGGGCCGAGGAGCAGAGCAGAGCTGAGCGAGTGGACAGGGAGGGGCAGGCTCTGAATGGGCAGCCGCTGTGCGCTGGGCCCACCTCCCAGCCTGGGTGTTGGAGACTCAAGGCAGTGGGCAGGCTCCCCGAGACTCAGCTGGGGTTTGAGGCCCAGGCTCCTAGCGGGTCCTCACTGTCCTGTCTCCTCCTGCGGGCCCGGGGCCCCCTGGCCAGACCTAGGAGAGCAGTGGCGGACTGGAGGTCAGACTCCAAGCGGGGAGCGCTGGCATAGCGACCATCTCCGACTCTTGTTACACAGGGGGAAACTGAGGCTGAGGAGGCCCCCGCCCGGGGCCTGGCCTGCAGACTGTCCGGTGGTTTCAGTGACTGAAGCAGGGCAGGGGCCACACAGAGCGTGGCCCAGCCCAGAAAGGGACCTCGCAGCTGCTCTGTCACCGCCACCACTGCCCAGGTCATAACTGCTCTGGAATCGCAACAAACACAATTATGCAAAAACCGAATCATGTGCGATGATTTTTATGTGTTGGCAACGTTCGGTCAAAGCCGGGTGATTACAGGGGGACGGGAAGCAGCTGTTACTCTCTGGGAGCCCGTAACTCCCAACAGCTGGGAGCTGTCACTTTTTTATGATGCCACTTCTGTGAGGAAAGAGGGAGTGGCGGTCGTGGTGAGGTCCACCTGAGCCCAGGCAGACGGCTGGGGTGGCGGCCGGCCTGAGGCTGGGAGCGGGGCTGGCCCGAGAGTGGCCAGGAGGGCTGGTTCTCTCGTTGAACATGCTCTGGGCACAGCTGGCAGCAGGAAGAATCAGTCGCACTGTCTCAGGCCCTCGGCTCTCCCCAGAGGCCTGGCTGGCCAAGCTAGAAGGGAAGGATCGGGACCCCAACCCGGGCAGAGACGAGATGGCTGCCCGGCCCTGCAGGGTGGGGGTCTACCGGCCTGGAGCCCGTCCCCCCAACACTGGCACACCTGCCAGGCTCCCTGGGGCAGCTGCAACCCTGGAGAAAGGCAGGTAATGATGATCGTGCATAATGAGGCTGCTTCGATAATGAGCACGGGGCTATTATCCAACCACGGGCTGGACACATCGAAAATAAATTATTTTAAGGATCCATTAACAAGTGCCTAATTATTGCGCAATTAGAGGGAAGCTACAGAGGAAATGCTCGGGACAATCGCTAGGCAGGGCCTGACTGGCAGCCACAGCCTGGGATCTCCAGCGAGGCAGGGAGAGGGGAGGGGCTGGAAGGCAGACCCCGGTGGGGGGCAGCCTCATTCTGGCTGCTCCTTGGACCCCAGAACTATCAGCCCTGGTGCCTCCCCCAGTCCATCACACACACATATGTCCTTTGTGAGGGACGACTACTACTATTTAGAAATGAGGAAACTGAGGCACGGGGGTAGTGCCTACATGAGGACATGGAAGGCACTGTAAGTGAGAAATCTTTCAAGATAAACTTCGGTGTCACGCATGCATGCTTCGTTATTGGGAATAATTTAAATAAAAAGACTCTTCAGGAGTCCATACGAGATATTTACTTTGTTAGAACAGGACTTTGCACCACTATCTGTTCAGGCAGATCAAAGCAAGTAAGTGGCAGAGCTTGGACAGGAGCCCGAAGCTAGCTGCTGCGTCCGTGGGTTGTGACCCCAATCCTACCAGGGTTGACAGAGCCTAAGGGGGTGGGGCTCAGAAGCTATGGGCGGGGCTAGGGGTTTGCTGGGTGGGGCTAAGGAAGTATGCCGGGTGCCGTGGGATCAGAGCCTCTACCCCAACCCATCTCATAGCCCAGGCTGGGATAGAACCCCCAGTAGAGGTGGGGCACCAGGCCGTGGGGAGCCATCAAGAGCCAGGACCTCGGGGGGCTATGACTCCAGACCGCTGAGCGCAGCAAAGACGAGGACAGAGCCCCAGCGGCCTAGGAGGGTCATGTGCCCATCGAGCCCGGCGCCCAGAGTGTCTCCCACCTCCCGGGCAGCCCCTGACCTGGCTGTGCTCTCTCTCCCCGCCAGGGTGCTGTGTGGAACTGCTGCTGCTGCTGCTGGCCGGGGAGCTGCCCCTGGGCGGCGGCTGCCCGCGGGACTGCGTGTGCTACCCCGCACCCATGACGGTCAGCTGCCAGGCGCACAACTTCGTCACCATCCCCGAGGGCATCCCGGAGGACAGCGAGCGCGTCTTCCTGCAGAACAACCGCATCAGCCTCCTGCAGCAGGGCCACTTCAGCCCCTCCATGGTCACCCTGTGGATCTACTCCAACAACATCACCTTCATCGACCCCAACACCTTCCAGGGCTTCGTGCACCTGGAGGAGCTGGACCTCGGCGACAACCGGCAGCTGCGGACGCTGGCGCCCGAGACCTTCCAGGGCCTGGTGAAGCTCCATGCCCTCTACCTCTATAAGTGTGGGCTCAGTGCCCTGCCGGCCGGCATCTTCGGCGGCCTGCACAGCCTGCAGTACCTCTACCTGCAGGACAACCACATCGAGTACCTCCAGGACGACATCTTTGTGGACCTGGTCAACCTCAGCCACCTGTTTCTCCACGGCAACAAGCTGTGGAGCCTAGGCCAGGACACCTTCCGGGGCCTGGTGAACCTGGACCGGCTGCTGCTGCACGAGAACCAGCTGCAGTGGGTCCATCACAGGGCTTTCCACGACCTCCGCAGGCTGACCACCCTCTTCCTCTTCAACAACAGTCTCTCCGAGCTGCCGGGCGACTGCCTGGCACCCCTGGGAGCCCTGGAGTTCCTCCGCCTCAACGGCAACGCCTGGGACTGTGGCTGCCGGGCGCGCTCCCTGTGGGAATGGCTGCAAAGGTTCCGTGGCTCCAGCTCCGCTGTCCCTTGCGTGTCCCCTGAGCCTCTGCATGGCCAGGACCTGAAGCTGCTGAGGGCCGAGGACTTCCGGAACTGCACGGGGCCGGCGTCCCCGCACCAGATCAAGTCGCACACGCTCACCACCACCGACAGGGCCACCCGCAAGGAACACCACCCACCCCGTGGCCCCGCCAGGGACAAGGACCACCCGCACGGCCATCTGCCCGGCTCTCGGTCGGGCTACAAGAAGCTGGGCAAGAACTGCACCAGCCACAGGAATCGCAACCAGGTCTCGAAGGCGGGCACCCGGAAGCAGGCCCACGAGCTGCAGGACTATGCCCCTGACTACCAGCACAAGTTCAGCTTTGACATCATGCCCACGGCACGGCCCAAGAGGAAGGGCAAGTGTGCCCGCAGGACCCCCATCCGTGCCCCCAGCGGGGTGCAGCAGGCCTCCTTGGGCAGTTCCCTGAGGGCTTCGCTCCTGGCCTGGGTACTGGGGCTGGTGGTCACTCTTCGCTGAGGACGCAGGGCACCAGCACCCAGCACTGCCACATGTCCACCAAGGAACAGGATTTCTTTTCTTTTTTTACAAGTGGAGGATCTGCTGGGTTTCAGGCAAAGGCTGGTAGAGGCTTCAGCTGCTGTCTGGGCCCTGCCCGGTGGATTATAAACCCAAAGTGTACAGCCCCAAGCGGGAGGGGATTCGTTCATCCCACCCAGCTGTCCCAGCCAGCCCCCGGCCGAGCACCGATGGACAGCATCCACCCAGCAAGGCAGTTAAAGCCGCAGAGCGAATCCTTCATTAGCAACGATGGGACAGTGCCCCACGGGAGCTGGGCTGTGTGGAATCCTGGTCATTTGGAGAGGTCTGAAGGGCTCCCGCCACTTCCGGAGGAAGCAGGACTCAGAGAACAGACAAGGGTCACCAAAGAGGCTGGGTCCGCAGCTGTCTGGGAGCACGTGAGCAGGTGGCACTTTGGCTCTTGCCTGAGGCCACTTAGTCACCCTGCCCTGAATCCAACCATGTGCCACCTTCAGTCCCTCCCTCGGGGGTAACGCCTCTCATTCCTGATGTCTCAGGCAACCCTGGCAGACCCAGGCCCAGCTGCTGGGCTCCAAGAACCAATTACCAAAGGAAAGATCATCAGAGGCTGAAATTTAGAACTTCATTGTGTGCAATGAGGTTCTCACAGGAGGTGCAGTTTTATAACTATGTCCACTTTATATATATATATACACACACACACACACACACACACACACACCCTCTACATATATATATATACAAACAAATGCACAGGCCCTCGCCCTACTCCCTTACCAGACTGTATGTCTTATCATGTTTATAAACTGTACGGAAAACTATATCTGCTGAACTAAGGATTGTATTGGTGATTTCTAGCAAGAAAGGAGTTCTAGGATTTTTGTCTAGAATCCCAACCTGGCAACAGTAGTCCCCATGTAACCTGGGCTTGCCAGGGCCTGGGGCAAAGGGGCAGTGGGTGGGGGGGTGTTGTCAGGGAGAAGGGGAGGCAGCAAGATCACTTCAGGGGACCAATCTTCTTAGATACGTGGAGCATCACCGTGTTTTTATATGCAGCACAAGCCCGTCTGCCACCCCGGAGCACCCAGTCACTCCCAACATAGCAGCTGTTGGCATCAGGGTGAGAAGGCAGAAGCAGCTTGTTGGACACTGGGGGGCTAGGCCCTGGGGATGGGCTGGAAGGAGAAGGGGAAGGAAGGGGCTTTGGGTTTCTGAGGCCGGCGGACGAGGCAGTATCCACAGTGTTAGTCCAACAGGCTGGGCAGTGTCGTCAGCCTAGTGTTTTGCCAGCCACAGTCTGGACGGGCCAGGGATGCTCTGGGCATGAGCCCAGGCCTCCAGCGCGGCTCAGCTGCTGAATTTTTCCTTGAGGCTCTTTGATGGGCATCCCAGCAAGGGTCCTGTGTAGGGCGGCAGGAGGGAAAGCATCAGGTGGCCTTAGCAGAAGGGGAACAAAGAGGGCATTTCAAGAACCATCTCAGGCACTTCTGCATTACGGAGGCCCCGTCCCTCCTGGACCCTCTGAAGTTGCCCCGGGGACGGGCAGAGGTCGGGGGTGGCCAGACTCAGGGGTCAGGAGTGGGGACGTGCAGGGAACGGAGCACGCAAACTCAGACAGGGGAGAGGAGCTCAAGTCAAAGTCAGCCATGCTGCCGGCTGGTGTCCGTGCGGGCACAATCCTTTTTGGCTTTGCACAAACCCAAATTCCCCACCAGAGAGAATGTGTGTCAGGAGTGAGAAACACTGAATCCAATTAAGAGAGAAAAATAATAATAAAAAAAATTCTCTTGGACAAGAACCCTGTTTCTCATTTCCCAACCCCGAATTCCTGAAGGCGTGGCAGATCCTGGGCTTTTATGGGGTGGGCGAGCCTGGCTGGGTGCAGCTCTGAGGACACAAGCACGTTTGTTGGTGGGAGGAGCTGTTTGGAGCAGGGGCGCACTGACTCACTGGGACACGTGTGTGTGCGCGAACACACACACACACACACACACACACACACACACACATTCTCGGTTCCATGGTTCTTCCCTCACCGGCACAGGACATGACTCACTTCCCACATGCTGGCTGCACTGGGTCAGCACCATCTCTGTGGCTGTCTCCGGAGCGGTCTGGCCCTGGATCATTCCCGGCCTGTTCCCAAGAGCGTCACAGCAGCAGCTGAGCTATTGATTCTTAAGGGGGCTTGGGGGCGGCTGGAAGGGACCTGCCGGTTCCTAGGGCCCAGAGGGGATTCCAGGAAGCTGGGGCCCGACCCATGTAGCAGTGGACGTGGATGGGGTCTGGAGGCTGCACCCGCCTCTCTGGCTTTGGAGACAGGAGAGGGTTCCCCAGGTAGAGGAAAGAGGCTGTTTCCAGGCCCGGACAAAGCCTCCTCAGTACAAGGCTGGAAACGTACACTAAAGGGAGTCCGGTGACGGCAGAACAAATTGTCTTTGGCCTGCGTTTGACCCCCGTGGTCTGCCTGCTCTTACCCAGACCGGTGCCGGGGCCTGGCTGTCCCTTTAGAACCCAAGGATGTTGTTATGTTGTTGATTTCATTTCCAACTTTAGGCAGCACAGCCCTCAGCAGGAAAATCAAGGGTCCAAGCACTTTATTAAATTAAAAAAAAAAGACTTAGAAAGTCCTGTAGTATGGAAGTGAGATGTCAGTACAGAAAGGCTAATGTTTGATAAATGATCCGCTTCTGTCAAGCGCAGCACAGTCTCTGGTTGCCGACTGTTATTAGAGGCAAGGCAGCAGGGCCCAGACGCCAGCTGTATTTTAGCAGCGTGCTCCTCTAAGAGGTCGAGGGAATAAAAGCTCTATTGTGGATGACATCACTTGTCACTCAGCAGCTCATATGCTACACAGGCACAATGACAGCGTTGTCTGAGACATCAGAGCAAGTTCACAGGTCGGGAGTTAAGCTAAGGCCTTTCAACTCACCAGACCCATCATCCCTCCTAGGTGGTTCAGGGCAGGGAGGTGTGGTTTCCTGCCTCAGGAGCCCTATCCTCCTCCCAGAGGCTGAGGCCATCCCCCACCCCTCCGTGGTGGGGCCGGCCCCTTTGCCATCTTTGCTCAACACTTCCCCTAGGCCCCGAGAGGCAGCCATCTCCTCATCTTCCTCTCTCACCTCCAGCCACACAGCCCTCCTCTCTGGGGAAGCGGCCTTCAGGAGGGGCTGGGTGACCACCAGTGGTCTCAGCATTTCTCGCCACAAGTTCCTCCCCAGGCCCCAGAGCTCGGCTGGCTCCCTACCCTTCATTCAACAAGCGTTGAACAAGGGTCTACATGTGCGAGCCATCGGCCCAGGCTCTGGGGACCTAAAAGTGAGAAGACGTGGCTCTCCTGAAAGGAGCTCAGAGCCTAGATGTGGAAGCAAGTATGGGATTGGTGAAACCAGGGTGGGACTGGTGTCTCTGTTAGCGCACCCCCCCACTACCATGAGAAACTTGGCCAGGGTGGGGGCAGTCAGGGAGGGCTTCCAGGAGGAGGTGACATGCTGAAGGGTCTCAGAGGATGAGGAGGCAGCCAGAGAAGAGTGTGGGGAGTATTACAGGCAGAGGGCTGGAGGCATGCAATGGCACCACGTTTGGGGTATCTGCAAACAACTGTGAGCTGAGGACTGGGAATGCTGTTTGGGGATGTGTGGGAGGTGAGCCTGGCAAGCGGAAGGCCCAGGAATCCTGCTCGGGGACTTGGATCCTACTCTGAAAGTGGAGGTGTGAGCCCCCCACCTTGGGGCCTCTTCCCTACCCCGAACCCCCAGTCCCTCTCCGAGCACGTGGCCCCCACCCGTGGCATGCTTGCCAACGTTCCCCAACAGTGGATTTCATCATCGAAACTTGCCTCTTCTGCTCAGCCAGATCCTTCCCCCGTGCCAGCACGTTGGAGCGTTCCCTGGAAATCTGCCTGGGCCAGAGTCCCATTCCCAGACACCTGCTGCTTCCAAGCATGGACAGTATCCCACAGCCGTTTTGTCTCCTATGCTCCCTTCTTTCCCATCCATGAAGGGATCAACCCACAACCCTTCTCCTTGCTTCCAAGGGGCTGCCCAGACACCCCCTTGGGCACCTCCACATGTGCCCGCATGGCAGACCATCAGAACTCCCCCAGACTGCATCTCCCTTTTTTCTCTCCTGCCGGGGCTGTTCATCACCAGGGAACCAAGAATCCCATTTACCAACTGCTTACTTGTCACCTAACTAATCACTCAGCGCTCTGCCACCATGGCAAATGGGGGCTCCAGAAGGCCTGTTGGCAAGTTTGTGGGGGCTGGGGGAGCCAGGAAGTCCTCCTGGAGGACAAGCTGCAGGGCAGTGGGTCAGAGAGAACAGATTTGCTGGGAGGGCTCACTGGAGCCAGCTGGGAGCCTCAGGGTCTCGGCAGCTCCCAGCAAATCCTCCCTTGTATTTTCACCACCCAGACTGTCCCCACCAGCCCCTGGCTGGACCCCACCTCTGGGACCCAGCTCCTCAGGGCCCTACTCAACACTGACCTGGAGGATGCCAGCCTTTCTTTGTGTACCTTCTTACATGGATCAGGGGTGAGTGTACCTTTTGATGGGGTCCTGGCCAACATCTACCGTCAGCCTCTTGACCCAACTGTGGTTGCATTCTGACTCACCTCCTCCCAGCCTGGCTCTCTGGCCGAAGTAAGAGTTTAGCCCATCAGCTATTATTCCATCCCATGTCACCAATTCCCCACTCTCAGTTTGTAATGGGCCAATTTTCTTTTACCTTCTGTCTACCTGGAAAATTTCTCAAGAACCTTTGCGCGTTAAAATATCCTTTACAGCTCTCCACTTGATATCTCTTTCTGCTCCTCTAATTGTCCCTTTTAACTCACTGTGCTTTCAGTATAAATCTCCCACTCTCCCCCTTTGCAGGCTGTTAATAAATACAAGCTCTAAAAAATATATACGTAAACATCTATTGTTGGCTAAATAACTCACAGCGCAGCCAAAAAGCCAGGAAGAAAGGGAGGCTCAGAGTGAGACGTGCCCACCTATGCTCGCGCTCAGGCTGTCCTTGCCTGTCTCTTTTAAGAGGACTGCTGGGGGCTTCCCTGGTGGCGCAGTGGTTGAGAATCTGCCTGCTAATGCAGGGGACACGGGTTCGAGCCCCGGTCTGGGAGGATCCCACATGCCACGGAGCAGCTGGGCCTGTGAGCCACAACTACTGAGCCTGCGCTTCGCAACAAGAGAGGCCGCGATAGTAAGAGGCCCACGCACCGCGATGAAGAGTGGCCCCCGTTTGCCACAACTAGAGAAAGCCCTCACACGGAAACGGAGACCCAACACAGTAAAAAAAAAAAAAAAAAAAAAAAAAGAGGACTGCTGGAATCAGGGTGGATTTTGGTCCTAAAAAGTCCACTGGGTGAAGGAACTGAGGATGCCCCAAGGGAGAAAGAGAAGCAGAGAGTAGCCATGAGGCTGTGTTGACAGGCCGTGCTGCTCCAAGAGCAATGCGGGAGGGGTGAGGACAAAAGGGACACGTCCGGGCAGCAGTGGCTAATTTCAGTGGTATTTCAGTGAGCTGACCCACAAGGCCCCTTCCCTCCAAGAGAAGTGGGTCAGCCTCCTCCAAGGTACGCCACCGGCCTGCGCGGATGTGGCCTGCCCTCCATCTCTCTGCCTTCAGCTCTTATGGCTCATTAGAGCGCTTCGTTTCTAAGCACCAGGAGGGTAGGGACGGCTGTGCCTTTCGTGTCACCGATTCCCATGTGGCAGTGTGCACACTAATGGCGTGTCTGAATGGCAGAATTTGACACTGCTGCTGCAGAACGGGCTCGGGTCACGGTGCTTTCCAAACCGGCTGAGGCTCCGCGCCACCTCCACCTCCTTCACCCAGGCATCTCTGGGAGCCCCTGCCAACCACAGCTTCTGCTGCTTCCTCTCAGAAGAGAGAGGAAGTGAGAGATGTATTAAACGCTTCAATCTCTGTAAGTACCATTTCCCAGGAGACAGACTCTAAGGAAGAAGGAAACACAAGTGCTCAGGACCTAAACAGGTGGGAGGCCTCCGAGGCAACCGGCTCCATATCACCCAACCCCCCAGCTTCAGGGACGGTCATGGGCGAGAGAACGATGCCGTCCAAAACCCCCCAGCTTCAGGGACGGTCATGGGCGAGAGAACGATGCCGTCCAAAACCCCCCAGCTTCAGGGACGGTCATGGGCGAGAGAACGATGCCGTCCAAAACCCCCCAGCTTCAGGGACGGTCATGGGCGAGAGAATGATGCCGTCCAAAACCCCCCAGCTTCAGGGACGGTCATGGGCGAGAGAACGATGCCCTCCAAGTGGCAGCTGCTGACCGGAGATTGAGATGTGACAGCATCCAGGTGGCCACGCACTGCTCCAGCCAGAGAGAGGTGCAAGGGACGACCACCATATAAGACATTTTCAGGGACGAGGGCCAGCAGGACAAACCCACAGAGGAACCACGGTGTGGGACGGGGTCAGGTGTGGACCGGTGGAGTCTGAGCAAAGACCCCAGAGGGCGCACACACAGTGTCACTTGCAGAGAGAAAGCACAACCCTACGGGGCAGTCACGCAGCCAAAGAGTCAAGAGACAGGGAAATGTTCAGACAGACAGACAGACAGGAGGGTGCGATCAGGAGAAAACCATTTTGCACTCACACGTCACTCAGGCGCCATGTCCTGTCACTGTCCCTCATGCAACCGAGCGTGGGACATTCATGCTGTCCCCAGATTTGACACCCACCACGTGCATGGCCCTGGACAGGTGACATCCCATCGACGAGGAACTTACCTTCCGGCCAAGAGCAGCCCCCTTTATTTCATTACAAGGGGGGTGGTCAAGAGCTGGGTGGAGGTGTCTGTCATGCAAATGCCTCCCTACCCCCCGGCCAGGGAGAATAGAGGGTGGGGTGAGTCCCCCGCTCTCCGCACGCTGGTGACCACCCTTCAGGGACCAGCAGGCCTGTGATGAGGGGCAGAATCTGGTCTGAGCCCTGGGCAGCGGTGTTTCCCACTGAGCCTTGACCCTGAAGGAGTTTGTCTGCCTACCAGCGCTGTGGAGGCTCCAGGGGCCCCGAGCCCTTAAACCCCTGGACTCTGTGCCCTTGGGCATGTGGCAGGTTCCTCTCCGCATTGGCATTCTCCCCACACGCTCGGGGTCACAGAGGTCTCCAAGGTGTTTTTATTCTTCTTCCCGGCGTCTAAGCCTCAGAGGCCCGAGGTCCCTGACCCCTCATCTCACCTGCCACCCGGAAAGTCTCTCACTGTTTTATCTGTGGCATTTAAAGTGCCACTGAGTGTCTGGCACTTTGCAAGTCTAAGGTACAGGCTCTTCTGAATTTCCACGCCAGCCTCCTTTCCAGACGCTACCCCAGGCTCACCTCCTCACCTGTGTCTCTGCCGGCTGTGACACGTGGTCATCAGGAAGGAGGCTCACGCCACCCTGGGGGGCCCCACTTTGCTCTCAGCTCTGTGCCCACAGAGGCAGGCAAGGCGGAGACTGGGTATTCTGGGTGGAGGTTGCTGTAGGAGCAGCTGCAGTGAACTCCACACCTCCAAGCTGTCCCCTAAGCAGCTGGACCTGTCCTGCAGCGGCCCTTCCCCAACCCCCCTCCACCGTCCCGCAGACCAGACGAACGTCCCTCCCGGCCTCGCAGGTGATGCACGCCAGGGAAGTTCCTGCGATCACTCGTGCTGCCTTACTAGCTCCTCTCTCCTCCCCCAGTGACCGCACACTGGGCCCAGAGCTGGCCTCAGCCTCCCCAGCGGCCCCTGGCCACCGTCAGAAGTGGCCTCCTCTGGCCCTCGCCCCCTTGGGCTTCTCGCTCAGGGAC
The DNA here is from genome assembly GCF_949987515.2 of Delphinus delphis. Taxonomy (NCBI): domain Eukaryota; kingdom Metazoa; phylum Chordata; class Mammalia; order Artiodactyla; family Delphinidae; genus Delphinus; species Delphinus delphis. The sequence goes on along the minus strand of NC_082701.1, from coordinate 46,804,413 downwards.
AGCTTCATCTCTCAGAGCTGCTGACCCACTGCAGCCCCTGAGACCGGCTCCAGCAAGGCCGTAGCCCTGTCTTCTTGGGAATTCCTCCTCATCCATTTTCTCTCCTAAGACCAGGGATGAATGAAAATGAAAAAGCAACTTAAGAACTTCCCTGGTGGTCCAGTTAAGACTGAATTTCCAATACAGGGGGCATAGGTTCAATCCCTGGTTGGAGAACTAAGATCCCACATGCCGTGTGGCCAAAAAATTTTTTAAATAAATTAAAAAAAATAAAGCAACTTAGAACCGGGTGGCATGAGGTTTTTTAAGCCCCCTCATGGACACGACCTCATAGTTAACTGGGAAGTGTCACCTCCAAGATTTGATCACAATCCCCATTTTACAGATGAAAAAAAATGGGCCTCCTGGTAATTCAAACCCATGCTTTTGAGCCCAAGACTGGGGCTCTTCCCCAACACAGCCCTGACCCCCATCTCACATGACCCAAGTCTAAGAGTGGAACCACCCTGGGGGACTCAACTCTTCCCTCCCACCCCCAGGAATTTCATGCTCAGAAGAACTGATTTGCAGAATCAATCAAAAGGCAGAAACTTTTCCTAGAGGTTATCTCTGCATTCCTGACCCCTTGAACTTTCCCAAACTAGGTCACTGGGATGGCCAGTGACTGAAGGAGCCAGCAGACCCCTCCCAAGTACAGGGGTGCAGTAACAGAGAAGGCCCATGCTGGCAGGGGAGTTTCTCCAGTTTCTTGACAGCTGTAGCTGGGTCCCCATTTCTAGAAGGATCCCACATAGTGCAGTAGACTCCAGTAGTAAGGGCAGAGAAAGAACACCCAGCCCCATGGTCCTTTCCCCTGCAGGGCACCTCTCACCTTGTGACAGGAAGACCGTGGGTAAGGGCCACTCAAAGTTGACAATCAGACCTGCAAAAACCACGTGGAGGTCCCTATGTACAAACATAAAACAGGTACCTTCCTAGCTGCCCCCCTCAAGTGGCTGCATTTTTTTATAACTTTTTGAGCTTTCAGCATTTAAAAAAAAATATTTATTTATTTATGTTGGCTGCACCAGGTCTTAGTTGTGGTACGCAAGAGCTTCGTTTCGGCATGAGGGATCTTTTAGTTGCAGCAGGTAGACTCTTAGTTGCGGCATGCAGGATCTAGTTCCCCAACCAGGGATCGAACCCAGGCCCCCTGCTTTTGGGAGCTCGGATTCTTACCCACTGGACCACCAGGGAAGTCCCTCAACATTTCTGATAATTGATTTTTGGTCTCACCTCAGAGCTTTTCGTGGACTTTGGGACTGTTCTGGAAATTTGTATTTTCTTTTCATTGTCTTTTGTTCATTTGGGAAATTAACTTAAAATCATCATCATCATTTTCGATCAAATATGCCTGCTTTGCTTGTTTGGAATATTTTCATGAATTTTTAAATTTTGGTTCCAATTTTAAATGGCCTAATAGCAAATTGGCTAAAACGTGAACAGGCAGTCACTAGCTCATGTATTAATTTATCCTAGGTGATATTATAACTTTTTATCTTAGTGAAAAATTTTTCCCTTTTTAGAAAACTTTTTATTTGGAAATAATATAGATTCACAGGAAGTTTCCCACTCCCCACCCCTCCAAAAAAGGGTACAGGGACGTCTCGTATGGACTTCATTCAGTGTTCCCCAGTGGTAACATCTTGCATAACTTTAGGTTATTTTTCCTTTTCAATTCTAAATTTATTTTTAGTTCATGCTACTTACTTTAACTATTTAGGTAGAGTTTTCTTATATTTAAACAACTTTGATAAGGAAAAAATAAAGTTTCCAACAGGGACAATGATATAAATGGTCACGCTTTTGCTCGGATGTTTCTGAATGAAACATTAGGATTTTAAGTATAAATTTATCATTGAACTGAGAAAGATGAGAAACGTTTGTCGAGATTCAGGGTTCTGAAGCAGGGTTGGGGGATGAAGGAGTGTGTCCATAAACTGTGCAGAATTCGATGCAAGGCCTTCTGGGAATGTGCAGGTTTCCACAGAGAGGTTTTCATTAGATCCTCAAAAATGTTTAGAACTGCGGGTCTAGACTGGCTAATTAAACTTCAGGTGATCCTTGCTGCACTCCCCACCCTGGCCCAAAGGTGGCGCTCTGCCTTCGAGATGACCATCCTGGCTGTCAGGGCAGCAGGGGCAGAAGATGCGGCCAACGCGGTGGTGGAAATAGTCATTTTGACCAAATTGGCTTTAACTAAATCGTCTGCTTCACACAAGGGAAATGGGGTGGGGTGGGGGAGGATTGAGAGACTACCGGAAGAAGACGACAACAGCCTTTCAAGCCCAGGTTCTCTGTCTGCTGCTTCTTCGTTCCAAGAGCTGCGGCAACTGATCCCAGGAAAGAGCGGGCTGAAGACAAAGGAAGCCTGTGATTGTGATTTTACTGATTTGCGATGAAACATTAATGTAGTGAGATTTTCATTAAGCCAAATTTATTCAGTCTAAAGATAATCCTTTCTTCTGAAATCGAGTCCCTGGTTCTGGTTGAGAGATGGTGAGGGGTGTCCTAAGAAGACCCTCCTTTTATGAACTGATGGTATTAGTGCATGGTAGCTGTTGTTTCTCAGTGTCTCTAGTCGGCTACCCCAGGGAGGCCCTCCAAATTCCTTCTGGAATTTTCCTGCTCTGGGGAATGGCAAGACTCCGGGAATGGCGGTTGTGAAGGGGTCAGACAGTGAAGTCCTGGCCTCCCACTCTCCTGGCCTCAACCCCATCCCATTCACGCCAAGAGGTCTGCTTACCTGCTAACCTGCAGCAGCCCCTCCATGCAGACTTCTTCCTCTTTACTACTTGCCTCTCCGTTATTTGCAGACAATTATCTGCAATAATTAGTCAATTACCCCTAAAGACAATTACACTCTTCCATCAGCAAACATTGATGTTCTTTTCTTGGGTCTTTTAATGAAGCTGATATTAAGGAGGTACCTTATTTACATAGAGTCAAATGGTTCCCTTTGAGGGGGGTTTGGGTTCAACATTAAAATTGTAACTGGGGGCTGGGGACTTGGGGCTGACGGTGGGGTAGAAAGGAGTGGGGAGGACTTTTTCTCTTGAAACTAGAAGAGCTGCTTGAAAAGGTAAAGAGCCCAGGGGACCTGGTACAGTGTGCTTCTGCTCTCCCCAAGCTAATGAGATCTAAATGTATCAATGTGATGAGCTCAGCCCTGCAAGTAAAATCATTCAGAAGCACTGCCCTCATGGCTGTGCCTGCCGGGGACTGACCGCAGCTTAAATCTCCGCCCACCCCCCCCACCCCGCCACCCCTGGGGACCTACAGAGCTAATCGCTTCAGGCAGCTTGATTGAAATGTGCTCTTCCTCACCATCAGCTGCTCATAAAAGCTTTATCCTGGGCAAAGGCTGACCCACAATGGATGCGGGCATCTCCCCAGTCAGGACGCCCGAGGTGCCGGCGGAGGAAGGATCTGGGCTCACAGAGACAACTCCATTACGGCTATTGTATTAAAAGGGGGACGGGGTTGGGGGGAAACTGCAACTTTATCTCCTTGTAAGTGACCCCCTCTTTATGATTTGGGCCCTACCGGGTGGCTTTTTGTACTTGACTCATCGTGGGCAAAACACCAGCAAGATGCAATTGTTTTCAAAGTTAGAAGAAAAAAACCAAACGAACCCTAAAGTCTGCTCCAGCTGCATTGATAAAGAGCTGTTTTCTTCCCGAGCTCTATGGCCTGGTGGCTCTCATCTGAAATTTCTTTTTAATCATAGCAGGAGTCCCAATTATCATGTTGGGTAATCTTTCAAGTAGAACTGGGAGTTCCATGACCACAGAGAGCAGAGGAAATATTACGTGTGAAGCCCCTGAGGAACAGGGAAGAGGAGGTAGGCCTGTGTACACATGTGTGTGAATAGGTATGTGTGTGCACCCCGGGTCCCTGAACCCCAGCACTGTAACAGGACCAGAGCAAGTGTATGGAGCATGGCTCTCGGTGCAGGAACCCCACCTTTGCCGTGTGCAAAGCCAGCGTGCAAACACACGGGGTACGTGCCTATACCTACTCTTTCCCCTAAGCATATGGAGCGGGGGTGGGAACGAAGCTCCGTTTACAAGGCAGTGGGCACAGAGTGTGGGGCATCCCTCCGCTCTCCGTGAGAGGGGCCGCAGCCCCTGACTCAGCGGGCACCAGGGCCCAGCTCAGACCTGGAACTGCCAGTGACCTACTTTCCTTTGTTGTTGTTTTTGGAAGTGCTGATGTCAATGCAGAATTCGGCAGAGGCTGAGTGAGAAAAAAAGAGACAGAGAAGGGGGGTGGGGAGGAGAAGAAGGGAGAGAATGAAGGGGAGGGATGGAAGAGAAGGGGGAGCGAGACTGCGTCAGACGGCTATAATGGTGGCAGGTCCCTGCAGCAGTGTTAAACACATATTATTACGTCCCCGCAGGGCCTGCCCGATATAGCTGGGATCAGTCTGGGCCCTGCAGTTTCAGGATACGTGAACAGGGCCTAGGATTCCTACTGCTTCCTCTCCCCATTGTGGACATGCAAGGGGCGGAGGAGATGCCTGGGCAGGCATGCCCAGATGTGCTTTCCCTCGGAGAAGGAGCCACATGCTCTCCCCAGGTGCCTGGGTTTGCATCCATCTGCTGAGCCATCGGTGAGACGCCGAGCCACGGCCACCCTGACGTGTGGGACTCGGGGGAGGCTCTGCACACTGGCCTTTGGGGACCCGCTCCTTGGAAACACGCACGGGAGAGCTCCGCCGGCAGCTCGCCTCCTCTCCCTCCCATTCTCAGGAAGCCCAGGAGAGCTGCAGGGCTTGGGGTGAGGAGAGCTCCGGATGGTCCAGTGTGTGGCGGCAGAACTGCGGGAGAATTATTCCAACGAACTCCCCCCTCCGACCTCTGAATCTCATCCCTTCCTCACTGCCTGGCTTTGCCATCCTACAGCCAGGGTTGAACTCCAGGCCGGGATGACAAAGGCGTATGCGCTACCCACCCATCTGCAAACCCCAGCTGCCATCCCACGGCCTCTGCACCGCTGCTGAGCATCTGACCACCTCTCCCAGGCTAAGCCCTCCCTCGTGGCACCTGGTCAACAGATTCCTAATGAGAAAGCCATTTCAGATCCATATTTTCAGGAAACCCAAGGCCACAAGCCTCGTGATTCCACCTATATACGCATGTTCCCTTCCACGTTTCATCTGTGTGCTAAAGGGACTCCATTCAGGTGGGGCCCGGCGGCTGGGGGGAGGGTCCCCAACCCTCTGCTCTCTCTCGCTTGGACCTTTGGTCCCCAGATGAGCTTGGGCACATGATTAAAATCCTTCTTTCCTGCTCCATAAGCGAATGCATTTTTCAGGTAAAGAAATATACAGAGGAGACAAAGCCCTCACATGCTGAAATTAGCCCCCGAAAAATAGGTTACCTGACAGTTACTTGCTTCTAAGTGGAGCACGATCTAGTGGAGGAAGCGCTGGACGGGCTGCTGGGACGGCCGCCTTTGACTCCCAACTTACTGCCTCTTAACCTCTCTCAGTCTCTTGGTTTAGCGGAGGGATAATAATTCTCTCCACCTCCCGCCCTTGGTGGGCTGGTGAAGGCGTAATGAATCAACACCAGGATGACTCTGAAGAGGCCAGGTTCAGGTGTAAGTACACAGCATCACCAGCCGCCTCTCGAATATACACCAAGCTGATGTATTTACTTCCCGTGAAAGAGACAACAATCATCATATTTACACTTCGTGCTGCAGCTTCCTGCATTTCCCTCCAGCACCCCTCCCTCTGCTCCCGCTAAGGACTCCGTTAAAGACAAGCTGCCTTTCTGCAGAAGACATCTCCTCTCTCCCAGCCTCTCTCTCTCTGGCGTCACGGATCACAACCTTCTCCCCTAAATCACAACCCGTGGCCACAAAACGTATCACCCCACCGTATAAGTGAGGCCACCGCGTGTCCACACGAGGATGAGGAAATGGATTCCGTGGGCACAAGAGGATTCCTCGGAAGTCAGGTGCTGCCGATAATTAAGAAGCCAAGCAGAGGGCTTCCCTGGTGGCGCAGTGGTTGAGAGTCCGCCTGCCGATGCAGGGGACACGCGTTCGTGTCCCGGTCTGGGAAGATCCCACATGCCGCGGAGCGGCTGGGCCCGTGAGCCATGGCCGCTGAGCCTGCGCATCCGGAGCCTGTGCTCTGCAACGGGAGAGGCCACAGCAGTGAGAGGCCCGCGTATCGCAAAAAAAAAAAAAAAAAAAAAAACGCCAAGCAGAGGTGCGTGGACAGTAGACAGACGTGGTTTAAACATTACGTCATTTCAAGTATACCCTGGTGCTTGAGTTCCTCGTTACCACCCAGGGCTGCAGACGGGTGGCCATCTGGCTGTCATGGGCCCACCGTGGGAGACAGTCATCGTGCACCTTCAGCTGTGGCTGTTGCTGGTCGCTGCCAGCAATCCTTTCCTCTTTCACTTTTTTTTGGGGGGTGGGGGGTACGGGCCTCTCACCGCTGTGGCCTCTCCCGTTGCGGAGCACAGGCTCCGGACGCGCAGGCTCAGCGGCCATGGCTCACGGCCCAGCCGCTCCGCAGCATGAGGGCTCTTCCCGGACCGGGGCACGAGCCCGTGTCCCCTGCATCGGCAGGCGGACTCTCAACCACTGCGCCGCCAGGGAAGCCCCTCTTTCACTTTTGACAACTCCTGTCATTCTCAGCAGCACTCAGCACTTGCTGCTTTCACATAGACGGAAAAGAATGTTAAAAGAAAAAAAAAAGGAAGAAGAAAGAAAGAGAAAAAAACAAGTTTGAAAGGTTCTTATTAGCCCCAGGAATGAAAAAGTCCGCTTGCTCCCGAGACATCCAAGCCAGGCCAGGAGAATTCAAGATGGCAGGAAGTTTGACATTCTGTGACCACAGGGTCCAATGCAAGGGCTTCTTGGGTACCACCTGCTGGGAGACAGGATAAATGTATCCTCTCTGCTCAGAGCACAGCCCAGGGACTGATTCCCCAGCTCTGATGTCTGAGGAAGATGTCAACAGAGGTCCCCTCAAGAATGATGTCTCTACTTCCATGCTAATGCTGGGCTGCACTGGGAAGAAACGCATCTTTCTGAAAAGCAGGACGGGCCACCATAGCTCAAGGAAGTGTACCCAGGGGCTCTTGTGTTCTCCCAGGAGAAAGCAGGGGACTCGGGTGGGTGCACTGGTGAGTGGGATGAAATAACCCAGTATCCCCACCCCTCCTGTGTGGTCCGCCTCCAGACCCCTTACAGGCTGATCTGCAGCTCCTGGAAAAGACCGCTGGCTCATGCCTGTCTCCAAAGGAATGTCACTGCCAGGCCTCCTAGCTTGTCTCCCTAGTGCTTTCGAGATCAAAACCCCAAACTCGTTAACGACAAACTTTGCTGAGGGGACAGTACCCACCGAGGTGCAGAATGTGGTGCAACTGTCTCATTAAAGTGTCTTTCAACTTGAAAACTCACTGCCAATGACAATGGGCACTTGGCCACTGCCAGTTCAGCATAAGATACTGAAGAAAGGAGAGGAAAACAGCTGTGGCCAGGTCAGAACAGATTAAATTTATGGCTGGCAGACTGTGGTTGAACGCTGTTTATTGCATGCTTGGTGCTATCTTTTTTTTTTTTTTAAGGTGATTTTCAAAAATGTTATTCCTGTTGGTGATGTGCCTTTCTTTTCGCACGGGACATGGGCCTCGTGCCGATGGCCCCGTGTTCCTTCATGCTGTGGCTCAGACATCATTAAGCAATAAAACCCCAGCCACTAAGAATACAACACCGTTGTACCTGGTGCAGAAGGAAGCAGACGCCAGGGAGCATTTGGGAACAGAGAAGGGAGAGTCCTGAGGTGAGGAACCTAACAGAACAGTCCCAGCATCAAGGGAGACAGTTGTTCACGGAATATCATGGCCACTTGAGTAAGCCCATGGCTTCCCTCACTGCCCCAGTGTGAAGAGCATGAGAGAATTCAAGACGGCAGAACAAGAGCTATATAGTTTCCTAGGGCTGCCAAAACAAAGGACCACAAGTTGGATGGCTCAAAACCACACACACTTCTTCTCTCCAGTTCTGGAGGCCAGACGTCTGAAATCAAGGGGTCGATAGGGTTGTTTCCTCCTGATGGCTCTGAGGGACAAGCTGCTCCACGTCTCTCTCTTAGTTTCTGGTAGCTGCCAGCAATCGTTGATGTCCTTGGCTCAAAGAAGCATTACTCCAATCTCTGCTTCTGTCCTCACATCACCTCCTCTGTGTGTCCTCAATCCTTTTCTTCTAAGGACACCCGTCATTGGATTTAGGGTCCGCCCTAATTTAGGATGATCTCATCTCGGGATCCTTAACATAATTACATCTGCAAAGACCTTCTTTCCAAATAAGGTCACACTCACGGGATCCATTAGACATAGCTTTTGGGGAAACACCATTCAACCCACAGTGACAGCCAAAGCCATCTGGGGAACTGCTCTCAGGCAAAGCCTTCATTCTAGTCCACCACCCAATGGACTCTCTGCAGGCCCTTGAGGCACCTGTGACTTTGGCTCTGTAACAAAGCCACAGGGACACCGAGCCTTTCCTCAAACCCAGGCAACACTTTTCAAAGCCATGTTCCCGTCTCAGAGTGTCACTCAGCCCTGAGAACCTTAGAAACCTTGGAGGCGGTTTCTAAGATAGCAGGCCACGACAGAGCATCTCCCCGCAGGAATCCCCGGAGAGGAAGGGAATCAGAGGGAGGTGTTAAGCCAAGCCCTGCAGCCAGGATGTTCCTCCTCACGGTGTGTCCTCTGAGCTTCAAGGACCAAGCACAGGGCTTTTCTCCTGCAGGGGCTTTGCAAATGTTTACCAGCCTTTTCTTTCTTCCTTTCTTCCTTTCTTCCTTTCTTCCTTCCTTCCTTCCTTTCTTTCTTTTTTCTTTCTTTCTTTCTTCCTTCCTTCCTTCCTTCCTTTCTTTCTAATTAAATTTTATTGGAGTATGGTTGCTTTACAATGTTGTGTTACACTAGCCTTTTCGTTTTTTTAATTAATTAATTTATTTATTTTTGGCTGCGTTGGGTCTTCGTTGCTGCACGTGGGCTTTCTCTAGTTGCGGCACGTGGGCTTTCTCTAGTTGCGGCAAGCGGGGGCTACTCTTCGTTGCGGTGCGCGGGCTTCTCACTGTGATGGCTTCTCTTGTTGCAGAGCACGGGCTCTAGGCGCGTGGGCTTCAGTAGTTGTGGCACGCGGGCTCAGTAGTTGTGGCACACGGTCTTAGTTGCTCCACGGCATGCGGGATCTTCCCGGACCAGGGCTCGAACCCATGTCCCCTGCACTGGCAGGCGGATTCTTAACCACTGCACCACCAGGGAAGCCCCACCAGCCTTTTCTTAATGGAAAACATATGGAAGCTCATTATATTCTGAAGTGACCTCATGTCATTGGTCGGTTCTGATCATTATAAAATCATTCTTCAGCTGAGTCAAAACCACTTACCTGGAATGCTGTCCACACACTGTCCCAGATTTGCCTTCAGGAACTCTGAAAATGAAGGTCACCCCCGGGCTCAGAAGCTGTCTCATTCTAATCAGTTGAGGGAATGAAAATATCGCCCCCTCCCCGAGGTCACAGGGCACTGGCAGTGGGGCCAGACTGACCAAAGGAATTTCGGCCCTTCCACGAGCACGGACAGCAATCATCACTGCAGGTTTTGAATTTAGCCCATTATATGCTAGATGCTTTACAAGTAGTATTTCTAATCTTCACAACAGCCTGAAAGGCATGGGTTTTTATCAACCGTGCTTTTTACGTGAGGGAATGAATTCTGAGGTCAGATAAGTGAAGGGTATGGGATTTGAACCCAGATCTGTCGGACTGCAGAGCCCTCATTTTGTGCCCCCATCCCCACCCCATGCTGGCTCCCTCCTGTGTGAAGGGACAGTCTGCTTCCAATGCCGGGGGCCCAGAATGTGGGGAAAGGATGAAAGTCCTCAAAGGAGGATGAGGATGAAGCAGAAACTCCAGCTTCGTATCGAAACCGAGCAATCATGTTTTATTTCCATTTCCCTGAACATATAGTTCAGTTACATTCGGTATGAGGAAAACAAAAAAAGCACAACCGGTGGTTGAGAAATGTCAAGCATTACATTTCTGCGGACGTGTACGGAACAGTCAAAAGGTTGAGCATCCCCAGACAGACGCAAACCTTCACCAAAATCCCCTTCAGAGACACACTGCCGAGCTCTGGAAAGAGCAGCTCCTGTTTCCGGCCCAGCTGATTTTTCTAGAGTGTAAGCTCCATACTTCCCAAGCCTGCTTCACCCAGAGGAGAAAATATAACACTTATTATCCCTGGCACATTTATAGAGGGGCTTATGCTTTCTCTTTGTCACAAATCATTGCAGTTGATCCTCGCTTCCGCCCTATAAAGCAGGGGTGGTGGAAAGCGTTACCCTCACTGCAGAGGTGAGGACATCAGGAGGCGAAGTGGGCTGCCCACTACAGAGACCCCCGGGGGAAGGAAGGAGAGCCATCAGGTCCCCTCTTGTCTTCACTAGCCTCCTTTGCAAGGCTCAGAGTCCCAGGAAAGATGTGACAATTCGAGATCCCACCAAAGAGCTGGGGTGGGAGGAGGAAAGATGGGGGAGGGGGAGGAAGGACCAAGGAAAGACCCAGGAAGAGGAGCTGTGGTCACGAAAGCCACAGTGGGGTCAATTCAAAGACTTGATCGCAGCTTCCCCCCGGGAAGGGACACAGGAAGTGGGCAGGAACAGCTGAGTTCCTTCAAGGAGATGGGACCATAAATCTTTTGAAATTCCATATTCTTCCCACTTGCAAAACCTTTTCTTTGGAACCCCGAGCTTGCCCTTCGCGATGACAGTGTCAGCCCCGGAGAGAGCTGGAAGGCTGGCAGCAACTAGACCCCTCTGGTGTACCTGTGGCCGGAAGATCTTGGATACAAGTGCTTCTCTGAGGTCATATCGTCTAATGAATGAAGGTTAACAGCTAAACAGCGCAAGAAAGGGCACTGAACTTTACTCTGCTACGACTCTGTTTCTAAGTAAATACTTTGGGGATTGCCTCACTTGGTCATCAAATGCCAGTAGGTCCTCTTAACGACAAGTTGACGGCAGCAGATAGGCCTCCAGAATACAGACTGGCCTTTGCCTTATGCAAAACCCCCAGGACACAGAAAAGGTGAACAGTCACACTTCAGAAAATTCTGTTGGCTTAATGATTCCCACCCACAAGGACACTGGCTCCTGCAGCAATGGACCCCTAGAACGTGGCCCTCTTCCCCCGTGGTCTGGGAGAACCCTCTCTGCAGAAGAATTCCCTGTAGCCCACACTTCCATTCTGGGGGGCTACTCTGCTTCTGTGGAAGAAGGAAGAGTTGAGCTATTTACACGGTCATTTTTGTTACAGTATTGAAAGCCTTGAAATGATCACAAAAGGAAAAATAGGAAAATATGCCTCCTAAAAAGAGCTGAGGCATATTATTATAGCAACCGAATCCTAAAAGGAATTTTCAAGTAAAAATATGGCTCACGTGAAGTTGTTATGGCAACTGACTTTAAAAGTAACCGGATTTGGGCGAGTTGCTTCCTCCACCCTCTCTGCAAAGTCTTGCAGGAACTTCATGCTAAAATTATGCTTTAATTTTAATTAGCCAAATAGGTCATAAATATAGCTTATTCCCAAATCCTTGCAACGCCTACCCTGCAAGCCACTGATCTACTAATGAGAAAATATTTCAACAAAACACACTTACCATTAAAAATATCTGATCCAATATTTTCTAATATAATTTATCAATTTAAACACATTGCATAATGGGATATTCTGTAGCATTCCATTAAGATGATAAATAGCGGGGAGGGGGGAAACCAAGAGATTAAACATATTGCAAGCAGTGTACGTGTATTTAAATAACCTGGGCTATTGCCAAGGAAGGCACACTGTTCCCATCCTCAAATACAGTCCAAACTCTGCTGCATATGTCCCTGACTGTAAGGGTATTAATAGGACAGAAGAAGGGGGGCAATAAGAAATGACAGGCAACTTCAGAAGAAATAAAATTTCTATTAGGATTTGTTCTAAGATTACATCAAAGCAATTCATATGTTTTAATCTGCAGAGAGAAAAAGCAACTACTTGGGGTTTGTGCCTGGGGGCTGCCTCTGTGTATCGAGCCACACAGTTTGCATAATGAACAATTTTCATTCAATCAGGATCTCAGCACCGATAGCTCCCACTCAAAAGGTCCTAGACAAGGGCTCATAGTTTTCAATTCTCCCAGCTCCCCCTGCTGGAGGAACATCATTTAACAGGAGAAAATGATGCCGGGCGGCTCTCTAAGCCTCTGCTCTAAATTCAGGTCCTTTATTAAGTTAGAGACCTGACTTTATAAACACCCCCCTTTCTAGGTCCTTCTCCAAACAGGAAGGACCTAGAAAGGTCCTCTGTAAGATATCAGCGTGCACCTCCTTTAGTAATTCCTGTAAGAGGAGAGAGGCCGCAGGGTTGTGGCGTGAAAGCCCTTGCCCTCTCTGCTGTTTACTGAGTTAGGAATTCTAGAAACATCTATTTGCATTCTGGCCTAAACATGGAGGGACTGAAGTTGCTGGAAGTTGACTGGTGGACATGGTCGCCGGTGTAAAACTCCACGTGTCATTCCTACCTGGCTAATCATCTTTCAAGTTTCCCATCTGTCCAAGGTCTTCAAAAAATAAAATGGAAAAAAAAAAAAAAGAAAGCTACCCAAAGGGAATTGCATTTTCATGCACAATGGAAAACGTACAAGCTGAACAAATCGTTTTGAAAAACTGGCATAGACGACACTGGATTGGAGGAAGGAAAGTCCTGGGAGAGCAGGCTGCGCCAGGACCGGGGCTGCGGCCTAATCCCTCTTGATCCGAGGGCTTAGCGTGGCTCCAGCTCTCCTCTCTCTCCGTGGAAGCCGCAGAACCGCTCTGCTCCATCCACCTGGCTCCATCCCGAGCCCAGCGCCCGCTGCTTTCCCGCGGGGAGGCTGCACCGGGAGGGTGAGCGACACGAAGCTGTGTGACCTGTTTTTGAAAACCTGGGATGATCATTTAAATGTTTAAAATATGCACATGGTAATTCAAAACTAATTACCCTGAGCACATTTGAAACGTTTATGCCATCATCTCTGGATCCTGCCTACTGATTGTGGGCCACAGCTCACTCTGGTGTTTCTGTAAACTGCTCCAGCGATTTTAACTTCCAGGCTAAATCAGGCAGCGAAGGCCCTGCCTCAGCCCTGGTTGGTGGAGGGACCCCTTCCCCCCACGTCCAGGAGAGGAGGCTGTTCCCCAGGAGAGCCATTTGTCCTGGTCAGGGAGCTCTGGCTGCCTCGCTCTCAGTGCTGTTCATAAGTGTCATTTCCTTTATTTAATTTAGGTTAAAGTGACCTCTGTCCTCGCCTATACCTTTTCTCCTGCCCCCTTGCCATCCCCCTCCTCTACCCCGGTGGTGGGGTGGGGGGGGCGGATATCCTAGTTCACTCAAGTGCATCTGAAAGTTGCCTTGACTGTTCATATCCACTTGGCCACTTTTCCATTTGGGGGTGAATATGGGAAATTCTGGAAGGCCAAGGGGTTGGAAGGTGGCCTTACGCACCAGAGCTGCCTGGAGAACAGGACTGAGGCGGGCCCAGCTGAGGGAGCGGCGGCCATCGCCGAGCACGGGTTACTGTAGCCGAGGGCACACACGTGCGCATGCCATCTGCGTGCACACACACCTCACACAGGGGGCAAACCCTGCTTACAGACTGGACTAATTAGACCTGGGCGGGTCCTGAAGCAAATTCAGTTCGCCCTTTTCCTGAACAAGATGAGTTCTCTTCCTTTGGGGGCACTAAACCAGCAGGCCAGTAGCTAAGAGACCGAGAAGGGTGATGCTGTGGCCGAAGTAACTTGGACTTGCCCAGCGTTTTCAAGGAGACTGACCTCGGCCGACGAGCTGGAGCCGGAGGAGGCACAACCCTAGAGTCAAGGGACGAGCGCCGGTCTGTAAATATGCTCCGGGAGGCAGGGGAGTGACGGCCAGTGTCGTCTTAGAGCTCTGAAGATGCCAGCGGTGGGTACTAGACGTTGAGGAATACAGATGTGGGTTACAGTCCCGCAGCCGGCTGAAGGTTGATAGAGGGATATTACTGGGTTTAACTAGAGCCATTAAGAGACTCTTCATTATCCCCACAGCACTGCCTCCAAAGCTATCACATGAGCCATAATGCAAGGGAGAATTTTCATTCCATCAACAAGAGAGGGAGCCAGTCTATCTTTGTCCAAAGAAAATGAGCTGCCCAGCACGAAGCTTGTGAGGAATGGAGTGTACAATACTCCAATAACATCCCCTGCAGGATTTCCTCGGCTCTTTAGTTGGCGAAGCAGAGAGGCTGCACTGGAGCAATCCTCCCGGGCACCTGGCTGGCCAGGACACCAGCTCTAGCAGCAGCCGACAATTGGTCAATTAAAGACAAAGGATGCTCGCTGGGACCTGCGTTCCAAAGGGCTTAAGTACTAAGCTCCAAGCCGCTCTCCTGATGTTCAGCAATCTCGCTTACTATTTCTCTACAAAGATCCGTCACTTGAGCCACGCTGATTTACTTGGTCTCACCCACACCCGCTTTCCTTTGTCCTGCTCCCGAGACTACGCGTGTGCCGCTCCTTCAGCTGGAAATGGACCTCTCTTTTCTCCCTGCCACTCCATTTTCTCGCCCTTATGAGGACAACGCACACGTGTTGGGACTGCCTCCACCAGAGTCTTTTCTCTCCTCTCCACCCGCTCCTTTCCCACACCGCACACTCAATCTGCTATTTCTTTGCTTGTTTATAAGAAGTGTTCTTCCATGCTGTGGGTCTTCCCCCAGAGGGATTAAAATTTGGAGACAAGGGACCGAGTCCTATTTATTTCCTTTGCATTTCTTGTGGCATCTCAAATGGGGTTTTCACATCAGGAAACAGCCTCGCGAGATATACCGACTGACCCAGCAGTTTTATAGCTGGAGTTAGAAGTCGGAAAAGATGACCCAGCTTACGCCCCCTCCCACGCCGAGCAAAAATTGTACCCCTCATTCAGATGATCCTGGAGTGCTATAATTTGCCCCAAGCCGGATTTATTGCTCCCGTTGTAAAGTGTATCTTCTCTAAGCCTCACTTAAAAGCTACCACTTGGCAGAAGATCAAGTTAGAAGTGCAGGATAGCAGGTGATGGCAAGGGTAGGGGCGGGTGGGGAGGGTGGGGTGGAGCAAATAATTGAAGCTCCGAGAACTACCAGCTCAATATTTAACCTAACTGGTAATTTGCTGTGACAATTATGTCACGAACGGAACACCACTACGATGCAAGGATGTCACTGTCTATTTAAGAGGGCTCTGCTTTTCTAGCCTCCCTCACTTGAATAACACACACGAAATGAGACTCGTTTCCAGGAGCTAAAGGTTCTATTAGGAGTCATGTGCAGCCTGGCTGGGGTGTGCACATCCACCGGGGCGGGAGTGATGCTGCCCGGGGAAGCCTGCTAACACCTCCAATTCTCCCTCGGAGGGAGGAGGCCAGAGAGCCGTGTGGGCCTCTCACAACACGAGAGCCCTTTGACTGACAGGCATCTTCCCTGAAAGCTCTGTGCGTGCCTCCACTGCAAATGGAAACGCTTTCCCACAGCCCCGCTCTCCAACCAGGAAGGCTCTGCGTGGGTTTGATCCTTCAAGAGTAACTTTAATAAGGATATTCATAAAAAGTCCATGGCAACGAATCTTCCTCTTCAAGATGGAGAGGAAGACAGAAACAGGACACACACGCGCACACATGCGCGTGCGCACACACACACACACGCAAACACCCTAACCGCTGGCGGGAAGACAAAAGAATATTATTAGGGGCTTCCCTGGTGACGCGGTGGTTAAGAATCCACCTGCCAATGCAGGGGACACGGGTTCGAGCCCTGGTCTGGGAGTATCCCACATGCCGCGGAGCAACTAAGCCCACGCGCCACAACTTCTGAGCCTGTGCTCTAGAGCTCGTGCTCCACAAGAGAAGCCATTGCAACGAGAGAAGCCTGCGCACCACAGCAAAGAGAAGCCCCCGTTCGCCACAACTAGAGAAAGCCAGCGCACAGCAACTTAGACCCAACATAGCCAAAAATAGATAGATAAATAAAATCTATAAAAAAGGAATATTATTAAAGTCATAGCCATAAAGAAGGATGTTGCCATCTTCTAAATTGACTGCTAGATTCATGGAACGTGGCTAAGCAAGACAAACCATTTTCTGTTTAATTAGTGGCTCCTTCGTGGAAGGTTTGCTGCCTGGAGAGAGCCCATTAGGGGAGGAGAGCTCGTCTACAGGGATGCACCTTCGAAAGCCGTTCAAATTTTAAATAAATGGCGGAGAAAGAAATTGGTGGTGGTGGTGGTGGTAGTGGTAGGGGGTGGTTTGCTATGGAGGCAGAAGAGCTTCTACGAAGACCAGCTTGGCATTCCAAGCCTACGTGCTGGGGAGATCAGCTTTCCGAAGCAAACATAAGCCTCTAAAATTTTAGGCCAATAGAAATGACCTCTGTACCATGGCTGACTGAAGATATAAATAAACTTCAACATGAACAGCAGTGTCCACCGTGAGAGGAGAGATGAGAGTCCAATCAGAGCTTATTTTTAAAAGGTCCTGGTTGTTCTGACTCCGTTTCGGGGTAGGGCATTCATGGGCACAAAGCTGCCGTTCCCTGCAGCGAGCTCCCCTGCTTTCCCGGGCACCAGCGCCTGGTTACCTAACCACGGAAAGGAAGCTGCACCACACAAGTTAAATATAGGCTGAGTTATCTGCATTTTACAAGCACAAGAATGTTAACTGAGGAAGCTGTCATTTTTAATGAAAGCACCAACTTCCAATTACCAACTGGGTAATACCCCAGGGAGCACATACGAGTTTGTAAGATTGGCTCACAATTATCAAAAGTTTACACGCTTATTTATTTTTTAAAGATGTTGGGGGTAGGAGTTTTATTAATTAATTAATTAATTTTGCTGTGTTGGGTCTTCGTTTCTGTGCGAGGGCTTTCTCTAGTTGCGGCAAGCGGGGGCCACTCTTCATCGCGGTGCGCGGGCCTCTCACTATGGCGGCCTCTCTTGTTGCGGAGCACAGGCTCCAGACGCGCAGGCTCAGTAGTTGTGGCTCACGGGCCTAGTTGCTCCACGGCATGTGGGATCCTCCCAGACCAGGGCTCGAACCCGTGTCCCCTGCATTAGCAGGCAGCTTCTCAACCACTGCGCCAACAGGGAAGCCCTACATGATTACTTTTGAATTGGATATAAACATTTCTCACGAGGCAGGTGGGATTGTTTTTCACGTGGTCTATATTCAAGGCCGAAAGAGAAACTGCTTTCTTGATAAGTATACATCGGAGATTTATCAACAGCTAAGGAGTAAGGGGGTCCAAGGTGACAGCCATGAAGAACCTGACAAAGCTAGAAGGCTGCAAAAAAATGGCCAGGTGGTAGGTTCGGTCTCAAGAACAGCCACGAGTTCACTGGCGAGTCACAAACTCTTAGGACAAGCCCAGTGCAAGAGTGGGGTCTGGCAATAGGTAATACACGTAAGTCCTCCTCCATCAGCCATGGTCAGACATTACTCATACAGGGGCCCAGTTTCCTTTGCTGCCATCTACCTAACTCTCATGGCATCTACATAGCTTCATCTGCCAGCCGTGAATATGGAATGAATGGCTGTTAGCCGGCGTTGCATGTGTTTTCCATATAGATCAGATGGCCTTGACCTAAATGAAGGATACAATCTGTGAGTCTCAAATCAACCAATTCTTTGTGAAATCTTTTCTGATGACTCCAGTCTCCAGTGATCTCTCCATTTACTGAATTTTAATTTGAGTTGTGATATTACTACTTAGCCCCAAGCCTTGCTCCAAATAGACTGCAGTTCTTGGG
Source organism: Delphinus delphis (assembly GCF_949987515.2). Classification (NCBI taxonomy): domain Eukaryota; kingdom Metazoa; phylum Chordata; class Mammalia; order Artiodactyla; family Delphinidae; genus Delphinus; species Delphinus delphis. The sequence goes on along the minus strand of NC_082701.1, from coordinate 46,786,480 downwards.
GACCAGGTTATCTTGATTTTTTTTTCTTGGCTGCACTGGGTCTCCGTTGCTACACACGGGTTTTCTCTAGTTGCGGGGAGCGGGGGCTACTCTTCATTGCCGTGCGCGGGCTTCTCATCGCGGTGGCTTCTCTTGTTGCGGAGCACGGGCTGTCGGCACACGGGCTCAGTAGTCGTGCCTCGCGAGCTCTACAGCGCAGGCTCAGTAGTTGTGGCACACGGGCTTAGTTGCTCTGCGGCATGTGGGATCTTCCCAGACCAGGGATTGAACCCGTGTCCCCTGCTTTGGCAGGAGGATTCTTAACCACTGCGCCACCAGGGAAGTCCCTGTTATCTTGATTTAAAGTCATCTAGGGGAATTCCCTGGCGGTCCAGTGGTTAGGACTCCGTACTTTCACTGCTGAGGGCGTGAGCTCATTACCTGGTTGTGGAACTAGGATCCCGCAAGCTGTGCGGTGTGGCCAAAAACCAAACCGACAAAATTAGTCACCTAGAAGGAGAGGGTGGCACAGGTGGTCAATGAAGACAGGTGTTACATACTTTTCTCAATGACTTGAAACCTCCATCGCAAATGTAATGAAAAGATTTTTAATAATCATTCATTAATAGCTTTAGATAAAGAATCAGGTTGATCTATAAAGCAAGTCAGATGTGTTCAAGAGGCCATTTCTAGCAGAAAACAAGAGGATCCAAGCCTCCTCTCGCAGCCACAACCCCGTCCACGTGGCAGGTAGGATGAAGCCACCGGTGGCTCTGGGCCTTCCTTGCGCCTCTCCTTCCTGGTCTTCTACCTGCTGTTGCTCCAGAGGATTCTAGTGCCTGCTCAAATCACCTGCCAGCCCGTGAGGGTCAGAGGAGCTCTCACTGGACTGAGGCAAAGAAGGCACAGAGAAACGTACAGAACAAGAGGAGAAGGCACACATTTTCCCAGTGCAACAAAGGATGATGCTTCTGCCTATCAAAATCTGAGTTTATGATAACAATTAGAAAGTATGTGTACGTCTAAACTAATACAATGTTATATGCCAATTATATCTCAATAAAATTTAAAAAGCTAGAAAATATACATATCCAGTAGGTGAATTGGCTCAATAAATTCACACATTCGTATAGGCAAATACTAACTAAAATGATGCAGATCTAAAAAAAAATAACACAGATCTATTTTTACTGAAGTAGGAAAGAGGTCCATCCTTTAGTGCTAGGAACAAAGTGTCACAGAATAATATGCATAATATCACCCCATTTTTAAGTTAAAACTATACACACATACAAGTATAGAGAAGAGCAGTCAGCTATACAAGCAGTTATTGCCGATTGGTGGGACAATTTTGTTTTTTGTTTTTTCTTGTCTGCAGGTTACTTTTCTACGATGAACATGGATTACTTGTGTTAAGAAATAATCAATGGTCCTAACAGTACCCATTCTTTTCCTTTTTTTCCTTGACATTCACAATACTTATCAGCTTAATAATGAAACATGCTCAGTTGAGGTTTTTTTCCAAAACAATGAAAATTAAACATCTAAAGTCTCTCTTTTTTGAGGAAAAAAATGATTATTCCCAAAAGTGTTTCTGAAAGCCAGAACTCTACCAGCAGAGTGGATTATAAAACTAAGAGCTAACACACTGCATAAAAAAGGGAGGGGGAATACAAGGGGGGAAATCCTCTCTTTGAGATAAGGAAACAATCAATTTACTGGGGGGAGAAGTGGCTTTCTAACAAGTGACAAGGAAACGAGATGCAACGAACAGTTTCATTTTCTATGAATAAAACCTTAGAAGGCATATTGCCAAAGAAACACGTCAATATATAAACCTGTATATACTGGGCTACCAAATTTCACTTTTAGACAGTATATTAATTATATAGTCAATAACCATGGGTTTCATTCGTGTATTAAACACCACGATCAATGTTATTTAGACTTTTCGAAGACAGGCCACTCAGGAAAAAAATGTCGGGGAGGGGAAGTTTTTGACCCTGCAGTTCAAAAAGTCAGAACAAGCACACTGGAGATAAGCAAGACTTTAATGGAAAGCATAAAACACTAAAAATATGGACAGAAATCAGATTATTACCCTTTTTTTCCCCCTGCCTGCTTCACAATGAGACTGGAGGGAATCCAAGAGCCATTTGAAATAAAGGTGAAATGATTAGATTTTCTCCTAATTGCCTAACGCTGATGTCATGGTGTACGCAAAATAAACATTGATCTCTAAGTGAAAGATGAGAAATAGAACACGAACAGCCTTTCAGGGTAAACTATCTCCAAGAGAATTCTAAGAACTGTGGGCCAGAACCTATTTAGGCAACCCTTCGGGACCTGAAGCTCTTAGAAGCCTAACAGTGGAGCCAATTCCTGATGCTCCGCTACTGGTGATTTGATTTTTAGTAGGGAAATCTGCTAAACATCCCTTGAGGGAGCCGCCCTATCTCAGAACATCCCCTGTGGACTTCTAATCGCATCTGCGTAGACGTACTCGTGTCACCGCGTGGGCATCGAGAACGCGTGGCGGCTGGTACAATGTTCCAGAGACGCGTCAGGGTCGCACCGTTGGTCAGTGCTCTTCACAGGGTGGAAACCGTGATAGGGAAAGAAGGGAATGCTGGGAGCAGCGGATATAAAAGACTCATTACCGGACTGAAAGCTAGATTGCCACTTCTAACCCACAATTTGTCAATCCACCAGAGTGCTGAAGAGTATAACTTTCTAGTCAGCGCTTTACACGCAAGGTCAGACAGAAAGGAGCTTCCATAAAAATCGTTGAGGCCTCGGCCAAAGAATCAAGTGCAGCCCAGTGGCCATCTTCGGAGACTAGAACGTGCTCAATTAGTGGGCCTGAGAAAAGGCCGCTCTATGTTCTGGGAAATGGGAGTCACCCTGCCTAGCGCTGGCTGGTTCCTCCCGAAAGAGGACAGCTAAGGATGACACAGACGGGACGTGATCACTCCCCAGCTCCACCAAGGGCCTCCGCGTGCCCCACTTGCCCAGATTAAAAACCAGGGCCTGGTGCTGCAGGAAGACTGCGACGCTGCCTAGATGCTTGGAGAGAGCTGCGCAGCAAATGCCAAGCGGTGGGCTGCAGCAGCCAGATAGGTAATTAATATGATTAGGAGCACAGAGAGGAAGCATGCTCTTGCCGACTGAAAAGCCCAGCAGCATAATTACTGTTTTCTTCCCAGCTCACTGTCTGTTCACATTTCAAAGCCTGGTGGTGTTAAGACTGCTGTGTAAACATCAGTAAAATCCCAAAGTGCCAGATCATCAGCGTTCCAGGGCACAACGGCTTTTCGGCTTTTCGTTTGGGGTCTTTTCATTCTTTTAAAGATGCATTTCAGGGCTGCAAACATTAGGAAGAATCATCTCCATGCTTTGGACTAATCTTCGAGTTTGTAATGAGTTAATATCTCCCCCCAGTGAACATTTATTATGAAGGCTAATTAATTGCTTTCCAGTTACAAGAGCCCTTTGCATTCAAAGAAAGTAGGATTCACAAGCTGAGACTATACTGTTTATTAAACAAAGCAATGGAAACAAAGGGCTTCTCCTTTCAAAATCCCTTCTATTTAACATAGCTTTAATCAAGAAAAGAAACATACAATGCAAAAAATATGTACAGGTAGAAAAGGCATACCAACCCAAATGCAACATTAACTGAAGGGAAAACTAAAGCAATGCTCTGTAGCTGCCTGGATGTCCCTAGGGGACGGCAAGTCAATGCTTATCAGCCTTTCTCAGAAGAGACAATTTTGATTAATATCAGACCCATCTGACTCAGTCTATTAGACCCTGAAGGAAGGATATTTTCAGATAGAAAAGATATGACTGATTAATAATTCTACCCTATTGCCATTCCAAGCATTAACAACTATGTGGCACCTCTAGAAAGAGAGCCTTTGGATCTAGGAAGACACGCCCACTAAAACACCCAGGTTCCTCTGCACAATCACTTCTCGGCTCTCCCTCCCGAGAAGGGACCCGAGCCGTGGAGGTGTCACCACTGGAGAAGTGGAAACCCTACTTACGTAATTTATTTCATCATCTGCAGATTTAGGGTCAATTACTCGTGACATAATTCCTGGTTGAAGATAATGAAATCTTAATAAAACTGACAAAAGCCTAAAGACAGAAGGAGTGACTGGTACTACACTCCCCGCCAGCTGACCCCGAGGTCTGACACGGTTTACACCACAGCCCTCCGAGCAGATTTCCCTTTGCTGCCAGTGGGTTCCCAGATGCGCACAAGAGGCAATGGCTTAGTCCCCCACAGAGAGGCACTCCACACCGTGCAGCTAACGCAGTCGTCAGGCGGGGCGGGGCGGGGGTCGGGGTCGGGGGTCAGTTCGCTTTAGCCCTCTGTCTGCAGGCTCCTGCCCCGTTAGCAGGCTCGGCTCACATCGCCGCAGCGTTTCTCCTGATGCTCGTGATCAGCCTTCTGCCATATTCTCTGTAGTCCACGGGCTTCACGTCCATCACAGTGGCCTTAATTCGAGACTCATCCTTTGAAAAGAGAAAAGCGATTTGTGAACGAAGGAAAGAAAGCCTGTGGCCATGGGGCAATGGTTTCAATGATCCCAGCAGGAGAAATCACAAAGACACGCTGGGTTCAGAGTTCTGTCATTCCGATAAGGAAACAATGATGGTGAGAGCCCAGGGCAGAGTTTCTGGGGCCGGGAGAGTGGACAAAGGCCTCCCTTCCATACAGACCCCTCTCACCTGTCTCTCGCGCTCCCAAATGCTCAGGAACCTAGACTCCAAGCGCGATGGACCTCAGAGGACTCATGAAGTTCAATTTACTCTCTTTACAGAGCGGGAAACAGGAGCCCAGAGGAGACAGTGACTTCCTAAAGCCACACAGCGGGCTCTGAAAGCAGGGGCCGTGGGGAGCGGAGAAGCACCCACGGCAGAGGAGGGAGGCCTGCCGTGGGCCCACCTCAGCCCTGAGAGAGGCGACCTCGCTGCCCTTCACCTGCCCTGTCCACACCACTCAGGGACCGAGCAACCCTTCCATCCCTCCCTCCCGACACCACCCTGACATCCACCACCCTGACATCGTTATCACTGACGTCTGGAGTCCCTGTCTCATTTAACGCTCACAAAACCAAGCACAGCTATCAGCAGGTATTAGGGTTAAGGTCTGACAATAAAACAGAACGAGTAAACCCTGAGGCAAGCAGAGGAGTTTTCTGAATTCTTTCCCCTCGCCGCAGGTTCTCTAGGTTGGACGCTGCCTGCAGAGGCAGAACAGGGTGAGGCCAGCTCAGGGGCTCACACGCTGCAGTGTGCTCTGTACTGACTAACCCCAGTCGTATTTCTAAGCACGGCTGAGAGCAAAGCTCTGAGGCCGGACTGCCTGTGTGCCATTATTAGCTCTGCCACTTGCTAGCATGTGAGTTTAGGCAAGTTACTCATTCTCCGTATGCCCACATTGTTTCGCTGGTAAAAACGGGGCTAACAATAGTTTCTACACATAGGGTTACTGCCAGGATGCAGCGAGACAATGTATGTAAAGGGTGTGGAACGGTATCTGGCAGATAGTGAGCACTCAATAAAGGCTGTTTCATCACGACTTTACAACCGTATGATGTTATGAGCAATTTAAGGAATTTTCAAGGTAATTTTAACTACATATGGTCTTTGTTTCACATACTGACTTTAGAAACCCAAACCATGTGGAAGATGTGAGTCCATTTTGTCGGGACACAAACCAAGAACCCCCAGGTTTTAACTGAAAAGGCCACACGGCGGGACTTCCCTGGAGGTCCAGTGGTTAAGACTCCGCACTCCCAATGCAGGGGGCACAGGTTTGATCCCTGGGGAAACTGAGATCTGGCTTGCCGCGAGGCACAGCCAAAAAAAAGGCCACATAGCATTTTTTCTCTGGATGTTGACACTGGACGAGACCCTTAACCTCTCTTTAAGGCTGTTTCCTCATCTGAAAACACGATGATGCTTGGTACCCCAGTGCTGGGAAGATTCAATGAGTAATAAATGCAGGGTGCTTAGCGTTGGGTCTGGAACACAGTAAGCAAGGAACTGACAGTTAACACTATAATGCTGCTGGGGGTGACAAACAGCAGTTCCCCACGGCTAACCCTCCTGCACCTTGGGTGATGTTACTTACATTGTAGGTCTCCAACTTGACCCTGATCCTGAATGTAAAAGATCTGAAGTTGGCATTCTGGAAAACTTCCTCAAACGCTTGCTCGTTCTGCAAACACAAACGTCAAACGGTAGGCATGGAAACTACCAGACCATCCGAAAATGTCCATAAGATATCTGAAAAGACTTTGAGGAAAATCCTTGAGAAAATGATCACCCCCAGTGGTTTAAAATTTCTTAGGAATGACTAAGGTGACATTTCATCACATAAAACTGTTTAGGTAGAATTTTATTAAAAATTAAGATACTCTACCTAGGGTACTCAAATTCACAGGGACGGAAAGTGGAACGACGGCTGCCAGGGGCAGTGGACAGTTAGTGTTTAATGGGTCCAGAGCGTCAGCTTAGGAGGATGAAAAAGTTCTCGAGCTTGATGACAGTGATGCTCGTGCAACAATGTGAACGTATTTAATGCCACCGAACTTACAGTTAAAAACGGTTAAAATGTAAGTTTATGTATATTTTACCAAAATAAAAAGGAAACTGAAACACTCTTCGGAAACGCATTTCTAAACTTTAAAAGTCTGTGATGGAATAGATCTGAGGCTCAGCATCTTCATCACAAATTGAGAATGGGAGGACACACTCAGAAAAAAGTTCAAGTTGTCATGTGCATTATTTCAGCCTCTGGATTTACAGCGATGGATTTGGTGAGGAAGTGAGGAAGACAGGAAAAGTAGGCAAAGGTTAGGGGAAAAGTTTAAAAACGATACTCCTCTCTCCCTCTTTCTCCGGCCCCTCAAATACTATTTGATTAAGCTGCTGAACTGAAAAAAAAAAAAAGTCTGGTAAACAGGGATCAGAGAAAGCATTTTATATAAATATGCATAAAATAAATGTACAAGAACTTTTTAAAAAACAGTTCATATCAGTCAAGTATTATCTTTGCAAGCCACCTGAAACATGCAAATAGCTTTATTATATATAGAACTGTTCTGTGTAAAGGTTACTACACACACACACAGAGTCCTCAGGCTTTCGGGTATGTAAATAAAACAATGTGTTAAACCTTCAGAAAATCGTACCAGCTGCCGTCATTCTTTCAAGATCAGTGAAAGCATGGAGCGCATACTCTAAGAATATCATAGCTCCTGAGGGAAGAGTTTCTATATGTCCTCATTCACTGGCAGTGAAACCAGCCAAATGTAATAAGCGCATAAAAAATCCTGAAAGGCTGCCTCGAGCCTTAAAATCTGATATGAAAATAGAGGACCAGGCAAAACAGATAAAAGATACCATCATACTTTAAAGTCAATTCCAGTTATTTCTGTAAAAGGGCTTGTTGGGATTATTTTTAGAGAGCTCATGGACAATTTCAAAGAGACACAGGGGCAGAGCTAAACGGACAGAATAGAAGACAGAAAAGAAAAACACACACACACCAAAACAAATGACAAACCCTTTTCTTGTTAGTGGCTTTTATAAGTATCCTAACTGATTTGGAGGAAAACAGGGGAAAAAAATCTACAGATAGATGCTAATTTGTGTGGCCCAGAAAATATAGCTTTTATTGGTCTTTACATGTTTTATCTGAGCAAGTACCTTTCTTAAGTTTAGGATAATTAGTAATCTATTCCCTGAATTAAATAAAACTAATATGTGAAAATACTAATTTATAAAAATGAAATGGAGAAAGTTATCTTATGAAAGAAAGTTATTTCGTAAGAATTCCACCTGACAACACGAAATAAGCAAGTACCTTATACGTGAATTTAAACCAGGATTTGATTCAACTTTTCAGAAAACTGTTTATTACATTAAAAAGGCACATCTGGAATGGATAAAGATGTGGTACATATACACAATGGAATACTACTCAGCCATAAAAAAGAATGAAATAATGCCATTTGCAGCAACATGGATGCAACTAGAGATTATCACACTAAATAAGTCAGAAAGAGAAAGACAAATACCATACATGTGGAATCTAAAGTATCACACAAATGAACCTATCTACAAAGCAGAAACAGACTCACAGACATAGAGAACAGACTTGTGGTTACCAAGTGGGGAGAGAGGGATGGACTGGGAGTTTGGGGTTAGTAGATGTAAACTATTACATTTAGAATGGATAAGAAGGTCTTACTGTAGCACAGGGAACTATTCAATGTCCCGGGATAAACCATAATGGACTTAAAGTCCAACACAGACTCAAAAAAAAAAAAACAAACAAAAAACAAAGGCACATCTGTACTTCAGCTTATTTCAGAAGACACCTTCCAGATCTCAAGTGATCGCAGGCACACCAACTCTTGGTGTGCTAACAGTAACGGGAGAAAACATGCTGGAAAGTGCTGTTTTTAAAGCATTTTCTATACATTACTTCATGCCTCATTGTTAGCACATCCAAGGTGGACACAATTAGACAGAATCGGACGAGCTCTCAAATAATCATCAGTGAGAAACTATACAACACCCAAAAGCAGCAAACCGAAAAATATTAAAGAGCACAAAATGGGTAAGTGTTATAGCACGGGAACTATTACAGTAATAAGACAAGACGCGGCTGACCTTCTCTTTTAACTCCCCAAGATAAGCAGTGCTTTGTCCAAGGATGGCCTCTGCAGACTCCTGGAAACATGTGACCCACTGATTCTCTTGAAAGTCAGCAATATTTACCTAAAAAACACAACTTTACGTTATTTCAGCAAAGAAATAATGAAAGGAAGACACACTAAGGAGACAGGGAGATTAACTTTTTCTACTCATTAAAATAATTTCCAGGGAAAAAACCCATTTCCACTATATATGCCATATTCTTTCCAAAGAACGTAAAAAGTATCCAAGAAAGAAGCTCCAAATGTAAGTCTGGATCACAGCAGGAACACGATGTGGTGTGTATGTGTGATTTCAGATCTCAGCGGAGATACAGCCCAACTAAACTCTCCTTCAGACACAGAATCTGGACACAAGGGACTCAGTGGCCGTTCAGCCACAATGGCCTTTGGACTAAAGGTTTTGAACAAGCCACCAAAGTCCTCTGCATTTTAAATTGTACATCCTTCAGTCACCAGGAGGCACTCCATAAGACAGCTCTCAGTCACTGCTGGCATCCCAGACAACTGGAAAGCCTGAACTAAAGACAGTGCCAGGCACTTGGTAGGCACTCAAGAAACACCACAGTGGTCCTCATCCACCCATTCTACTTACTGACAGGATCATGCGGTACTTGAAATTGGGAAATTCACTGTCACACTTCTCGCAGCGGTACAATCCATTCTGTTGATCAATCACTTTCTTATTGCAGTCCTGAGTTGGGCAGGCCTGGTACATACAGTTCTCTTTGCGAAGATACACCACTGTCGCCACAGAGCTAAAATAGTCGGGCTTCAGCAGAAAAGAGTGACATGAGACACAGAGCACAGGCCTATGTTCAGGACTGGACTTGCCCTTACACATGAGGGGTAAGTGTTTACATATTCTAATTCTCATGATCACAATGTGATTACTGGGAATAATTCATTCTACAGTTTTAGAAGTCACTTGTGCTGATTATAAAACCCATGAAGGTAATAAGCCAAGTTATAAAGCATATTATTCCTTAATAATAAAAGAATTAATTCTAAATTAGACTAAATTAATTAAAACTGAAACAGATTATATGAAAGACAAAGACTTCAAGAGACAAAGACGTGTTCCTCCTGTTCCTCTGCCCCTCCAAAGGTAACAGAACCAGGAAATACAGAGGAATGCAGTAAAATCTAGCAGTTATGTTCAACCATTCCTCCCACATTAAAAACAACAGCAATGATTTCTAGCGTCTAGATTCAACCTTCTCTCTATTTGGCCAGGTGTCAGCAAGCTTTTTCTGTACAAAGCTAGACAGTAACTAATTCAGGCTTTACGAGCCATCGGGTCACAGTCTTCGCTGCAGCCACTCACCCTGCTGCTGTGGTGCAAGATCGTTCACAGACAGTATGGAGATGAGAGCAGGTGGCTGGTTTCAATGCGCTTGTATTTACAACAGGCAGCAGGCTGGATATGGCCCGTGGGCCTGTTTGTGAATCCCTGGTCTAAGTCATCAAATTCAGAATGCAAAAAGACTGAACAAGTGTCTTCAAAGTGGAGACGTCACTGATAAGTAGGTGTAGCAAGGGCCAAGCCATGTGCATGGGCTTTATGTTGCTATTTGCTTTGCCTTTTAACTCTCATGGAAAGGATACGGGATGGATAATTTTGGGGGGCAAGCAGTTCCCTCTGGGTGTACTCAATTCAGGGCCAGGTCAGCAGCCTCTGGGGCTTCCTGATGTTTCAGAACAGAAGAGGCGAAACAATACGGTGGATGTTTAAAGAGCTTGGGCAAACCCTCACTCTAAAAGGCCCTAGAGAAGGGGAGTCTCTGAGGAGAATGCCTGAAGGATGTTTCTGTATTTCCAGGTAAGGTCCAGATTCAAGTGTGACTTGAAAGTTTGGGTGCGAACAGGTACTCTCTAGGCCTGATTTCTTGTTACATACTGTCTACCCCTAGATCTAAGAAAGAGACTGGTTGACAAGAGACACAGATCTGTCCAGTGTTTCATTCTCAGGACGCTGTATAACAGCATTATGAATTGCAGTCAGTCACTGACAATGACGAATAAGAGAGTATAGCGAAATGGGACAGTAAGGAATAAAAACTATATTGTATAATATGAAAATAATATAGCAGGAATTACTGGTTTGGGGAGCATAAAGGAGAAATAAATGATTTAAATATTGAATTGCTGACAGAATACAGGTTTAGATTAAGATGGGAGGAGGGTCATTAGATACAAACATTAACAAGTCAAATACCAGAGCCATTCTTGTCAGAGGATATCAGCAGCGCTCAGCCCACGAGACGTTAATATTTTACAGCCAGTGAGGGCACATGTGAGCCGCCCGATGTCTGACGCTGAGACTGACTAATGCTCAGCGTGAGCTATAATCTCAAAAGCCACCTTCTTGGTATACGGGCATTTCAGTTTGCAGGAACAATCAGAGAAAAGACATATGGACCTCAAGGCAGCTCATAAAATACACAACCTGATTACTACCACTTTGCTAAGATCCCTCTGAGAACTACACAACTCTCTAAGTCAAAGCCTGAACATCTTTCTGCCTCAACCTACCTGAGGGATGTAACATACTCCTATTCGAAAGCACAGCTCCTTCATTCTGGCCGGGATCCTCAGCCATCACGCCATGCTCTGGGCAGAGCCCCAGGTGAGACTCATAGCTCTGAATTAAGGTCTAACAGCTGGTACCACAAATGGAATCTGAAAACTATTGTCTCGCATATTTTACATGCTTTTGTGAAGAAAGCTAGGAATGCAGATACCTTGTCACCTTGGCCCAAGTTCTCTGATTTAACCTCATATAAAGTTTTCCAGTTGGTGTTGCTCCCTCCTATTCCTCCACCCTTTAGATCAGAGATGGAAACGCCAGCTAAGGCTTGTCCTTCCGAGTCAAACCTGAAAAACAAAGAATAACAGGCACTATATATGCTTATTGAATATGATACTTGTTCCTACATGCTATATACGGGCTATCCACTCCCCACCCAACTTCTTCTTTTTCTTTCTTTCTTTTTTTCTTATTTGGGCTGTGTTGGGTCTTCGTTGCGCGGGCTTTCTCTACCTGTGGCGAGCGCAGGCTACTCTTCGTTGCAGTACGTGGGCTTCTTATTGTGGTGGCTTCTCTTGTTGTGGAGCACGGATTCTAGGTGTGCGGGCTTCAGTAGTTGTGGCACACGGGCTTCAGTAGTTGTGGCACGTGGGCTCAGCAGTTGTGGCATGCAGGCTCAGTAGTTGTGGCTCATGGTCTCTAGAGCGGCCTCAGTAGTTGTGGTGCACGGGCTTAGTTGCTCTGCAGCATGTGGGATCTTCCCGGACCAGGGCTCGAACCCGCGTCCCCTGCATTGGCAGGCGGATTCTTAACCACTGCGCCACCAGGGAAGCCCCGCCCCCACCCCCCACCCCTCACCCAACTTTCATAGGTCATGGCCAAGTGAGCTGATGGTAGTATCTTCCTCATTGTATCTTAAGTCTATTGAAGAAATGGAATGACCTCTTTTTTATCTCAATTGCTTTGATGCCCCCCAGTGGTCAAGAAAGACAGTGCCCAACGACCACAGAAACTTTTATTGAATTAGCTTTGCATTATCAACACTGGCCGGAGGGCCCAAGGCCTAAAAACAGTAACCTGGAAAGTCAACAACAAAAAAAGCCACAATGGAGAGCTGTAGTATAGTTCTTTGGGCTACTGATGCTCATTTTTGCTCAGCAGCTGCATTTTTAACATCACTGAAATGTATCAGGATAGAAAGGGACAGTTGACATATTTTAACAGGGTAGCAAAAAGTGTTCCCACGGTGAAAGATCTTTTAAGCCTGGTATAATTTCAAAAGATTATAAGATTCAAAGTAATTTATTAGAAGGTATTTTTCTGTTTCCTTGTAGATTTACCCTCTTAGCGAGATTTTACTCATGCCAATATATATATATATATTTTTTTAAGTTATTTTCTTTTTTTAATTTTATTTTTGGCTGTGTTGGGTCTTTGTTGCTGCATGGGGGCTTTCTCTAGTTGCGGCGAGCAGGGGCTACTCTTTGTTGTGGTGCGTGGGCTTCTCATTGCTGTGGCTTCTCTTTTTGCGGAGCACAGGCTTTAGGCACGTGGGCTTCAGTAGTTGTGGCACGCGGGCTCAGTAGTTGTGGCTCACGGGCTCTAGAGTGCAGGCTCAGTAGTTGTGGCGCACGGGCTTAGTTACTCTGCGGCATGTGGGATCTTCCTGGACCAGGGATTGAACCCACATCCCCTGCATTGGAAGGCGGATTCTTTTTTTTTTTTTCGGTATGCGGGCCTCTCACTGTTGTGGCCTCTCCCGTTGCGGAACACAGGCTCTGGACGCGCAGGCTCAGCAGCCATGGCTCACAGGCCCAGCCGCTCTGTGGCATGTGGGATCTTCCCGGACCAGGCACGAACCCGTGTCCCCTGCATCGGCAGGCAGACTCTCAACCACTGCGCCACCAGGGAAGCCCGGAAGGTGGATTCTTAACCACTGAGCGCGCCACCAGGGAAGTCACATTTATGCTGTTATTAAAGTTGAAATTAATTTATGTTAAATTATTATAAAATTGATTACATTTCTTGATCACATATCAGCTAATATGAAGGAAAGGGGGCCCGAGAGGAAGTGTCTCAGAAACATACTTGTGGCAGGGAAGAGTCTGAGATTAAAAACATGCCGATGTTACCCAAAAGGAGGATAACTAGAAGTAACCACATACAGAACAGGCTCCTTACAAAGAGAGCATGGAACAGAATGGATGCCACCCTAAGCTGCAGACAATTGCCTTGTTGTTCTGTCAGATCAGCGGCTAAATCTGTCACAGAGGCACAGCAAGCGCCATAAATCTGTTTCACCACAACTAGCTACATGAGTTTACGGTTTCAAAAACTCCAAGGAGACATTTGCCAGCGAAGACAGCTAACCGGAGTCAACAGAGCAAGGAGAGAGGCAGCCCTTCTTACAGTAAAAACGCCACATCGTTGCAACCAAGATCTAAACATCTCCAGTCCTTGCCTAGTGGGACGTGGACACTGAGCTTCTCTTTGATCAATGCCAAGTTCTTTTATTCTAGAGGCAGCCATGTCTTTTTATGTTGACTGGGATCACAATTATCGACAAGAAAAATACGAAGACCTTAATGTGGGCACGCAATTGAACTGGGGTCGAGCTCCAGAGCCTGAAAGGAAATCAAGCAATAAGAACAAACCAAAGCTGTGATTACATCTGGTCAGGTTATTAACGAATGGGCCTTCCCTTATAATGCGATGCCAGCTACCAGAAGAGTTAAATACAGATCCACAGGGACCACACGCACAAGGCCGGCTTAAGTGACATGATCATGCCAGTAGACATTTCATGAAACTATTCAAATACTAGTGCAACTGGTTCACATTAGGCTCAAACAAAAGTGGGGAGTATGTAATATGAGCTAATTCCTTAGTCACTCAAACCCTAAGACATGGTTGGAAACCAACACACTCCCCCCTGTGACCACAGCTACACAAATTATTTAAGCTCAAGCTAGTTCCAGGGCTTTCCCTGACCACATCAATGCTTGCACACCATGCTGCAGCTTGAAGTGCTCTTTTAAAGCATCGTTTTAACACCCTGAACAGCTAGACATAGTGAGGAGATTTTAGTAGGCTCTCCTCATCCCCCGAGCGCTTCACGAATAACAACACAATGCCCACAAAGGCCCATTGTGCCCACCGCACTTGAGCAGAGTCCAGTGAATACATACTAGAAGATGCAATCGGCACCAGAGACTGGACGGAAAAAGCAGCACTCTCTCCCCCGACGCCGCAGAAGCCCACAGCTTTGAGTCATGAAAAGAAAGATGCCTCCGCTCACAGAGCTTCACCGTACAGCTGCTACCATCGGCCTCACCTGCTTCGCAGGATCCAGGTCAGCAGGCAGCATTCCCGTCCTAATTGCTCCCTGCGACTCTCCAGGTTTGTCATGGGATTACAGGTCTGTCAGTCGAAGGGCTTTAGAGCCATCCTTTCAGAAGGCACAATGTCTCCAAGAAATACAGGCACTGCTCCACCCAGAAACGAAGCTCTCTGCTTGGCAGACAGCTCATATACCGATCGTGGGAACCAAAAGAACCAGCTCTTCTCCAAACTAAGGCTCAAATAACCCTTGTGTTTAGCCCCATAAAACCTACCATCCACGAAGCTTGTAGGCCTCTGGGATGTCAGGGTTCACAATGACGGTACTCGAAGACAGTACAGAGAGGCTCCGTCCACCAAAATCAGAAACTCTGGCTCCTTTGATCGCCATCACGGGTTGTCTAGAACCATCAAATCTATCAGCCTGCATAACGACAAAGACACCAAACAAATACAAACAATTGTCACTAGCGGGAAGAATGCACAAAACATTTTTACAGAAAACAAGGGAAACAGCCAACAGTAGAGTGAATGCAATAAATGGCACATGGAATCTATACAAGAGAAACTCACACACATCAAAACTAATCGAGAATTAGAGGAAAGAGCGTTTCACTATGTGAAATCTAAATCAGCAAATCTCACAGAAGTAAATCAAATAAAGGTTTTCAAATACTCCCCAGATAGTCCAACCCTTCATTAGGAAGGGTCTACACAGCCGACATGGCCAAAGCCCCACCGCTTCCGGGGCAAGACCACCACCCTGGAAGCTCTTTACGTCTTTGCCTCTCCGCACGTGCTCTGACCTCTCAACGCGGGTACTCACATCTTCTCCCCACAGAGTAGCATTCACCACTTTCCCTGACATGTCCATCAAATAGATATTCCTCTTAGAGACTTCTCTGTTGTTAGACTTCACTGTGATTTTAGTGACATCTTCATAGCTCTTGCAGATTCCGATTATGTCTAAAACGCAGGCACAACATTTTAGCAAGAGATGGTCAAGGCTCCCATTACAGCATGACCAGAGGTTGGACAGCAGCAACACATGCCTCCCCTATGTGTTGCAAACAGAACTAATAATCACCACTCTCTTCATTCTCGCACACATACTTACCTACAAGTGAGTCTTTAGGCTTGTTCTCTAGGTCACCAACCCCTGTGAAATCAAACTGGACTGTGGGTAAATGATGACCATCTTCACAGGGCATGACAGAAGTCTCATTATTGAAGGTCATCTCATAGTCGTTTTTGACGGCTGTGAACTGTTTGTTGGCAATCTTCAGGGTGCCTTTAGAGAAGTAATAGACCTGTAAAAGAGGCCAAGCTATGGAACGTGCGATAGGCCATCAAATTGGATATAAAAACCCTTTACAGATCACATAGCTCTCCAACAGACAGCATCCCTTCACCCCATCGCTCGGCTGTTCCCGTTCTAGACTCCATGCTACTGTACCTTGTTCACATCAATAAGAGGAAAGAACTTGTCCGCTTGCTCGTTGAAAGCAGTCGCTCTGATTTCGCCCTGCAGAAGCATGCGAGAACAGGTTAGAATTGGGGAGTTCAAGTTTTACCAGTGAAAAACAGGACATCTTAGTGTCAAAATGACATCTTTAAAGCAGTAGCACAGTCACCCCAGAAACACACAGTTCACAGTCACATATTCAGGTTAGTAACCCTGATGAAACAACCCAAGTTTAACTGGTTGATCCCGTTACTGTGCTTCGTTAACCTCAAGTTAGAAACCTAAAAAAATAAATAAATAAAAATTTTCGAACACTGAGTGACACGACCGAAGCCCCCAGGGAAGTGTGCTGAGCCACTGTGATTCACCAGTTTCCCTCATGTTTGCACCCAGCGAGGAACTGCTTCATACTCAGGAGTCACTGCCAAAAATGTTAAAAACAAGTCATACTTTCAAGTTGCTTGTGATTGGATTTTCACTTTTACTTTTCCATCAGTCAAAATGCTACAGATGGAGAAGAAACTTAAATTAACAGCTGAATTTTTAGCCAAATGACAGATGATACCAATAATTTGGTTAAAAAAAAATTAGGTTCTGACACCGATTCTGCCCTCACAGCCAATACATTTTAGGGTATTATCCCATCTTTGAAAAAAATAAAATAAAATAAAAACAAACCAACTGTTACTTTCGGCCCTGTTAGAGGTTTCAACAAATAGGAAATATGCAGCAGTTTGAAAAGAATGCTTGAAGTATACATTAGGAGTTATAAACAAAACTAATGGGGCTTCCCTGGTGGCGCAGTGGTTGAGAGTACGCCTGCCGATGCAGGGGACACGGGTTTGAGCCCCAGTCCGGGAGGATCCCACATGCCGCGGAGCGGCTGGGCCCGTGAGCCATGGCCGCTGAGCCTGCGCGTCCGGAGCCTGTGCTCCACAATGGGAGAGGCCACAACAGTGAGAGGTCCGCGTACCGCAAAACAAAAAACAAAAAACAAAAAAAAACCCCTAATGGACAGAGAAATAGCATGACAAGACTTTGTGGAGACTCCACAACATGGCTTTTTCGTCTCTTCATCATGGTTTGGTCTTGTTTAAGAAAAGCATATAGAGGGACTTCCCTGGTGGTGCAGTGGTTAAGAATCCGCCTGCCAATGCAGGGGACAAGGGTTTGATCCCTGGTCTGGAAAGACCCCACATGCCACGGAGCAACTAAGCCCATGTGCCACAACTACTGAGCCTGCACGCTAGAGCCCACGAGCTACAACTACTGAAGCCCGCGCGCCTAGAGCCCGTGCTCTGCAACAAGAGAAGCCACCGCAATGAGAAGCCTGTGCACCGCAACGAAGAGTAGCCCCCGCTTGTCACAATTAGAGAAAGCCTGTGTGCAGCAGTGAAGACCCAACACAGCCAAAAATAAATAAATAAATTTATTAAAAAAAAAAAAAAAAAGAAAGAAAAGAAAAGCATATACTGTCTGCACAGCCAGAATCCATCTCCCACAGAACCGATCACTTATCACATATCAAGGCTGCTTCATGCCTTCTGTTGTGGCCCAAAGCTCCACTTGGCTCCTAAGCAGACATAACCCCCGGGGCTTCGACTAAGGCTGCCAGCAAGTCAGACAGTGTCTCTGGTTTCTCCTGCCCATGAGGCTACTTACCTTTAGAAAACTAATTTCTACTGCTACAAATGCGTTTGTTTGAGATCAAGGATTTTATTTATGATTTTAACCCTTTGCCCCCAGACAGCATCAGAAGACTACAATAGAAGAAAAACAAGAAGAATCGTGTTTCTTCTTGGCTTACTATTGTTTTTCACCTCACAGTCCTGCACAGAGATGAGCCCTGTTTCTCAGAGTCGAAGACTCCTCTTTCCCCACTTGACAAATACTCACACTCTCATCAACTAGTTCTATAGAGAAGAGTTTCCCTTCCCCTCGGGAATTGCTCCAGGTACGGATCTGACTTTTGTTGGTAACACGAGCACAAATAGTCCACCTAAAAACCAAATAGATTATATTAGTGTTTGGAGTCTTACCTGGGAAAGATCTGAAAGGTTCCCTATCATCTTCTTATAGCCTTTCTTATCTTATGCATATTCCATTTTTCAGTGTAAGCTGTATTTTAATCCAGCTAATTAAAACCCCACGATGACAGCCAGGTTTGACAGTTTGTAGAATAAGCAAATAGTAAAACACAGAAGGTGATTTAACACTGACTCATTCTCCTGTCAAATAAGTAAATTTATGAACGCTCTCCCTTCTCCAAAAAGCATCACCAAGGCAACACTATCCCCTTAATGAAAGGTTCTCAGCTAGAAAATGCAGTAATACCAGCAATTATATTTTGCCGCTATTTTCAATCATGGGAACTGATATAACTGACGTCAAACTTCTGTCTCGTTTCCAAGACACACTGAATACAAATACAGGGGTATGGAACGCAGTGTTGGTTCAGGCACCAAAAGAAAACACTCTCAAGCACTATGACCTCAGACAGAGGCCACTAAGAAAGGAGATACGAGGTCTGACACCCAGTCCTAGGGCCCATCCTGAGCGGAGGTGCTGGCACATTAGCTACCTTACTCATAATTTAACAGGGGAACAGATCTGCCCTATATTGCAAAGAACTGAAGAACAAACGAAAACATAGCTGAAAGAATTCTGAAACGAGTACTCACTAATTTTCCACAGCTAAAATTAATTTTGAATGGAAAGAAGTCATATAAAAGAAATATCTGTTCAGGCTATATTACTATGGTTAATACAAACAGCACAGATTCTTTTAGCCAACTAAATCAGAGTAATAATTTTTAGACTAAAAGTCACCTATTTATTTATATGGTAAGATGAAATACCTTCTGAATTAGAAAATTTATTCTTACTCATAGGACTACCAACTGATTCTTGAAACATTAAATCTTTTAAATTTCAAATTCTTTTAAAACGAATGAAATTCCATAGGCTATGAATGATTGCTCTTTTTGCCATTCTTTTATTGAGAGTTAAAGGTTGCCACAATTTGTTATCTCCTCCCCCTCTAGAGAAAAAAAAAGGAGGAAACCTATTTTAGGTGTGGTAATCCTGAAGTTCACATATAAGTAACTCAAGAGCCCATAATAACCTCTTATATTCTTTTCTAAGTCCCTTCTAAACTTATTCCATGAAATAACTCACTTGGACTGGTAAGGGGTGAGGCTGGCAATGGGTACCACTTTGGCCTGTGTTGCCCCGGAGCTGTTCCCTAGGCTGGTACCTCCAGGTTTTGCAAATGTCTTTGAGGCACCAAAAGTCTTAGATACAGTAGAACCTTTAAAAACAAACACAAAGAAGGAGAATCATTATTTTATTTAAATTTTATAGTAAGTTTTGCAAGAACTCTCAATTACTAGTGACATCATACAAGATGAGAGACAAAGTTTTTCCTTTTAAATAATCAAGAGATTTGGACATCAAACAGAGACTGAAACAGGAGGCTAGAGGCAGATCTAGGAAGAAGGCTGGGCACACAGATGTTCACGACTGTATCTGCTGACTTACACCCTGAGGTCGAGATAATAATAGTAATGAATCCAGGCACTGCTATTTCGGAGGTCAACCCTCTTAAACTTTTCCCGTGTTATCAACAGGCAGGATAATGGGTCAGAGAAAGAAAATCAACCTTCTTGACTGGTAAAACTGATGACAAGTCACTAGTTGCATAAGAGAAAAAGCAAAAGGAAATGCTAGGAATTAAGGGACACAGTGGGTGAACCATTCGAGGTGAAGGATACCTATCATAAATATATCGCCTCAAAACATCCCCAGAAAACTCCCAGTTCTCAACTGGTCTTACAGGCACGGAAAGTCTAGAATGAAGTTTACGGGATTGGGTTTAGTTGGGAGCAAAGGGCAAGAATCAGTTCTCGGTTCAAGACAAGTAGGTGGCTGGCTTTCGTGACCCCTTCTTGACTCCTTTATCCAAGCCTAAGAAGCTGTCTTGCACTTGGGAAGGATATGTAGTTACGTAAAGCCTGGAAGCAGATGAAATCTTTTACATGCACGCTGTTTCTATAAAGCTTCAACCTCCAAATTCAGAAAAGATAATTTAGTCCAATGATTTCATATATTCTATATCAAAACATTTCTTCAGAATGGCATCTGGCTAGAAATGTAAATCTTCCATTACTTGGCATTTATTTATCGAGTTTCCACAGCCCGTACTGCACTATTCTAGGCATTTGTAGCACTTAGTAAAAGATATACGTACACGGTCCCAGATCTTCAAATTTTCTCTTCTAACTGGGGAGTCAAGAAACGACTACACACACAACAGTAACAATTACCTCAAGGTGACACAAGGAAGCACACATACTCTATTTATGATATTTATGATATATTTATGATACTCTATGTAGAATATTTATGTGTGCGTCTATATACATACCTAGTATACAATACACAATTCTATAAAACACACACACATCCAGTTTTCATGCTGGCAGGCAGCCTCCCCTCCATACACTTCCAGTCCTTTTCCTTTCAGCACCCAGTTATGTGTTTAGGGAATGTTAACTGATTTTTTAAAATCAATCTCAATATAAGCCAAAGATAGACAACTGGAAAGATAAACCCGTAGGGGTGGGGGGTGGGAAGAAGAATAACATACTATTTGTATTCTAGCCTAAGGAAGTAACTTTTAGGGTCTTTACCATTTTAGATAAGCTATTCTACCACCCCCCCTCCAACAGTACCTAATTTGAGAGTTCTGTATAAATAGATCCACTTAGAACGGGAGATGGATAGAAGATAGCTAGCTCTTGCAAGGTGGATAAAAACATCAAAGACTAATGGGGAAAAAGACTTATGTCCTGCTAGTTTCAGAGAAACATTGGTGACGTCTTAACCCTGCTTTTCTTAGAATCTTAGCATTGAGAAATAGAAACTAATAGTTGAGGGGAGGGGAATAGGTGGTGTATGTGAAGCTGGGACAGAAAAAAGAAACTCTAAAAATAAATTCCAACCAAACTCTACAAATCATAATTTTCAATGGCGACATCCCACATGAGGAGGTTCCTAAAGCAAAGGCCAGAAAGTAAACAAGATGATTCCATTACAGCCTCTCAGGACGTGCTGAAGAGAAAGTTAAAAAGAAGAAACTATTTCTCATTCGTGAGACAGAGAAGCAGGACCTATGACCAACATAAATGGTACTGTCTTCAAGCTAAGATAAATACCCACAAGAGCCCCAGATGGGAAACCTGGAGACAGACAAGTCAAATTTAATAAGCAGATCCTAAAGAGTTAAAAGGTGAGAATTTGAAAGGTATGTCATTCACAAAGTCAAGAGGGTGTAAGTGAGAAACTACCAGATAAACTGTTAACAAAGAACAGTGTATAATTCTGATTTTTTATAAAAAAGCATATTAAGTATCTTTAAAAGACAGTCTTTAATCATTTTTTCAATCACACACTTTACAATAATTCCAGGAAGAATTGGAATTATTCTTTGCAAGAAGCAACTGTCATGAACAGCATTCTGAAAACTCCCTTTAGTCTCAGATTAAATTTCAAACCATCATTCGAAAGCCTGACACACACAATCAGCGTGCATCCTCACGTGGCAGCCTTACCCACTCCCGAGCTCCCATTCTGTTGCTGGGGCCTGCTGGCTGGTGGACTGGCTGCTGAGACTGGAGGAGGAACTGCTGGCTGCTGTCCTTGTCCTGGTGATCAAAAGAGAAAGACCATTTTAGTGCAAGTAATTTGGGTTAAGAGACTTAAACTTAAGTAGAAGAAATACTCTGAGAAAGTGTAAATTTGTGATTTTGTCAAAGACTCTTGTGGGTTGGAATTCATGCTGGGGCACTCAACTGCATGCAGCGAATGTGCTAGGGGTTCACACTTATGTTTTCATTACCTTAAAGGTTGGCTCCATTTACCTCTCACCTGCTTATAATTGATAGCTTTGGGTTTTAATGAGGTTCTCCCCTAAAGCCTTGCCCATTTCTCCCACCTGAACCTGAAGTAAAGTCACTGAGCTGAATCTGTGACATTACCACTATTTCCATAGCAACAAATCGATGTTATCAACAGAACTGTGTTCACGGCAGGATCTATCAGAAGAAAAAGCTGGGTGGTAACAAAAACCTAAAAGCAGTTCAATTGTCTCTGAAGTGCTCCTGCTTCAAAGGGAAAGAAGACATTCAGAAGACATTCTACCCTTTCCTTCCCAAACAAAGCAACCTTATTTTGCAACTGACAGTTGGTGGAAAATAAGAGTTGAAAGCGCCTTCGGTACTGTGAAGGCTAGTGAACTGTCACAGCAGGAGAGATGAGGATGGAGTTCAGAAGCAGCTGTGGCGGGGAGACAGTAAGATTAAAAGGAAAAGGAGGGGAAACGAACATGTCTCTCAAGCATAAAATAAGAAATGCCACACCATCAGAGTATTTATTTGCCCCTCACCCCTTCTACAAATGTTTATGAAACTGAAGAATGTTAAAATTGCAAAAATACACTTAATTTTAAAAAAATCATAGATTTATGGAATTTGATGTTGCCTTTGTGATTGGCACTAAAAGTAGACGTCAACCCAATCCGGGCTGCTCACTAAGAGTGCTTGCAGCACACAAGTGCAGCTCAAAACATATCCTAGAGAGCCCTTAGAACAGACATGGTGAGCAGCCCTGGAAAAGCTCCCTGCCTGCCGCCTTGCCTCTGCTTCTTCCACCACTGAGTTTATTCCTGCTGGGTTTTCCAAGGCCCTAACTCACATGGGCACACTGCACACTGATTTCCTTTCCTCCTGCCAAAGTTACTCTTAACTGGTACAACTAAATGGGAGTTAACAGTGCCTTTAAAGAGTAAAATTAATTTAGCATCAAATTAAAAGGGTTAAACATAACTGATTATTTAGTTCTTCCTACAGAGAGAAAAACTGAGAGGCCTCATCTACAGGGAAAAAAGAGCCAAGGTTACTGACAATGAATTTTTGTGTTTACGTTTTAGCTTTTCCATTACCTCTGAATTTACAGAGTGTCATATGAGATTGCTTGGGAGGACTGTTCTCCTTTGACAATGTGTCTCATGAAGGAACATTCTGAAATTCTACAGTGAACCTTTTTTTAAATTAGTAGGGAAAAGATGAGTTGCTCAGTAAACAGTATTGAGGCCAAGTGGTTGGAAAAAAATTAATCTGTAATTTTTTTTTTTTTTTTTGGCTGCGTTGGGTCTTCATTGCTGCGCACAGGCTTTCTCTAGTTGCAGCAAGCGGGGGCTACTCCTTGTTGCAGTGCGGTGGCTTCTCATTGCGGTAGCTTCTCTCTTTTTTTTTTTTTTTGCGGTACGCGGGCCTCTCACTGTTGTGGCCTTTCCCGTTGTGGAGCACAGGCTCTGGACACGCAGGCTCAGCGGCCATGGCTCACGGGGCCAGCTGCTCCGCGGCATGTGGGATCTTCCCGGACCGGGGCACGAACGCGTATCCCCTGCATCGGCAGGCAGACTCTCAACCACTGCGCCACTAGGGAACCCCGGGTGGCTTCTCTTGTTGCGGAGCACGGGCTCTCTAGGAGCATGGGCTTCAGTAGTTGCAGCACAGGGGCTCAGCAGTTGAGGCACACAGGCCCTAGAGGGCGTGGGCTTCAGTAGTTGTGGCACATGGGCTCAGTAGTTGTGGCTCCCGGGCTCAGGAGTTGTGGTTCGCAGGCTCTAGAGCACAGGCTCAGCAGCTGTGGCGCACGGGCCTAGCTGCTCCACAGCATGTGGGATCTTCCCTGAACAGGGCTCAAACCCGTGTCCCCTGCATTGGCAGGCGGATTCTTCACCACTGTGCCACCAGGGAAGTCCCTTAATCTGTATTTTTACCTGCTTCATGAAATTTTATTCAAATGAACCAAAAGATTTAAACATTCAAAGATAGAACCATGAAGATACACAAATCCCTGCTATACTCCACCCTAGTTCCTCCCCCTCCCACTGTCTCAAACACATCTACACTCTCAAGTCCCTTCCTCCTCTCCACGCCCGCTTCTCCAAGTATCTTGCTGAACAGGACATGGTCACAGGATCTTGCTGATCTCTTACATTCATTTCCATCAAAATGTAACTAACCTTTATGAGGTATCTCTAGTAGAACGGTGGTTACCAGGGACTGGTGGGAGTGGGGAGCGACTGTTTAATGGGTGCAGAGTTTCAGTTTGGGGTGATGGAAGAGCTCTGGAGGTGGATGGTGGTGGCGGTTGCACAACAATGGCTGTACTGAACGTCACTGAACGATACAACACTTAAAAAATGACTAAGATGTCAATTTTATGTTATGTGTACTTTACCACAATTTTTTAAAATGTAACTTATCTATTTACCTATTGCAAGATCAATATTTTTAAACATTTTAACATATGGATTAAAATTAATGCTATAATTTCTTTTTAGTAGTACATAATATAATGGTATAGTTTTATAATCATTGGATTCTTAGAGTCAATGAAAATAGTATATTTAACAAGACTCCAATTAGGCCCTGTAATAGACATGTTCATAATAGCTACAATTTTCTGAATGCTTATTATGTACCAGGTACAAGGTTAAGTGCATTATTCCATTTACTCTTTAGCTCTCTATATAAAATATATATAGATAGCATTACTGTACTCATTTAACAGATGAAAAAAAGTGGGTTTAAGAGGTCAAGGAACTTGCCCAGAGTCACACAGGAAGAGATAGAACCTAATCTCGAACCCAGGTTTGTCTGACTAGATCTATTCAACTTCACCACCATCCAGTTAATTTTTAATCCTAAGCAACCAATTCTGGAAGCCAGAACTCTAATTATATAAAACATAACTAATAACCACAATATCTGGTAGTTAGGAAAAGCTACTAATCCATTTATTAGAGCAATCCCTAATTCCTGCTTTGGACCACATTTGTAAATCTGGCACAAGAGACAGGAGACATTCCCAAGCCAAATGGATGGCAAGAACGTTGGTGCATTCTAAATAGCAACAAGTGCCCTTCAATTTAATGCACTGCAATACAACCAATGACCGGAAGACGTAAAAGACATCAGTACACAACTAAATAATCATCTTCCTGAGAATTAAAATTATACCCCAAAGCAGTAATACAGATATTCAACTTCTGATAATCTTCAGTTTTATGTCACCTGCAAACCAAATCATTCCAATAAGGTGGATCAAGGTCATAATTCTTAGACCTTTTCGCTGTATGCTAGCTTCCTATCGCCGGCTCTGACCCGGGAGGGATATAGGATATTTAAAAGCAGACTCCAGCTCCTCAAGTTACTTGCACTCACACCTATCACTTTTATTATCATTATAATAGTAAGTGAGCCACCAGCTAAGAAAAATCAGCCAACAGACAACAGAGTATACAGAGTAACAAAAAACTCAATTTCTACCAACAATTACTTTCTTAACAACCACCACGAAGAATTTAAGGAAGAGTCAATCCAATAATTACAATTTCTTATTGGCAGAAAATGGACAGAGTTAGGCTGAAAAAAATTCCAGCTAGTATCTTTCAATAATAAATGATACTAATAGCTAAGCAACAAGTTAAGAAATTTAAGTCTAAGTATAATACTGTGGTTAGAAATAGTGTACGTTCATAGAACTAATATACATACTGATTAAAAAATATATAATGGTAAATGTGGGAGATTTAAAGCCATCCAACCCAATACTGTATGAAAAATGAACTGTGTTTGAAATTTTACTTGTCACATTTTGAAAATTCTGTAAGTATCTTTACTTAATGTGGTACTAGTACCATGAGACAATTTCAATGCACATTTTGGAATTCCTCTGCCTATTTCTGGGCTGGGTCTAGTGAGTCAGGTCATCTGATACGTCACAGGTCTGGGTTAGGTGCTAGGAGGATACAAATCTAACTTTAGTTCTCTATCCACTAATAACAGTTCCCTTGCTTTCCAATAGACAATTAGAAACCATTTCTGTCAAATACACCCATAAAGTAGTAGTCACTATGACAAAACTACTTTCATGATGGCCCAAGTAACAATGTTGTTATTGATCCGGTTACAATGAAATTCAATAGCAAATACTCCTTAACAGCAAAATTCTGTCTCATCCCTCTGCACTTTAACAGACCCTGAAGAAAGGGAAGAGCCAGAGGAACTGGGCATTGAGACAAAGGAGTGTTTTCCATAGTTGTATAGTTCTGACCTCAAGTGGTAAGCATCTTTTAACCCTTGCATCCCATCTTTACCTCAAATACTTTTGCCCCTGAAAGGCAAAACGTCCAAAGCAACCATTCAATTAAATACAACACAAAAAATGTAAGAAATCTGGCCAAAGGTGCTAAGCTGAGCATAATCATCTCTCCCTCACCCCTACGGCATCCGAAGATTTCATAGAGATGCTAAGTATCACTTTGTCTTGACTCTCCTTCCTAAAAGCTGAGAATAAGATAACCAACGTGCTCATTTTAACAAAGTTTTACTAATGCAAAACAATTGTGATGTTCCAATTTAATATTTTAGAATTCTACCTGAATAGCCTCCAGCTTTCCCTTTCCAATTTAAAACACCAAATTATTATGTTTGGTGTAGGTAAAAATTAAATCTAGAATGTTTCATTTCTGGAAGAAGCATGGTGATGACCTACTCCAAAACCTTCCCACTTCTAAAAATCAGAGAGCAACAAGAAGAATGAGTACCCGTCCCATAAACAAACATCCCACATACAGACTGCATCTTTAGTGAAACTAGGGGAAAAAGACAAATTCAAAGTATGTGAAAGTGAAGCCCAAAACACCACAAATCAAGACATCACAACTGTAAGAGAGAAGCAGCATGGATGATTTAAATACAAACAATGAAACTGCACAAGTACTAGAATAAAACATAGGTGAATACCTTTATAGCTCAGTGAGGAAGACCTTTCTAACTATGGCTCAAAACCCCAAAGTCATAAAAAAAACAGAAGAACTGGAAAATTCAACTTCATAAAAACAAAAGTAAACTGCTGCATAGCAAAAAAAACCCATAAGCAAAGTCAGAAAGACGTTGTAATTCATATCAGAGACAGAGGACTAATTCCTCTATTTTTTCTTAAAGAACTCTCTTAAAAATTGAGAAGAAAAGATACACAACCCACAAGAAAAATGGACAACACAACAGTTCACAGAGAATAAAAAGCCCTTAAATATTTAAAAGGATGCTAACCTTGCTCAGAATACAAATTAAACACTACCTTGAGATGCGAGTTTTCATCTATCAGATTGGTAAAAAAAATCAAAAGATTAGCAACATACTCTGTTGGCATAGCTGTGAAGAAACCAGTATTTTCACATACTGCTGGAATGCAAAATGATACTATGCTATGGAGGGAACCCAAGCATATCTACCTACCACAAAGGCATTTATCCATTGATCCAACAATCTCACCTCTGGCAATCAAATCCCCTCTGACCATGTACCTGCATATGTATAAAGCTATCTGCTGCAGCACTGTTTTAATAGCCAGAGTATGGAAACACCCAAGTGCCCATCAATAAAGGGCTGCTTAAACTATGGAATAGTCACACAACAGAACACTCT
Source organism: Delphinus delphis (assembly GCF_949987515.2). Taxonomy (NCBI): domain Eukaryota; kingdom Metazoa; phylum Chordata; class Mammalia; order Artiodactyla; family Delphinidae; genus Delphinus; species Delphinus delphis. The sequence goes on along the minus strand of NC_082701.1, from coordinate 46,758,865 downwards.
ATACTGTTAAAAAAATAAATAAAAATAAGGAAGATCTCTAAGTATATTTATGAAAATATCTCTAGGCCGAAATTTTTAAAAAACACAACAGGATAAAAAAAAGAGACAGGATAGTGTACATAGTATCCTGCCTTTGGTGTAAGCAAAGTGGATTATGAATGAAAATATATAATTTATGTATTTGGTTATATTTTCATTAAGAACCACCTGAAGGGGGAATTCCCTGGTGGTCCAGTGGTTAGGACTCCAGGCTTCCACTGTAGGGGGCCCAGGTTCAATCCCTGGTCGGGGAACTAAGATCCTGCAGCTGCATGGCATGGCCACAAAACAAACAAACAAACAAACAAACAAAACAAAAAACCACCTGAAGGGACTTTCCCGGTGGCACAGTGGTTAAGAATCCACCTGCCAATTCAGGGGACATGGGTTCGAGCCCTGGTCTGGGAAGATCCCATATGCCATGGAGCAACTAAGCCCATGCGCCACAACTACTGAGCCTGCACTCTAGAGCCCACAAGCCACAACTACTGAGCCCGTGTGTCACAAGTACTGAAGCCTACGTGCCTAGAGCTTGTGCTCCGCAACAAGAGAAGCCACTGCAATGAGAAGCCCGCGTACTGCAACAAAGAGTAGCCCCTGCTCGCCACAACTAGAGAAAGCCTGCGCACAGCAATGAAGACCCAACACAGCCAAAAGTAAAAAAAAAAAATTAATTAAAAAAAAAAGATGTGGTCTATATATACAATGGAAAGCAAAAGCTTCATTCTTTGAAAAGGTCCATAAAATTGATAAACCCCTAGTCAGACTTATCAGGAAAAAAAAGACACAAATCACCAATATCAGGTCTAAAAGAGGCGACATCACCACAGTTTCTACAGACGCTGAAAGGATAATAAGGGACGATATTTATTTTATCCAATCTAATAGTTTCTGTCTTTTAATTGGAACATTTATTCTATTTACTTTGATATAGGCCAATAAATTCAACAACTTAAATAACGTGGTCAGATTTCTTGCAACACACAATCAATGTGAATGACTATGTATCTGTTACAGAAACTGCATTTGTAGTTTAAAGCCGTTCCATAAAAAAATATATCTGTATCAGCGCCAGATGGTTTCACTGGTAAACTCTACGGAATATTTAAGGAAGAATTAATACCAATTCCACATAAACTCTTGCATAAAATTTAAGAGGGAACACTTTCTAATTCATTCTCTGAGGCCAGGATTACTATGATACCAAAATTAGACAAGGTATGACAAAATTACAGACCAATACCCCTCATAATATAGATGTAAAAATTCTAAACAGGGCTTCCCTGGTGGCGCAGTGGTTGGGAGTTTGCCTGCTAATGCAGGGGACATGGGTTCAAGCCCTGGTCTGGGAGGATCCCACATGCCGCAGAGCAACTGGGCCCGTGAGCCACAACTACTGAGCCTGCACATCTGGAGCCTGTGCTCCGTAACAAGAGAGGCCGTGATAGTGAGAGGCCCGCGCACCGCGATGAAGAGTGGCCCCCGCTTGCCACAACTAGAGAAAGTCCTCGCACAGAAACGAAGACCCAACACAGCAAAAATAAATAAATTAATAAACTCCTACCCCCAACATCTTCTTTAAAAAAAAAAAAAAAAATCTAAACAAAATTACATCAAGTGGATTTGCTTGATTTAGCAAATCAAATCCAACAATACATAAAAAGTAGAAAGAGATCATGACATAATACGTACCCCAGAAATCATAGATTGGTTTAGCATTCAAAAATTAATGAATGTAATTAACCAATGAAAAAAGAAAAACGATATGATCATCAACAGACACAGAAAAAAATTTGACAAAATTCACCTTTTATTCCTGATAAAAACTCTCAGCAACCGAGGAATAGAAGTAAAGTTCCTCATAGTGATAAAAAGAATCGATGAAAAACCTACAGCTAACATAATATAATACTTAAAGGAACAAGACGTAATAGTTAAAGGAACAAGACAAAAATGACCAGTAAGGGTTAATATTTTTTCTTATGTATTGGCCATTTGTTTTCCTTCTACTGTGAAGTGTTTCTTCTCATCCAATGCCTGCTTTCCTACTGGAGAATTTTTCCTTGAAAAAAATAGTATCAATAATAATAATAATAAATATAAAAAAATTTTCCCTTGTAAAAAATTTAGTAAATATTAAAGACTAACACTTTGTCAGACTTATCTTTTGTAACTATTTTATCCTAGTTTATGTTTGCACACCTTTCTATTTCTAACATGCAAAATTTTAAATTTTAATGTAATCAAATATTGTGAATTATTCCAATCCATTTATAGAGCCCCATTCTCTTTTATTTCTTTAAAATATTTATTTTATTTTTATTTATTTATTTTGGCTGTGCCAGGTCTTAGTTGCGGCATGCAGGATCTTCATTGCGGCATGTAGACTCCTTAGTTGCAGCATGGGGATGCCTTAGTTGCGGCATGCATGTGAGATCTAGTTCCCCGACCAGGGATCGAACCTGGGCCCCCGGCATTGGGAGCGCAGAGTCTTACCAGCTGCACCACCAGTGAAGCCCCCCATTCTCTTTATTTATTTATTTTTTTAAAATTATGTTTGGCTGCGTTGGGTCTTCATTGCTGCGTGCGGGCTTCTCATTGCAGTGGCTTCTCTTGTTGCGGAGCACGGGCTCTAGGCGCGCGGGCTTCAGTAGTTGTGGCTCATGGGCTCTAGAGTGCAGGCTCAGTAGTTGTGAAGCACGGGCTTAGTTGCTCCACGGCATGTGGGATGTTGCTGGACCAGGGATCGAACCCGTGTTCCCTGAATTGGCAGGTGGATTCTTAACCACTGCACCACCAGGGAGGTCCCTAGTTTTATTTTTAATGGTTTCATTTTTTAACTTTTTAAACAAATCTGGAATTTATCTTGGTGAACAATGAGGCTCTAATTTTTTTTTTTTTTGGCCGTGCCGCACGGCTTGTGGGATCCTAGTTCCCAGACCAGAGATTGAACCCGGGCCCTCAGCAGTGAGAGCATGGATTCCTAACCACTGGACCACCAGGTAATTCCCTCTAATTTTATGTTTATTTGACTTGATGGAGGGGCAGACAAGCCTTCTCGAGTCAGTGATTTGATGATTCTTTGACTTTTTTTCTAAACTATTATTGTCTCTCTTGTTTAAAGTAATTAAATTTTTCTGATTTCATTGGGCTTTCCTATATATTTTCACAAGAAAATAAAAGTTATTATCAAGAGATAATCACTGTTGAAAGGATTCTGGAAAGACAGCAGAGTAGGAAGCACCAGGAATCTCTCTCTCAACCTAGACTACAACTGCCCTGGCAGAATTCGTCTGTTGTAACTACTTTGAATTCAGAAGTCTATAGAAGGCTTGCAACTTCAAAGGAAGGCTTGGTTGGTGAATTTCCACCAATACCAGCCCTTAGCACAGTAACAGCTACCCATTCCCCACCCCTCAGCCATGTGGCACACAGCAGTGGACCTGTTCCTGGAGCAGCCTGCACACAGTTTCTGGAGCTGAGGTGGGCAGAAAGGACCCTGTCCTCCATATACTGGGGATCTGTGCTGTGAATGCTCCTTCTGATCACAGAGGTGCAAAGAGACAGTGACCACTGCGGTTGCTTCCTCCAGCGTTGCAAGCCCTAAGCCCTCTGATGCAGTGCCTTCCAGGGATTTAAAGGGCTGGCACTCTTTCTTCCCATTTCATTTTTCTCTTCTTCCCCTTTTGGGAGGCCGACATTAAAGACTAAGATATTCAAAATAACTGCTAGAGGGGCTGGAGGTCGAACTAATTACCAATGATTCAATCAATCATGCCCAAGTAAGGAAGCCTCCATAAAAACCCCAAAGGGCAGGATTTGGGGAGCCTCTGTTGGTGAACACATGAAGGTCCAAGGCAGATGGCACACCCTGAGGGCATGGAAGCTCTGCACCCCTTTCCCCATACCTCACCTTATGCCTGCCCTTCTACCTCACTGTTCCTGAGTTATAGCCTTTGTAATAAACCGGTAATCTAGTAAGTAAATTGTTTCTCTGAGTTCTGTGAGCCACTCTAGCAAATCACTCTAATTGAACCTGAGGAGGGAGTTGTAGGAAGCTACAATTTACAGCTAGCTGGTCAGAAGCACAGATAACAACCTGGACTTACTTTTTTATTTTTTTTTAATTTTATTTATTTATTTTTGGCTGCATTGGGTCTTTGTTGCTGCACGCGGGCTTTCTCTAGCTGCGGCGCACAGGGGCTACTCTTCGCTGCGGTGCGCGGGCTTCTCATTGCGGTGGCTTCTCTTGTTGTGGAGCACGGGCTCTAGAGACGTAGACTTCAGTAGTTGCGGAGTGTGGGCTCAGTAGTTGTGGCTTGTGGGCTCTAGAGCACAGGCTCAGCAGTTGTGGCGCACGGGCTTAGTTGCACCGCGGCATGTGGGATCTTCCCGGACCAGGGCTCGAACCTGTGTCCCCTGCATTGACAGGTGGATTCTTAACTACTGCGCCACCAGGGAAGTCCCAGCCTGGACTCTGGACTGAAGGGGAGCGGGTGTGAGGGGTGGAGGCAGTCCAGTGGAACTGAGCCCTTACCCTGTGAAATCTGAGGCTAACTCCAGGTAGCTAGTGTCAGAACTAAATTGAATTGTAGGAGACCCAGCTGGTGTCCACATAGAACTGGAGAATTGCTTATCAGGGGGAAGAAAAAAACCCCATACATCTGGTCACAGAAGAGCCAGAAGTATGTACGACTGTTGTGTGTAGAGAAAAACAGAGGAGAGGTTTTCCTTTACAGAGTCCTACCATCATTTCTTCAGTATTGAAAAAAAAGAAAAACAATGAAAGAATAACCTGGTCACTAGACTCCCAAATCACTAGTTTTAGTAAGAGTAACAAATCAAACTATATCAAAAGGAAGAATTCCAAATCTATGAAGAGGTATTCAACTGAGTGCTACAACCTGTAAAAAACATTTTACCTTCATTATAGGGCACTGGATTGCCAATCTTTAATCCAACTTCTTCACCTGATTTCAAAACTTCTAACTCCATCAAAATAATCACTCTCCTACAAAGGCAAACAAATAGAAACATGTTAGAAAAAATAAACTCAGAAGACCTTCAAACGACAAGCTACTTAAAAAGCTTCCCCCAATAATCACTGTGATAAAACTATTTCCCTTTGTCAATTGTTTTTCATTACTGAATAACTTGAGAAACATATGATATCAATTCCTACATAAACATTTCCCTTAATCTTTCATTGTATCATTATCAAGGGCTTTTATGATTGCAGGGTTTTCATTTCCCAGCTAGTTCCTTAATTAAAATGCAGTGTCCTTACTACATACTGTATCTTCAAGGAGCAAATGATGTGGTAAGAATTTAGATTACTAAACCCAAGAATATGTGGCACAAGAGATGATCTGTTTTCAGAAACATATACTTTACTGAACAATTACCTTTTCCCAGTGAAAACCATGATTACAGATATTTTTTAATTGTGATTACTATTAACTAAGAACTTCCAATTCTTTGTCCATCTTTAATTCTGATTAAAATCTTTCAATAACTTCTCAAGGACCTTTGGCCAAAAGTTAAAAGCCTTTTCACACAGCCTACAAGGCTCTGTAAGGTCTGGCCTTGCACTAACCTCTCCAGCTCATCTCGCGCCGTTTCCCCGTGGTGCTCTGCTCTCCACCATCTGTTTCCTTCCAGCTCTTGGTGTACATTCCGCTCTCTCCTGCCACAAGGCCTCTGTACACGCCGCTTTCTGATTGTGATGGTCTCTCATTCTGCCTCATCTAATATTCAGACGCTTCCTTAATCTTTGGTTTAGATCAGTTTTCTGTTATACTCCTTTCTACAGCCATCACTTCTTTCCTTCAGGTCACTTCTCTCAGGTTTAATTAATATATATTGGCATATAATTATTAATATTTGGGTTAATTATGGTCATTATTTGATTATTTACTCACATATGATATATTTTAGTTGTATATTCATTATTTATTATCTATTTCTCTTACTAAACTGCACTTTCAGTAATGGCAGGTATCCTCCAGCGTCAACTGTAGCAACTGGTCCACAGTCGTTGCTCAATACGTGCTTGAATAAGAATGTCACAATCACGCTCGTATTTTAAAGAGGACTGCAATATGAAGGAATCTGAGGGGAACACAACTGGAGGCAGGGGGAACAACAGAAGGAAGAACTGACGGGGCCTGAATTAGCACAGTTGAGACGGACATTAAATATAGTAGATGGGAAATTCAATTCCCTGGTAGTCCAGTGGTTAGGACTCCATGCTTCCACTGGAGGGAGGACAGGTTTGATTCCTGGTCAGGGAACTAAGATCCTGCATGCCACACAGTGCAGCCAAAAGGAAAAAAAAAAAGAGTAGATGGTCTGGAGCAATTATTTAAGCAATAATAGGCCCAACCTCATTGTGATGGAGTCTTTAAATGGTCTGACTGCTGTAGTTTGGATTTTCACATGCAATTGATCAATTTGGGCTACCTTTATCAAGTTTTCGTAACAAGGTTATATTACTTCAATAAAATAAGCTTGAAACTATCTGTTTCTGAATATTACATACAGATTCACTATAAAAACTCTCATAGATATTTAGTGGTATTTTAACTACCTTCCAAAAGTATCCAAATTTTGGATAACATAGAAAAATGGAAGGCTTATTATCATTTAGCATTACCTTAATATCAAAACCTAAGAAAAAACCCACTAAAAAAACCCACTAATTTTATTTTGTAATATACATACGTCCTAACTGAAATATCAGCAAGAAGAATCCAGCAGCATATCAGAAGAATACACCAATATCAACTTACAGAAAACACAGATGACAAGGACACAGTACAACTTTATAAAGATACAACCAGCAAAATCCAGACTATGGGAAACCGTGCATGAGGATGAAGTACAAATGACCTGGTTTCTTCAACAAACAAACACTAAGGGAGGAAAAAAGATATGCAGGAGGAACCTAGATTCATAGAGACTTAAAAGAACTATCAACCTACTGCAGTGAGAACTTTACTTTGGATTCTGATACAGACAAATTAATTACACACACACACAAATAGTTGGAAACTGAACAGTGACAGAATATTTGATATTTTAGGTGTAAAAATGGAATTTTTAAAAAAGAATTACTACCTTTTAAAGATATATACTAAAATATTTGTGGAGGAAATATATCCGAGATTTGCTTCAAAATCATAGAGGAGGGTAGATGTGGAAGGCATTTAGATAAAACAAGATTGGATATCAAGTGATAATCTGAAGATGGATAACAGGATATACAGGGATTCACATACCATATTCTTGAATGGACTTAGTATCAAATACTATGTAAATTTACTGCAGTTCTTTGTATTCCGACAGGACTTTTGTTTTTTTTTTTTTGATACTTGAAAGAATATGGAAGAAGAATAATAAGTACGGAAGAATAAATATAGAAAAACTACCAGGTGGGCTTCCCTGGTGGTGCAGTGGTTAAGAATCTGCCTGCCAATCAATGCAGGGGACACATGTTCGCGCCCTGGTGTGGGAAGATCCCACATACCGCGGAGCAACTAAGCCCGTGCACCACAACTACTGAGCCTGCGTTCTAAAACCCGCAAGCCACAACTACTTAGCCTGCATGCTGCAACTACCGTGCGCCTAGAGCCCGTGCTCCACAACAAGAGAAGCCACCACAATGAGAAACCTGAGCACCACAACTAAGAGTAGCCTCCACTTGCCGCAACTAGAGAAAGCCTGCGCACAGCAACAAAGACCCAACACAGCCAAAAATAAACTAAAAAAAGAAAAAAAAAAGAAAGAAAAACTACGAAGAAAATTTGGGGGGAGAAAAAAGTAAAGGAAGACATCGTCTGTAAGTTACTAAAATATTCTACAGATGATACTTTACCTGGAAACACTATGGCAGATGTAATTATCTGTGTTGATGAAGATGTGGAGAAACTGGAACCCTCATACATTGCTAGAGGGAATGTAAATTACTGTAGCCACTCTGGAAAATAGTGTGGCAGTTCCTCAAAAATTTAATCGTAAAGTTACCATTTGACACACAATTCTACTCCTAGATATATATAAAATAAACGGAAACATGTCCACACAAAAACTTGTACGCAAATGTCTACAGCATTATTCATAATAGCGAAAAGGTGGAAACAACCCTAACGTCCAAACAACTAGATAAACAAAATGTGACATATCTATACAATGGAATACTATTTGGCCATAAAAAGGAACGACGTACTGACATGTGGTACAACATGAACCTTGAAAATATCATGCTTAGTAAGAGGCCAGCCACAAGGGACCACATATTATATGACTTCATTTATAAGAAATGTCCAGAATAAGCAAATCCTATAGAGACAGAAAGCAGATTAGTGGTTGTCTAGGGCTGGGGAGGATAGGGAGTTTGGGGGTGATATCTAAAGGGTATAGGGTTTATTTGGAGGGCAATAAAATATTCTAAAATTAATTGTGGTAATGGCTGCACAACTCTGAATATAGTAAAAACTATTTTACACTTTAAATAGATGAACTGTATGGTATATGGACTATATCTCAAGATGTCACCAAAAAAAAAAAAAAAAGAAAGAAAAAACAAACTCTGGCACTGACACAAGACTAGACAAGCAGATCAAAGGAAAAGATGGCAAACAGAACAGAGTCAGATAAATGGAATACTAGTCTCTCTTTACCTCTTTTTGTCACCAACCATCAACCCTCCACATAGCTATCAAAATAATCTCTTGGAAACTTTAAAAAACTTAAATCAAATTGTACCAATACTCCCCTGCTCGAAAGCCTATAGCTTCCCATCACACTTAGAATAAAATAAGCTCCTTACTTCCATGGAAGCTTGGAAGCTTCCACTTCCAAGCTCCTTAAGTCTTCCATGATATGGACTAACCATTTGGGAAAAATTAAGCTAAATTCCTCCTTCGTACCCTATATCAAAGTAAACCTCATATCAAATCACTACATTGTACACCTGAAACTAATACAATACTCTCAATCAACTATACTTCAATAAAAAACAAAAATCAAAACCTTAAATAACTTAAAATAATCCCACTGCTTTTAAAACTAAAAAAAAAAAACCTCAGATGAACCAAAATCTATTTTAAAAAATCCACAGAATGTCTGAAGAACTAAGAAGTATTTTTAAATAACCCAGTCAGGAAGCTTCCTAAGCAAAATACAAAATTCAGAAGCCATAAAGAAAAAAATGGACAAAATTGACTAAACTTTTAAAAAATTCTTTAATTCCACATCACAAGACACCATAAACAGTCTATAAAGGTAGACTACAAGGTCTAATAAAGAATTAGCGAACAAAGAATTGATCTCCCTGATTTACAAAGCGCATCCTCCACATCTCCCTGAACACACACACGCAAAGGACAAAGTATATCATCAAAAGCTCTTCAGAGAAGAAGTAGGAAGAGTAAGTATATGAAAAGACACTTGACCTCACTAACAGGGGAATTTATTATTTTATATATCTATTGTTTTCCTTTTATAATACAGAAATTTAAGTTAAAATAATGATGACTGGCAACTATTTTTTTAAAATCAGTAATATCTGCTATGTTGACAAGGTTAAGGGGAAACAAGTATTTTTCCCCCTAAAAACAGGTTTATTGAACACATACCATAAAATTTATCCTTTAAAAGTATAATTCAGTGGTTTTTAGTATATTTACAGAACTGTGCAAGCATCACCACCACCTGACTTCAGAACATTTCTACCGCCCCAAGAAAGAAACCCTGTGCTCCACGGCGGTCACTCTCCATTCCCCCACCACTGGAAACCACGAATCTCATTTCTGTCTGTGTATTTGCCTATTGAGAAACAGGTACTCTTACACAAGGCTCATGAGTATGTTAATTGGTATACTTTCTACAACAGACGTCCTTTGATCCCCACAACTCCTAAGAAATAACAGCATGAGCATGTAAAGATAAATGTACAAGGATGACTGCTAAAGCCCTGTTGGGAATAAACCTAAATGACCATCAAACCTAACTGACCAGGGCTTCCCTGGTGGCGCAGTGGGACATGGGTTCGAGCCCTGGTCTGGGAAGATCCCACATGCCGCGGAGCAACTAGGCCCGTGAGCCACAACTACTGAGCCTATGCGTCTGGAGCTTGTGCTCCGCAACAAGAGAGGCCGCGACAGTGAGAGGCCCGCGCACCGTGATGAAGAGTGGCCCCCGCTCGCCGCAACTAGAGAAAGCCCACGCACAGAATCAAAGACCCAACACAGCCAAAATAAATAAATAAATTAAATAAATTTAAAAAAACCTAACTGACCATCAAGGTAAGGAATAAACCTGGTCGTACACACACAGGTTCTGAGCAGAGGCAGGAAGGAACACACGGCATGTAGCCATGCTGAGGCGGTGAAATAAGGCAAAGCTCACAGGAGTGGAACTCCACCCTAGACTGCAGCGAATGGAGCTCGAGGTTTAGTGTTCAACCACAGCAAAGCTCTCCACCCTCCCCTATACCACGCCCTAGAGGAGAGAAAAGTGGCTAGAAAGCACCACTCAAGCACTCCAAGGTAGCCTGAAGTGGAAGATAACAGGTCCCAAGTGGGAAGGTTGGCAAGGGGATGTACCTAGACTAGACTATGTCAGAGCAAATGAAGTCTGGACAGAACTGTCCACATTAAGCATGAACAAGATAAAAAGAAATAACATAGCAACAATGTAACACACAACAGTGTATAAAAATAAAAGGAACAGAAGAGGCAGAGACAATTAACAATCCCACCTAGAGGAAAGCATAAGCCAAGAAAGGGAATACTTCGCAAGTGTGGTGTACAAAATAAGACTAAGAATTCAATAAAAGTCAAAAGATGAGATGAAACAAGAGATTGAGAAGAAAAGGGCGCTTGAAAAGTTAAGGAAAAAACAGAACAAAAGCAGTATCATTATACATCTAATACTTAAACTATAAACATCAAGGAACAGAACAGAGAAAGCTAAAAACTGAACTATAATATATAATATGTTGGAAAATCTTAAATGAATCCAATGCACGCATTAGAAAAAAGACTAGAGCAAACTGGAGACATACATGGAGAACAAAGTTATCCTGGAACTCAAATGAAACAGAAACATAAGTAAAAACTGGAACTCAAATGAAACAGAAAAGATCATTAAGGAATAACAGAACAGTCTCATCAAAAAGAAAGAGCTAACTCCTAACTGCAGACTGAAAGGGCACCATGCACCGGCGGGGGAAAAAAAAAGGAAACCACTGACATTTGAGACATAGCCTGGTTAAGTTACTGAACTTGAAACATAAAGAATTCTTCCATCTAATCCACAGAATCCATTCAAGTTTCATAAGTTGTCTTAATGATATGCTTAATAGCAATAGGATCCAGTTCAGGATCACTTGTTGTATTTAATTATATCTCTTTAGACTCCATGAATCTGGAAGGACTCTTTTACTTTTATGCTTGAAATTTGAAAATCAGTTATTTTATAGAATGTCCCTCAATTTACCTGAGGCTTCCTCATGATTAGATACAGATTATGCATCTTTGGCAAGAATATAATAGTACTGATGCAATGTTCTTCCCACTGTATCCTACCAGGTAATACATGACTTCTGTTTGTCCCATTACTGGTAATGTTAATGTCAATCATTGGAATAAGGTGCTGTCTGCCAGCTTTCTCCACTGTAAAGTTGCTTCTTTTCCTTTTACAATTAATAATTATGCTCTGGGGAGGTACTTTTACCCTATAAATAACTTGTTCCTCCATCAAATTTTTACCACTTGTTTCAGCATCTGTGGTAGGCTAAATGACCACCCCCAACCAAAAGATATTCAAGTCCTAAGCCCTGGAACCTATGAATGTTACCTTATATAGTAAAAAGGGACTTTGCAGATGTGATTAAACTAAGGATTGAAGTGGCAATTTTATCCCAGATTATCCGATGGGCCTTAAAAGCAACCACATATCCTTCTAAGAAGGAGGCAGAGGCAGACCTGGCATAGACAGAGAAGATGTAATGTGACCACGGAAGAAGGGATTGGAGTGATGCAGCCGTAAGCCAAGGAATGCTAGCAACCACCAGAAGCTGGAAGAGGCAAGGAATGGATTCTCCCAGAGATCTCCCAGAAGGAGCCGGGCCCTGCCGACACCGTGATCTCAGCCCGGTGAAACTGACTTCAACTTCTAACTTCCAGGGAAAATAATTTCTGTTGTTCTAAACCACCAAATTTGCAGTAATTTGTTACAGCAGCCACAGGAAACTTATATAGCACCTATTAATGTTTCCTGCCTGAATTAATACTATGACGGTTGCCAAATGGTGATTTTCTAATCCCATCAATCCATTTACATTTTTAGATGGCATTCTATTGTAAGAAAAAGCTTTCTGTTCCCCCCCCCCGTATTCATTTATTCAGTATGGACTTATGAATTCTTATTTTATTCAGTAGGTTGCAGTCTGTTACTATTTATTTATTTACTTATTTACTTTTAATTATTTAATTAATTAATTATTTATTTGGCTGCGCAGCGTCTTAGTTGTGGCAGGCGGGATCTTCGTTGCCGCGTGAAGGATCTTCGTTCCGGCATGAGGATCTTTCAGTTGCAGCATGCGGCACCTAGTTCCCTGACCAGGGATCGATCCCAGGCCCCCTGCATTGGGAGTGCAAAGTCTTAACCAGTGGACCACTGGGGAGTCCCTATTTTTATTTCGACTTTTAAATTGCCCTAGATTTGGCAAATATGACTCTGCTAGCCAACAAAAAACGTCATATTTCAGCAGTGGTTAATCAGGTGTGAATAACAGTTCTGTTCACCACTGTATCTCTCGCATGTAGCATCTTGTAGGTACTTAGCATACTCTGTCGGCTGAAGAAAGTGTTTACTATGAAAGATTCAAGACCGCAAAAAGGGCAGTGTTACATAATTAATTATATCTTCTTTTGCCCTAATAAGTGATCCCATTTCATTAAAAGATACTTAAAAAGAGACTCCTAAAATCAGTGCTGCTGAAGAGATTAGAAATGAGATTTCTGAATTCGGCTTTAATTTCCTGCTGTGAAATTTCCAGTTCAGTTCCATATTTTTCTCCTTTTGGTGCCACATTTTAGTTGCCTGAGTTCAGAACTCAATAGTTGTAAATTCTTAGCTGAAAGCTTTTCGACTTCTAATTGAATTTTGGCATCCAATGAACTTGTCTGTTCAAAAATTAGTCCCAATATACAACACAATAGAACAGAAAAAAAGATACCACATACCTTCCATCTCTCAGAGTGTTCACAATAAATCGGTTAATCTGGCAAATACAGTTGCTAGACAATCGTTCTTCCTCAACAAGAGGGTTCAACTGTGTTGCCAACATGAAAGCTGAAAAGCACAGAGATTACTTCAGTCTCTAAAACATTTCAGTCATGACAATCTAAAAGCTGATCACACCTGTACCATTAAAGAAAAACAATGCCTTAAATATTAAAACTACTCAGATTCTGCATAGTGAAAAACAGTATTAATTTGCTGTGCATTAAACAGCTGCTGCTACTCTGAAATTAAGTATTTCTTAAAGTGCCCCAAATCATCTTTTCCATCATTCAGGTTTCATGACAAAGACTAAAAAATCTTTTCTAGGTCCTTCACCTTGTGACTAGAGACAGTAAGTATATACTCTGCAAATTCTCTCCTTTCTCCCTGTAAAGCTTCCAGCACAGAAATAAAACCCCAAAAAGACAAGTATAGGACAGCTAACCAATCATATTCACTAAATGTCAATATCATCCTAAGGGAAATTAATCAAAGAAAGCACAGAGCACCAGTTAGACAAAATTAAGCCAAGTGGCAGCTTTCCACTCGACCCAGTCTATTGTTAGAATGCTCTCTGCCAGCTGCAATTCTGTCCTTCCGAAGGCAGAGCCAAGCCAATGGAGACTTCTGGAATGCTCCAATTACTGCAATCAAAGTCTTGGCTGCGCTTTTATTATTTAAATATAAATTCCTAGATTTATACATCATACGTACAAGACAGAGTATTCAATCCATCACTCATAAGCAGTCGATAACGGGGTGGATTATTCCCTGTAGCAATGGGACGGATGTTCTAGGAGAGAAAACATGATTCATTAGCCAGGCTGTCTGCTCAGTCCCCAGGGATCAGTAAACTTAAGTGGCAGGAGAGTGCATTCGCCATTAGTTCAACACAACTGAGAACTGCTTGCCCACTCTCGACACCTAAATCCAAGTAAAAGAAAATTGGATTTGATGATTCTCCCACCAACCTCTCTCTACTAACATTATTAAACATAACATAAACGAGAATAAAATAGGTTGCCAATACTCTTCTGTTCTCTCTCCCTTAACTCAAACTTGATTGAAAATTAATTTAAAAAAACATACAATAAGTCACCTAATATATGTATGGTACTATGTAGGAAACATGATAAAAATACAAAATGGAAGAAAAAATCCTTGCCCTGAAGAGGCTTATAACTGGGGTGGAGACGGAGGCAGAGAGACATAGCAGAGGTGTGCACATAATGACAAGACATTTATTCCAGCTTAAAGGAAATCAGAGGCAGCTTTCTGAAGAAAATGAAATACGGAAACAGCCTTAAGATGACTGGCAGGGAGGGACTTCCCTGGTGGCACAGTGGTTAAGAATCCGCCTGCCAATGCAGCGGACACGGGTTCAAGCGCTGGCCCGGGAGGATCCCACATGCTGGGAAGCGACTAAGCCCGTGCGCCACAACTACTGAGTCTGCGCTCTAGGGCCCACAAGCCACAACTATTGAGCCTGTGTGCCACAACTACTGAAGCCCACACGCCTAGAGCCCATGCTCCGCAACAAGAGAAGCCACCGCAATGAGAAGCCCGTGCACTGCAACTAGAGAAAGCCCGCAGGCAGCAACGAAGACCCACCGCAGCCAAAAGTTAATAAAATTTTAAAAAATAAAATAAAATAAAATAATAAAACTGGGAATGTTTGCCTTTAAAAAAAAAGAAAAAAAGATGACTGGCAGGGAGTTTGGGAGTAACAGGGAGACAGACCATCAGGTTTACTGACTCACAATCTGCAAGTATGATCCAGGATTCCGCTCCTATTGATTTGTAAAATTCTCACTAAAATTTGAGAACCCCTTAAATGAATGATAGGGTTAATGAAGAATTTTAAGCAGACAAGTTCCTGTCAGGTAGATCTCTCCAGAGGCCACATGTAAGGCAGATCTGAGCAAGAAAAACCCCAGGGCAGAAAGACAACCAAGGAGGCAGAAGTACTGATGTGCAGCGCTACAGTATCCACCAACTGTGGAAAGAACAGAAAGGCCAAGCCTCAAATGTGAACCTCCAAAGGTCAAACTCTGGCTGACGCAACATTAAAAGTAAAGCCTGGTTCCTCTCTCTGAGTTACAACACGGACTGGACTATTTTTGTGATGATGAAGAGAATTTTGTCAAGTGGACACACTTCCTGAAGTGGACTGTATGTCCTCTATCAAATGTAATTTATAATTATATGTAAGTTTAAAAAACGTTTGACATAAAAATATGTAGGTACTCACAATGACTTGGAGAATGGGTGTTATGCCTGTAACTCCCTGTTGCATTATGGCCTGAAAAAGTAAAAACAGATGCTTATGAGACAGGCACTCAAATCATGATTAAAACTTGACATATTTTTAATTTGGTGTCTGGAATAAACCACAGATGACATTATTAAAAGACCTTTTTCAGAACTTATCATTTGAAAATCTACTTTAAGTTTTATCACTCTGGACAAATCATAAAATCGTAAAAGTGGGATTCATACTTACCAACAAGGATACTACATCTAAAAAGCTGGCATCGCGTATGTACTCATTATTCATAATAGCACATTTATTTTCCTACACTGCCCATTAATAGGGAATCAAACAAGTAAGTACAGCAAATCCTTAAAACAGAATATTATGCAGCCTTAAGAAGATATTTCTAGGGACTTCCCTGGTGGTGCAGTGGTTAAGAATCCACCTGCCAGTGCAGCGGACACGGGTTTGAGCCCTGGTCCAGGAAGATTCCACACGCTGCAGAGCATCTAAGGCTGCAAGCCACAACCACTGAGCCTGCACGCCACAACAACTGAAGCCCACGTGCTACAACTACTGAAGCCCGTGCGCCTAGAGCCCATGCTCCGCAACAAGAGAAGAAGAGAAGCCACTGCAATGAGAAGCCCGTGCACCGCAATGAAGAGTAGCCCCAGCTCGCCCCAACTAGAGAAAGCCTACACGCAGCAACAAAGACCCAACGCAGTCCAGAAAAGAAAAAAAAGGTGTTTCTATACCACTGGTTGCCTCTTGTGAGAGGAATTGGGTGCTGCGGGACATGTGTGGGAGGCAGACCTTGCACTACATCCTCTTTTATACTTTTTGAATGTTAAATCTCACGACTCTATTAGCAATTATAAAAATAATTTCTAACAAAAGCAAAATAACTATTAATCAGGCTTTTAGTTCGTTTTTAAAAAGGCATCATTTAAAGGTAACCATCAGAAAAACTAGCTAGCTAAAACTCGTTGTCTGACGCCTGCTTTTGCCCATGCTGAAATAAGCGATACCAGACTAGCTCTTCCAACCATAAACTAAAAACTGGACAAAAATATAAAAACTGTTTTCAAATACCAGGCAACAGGTAGAACAAGACTGTGATCCCTGAAAGGAAAACAAATGAGTTTCTGCAGAGAGGCACTTTTGGACCATAGCACAGGGAAGGGAACCCAAAAAGAATACAGCAGTCCTGCTGAGCACAGATCAGTTTGGGGAGGTGCGTTATCTGGACTTCCTGGATGCAGAGTACCCGACAGGAGAGAGCTACATAGAGAAAGAGCTTCAATAACCTATGCAGGGGTTCCCTTGAGTTTTTGGCTGAATTCTAAGTTGTGCATACACAGGATGAGGTGCCACAGACCAGGTAAAGATTAGAGAGATACAAGCTGAAAAATTACTGGCGCTCACCCAGGCTAGAATACATTTGAGTTCCAATTAGCCATTTGAGTGGAGAGAACTCAATAAACACCTGGTGCATTCAGTAGAAACCCCAGAAAGGCCATGCTTTAGAAATAGACTAAACTATCCCCAAAGTAAAAGCTACTCGAGACCCACTACAGTCTCAAAGGGCTCAGCTGATCTGCAAGTAAGTTAACAGTCTGCCAGAACAACTCAATATTCTCTATACACATAATCTAGACACTGAACAACGTATTGTTCTTAATGTCCATTGCCATCTGGGGTCCCAAGACCTTTTCAGAGGGTACATAAGTTGAAAACTATTTTCATCATAATAAACAAGCTTTTGTCCTTCTCACTCTCATTCATTCAATACAATGAAAAACTGGCTGAAGGACTAATAAAACTATACTATTACCACTTATGAATGTCTACTGGATGAAAAATCAGTAATAGAAATCACAGCAGTTCCACTTTCTAATAATAAAGCAACTTGTTGAATTAAAGAACAAGATACATCATGAAGACTGAGTTCATATCTCTTCCGCAGAATTCTACTTTTGCCTTATGAATGGATGAATGGATAGATGTGGCTGGACTGGCTGCTTTGCTTGTGTTCATCTCCTATCAGTACCAACCAATCATCTAGTAAGATCTTCTTTCACGTGAATGCTTGACGACAAACACAGACTATGCTGAAATATCCCAAGTGTTGAATCACTTACAAAACTCATGGTTTATCCTGAAACAGCTGTGTTGACATTTGCACTGATGGTGCAAAGCAGTGGTAGGTAAAACTACTGGTGCCTTAGCCAAGTTACTATAGTAGTAGTCACTGTATTCTTCACTGCCCTGAACACACTGGGGAGGGGAGTTTCACTAAAAAAAAAAAAAAAGAAAAGAAAAGAAACTTGAAGAAATAAAATTATTACATTAAATCGTAACCTTGAGGACAAAAAAATTTTAATATTCTATGCAACCATACAGAAAGTATGCCAAAGTGCTTCTGCTGAAGTATGGCTGCGGCCTTGAGGAAAAGCACTGCTACAACTGTTCGAGCTGCAAGTTGAACCGGCCGTTTTTTCCTCACGGAACGTCATTTTAACTTGAAAGGGCAAACGACAAACTGTGGTTATTCAGACTTGGGAATTTAGTGGATATCTTCTCAAAAATAAAGTGAGACAATTAACTGTATTTGTTGCCAATGATAAAAGAGTTTTCTAATGAAAATCAGGACTTTTGAAAACTTGTATTCACCAGCTTCCTAATACTTACTGACTTTTCTTAATTAAATCAGTAATGATGTTAATAAGCATGAATTTTTGTCATATAACAAAATATATCAACATTTGGAAGATCTGTAAAATGCAATGAACCGATATTTTCCAAATGACCGAAACATGGCGTTACAGATAATGCATAGGTAGAAGATCTATTCAAAATGGAAGACCGGCCAAATCTACATTCCAACTAACGTTTAAGAAACTACCATTTGGTGAGTTTTGATACAGTGTTAAAGGAAACCTGATTTTCTATTCAAAACACTTCTGACACCAAATGTGTGGGTTTTCCACATGAAACAATTCTCTGCAGACACCAACTGGGCGTCTCACAAGTCAACTTAATTTTGACACTAACTACCCAGAATTAGAGTAGACCCCACAGGTTAAGGGCTCAGTCCCACAAGACTGTCCAAGTGTCCACTTCATACACTAATCTCAAGTAGTGGGTCCCCAGGTGACCCAGTTTACACTTGTTTGACTTGGCTACAAATTGTGGGGACTTCCTGGGAGTCCCTCACAGAACTCAGGGAAACACTTTACTTAGTATTACTGGTATATTATAAGAGATAGTTAAAAGGATACAAATGAAAATCAGATGGAGAGGCACATAAGACAAGGTCTGGATGCCCAAGCACAGGAGATTCTGTTCCTGTGGAGTCTGGGGGTGTGCCCCCTCCCAGCATGGAGATGTGTTCACCAAACTAGAAGCCCTCTGCATTTTGTTGTTTAGGGATTTTTCTGAAGGCCTCATTACATAGGCATGATTGATTAAATTGTTGGCTATTGGTGATTAGCTCAATCTCCAGCCTCTATCCTGTGGGGTGAGGTGTAGAGCAGAAAGTTCCAACCCTTTAATCACATGATTGGTTCCTGGCAATCAACCCCTACCCTGAAGCTACCCTGGAGCCCACCAAGAGTTACCTCATTAAACCTCAGGTATGGCTGAAAGGGGCTTATCGTAAATAACAAAAAAAGCTCCTCCCACCCTATCACTCAGGAAATTCCAAGGGTTTCAGGAGTTCTGTGTACCAAAAACTGGACAAAGACCAAACATATATTTCTTATTATGTTACAAGGATCAGCGAAGAAGCCTGAAAAAGGCTATTAAAATACTCCTCCTTTTTCCAACTACATATTTGAAGCCAGATTTCCTCCATATAGTTCGACCAAAAAAACCATATATCCATATACTGAACGCAGGAGCTGGTATGAAAATCTAGCTGTCACGTCTTCTAGTAAGCCAGATATTAAAGCAATGTGCAAAAATGTAAAACAATGTCACTTTTCTATTTGTTTTGAACTATATAACGGTTTTTCCTAAAACATGTTATTTATGTTAACAGATGAGTTTATTGCTATTTTAAATGAATAAATATTTTTCAAATATCTGTTATAATTTCAAATATGGTAAGGGAGATATAACCCACAAAAACAAAAGCTTTGGGGGGGGCATTCAGTGACTGTTTACAAATGAAAGGTATTCTAAAATCAAAACATTTGAGAGCCACTGTTTTGGACCAAACATTTGTGTCCTGACGCCACCTCCCAATTCATATGTTGACGTTCTAACCCTCAGTGTGAGAGTATCAAGAGATGGGGTCTTTCGAGGCCACTACTTTCAGATGAGGTCATGAGGGTGGAGCCACCATAATGAGATTACTGTCCTTATGAAAAGAGGGACTTCCCTGGCAGTCCAGTGGTTGAGACTCTGCGCTTCCACTTCAGGGGGCACGGCTCGATCCCTGGTCACGCAACTAAGATCTTGAATGCCACGAAGTGCAGCCAGAAAAAAAAAAAGAGAGGAAGAGACACCAGAACTCACTCTCTCCCGACACAAAGAAGAGGTCATGTGAGCACAGTGAGATGGCAGCTGCAAGCCAGGAAGACAGCCCTCACCCAGAACTAAATCTGCTGGTGCCTTGATGGATTTCTCAGCCTCTAGAATTGTGAGAAATAAATCTGCTGTTTACATCACCTAGTCTATGGTATTTTGTTATAGTAGTCCAAGCTAGGATGTGTTGCCTTAAAACAATCATTAAAACATAAAGCATCGCTAATAAGCCAACAGTGGAAATAAATTTTAATCATAAAAAATACTCAAATAATCCAAAAGTCGGGAAAAGTTAAAAAATAGAAAAAGAATAGATGGGACAAATAAAAAAACAAGCAGCAAAAGGAAAACTTAAACCCAAACTTGTAATTATATTAAGTGGAAATGGTTCAAGTACTCCAATTAAATGGAAGAAATTATTGCAATGAATAAGAAAGACCCAGCTATTTGCTTTGTACAAGAAACGCACTTCAAATATAAAAAGGCAAATTAAAAATAAAATACTGGAAAAAGATGTATCATTAAAAGCAGGCAAAGTAGACTTCAGGACAAGGAATATTACCCGGGATAAAAAAGGACATTTCATAATAATAGGGTTGATTCCTAAAGGAGACACAATGGGGACTTCCCTGGCGGTCCAGTGGTTAAGACTCCGCACTTCCACTGCAGGGGGCATGGGTTCAATCCCCAGTCAGGGAACTAAGATCCACATGCTGCACAGCACGGCCAAAAAAAAAAAAAAAGACACAATGATAAATGTGGTCACCTAACCACAGGGTTTCAAAATACACCAAGGAAAAACTGACAAAATGAAAAGGAGAAATAGACAAATCCACTATTATAATTGGTGGTTTCAACATTCTTCTCTCAGTAATTGACAGGGCAAATAGACCAAAAAATATAGAATTAAGAATATAGAAAACTTAAACTATCAGTAAACTTGACCTAATTAGATCATCTAACAACTGCAAAATACACATTCTTTTAAGTGTACCTGGAACATTTTCATCAAGATAGTGCATATACTGGGCAGTAAAACAAATCTCAATAAATGTTGAAAAGTTGAATTCATACAGAGTACGTTATTTGACCACACTACAATTAAACTAGAAATTAATAACAATATGATATCTAGAAAATCTCCAAATACTTGGAAGTTAAACAACAACCTTCTAAATAAACCATCTGTTGAAGAAGAAATCACAAGAGAAATTAGAAAGTTATTAACAGAATGAAAATTAAAATACAATCTGTCTAAATTTGTGGGATGTACCTAGAGCAATGCTTAGAAGGGAAAATACAGCTTTAAAAGCTCCCATCAGAGAAGAAAAAAGCTCCCAAGTCAATTATCTAAGATTCCACCAAAAGGAGCCAGAAAAAGAATAAATTAAATCCAAGTACACAGGAGGAAAGAAATAATAAAAGAGCAAAAATCAATGAAATAGAAAATTGATAAATAATAGGAAAAACACAATTGAACCAAAAGCTGGTTCTTTGAAAAGATCAATAAAATTGATAAACTTCTAGCTAGTCTGGTCAAGAAAAAGAAGACACACATTCTCAATACCAGGAATGAAAAAGGCATCACTATAAATCATACATATATAAAATTTTATATATATTTATATAATAAGGGAATATCAGGAAATTTATGAAACAACTTAGATTAAATGGATAAGTCCCTTAAAAAAACCCACAAATTATCAAAACTACATAAAAATACAGAAAATCTAGATAATTCTACATCTATTAAAGAAATTAAATTTATAATTTAAAATATTCCAAAAGAGAAAACTCTAGGTCCAGATGGCTTTACTGGTAAATTCTATCTAACACTGAATGACAAAAAACACCAATCCTGCATAAATTATTTCAGGAGATAGAAGAGAACACTTTACAATTCATTGTATGATGCTAGCTTTACTCTGATAGAAAAAACACAGTCATTGTAAGAAAGAAAAATTACAGATCTATATATCACTCATCAATAAAGATGTAAAAATCCTCAACAAAATATCAGTAAATCAACTATAGCACTATATAAAATGTATATAATATGTCATGACTATGTGAGGTTTATTCCAAGAAGGCAAGGTTTACTCAACATTCAAAAATCTATTATTGGGCTTCCCTGGTGGCACAGTGGTTGAGAGTCCGCCTGCCGATGCGGGGGACGCAGGTTCGTGCCCCGGTCCGGGAGGATCCCGCATGCCGCAGAGCGGCTGGGCCCATGAGCCATGGCCGCTGAGCCTGCGCGTCCGGAGCCTGTGCTCCGCAGCGGGAGAGGCCCACGTACCGAAAAAAAAAAAAAAAATCTATTATTGTAGTCTGTCACATTAACAGAATAAACAAGAAAAACCACAACCATCTCAATAGATGCAGAAAAAGCATTTGACAAAATTCACCATTTATTCATTATAAAAAGTCTCAGCAAATTAGGAATAGAAGATAGGGTTAAACTGATAGCAGGCATCTACCAAAAAATCTCATTACCAATCACACTTAATGGCAAAAGACTGAATGACTTCCCCTAAGATCAGGAACAAGGCAAGGATATAACTCTCATCACTTTTATTAAATATGGCAGTAGAGCTCCTAACTAATGCAACAAGACGAGAAAAAGAAATAAGGGCATAGGGACTTCCCTGGTGGTCCAGTGGGTAAGATTCTGAGCTCCCATTGAAGGGGGCCCGGGTTTGATCCCTGGTCGGGGAACTAGATCCCACCTGCATGCCACAACTAAGAGCCCACATGCCGCAACTAAGAGTCCACGTACCACAACGAAGATTCCATGTGCCACAACTAAGACCTGGCACAGCCTAAATAAATAAATAGATAAATAAATTTTTTTTTAAATATATTTTAGGGCTTCCCTGGTGGCGCAGTGGTTGAGAGGCCGCCTGCCGATGCAGGGGACACGGGTTCGCTCCCCGGTCCGGAAAGATCCCACATGCCGCGGAGCAGGTAGGCCCATGAGCCATGGCCGCTGAGCCTGCACGTCCAGAGACTGTGCTCCGCAACAGGAGAGGCCACAACAGTGAGAAGCCCGCGTACGGCAAAAAAAAAAAAAAAAAAAAATATATATATATATATATATATGTATATTTTTAAAAAGAAATAAAGGCATAAAGATTGAAAAGTAAATAATAAAACTGTCTTTATGTGCAGATAGTCATGTACGTAGAAAATCCTAAGGCATCTACAAAAAGCTACTAAGTCAATTTACCGAGTTTTCAGGATACAAGGTTAATATGCAAAAATCAACTGTATTTTTATATACTGCCAATTAACAACTGGAAAATGAAATTTTTAAAAATACCATTTTAATATCATTAAAAAAACCTAAGTCTAACAATACATATGCAAGATTTGCATACTGAAAACTACAAAACCCTGAGAGAAATTAAAGAAAACCTAAGTAAATGAGAGATATAGCATGTCCATGGTTTGAAAGATTCAATGTCTGTAAGAAGCCAACTGATCCCAAATTGATCTATAAATGTAATGTACTATCAATCAAAATCCCATCAGGCTTTACTAGAAATTGACAAGCTGATTCTAAAATATATATGAAAATATAGAGAACCTAGATTCAGTAAAACAATTTTGAAAAAGAATGAAGCTGGAGAATTTATACTACCCAATTTCAAGACTTACTATATAACTACAGTTATGAAGACAATGTGTTACTGGTGTAAGTACTGACATATAGAGCAATTGCAGAATAGGCATTCTAGATATAGACCCACATATATATAAATTTTATCAAAGGTGACAACACAATTCAATGGAACATTATAGTCTTTATAACAAATGGGGCTGAAACACTGAATATCTGCAATGGAAAGAATGATCTATACACCATACATAAAAAGGTAAACTTGAAATGGATTACAGACCTGAATATAAACTAAAACTATAAAACTTCTAGAAGAAAACACAGGACAAAAGATTTGTAACCTTGAGGGAGACAAAGATTTTTGTGGACAGAAAAATACAATTCAGAAAAGGAAAAACAAAACAAAAAAAACCCAACTGAACATGAAAATTTAAAACTGCTCTTTTAAAAAAACACCATTGAGGGGCTTCCCTGGTGGTGCAGTGGTTGAGAGTCCGCCTGCCGATGCAGGGGATACAGGTTCATGCCCCGGTCTGGGAAGATCCCACATGCCGCGGAGCGGCTAGGCCCGTGAGCCATGGACGCTGAGCCTGTGCGTCCGGAGCCTGTTGCTCCACAACGGGAGAGGCCACAACAGTGAGAGGCCCGCATACCGCAAAAAAAAAAAAATACACCATTGAGTTTCCCTGGTGGCCTGGTGGTTAAGAATCTGCCTGCCAATGCAGGGGACACGGGTTAGAGCCCTGGTCCGGGAAGATCCCACATGCCGCGGAGCAACTAAGCCCGTGCACCACAATTACTGAGCCTGTGCTCTAGAGCCCGCGAGCCACAACTACTGAGCCCATGTGCCACAACTGCTGAAGCCTGCGCACCTAGAGCCTGTGCTCTGCAACAAGAGAAGCCACTGTGATGAGAAGCCCGCGCACCACAACGAAGAGTAGCCCCCGCTCGCCGCAGCTAGAGAAAGCCAGTGTGCAGCAACGAAGACCCAACGCAGCTGAAAATAAATAAATAAAATTTATTTTTAAAAAAAAACAGCATTAAAAGAATGAAAATCCTCAGATTGGGAGAAAATATATATAATGCTTTTATCTAACAAAAGACGTGTCCTGATTAAATAAAGAATTCTTACAACTAACTAATAAGAACACGTCCCAATTTTTTAAACAGGCAAAAGATATGAACATACACTTCACAAAAGAAGGAATACAAACAGCCAATAAGCACATGAAAAGATGCTCAAGATCATTAGTCATCAGCAAAACACAAATTAAAATCACAGTGAGACACCACTCCACATTCACTAGAATAGGTAAACCTAAAAAGACTGACAACACTTAGTGTTCGTGAGGAAATGGAGCAAACAGAATTCTCATAAACACTATGGAAATAGTTTAGCAATTTCTTATAAAGTTAAATGTTCAGTTATCACATGACCCAGCAACTGCACTCCCCAATATTTATCTCAGAGGAATTAAAATATATTTCCATAAGAAGACTTGTACATAAAAGTTCATAACATCTTCATTCATAATAGCCAAAAAGGAAAATAACCCAAATGTTCAACAGGTAAATAAATAATTGTGTTTATTCATACCATGGAACACTACTGGGCAATAAAAAGGTGCGAACTACTGAAACAACGTGGATAAATCTCAAAAATCATTTTGCTGAAAGAAAGAAGCCAGACACAAAGGGTACATATTATTTGATTCCATTTATATGAAGTTTTAGAACAGTCAAAACTAACCTGTAGTGATAGAAACCAGAACCCAAAACAGTGGTTGCCTAGGGTAGGGGCAGGGGATGGGAAAGGAGCAGATTGGGGTGGTGTATACATTTGTCAAAACTCATCAAACTGCATATAGTTTGATGCATTATTGCATATAGTTTGATGTATTACAGACTGATATAGTTTGTAAACAATACGTATTATAGTTTTTGTCATACATAAATCAAACTGAACTTCAGTAAAGGGGTTTTTTTTTTTTTTTTAAAGGAACAGAACTGGGGGAAGGGACAGGTCAGTAATTTCATCAAGCACCTTTCTGTTTTATTTGATTCTAAAACCAAATACATGTAGTACCTTATCATTCTTTTTAATTTGTGTCATCATAAATAGTGAATATAAGACTTACTCTTCTGGGACATAGCATGATATATACACTTAAGACAGAACTGACTTAAATTTTCCAAATTAACATTGCTAATAAAAATACAAAGCAACAGTGGTGATCATTTTGTAATGTACAGAAATATCAAATTACTATGTTGTGCACCAAGAACTTACACAGTATTGTAAGCCAATTATACTTCAAAAACAAACAAACAAATGAACAAACTTATAGAAAAAAGAGATCAGATTTGTGGTTACCAGAGGCAGGAAGTAGAGGGAGGAGGAACCGGACAAACGTGGTCAAAAGGTACAAATTTCCAGTTATAAGATAAATAAGTACCAGGGATGTAACATACAACATGATTAATATAATTAACAATGCTATATATGAAATATAATTAACAATGTTATATATGAAAGTTATTAAGAGAGTAAATCCTAAGAGTTCTCATCACAAGGAAAAAAATACTTTTTTCTTTTTATTTTGTATCTATATGAGGTGATGGACATTCACTAAATTTACTGTGGTAATTGTTTCATGATGTATGTAAGTCAAATCATTATGCTGTACACCTTAAACTTATACAGTGTTGTATGTCAATTATATCTCAATAAAACTGGAAGGAATAAAATACAAAACAACAGAATGGAATGGTTCAGAGCACACGTTCAAATCCTCACCTCATGCACAAATTATTTAACTTCTCTGGACTTCAATTACTTCATCTGTAAGATGGGGTTAATGATAAAAATCTACTTTACAGGGTTACTGTAACTACTGACTATAATAAAGTATCTGGCACATTGGAAAAGATCAAAAGTATTCATTCCCTTCCCCTTTCCTTGTATTACCTAATTACTCAAGATACAAATGCTATTAGTTCTATTTACCACAATAGTTCCACGCAAAATCTCTTATTTTATGTTCGCTCTTGCCGAAAATGCACTATTTGTGTGTTAGTGCTTACCCTTTGGGGTCTATGCCTTTTGAACTAAAATGATATTACCTGCTTTAGCTGATAAACAAACTTGACAAAGGTACTCTACACTCCATCACCACAAACACACACACACACAAATTTTCCTTATCATTTATGAACAAAACCTAAGTAATACTTCACCTAACACTGGAAATATGTTTCCTAAATTTTGAATATGGCAAAAACTAACTCATCATTTTTTTTTTTTTTTTGCGGTACGCGGGCCTCTCACTGTTGTGGCCTCTACCGTCGCGGAGCACAGGCTCCGGACGCGCAGGCTCAGCAGCCATGGCTCACGGGACCAGCCGCTCCGCGGCACGTGGGATCTTCCCAGACCGGGGCACGAACCCGCGTCCCCTGCACCGGCAGGCGAACTCTCAACCACTGCGCCACCAGGGAAGCCCCATCAAATTATTTGAAAAATACCAGTCACTTTCCTTGAAAGTGAAGAACAATTCCTAATTTGTCTTAAAGATGCAAGGTAGCAGCTATAAAGTAAACAAGGACTACAATTTGCAATCACTTCTCAGGGTTATTTCTAATTTATTAAAATATTCACTCAACTCTGCCAACTGTTCTTCCCCATCCATCTCTGTCCCTTTCTTTTCCCTGCCTCACGCGCAATTAGCAAACATTTATTGGGCACCTAAAACTTGCCAGTAGTCCTTCCGGTACTGGGGAGACTATGTTGAGCAAAAAACCAGACATAATTTCAGGCCTCAAAGAATTTACAATCCAGTGGAGGGAGACAGAAAGTAACTGATATGAATCAAATAAACAACATATAAATGTAAGATCACATCTGTGATTATTAATAATAGGTAACATACAATGACCATTTATTATGCATCAGGCATGGACTGAGCACTTTAAATTAATAGCTCATTTAATCGTCCCACTAACCTTAGGCAATAGGTACTAGGTATGATTAACCTCATTTGACAGAAGAGGAAAGGCAGAGTTTAATATCGTGAACAAACAGGAATTAGGGGCTGAAAATAAAGGGATTTAGCCTAGCAAGGGGAGTCAAGGAAGGCTTCTCTGAGGAAGTAACTGAGCAGAGACTTGAAGGTTACGTTAGTCAGCAAGGGGAGAATGAGGAACCACCCAGGCAGTAGGAACAGGTTAAAGAATGTTCAAAGCCCCTGTGGAAGGCAGGAGTATGAAATATACCCGGATTTAAATTAAAAAAAAAAAAAAGGAAAGGCTTGAAAGGAGGAAAGAACTGGTGGGAATATGCTATGATGGGAATGGCAAGAGGAGAGTTATGCTGGGTAGAAGTGAGAAGGCCAGGCAGAAACAATGGTGCCAGTGTGGATGGAGAAAAGTAGATGCATTTAAGAGATATATGTGGAGGTAAAACACACCAGACTTGGGGAGGGACTGGACATCCAGGGTGACGGAATGTGTAGCAAGAATGATTCCACAATTTCTGGCTGTTGTAACTTAATGAATAATGGTGCCATTCATCCAGACAGGGAACGGTAGAGGCCCAAATTTAGAAAGATAATGGATTTGCTTTGGGACATGTTGAATTTAAAATGTTTTTGAGATATCAAGTACGCATCTGATAGAGGTTTGTCTTTCAGAGTAAAGGTGGCTCCGGACACAGATATTTGTGAGCAACTGACATACAGATGGTAATTTGTCTCGGGAGAAGAGTCAACAAAAATTTACAGAGAGATCTCCAGACGGGGAAAGACAAGCCAAGCTGAGCCACAGAAACCGAAAGAAGAGAGTGTTACCAAAAGAAAGCGATGATCAATAGTCAAACGCTGCTAAAAACTCGGGTAAATGTAACTCTCAAAAGTGTCTGTTGGATTTAACGACCTGGAGGCACCGCTGACTTTAGCCAGGGTTACTTCTATAGTGATCAGGGGAGTGACTGATTGGAGTCTGTTGAAGGGTTAATGGGAGGCGAGAAAAAGAAAGAACTGAAAACTGACAACTCTAGGAAAGTTAGGCTGTGGATGGGGGAAGGGGAGGAGAAAGAGAGTGGCTGCGGGAGAGAGATGGGTGAAAATCAACAGTTTATTTTGTTTCATTTCCTTAAGCAGGAAAAACATGAGCGTGTTTAAAAGACGATGGGAAAAATGCTTTGAGGAGTGATGACTCTAGGGAGTCACCCGGCGGTTCCTCCCCGGCCCCCGCTGTCTCCTCCTCCCGTGTTCTCTCCCCCTTCTCCACCCCGCACAGCCCCAAGGCCCACAGCCACCCCGGCCCGCGCCCGGCTCCGAGGCGTCTCCTCACCGCAATGGCCCCCTCGCTCAGGTGGCCCACCATGGTTCCGCCGCAACAACTACTGAGCTCCGACACCCCTGCAGCCCTGGCTCTACTCCAGGGAACCCGCGCGCTCCAAAGCGATTGGCCAGAGGACCTCCGTGCACCGCGAAGACCTCCCGACGTGCGCAGGGCACGGGGGCGGGTTTAGGAGCCGAGCAGCCACCTCATTGGTCGAGGCACGGCGGGCGGCCCACGTGACTCACCGGAGCCCAGGTCCGGGGCCTAGTCGCTGGATTGCGGGGCCTGGGGGCGGGGCGCGGAACTACGGAGCGCGCGAAGCGTGATGCGCGAAGCGTGACGCGGAGGCAGCGAAGGTCGCAGAGTGGAGGAGTTCCGGCAGCTTTCCGAGAGTCCCAACTCGGCCTTTGGTGGGCAGACACTGATTGGTAGCCCAGAGGAGTGGTAGAGCTGTTGCCCTAGTAACTCTGCTACTAGATGTAGTCAAAGTATTGACTTGCTTCCTTCAGCAGCCCAGAGCTGAGCTCCCGCAGGTTCCAGACCCTGAGCTTGGCAGAGTGGGGAATCTCTCAAGGTAAATAAGACCTGGTCCCTACCCTCAGAGGAGAGCACAGTCTGTCGAGGGAATTTCTGCTGTGAGGAGCACTAACTCAAGATAGACATGGTTTGGGCCCCAGGAGAGACAGTGTGCTGCTATCACAGGTGGAAAAATCAGGGAAGGCTTCCCAGAGGAGGTACCATTTGAACTGGGTCTTGAAGAATGTTGGGAAATTTGCCAGGTGGACTCCAAGTGAGGGTAGGGCCAATGAATAGTCTTTGTAAAACCTAGGGAGATGAGTAACCTGGCAAGCTGGGGATAGCTTTGAGTAGCTAGATAGTAGGATACAGAGGAAAAAGTGAGACTTGAGCATTAGAAAGTAAGCCAAGAGTCAAATAATGAAGGATTTGTACTGGGCTTCCCTAAATGCTAGGAGGAGCATTGATGAATTGAAGGCGGAGTACTGACATCTGTCTCAGTGTGGAAGATGGACTGAATTTGGAATGGGGAAGTGGGGGGGTCTAAGGGCGTGGAGACTAGTTATGACACTCCAGAAAGAATGCCAGACAGGAAATGGTGCGGGCTTGAACTAAAGGAGTGACCTGGGGATTGAAAAGAAAATACTGAACTGGGTAAGAGTTCTGATTCATCATTATATAACCAGTACCTAGTATGATGCCTGGAACAAAGTAAGCTTTCAATAAATATTTCTGAATGAAGGGATGTTGAGTGAATTGGAGTGAGAAACAATAGATGCTTCCTCAGCATGTAAACAACTATAGGAAGAGACCACAAGAATTGATTTTGTTGCTTCATGCATGCTTGAATGAAATCTTGACTTTCTAGAATTGTGCATTTGTAGAAATCCGAATTCCCTATTTTCTTATTCATTTTTTAGATTTAAAGTAGCATGGATCTGCCCGTGGATGAGTGGAAATCATACGTACTTCAGAAGTGGTCTTTGCTCCCCAAGTCCATCCAGGTTACAATTTCTACAGCAGAGACTTTAAGCGATATCTTTCTTCACTCATCTTCGCTTCTTCAGTAAGTGAGTGGAAGCTTTAACCAGGGAAATTTTGATGCGGAAAACGTTGTCTTTTGTGATTTGCTCTCAAATTACATCTCTTTTTTTTTTAATATAAATTTATTTATTTATTTATTTTCTTCGTTGGGTATTAGTTGCTGCACCCAGGCTTTCTTTAGTTGCGTCGAGTGGGGGTTACTCTTCCTTGCAGTGCGCGGGCTTCTCATTGCAGTGGCTTCTCCTGTTGTGGGGCACGGGCTCTAGGTGCGCAGGCTTCAGTAGTTGCAGCACATGGGCTCATTAGTTGTGGCACACGGGCCCTAGAGCGCAGGCTCAGTAGTTATGGCACACAGGCTTAGTTGCTCCGTGGCATGTGGGATCTTCCCAGACCAGGGCTCGAACCCGTGTCCCCTGTGTTGGCATGTGGGTTCTTGTGCCAGCCACTGTGCTAAGTGCTTAGTAAACAAAAAATACATCATTTAAAAAAAGATAGACAAAGATCCTTACCTTTGAGGAGCTTAATTGTAGCAAGGAAGGACAGATAATAAACATAAATAAGTTAAAATATATAGTATGTTAAAGGTGAGAAATACAGTAGAAAAAAAGGAAAAATTGAACAGGGTAGCGGAAGTAGGCAGTGCCAGGAGCGAGAGTACAGACTGTAGTATTAAGTAGTATAATCAGATATGCCTCATTGAAAGAGTGAAAGTGGAGCAAAGTCTTGGAGATACAGGAGTTAACAAAGTAGCTATCTGAGAGAAGAGCATTCCAGGCAGAGATCCTAAGGTGGGAGCGTGTCTGGCATGTTTAAGCAACAGCAAGTTGGATGAACAGCTAGTGGTGGATGGACAGAGTAAGCCAGAGGGAGAGTGGTAGGAAATACCATCAGAGAGGTAATGGGACATGCATGGGAGTTGGGGAAGAGCAGGTGGCACAAATCGAGTTGACCCTTTCTTAGTGCCTTATCTTTTTACCCTGAGTAGGAAGTTATTGTGGGGTGTAGTAGGCAGAATTCTAAAGATGCTCCCCCTGCCCCCACGCCAGCATTCTGGTCCCCTGGTTACTCAATCCTGGTCCCCTGGTTACTCAATCTAACATTAACCTAGGCACTGCTGGGAAGGGATTTGGCTGATGTAATGAAAATCCCAAGCCCCCTGACTTTGAGATATAATTACTGGGTGGGTGTAACCCAATCAGACCAGACCTTTAAAAGCAGAGAGTTCTTCCCAGCTGGTAGCAGAAAGGGAAATCAGAGAGATTCAAAGCATGAGGTGTGAATGCGATTTGGCTGACTTTGAAGGTGGAGCTACATGACTCATGACAAGGAATGCAGGAAGCTTCTAGAAACTGAGAGTGCTTCCTGGCTAACAGCCAGCAAGGAAATGGGGACCTCAGACCTATAATTGCAAGGAACTGGCTTCTGTCGGTTCTAAACTCAACATCCTGGATGAGTTTAGATATAGATTCTTTCCCAGATCGTCTCTATAAGAGGTCACCTTGATTTCAGCCTTGTGAGACCCTAAGCAGAGAGCCCAGGTAAGCCCACCTGGACTTCTGATCTACAGAACTGAGGATAATAAATGGGTATTGTTTTAACCTGCTGAATGTGTGGTAGTTGTTACACAACGATAGAAAACTAATTCACAGGGTTTTGAGATACGAGTGATACGATCTGATTATATTTTAAACAGATGTCTGCACACATCAACCCACAGGGTAAATCCATGCCACTGCCTGTTTTTGTGTGGCCATCAGCTAAGAATGGTTTTTACAGATAAATATTCGTAGTCGATTTGATGATTGGGAACATTGGCTTTGAACTCCAGTTTAGCAAAATGGTATCCATTTTTTAAAAAATTTTTTCATTCTTCTCATGAGTAGACCTGTGTTACAAAAAAATTGTACTCAATTATTATACCTTGAATTTGGTCAGTAAATGATTTTTACAAGCGTGTTTTTTCTTTTGTTGTATAAGCACCTATGTAATAGCCTCGATTTTACCTCTTGGCCCAAGCAGGCTAAATATTTACTCTCTGGTTTTCTAGAGAAAGTTTGCTGATCCTTGTTTTTTTTGTTTGTTTGTTTGTTTGTTTGCGGTACGCGGGCCTCTCACTGTTGTGGCCTCTCCCGTTGCGGAGCACAGGCTCCGGACGCGCAGGCTCAGTGGCCATGGCTCACGGGCCCAGCCGCTCCACAGCATGTGGGATCTTCCCGGACCGGGGCACGAACCCGTGTCCCTTGCATCGGCAGGCGGACTCTCAACCACTGCACCACCAGGGAAGTCCCCCGGTCCCTGTTTTAAAGGATTGCTCTGACCACTGTGTTGAGTATAGCAGGAGTAAGAGTGGAAATAAAGAGAATTGTTGGAAGGCTGTTGCTTTAATCCAGGTGAGAGAGGGAGTGATAGTAATTTGGGCCAGGGTGGTAGTAGTGGGGATGATGAGAAGTGGTTGGATTCTGATGGTGTACAAGATAAATTGATACAGCTTACTAACAGCAAAAAGGAGTATCAGTAAGAATCCAAATTTGAAGTTTTGGAGCACTGAAAGGAATATAAATCAAAGAAGAGGATTTGTCTGATTGTTTAATGTTGGAGTTCCTCAAGACTCCAGCCTAGGCTCTTTCTTAGTCACTCTCTATTCTCAACCGGTTCAGCCTCATTCACACCCATGACATCAATTACCTCCTATATGCCAATTACCCTTAAAATTATATCTCCAGCCCTCACTACTTCTCTGAGACACAAATGTCTAAATCAGATGACTACTTAAAGCCTCAAAGATACTTAAAATTCAACATATCCAAAACCAAACTCACAATCTTGTCTTCGAAATTAGATTACCTTCCAGTGGTGTCTATCTTAATGAACTGCACTGCCTTATTTCAGTTCCTAAAACTAGAAACCTGTGAACCATTTATATATATGTGTGTGTGTGTGTGTGTGTGTGTGTATATATATACATATATATATATGTATGTATATGTATATTTATTTATTTTTGGCTGCGTTGGGTCTTCATTGTGTGCAGGCTTTCTCTAGTTACAGCAAGTGGGGGCTACTCCTCATTGCAGTGCGTGGGTTTCTTATTGAGGTGGCTCCTCTTGTTGCAGAACATGGGCTCTAGGTGCGTGGGCTTCAGTAGTTGTGGCTTGCGGGCTCTAGAGCGCAGGCTCAGTAGTTGTGGTGCACAAGCTTGGTTGCTCTGTGGCATGTGGGATCTTCCCGGAGCAGGGCTGAAACCCGTGTCCCCTGCATTGGCAGGCGGATTCTTAACCACTGCGCCACCAGGGAAGTCCCCCGTTTTATATTTTAAAATAACTCATGATCATTCCCCCTTTTTACTTCAGATCATCATGATCCCTTAGTGAATTACACCACCATCCATCCAGTTGCTGCCCAGAAACCTAGGAGTCATGCCTGATTTTTCCTTCTTCCTCATACCCCGTATTAAATCCATTGCCAAATTTTGTCCATTTTAGGACTGTGAATGCTGAATTTCTTTCAAATTTAGCAAATAGGACTTCTGCTTCTGGATAGGATATAATAGGTCACAACAGGCAGTACTTTTGAAACTAAAAAATACTGATACGACAATAATCATATTTTTAAAGACACCAGAGAGCAACAAGGACCAGAGGACTAAAATTCCAGAGAGGGAAGACTCCCTCCTAGGCGTTTGCTAGCCATGGTCTTTCCTGGGGGTAATTGAAGGCTGAGGATCAGGCTGGCCCCAAGCACAGGGACTGTCCTGGGGGAAACTGAAACCAGCAGACCTTTTGGCGGTCATTTGGGGCTGATGTGATGGATTGGAAACTACAAGATGGCCAAACTCAAGGCCCAAATTTAAAGTCCGTTTGCCTCATGGGACGTTTACTGAGTTCTCAGGAAGTGCAGGAGGCCTACCAAAAAGGCAGAATACAATCTTCCGCAATCTTTCAATGCTGAGGAGCAAAATCCCACTAGTGGAAAGGGGCCTGCAACAAACACACATACAATCTTCCTATCAAGACATTTGCTGGATTTTGAACCTCTGGTATGATAAGTTAAAAATCCTAGCTCAAAACATCCTGAGACCAAAACTTTCAGGCATGAGAAGACAGAGACCTCCAGTCTCTCAACCAAAAGCTCAGGAGGTCCACACCCAAGAATAGGAAGAAACCAGAGTAGTACTGAGTTTTAATAAAACTGTAGACCAATGCTGATCAAATTCAGCTCTTGATAAAGGTAGGCCAGCCCCTCATCCTATCTGCCTAGCAGGGGAAAGGGGGCACTTCCATGGTGGAAGGTGTTGTGTTGCTTCATTGTGTCTTCCATACATAATGTGTCAGGAACGCAAAATTACTAAACTGCGGAGGGACATTAAAATGACCCATAATGAAGAGAAAAAATGAACATTAGAAATAGATTGACTGATGTTTACATACAGGAGTTTGTAGACCAGGTCTTTTAAATAACTGATTAACATGTTGAAGAAACTAGAGGAAAAGGTGGACAAGGTGGATGAAAAGATAGATTCCAACAGAGAATTGGAATCTATAAAAAATAATAAATTTCAGTACCTAACGTCAAAAATCATAGACACAGAAAGTAAAATGGTGGTTGCCAGGGGCTGAGGGCTGGGGAGAATGGAGGGTTATTGTTTAATGAGTATGGAGTTTCAGTTTTACAAGATGAAAAGAGTTATGGAAATAGATGTTGATGATGGTTGTATAACATTATGGATGTATAGAATACCACTGAACTATATACTTTAAGATGGTTGAAATGGGGGCTTCCCTGGTGACGCAGTGGTTGAGAGTCCGCCTGCTGATGCAGGGGACACGGGTTCGTGCCCCGGTTCGGGAAGATCCCACATGCCGCGGAGCGGCTGGGCCCGTGAGCCATGGCCGCTGAGCCTGCGCGTCCGGAGCCTGTGCTCCGCAACGGGAGAGGCCACAACAGTGAGAGGCCCATGTACAGCACAAAAAAAAAAAAAAATGGTTGAGATGGTAAATTTTATGTTATATGTATTTTACCTCAATAAAAACAGTTTTTTAATGCTAGAAGGCAAAAAAAAATTAAATGGACTTTCTGGAACTCAAACATACTGTAACTGAAATCAACTTAATTCTTAAGCTTGACAGAAAATTAGATGCAGTGGAACATTGGATTAGGAAACTGGCTTACAGGTTAATGAAAAACAAAATGAAGCATAGGAAGAAAAGAAGAATGGAAAAAATGGCACAGCATATAAGAGATATGATAGCATATAAGAGACAATCAGATAGTCTAACATACTTGTAATTGAGGTCTCAGGAAAGAAGAGAGTCGTTCAGAAGCAATATTCCAAAAAGATGACTGCAGATTTTCTAAAACTGATAAAAGACATCAACCCACAGATTCCAGAAGCTCAGCAAATCCTAAACAGTGTAAACATAAATAAAATCACACCTTGGGACATCAGACTCAAACTGCTAAAACTAAAGATAAAAAAAGAATAAATCTGAAAAGTAACCAAAGAAAAATCATACATATACATATATTTATATATGTATAATCCCATCAAGTCAGTCTCCCCCATTTCCCCGTGTGGCAGGCAGAAAAATATACCCCAAAGATGTCCATGTCATAATCCCCAGATTTGTGAATATGTTAGGTAACATGATAAAGGGAAGTTAAGGTTGCAGATGGAATTAAGGTTGCTAAAAATCCAATTTAAGGGGCTTCTCTGATGGCACAGTGGTTAAAAATCCGCCTGCCAATGCAGGGGACGTGGGTTCGATCCCTAGTCCGGGAAGATCCCACATGCCACGGAGCAGCTAAGCCTGTGTGCCACAACTACTGAGCCTGTGCTCTGGAGCCCGTGAGCCACAACTACTAAGCCCACGTGCCTAGAGCCTGTGCTCTGCAGCCAGAGAAACCACCGCAATGAGAAGACTGCACACCGCAAAAAGAGTAGCCCCCACTTGCCACAACTAGAGAAAGCCTGCACACAGCAACGAAGACCCAACTCAGCCAAAATAAACAAATTAATTTTTTTTTAAATCCAATTTAAGACAGGGAAAGTAGCCTGGATCATCCAGGTGAGCCCAGTTTAATCACAAGTGTCCTTAAAAGTAGAAAAAAGGAAGCAGAAAAGAGGAGTCAGGGGGAGAAGTGACTGTGGAAGAATGGTCAGAGATGCACCATTGCTGGCTTTGAAGACAGAGAAAGGGAGCCACAAGCCAAGGAATGTAGGCAGCCTCTAGAAACTGGAAAAGACAAGGAAACAGATTCTCCCCAAAAGCTCCAGAAAACAATTCATCCCTACCAACACCTTGATTTTAGCCCGTTGAAACCTGTGCCAGACTTCTGCCCTTCAGAACTGTAAGATAATAAATTTTTGTTTCTCTTAAGCCACTAAATTTTATTTATTTATTTTTTGGCCGTGCCGCATGGCCTGTGGGATCTTAGTTCCCAACCAGGGATCGAACCCAGGCCCTTAAGCCACTAATTTTGTGGAAATTCGTTACAGCAGCAAAAAAATTAATATACTCCCTTTACTTCCCTAACCCAAATTACTATCGGTAGCCAGACCATTACAATTGCTTCTTGACTGGTTTCCTATATTCATCCTTGCCTCCCTCCAGACTGTTTCCTACATCACAGCATGAATCATTTTTCAAAACACAAATCAGATTATATTGCTCTCACTTAAAACCAGTTTCTTTTGCTCTTGCAGTAAAGACAAAAATTCTCAATGCAGCCAGTAAGACATTGCAGTCTGGGTTTCCCTGGTGGTGCAGTGGTTGAGAGTCCGCCTGCCGATGCAGGGGACATGGGTTCGTGCCCTGGTCCGGGAAGATCCCACATGCCGCGGAGCGGCTGGCCCCGTGAGCCATGGCTGCTGAGCCTGCGCGTCTGGAGCCTGTGCTCCACAACGGGAGAGGCCACAGCAGTGAGAGGCCCGCGTACCGCAAAAAAAAAAAAAAAAAAAAAAAGACATTGCAGTCTGACCACTGCCTATCTCTCTGGCTTCCTCTCTCACCACACTCACCTTTCAGACATATGGGCCTTCTTTTAGTTCTTGATGTGCACTATGCTGCTTCTTGTCACATGGTCTTTTCTTAGGGTATTTCTTTTGCCTGAAGTGCTTTTCCTATGCACTCCACCATGCCCTTACTAATTTCTCATCCTTCAGGATCAGCCACATCTTCCTTAGGAAAGCCTTCCCTGAGTCCCTGCTGGGTCATCTTCATTTTTTATGCATTTACAACACTGCATACCTTTCCTTTTTATATTTGTGTAATCATTTGATTAATGTCTATCTTTACTACTAGACTATAAACTCCATGAAGGCAAGAACCATGTCTGTATTTGTTTGTCTTTCTGCAGACAAGAGTAGTGTAGTGTCAAAAAAACAGGTACTCAATAAATATTGATTGAGTGATAGTTTGGTAAAGCTTTTAGTTCAGTGGCTGGCACATATTAATACTCAGCATGACACGTGAATGAGAGCCTTATATATACACATAAACACATAACCTTTCAAGTTCAAGGTTTTCGTATTTATCTTTGTGCCAGCAGCTATTACCGTGTCTGGCACATAGAGGCACTCCGATTTTGGTTGAATGAAATAATTCAACCTTGAGCCTTGCCAGTTCAGGTACTAGGTACAATTAGGGTTATACTTTTTTTTCTTTGGCTTGTTGTTTTTCTTTTTTATTAATGTTAGTAAGATACAAGTACATTCTCATCGCAAAAGATTGATACAATATTTAATAAAGTAAAACATGAAATTTCCCCCTTAGCCTTCTCATTCTCTTTCAGAGATTACCACAAGTTATTAGAACTTTCTATTTCTTTTTTATGTATTCTCGTACATTTGTACATAAATGTGCGCGTATCTTTTTCTCCTCTATTAGATTATATTATGTGCTTTGTTCTTCGAGGGTTTTTGCAACATCACACCTTAATCTTTTTAGCAACCAAATGAGATTGCTAGTATATTATTGCCACAACTTACTTATTTGTTTCCCTATTGATGGGCAGTTATGTTCTTTCCAGGTGGTGGTTTTTGTTTTTTTACTGTTACAAACAATGCTGCAATGAACAACTTTTATATATGTTGTACATATGTTTAGAATTTAAGATAGATTCTTAGAAGAAGATTTGTTACATCAGTGGTTATGAGCAATTTAAATTTAATAAATACTTCCAAATTGTCTTCCAAGAAGGCTTTACCCACTTACCATGAACATATCCTCGCCAACGTTAGAAAACAACAGTCTTTTTTTTTTTTTTGCCGCACCGCACCACATGAGGGATCTTAGTTCCCCCACCAGGGGTCGAACCTGTGCCCCCTACGGTAGAAGCACGGAGTCTTTTTTTAAAATAAATTTATATATATATATATATATATATATTTATTTTTGGCTGCACTGGGTCTTCATTGCTGCGCACGGGCTTTCTCTAGTTGCAGCGAGCGGGGGCTACTCTTCATTGTGGTGTGCGGGCTTCTAATTGCGGTGGTTTCTCTTATTGTGGAGCACGGGCTGTAGGCATGCAGGCTTCAGTAGTTGTGGCACACGAGCTCAGTAGTTGTGGCTCATGGGTTCTAGAGCACAGGTTCAGTAGTTGTGGCGCATGGGTTTAGTTGCTTCGTGGCATGTGGGATCTTCCCAGACCAGGGCTCGAACCCGTGTCTCCTGCATTGGCAGGCGGATTCTTAACCGGTGCGCCACCAGGGAAGTCCCATGAAGCACGGCGTCTTAGCCACTGGACTGCCAGTGGGACAGGGAAGTCCCAGAAGGCAACAGTCTTTAATTTTGGCAACCTTAAGGACAAAATAATCTTGTTTTAATTTGCATTCTGATTACTAGTGAAGTAATGCACCATTTCTGATATTACTCATTAATATTTGTTCTGTGAGTTTTTGTTTGTGTCCTTTGCCCATTTCTCTAGCGGGTTGTCTGTCTTTCTCTTAATAATTTTTAAGGGGTCTTCATGAGTCTGACTATATATTTCTTTGCTATTATATATGCTACTAATTTTTCTCCTAGTCTATTATTTATCTATTTTTATTTTACTTATTGTGTCTCATTATATATAAATTGCATGCATGTATTTTAACTTTTTTACAGCCGTTTCTGTCTTTTTCTTTTATGGTTTCTGGGTTATGTGTCTTAGGATAGTCTACTCTTCCCCAAGATTATAAAAATATTCTTTATTTTCTTCTAACTTTTTTGGTAGTTTTGTCTTTTAGTTTTAGCTCTCTAATCCATCTGGAATTTATTTTTGTGTGTGATGTGAAGGAATATTCTAAGTTTTATTCCAGATAGTTTTCCCACGTCATTTATGGAATAGTCCATCCTTTCCTCAGTGCTTCAAAATGCCACATTTATTAAATTCCCACTTATCTATAAATGAGTTTCTAGACTCTACGTCTGTGCCAAAACCAAAGAGTTTTAATTACTGTGACTTTATAGTATCATACTAGAATTTTTTCAGTTTCAAGTGACAGAAACCCAGCTCAAATTAGGAAATCTATAGGCTATGGAAACTAGGATGTGCAAAGGCAGATCTATTTTTAAGCTGAGTTGTATCCAGGAGCTCAGAAGATGTCATCAGACTCTATCTCTTCATCTGTCAGACAGACTCTCTCCACCTGGTGGGCAGTATAACCATTGGTAACCTTGAGCGCCTGCTGATAATAGCTTAATAACCACAAGAAAAGAGGTCATCTTTCCTAAGAGTTTTGGCAAAAAAGCTCTGGGTTGGACTCTGACCAACCTAACTTTGATGGCATGCACACCCCTTCAACCAAAGATGTGGGCTCCTCTGATTGGCCAGGCCTGTAACACATGCCCAGCGGTCTTGCAAAATTGGGGTCAATCCTACTTCAACCACAAGGAATGGTTTCCCCCCTGAGATTTTGTTACCAGACGTGGTGAGAAGGAGCAGTTGAAAGCAGGGAAGTCTGGTACAAATGTGGCTTTGCTATCTGTTAAGCCAAGTTCCCACACACATATACACAGTCATTATTCTTTTTCAAGAATATCTTGGCTATTTTGTGTACATTTCCCCCATGTGAACTTCGGAATTGACTGTCAAGTTCAATAAAAAGTGTTGTTGGGTTTTTGATTGGGAATTTATAGATTCATTTAGGGAGACTTGACACCTTTACAATATTAAATTTCCTCATTCATGTAAAGGGTATGTCTTGCCACTTGTTTAGGGCTTCTTTTATGTCCTTAAATAAAGTTTTATCATTTTCTTTATATAGGTCTTGCACATTTCCTCTTAGATTTATTCTGCTTCTTACAAGGTTTTTGTTGTTCTTGTCAATAAGACTTTTTCCCCCAATTACATTCTCTGACTGATGATCGGTGGTGTAAATATAAGCTAGGAATCATCTTATAATAGGCCACCTCACTGTACGTTCACATTATTTCATCATTTTTTATGCCAATCCACTTAGAATTTTTAGTAAGTATATCTGCAAACAGCAATCCTCCTTTCAAATATTTGTACCTCTTCTTTTACTTTTTAATTATAGCATTATTTAGACCTCTGGTGCAATGTTGAATAGTAACAGGCATTTAGGACATTGCTATAGGTTTATAGTATATACCCTTTATCAGTTTAAGGAAGTTGCACTATATTGTATCATAAATAAGTGTTGAATTTTATCAGTCCTTTTTTTTGATATATTTTGGGAGGAATGATCATTTTCTTATTCCACTTTAATCTGTTAAGGCAGAATTGACATCAGTAGATTTACTGAAGCTGAACTGTTTTGGAGAATAACTCTGGTTATCATCTAACATTTTTTTTAACACGGGTAGATTCAATTTGCTGAGGTTATTTTTAGGATTTTTATATCTATGTTCTTAAATGGTTTTAGACTATATATTTGTGTGTGTGTGCTCTATTCATCAGCTCTTGGTATCAGGGTTATGATATTATGCCTCATAGTATGAACTGGAGAGCTTCCCATATTTCTCTATGCTCTGAAATAATTTATATAATGTAGGGATTATTTGATTCTTTAAAGCTGGTAGAAAAATCCTGTAAAACTATGTAGACCTGGTACCTTATTTATTTATTTATGTTTGTGGTACGCGGGCCTCTCACTGCTGTGGCCTCTCCCGTTGCGGAGCACAGGCTCCGGACGCGCAGGGCTAGCGGCCATGGCTCACGGGCCCAGCTGCTCCGCGGCATGTGGGATCTTCCCGGACCGGGGCACGAACCCATGTCCCCTGCATCGGCAGGCGGACTGTCAACCACTGCGCCACCAGGGAAGCCCCCCTTATTTTTTTAAATATTTATTTATATATTATTTATTTATTTATTTTGGCTGCACCAGGTCTTAGTTGTGGCATGCAAACTCTTAGTTCCATCATGCATGCGGGATCTAGTTCCCTGACCACGGATCGAACCCGGGCCCCCTCTGTGCATTGGGAGCACAGAGTCTTACCCACTGTGGACCACCAGGGAAGTCCCTAGACCTGGTACCTTATTACATGGAAATATTTTCCTTTTTTAGTTTATTTTTTATCAGAATAATATGCATGTAGTATAAGATGTCAAATAGTACTTCAAAACTTATAAAGAAAAACAGCAACTCTCGCTTACTCTTCCCCATTTCTATTCTGCAAAGACTGATATTTAAAATCATTCTGTTTCTTCCAGCATTTAATTTCGTATTACTAAACAGTATGCTAATATTGCTATTTTTGAATTTTTAGTTTTAGATGCCAAATCTAGCTCTCTTACCCCCAACTCACATGTATATACTTTGCTTTTCCCTCATTGTATCATCATAACTATATTATAATTTATAATATATAACCAGTAGAATATGATACTGGTTAAACCAGTTTTCAATGTGTATATCCTTATGTGTATGTAAATATCATACGAACCACAAAGTATACTTTGAATTACATTTCCTTTCTTGTACAACTCTTATTTCCCCTGAAGTAAATAATTGCCTCTATTTTTATTTGTTCTGTGTATCTCTTACTACTTCATCCCCAAACTTCTCTACTTAACAAGTTAGTTCCAAAGAGCTGTTTGTAAAACTATTCAATCATAATCTAAAATGACCAAAAAAGATTTAAATTTCTAATCTCCATATGTTTGCCCAGTAAATGAAAGTATGAATTGGGCCTTTAAAGCTTAAAGCCAGGCATACACTCTTCTTTCTCGCCATTTACAGTCTTTGAGAAATGTTTTCCCAAATTAGATGCGTTTTGTCAATATCAAAGACCTTTTGAGACAGGTGGACCTCTCCCATTGATAATCTACAGTGTCCTAGGGAATCCTTAACAGACTCACTATCGGCACTCACTGCCATCCTATTTGTTTTGATTTTACACTGATTCAAATGGAATACTTTGTTTTGCCAGAAATGAAGGAAATGCTCAAAGACTGATGGATTTAAGTAAAAAAAGAACATAGGAGCCAGTCTGAAGAGGTTTCCATTGGCCAAATTTAGGACAATCTGAGCATCAAAAAGTATAATGATGATAATGGTTTATAAGAATGAATTTTTTTAAGTCCATGGTGATACTCAAAAAATACAAATAAATAAAAGAAGAAAAGGGGGAAACATTTGTCTTTACAGAAGAATGCTAATTAATAAGTTTAGAAATAATGATAGAATTAGAAAATCACCATTTTGTAACTCCCAGTGTAATAAGGGATTCTGGCAATAATCGTCAAAGGATGCTCAAAACATTAGAAGAAAGATCACTGGGAAACAGGTTATTCACATGGTCTCAAAGTATGGCCCCATAGATTACTTATTAACGTTACTCATTACAAGGGGAAAGTTATCTTTATATTAGAGAAATCCAGCAGTCACCACTTTAACCAGGTGACCAACCAACATCACCAGTAGTGATGGGACTGCCTGACATGTGTCTCCTGGTTTGAAACAACAAGAAGTATACAGATTTAACGATGGACTAATACTCTTGACAAAAATTGTTTGACCTGAATCTAATCATGAGGAAACAATGAGACAAAACCAGAATGTGTAACGTTTTCCTGGACTTGAGTCTTCAAAAAAACTTAATCATGAAAGACAAAAAAAATTATGGGACTGTCTCAAAAGAAACTAATGAGAAATAACTAAATGCAGTACATTAGAACCTTGATCTGACATCAGGTTGGGGTAAGAAAAAGAAAAAAAAGACATTTTAGAAATAATGGAGAAATTTTAAATGATATTTGAATTAGTGTTATTTTTTTAATTTAATTTAATTTATTTATTTGGTTGCATCGGGTCTTCGTTGCTGCACGTGGACTTTCTCTAGTTGCATCAAGCAGGGGCTACTCTTTGTTGCGGTGCTCGGGCTTCTCACTGCATTGGTTTCTCTTGTTACGGAGCTCGGGCTTTAGGCGCGTGGGCTCCAGTAGTTTTGGCACGTGGGCTCAGTAGTTGTGGCTTGCAGGCTCTAGAGCTCAGGCTCAGTAGTTGTGGTGCACAGGCTTAGTTGCTCCGCTGCATGTGGGATCTTCCTGGACCAGCGATCGAACCTGTGTCCCCTGCCTTGGCAGACGGATTCTCAACCACTGTGCCACCAGGGAAGTCCCTAGTGTTAATTTTTTAGGCATGATAATGATATTGTGATATCAAGATATAGGAGAATGTCCTTATTCTTAGCAGAGGCATGCTGAAATATTTAGAGGTGAATTTCCATGATGAGTGCACTTACTTTCAGGAAAAAAAAATGTGTATGTGTGAATGTGTGCAACTTATTAAACTACAGTTTCTCAGCTCTGATCTTCTGTACTCTCTGCTGGGGCTGGGACTTTCTGCTTTGCCAATTGACCTTATAAGAGGCTTTACCTCTCTAGGGCTCTAGAAAGAGAAGGCACGGCTAGAAGAAGGAACTTGGTTCTTTCTATCTGCTTCCTAGTTAGACTCTACATGCCAAAGAATGAAGTTGGACCTTTACCTTACACCATATGCAAAAGCTAACTCAAAATAACTCAAAGACCTAAACTTAAGAGCTAAAATCATAAAACTCTTAGAAGAAAACATAAGCCAAAGGCTTGTGACACTGGATTTGGCATCTTTTTCTTGGCTATGACACCAAAGGCACAGGCAACAAAAGAAAAAAATAGGCAAATCAGACTTCATGAGAAGTAAAATATTTAGTGCATCAAGTGACAATATCAACAGAGTTAAATAGGCAACCCACAGAATGGGAGAAAATATTGCAAATCATACATCTGCTAAGGGATTAATATCCAGACCATATAAAGAACTCCTA
Source organism: Delphinus delphis (assembly GCF_949987515.2). NCBI lineage: Eukaryota > Metazoa > Chordata > Mammalia > Artiodactyla > Delphinidae > Delphinus > Delphinus delphis. The sequence goes on along the minus strand of NC_082701.1, from coordinate 46,713,984 downwards.
AGATTCAACGACAACAACAAAAAACCCAGTTTAAAAATGGGCAAAGAGCCCCCACTCACCGCAACTAGAGAAAGCCCGTGGGCAGCAACAAAGACCCAACACAGCCCAAACTAAATAAGTAAATTTTTTTTAAAAATGGGCAAAGGACTTGCATAGATATTTCTTCGAAGAAGATAAGCACGTGAAATAAGCATATGAAAAGATGCTCTTAACATCACTAATCATTAGGGGGATGCAAATCAGACTACAACAAGATACCTTATTATCCTCATACTCATTAGATGGCTACTATCCAAAACAATAAAACAGAAAATAACAAGTGTTGGTGAGGATGTGGAGAAATTGGAGCCCTTGTGCATTGTTGGTGGGAATGTAAAATGGTACAGCCACTATGAAAAACAGTATGGCAGTTCCTCAAATAATTAGAAATAGAATTACTGGGACTTCCCTGTGGCGCAGTGGTTGAGAATCCGTCTGTCAACGCAGGGGACAGAGGTTCGAGCCCTGGTCCAGGAAGATCCCACATGCCGCGGAGCAACTAAGCCTGTGTGCCACAACTACTGAGCCTGAGCTCTAGAGCCCGTGGGCCACAACTACTGAGCCTGCGTGCAGCAACTACTGAAGCCTGAAAGCCTAAAGCCCATGCTCTACAACAAGAGAAGCCACCGCAATGAGAAGCCCACGCACCAGAATGAAGAGTAGCCCCTGCTTGCTGCAACCAGAGAAAGCCCGCATGCAGCAACGAAGACCCAATGCTGCCAGAAATTTAATTAATTAATTAATTAACTTTTTAAAAAGACAAGTAAGGCACCAACTTAGAAAAAAAAAAGAATTAGTATATAATCCAGCAATCCTACTTCTGGGTTTATACCCAAAAGAATTGAAAACGGGACTTGAACAGATTTATTTGCACACCAATGTTCAGAGCAGTATTCATAATAGCCAAGAGTGAAAATAGCCCAAATGTCCATTAACAGATGAATGGATAAACTGTGATATATACATATAACGGAATATTACTCAGCTATAAAAAGGAATGAACCTAGGAAACATTATGTTAAGTGAAACAAGCCAGACATAAAAGGATGAATACTTTACCATTCCACTTACATGAAGTACCTAGAGTAGACAAACTCATAGAAACAGAAAGTGAAATAGAGGTTATCAGGGGCTGGGGAGAGGGAGGAATAGAGAGTTATCATTTAATGAGTGCAGAGTTCTAGTTTGGGCTGGTGAAAAAGTTCTGGAAATGGATAGCGGTGACAATCGCACAATATTGTGAATGTACTTCATGCCACTGAACTATATACTTTAGTTAAAATGACAAGTTTTTAAATATTTTAGCACAATAAAAAAATTAATTAGAAAATTGTTCCATCTCACTTCCACAAATTTTTTATCATAACATTCCAGAAGAAAATTTGAAATACTAAAAAAAGAAAGCTTTTCAAAACTTTAATTACTGAGTTAAACCTGGTCCTAGAAGAATGAATTATTGCAGCTTAGTTCTTAATTACACTGAAGAGCAATTACAAACACATTGAGTTTGTCATCATTTTGGATTAAGATTAAAGAATATCCATTGTTAGGCAAGAAGAATTTCGCTATTATTACTGTTCACCACAGCTTCTTTGTTTGAATAGGGTTTTCAGGTTTAACCTAATTTAAAACAACATAAAAACAAACAGAACAAAGAATAGGATCTGTGTTGTACCAGATATTCGTGGGGTATTGTCCTCATAGTTTCTGGACTGGAATAAATTTTGAACAGGCAAGCACACCTTCTGAATTAAATAAAATCTTTCCTTATTTTTCTTTTTGTGTTATTTATTTTGATATTTTTTTCTGTATTGTGTTTAACTATTAATAAAATATTTGATATTAACTTACGGATCAGTAGTGTTTTGTGAAATTTCCACATATATACCATACACAGATGCAGCTTACTGAATCACAATGTGAAAGGTATTTCTTTTTTGTTGTCGTTGTTGTCGTTCCATTACTGCCTTTTTGGGTTTTTTGTTTTTAATTTTTTAATTTTGGCTGCGTTGGATCTTTGTTGCTGTGCGCGGGCTTTCTCTGTTTGCCGCGAGCCGGGACTACTCTTCGTTGTGGCGCCAGTTTCTCATCGCGGTGGCTTCTCTTGTTGCCGAGCACGGGCTCTAGGTGCGTGGGCTTCAGTAGTTGTGGCGCATGGGCTTAGTTGCTCTGCGGCCTGTGGGATCGTCCCAGACCAGGGCTCGAACCCGTGTCCCCTGCATTGGCAGGCGGATTCTTAACCACTGCGCCACCAGGGAAGCCCATGAAAGGTATTTCTTCTTGTGGGTCTTTGTAAACAAAAATTTGAAAAACACTTTTCTAAACATTCTGCAGTTTTGTCTTTGATTTCCCCTTTGACCCAGGAGTTGCTTAAGAGAATTTTTAGTTCCCATGTTATTCATATTTTGCTTCATTGCATTGTATAGTCAAAGAGTATAGTCTAGGTTATTCTATACCATTTCTTTTTATTGGAATAAAGTTGTATGTTTGTGTATTTATACATTAGAGAATTCATATAGTTGTTTTTAAAAACTTTGCAGGTTGAAATAACTTCAGATTTACTTGCAAAAATAGGATAAAGAATTGTTGTGCAATGCCCTTCTTTCAGATTCCCCAAATGTTAACATTTCACTACATTTACTTTATGATTCATCCTGTCTCTTCCTCTTCTTCCTTCTCCTCCTCTTCCTCCTCCTCCTTCCCTCTGCCTTCCCTCCCCCCCACCCCGTTGTCTCTCCCTCCCCCTTCTCTCCCTCCCTCCCCTCTGTCATCCATTCACTCAGGTATTTTCAACAAAGTTTAGGTGGCAAGTATACCTTGGTGCAAAGACTTGTGTATTATGTCCTTCTCCACACCCAAGCTTCTATATAATGCATTATCCAAGGAATGGTTTATTGGCCAGTAACTGAATAAAAAACTTATATTCTGTCCTAATAGAAATTCCAGTCCCTATGTCTCTGAGACCAAAGATTTTCCCCCCCAGTCACATTACATAACACATCCAACCTCTTTTGTCCCAGTATTTTGTAGGTATTCACTCCTGTTTCAAGTGCAATGGTTAGGAGTTTTCCTAGAAATAACAAATTTGTGTTTTTTGTTGTTGTGGTTGTTCTTTCTTCATGAAGACCGGAGGATGAGATGTTTTTAAAAAGGCTTTCTAGAGGTTACCTTGTTGGAAAGGACCCCAACGCTCCCCTTTTCTACAGAGAAGAAGGAAACAAAAAATTTCAGAAGAAGGATTATATGGGAGCCACAGTGCTGTACTCTAAGGTAAGATGACCGGGCCACCCCCCCACCCCCGGCACAGCTCAGCAGGAGGGGCTGTCTCAGCAATTTACCAATGCATATTTCTTCAAAAGAAAGAACCGTTACTGCTGAATTGTGAATTGTGTAGCCACTAGTAGCTTTGCCTATTAATTTTGGATTGGATTTGAAAAAGAAAACTGGCACAACTCAGCTTTTGGTCATATTCTGAAACAAAGGATAGTTTGTATTATACGTCCTGAATTCCATCAAGAAACTTCGATTCTCATATTCCTTCAGACACAGTGTAGCAAGTCTTGTTGGATGCCTTGGCCTGCCTCCTCCATGTCTGTCAGCTCTCACTGAATTGTGTGCCTTTTTTGTCTGAATAACCGATGAGGCTGTTGGTGTGATAGTCCCAATTTAGAGAACAGCTGGATTTTTGGTTGGCCGCCATGTTAGCTTATAGCCAGTATGACTTAGGTAAAGTTAGGAAGGAAAATAAGCTCAATTGCCACAGCCCAGTTGAACTGCATTTTGAAGGCTGTCAACAAATATTTAAAATTACTACACTAACCATCAGTGAACTAGATTTCAAGGAGGAATAGTGGCTTTTAACAATCTGTTGCTCTTGTCCTGCTTCCAGAGTAGAAACTGGAATAAGATCCCTGAGAGATTTCCTTCCATAATTTTTTAGAGATAAATATGGGTTTAAAGCAAGAATATATCAACCTCTTAAACCAGGTCTGTGAACCCTGTATCTTGAAAGAATGAGTGTGAATTTGAAGAGTGTACCCCCTACTCTGCATCTTTAACAGGCCTATGCTTAAAGTTTGGAATTAGTTTTCCAAAAACCATCAGACCTACAACAGCATCGTCTAAAATTGATAAAAGCCCTGCTTTGTAATGCTGCATAACGTGAGCATTAGTGATTGCTGAAGAACTAAAATCCATTAGATGTAATGATCACTGATAAATGGCTTAGTAGTAGTTCTTTTTCAGAGCTAATCTTTCTTCAGCTGTATGCATGTGTGTCAGAAATGTGAGCACAGGGGAAGCTGTTCAAGGAAAATAAACTAAAAAGTGAAATCAGACAAAAAAATGGAACCTTCCTATTTCATGAAACTAGTATTTTGTTGATTGTGGTACTTTGCAGTTTTCCATAGAGCTGCTATTTTCTTTCTTTTTTAAAAATAATATTTGTTGTTTTTGGCTGATTGTAAATGTAATATATGCTTACTTGGAAAATATAGAGAAGCATAAAAAGTAAGAAAAAATCCCATAACCAGTGATAAGCACTGTTAACATTTTTGCTTATATCCAGCCAGCCACTTTTTCCTCTGAAAATATGTTTTTCTTGTACAAAGTGGTGATAATACTGTACTTACTGGTTTTTTTTTTTTGTAACCTGCTTTTTTTCCCCTCAACAATTTATTGTGACCGTTTTCTCATGTTATTAAATTTTCCACTAAAACATGATTTTTTACAGCTGGCGTAGTGTTCCATTACAGAGGACCATACTTGATTTAACACCTAGTGTTGGCAGAGTGTTTGGTATCACAAAGCTGCAAGGAGCATCTTTCTATGTAAATATTTGTACACACCTGACTTATTTCCTAAGGATAAATTCCTAGAAGGGCAATTGCTTGGTCAACTGAATGTTGTTTTTTTTTTTAAGGCCTTTGCCCCTTGTTGCTGAATCATTCTCCAGGAAAAAACTAGTTACATCCCATCTAGCAGAGTATGGGAATGTTCATTTCTCTATATCCTAAGCAATATTGGTTATTTGGTATTATTAACATTATTTTATCTTTTTATTTTGGAATAGGAAGGTGTTTACATAGTTAGAATTTTTTAAGATGCAAGAGTATAGAGTGCAGTCTACTTCCTCTGTCCCCCAGCCACTCGTTTCCCATCCCCAGAAGCTAGCACTGTTAAAGCTATCTTTCCCGAGGTGCTCCAGCGTATATAAATAAAAGCAAATAATCTCCCACTCCTGCACACACATACTCTTTTTATATAAATAACATTCTGTACACACAGTTCAGCACTGTGCTTTTTCCACTTATATTCTGTTATATGGATATAATAGTAATTTATTTCATTAGAGTCCTTTAGATCACTGTTTACCTTTTTTCCTATCTTTTGTTACTTCAGACAATTCTGTGATGAGAAACTTTGCATGTATGTTATTTTGCACATATCTATAGGATAAAGGATTATATCTGTAGGATAAATCCCTAGAAGAGGAATTGCTGGGTCAATGGAGATATAGATATATGTATTAAGAGATATATATTGCTCAATTGCCTCCGTAATTGTGAGACCAATTTACACTCCCACTAGCAGTGTATGAGAATGACCATTATCCCACTCCTATGCCAACTCAGTATGCTATCAGTTTTACTTCTTTGCGAATCTCATAAGTAAAAAATGGCATCTCAGTAGAGTTTTAATTTGCATTTTGCTGATTATGAATGAGGCTGAGCATCTTTTCGTTTGTTTAAGAGCCATTTATATTTCCCATTAGAATTGTTCATATCATTTGCTTATTTTCCTACTGAATTATTGGTTGCCATCGTATTGATCTGTAGGAACTGTTCATAAAGTAAAGAAATGAGCCCTTTGCCTGTAATAGGAGTTGCAGATATTTTTTCCAGTTCAGCATTTGTCTTTTGATATTGCTTTTATTGGTTTTTTGCTACCAATAAATTTTTTATTTTTATGTGGTCAAATTCATTAACCTTTTATGACTTCTGGGTTTTGTGTCATAATTAGAAAGGTATTTCTGACTCCAACATCACTTTAGATTATATAGTTTCTTCTGGTGCTCTTATAGTTTCAATTTTTATATTAAGATTTCGATCCATTTGTTATTTATCCTAATGAAAGTTTTATTATCATATATCGAGACCCAACTTTATTTTTCCTCAGTGGCTACTTGTCCCAATACTTTTATAGAATAATCCCTATCTTTTCTCCAGTGATTGGAGATGCCACCTTTATTTTTACTTCTTAAAATTCTTTTGGGCTGTGTTTGGGTCTTCATTGCTACACCCGGGCTTTCTCTAGCTGCAGCAAGCGGGGGCTACTGTTCTGTGGGTGCACAGGCTTCTCATTGCGGTGGCTTCTCTTGTTCCAGAGCACGTGCTCTAGGCACGCGGGCTTCAGTAGTTGTGGCTCGTGGGCTCTAGAGCGCAGGCTCAGTAGTTGTGGCGCACGGGTTTAGTTACTCCGCAGCATGTGGGATCTTCCCGGACCAGGGCTCGAACCTGTGTCACCTGCATTGGCACGCGGATTCTTAAGCACTGCGCCACCAGGGAAGTCCCACCTTTATGATTATTATTAATCCTTGCCAATTTGGTGGTAGAAAAAAGTAGCCCTTTTCTGCTTTCATTTTCATGTATTTGACTCTCTGTATATGAATTGTTTCCCACGTATCATTCGTGTTTCTTCATTTGTGAATTTCTGTTTGTTCCACTCACACTTCGTTATGTGCCGGATTATGCTCCTCAGTTTTCAGTTACCTTTAGTACTGTTTGTGGCTGAAGCCGTGTCTGAAGCTGCTGTCTTCAAAGTGCTTTACCTATTTATTTCCTCACTTGATCTTCACACCTCTGCTCTAAGGTAGTTAAAAATGAAGCAGGTGAAGCACAAAGAGATCCAGTAACTTACCCAATTTCATACAGTCTTTAGTAGCAGAGCCCCTATTATCTGGAAAAAAAAAAAAAAACATCTCTAAAGGTGCTAGTTTCCATGTATACCTTTAACCGGTTCATTGTTCTGCAGGGAGTATCGCATTCAAGGCCCAACTCTGAGGACATTTCACTGTGTTACGCCAATCGCTCTGCAGCCCTCTTCCACCTGGGTCAGTATGAGGTGAGTATCAGGATGCCTGGTGTGATTGGAGAGGATCTGCAGGGGGGTTCCTTGGAAGATTAGACTTTCATCCCTGCTTCTACATTAGAAAGCTAAAATTGGAACTGGTTGAATTGGAAGCAAATTGATACTTCCCGAACTTGTTCTTTCTCCGGATTCACTTCACCTGTCTCAGGTGATTACATGGGGTAGTGTGGGTTGGTAAAAAAGAGACATGCACATTCCCCAGGGCCGTGGACTCTATCCAGTGGGTCAGCAATGCTCAGTGTCAAGATCAGCTATGAGATACGTTGCTAATAATACTTCAGGTTCCAAGTGTGTGCAAACTATTTACTTGTTCAGGGTGTTTTTTTTTAATAAGTAGATGAGCATGTTCAAGAATATCCCTGCAATAATAAGTCTCACCCTCAATATAAATTTTGAGTGGGAAAGTAAAAGTTGCACTGAAATGCCTGTTGAGTGGGGGGACTTCAGATGAGTGGCTTCTTCCTTATCCCCAAATTGAGGTCTAAGGACAAACTCTAAAATGCCACTTGGGCACATCCATTTTGGAATTCTACAAAAATTTAAAGTATACCCTAGAGTTAAGAACTATTTGAGTCACCGCAAGTTCACACTTAAGCCCTTTGGACTAAGAGAGAAGAGCAAGAATCTAAGTCCAGGCCCTAAGCAAGAAAGGCCTGGGCTACTATAGACAGCAGTGGGAAGACCTTGTGAAACATTTAGCCCTTTATAACTTCCCTATATTGTTACTTCTTACAATAATGATTCCCATGTATTGAGCACATACTGTGTTCCAGGCATCTTTTTAACACTTTAGATATATTACCTTATTTTCATTTTTATTTCTATCCTGTGAGGTATTATTATCCCTGTTTTTCAGATGAGAAAACTAAGACACTGAGAAATTAATTCATTTGCACAAGGTCATACAGCTAGCAAGAGGCAGAGTCTGTACTGGGATGCCCTCTTAATCATCATACTATGCTTCTTCTATCTGTAAGACTTTTTTCCTTAGAATCAGAAATATTTAATGACAGTTAAACATAATATCTTCAGCATCTGTTTCTAATCATTCAATTAAAAGATCACAGTAGGGCTTCCCTGGTGGCGCAGTGGTTGAGAGTCCGCCTGCCGATGCAGGGGATATGGGTTCGTGCCCCGGTCCGGGAAGATCCCACATGCTGCGGAGCGGCTGGGCCCGTGAGCCATGGCCGCTGGGCCTGCATGTCCGGAGGCTGTGCTCCGCAACGGGAGAGGCCACAACAGTGAGAGGCCCGCGTACCACAAAAAAAAGATCACAGTAGAATATGATTTAAAGAAATAAGCACATGATTGTAGTTGTTCCATTTTTAATAATCCTTAACTTGTAGATTTTTGTTAAGACTTTCAAGTGGACATTTAAGAGTAGGGACCAAGGGTCATTTTGGGATTTTCTTTCTGTTTGCAGACATGCCTTAAAGACATCGTCAGAGCACAGACGCATGGATATCCAGAAAGATTGCAACCCAAGTTGCTGTTGCGTAAGGCGGAGTGTCTGGTGACCCTGGGGAGACCACACGAGGCAAGCCAGACCATCAGTGATCTTGAAAGTAACTTTGCTGCCAAACCAACCCTAGCAGCTTCCCAATTTCAGGTTCTGCAGAGAACCCTCTGTCGTCTGAAGGTAAAGGTACAGGAAAAGGAGAATCTCACAGAAACCTCCCCAGCAGCTCTAACCAAAGCCTTGGAGGATATGGACCTAAGGGAAGAGAATGAACAGATTTCCAGCACATCATCATCTGTCAGCTTATGTACAGACCCTTTAAAAGGCCGCTGTCTGGTTGCCACAAAAGATATTCTCCCAGGAGAGCTTCTGGTGAAAGAGGATGCTTTTGTGAGTGTCCTTAACCCAGGAGAAGTGCCACCATGGCATCGTGGCCTCGAGAGCAAGTGGGATACCAGAGCTACCAATGGGGACCTCTACTGTCACCGATGTTTGAAGCACACTTTGGCCCCAGTTCCCTGTGATGGGTGCAGCTATGCCAAGTATTGCAGCCAAGAGTGTTTGCAGCAGGCCTGGGATCTCTACCATAGTATAGAGTGTTCTCTAGGGGGGCTGCTTCTCACACTGGGTGTTTTTTGCCACATTGCCCTGAGGTCGACTCTTTTAGCTAGATTTGAGGAAGCTGGCAAAGTCATAAATAAGCTTTGTGGTGAGATTACCAACAGGGATACCTGTTTACCTGAAAGCAAGAATCTGGCGCAAATACTCAGCTATGACCTGGGAGGGGAGAGTAAAAACAAGGGCAAAACAGTTGAGACCCCGATTCCTGGGTGTGATATTAACGGGAAGTATGAAAATAATTATAATGCTGTCTTCAGCCTTTTACCCCATACCGGAAACCATAGCCCTGTACACAAATTCCTCTGTGCTCTGAGTGTTTCTGCACTGTGCAGGCAGCTCGAAGCAGCCAGTCTGCAGGCCTTCACAACAGGCCTGAGATCATCTAAGCTGAAAGCAGCAGCGGCTCCTGTGTTGTATCCAGAGTTGAATATTTGGGGAGTGGCCATGCTGAGACACATGTTACAGCTACAGTGTAATGCTCAGGCAATAACAACCATACAGCAAACAGGTAAGAGGGAAACTCTTTTTTCTGCCTTACAATATTCTTCTTGATGTAGCTAATGTTTGCGGAGAAAGGACTGTAAAGAGAACAGTAGCATTCAAACAAATCAGTGGCCTAAGGGAAAAAACAACTGTCTTACGATTATGCCATTGCGAAGCTATGTGACCTCAAATTATTTTGACCCTACTCTGCCTCAGCTTTCTCACTTGTAAAACGGATGGTTTAATCGCACCTAACTTTACAGAGTTGTGAAGCTGATGTGTTTGTTTGTAAAAATACTTTAAAACCCTATTACCAAAAAAAAAAAGGTGGGGGAGGGGACTTCCCTGGCAGTCCAGCGGTTGAGACTTCGCCTTCCAATGCAGGGGGTGCAAGTTCAATCCCTGGTCGGGGAGCTAAGACCCCACGGGCTTCATGACCAAGGAACCAAAACATAAAACAGAAGCAATATTGTAACAAATTCAATAAAGACTTAAAAAAAAAATGGTCCACATCAAAAAAAAAATCTTAAAAAAAAAACTACACTGTTTAAAAAAGAAACCTAGTACACTATTAATTTCTGATTGTGGAGGAAAGCTGAAACAACGGATAAACAAGACTGCAGAAGGAGCAGGGTCTGTAGTTAAGGTATCAGAATCTTAACTCACTCCTTTGACTCAGCTACTCTCTTCTGTTTTCAATTGCCAGGTTTTCTCCCATTCTTCTGTTTTAAATTTCCGAGAGAGGAATCTGGCCCATCACAGCTTTTCATACAATGCTGCCGTAAGCTGTTGGCCAGCCTGTGTTTGGGCTGGCTTCTGGTCAGGGGGCCAAAAATCTGGGGGCCACCTCTAGACACAGACCAGCCTAGCCCTGCTTTCCTGAACCAGACCCTATAGTAGAGGCTGTTAAGGTAGATGGGGAGGTTGCACGTGCCCAGCATCATGAGTGCCATCTCTAATACGACTGTACTGACAATGGGTACTATTATTAGAAAAGAAATGGTGTTTCCAGTATTTCTATTGTGTGATCTCCATTTTAGCAGATAATGTGTTTCGATTCAATCAGCTCATTATACTTTTCTCAATTTCCTAATTAACCCTGTGGAGGGGAGGAATTAGGTCATATCTACACCTAGGATTTATAGGCAGATTAATATTAAATGTGGCTTCACTGAACTATATACATGCTTAACTCTTCTGATCGTGTCATATTAGGTAATCTAGAATTCTGTCAACCTTTTGGTTATATATTTTTATCTTTAATTTTAATTCAGCTGCCAAGTTATATAGTGTATAGTATTTCACTAGAGGTATTCTGGGGCAGGACTCAATTCCGCATCCTGAAGTGCGTGGAACATCCAGAGATAGCACTGGCCTCATCCCGTGATACAACAGAATCACACTGCAAGCTAGTCTCCGTTTCCTTCTCTGCTTTTGCTGCTTTGAGCCATTGCTACCTTCTAAAATATGTATCCGTTGAGTGTTTTTCCAGAATTACGTTTCCCCTAGGGTACATTCACTGGCATTTTAAAAACTACTGTTTTCATTTTTTGTTTCTCTGCATATAAAAGATAGTATATGGAGCTTCCAGATAATACGGCAGGAAGCTGCCAACTCTCGATTCTGTTGTGTCTTGCCTCTAAAATACTTAGTAGAACATACAAAAAAGATGTAAATGTCAGTAGCTCTAAAAACTATGGAAACTATTTTCTGGGTGAACAGTAGCAGTGGCCACTCACTCAGGCTGAATCCCTGAGGCAGGATGGCAGAGCGATAGGGACAAACGAAAGTGTTTTCCATCCACCTTCCTTCATTGGCCTCCCTCTTACAGTCAGAGAATCTTAGCCTAAAATTTGTTGCTCCCCGTGCATGAGATTTCATTACAGTCCATTTTTTATTTGCCTAGCAGGTGTTGAGTAAAATTTTTCACAAGTTGTTAAGAGTGAAGTTTGGTAGGAAAACTGTGTATAGCCAGAAATACGTGTACTTTCTGTGGCTAAAAAGGACTAGAAAAATAGATATGTAGCATAATACTGGAGACCTGGAGTGACGGAAAGAGGATTGGAGACTCTGTCTTCATCTATGAGGTTCTAATATTTTATGCATGATTTATTCTTATTTATATGATGTTTTAAATATATATATATATATATATATATATATATATATATATATATATATACACATAGAAAAAAATAACACTAGAAGTAAAAATACCAAAATCTTATTTAACAGTGATGAATTCTGATAGTGGAAATATGGGTGATTGCTACATTTTTCTTTGAACTGTTCTATATTTTTAAAATTAAAAACAGTTATTCACATGGTGGTAACTTTATTCTAGTAAATTTTAAATTGGTTGTAAACCTTTCCCTTCATTCTAGGGAAAAAACAAAAAACATTAAAAAAAATAGTTCACAGAGCAAAAGATAGGGAGATGATAAAAATGAGTGTATAATAGTAAATAAAAATGGACTAAACTCTTAAATTAATCTTTCAGAATGGGTCAAAAAGATTAAAATCCGAGTATATTCTGTTTACAAAAGTGACACTTAACACAAAGTGGGCAAGACATGTCAGGAATCACAAGTAAATCAGGGTATTAATATTAATATGAAACAGTAGGGCTCAAGGTGCGATATATAGTAAAACAAAGAAGGCATTTTATTTTTGTAAAGGAGACTCTTCTGCAATGTATCATCAACCTTAGCTCTCGGGAACATAGAGATTGTGTCTATAAAACAAAAATGACTGAGTATACAAGGAGAACCTGGCAAAAACTCCATAGTTATAAGAAACTTTAATATACCACTCTGACTTTGATCAAATATATTAACAATAAGGATCTGGAAACCAAGATAACATAATAAAATAGGGGGTTCAGAGATATATCCACCAAAGCTTGTGTCCTATAGACCAGGGTTTGGCCAACTTTTTCTGTAAAGCGCCACATAGTAAATATTTGGGGCTTTGCAGGCCGTATGGTCTCTTTTGCAACTACTCAACTGCCCTTGTAGCATGAAAGCAACTGTAGAAAGTATACAGATGAATGCGCCTGGCTAGACTCCAATAAAAGTTTATTATTGACACTGAAAGTTGAATTTCCTAAAATTTTTCATGTCACGAGAATTATTCCTTTCACCTTTTGTCAACCACTTAAAACACATAAAAGCAGGAATTCCCTGGTTGTCCAGTGGTTAGGACTCCACGCTCTCACTGCCGAGGGCCCAGGTTCAGTCCCTGACCGGGGAACTAAGATTCCACAAGCCTCATGGTGTGGCCAAAAAAAAAAAGTCAAAACCATTCTTAGACCACATATATACAAAAAGAGGCACCAGGCAGGATTTGGCACAAGGCTACAGGTTACAGACTCCTGATAGAGACAAAGATTTGGCAAATCTAATTAAGAAATCTAGGGGAAAACGCCACAAAATTAGAAACGATGAAGAGGATATAGCCAGTAATATAAATTTATTCTAAAATTTATAGCAAATATTTAATACAATTTTAGATTATTGAATTTGAAAATAGTAAATAAACAACTTTGTGGAAAAATATAAATTGCCTAAACTTTTCCAGAGGGAGGAAAATACTTTAAAAATCTAGTAATTGTAGAAGAAATTGAAAAAGTTATCAAAATAATTCCATAAAAACAAGTCAGGGGCTTCCCTGGTGGCGCAGTGGTTGAGAGTCCGCCTGCCGATGCAGGGCACACGGGTTCGTGCCCCAGTCCGAGAAGATCCCACATGCCGCAGAGTGGCTAGGCCCGTGAGCCGTGGCCGCTGAGCCTCCGCAACGGGAGAGGCCACAACAGTGAGAGGCCCACGTACCGCAAAAAAAAAAAAAAAGAAAAGAAATAACTTACAAATCACCATGTGCACCATGTTGCCAATTATGTTAAAAGTCCATATATAAGGCTAGAAAGAAGACTGTAAGAAAATGCACCAAAGTCTTATAGGTGACTGAGAGGATTATAAATGACTGTTATTTTCTCTATAATTTTCAGTTTTTTAATTTTTTTCCCACTGCCATGTATTTCTTTTTTAATTTAATTAGTTCCTTTAAACAAAATAGTTCAAATGATAAGAGCATTTTTTTACATGAACATTTTTAAGGCACTTGATACATATTGCAAAATTGCCCTCCAGGAAAGTTGTACCAGTTACACACCCACCAGCAATGTTCGCTTTCATTTTTTAATTCAGTCTAATTTTGTCTCAATCTGCTAATATTTCTAATCTTGTTTCATCCCTTTTTATTATTTCTTTGGGGTTCCAACACCTCCTAGTTTAGTGTTCTCATTGAATTTCATTAGCAGCTGTTTCATTAGTAGCACAGAAGAAGGATTAAAGTGTTAACTTGGATAGACTTTGACAAAAACCTATAAAAATGTATGTTATTATCTTTGTATAAATCCTATTTAATCAAAGTTCCTCAGAAATCTCTCTTTGGTACTTATTTTAAGGGATAGAACTGGCCACTGATGGCATTCCAGACCTTGGTGTGTGTGTATCTCTCTAGGTGGGAATGGCGTATTCGTGATGTATCTAGATTCACGAGGCTTAATGAGGTTCTATGGAAGTTCAGATCAGTTCACTGCCGTTTGCTTTCACTCTTCAGCAACCAAGGAATCCACCTTCACTGTGGGTCCTTGATTACTTTTTTTACACAAAAATTTCTTGTTTTGTAAAGTATCTACCAGAATAGGTATATTCTGAAAGTATTGTGAATGAACCGTTTTTTCTTTACTAAATGTACTAAGAATATTAGCAAGGTACACTTTTCGTAAAATATTCAGGCCCTCTTTTTTTGTTTTTTGTTTGTTTTGTGCACAAAATGTCACATATTAAATTTGGTAAAGGTACATACACATTCTCACTTTCTACGATCTCTGCTAACAGATGACTAATGCAAAATATTGAATAATTTTTAAAATCAGTACTTAATTTTGTAGAGATAATTAGAGAGAAATTCAACTCTGACATAAATACTCACCCCACTCTGTTCTTGGGCCTACTTCTGTTAGAGGGTAACCCATAAATAATTCACGAAGCTGACATTACTCATGTGTATTGTGATAATCTTCTCTGGGAAAATTTTAGCAGCTCTTCTAATATAGATTGCCAGGTATCAGTAGTTGGGAATGCAAGTCGACTTCTAATTATGCAGAGGCTGATTATTCAGACGACAGACTGTTTGTGCCCTGCACTGCTCCTTCCTGCTGCCTCCTTACCTTTTAGCATTTCTGCTGCTCATTGGTACATGTACCAGAAGGTAGGCATTGGACAAGGGGGAGGGGGAGGGGACACTAAAATCAGTTAAGCTTTTAGGAGAAGCTCTAATGAAAGATTTCAATACACTTTGTAGAATTGTCGACTAAAATTGAGTCATTCAGGTTCCCTGCGAATTTTATTTACTTGTTCTAATTCTTGTCTTCCACAGCAGCAGGTAATAGAATCGTCTGCAGAGAGACGATATTATTCCTTATAGTTAATGTTTTCCTTTCTAGAACATTTTCACATGATGGTTTGTATTTTCTTCATTCATTTCATATGTACCTAGACCGCATCATTTGGTGATTGGTGCATTGAGATTCCTGGCATATACGGTGATACCACAATTATCTGATGGCTTATCAGTTTTCCAGAAAACTGAAAGTTCCTCTCTAAGTACCAGTATCTTTCATATTTCAACCAGCCTTGTCGGAAACACTATCTCCTCATGCTTACACCAAGGCTGCTGAACACAAGTTAAGCCTTTCTGTATGCCCAAGGTTATCTGTACATGCATCCTCCCGAGACATAGATAGCTATGACAGAAACCCGTGCAAGTATGGGGTCAGTCTGAGAACCTCTGGTTAAGCTCCGAGTGGTGCTAGTGTTTTTGTTTGCCTGAGGCTGTTACTCTTGTATAAGTTTTCTGCCTCCTCCTCCAGTCTGTCCCCGTCTCCTTTGCCATTGGCAGAAAACCTGCCTCTTAGTAGTTCTCTGTTTCTGGACTGTGGTGGGCTGAGAAACTGAATAACCACGCCAGTTCGAACTGTGGCTAAAATAAGAGGAAGTGGGCCTGCAGCAGAATACAGAGAATTCACACATGAATGTAAGTGCATGAGCCTTGGTGCAGAAGTAGCCTCACTGCTTAGAGGCTTTTTTCTTCCTTCCTTCCTGATTTTCAGTCACGTGGTTAAATTGCTGGTTTAATTGTGCTTCAAAGAAGAGATGGTTAGGGACGTGAGACTGTCCGGAATAGAAGTGGTCCAAAGAGTTTTTTCAGTGAGAACTACTGCTTGACTGATTTCCCATCAAGTTGGGACAAAGGGCAGAATGAAGAGGTGAGCATAAGAAATATTGATTTTTTTAAATGTATGACAGGCCTATTTAGTTTAGGATAGTAATTAGGTTACTTGTTCTATTAACCAACCAAAGACCAGTTAAACAAAAGCACTTGGACTATAAAAAAGTCTTTAGGAAATAACCTCATCTGGTACTCTGGTTTCCGTGTTGGCATGAACATTATGAAACTGTCTATCTGGAAGGCTCCCTACTGATAATTCTTTTTTTATTACTCTCTATAAATTCTAATCTTTGGATTTTTTGTGGTATTGAGACACAGTAGTTAGGTTCCAAGATTCTGGTGGACGTTTCACGTGCTCATTCGCTTTGCTTCCCGGGAACCAGAGTTTGCTCTGAGTCATGCTCTGTCTGATTTATCTCGGATCCAGCTTGTGGAGCTCTGACTCAGCCGCGCTTCAGGCCCGATTGCCCAGCTCGTCTTCTGAGGAATGGAGGGTGAGGCCAGGATGAGCGTCCTGACACATTTTTCCCTTTTTCCTCTTGCACTCTCAGGATCTGAAAAGAACCTCATTACGAACAGCAGGCAGGTGCGCCTTGCCACGGGGCTGTTCCCCGTCGTCAGCCTCCTGAACCATTCCTGCAGCCCCAATACCAGCGTGTCCTTCATTAGCACCGTCGCCACCGTTCGGGCATCTCAGCAGATTAAAAAAGGACAAGAGATTCTCCACTGCTATGGTGAGCCATCCATCCTCCCTCCTGTCCACCTTTCTCCAGCAGAAAAGGACAGGGTGAATTCGCCTGAGCAAGCCACAGGGCAGGTGCCTCACCTGTGCAGAGTCTGCATCCTGGCAGAGGCAGTGCATACTTATGGGGAAGAAAAGCCTCCTCGCTAGGCCCTGTTGTATCTGTGCTATCGGGTAGACACTCCCTGCTTGATCCCTGTAAATGTCCTATTCTGAAAATAGGCCAGGAACAACTTCTTGGTTTCTTTTTCATCCTGTCCCCGCAACTTGGAAGCCTGTTTCTATATCTAGTTCCACAAATGTTTGACTGAAAGGTCCCTGTCGCATGATGAGTGATTGACCAGACCCTCCGCTAAGCTGAAGTTTTTTAGGTAGTGCTTGATGCTCTCTTGCTTTAAATGTTGGCCAAGCGTGGTGTCTCTGCAGGGCCCCACGAGAGCAGGATGGGTGTTGCCGAGAGGCGCCAGAAGCTGAGGTCTCAGTATTTCTTTGACTGCAACTGTCCCCCTTGTGAACGTGAGAAGCAGAGACCCTCGCAGGGGCCCGGGCGGGAAGCCTTCTGTTGTCACCGTTGCAGAGCACTCCTGCAGGTGAATCTCTTTCTCCCCTCCCTTCTCTTTGCTTTTCCTGGCGGTCAGTTATCCAGCCTAAAGGCTTTAAATCTTTAGGAGGAAGCCATTGGGACTTAGAGGTGCTGATAGCAGTTCTCTCTCTTCCCTTTTGCCCACCTTCCCCGCACATAGATTACCCCCTGCAGGAGCCACAGGCAAAGCTTGGATTTAGTGATCTCTTTCTTGCAAAGAACAGAAAATCCCACCTAAACTGATTTGGGGTTCAGGGAGACCGGGAATTTATTTGCTCAAGTAAATCACTCAGAAGTCCCAGAGTAGGGGTACTTCAAATACAACGTGATCCAGGGGCTCAGATAATGTCACCAAGACCTACTTTTTCTTTCCACCTCCCTCAGCTCCATTTTCTGTATTATTCAGCCCAACCTCAGACAGACTTCCCTCCTGTGGTGACCAGATGGCTGCTAGCAGCTCCAGCGTCAGATTCCCCCGGTCCAGAAGGATAAAAACATATGTACTCTAACAGAGATCTGGGCAAAAATCGTACTGTGTTTTATCAACCTGATACCTGCATCTGGAGGAAAAGCAGAGTCACAGTTTCCCCCCAGCCATTTGGGCCAGATCGGAGCCACGTGCTCCCCACTCAGCCCCCAGGCCCTGACTTCAGGAGGGTGGGAAAGGATCCTCCGGAGAAGTCAGGTTGCTACAGCCAAATGGGGCCACAGATTCTGGCGTCTGAAAGACAGCAAATGTCTTAGAGCTGTAAGTAGAACGTGGAGCTGGTTGTGTTGGAAAGCTGCAGTCACAAGCCCGAGGACGAATGTGGGGAGGCCTCACCCAGCACCTTTTTTCTGTTGGTTTCCTTATGGCTCTTTCATAACCACTAGAAATGTGTCTGTCATCCAAAGTCCCAGCCCCAAAGAGAAAAAAGAGAGGGGCTCTCAAGATGGAAAGACATTGTGGTCTGTACCAGTTTAATTTGGTTGCAAAAAGTAAATCTCAAGCAGGGATCGGCTCCTGCTCTCATTGCAGTTGCCGCCATCAAACCAGATCCAGTCTGCCCTTGGCCATGGTGTGTTGCTGCAGGCGTCTTTCCCCCATAGGGTCAGAAGCTCTGGAGCAATCCTGTAACGTAAGCGCATGCAGTGTCGCTAGCGGACTCTGGTACAGGAATAAAGACAAAACTGACTTCCACAGGGATATGATGTTCTGAGCTGTGGCAGCGCATCTTGTACGGAATCAGTCAGCAGAGATCACCTAGTCTCTCAGCTACAGGACCTTCAGCAGCAGGTGGGGATGGCCCGGAAGCTTCTCAGAAATGGCGAACTAGGTGAGACTGGCTCCCTGCTTTGGTCCTCCAGCCCCTTCCCTTTTCTTCATTTTGAGATCACCTTGAATTCAGGGATACTCGGTGAAGACTGAAGCATTGAATTTAATTATCCCCATGCCAGCCACAAGATGGCTTTGTAGGCCAATGAGACCAAACCCTTACCAGCTCAGTTTGCCTGGCGTCCTTGAAAAAGGGCCAACTGATTTAAGCTGTTGTTCTCTTAGGCATCAGAGAGTTAGTTAAAGACTAACGGGTTGTCTCTGACATCCGTGATCTTTGTGCATATCCAGAAGTTCAGTGTCATTTATTTTAATTCGAGGGCCTCATGACCTAATTTCCTAGAGAAATTGCTCTGCCCTCATCAGAGCATCATCTCTCTTCTAAAGAGCAGTGGGGGGACTTCCCTGGTGGTCCAGTGGTTAAGAATCCGCCTTCCAACACAGGGGAGGCCGGTTTGATCCCTGGTCAGGGAACTAGGATCCCACATGCCGTGGGGCAACTAAGCCTGTGCACCACAACTACTGAGCCCACGCACCACAACTAGAGAGCCCACGTGCCACAGCTACAGAGCCCAAGCACTCTGGAGCCCGTGCACCACAACTAGAGAGCCCGAGCGCCACAACTACCGAGCCCATGCTCTGGAGCCCACGCACCACAACAAAAGATCCCATGTGTGGCAACTAAGCCCTGACGAAGCCAAAAATAAAATAAATAAATAAATGTTTTAAAAAATAAAAATAAGAAAAATAAAGGGCATTGGGGCATGTGCCCAATGGGTGTAAGTATCCTGCTTTTTCCAGAAAGGGAGTGATGGAACCCCTCATTACCTTGGAAAACTCTGCCTTAGAGTTTGACATCGTGGGAATTTATTTACCCTATTTTTATGAGAGTTGACCTTTAGCTTAGATTTTTGAGTCAAGAGAAATAATGATCTTAAATGGAATGTAGTCATTCCACTTCAAACTGAAGTTGGAAACCCACAGTAAATGTGGGGAGGCCTCACCCAGCACCTTTTGCTATTGAAAGAGAAAACATAAGAGAACAGCTTTATTGGAACAAAAATTGTGGGTTGATCACAACCCAAGGAGACAAAGTGAGGTTTCCACATTCAGCCCAGCCCATAGAGAATTTAAGGGCTGGGTTTTCATTTCTAAGACGGGGGCGTTTGTGTCTGTAATGAGCCCACTTTCCTTTGAATTGATAGAGCGAGCCATTCAGCTGTTGTTGGGATGCCGGCATGCTGCTGAGAGCTTCCTGTTGGCGGAACACAGCGTGGTGGGAGGAATCGAGGATGACCTGGCCCAGGCCTATGCTGCCTCAGGTAAGATGTGTGTCTTCACCTTCCGCTCCAAGGAATGACCCTGCCTTGTGCGTTTGGTCATGATCTTAGCCTCGTCTGGTTGGTTCTCTCTTAGTCTTTCAACTGAGGCTGCTCTCACTTCCATTTAGCTTTCCTTACCTTGAAAATGTTCATCCACAGTTGACTGTGGTTCTTTTCTGGAACCAGATTTTCCTTTCTTTACAGGGGACTGGGAGAAGTCAGCCGCCCATCTACAGAAGAGTCTCCGAGTGGTTGAGGTTCGCCACGGGCCAACCAGTGTTGAGATGGGCCATGAACTCTTCAAACTGGCCCAAATCTTCTTCAATGGGTAAGTCTTTCTCTTGTTTCCTAGCACTTCACCAGGCCACATACCGTTCTTTTATTAGGCTCTTCTGTGTATCCCTTTTATTTTCTACAGTGCTTTTAAGCATGTTGACACGTCTTTATTTCCCGTTTAGGAGAGATTCTTCTTTCTGTTCTGCTAACAAACTTGAAACTTTAGAATTTCCTCCTGGGAGATACGGGGAAGCTCTTAGCTCTGAAGGGAGTTTCCCAGGAAGAACTTGCCCAGGCCCCCGCCCCCCAACCTGCCACCGCCACCTCATAGAGGTTCTTCTCAGTCCCCTCCCCCACCCCGCCCCACCACCCCCCCCACACAGTTATTCACACCTCCCCCCCTCAGCACTCATTCTCAGCACACTCAGCTCCAGGGCCTCTTCTTCCCCCTGGTCCTATTCCTTTGAAAGCAGCTGTAATCAAGCACGAGTCATCTGGCTCCCCAGGGGACATCTAGCAATGTCTGGAGACATTTTTTGATTGTCATGACCCAGGGTGGAGGCCAGAGATGCTGTTAAACATCTGACAGTGCACAAGATAGCCCCCGCACACACACAGCTAAGAATTATCCGGCCCCAAATGTCAACAGTGTCAAGGTTGAGAAACCCAGCTTTAAAGGTTAAAAGGAAAGAAGAGTAGGGTTGATGAGTTGACGCCTCATCCACTTTTGTAACTGGGATCACTAGGAGACCCTGATGTCAGTATTTCTAGACGGAATATGTCCAAGCTTGGTAAAGCTGCTGTGTGGGAGAGTGTTTGAAGCTCGGTCCCAGGATTATGAGGTGGGTGGACCTGATACCCAAGATATAGAGGCAGTCCACCCCGTCAGAGAGAGGGAAAGGGCTGCAGAGTCAGGCCACAGGCGGACTCCGTGACTCTAAGGCAGAGACTGCTGAGTAAACCTTGGGGTAAATATCAGATTAGTGCTTTGAGATCTGCCTGTTTCTCAGAATCCTGGAATCTTTATACCTTTTTTTCATAACTCTCGTCTCAAACTCTGCCTTTCAGTGTATTTCTGAGAGTCTTATCTGCCCTTCTAGATTGTAAGATCCTTGAAGACAAAAATGATCTGCTTTACATTCTCCACAGGGTATGAGTAGGCCCTCAGTTAATGTTTGCCTGGTTGAATGGATGGATTCACTCCTCTTACCTCCTTTGGTTCAGGTTTGCAATACCCGAAGCTCTGAACACAATACAACAGGCAGAAAAGGTTCTGCTGGTACACTATGGCCCTTGGAATGACGAGATCCAGGAGCTACAAAAGATGAAATCCTGTTTGTTGGACTTGCCGCCCATCCTTGTGGGACCCAACCAATAGGGTCCCAAGGGGACGTTGACCAACAGGAAAGGAGCCCGTGTGGGAGGAGTTAAAGAGGGTCTGTTGCTGCTGAGCTGTCGCCAAACAATACAGGACTTGCCCGACAGTCACAAGCCTAGTGTATGAGGGGAGGGGAGGGCTCAGAAAGCTTTGCAGTTAGAGACGTGCTCACCTATGTTTTTTTTTTTTTACATCTTTATTGGAGTATAATTGCTTTACAATGGTGTGTTAGTTTCTGCTTTATAACAAAGTGAATCAGTTGTACGTATACATATGTTCCCATATCTCTTCCCTCTTGCGTCTCCCTCCCTCCCACCCTCCCTATTGCTCACCTATTTTGATGAATGTTTCTTGAAGTAGTTAACTGCTCTGCAACAAAAACTCCTGGTTCCCAGAAAAAAACTTAAAACTGGTATCTGGAGAACCTAAGCCCTTTAAAAGGATTTTAGCTGATCTGCAGGCATCTGGATGTTAGCCTGGGGTTTTGGCTAGACGCCTCCTCACTAAATGATGATAGTCTGTTTCCCTGGAACATTCCTTTGGTTCTAGTAGTAATGAAACGTTGTGTACCACTCCAGTGGGAACTTAAACTCTTAATAGTCGTATTGTAATTGAAAAATAATTATAAGCAAGAAATTAGTGAGGCTCCTTACCTCTGGAGGTATAGTTTCATTTATGGTACCTAGCTTCCTTGAATCCTTTGTTAAAACCAGTGGAGTATAAATTGTGAATAGAGAAATAAATATGGGGCCATTTTATTGTTGGGGAATTTCTTCCTAGGATGGCAACTCTAAATTTGTTTTCTACCAGTTTTCGAGTCCTTATTCTCTGGTTTTCATTCTGTACTCTGGGCAGACTCACTGACCAAACAGTAATAAAATCAAGCTTGTAGCAATGACTTTACAACACATCGTTTCTGAGTTCTGTTTATTAGCAAGCCTGAAAAGAGACCGCTTTTTTCTACCTCCCCAAGCAGGCAAATGAAATACAGACTGCATAATTACTGAGAAGGGGAAAAAAAAAACAACTTCAGAAGATGCTGAGGGTGTGGGCATTGCCGCTAGCGGTTTCACACTTAAGAGACAAAAAGTAGGAATGATAGCTGTTGTCTACCTGGATGTATAGCAATAGTCTAAACCCCATCCCAGTCAGAAGGCCGGGAGACTCTGGGTCTGAACCCTGGGTGCTCTGTCACCACTGGGGACCATGTGGTTCAGATGAGTTGGTGGAAAAGAATACACACTGCTTTGAGAGTTTGCCCCCCCCAGCCATGCCCAAGAAGTGCCCAGTGGTTGCCCCGGCATTATAATCAGGAACTGAATAGCCCCGAAGCTGCCTGGGAGTAGCTTTTCAGGAAGCTGAGTGTTCAGAACATGGTTCACACTCAAATATTTGAATGAAGGGCAGGCAGAATCGCATTTATCTTCCTTTCTACTAACTCACTTCGGCAAGGGCTGTGGCCAATGAGATGTTTTGGTAGAGCTAACTCAAGAAGAAAAATTTAGTCTTGACCAATTCTGTAGTTCTTTTCCAAACACTTGGCATGTTTCATGTTCCTGAAAAAGGAGGTTCTGTTGTACTTTGTAAAATAGGCCCCCTTCCTTAAAAAGAATTTGTGTAGAATTTTACATAGCAGACCTCATCTTATGGGAACCTGAGAGCTTTCCTTAAATGCTCTATGAAATAAAGAATTCTTTCCTGAAGTTACAGACTTCCTCCCTTATCTGTCTGCATGTTATCCTGTGTTGTCAGGTGACATTAGCTTGACGGGGGGGATATCCGTGCTTGCATTAAAACCTAAAGTCCGGTGTATTTAAGAGCATGGTCCACCGATTGTGGAGACAGGAAATTCCTTCCCGGGGGATTAGTGACCTAGAGTGTAAACCCCACAGGGCAGAGAATCCATCCCGACATCATACAATGCAAACAACTACAGTTGTTGTCTCACCTGGTGACTTTCTCTGCAGAGTTTAGTTAGACCCAGGCTATAAATACAGGACCAGCAAATTCCTAAAGGGTTATTTATCTTCATATTAAATTGAACATAGCTCAAAATAGGAGGAACAGGGTAACAAAAGTTAAGGATAAAGCACTTTTATTGCAAAGTATACATTGAAACATAGGGGCAGCCTTCATGGAATATATAAGCTGCCATCCCTCTAGCGTTTTCTTCTGGGGTATTTGAACACTAAATTGGAGTATTAAGTGCCCCTGGGGTCCAGAATTTTGCCTATGAAGAGAAGGGCCCCTGTGTCTGTGTCCCTCAGTACAAAGATGAAAGGTTGGTTAAGGTGATAGTCCAGAGAGAAGGTGAGGTGGGCAGGCTGGAGCCCTGGGCTGGGGGTGGTACCCGCCCCATCTTCATTCCACTCAAAGCCAGTGCGATGTTCCACTTGAGTAACTTTGATAGGTTTGCCCGTGATCTTGCTAAAGTCTGGTGAATCAAACAAGGACTGCAATTCTGCAGAGATCGAGAGGGATTTCCGTTAAAACCTTGCCTCATCAACACCCCAAGGAAGAGTACAGTCCTGATTCTTAAATTCTGATTCTCGAGAAGGCAAGCAAGCTGGGAGCGGAACAACCACTTTTGACCTGTGAGGTGTGTAGGGCTCTGGGCTGGTTAAGGGTTAAGTGACTTGCCCAGGAGCACACAGCAAGTGAGGTTAAGATTAGAAACCAGGTCAGCAGACCTATCTTGAGAGGCAGTGTTCTGAGTTGCTGTTATAAGACGTATGCTCTTGGGGCTGAGGAATGAGTCTGATAAGGAAGGCAGTTCAGTCTTCCCCTCCAGCACTATTAGAATTAAGGAGTCGTCCCTGGCCTCGGTACAATGCCATGGAGCCTTTGCGTTCCGCTTAGCAAGGCGAAAGGCTCAAAGACTCTACCCCACCCACCCCAGGAGCAAAGAGGTCTTGCAGAAACATACTCATCTCCTGCACGGACTTGGTGAGTTCGCCTTCGTAACTCAGCTTCAGCTTGGGGATGGTCAGGACCGCTTGAACAGTCTTCAGTTCTCGGTCTATGTCATGAATGAACTCAGAGGTGAGGCTCTCTTCGATAATGGTCAGGTTCTGGGTCACTTTCAGAGGCAGGAAGAAGATGATACTCATTCTGCCGGTCAAGGGCAGCTGGGCAATCTGACACAACAGGGAGGAAGCACATGCGTTAGTCCTTTGGAGCCCAGGAGCCTAGAGATAGGCACACACCCCCAAGCCGCCTTCTCCTCTCCTGTAACCAGGCCCTGCCACGCTTTCCCAGCCCCTCATCTATGTAACAGTTGTCCCTCTAAGCTAATTGCTTTCCGGCAGCAAGGTGTCTACTGATGTTTCTTCAAAAAGTAGGCCATTGTCCTTTCTTACCTGGGCCTAATACCAACTGAAGTTATCTGCTGAAAGAATTTTCTCCTGTGGTTCTAAAGAGCTAGAATTGAATTCCAGGTCTGTGTTTTCTCCCAAGGTTTGTCTGCCAACAGTTACTGATCATCTGTTATGTACAGAGCCCTGGACTGGAAATGGGGACTCCGGGCAGAGCACACAGAAGGAGCAATACAGTGGTGCTTTGAGCAGCGGTTCTTAACCTCAGGTCCACAAGACAGATGGCATCAGAGGTCCCAAGAGCCCCTGAAATCGTCTACAGAAATGCATACGTGGCATTTCTGTCCAGTGCTTCAGGTGTTTTGTCCGATTTCCAAAGAAAAAAGTTAAGAACTACTGACTTCGAATTTTCAAAAGTCAGGTAGGAAAGACTTAGAATGCCAGCAGTTTGGAGTTGTGACGGTTTTTGAAAGTTTAACTTTGACTTCTAGAAATACAAGTTCTCCCCCCAAAAAAAGAGAAAAAGAAGGAAAGAAAAGAGAAGAATTAACACCAGCATTTGAGTGCCCAATCTTCTTTTTAAATTTTTTAATTTCATGCTTATTAATATTTTTTCAGATTTATTCAGACGTATAGTATACGTTGATCATGACACTCCCCTGCATACTTTTTTTTGGGGGGGGCCACACAGCATGTGGGATCTTAGTTCCCTAAACCCACATCCCCTGCATTGGAAGCGCAGTCTTAACTGCTGGACCACCAGGGAAGTCCCTTGAGTGCCCAGTCTTGAGGGCCCATTTCACGTTACCTTATCAACCCTTACAGGAAACCCTGCGTGAGAGGATAAGTTTAGATAACTATGCCCCTTTATTTTGAGGAAAAAAGACTCAGAGAAACGATTAACTTACTGAAAGTCACACAGCAGGTAACATTTAGACCGCTGTCAGATCTCAAAAGTCATTCTATTCCCACTACACCATCCTGCCTGTCCCCGCACCCACTACTCACTCTACCCCTACAGACCTTGCAGTTGAGATCAGAATCCAAGCCGTAGCGTAAGATGGCCTTAGGGTCTGACATCGTGGGGACTTTCACGGTCCTCTCCTCATCCAAGTGGAAATCATCTAGGGAAGTCTTTCTGGAGTCAAACTTCGTTACCCACTGCCCTGGAATGAAACAAATGGAGTGCCCTGAGCCCCGGGAGACCAGAAAGGCGTTGGGACCGTGCTGAGGCCAAAACATATTGCTGAAAATTGCCTGGCTTCAGGAATCTTAGTCGTCAGAGGGTCCTGATACATCAGGGAATAGCTCCATCTCAGAATGTGCAGTCAGGACCACAAAATTTCTTGGGTCCTGAATACCTTCCATACGTAAACTCAGGAGGAAATAGGTTGATTGAAGGGTTTATTCAAGTTCTGTGATAGCCTAGGAGAAAGGTAAACTGGTGTACACTTCTACAGTGTTGTGTCCGGAAGACAATCCAGGGAGGCCAGAGCTGGAAGGGACCTCGACATCATGTCATCAACCCTCTCATAGCTGAAAAAGCCTGGAACCCCAGAGAGGTGAAGTGATGGCCAGTGCTCACACAGCTAGCCGATAGCTAACATGGCCTGTAACAGCTTCTTTCATGTCCTGGAGCTCAGTGCTTCAGGGAGGACTTTTCTCTAGGAGTTTAGGGGTCCACTCTGCCTGATAGACATTTTAAGGGGAGGCTGCCCAAAATCCGATTCGAGGCTCATGAATAGGGCTGGCCTCACACTGGGCCCGTGGAATAGACTGGGGCACATCAACACAGCCTAGAAGAATGTCGTTAGAAAACTAACAACGGTTTATCAACGACCTGCTGTGTGCCCCGGGCATGATGCTAGGGTCCATGTGAAGATGGGAGATGTGGGAAGGGGAAAGGGAAGCTGGGGTGAAGTGAGAGAGTGGCATGGACATATATACACTACCAAATGTAAAATAGCTAGTGGGAAGCAGCCGCATGGCACAGGGACATCAGCTCGGTGCTTTGTGACCACCTAGAGGGGTGGGATAGGGAGGGTGGGAGGGAGACGCAAGAGGGAGGAGATATTGGGGACATATGTATATGTATGGCTGATTCGTTTTGTTGTAAGGCAGAGACTAGCACACCATTGTGAAGCAGTTATACTCCAATAAAGATGTTAAAAAAAAAAAAAAAGATGGAAGAGGACACAGAGTGTCCCTGAAGTCAGTGTATAGTCCCTGAGTGAGAGACAAGAAAACAGGCCCCAAAAGGCTATGAAGCTTGTGCAGGGCTCTGCAGCCAGTACAGGCAGAGCTGGGCCTGGACCCTCACCTGGCTCCAGCCAGAAGTCTGCCAGTGCCTTCCCCAAACAGGTGCAAGAGTGGGAGTGCCCCCTTACCTCTGCGAGTCTTTCTCTACGGCCCCTTACACTTTGTAGGCACTTATCCAATGTTTGCCTTGGGTTTGATGGCAAGCGGGCAGCCCTCAGGCAGGTGCCTCTCCTGGGTCCTCCTCTGCCTTCTTTGACTCCCCCTCTTTCCTGGCCCCATCTGACACTTATTGTCTACCCTTGGCCAAAAGCCGAGTGGAGAAGCCCTCACCCTTGAAGTAAGCCACACAAAGAAGGAGAATGCTGATTCCACTGGGCATCTCCCTCGTGGACCTAGCGATTTTCCCTTTCATCCGGGCCTGCACCCAGTTGTTAATCTCCTGAAGGTCCAGGTGAGCGTTGCCGGTCAAGATCCTGGGCCTGGTCCCATACAACTTTTCCAGGGGTGCGACAAAGCTGGCTTTTATCCGCAGCTCTGCAAAGAGACGGGGCACGGGTTAGTGTGCTCTGAGCTGACCCAGCATCCTCTCTGAGAGGTTCTGGTTGACCCTCAGCAGGCCCTGACTTCCTGCCTGGCATCTTCCCGGGACGCGCCAGGGCTCTGTGCCAGCTTCCGCAGGCGCTGGACGGAGAACAACAGATCTCGCTCATTACTGTTCCTCTTCACACCACTGCCCTCACCCGACCCTCCCACTGCCTCCCTCGGCCCGTTTCCTCTTTCCGATCCTCTCTGGGCTCACAGGGCCCCTTCCTGCCCCCCCAGGGCCAGGCCTGGCCAGAGCAGACGTGCTCTGGTGTTTAGAAGGAAACCCCCATGTGCAGCACAGAGCCCCACGCGCCTCAGGCAGCCCGGGCGACTCACTCCTCTCAAAGACGATACGTGAAGCACTCTTGAGGTTCTTCTCCGGGGTGGTGACGGAGGCAAGGAGTTCCTTGTAGGTATCGTGAATGTCTGGCTTGCTGATCAGGTCATAGTAGAGAGCCCGGTGAATGCTGGATTCTGTCCGCTGCTCCGCTCCTGCCAGAGGGATGGACGTGTGAACCTCTGTAACTGCCCACTGGGGCCCAAGTCAGGCCAGCTCCTGGGACGGGGCAGGGACACCGCACCCTAAGTCTTCTTGTCTGCTGGTACTGGGGATGTTCTAGGTGGAAAGGAATTTGAAGGCAATGGAGGAAAAATAGATTTTCCTGAAGGTAGGCTAAAGGCATCAGGCCTAGAGAGATAGAAGGGTGGGAGTGAGGGTTCAAGTCCCTGTGCTTCTCCCATCACAACACTTACCAGACTGTTCTGCAGTTTCCTGTTTATTCGTTTCCCCCGTGAGCTCAGCTGTGTGACCCGAGCGACGGCACAGTCCGTGCCTGTTTGTGTGCAGTTATGTCCCCAGAACCTAGCCACACCGACGAGGCTGGCACGTAGGAGAAGCTCGCTTAAGGAATGTCGATAAGTGGTCCCGAGGCCACACACCTGGGTCAGCAGTGCTCTGCCCCCCGGAGCTCCCACTCCGCACACGCCGGGACCCCCAGGCCCAGCCTCTCGGCCCTCTTCACCCTCCCTGAGTGAACAGTCAGATACGTGCAGAGGCCGGAGGGCAGCTCTAGGATGCAGGGCTTTCTGCGTCCAGGAACTCACCCAGCGAAAGGGCAGAGAGCGCCGTGGCCACGCTGAGCGGAGACAGGAGCACGTTAGCAGCGGGGCTCTCCCTGGATCTCACGCGGTACAAGTCGTAGCCAAAGTTGGAGACGGCGGCCGCCAGCTTGTTCACAGGGACCTTGAAGAAGGGATCCTCCTCCTCCACTGGCAGCCCTGTGGTCTCGGGGGCCAGGGAGCCCTGCATTTGAGCACAAGGACCAGTGCAGATGAGCACAGGATGACTGGTCTCATCGCTTTGTGTGGGACTGTCCTTCTGGTCCTGAGGGCTGTCCTACGCTTAGCCTAACGTTGGAGTGAGTCTGTGCCCCCTGCTCCCGTAGGGGCGCTCTGCTGGGGAGCTTTAAGCACCAGTGACCTGTGAGCCTCAGGCCTGTAACACATTAAAAATAAATAAATAAATAAAAGGAGAGGAGTCCCCCTTCCCAAGAAATTCCGTTCTCAGGCCAGACAGGCTCCCCGTCTGCTTACCCTTGCGCACTGCTCGCGGCTCTCCACCTGGACCCTCCTATCAAACCCTTCCTGTCTTTCATGGCCCTGATGAGATATCACCCCCTCCACCACAGACTTGGCCCCGATGGCCCCAATCTGAAGGCACCTTTTGGTTTTCTGACCATTTTTTCAGAGTCAACTACCGCTTCTGTATTAACCGCCTACCATGTGCCAGCCTCTGTGCTAGTTCTTTTTATTTGACTTACTTCATTTCATACTAGTCAATGTAGATGATACCACCAAAGACTCCTATCTCAAAACTCTGAGTTCCTTGAAAGCCAGAACTGATTCTTTCATATTTCCACCCATCCCCAGCACCTACAGAGTAGGTGTTCAGTAGATAAAAAATAAGTGACTGTCCGTGATGGCCCTGTAAGGATATTTTTAATCCCATTTTATAGATAAGAAAACAGACTCAAGTAACAGTGACTTGTCTAAGATGATAAAGCTAGTGAGAGGTTGAACCAGAATTCAAACTTGGAACTCAAGACAAAGTCCAGGGACTTCCCTGGTGGTGCAGTGGTTGAGAAGTTTCGAGCCCTGGTCCGGGAAGATCCCACATGCCGCGGAGCAACTAAGCGTGTGCACCACAACTACTGAGCCTGCGCTCTAGAGCCCGCGAGCCACACCTACTGAGCCCACGAGCCACAACTACTGAGCCCACATGCCACAACTACTGAAGCCCGCATGCCTAGAGCCCGTGCTCCACAACAAGAGAAGCCACCAAATGAGAGGCCCGCGCACCTCAGCGAAGAGTAGCCCCCGCTCGCCCCAAATAGAGAAAGCCCGCACACAGCAATGAAAACCCAACACAACCAAAAATTAATTAATTAATTTTTTAAAAAAGGACAAGGGACTGGTCCAGAAGTGCCCTGGTCCCTTGTGTGACAGTCACTCCCCCACTGCCACTGTCACATAGCATAGGCTTCTCAGCACCTGCCTTTGCAACCCGACTGTGCTCTCTCTGGGCAGGAAAGAGGCCTTTCCACACTCACACCTCTGCTGCACCCTGTCAGGACTGGAACAAATATCCAAGGCCACCACCCACTCAGTGAGACCCACAAGTAATGCAAGGTAATGAGAAAAGGTCTTCACTGAAGGGACAGCCCTGGACTTGTTAGAGCGTTTTTGCCTTCACCTTGTTGGATCTTACGTTTGTCCCCACTCTGTTCTGTGAAAGGCAGGGTGAGACACTTAATGTTTTGCTGATGGAAAAACCAAGGCCCTGTCTAGACAGAAAGGCCAGAGCCTGGCCTGCATCCTGGGTGTTGTCCTGTCTCCCGTGCTGCCTACTGAGGAGGGGCTGGAATTGCTTATGCCCCCCCAGGCCCCCACCACACACAGCCCGCCTCTGACCTCCTCCAGGCCCGTGTTCTGGCAGCTGCCGTACCCGAGGAGGGCTCCAGTCCAGAGGAGTAGCACAAAGGCCAGCATCCTGGGGCCTGCAAGAAAGCAAAAGGGGTGGCAGGCTGCTTCCCTCACCCACCACCCTGCAACACCCGGCCACCCTGGGCAGGTAGCAGGGCCTTGGCAGGGCTAGGCACCTTCCCTCCAGCCTCCCTGGGCTGGAAGTGGCCCCTCAGCTTGCTGATCCCGCCCTCTCAGCACCTCCCCAGCCCTCCCCCTGCCTCACAGCCCACGGTCCTGTGGCGAGCTTGTGCTCTCATCCATTGTGTGTGCCAGGAGACCCACCTTTGAGCCTAAACCTCCAGGGTAGCGAAGACCCAGCAGTGGGCTCCTCTGTGTGGACACGGGCTTTTCCCTGCGGGCACGCTGACCAGCTCTGGATATAGGATTTGGGTCAATGTCTAGTGAAAGCATGTGGGCAGAACCTAGGTCTCAGATGTAGACTCCCAGAATGTAGAGAATGGGGGCATCTGGTCCAGCCCCTGCTACCCCCAAGTTCTCAAACTCTCTCCTTGAATTCCTCCGCCCTGGAACCTGTGGCCTCATAAGCAACTCGTTCCCTTCTTGGACAGTTCTGTGTCAGAAGCTCTTACTCTCATGGTTAGGAGTGCTGGGTCTAGTGTCAGACAGCCTGGGTTCAAATCTCAATTCTGTGTCTTCTTTGTGCAGCTTGCGGGATCTTAGTTCCCCGACAAGGGATCGAACCTGGGCCCCAGCAGTGAAAGTGCTGAGTCCTAACCACTGGACCGCCAGGGAATTCCCCTCAATTCTGTGTCTTAATACCTCTCTAAATCCCAGTGTCTTCTCTTGTAAAATGGAAGTCAAATAGTACTTACCTATTGTGATGAGAATTAATTAGATGATGCCTTCATAGCGCTTAGTGAGTGACACCAGAGACAGGTGAGTTCTCCAATGATCCCTGAGTCAAAATGTGTCTCCCTACTCCTGGAACCCCAGGGCCCCCCTTCTCCCTGGGGGTAGCCATGTCCTCTTCCCCCCACTAGCTCGGATCTAGCTCTGAAACCTCCACGAATTCCTTCCTTCAGGTTAAGTAACCCCACTTCTTAGTGAGACCACCCAAGTCCCTTTACCTCCTGAGCAGTAGCCTCTTTGGACGGGACTCTGGTCTGACCCCTGGACCACAAGGGAAAAGGGAACTCTGGGTCTAGGGCTCCCCCATTCCTTGCCTTC
This sequence comes from Delphinus delphis, assembly GCF_949987515.2. Taxonomy (NCBI): domain Eukaryota; kingdom Metazoa; phylum Chordata; class Mammalia; order Artiodactyla; family Delphinidae; genus Delphinus; species Delphinus delphis. The sequence continues at coordinate 46,681,953 of NC_082701.1, read as the reverse complement.
CTGCATTCATTGCCTCTATGAACACACCCCTGGAATCAGGATGTGGAGGTGGGAGGGGAGGAAGGCAGCTGAGGGTGTTCATAAATAAGATCTTCTGAGAGGCCTTCTGGTTAGAGCGTGGGACAAGGTCTCAGGAACCAGGACCTCTGCTCTCCCTCCATCCATACTGCCATGTCAAGAACTTATCATCTGGGCTTCCCTGGTGGCACAGTGGTTCAGAATCCATCTGCCAATGCAGGGGACACAGGTTCGAGCCCTGGTCCGGGAAGATCCCACATGCCGCGGAGCAACTAAGCCCGTGAGCTACAACTACTGAGCCTGCGCTCTAGAGCCCGCAAGCCACAACTACTGAAGCCCGCGTGCCTAGAGCCCGTGCTCCGCAACAAGAGAAGCCACCACAATGAGAAGCCCGCACACTGCAACGAAGAGTAGCCCCGGCTCGCTGCAACTAGAGAAAGCCCGTGTGCGCAGCAACGAAGACCCAATGCAGCCAAAAATAAATAAATTTATAAAAAAAAAAAGAACTTATCATCTGTCTTCCCTGCCCCTCCCCTCCCCTGCAGCACAAATACACCCTTGTGTGCACAAACACACACAGGCCAAGGGTCTCAAGCTCGCTCTTCCTTTCATAGACCCATAAACACACACACACACACACACACACACACACACGCACACACGCACACACGCTTTCCTGACTTCTCAGAACAAATAGGAAAATTAAGAGTGCAGTGTGTGATTTGGGGTCAAAATCCTTAAAATTAAGTCTAATAAGCCACTGGACAACATTGTAGAGCATGAAAGGCCGCAAAAGAAAAGATGGCCTCTGAGTTTGCTCGGCTGACGGCCGGACGGCCTGTGGGCCCCAGCCCGGCTTTCTCTCTAAACCCTGATCTCGAGCACGTGTCTCGCAGTGAGTTCCACAGGCCCTTGTGTTCTCAGCCAGCTGCTCTTCCCCGTGGCTGCCCCTGCCACTCAGGGAGAAATCTTCCATTGAGACAACGGAAAAAGCTTTCTGCAGTGCAAGATAGAGCCCTTAAGGCCATCCAGGCTCACAGCTGCTCTCTCCACCCGGCCAGCCCCACCCAGAGCTGGCAGGGGCCTTCCCTGCCTGAGCCTCAGCAGACTGGCTTAGCAGACTGGAAATTCAGTGAGATGCCGGGCCAGAGGGAAAGCTGTTATCTCTAGTTCCTGGGCCAGGGTAGGGAACGGAGATAGGAGGGAGGAGGTGGGAGATGTCATCCTGGCATGGTGTTTAAGGAAACCAAGTTCAAATGCACTTGAAGATGGATCTTCTCTGTAGGAGTCCCTACAGAGTCTGAGCCCACACCTCGGGTCATGTGATCACTTGTCACCACGTGAGTGGACTGAGGACTAAAGATGAGGTGAGCCACCCAGGCAGGGAAAGGCACCTGGGTCCACAGCTGGCCCAGAGCCAGTCTCCAGGTCTGAATCCCCCACCTCCAGCCCTGGGGTTGAGGGAAGTGGAGAGATGATTGAAAACCCCCTGCAAGGGCAGTGAGAGGGTAGAGAGTAAGGGTCTGCACGGGGGCCCCTCTGAGCACACTCAGTGCCCTGTCCAAGATGACTGTTCCGTGGGCTTGTCCAGGCCTCCTTCGCCTGGCCAGGGGCACAAGGACAATGGTGCCACCCTGTCCAAAGGGCAGTGTCCAAGCCAGATTCCTGTCCTACCAGGCGGGGGAGGGCAGGGAGAGGAGGTAGATATCCTCCCCGTCGGGCCAAACTCAGGCCTGCCTTCCTGCCACATTGCCCAAATCAAGAAACACAAGGAACTGATTTTGCGATCTTGCCTTCCAGCTGGGAGGATAAGTTTGAGCCAGTACATGTGTTTCAGATTAAACCCAGTTGTGAGACGAACACCATCCCTCCTCCTCCTCCCAGGACCGCACAGCCTCCAAGCCACATGGCAGTGGGCCTCATGGGCAGTGCAGGGAAGGGCACCGCCCTCTGCCCTGGCTCTGGGAGGGAGATTCCGAGGGGTCCCTCCAGGCCCACCCCACCATTGTGACCCCGTCAGTGCGCAGGCGACTTTTTTTCTGAAGTTTTGGAACCTGAATGAGCGGGGCCAGGGCACCCACGAGTTTCACCTCCCCACACCCCAGAAGGACCAGCCTTAGGGACAGAATTGCCTGGCCCGCTTCCCCTCCCTCCCCTCAGGCTGAGGGCTGAACTCTTGGTGGACCCGCCTGGGCCAGACAATGATGGGGTTTCTGGGAAGCCTGAAGTTTTTCTTTGGCCCAGACCCGCTCCTTGCTGTGGCTTGTCCCAGGGAGCAGCAAGGGTGCGGGCAGCCCTTCTCTCCAGCTCCGGCAGCTGAGCCCCCAAATCCCATACACCAGCTGGGCTAAATAGTGGTCATTGTTGGTGAGAGGCCAAACCCCCACTGGTCGCCCAGCGTTTACTGGCAGCTGATTTGGCCAAAGAAAAAGGGTGGGTACTGGATAGAAGGACCCAGCTGTCCTCCATCCCAGCCCTGCCCGGAAGCCTCCCCACAGGCCAGCTGCTTGGCAGTGTCAGGAAGTTACCTTTGAAATCAGCACCAGTTGCTTTTGAAAAGGCAGCGGGGAGCTGAGCCCAAGCCGTGGCCGGGCTGCAAGATGGGCTGCTTCCCTGACTGCCCCAGTGGAGGTACAGCTCCCCGACAGCCTCCTTCCCCCAAGGCTGCAGAGCCCCCTGAAGTGATGCTCAGACCTGACCCAGCAGCCAAGCTCTCTGCTTCTTCCCCGCCACGACCCCCCTCCATTGTTTCCCACCCATTTCATTCAGGAGTCTTTCCAGCCTCTTCTCCTAGTGGTGCAGTAGGGTTGGGTGATAAGTGGGCTCTGACCCCCAACTCCCTCTACCCTCTCTAACCTACTCACCCTGGTGCCCAAGCTGCAGGAACTACTGTCTCCCCACCTCCTCTCCCTTACACCCCTCTTTTCTGCTCCCTGAAGTACCCCTGCTTCACCCCCATCCCCCCAGCCCAGAGGAGCCTCCCTTCTTCCCGAGACACACATGCAGAGCAGACAGGGAGCTCTTTACCTGGGAGTGCGCTGCAGCTCCGCGCCCAGCCTAGGTCTGCACACTGAGGGGGCTTCTGTAAAGCCCAGAGCTTTTTCTGCTGCCTCCTAATCCGGCGTCCAGCAGGCTTCAGATTACAGCTACTCCTTTCTTAAAGCGACCTGCACTCAATTTGGAGTCTGTGATTGCATCATTGTCCGGCGTTAACTTTAACCCACAGCTGCCCTTCCACCGCACACCCCCAGACAGACACATTCACACACCCTCCTGTTCCACCAGACCTTCTTTGGGGTCCTGGCATTCCCACCCAACAGGGCAGCCTGGCCAGCCTGGGTGGGAGCCAGGACTGAGGAAGAGTCTCGCAGGAGGAGGCCCAGGAGGAGGCCGGAATAGAGGAAACAGTGGCCCAGAACTGGGACTCTGGGTTCTTCCTGGTCCTTGGCTCTGGTACTCGGATTTGGGGCAAGACATCACTCATGGCTCCTACCTTTCCTCAGCTGGAAAACGAGGGGTTGGTACTGGGATGTCTGTGTGCTTTTTTAGCCCTGAAATGCTCTGATTTCTGAAGATCAGAAAAGGCAGTGGGGAAATACCTGACCAGAGGAAGAATGAGATGAACTGTAAACATTAGTCCTGAGAGGAGGCTGAGCGTGTCTGCCTGCCACCCACCTGGGCACCGCAGAAATCACCTGGGAGGAGACCACCGAGGCCTTGCTCACCTTGGGGCGTTTAGGAACTTGCAATGCAGTTGTGAAACTAAAATACTGACGTGGGAAATAATTGGAGAATGTACCAAAACGTTTTCTAGGCATGTGTGGATCCTGGTCAGAAGCCCAGTGGTCATTCAGACAAGGAGGGATCAGAAAAGGAAGGGATATTTAGAGGAAGAGAAAATTTAGGGGAACTTCACCTCCTGTGAGGCTCCAGGGAGCAGAGCTAGGGCCCCTGGAAATTTCCAGTGAACCAGATTCAGCTTTATATAAGGAAGAGTGTATCAACAGTCAAGAGTTCATCCCTGGACTTCTCCGGTGGCGCAGTGGTTGAGAGTCCACCTGCCGATGCAGGGGACACAGGTTCGTGCCCCGGTCCGGGAAGATCCCACATGCTGCGGAGCGGCTGGGCCCGTGAGCCATGGCCGCTGAGCCTGCGCGTCCGGAGCCTGTGCTCTGCAACGGGAGAGGTCACAACAGTGAGAGGTCCATGTACCACAAAAAAAAAAGAGTTCATCCCTGGCGGTCCAGTGACTAGAACTCTACGTTTCCACTGCACAGGGTCTGGGTTCGATCCCTGGTCAAGAAACTAGGATCCCACAGGTTGCAGCCAAAAAAAAAGAGTTCAATCATTTCTTTTTTTTTAAATTTAATTATTTATTTATTTATTTGGCTGTACCAGGTCTTAGTTGTGACATGAGCGATCTTAGTTTCTGCCTGCGGGATCTTTAGTTCCAGCATGCAGGCTCTTAGTTGCGGTATGTGGGATCTAGTTCCCTGACCAGGGATCAAACCCAGGCCCCCTACATTGGGAGCTCGGAGTCTTAGCCACTGGACCACCAGGGAAGTCTCCAGAATTCAATCCATTCAACCAAAAATTGAAGACCTCCACTCAAAGTACTCACTAGGCACACAGAGAAGGAGTACATAGATGACTGAGACTCAGTGCCCACCCTTCAGAAGCTCACTGGCTAATAACAGAAGATGACGTGAGGACAGATCGTATACTTCGGCACATTCTGTGATAGCAGTCTCTACAGCCATGCCATCCAATATGGTAGCCACTAACCACATGTGGCCATGGAGCAACTGAAATGTGGCCAGTCTGAGTTGTGATCTGCTATAAGTATAAAGTACACGCTAGATTTTGAATAGTTAGTATGAAAAAGAATGTGAACTATCTCAATAATTTTGACCCTGATTACATATATTAGGTTAAATAAATATATTGTTAAAATTAATTTCACCTATTTCTTTTTTAATGTGGCTGCTAGGAAATCTTAAATTACATATGCTGTTTGCATTGTATTTCTACTGGACAGCACTGCTCTATAGGGTATCATGGAAGCACAGCTGGAATATATGAATCTAAGCTGAGTCTTGAATAAGAATGAGCTAAGCATAGAAAGGTGGAAAGGCGTTACTATCCTGTGGACAATTTAAAACTGGATCCCTGTCTCACACCATGCACAAAGATTAACTGTAGGTGCATTAGAGGTTTAAGTGTTTCTGAAAAACAATTTCTGTTTTTGCAGAACCTTTTTTTTAACATTTTTATTTTTTAATTTTTTTTATTGAGTATAGTTGATTTACAATGTTGTGTTAGTTTCTGCTGTACAGCAAAGTAAATCAGTTATACATATACATACACCCACTCTTTTTTAAATGCTTTCCCCATATAGGTCGTTACAGAGTACTGAATAGAGTTCCCTGTGCTATACAGTAGGTCCTTATTTGTTATCTGTTTTATGTATGGTAGTGTGTATATGTCAATCCCAATCTCCCAATTTATCCCTCGCCCCCTTTCCCCCCGGTAACCATAAGATTGTTTTCTACATCTGTGACTCTATTTCTGTTTTGTAAATAAGTTCATTTGTACCACTTTTTTAGATTCCACATATAAGCGATATCATATGATATTTGTCTTTGTCTGACTTACTTCACTCAGTATGACAATCTCTAGGTCCATCCATCTTGCTGCAAATGGCATTATTTCATTCTTTTTTATGGCTGAGTAATAGTCCATTGCATATATGTACCACATCTTCTTTATCCACTCCCCTGTCGATAGACATTTAGGTTGCTTCCATGTCCTGGCTATTGTAAATAGTGCTGCAATGAATATCGGAATAATAATTATTCTATATATAATAATAATAATTATTATTATTATGTTCAAGTTATGGTTTTCTCTGGATATATGCCCAGGAGTGGGGTTGCTGGCTCATACAGTAGCTCTATTTTTAGTTTTTTAAGGAACCTCCATACTGTTCTCCATAGTAGCTGTACCAGTTTACATTCCCACCAACAGTGCAGGAGGGGGTCCCTGCAGAACCTTTTTAATGACTTTTTATTTAAATTATTCACTTATTTTTGAATAGGTATTTCTTAAATATGGTTCAAAACTCAAAAGCAACTAAAGATATACAGTGAATGACTCCTTTTCACTCTGATCCCCCGTCACCTGATTCCACTCCGTGGAGACGGCTGATGTTAATCTCTTTCATATGTATCCTTTCAGAGATCATTTTAATGGCTTAAACAACAAATGCAAACACAGATACACAGCAGGAAAAAATGTAAATATTTTAGAAAAATGTATAGATGGATTTATCTGTGATCTCTCAGTAGGAAAGTTTTTTTAGACAAGACACCAAAAAAAGCACAAATTATAAAAGATTGATAAATTTGGCACTAAAATCAAAAACTTGTTTTCATGAACAGATACCGTAAAACAAAATGAAAAGACAAGCCTCACACTAAGAGAAAATATTTGTAACACAGATAACTGACAAAAAAAGATTACTAACTATAATATAGAAAGAACTACAAATCAATTTTAAAAAAAAAAAAGAAAGAAGAAAACAATGCAACAGAAAAAGAGGCCCAGGTAATTCACAGATGAAGACTCCTGAGTGGCCAGTAACTTTATGAAAAGATGTTTTTCACCTGTAATCAGGGGAATGCAGATTAAATACTTTGATAAGTGTACTTCACACTCATCAGATGGGTGAAATCGAAACATCTGACAATACCAAGTATTGGTGAGCATGTGGACGGCCAGGATCCCTTAGGCCCTCCTTATGAGAACCTAAATTGATGCAACCCCTTTGAAGAACAGTCTGGCAACAAATGGCAAGGTTGTGCATAACCTTATGTGGCAGCCCTGGCAGTGAAAGATGGAAAACCCAAACCCACAACTCAGCAATTCCACTCCTAAACATGTGAGCTGAAAAGACTCTGCACACGTGCACAAGGATGTAGCAAGAATGTTACAGCAGCACTGTGTAGTGGCAAAAAAAAAAGAAAGAAAGAAAACTGCCTGAATGTCCAGCAACGGGAGATTAGATAAGGGGTGGAAAAAAAAAAAAAAAAAAGCCTACAGCTATGAGAAATACTAAAGGGAAGCCACTTAACACAGATTCATCGCACAATATAGAGTGATGCCAAGTTGCAGGATGATACATTTGTGGAAGGTTTAAAAACACACAGAATGATACTATTAATATATACCACTCAGGGATTAAAACTCATGTGGTGAAAGTAAAAGAAATGCATGAAAATAATAAAAAAACAAATTCAGGATGATGGTTTTGGGGGCAGGGGAAGGATTGAGGAAGGGAATGTAGGACTATCACTATATTGAGAATATTTTTTAAGCTGGACAGTGGCCCTATACGATTTATTATACCCTTTTGTATGTCCTAATTATTTATAATAACTTATAAAGAAAGAAGATTTCTCTTTCTTCCGAGTAGCGTGAAAGCAGTGTGTCCCACGCCTGCCAAAGGAGAGGGCCTGCACTGGTGCTTTTCAAGGACTAGGCTCCTGCAGGTAGCTCCTCTCCTGCCTAATCAATGTAATCCTTCTCTGAAGGACCATTCCACAGCTTTTAAACAGCATCTGCTACTCCCTTCTTTAAGGACTCTTCCTTTATTGCCGCATCCCCTAAAGCTACCGTCCATTTCTCCACCCTCCCTCCCAGACATGCGGGGAAGAGCTATTTACTCTTAGCGCCTTTCCGTCCTCACTCTCCAACTTGCTTCTGTGCCCAGTTCTCCTTTGAAATTGCTGTCGCCAAGTTCACGGGTGACGTCTGCGTTGACCACCAAATGGACATCTCTGCCCTCGCCAGCAGACGGCAAACTGTCCCTCCTTGAAACCCTGACTCTCCACACCCTCTCATTTTTCTCGCACCTCAAAAGCCCCATCTTTTCCATCTTCCTTGCTGGCTTCTGCGACACCTTTTTTTCTGTCTCCATCTACATCTCCTCTTAGGTGATTTCTGCCAGTTCCATAACTTTCAGTGCATCTGTGAGCTCCCAAATATACACTTCCAGCCCAATTTGACATAGCCACATGGATGCCCAGCATGTAAGAGGAACATACAATTCATCATCCAAACACTTCTAAGCACAAAAGCGGGTGCTGTGAATTAAGCTGGAACCACAGACATAACTCAAACCATCCCAGGGAAGACTGGGACATATGGTCACCCTATATTAGTGTGGCATTTCAGTCATGTTCAAAATGGAAATCTCCAATCAAAAAATCTGCCATCCTAAAATCTCCAGTCCTAAAATCTGTCCCTCACTCTGATTCCCATCTCAGTAAAACCCGTTTTTCTCAACACAAAAATCCAGGGATTTGAATGACAAGCCCCACCATCCTTAACTCTTTCCTCTCCCTCATCTGCCATACAGTCTATGCACAAATTCTATAACGTCTACCTGCAAAATATACCTGAAGCCTGACCACTTTCCTGCATTTCCAGAGCCGGCAGCCTGGGCCAAGCCACCCATGTCTCTTGCCTGCTAACCAGCCTCCCTCCTCCTGCATTTGTGCCTCTAAGTCTGTTCTCCTCACAGAAGCCAAAGGAGCCTGCCAGAGCTTACCTCAGACCATGGTGCCCCTCAGTTAAAGCCTTCCATGGGGACTTCCCTGGTGGCACAGTGGTTAAGACTTCATGCTCCCAATGCAGGGGGCCAGGGTTCGATCCCTGGTCAGGGAACTAGATCCCACATGCATGCCGCAACTAAGAGTTCACCTGCTGCAACTAAGGAGCCCGCCTGCCACGACTAAGACCCCGTGCAACTAAACAAATAAATTAAAAAAAAAAAAAAGCCTTCCACAGTGAATGAATAATTTCCATCCCCAACGACACGGATGAATCTCACGAACAGGAGGTTGAATGAAAGAAGCCAGGCACAAGGGAGGACAGACCGCACGATTCCTTTACATAAAGTTCAAAACCAGAAGAAACTAGTCTGTTATCAGAAGCCAGGAGAGTGAGTACTGTTCGTTGATCTGAGTACTGGTTTCACAGGGGTACTTGGTTCGTGAAAGAAATTCATTATGCTTAGGTACATTTATGACTTGTGTACTTGGCATACTATACTTCAACCCCCAATTTTAACTTGTTTATTGTCTAGACCACTCTACCACCAGATTTAGGCTCTGGGGGGTAGAGGTCTTGTTGGCTTTTTCATCGCTGCAGCCCCAGAACCTGGGGAGCTGCTGGGCACACAGAAAGCACTTGACTAGTATTTACAGGGCGGAGGATGCAGTTAAGGCAGCCAGACCGGCAGCACGGAGAACCCGGGAGGCGACAGCAGTGACCCTCGGGAGTGATGACTAGATCCAAACTGTGGCTAGAGCCCAAATGGAGAGGAAGAGAGAGCTGAGAAAAACTCAGGAGGTAAATTAAGCTGGTGGGCTTGCTGACTTAACTTTCCAGTTATCGCTTACCTCTCCTAAGATAACAACAACAGTGGCCTTAAATCCCTCAGTGGTCTGCCCTCAGTTCCTCTCTGATTCCTTCCTACATCTCCCCCCTCCCCCCTTCCACTCCAGCCCCACGGATCTCCTGATCATCCTGAACCTTTTGAGCAGCTCCCACTCCTCTGCCCAGGACACTCTTCCCCAGGATGTCCCCATAGTACCCACCCTTGCCTCCTTCTAGTCTCTGCTCCAAAAGTCACCTCCTCGGGGAGGCCTTCCTTGCTTTACTTCTCACCAGAGCTCTCACCACCCTCTGACATGCCCTGTATTTCACTGTTGATTTACTTCCCATCTCCACACACTGCTGGTTTGTAAGAAGCAAGATCCCATCCTAAGGACTTGCTCTTAACCACCGCACTACAGGGCCGCAGGTGGCTGCTGCCACATGGACACCCTATACTCACAGACAAGGGCTGCCCCCAGCTCTGTGCCAAGGTGCCCCCAATTGCTTCCCCCAAATCCTCAGGCGCTGACAGCCTCCATCTGGAGCCGGTGCTCCCGGCAGCCTGCCCGCCCCCGTCTGGCGGGCGCCAGCTCCAGGCAGAAGGGCTGGCGTGTAATTAGAAACTCCTCAAGCTCCCTAATTGCCAGTTCTTCTCCCAAACCAGGAGGCTGGTGCTATTCTGAGCCGCCTTTGTTGCCGGATGCCTGAGGTCCGTAGAGAGGAACAGGCTGAGAGCAGAGCCAGGCTGGCAAGGGGGTGGCCCTGGGCAGGGCTGGTGAAGTCAGAGGGACGGCACGGTGGAGAAGGGCTGGCGAGTGACCAGAGGCCAAACGTGGCACAGAGAGGGCTGCTGCTCCTGGGGGCCCAGCCCGTGGCCTCCTCCCGCCTTCCTCCAGCCCCCCTGCTCCCACCCACACCCCAAACAGTGACCTCACAGCAGACACGCCCATTCATTCTTTATTCAGGTGGCATAAAAATCACTACAAAAACTTTACAAAAGAGCCTTCGGGAGCTAACGCCCCCCACCCCTCAGCCACTGAGACACCGGGCAGGGGGGACAGAGGGGAGAGGAAAAAAGGGGAGTCCTGGCAGTGTTGGTACCTCCGAGGACCAGCGGGGAGACTGAGGCCACGGGGTGGTCTGGAGGCTGCTGGGCCTTGGGCAGCTCAGGGCAGAGGCTCGACCTCCACCCTCATGTTTAATCCCACAACAGTGCTCGGCACCCCCGGGCCACCCCATCTCCCCAGCCAGGTGTCCACCCCTCCCCGGCCCTCCCTCTCCGGTAAACAGGCGTGGAGGCGACCCAGCCAACTTAGGGAATAACCTACCTACCTTCCTGACAAAAATGAATCCACAGCTGCCCTTCTGCCCAAGCCCCAGACGAGGACACCCTCTGAACCCCTTTGGATCAAGGCCCACGGTTCCCCAATGCCTGCCCTCCTCCCAGCGCCGCCCCTCCCCAAACTCCCCAAGAGGAGAAGAGAGACTGGCTCCCCTCCTCCCCTCTGCCAGACCGCGCCCCAGGCCCCCGCCCGCAATCCCACAAAGCTGTTTGGAAAGAGTGACATGAGTTGAGAGGCTGGTCCAAACAGGGCCTCGGGCTGCTGGCGGCCACAGCCCCTCACTTAGGGCTGCTAGGTTGGGGGTAATCCTCCTCCGAGGGGGGCGCAAGTTTTAAGTCAGGGCCGAACGGCTTGTCTCCGCGGGGGAAGCCTTTCTGGTGCTGGAAAAAGTCCTTGTTGTCAGGGGAGTCCTGCTGCTCCTTGAGCTCCGGCTGCGCGCCAGGATTGGGGTTCCTCACGCTGCCCACAAAGAGGGGCAGGCTCATGCTGTCCTCGAGGATGAAGAAGAGGAAGGGGCGGTTCACGCTGAAGGAGGAGAGGGACATGCGGGACATGGCCGTGCTGGTTGTCGCGGCTGCCTCCACGCCGGCCTCTCTGAGCTCCAGCGTGGACTGATGCTGCACGCTGGACACCACCAGGCTCTGGTCTGAGATCCCGCGCAGGTCCGGGGCCTGGAACAGTTCCTGCAGGCCTGCCCAGGCCAGGAGATGGCTGGTCAGAGCTGCCTTCTGCCCCACACGCTGCATGGACCTGCCTGGGAGGGTGTCTGGCATCCCGGCCAGGGAGCACCTTGAACCCACAGACTGCCGGTTAACTCCTAGTTAACCTGCACGTATCTGCTTAAAGGTTCCTTCCTCCGGGAAACCTTCCCTGAGCCCCTGCCCCGAAGTCCAGACAGATGCCTTTTCAATAGTTCCCTGGGTGGACTAGAGAGAAGCCCTCTGTCTTATCACTTAACGCTGAATTGTAAGTACCTGATTCCTCCTCTGCCGACCCCCGTGAGACTCAGCTCTTTGTACATGGTGGGCTCCTCGTGCCTCTCGCAGGAGAGCCAGCGAGGCTCACATGCCACCCCTGGCTCTCCACCCAGGATTCTCTGCGGTGCTCAGTCTTGGGCAGAGCAGGTCCTCATTCCCTTGCCCCACCCCCTGCCCAGGACAGAGAGTCCGAGGGTGCATATCAAACCCTCTCACCTCCCTAAGCCCCAGAAAAGGCCAGGACGCAAGTCTAGCTCTGACTCAGGCCTGCCGGCTGGGGGGCTTCCTCCTTACCCACCCTGTCCAGCTGAGCCGGGAGCTGTCCCACGCCCGGCCTCCTTACCCAGCTGGCTGAGGATGGCCACCAGGTCCATTTGGTATTTCAGGTGCAGCTTAGGCAGCTGGACCGTGGTGGGCCTCTCCCGCAGCAAGGGCTGGTGCAGCACGCCCCAGCTCAGGCTAGCCAGCACCTGGGACGCGTTCCACTCGAAACGGGTGGGCACGACGACCACGAAGCTCATGTTGTTCTTAAAGGGGAAATGAGCCACCTACAGACAAGGCAAGGAGACGGCGTGAGGACCAGAGAGCGCCCAGGCCGACGTGGGGACTGGGCCGGCATCGCTTAGGAGACACTCCATCCTTCACAGGTGTGTGCGGGGTCTCTCTGAGCCTCCGCTTCCTCACCCGTGGAGTAACACTCTCTGCACACACTGCCGGCTGACATGTGACAGAAAGAGAGAAGCTTTTAAAGTTTCTGGCCGAGCGTGTGCATGTAGGCGGCGCTCACTCAGTAACTGGTAGTTTTCTCTCTCCTCCTCTGCTACCAGCTAGCCCGTGACTCAGGGTGAGGAACCCCCTGTGTCCGCCTCTCACTTCCATGCGTACAATGGACCAGGTTGCCCTAGCAGAGGAGCCGCTGTCAAGGGTGGTACCCTATCCACTCCTCTCTCCTCCAACTGTGACTTTGCCTGGCTGTGTATCTATACTGTGATTTGGGGTGAGATTTCATGTGAACAGAGTTTCCGCAGCTAAAGAAGTGTGAAAACCACTGGGCTCCGTGGGCCCTGGTGGATGCCACTCCTCGGGCTCCAGGCAGAGCGCCCAGAGGGCAGGACCCCTGTGGCGGGAGGGGGAGTGCCGGTGTCTGGCTACCCAGGCCAGCACGCAGAGGGCGGGCGAGACAAGAGGAAGACCAAGGAGGGCCAAGGATGGAGACGGAAGGGTGAAGGAAGTGTGGGCAGGACACAGCCTGGCGGGAAGGGGCAGCAGGAATAGAACTGGTGGGGAGGCGAACCAGATGGGCCACGTGTCGGGGGAACCGGAGAGAAGCAGGGACACTGCTCCGAGGGCCTGCCTCACCCACAGCCCCTCTCAGAAGAGGCCTTGTGAAACTAACCAACACTGCGGTCTCAGCCACGGCCGACTGGCCCAGGGATCAGCCGCTTAGGCCAAGGGGACCGTGTTTAGGCTGGAAGCGAGGGAGGCTGCACCTGAGATAGCGTGACACAGCGCTCTCTCTAATCAGAATGTTCCATCAGGATGCTGACAGATCCTCCCTTCCAAGGAGCACCGTGTGAGAGCTCAGGTCGCATCTCCCAGGCTTCAGGGTGCTGAGGCCCTGTGCTGCCCCATGACCCATGGGTCCTTGTAATAAACCCCCATAACCAAAGATCACCTGGGACTCAACTCAGTGTCCCTTCATCAGAGAAGGTTCCCTGACCCCTCTAGCTAAAATACCTTCCCCCCACTCTCTGAAATTAGCCTGTTGATTTACGTTTGCTCGTGCACTGTGTGTCTTCCCTCCCCAGAGCAGGGATCTTGTTTCCTTGTGCTCCACTAAACCCGCAGTGCCTGGAGCCTCAGTTTCCCTGGATGGGGGTACAGCGAGACCTTCCAGAGCCACCCGCCCCAGCGGCGTGACTGCAAGGAAGGTGCGGCACACCCCTGACCCCTGTGCCTGCCCCACAGGGGCCCATTCCCTTCTCCACCTCCCAGCACCCAAGCCCAGGCTGAGGAGTCAAGGGTGACCTGGATCTCAGGCTGCTCCAGCAGAAACCAGCGCAGCGGGTACGTGCGGGCTTGCATCATGTCCACTGGCACCGTGAACTGCTCGTCCAGGTGGAAAGTGTCTCTCCGCGTGAGATTCGGGTCGAACTTCCTCCTCCAGAAGCCTGAATCCAGCAGAGGGCAGGGGCCATATAGACTGGGACCAAGGTAGATTCTACCCCACCAGTCTCTTCCGCATCCCACCCAGAACCCATTTAAGGGATGAAAGATGGAGGCTGGAGCACCAGGGGGTGCTGTGCCAGGTGATACACAGGTAATCTGAGGTCTGTTCCCTGGAGTGATTGTAGAACCTGGGCTTGCGTTCTCCCCTGCCCTGCCACGTTCCCAGGAACCTCCCCTGGGTCTTTTAAGACTCGGTTTCCTCCTAGGGAACTCTCTCCACGACAGCCCCATCCAGTTCCTGGGCCTCCGTCCTGCCACACCATTACCTGTCTCCTACCCTCCCGGCCCAGGCCTGGGGAGGAAGAGGGACCCTCAGAAAAAAGCGTGCCTACAGGGCAGGGGTAGGGTCTGCGGGCAGGGAGCCGAGAAGGGGAGGAGCACACCCTGGAAGTGGATGGCATTGAGGAGAAGCAACACTGTGTCATCTGGCAGATCTGAGAGGAAATCCTCAATCTTCCCCTCTGTGGCCTCCTTCACCCATTGGTTGATGTTTGCCAGGTCATCCCTCTTCCTTCCCGTCAGGCTCATGGGCTTTGCACCAAAGAGCTGTTCTGATTGTTCCAAGAAGTCCTTTTTGATGGGAAATCCTGCACAGAAGGGCCCACAGGCTGTTGCCAGCACTTGGGCCCCACAACCACCTGTGCTCCGACTGGCTGCCTGAGTCCACACCCGTCTCCCTCACCCCTGTCCACCCCAGGACACAACCTAGAGAGTGTCTGCCACCAGCACCTACCTTTCTGCAGGTACATTCTGGCAGCCAATCGGAAAGCCCCAGGGCCCAGGTCCTGGCAGAGGCGGCTGAGCAGGTGGGGGAGGCAGGGCCCTGAGTCCACGTGCAGCACCTGCTGCAGCCTCTGCAGCGTTTGGTTCTGAGCACCTGGAGGGGACACAGCAGCTGTGGCCCTTCCCACCCCCACTGCCCTCTCCCATCCCTCTTGAATACCTACAGTGCGCATGCCCACGAGACCGCGCTTTCTCCTCCCATATCCTGAACTGGTCTGAGGGACAGGACTCCCAAGTTTGCTTTCATCTCTGTTGCTGCCAATCTGGGCAACCTCACCCTATGGCCTTCCCTCTCTGGGGAAGGTCCCACAGTGAGACCCTCCAGTCCAACGGAGACGTTGTACCTATCATATTCTTGCACAAAAATCACCAGAAGCACATCCTGGGCCCAATCCCTGGGATTCTCATTCACAGAGACTGGAGTCTGCATTTTTACCAAACATCCAAGTGACCCTGATGGAGGAAGCACCTGCTCGTAAACTCTGGGGTAGGTAATGAGTTCCTACTGGCCTCCCAGCTCTGCTGGTCTGGACAGGTGCTCCCATAGTACCTAGTGCCAGGTGAGACAGTGCCAGGGCCACACTCAGAGGCGACAGGATCAGGTTGGGCCTGGTGGAGTTTTGGGCCACCAGGGAGAAGAGGTCTCTGGTGAAGGCCATCATGGCCTGGGCCAGCCTGCGGGTCTGCTCCGGGTTTGGGGACCCCTCGCAGTCTCCTGGGGCCTTCTTTGGGGCAGTCTGGCCACCAGGCTCCTGCAGGGACAGATTAGGGGTCAGTGGGGTCAAGGGGTCAGCTCCAGGTTCTGTGTTGAAGATCTCCTTCAAAGCCCCTGTGCTGGGGACAGCAGGGCCTTGTCCCAGTCCAGACATGGGCAATGGCATTCAGGGGACTAGGTCCCTTCCTCTGGTTCCTCCCACCCTCTGCCCTTCAGGCCTCAGCCTCACTGCCACCCTCAGGCCCCGCCCACTTCCTTGCCCCTGCCTATGGCCCTCCTCCCTCAGGCCCCACCCACTCTTCCCCAGCCCCACCTGGTTGTACCTGGTTGCCCAACTTGAGGAGGGAAAGTGGGGGTAGCTTCTGCTGGGTCTGCCCGCTCATCAGCTGAAGAAAGGAGGAAGCAGATGGAGAGCA
Organism: Delphinus delphis; assembly: GCF_949987515.2. Lineage (NCBI taxonomy): Eukaryota > Metazoa > Chordata > Mammalia > Artiodactyla > Delphinidae > Delphinus > Delphinus delphis. The sequence continues at coordinate 46,666,031 of NC_082701.1, read as the reverse complement.
ACCCTTCCCACAGGTCTCCCCACCCTGCACCAGCCACAGGCGAGGCCCCCTGGGGCCTTCCTCCCTGCCGCGCCTCTCTCTCCCCAGTACCTGCAGGCCCAAGGGCTCCATGGTGCTCACAGGAGAGAACTGTTGAGAAAAGAACGAGGAGAGGCGAGGGAACCCCTAAAGCCAAGACCTCCCTCGACCCTGCCCCCCTCCTCTTTCCCCGGGACCCCTGGCGTCTCCCGTAGCCGCCTCCCCGCCCCACCCAGACCGCGGCCCAGGCTCACCGCTGAGCAGGGGCTTTGCAGGCAGGACAAGCTGAGCACAAGGACAAGCTCAGGCAGCCAGAGCAGCGCCATGTTCCTGTGCGGGATGGGAGGCCTCCGTTCCTTCCTCGCGCCCACACCCGCCGTGAAATCCCACCCTCACGCTCACGGGCAGCCGAAGTCCTGAGCCGTCACCAAGGAGGGGACAGCGACAGCGGCAGCACACACGCCCAAAGCACAGCCCTCTGAGCGGTGAATTGCTTGAACTCCCCCCTGAGTTGCTTTTTCCCCTTTGCGTTTTCTGATTGTTCACTTTTCATGCACTGAAAATGGTTTTGTTCATAGGGGGAAAATATTACCCAAACAAAAACATGTCCCCATTCTTCAAGGCCTGGTGTTGTGAGTCAGACCTGGGTTTGAATCCAGGCTGTGCCTCTTGGCAGAGGACGTAGGACATCCCCCTTAACCCCTCTGGGCTTTGCCTCATCTTGTAAAATGGTGGCGAAAGTCCCTACCTCTACCCATGTGTATCGCGGAGACCAACCTAAGTCAGTCTTCGTGAGCCCTGACTCCACGGCCTGGCACTCAGCAATGGCTGCTGTCAGTCTAGCCCAAGGGCCCTCTTGTGGGAGGCGCCTGCCCTGAAGCCTCCTCTGTACTGAGGCTTCCACCCCGGAGCTCCTATCCAACTGGCTGTCCATCGGCCCACCTTTTCTGGCTGGTCTGCTCTTGCCCACAAGGGTGGACGGGACTGTGGTCTCAGCAGGGGTGGTGGGCTGGGCCAGAGACCGGCCTTGTTGACCCAACAGCAGAGCCCAATGAATGACTCTGGCCAGAGCCACCTTTGGACTTACGGAAAACACAGGACCTGGCCCTCTCTCTGCCCCAGGCTGGCTCCGGGAAGCCAGGCTGGCGGGTGCGGATGGGCAGGTCTTGGTCCGGCCTCGGAGCAGGTCTCACACACACCCATCCCGCCCCCATCTCAAGCATCCTTCTATCACCCATGGCCCCATCCCCATCCCACACAAGGACGCTTGGCCAGGGCCCTGATCTCCCACCGGGGCTTTTGAATCTTCCTGGCAAGAAAAGGCTTCCAGGCTTTCATTTCCCAGAGGGACTCCCCCCAGAACCTCCACCTTGGTTCCTCATCACCCCAGGAGGCAGAGAAGTGACAGGTCTCCTGAATAAACTCAGCCCAGACCCCCTCGGCAAGGCGGGCAGCTCCAGGCCAAGCCACCCATCTTACCTCGGCAGGCTCCTCGCCGCTGCACACGATGTCCCTCTGGCCCCACTTGGGTGCTCCCCACGCTGTGCCCGGGTTCCAGCCAGCCCGGCTGAGCCCTCCCCTGCCACCAGGACCTTTGCTCTCAGCCAACCCCTGTTCCAATTGCTTTCTCTTCTGGTAAACATTGACCTGCACATCCGGTTAAACATTGATATTAGGACCAAAAACCCTTTTCTCGCCAAGGCATCTAATACTGGGACAGGTACCTGGAACCCCCGTAGATGTGGGTCCCACTTAAGCCCGGAGAAAGGAGGTTCAGGAGACGGTCGATGAGGCTGTCCTCAGCCGGAGGGCAGATCCAGGAAGGACAGGGGCCTTCCAGTGACCCCATGAAGTGAGAGGTTATCCCTGTCTTAGTCAGGCACACAGAAGCTGTGTGACCTGCCCAAGGACACAGAGCTGGGCTCAGAGTTACATTCAGGTTCCTAGTTCCAATGTCCTTTCCTCTCCCCCATAACTGCCTCCCCCTCCCAAGAGGAGGGAAGCGGAAGCTGCAAGAGACGACGCAGGAACCCAGGATAGGATGCCCATCCTCAACCCTCACATGCCCAGCCTGGATCCAGACGGCAGGGGTGGGGAGAGGAAAGATGCGGAGGGACACAGCCTCTCCCAGCACCCTACTTCATCGGGAGCAATACCTCCTTACCCTCCTCAAGGGTGAGGGCTCTGGAAACTGGCCTGGGGCTGCACGAACCAGAAGCCCTGTACCCAGTACCGCCTGAAGAACAGTGATCGGGCTGCCTCCGCACCTCCTCACCCTCTCCTCGCTGTCCCGGAAGCTGCAGGGTCTCAGTTTTTCCCCACCCTGGCACCGTCGTCAGGAAAAGCCTCACTCAGGGACCTCCCTGGTGGTCCAGGGGTTGGGGCTCCGCGCTCCCACTGCACGGCCGAAAAAAAAGAGAAGCCTCACTCGGTTCCACGGCTCTTCCAAAGAATTTATTGATCATATTTACATCTATTGCAAATAGTGAGAAAGCAGCAGAGGCCCAGCCCCAGACCTCATCTCTGCTCCAGAACGTGAGGACCCGGGGATGCCTGGGTCTTCCTGTCCCCTGGGGGAGGGAGACCTGAGATGCAGAGATGACCCTTCTTGCCCCTTCTTTCAGGGTCTTGGACCTGCTCCCCCAGGGACTCTGGACCCAAGGGCTGTCTCATCAACTCAAGGCACAAACACTGTGGTGACGGGTGGGCAGGCAAGGCATGGGGTCGCTCCTGGCAGGCACCACCGGGCCCAGTCCATCTTCTCTCCTTTGGTCCTGCCCTCTTTCTTCCCCTACTGGTCCCACACTGGGCAGGGCCTGGCTGGGAGGACACTTAAACCACTGCCCAAGGCCCCTAACTCCTGGACCATGGCCAGCCCTTAGAGGCTGGAGTCCAAGCACCATCAGTGTCCTGGACTGTGGTGGCGTCCCGGTCCTTGCAGGACAGGGGCAGAGAGAGCCCAGCAAGGGGTGCTGTGGCTGGAGACTGGCTAGGCAGGGAGAGTCTCCCTTCCCCTTCCCAGAGCTTCCTGTCCCCATGTGGATGCAGAGGGCGGAGCTGGGGAGAAGAGGGCAGCAATGCCTTCCCCAGGCTCTCGCTCTTGCTTCCTGCTGGCTCGGTGGGGCAGCATCGCCCCAAGCCACGAACGAGATCCCTTCTGGCAGCCTCAGTGGCTCTGGGGGTTCAGGAGCCCAGACCTCCAGGCCACCTTAGCTGGCAGGCCATGTGGGTACCCAGGGCATGGGGCCTGAGGCTTGCCAGGAGGGATGCTGCTGGGGACACAAAGGTGAGGGATGGACTCCCGGAGGACGTGTGCCCACCTCCGCCTGGCCAGCTCTTGCCTCGGACTATGCCAGGAGGCGGATGACCCCGTTGTCTGAACCCAGCAGGAGGTGGCGTTTGGTGGGCAGCAAGGCCAGGCTGGTGAGCGTGCCACGGAAGTTCTCGGAGCTGAGCTTGGTGGTGGCCTGGGAAGGCGGCTCAAGCAGGGAGCAGACGCCAATCTTGTTGGCCACGGTGCCAGTTACCACCTCGCTGCCGTACAAGTCGAAGGTGTGGATAGGGTCGGAGGTGGACTTGTAGTGATGCGTGGGCTTCTGCTCCAGCTCCTTCCAGACAGTCAAGGAGTGGTCAGAGGAGGAGCTGACCAGGACGCTGCCCTCCACCGCCTGCCCGGGGAGAGCAGAGCCTCAGCAGGGCCCGGGGTCTTCCTGTTTCCTCCCACAGGATCTCCCAGGAGGACAGGGTGTCCTGAGCCGGGGACAGGCTGCCACCCTCCCACGTTATATCAACGTTAGCTAACAGGAATATATTAAGTGTCATCAACCTAGTCATCATTATAATTTGGGCACTTACTATGTCAAGCATTGTATTAGGTACATTACACGTCTTACCGTGGTTAATCTTCATAACAACTCTATGAGGAAGGTGTTGTCATTGTTCCCATTTTACAGAGGAAAACACTAAGGCTCAGGAAAGTTAAGTAATCATACAAGGTCACAGAACCAATAAGTGGCAGAGCCAGGATTGACACCCAGGCTGACCCTAGAGACCTCCTGATGCTTTCTTGGAAAGTCAGAATTTAGAGGCACCCAGAACCCAGGATCCCCTGGGGGGCCCTGGAGGGAACCGGGGGCTGCCTGCCCCCAGCAGTGGCAGTGCATGTCCCCTCGTTGCCGCTTAGGATGCGGAGGGAGTCCCAGTTGCCTGGAAAAACCCTCCCACAAAGAGCCCTGTTCCTCCCCTCCTGCACCTCCCTGAGCAGTTCCCTGAGGTCTGCGATTGAAAATGGGCTGGGGGTGGAGGTGGGGGCAGGATTCCCATGCCCGATCCGCCCCTGCCCGCACCGGGACAGCCCAGCTGGGGGCATGGACTCTGCTCAGTGGTCTGGGGGCAGTAAACAGCCTCCCAGCTGAGCTTTATTTAACCTGACTGGGTCATGGACAGGGCCCGACCCCTGATCCTCCAAGTAAGACAAATATGGACAAGGGTTACTCATTAGAACATCACCAGGAAGCAGCAGGGTCAGCTCGGCCCCCCGGTTCCACCCAGCGGCCAGCCTCCTGCCGAGGCCCCCGTGGTGCAGCTGGCTCCTGACCCTCCCTGCCCACCAGTCCTCGGGCAGGTATAAGCGAGGTCAGCTGGAGCCTGTCCTGGGTGGGCTCTAAGCAGAGGTGACGGCTGGAGCACTCAGCCAGGAGGGGAAGGGAACCTGGTCTGTCACCTTGATCTGCAGGATGTCCCCTTCATGGGCAGGCCAGCCACGCAGAACCAGGCCCGTACGGGTGTCCAGGAGCACCATGAAGCCCGAGGAGAAGCCGGCCACCACACTCCGGCCGCTGGGGCTGACAGCCAGGGAGCGGACAAGCCCAGGGTTCAGCCCGCTGCTCAGGCGGAACTCATGCTGTGGGCAGAGGAAGACAAGCTGAGGCGCCACAGCCTGCTCCAACCCGCATCTCCCCGAGGTCCAGTTCATCCCCCAACCCACACAGCTGGAAGGCCTGAGCCTCGTCCCCCATCAAGGGGGGGCTCCCCAAATCCCAGAGCCAGAGCCCCACCCCCCACCCCCCAGGGTTTGCTGCTGCAGATGATCTGTCACCAAAGAGAAACTCTGCCCTGGCCTCCTCTCTTCAGGGGTCTCTCCGCCCTGCCAGGCACCCAGGCCAGGGCTCAGGGAACAGGATGCCCCTGACCTGCAGGCCAGGCTTCCGGCAGTCTACAAAGCGCAGGGTCGAGTCAGAGCTGGCCATGGTGATGCTGGTGTGGGGGGCGGGCATGACAGCCACAGCGGTCAGGGGCACCCGGCTGTCCGACGGCTCCACCATGCGAAGGGTCTTCCCTGGGAAGGAAAGGCACGGTGGATCTGGGTCCCGGCCACTGACGGAAGAGCCCCGACTCCTCCTATCCCCCCAACCCACCCCGTACCTGCCTCCCATATCCCAGGAAACCTCAATAGATGCTGCGAAAGATGTTTCTTGACCCTCCCACCTTCCTACTTCCGTGGCCAAGCCAGGCCCCTCTCTTCACACAGCACCCTCGCCGAAAGCTACCTCCCCACCACCTACCTCAATGCTACTCTACCTCCTTAACCCCTGCTCTTTAACCTTATTTCTGCCTACAATAATGACAGAAAATATGTGAGCAACTGTTTACCAACCAGGTACTACGTGCTCCACGTTAAGCTAAACCCCTATGCATTATCCTCTAAAGCAGCTGTTCTGATTCCCATTTTGCAGATAGGAAAACTGATACTTCGAGTAGCAGAGTGACTTGCTCAAGGTCACTCAGCAAGTAAGTTGGCAGAGCCGATTCAAACTTGGGTATGACGGATTCTGAGTCTTAGATGCTCCTCTCTGTGGCCTCACCAGGTCACCCTCAACCACATACCATTATACCCCAACCCACCACCCTTGGTGGAGTACAGGACAGCAGCAACAGAACAGGCCTCACCTGGGCCCGCTCACCTGTGAAGGGGTCCCAGACGTGCACAGCCCCGTCACAGCTCACCACACACTGCGGGGCCTCAAGCTGGCCCACAAAGAAGACACTCTTGCGGTGCTGGGCATAGACGAGGCGTGAGGCTGTCTCACTGGTGCCGTCCCCAGAGTTGTAGAGGGGCCAGAGGCGCACGGTGCGGTCCTTGCTGCCACTCAGGAAGAAGTCCTCGCTGCTCAGGGGCACCACACACTTGACAGCCCCTGAGTGGCCGGGGAAGCTCTGCAGGCGGATCTGGTGGAAGCGAAAGTGGGCATCCTGCTGGTTCACGCCGATCTCGTACTGCCAGTGCGCCAGCCAGTTCCCACTCAGGCCGTGCACGCTCCGCGGCAGCTTCCGCTTCAGCACGTTGTCCTCGCTCTGGCTGCTGAGGTCCCCGCCACCCACCCCGGAGATGGGGCCCAGCGGGCCGGGGCTCTCAGGCTGGGAGTCATCGGGGATCTGGATGCGGTTCCCGACCAGGACGCTCCCAAAGGTCCCCGAGTGGCCGTCGTCCTGGGGGCAGCCCCCACCCTGGGGGTCCCACTCAGGGCCAGTGCTGGGCGCGGTGGGCTCCACGCTGGCAGGGCTGCGATGGCTTGGGCTCATGCTCTCCAGATACAGCCCCGCCAGCTCCCCCACCAGCTCGTGGTTGGGGACGATCTTCCGGATGATGTCACCTGGATGGGAGCGGGAGAGGTCCTGAGATTAGGGGAGATGGCAAGTGACTGCTACCACCCACCCACGGGCTTGGGAACCACAGAAGGCAGGCCAGGTACTGTCTGTGCAACTCTAAGCAAGTAACTCTTCCATCTCTGAGCCTGTTTCCTCCCCAGGAAAACGTGGATTCATTCCTTCAGTATGGACACGTGAGCATCTTCCACATGTGCTGCGTGCCATGCTGGGCAGCAGAAACAGAACGGTGAACAAGACAGGTCATGCTCTCCCTCCCACAGGCTAGATTTCAGTGGTGGGATGACAACGTATCTGACCAGCACTGTTCATCCTATTCAGGGCGATGACACACATAGACGCTTGGCACAGGGCCCGGCCTATACGGGAAGTTACGTGAACAGTGGGCTGCTAATTCCTCTCAGATGGCTGCTAAGACGTCAGTCCGGCAGCCTGACTGCCCTGCCTGCCCCAGGCACAGGCCAGGCTGCTCCTGTGCCTCCTTGCTGGCCAAAGCTCAATCCCTGTTTATACGTCACCGGGACTCAGGGGCCTAAGGCCAAACCCCTTTGCTCTGACCCAGAGAACTGTGTTTAACACCCACTCCTGACACTAGGGGCTGGGGGAGCATGGGGCCCTCCCAGGGGAAGAGTTGTAGCCACAGAGGCTGGGAGGGGACGTGATGGGCCAGTACCCAACAGGCAGGAGAAGGGCACGTAGATCGTATACGCCATCTCCAAGGTGAACACCTTCTGCAGCTCGTCCAGCAGGGTGGGGTCCACCAGCCGCAGCTGCCCATCGGAGAAGGCCACCTTTGGCAGCTGGCCCTCACTGCGGCCCACGGACTCCAGCTTCAGATCCTGTGGGCAGGAAGCCCGGGGCGTCAGCGGAGGCCACGGCCCCTGGCCAGCCCACCCCAGCCAGGTAGGTCTGCCCACCTGGTGCCGAAGCTCGTGCAGCTGAGAGAAGATTTGAAAGAAGGTGGCCACGGGCTCGCTCAGGTGCTGCTGGACCATCTCCTGTCCGATGCGCAGGCAGATGAGGGCGATGAGGCTAATGGTTTTCATACACAGGACAGTCCGGGCCTGGGCTCCACTTGGGAACCTGGAAATAGAGCTTATAAGCTCCAGCCCCCACTGCCTCTGCAGGGCTTTCCCAGATCTATCCAAAGCCGTAAACGAAAGGAGCTATAAGACCAACTGGTCCAGACCAGGTGAGGAAACGAAGGCACAGACAGGTGTGGCTTGCTCAGGGTCACCCGGCTGGGATGAAAACCAGCACTCCTGACGCCCCGCGCCCCAGGTCGCCCCCCAGCCGGGCTGCTCCCCTGTGGGGTGGTGCAGGGCCCTACCCCGTGACGAGGGAAGTGAGGAAGCTGAGCACGGGCAGCAAGACCTCGTGGCTGATACGGGGCAGGATGTCCATGAGGGTGGTGTCTGAGAGGTACACGATGATCTTCTGGGTCAGAGTCACCGCTGCCAGCAGCCCCGCCTCCTTGCGGCTGTTCAGTCGACTGGGGCCTGAGGTACTACCCGGGGCCACCTAGGGCCACAGAGCAGATGAGGGCCAGGTTGCCTCACAGACCGCCGGGAACCCAGAGAGGTCCTGGGTCGGCCCTCAGCCGCCCAGACCCCAGCTGCCAAACGGCGACTGACCAGGTAGCTGATGTAGGGCAGGTACTGGTAGGTGAGGACGGGCTCCCCGTACAGGTGGGCGACGTGGAGGAGGCAGCTGAGCACAGGCCCCGATACTAGATCGCCCAGTACTGGTCTCTTCTGGTAGATGTTGCCCACGTTCAGCGGGGGGCTCTCGCCACTGCTCACGGTGAACTGCTGCTGGGTGGGCCCTGTCAAGGAAGGGCCACAGCTAGTGGAGGGCAGGGGGTAGGTGGGCCTTCAGGGACCGCAGTGAACACTCCTGCTCACTCTAGCTTGGGGTCTCCCCGTGCCTCACCCAAGGAAGGAAGGAGCTTACAGACTGGGACCCAGGACCAGGCCAGGAGGTGGTCCGAGGTGAAAGTGGGAAGGATCCGCTACAGGGGGCTGAAGAGGGGCAAAGGGCTGGAGGAAGCCCCATCCCCGGCCTTACCCACATAACACGACGTCAGCAGGCGGAGCAGGTTCCGGGCCACGTGGCGAGAGGCCACGGTGGGGCCGAGCTTGGCGGACAGCCAGCGGACCATCTTGCAGGCCGTATCTGCAGGGCGGGGGCAGGCCCTGAGCTCATCAGATAACGGCGGCTCACTACTCCCCAACCCCACCCCACGGGCCCCGCCTAGCCGACGCGGACTCCAACTGTGCCCAGGAGCCCAGCCAGCACCTGGCCACCCCACGCCACCACCCTCCCTTTAGCAGCAGCAGAGCTGGCCTGTGGGAGTCTGGCTTTGGGGCTGCTCCAGGCACCTCTACTCGGGCATACCCTGCAGGAGGGTGACCCTTTCAGTGAATCTCCCCCAGCTCCGAAATGAGGCCCTGGCTACCATCCCCTCTGGCCTCTTCCCCTTCCGCTTCTCTTCACTCTCTCAGTCTAACCACACTGGCCTTTCACAGATTCTTTAATGGAACCACGACAGCCTCAGAGCCTCGCACAGGCTGTTCCCTCTGCCTGGAACGCTCTTCCCACCGCAGAGCCTGCCATTTTTGCCCAGCTACCTCCTCCTCGTTGAACCCCAGCAGGCCCTACTTCCAAGGAAGCCTTCTTTGACCCCCGAAAATGAGATCTAAGCCCATGTTATATTCCCTCGTGGTAGCCAGCCATTGTTGTTTGTAGCACTAACAGAACTCGTGCTTACGGAAGACTGCCTACAGCACGGACGTGAGCTCCAGCAGGGCAGGTCCATGGCTCTGCTGCGTGTGGATCTGCTCGACCCACTGCTTGGCACAGGGCAGGGGCTCCGCACACGATGAGTGTTAGACCGACACCTCCAGGCCTGAGAACTCACCAAGAAGGATCTTCTGCTCTTTGCCCTCCGACTGCTCGGTCAGTGGTTCCTCTTCTTCCTCCCCGTCAGCCCCGCCGTCACCGGCCACGACCGTATCCATGGACAGCACCGTGTTGGACAGCGTGAGCTCAGACGCCTCGGGGACCTCATCCTGCTCCCCCTCCCCCTCCCCCTCGTCCAACACCACACAGCCCTCCTCCTCCTCCTCTTCCTCCTCGGAGCCCTCGCTTTGCTTCAAGTCCTGGCTGCTGTCACCCGACCTGAGGCTGCTCTTGTCCACCGGGGCGCCCCCCTCGTCTGCCACCCGCTCCTCGCCCAGGGATGTCTCGCTGCTGCTGCTCTTGTCACTCAGCCGGCCCAGGCTCACGGCCTCAGCCTCCTGGGGCTGAGGGGACTCGGCCACGTAGAGCCCGGCCTGGAAGTCCTCTGTCTCGGGGAGGTCGGCCTGGTCGTGGAAGCTGACGCCAGACGTGTAGTCCAGGAGCCCCAGGCCCGAGGAGGCAGCAGGCTCCCCGTCCATCTGGATCTCCTCCCCAAAGGCACAGGAGCTAGGCCTGGCCCCCGGGAGCCCACTTTCCTCATCCTCTGCAGCCCCCGCCAGGCCCTTGCTTTCTTCCTGGGAGGCCTCCACACCCGCCAGCACCTGCAGGACGTGGGGCAGCAGGTGGACGAGAAAGGCCTGCAGGCCCAGCCGCACCATCAGCTGGGCCACAAAGCAGTCGGTGTACAGGTAGAAGCGCCCGTGTAGCCGGCAGGGGCTCTCGTAGGCACCAATGAGCGGCTTCAGTAGGTACCTGTTAGCATTTTTGGGGCCCAGTGCCTTGGCAACAGGTTCAAATAGGTACCAGGCCGTATACACGGCTGTGTGCTCCTCAGACATGAGCGACAGCACAAAAGGCAGCAAGATCTCCAGGCCCTCGGGGGTGATGTCACCCAAAACGGCACCCAGTTGCTGCCACAGAGCAAAGACCAGCTCCCGCCCCTGGGCCTCGTCCTCCACGCGCCTTGCCTGGTACAAGAGGATGAACTTGTGCAGCGCGGGGAAGTACGAAGGGAAGGGAACCACGGAGCTGAAGGGGCTGAGGAGCTGGGCCGGGCAGGGCGGGGGCAACCCCTGGGAGACGGGCCTGTACTCGAACAGCGGGTCCAGCTTGCCCCTCCCTGCAACCACGGGGCCTTGACGGCCACTGAGCTGCAGGAGCGTGTCCAGCACGGGCTGCAGAGACACAGGGACCTCCTTGGGATGGCGTGTGCAGAGCCCCCGAACAGCCTCGAAGCGTACCCACAAAGGCGCATCAGGCGGCAGCGTCCGGATCCTGGTGGCAAACACCATCTCAGCCAGCAGGACGCCCAGCGCCTGCATGTCCCGATGGAAGAGGTCCCGCAGCAGCACGGCGCGCTGGACCTGGGGCTGCGGAGGCACCTCCAAGCGGCCCCCCAGGCCTTTGGTCAAGAAGTTGCCCAGCTTCTCCACCTCTTCCAGAGCCTGCAGAGGACCGAAGCCCTCCGGAAGAAGAATCTTGCCCTCCTCACCTTCCCCGGGGTCTACCCCAGCAGCTTTGTTCCGGCGGCCTGGTCGAGAGGTTGAGGCCCCCGAGAAAGGCAGGAGGCCTGGAGGGGCGTGACTAGAAGAGGAGGAGGAGGAGGGGCCCAGCTGGTCACCTGCCTTCCCAGTGAGGGAGATGGAATCCAGAGCTTCTGTGGCCTGCTCCAAGTCATCCTCCCCCACCACGGGCATGTCCCTGGCCCAGGCAGCCTCACGGGGAGCGGCCTCCAAAACCGGCCTGCCCGTTCCATTCGCAAGCTGTGCTGGGAAGTCCTCCCGGCCTGTGCTCTCCTGGATGGTCTGGAACAACAGCCTGGGGATGAGTGGAGGCTCAGGGGCCAGAGCAGGGGCCCCGGCCAGGCGCCGGGGGTGCGGCTGGTCAAAGAGCTGCACCACGCCGTAGCTGGTCAGGTGCGTGTGGGCGTCCACCAGGTGCAGACACACATTCTTCTCCTTCACGGCCTCCTTGCCCTGGAGTTTGTAGCCAAAGGTGAGGTCAATCCAGTGGTGTAGGTCCTGGGACACCTCTCGGCTCTCCAGCAGCGCCCGGTGGGCAGCCACGAACTCCTGGCTGGAGCTGCACCAGGCCGGCACGTCCAGGTCAGGCATGTCAGGGTGGATGGAGCAGAAGATGGAGGGATCGGTGTAGAACTCGGGGATGCACTCATCAGGTGTCCAGCTCTGCATACGCTCCATGCTTGCAGGATACTCATGGGGCTCCCACTGCGCCCGCACGTGTCCACAGAGCACCGACCGGGGTGTGCGCCGAGCTTTGTACACATAGTATGTGATGTCAGAAAGCACGTCAGAGATGTGGTGAGGAACGTGCGGTGGCTCCCCGCCCCCCGCGCCACCTGCCACAAACGCCTGCCGCGTCATCTCATACGTGAAGTCCAGCTGTTTATCCCCCTTGTTGAGGCGGAACTTGGACTTGCGCAGGTCTCGGAAGCGCCCCCGGGGCGTGGTGAAGTCCACCACCCAGGGCAGCACTGGGTGGTAGTTGGGGTCCCCCTGCCGCCGACCTGCCAACCGATTCAGCTGCATGAGGTAGTGGAAGTTGCTGATGCGGCCGTGGACCCAGTCTAGCACGAGGTCCCTAAGTTCCTCCTGGCAGGTGGGACACCCAGGTCCCCCTCCTCCCTCCTCTCCAGGCTCAAGGCCTGCCCCCTTTCTTGCTACAGAGATCTCCTCATCCTCCTCCTCTCTGAGCTTCTCGTAAGCGCTCAGGTCCAGCCGTAGCTCACTGCAAAGCTTCTCATCTACAGCGATGTGGTGCAAAGACAGGGCCCCACAGGCCAGTCCCTGGCGGTGACAGGCGTCCATGGCCCTCAGCACGCGGAAGAGAATGAAGAGCACCTTGGCTTGGCTGTTGGCCAGCTTGGCAGGGCTGAAGGCGACCACATCGTGCAGGCAGAACTGCACGTAGGGGTGCACCACATACAACATCTCTGGCGACTCCAACAGCGCCTCAGCTCTCAGAAGACTGGGAGAGGCAGGGCTGCCCCGAGGAGGACAGGGGCCATCTCTGGCATGTGATGGGCACTGGGGAGCTTCGCCCACTGGCAGGAAGGGGCAACCATAGACCCTCTGCAGAGCTTGTCGTACTGAGTCCAGGGCAGGGACAGCTGCAGGGGCAGGACTGTGACTATAGGGCTGCCCATAAGTGTGATATGCGTGGCGCCACAGGTTGCGATAATTCTGGGCAGCCACATCCTGCATGAAGCGAGTGAGGGTCTCCGGGCTGCCGGACCCCTCCTCAAAAGGCAGGGAGCCCAGCGGGTAGGAGAGCCTCTGTTTCCGCAGCCCGTGTACCTCCACTCGCGTCCAACCGGGCGGCAGCCTCTGCACGGAGCGTTGCAGGAGAGTTCTGACTTCCGCTTCGCCCAGGCCTTCAGCGCGGGGACACGGTCCCGGGGGCAGCCGGCGCTCGCGGAGGCTGGCCAGCCAGCGCGCAGGCACTAGGGCCACCACGTGGGTGCCCCCCGGGGCTGGAGCCAGCTGCCGGGCATCGATGTTCAGGTCTCTCTCCACGCTCCGGAGCAGCTTCTCCATGTCGGGGCTCGGGGGCGGTGACCAGCCCTCGGCCTCGGTGGTAAGAGCGACTTCCCGCCCCCTGCTCCCCAGGGCCATCCCCTCCTGGCCGCCTGGGGGCGGCGCGGGGCTGAGCCCGGCCACGGCCCTCCTCGCCACAGCTTCCGGAGTGCCGAGCCGGGTGTGTGGGGATGGGAGAGGGACAGGGGCTGGGGCGGAGGAGGCGGGGGTGGGCCGGGGACAGAGGGGGCGCGGGGGCGCACTTACCCCTCAGCAAGGTCCTGCACTCCGGGAGCGGCAGGGCGGGGGATGCGGGGCGCCACCGCCGGGCTCCACCGTGACGGGTCAGCTGACGCTGCTCACGTGATCGCCCCGGCACGGAAACAACCGCACGTGGCTCGACTGGTCCGGGGGACCCCGCCTCCCGCCCGCGCCACCGCCCGGCCGGCCTCGGCGCCCTCCCTCCCAGCGCTCTGCTGGGCCCGGTGGCGGCTTCGCTTCCTCGGGGTGAAAGGGGCAGGAGAGGGGGATGCTGAGCGACCCACGGGATTTCCCCTCCCCTCCCTACTTCCTCCTTCATGTGCTGGGTCGCGGACCTAGGGAGGCTTTCCCTAGAGATGGCGGACTTTAAGTGGCCGATCATCCCTGCCACCACCCCACCTCCCTCTGGTTTTACAGAGAAGAAACCTGAAGCCGAGACGGGACTTTTGACATAAGTCCCTTCACCGCCTCCATGCTGCCTACCAAAAAAAAGAGCTTTTAGTTTTCCAGAATATTTCATCAGTAACATTCCATTTGGCCCTCACAACACTCAGTGTGGTAGGAGGGACGGTTACTATTTATATTTTACAGGTGAAAACCAAGAGCCTCCAAAGAGGCTTGTCCAAGGGGCAGAATGGAGACTTAGAAGGTGGTGCAAAGATCCTTTTCCCTGGAGTCCTCCCCACTGACAGACCTCTTAACGCCTTTTTTTTTTTTTTTTTTTTTAATTCTGGGCAATCTGGGGGAGAGAAGAGGCCCAGGCTCAAAGGCCTGGAGTTCGTGGGAGGAAATGTTCCCCCAAGACTTCCTGTTGAAGATCTGCCTCTGCTTTGCTGCAGAGCCTGCCTGCTGTGGTCAGAGCCTTGCAGATGCCACGGTGGCTGGGGGGAGGGTGCAGCACGGACAGGGAGCGGAAACCAGTGAGCTGGCACCAAAACTACAGGACTCCTTCAAGGGGTCTCAGTTCTGACTCATTTGCAGGATAGATAGGCCGTTGTCTGCGGCGAACCCACTGTTTTTGTTTTTTGTTTTTTGTTTTTGCGGTACGCGGGCCTCTCACCGCTGCGGCCTCTCCCGTTGCGGAGCACAAGCTCCAGACGCGCAGGCCCAGCAGCCATGGCCCACGGGCCCAGCCGCTCCGCGGCATGTGGGATCCTCCCGGACCGGGGCACGAACCCGTGTCCCCTGCATTGGCAGGTGGACTCCCAACCACTGCGCCGCCAGGGAAGCCCTCACTGTCTGTTTTTTGAGTCCCACTCCTAGAAGGAGAGTTTGCCTCATGTAGGAGTCTGGTATGGAGATGTGGGAGCTCCATAAAGGCACTTAGGAAAAGAATAAAGTCCTAATTAGAGAGGAGACAGGAATGGCTCAGCCATGATCTAATTCCATCTATCTTTCTTGAAGGGGCAGCCAGAGCCCCTGACGTGCTTGGTCACATGACCTTGGGCAGTCATAACTTAAGCCACCGTTTTTTTTTTTAATTTATTTATTTTTCATTTTTGGCTGCATTGGGTCTTCCTTACTGCACATGGGCTTTTTCTGGTTGCGGCGAGTGGGGGCTAATCTTCGTTGTGGTGTGTGGGCTTCTCATTGCTGTGGCTTCTCTTGTTACGGAGCACGGGGCTCTAGGCACACGGGCTTCAGTAGTTGCGGCACGCAGGCTCTAGAGCACAGGTTCAGTAGTTGTGGTGCACGGGCTTAGTTGCTCCACAGCACGTGGGAACTTCCCGGACCAGGGATCGAACCCATGTCCCCTGCAGTGGCAGGCAGATTCCCAACCACTGAGCCACCAGGGAAGCCCCACAACCCCTTTTAAGAAGATAGCTTTAGATCCCTTTTAGGATGAGGAAGCTGACTACCTTAGGTAACTTGCTTAGGTCACATAGCTAAGAAGTGGTAGACCAGGATTCAAACCCAGGCCTATCTCATTCTAAAACCAATGTTCTTCGTACTCCTTGGCCATGCAGTATTTGTTTTCTTTTTAAAATTTTATTGCAGTACAGTTGATTTACAATGTTGTTTTAGTTTCAGATGTACAGCAAAGTGGTTCAGTTATACACATACATATATCCATTCTCTTTCAGATTCTTTTCCCATATAGGTAATTACAGAATACTGAGTAGAGTTCCATGTGCTATACAGTAGGTCTTTGTTGGTTATCTATTTTATATATGTAATATATATGTATAATCCCAAGCTCCTAATTTATCCCTCCCCTCCCCGACATTTCCCCTTTGGTAACCATCATGCACTATTGTTTTTTCACCAGGGAAATTAGGTGTTCCTTGACAATCTTGTATCCCCAACATTGGTCTGAGTACCTGAGACCAAAGGATGGTCTGGAGGTAGTGACTGCTTCTTTTTTCTTTTTTTTTAAATATTTATTTATTTGGCTGTGCCGGGTCTTAGTTGCGGCATGTAGGATCTTCGTTTTGGCATGTGGAATTTTTGTTGTTGTTGTTGTGGCATGCAGGATCTTTAGTTGCGGTATACGGGATCTTTCAGTTGCAGCATGCGGATGTAGTTCCCTGAGCAGGGATCGAACCCGGGCCCCCTGAATTGGGAGCACGGAGTCTTAACCACTGGACCACCAGGGAAGTTCCTTTGTGCGTGCTTCTTAGTACCAATAAAATTTTGGTCCGCACGATCTTTGCTCTTCTCTCAGTTTCCCCAGACTGAACAGGAGTTACTTTTTCTTTCTGCAAGTTTGTGTGTGCCCTGCCCTCTAGTGGTTTTAACTTGCAATGCAGCAATGACCTTGAGTGTAACTAACCTTATCTCTTACAGTTCTTTCCATCCCTTAAACAGGGATGTCCTTGCAATACTGGGCACTGGTGCCCTAAGATTTCTGGGGTACTGACACCTTCCCCAGTCTGAGCCCTAAAACCATGGTTTTTCAAACTTTATTATGTACTTCTGATTGAGACGCTGGAATCTGATTTTTTTTGGGGGGTGGAATCTGAATTTTTAACAAGCACTAGATAATTCTGATGCAGGCAATCTGCAGTCCACATCTTGAGATCTAATGTTCTGTAACAGCTCTATTCCCAAGTGCTCCCTGAATCCCAACCCAAGCACACTTGGGCTTTAGGGAATGTGGTACCAAATTAGTCACTCTCCTTCACCAAACTCGGTATTGAGTTTCTGGGAAGTCATGGCTTGGAGGGTCAGGGAGGGAAGCTGCAGCAGCCCCAGCAGTCAGCCCATGCTGAGCGAGGTTAGCTCTTGCTGATCTGGCAAGGAGAAAAGTGAAGGAAGGTAGTGTTTAGTGCACCAACTGTGGGCCAGGTACTGTGCTAGGTGTTTTCAAACATATTCCTTTCTAAAACCCTACAATAAGCCATGAGTTTATTATTCATTCAATTTTGTAGATGAGGAAATTGAGGCTCAGAGATGTTAAGTATCTTCATCAAGCTCGCAGCTGGTAAGAGTTGGAATTTGAATCCAAGTTTGTCTAACTCAGTGGTTCTCAATTGGGGGCGATTTGGGCCCCCAGGGGCCATTTGGTCATGTCTGGTGACCATTTCGATTGTCGTGGGGGGGTGCTAAAGGCATCTAGTGGCCCAGGGCTACCGCTAAACAAGCTACTATGTACAGGACAGCCGCCACAAGAAATTAGCCAGCGCAAAATGTCAATAGTGCTGTGATTGAGAAACCCTGGACTCAAAGCCTGTGCTTTTGCCCTATAGGGTGGGAGGGTGGGGACATGGAAAGTTAGAAAATGGGAAAGGGCCTACCCCAAGGGCCTTGGGTGAGAAGGAAATGGGACTTTTATGCTAAGGATAATGGAGAATGGGGGCAGCTGGTGAGATTTCTCTTTCTTCCAAGCTTGGCCAAGACCCTGCTCAGTTTCTCCCAACCTTGCCAAGTCAGTCCTGGGACTTCACACTAAGCTTGTCCTGGAGTGACCCCGACTCCCAGCTCAGGGCTGGGGCAAAATATTTACCTGAGTCTTCTGGCACAGGACTTCCCAGCCAAAGCCCCTGGTTCCTGGGGCCCTTGTGCTCCACCTGTAGCTCCTGGGAGGCCCCACATTAACACCTTTGCAGTGGGGGGTGAAAGTGTAAAACATGGAGCCGTGGAGGGCCAGGAGGTGTCTATGAACAGTTAGAAGTGGAGTAATGGGCAAAGCCAGGAGGATTCCCTTAGCAGGGCCCTCTCTCTTGAGCAGGAAGTAGGGAGCAGCTGGCCTGGGGAGCAGGGTTCTGACCCGGAGGAGGCTTGTTTCCACAGCCATTCCTCTTCTCTAGGTTTGGTCCTCAGCTTCACTGGACCTTCCCCAGTACCCATTCCTAGAGCACCCACACAGCCAGGCAGCCACCATTCTGGGCCTCCCCAGTACTGGCCTCCCAACTAGACCAGGGTAGGGCGGGTCTGAGCAGACAGTGCCGACAGGAAATACCTCTCGTTCCAGGCTCAGAGCCTCTGAAGAACTAACCAGCAGATTGGGGGAGGGAGAGGGGGGAGAGAAGGGGGAGGGAGGAGAAGGGGGGCAGGGGAGGGAGACAGTCTTGGAGTGAGAGGGGAGAGGAAAGAACACTCAAACAGGTCCCCCATATTTGGGGTTTCATCTCCTTCCTTCCCTCACCACCCATGGGGGGGTGGGGATAAAGGGATAAAGGGATAAAGGAGGGCAGAACTGGAGGAGGATGTGGTAACAGCTGATTCGTCCCCTGAGGTCACACTTCCCAACAATCAGCTGTTACTGGGGTGGAAGGCAGGAAGTTTCCTTAAAGGCACAACGTTCTGAACACAGGTTCGGCATTCTGGAGCTCCTAGGAGCCATAGCAATCACTTGGTGGAGCCCCTCTTTAAAACGGAAGCAACTAGCTCACACTCCAGGCTGTTATCTTCACCCCGCCAATTGGGAGCTTATGGAAAAGTCATGGATCCCTCTCCACACGTTCCTCTTTGGTGGTGGTGGAGAGATGCGAGTGATTGAGGTGGGGTGGGTCTCAGGCTTGCCCCTTTAACTAAGCGGTTCGACAGCTTTTGCCAAGTCATTGGGTTCCTTTCCATTTTTTGTGTTTTTTTCCCCCCTTTGGCCCATCCTCCCGCCCCTCTGTGCTCTGATTGGCCTCTGGGGAAGGAGCAGCCTCCTCATTGGTCTCCACCTTTGAAATCTTTTCCCTAAGTAGGCCTGAGACGGTGAAAAGCTTCTGGGGGGCGGGACAGAATGGGGGTATTGGGCAGAGGACGGGGTTGCTAGCCAGTTGCACTTTGGCCCGGCCCGGCCCGGGCCCTAGTTGCTGACCACAAGTCTTCCTTCTACCCTCAGGTGAAGACTCTGCTATAAATCTTTCGTTAGGAAGCTGCTGCTTTGAGAGGCTTTGTCTCTCTGTGACTGGGGCGAGACATCTTCTAGCAGAAGTCTCCTCTGATTAGGAAGGCTCCAGGAGAGGTGGAGTAGATCTCTCCATTGAAAGCTGGGGCCAGCCGAGGTGGGCAGTCCTCCGTCCCCCAAAAGCCCCCAGGAGTCCTCATTCCAAAGGAAGAGTCTGGCTGCCCTGGGGGCTGATTTCCACCTTCAGTTCTCCTCACTCCTGCTGCCTCTCCTCCTCCACCTTTCCTGAGAGATCTATCGCCTCCTGCAAGAGTTCAGTGAATCCGTTTGGGGGCTGTCTAAAAGAACCACTCACGGCTCCAAAAAGGAGGGGCTGTAGCCCTTTAAGGACCTCGCCGGGATGGATTCAGAGATGAGTTTAAAAATGCCAACTCACAGAGCGCGCTGGATTCTGGGAACGAGGTGTCAGACCGAGAACTACACTGACCAGTATGCACTGCAAACACACACGCCTTTACTTCCTTCTGCTTTTTAGGACTCGGGTTTGACGTAGCGCCCCTCTAAGCATGTTAGCCTAGGCGGAGGGCTGAGCCACACCTTTTCACCTATTGGCCAGCTCGCAACTTGGTGGGCGTGGCCTAGCGCTACTCCACTAGGCAAAGGGGTGGCTTCCTTGCCAGTCAGAGCTAAGACGGTCGGGGAGGCGGGACCAGAGCTAAGCGCTGGCGCCCTCGAGTGGGTGTGGTCACGCTGCCCAGCAGTGGGCGGTGATTGGCCCTGGGCGGTGCAATCGCAGCTTGTGCGTCACGACGCCGCCAGCTGATCGCAGACTGTAGCCGGTGTGTGCTGGGCGCTGGGAAGAGACAGCGCCGCCGGCCGTGGGGATCGGACGCACTGATTTGCTCCCCTACCCTCAGCACCCCCCCACCCAGCACCAGGTGGGTGTGAGATGGGGTCCCGGCCGCACAGGAGGGAACCATGCTAACGGGGTAATGGGGGAAAGTAGGGTCCTGACGGCCACACCCTGCCCTTCCGGGGGAGGGGAGAGGGGGCGGCGGAGGCTCGGGCGCTCCGGGGGAGAGGGGCCTGGACTGGCTGGAGTAGTGTGTCAGGAGGTTTAAAGAAGGAGTCCGGGACAGTAGGCGTGCGGAGGGTTTTGCTGAGTAGCTGGGAGAAAGACGAGGGGCCGGAGGGCTGGGGGCGGCTAACCTCGGCGCCCTCTGGTCGAGGATACGGGAGCCGGCCTCCCAGCTTGGGGAGGATTTGGACTGGGCGGGTAGCGGGGAGGTGCTTTGCCTCTACCGGCACTCATTGGGTCAGGGCCAGTTGAGCGCCCTGGCAGGGAAGGGGTCTCTGGGCGGGCCGGCCCCTCCTCTCGTTCCCTCCAGGGGATGTTATGTAAGGGGGGAGGGGAGAGGAGTAGGGGGCGGCGGTGCGGGGGGGGGCCTTATGCAACCCAAAGGTTAGAGTTTCACCGCGGGTTGGTGGGGGGAGAAGGCAGGAGGAGAGCCTGGAAACTCTAACCCCCCCCCCTCCCCAGCCTAACTGGCCGTCTTGGGCCGAGAGAAGGTCACCTCTGCACCTCCCCCCAGCCTGTCCGGTTGTGGGGCCCCTAGCCCAGGCCTGGCCCTGACCGCCTGGGAAGCCGGCTGGCTGGGTGGGGCGCCTGGGTTAGTCATCACTGGGCTCCCTCTCTCCCCACCTCTCGGCCAACTCTTGGCCCCTCCCCGTGGCCTCTGGCTAGGCTATTGCCCCCACCTCCCTTCGGCTGTAGTTCCAGCCTCCAACTCATTTGGCCTGTCATCCTGGCTGTCAGACTGGGCTAGGAGCTGTCAGGGTGCCAAAGGGCTGATGGAGCAGCTGGTCAGAGGGTCAGTGCCCTGGGCCCACCCCGCCCTGCAGCCAAGGGCACCTGCTTGGCACAGACTCTCAGCAGCAGCTGAGTCCTATGGGCTGAACAGAGCCTGCTCAGACAGAGAGGAGTGGGAAGGAGTTGGACTGGTCACCTGGGAGAAGGAAGATACTACAAAGTTCATGCCTCCCAAGAGGGTTTTGTAATTTGAAAACCTCCCACCCTAATCTTTCTTACCCTCGGAGTATAGAAATCTCAAGGCAGGACCGCCTTGGCTCCTTAAACTGGCATGGGCCATGCCCTCGGACTAAGTGTCAGCACAGACCCACCCTCCCGAGCTCACCGCCCTCAAGCCTGCCACACCCCCAGCCCCCTCCCTGGGCCATGCTGCAGGGCCCGGCTTTTCCTGCTGATTCATGCGTTGGAACTGTGGGGGCGGGGCTTGGAACTTGGAACAAAGTTCAGACATGGAGGGGACGGCAGACAGCCTGGAATTCATACCAGATGTACCCGGAATGTGCAAGCGGAATGCCTGGCATTTAAGAGTCCTGGGGAAGCTGCCCAACCACCCTGCCCTACCTCCCTCCCCTCCAGCCTCTGGTCCCCTGTCCTCTCCTCACAGTCCCAGGAGCCTCTGCTGACCTTCTTCCAAACTCTAGACCTCCTCCCTTCCTCACTCTTCCCCAGATGTAAGCCCCCCAAAACTCTTCTTCCAGCTGAACTCCCTGGGACCAAGTCAGTTGGGCTGATCCCTGAACTCGCATTTCTGGATCTGAGGTACAGCTTCTCACCTAATACCTGGGTGACTGGTGAGGTGTGTCCAGGCTCCCAAGTCCTGCCCTCTCAGTGCTGAGGAGTCTGGGGGCCCCTGTGGGTAGCTGGGGCAAGAGGGGGTGGTGGTGAGAGCAGATATGGGTTTCTACAGCCTTCAGTTCTGGAAAGAGGAGCAAGGAAATAGGTTTAGAGCTGCCTCTTGTCTCTCACTGAGGAGCTCAGGTCAGAGCCAAGAACCCTTCATTAGAAGGTTGACCATCTTCTGGGGCTGCACTTTGATGGCCAGGGCAACAGTGTCCCTGTGACATGGCCCTGCTCAGATCTTCCCCATTTTTCCTTCCTTTCCCTTTAGGCACCTGTACCTCCCACATCCTCACCTGGCTGAGCCGCAGTAGTTCTTCAGTGGCAAGCTTTATGTCCTGACCCAGCTAAAGCTGCCAGTTGAAGAACTGTTGCCCTCTGCCCCTGGCTTCGAGGAGGAGGAGGAAGAAGAGAAGGAGCTGCCTTCCCCTCATCTGGAAGGTGACAGAACTGGGTCTGGGAAGGTCTGAACAGCGAGCGTGATGATACCTTTGGGAAAGGGAACCCTATTCAGCTGGAGAACCTTCACCCAGATTGAGCCAGCAGGAGAGAAAATTTCAGATTAGAGACCTTGGCTGAATTGGGGAATAGATGGCTCTGACTACACCCAAGGTTAGTTGGTCTCTGTGTGACAATGGGAAGAAGTGGAGCAAAGAAAACCCTGCCTACCCCTTTACCTAGATGTCTTTCCTGACCCTCCTTCCTTCCTCGTCCCCCCTTCTTTCCTACTGGCCTTTCCAAGTTCAAAAGTAAGTTTCCTCTTCAGGGAAAAGGTCATACTGAGACTCCCATCTGAGTAGTCATCCCCCTGCTCTTAATTTTTCCCCGTATTTCCTTAGTCTGGCCCAGACTCTAGATTCAGGGATACTTACCTCTATGTGAGACGCTTAGACCTCCTGTCTCATCTTCTCCACCTGTGAGGTGGGGCAATCACACAGTTGAGCATGCGTGAGGGAATCAGAAGCCCACTTGTGTGGACTCAGAGCCTGGGCTCTCCACAGTGGGTGGGAACAAAACAGCTTTTCACATAAGCTGTTGCCCTTCCCCCATCCCTGACCAGAACCCCAGGAGCTGGGGGTGGAGGTTGGAGGGAGGGACTAGGGTTAGACCAATGCAAGGGGCTGCTGGGAAATCAGTCTCTGCATTGACTTCCCACCAATCAAAGGTGTCCCAGGCTTCCCCTGCCTCCCAAAGCAGGGCTGCAGCCCCTGATGGGTTCCAGCTGCCACTGCTCTCTTCCCGCACTCACTTTTCCAGGATAGTGTGTGAGATTTAGCTCAGGCCTGTGCACGCTGGAAATTCTCCCCTCCAGCAACCAGAAGAGGTAGGTTATGGGATGTAATCCCTTTAGGGGCATCAGGCAGAGTAAACTTGCCACCCCCAGCTCCTGATCTAATGTCACTCTAAGGCTCAGGCTCTGGTGTGGTTCAGCCTTGGCCCAGTCTCCCTGTCTGAAGGTGACCAAGTTCAGGGGTTACAGGAAGCTGTTTGTTCCGTTTGGGGGCAGAAGTTGTGCAGGGAGCTGGGTCCTATTCTCCATTTATGAGAAACAGATTTAGGACAGAGTAGATCACCGAACCTACCCTTCTGCAGCCTAAGCTGGATGTGTATGGGACTGTGGTAGAGGGGGGTGGGTAGACTGAGTCCACTCATAGGCTGCCACAAGGGTCGCTCTGTCCCTAGACATTGCTTCCATCCTTTCTTCCCCTCCTCGCTTCACTGGCCACAGTGTCTTCCTCCAGCCTTGGGTATGTGGCTCTGCCATCCTCACCCATCATGGAGCAGAAATGAGGAAGAGCAGCCTGGGAACACAGAGGCAGGCAGAAGACTAGTGAAGGACCAGGCCTGGAGAGCACAGGGCCCTGTCTGGACATCTGCTGAGGGGGGCCCATAGAGGCCAGGAGAGCCCCAGGAGGAGGGAGAACGGCCAGCCTCCATCGAGGACAAGCTTCCAGCCATCTACTTCATTCTCCGTTGCTCTCCAGTCGTTCTGCCTCCCTCAGAGATGTGGGACCATGTTAAAGCGTCCTTGGCTTCATCCTGCTGCTTCCACCTCTCCCCACCATGTAATTTAGCTGTGAAAGGACATATGCAGAAAATTCTTAAAAGAAATTCAAATGGATTTGAATGTGTGGGAAAAAATGTGTGCTTCATTAGTAATTAAAGAGAGGCAAATATAGCTGAAAGCATTTTTCCCGTAGCAAACTATAACAGAAAAAAAATAAGACCCAGTTATTGGCAAAGGAGTACTAAAATAACACTCTCTGCATTGCATATGGGCGTACAAATTGGTACAGCCTTACTGATGTCAGTTTGGTAATATGTATCAAACATCCTAAAAGTTTCCATGGCCTTTGACCTAGTCGTTCTACATTTGGGAATTTATCCTAAGGAAATAATTAAAGATTAGTTTAAACGATGTTCATCCCAGCACTGCAGTAGAGAAAAATGAGAAGCAACTATCTGGTTGGGAATTGATTTCTTTTCTGCTATAATTGAAATTTGCAAGAGGGGGTTGCTTAAGTAAATTATTGTATATCCATCTGGATGGTGGGGTGGAGTGCTGCGCAGTCATTAAAAGTCACATAGAAGAACATTTGACTGGAAAGAAAAATGCTCCTTGAACATTCAAAAGGTTATAAAAATGGTGTATATTATGTGATCTCAATTTTGTTTTTATACATAAAACAGTCTGAAAAAGACTGACGACATACTCCAAATTGTTAATAATAGTAGTTACCTTTGAATGATGGAATAAAATAGTTGTAATTTTTCTGTTTGGTTTTCTGTAGTTGCCAAATTTTCTACATGAATTGTGCATGACTTCCATATAATAAAATTTAAAAGAATCAGTGTAGGGCTTCCCTGGTGGCGCAGTGGTTGAGAGTCCGCCTGCCGATGCGGGGGACATGGGTTTGTGCCCCGGTCCGGGAAGATCCCACATGCCACGGAGCGGCTGGGCCCGTGAGCCATGGCCGCTGAGCCTGCGCGTCCGGAGCCTGTGCTCCGCAATGGGAGAGACCACAACAGTGAGAGGCCCGCGTACCGCAAAAATAAATAAATAAATAAAAAAGAATCAGTGTAATTTTTAAAACTTTTGGAGAGGTGGGTGTGGAAGAAATGAAGGGATGCCCCCAGCCCCATTCGTTTAATGGGGTTTTGGTGGAGGAGGAGGGTTGTGAGAACGTTTGGGGGAGCTATTCGTTTATGAATTTTATTCTTTGGGAGTGGCTGGAATCCACCCTCTCCTGCACAGGGAGCAGCTCTCTGAATTGGTGACAGCCATCTAAAGAGGTGTGGAGTGGAGTAAGACAGAAGGAAAACAAGTAAAAACCTGTCAGTCTTCGGGAGAGGGAAATCTCCCCGGCCCCAAGGCCGAAAGGTTCTAGAATCCTAACAGTCCTGTCTCTAAAAGCAAGATGGGTCTTTGTTTTTCTCTTTGATTCTGCCCCAATCTTGAGGTGACCCTGTGTGACCTCTCCTTGCCTCCTCAGATTGGAAGAGATACTCACTTGCCCCCTAACAGGTACCAAGCCCTGGGGGAGGGGTGCTTTTCAAGGCTATAGGGCTGAGTGTTTCCTTTTTGCCTCCCCTTCCTAATAATAAGGCTCCTCTGGAGGGCCCCCGGAAGAGCTTAGGGGAGGAGCCCCGGTGGGTCGCTTCTGCAAAATGGGAGCTGTTGTTCCCTATGAGAGGTACTATGTAAGGGCGCAGGACACCTGGAGTTACGGGGTTGCTGGGATGTGTTAAAGGTCTGGAAACCTCGTAAGTGGTGGCTCTAAGGAAGTGAGCTGCCCCCTTCCCCACAACCGAGACCGGGGTGGGGCGCGGGGCAGACTGGTGGCGAGGCGTAAGCACGTGGGAGTGGGTTTGCTCTGGCCTCTAACTTCAGGGCTGCGTGGGTGGGGTGGGTCGGAAGAGCAGCAGGTGAAAGGTTAGAGAGGGGAAAGGAGGGGAAAGTTAATGGGGCTGGGCCTCTGGGAGTGTCAGGTGAGATTAGTCACCCATTTCTGGATTTGCGAGGACTTCGGGACACATGGGGCTTGGGAAGACCCCTATCGACATCCCGGAAAGCCTCCCTGAGCTCCGTTTCAGGGTTTGGTCCCGGGAAGCCCCCTACCAGACATCCCCCGCTGGGGCGGGACACGATCGGTTGCTGTGGCTCCAGGGGCGGTGGCCCACGGCTGCTCCAATCACCACCCAGCCGGGGGTTGGGGGCGTGGACGAGCCCTGGAAAAGTTAAGGCGGAATCCGTAGGCGGGGCGGGCGGGGGAGTCCAGGGGTGCAGCCTTGCCGGGAAACTGGTTCGCAGTCCCCGCAGGGGGCGTTGGATGTGTCGGGACTGAGAGCTCAGGAGCCCAAGGGACGGATCCGGACCTAGCCAGCCCGCCAGGCCATGGCGCCCTCTGGGCTCCTCGTGACCGGCGCCTCCTTCGCCGCCTTCCGGGGGCTGCACTGGGGGCTGCAGCTTCTGCCCACGCCGGGATCTGCTGCCCAGGACCGTTGGAAGTGGCGGAACATCTGTGTCTCCCTGGTTCACAGCCTGCTTACGGGGGCCGGGGCGCTACTCGGGTGCGGGGCTTAGGGGTTTGGGAGGCACCGTGGTGAGGGTGAGAGAGACGGGTGGAAGGCTGAGATTAGAAGACCCGGCGGCACCTTTAGAATCAATGTGAGGCCTCGAGAGTCTGAGACTGGGGTGGGGATGTAGATGGGTGGGCGGTGTGGATACGTCCACGGCGGGAGAATAAGATCTGGGTCTGCACAGACGCTGACCATGGCTCCCCCATCTCCTCCAGGCTGTCGCTCTACCCTCAGATGGCCGCCGACCCGATTCATGGCCACCCGCCCTGGGCCCTGGTGCTGGTGGCTATATCTGTGGGTGAGTCTGCAGGGAAGGCTGAACCGGTTTGGGGTGGGGGACAACCTTCCAACGGTGGGGTCTCCTTCCCTGGCCCGGCCCGCGATGGGGTTAAATGTTTCTGGCGGCTTTACTGAGAGAAACTCAAGAGCTGGGAAAAGGAGGGAGTGGAGATTCCTCTCCAGACGGTACGCTGGCTTGGAGGAAGCCTAACACCACCCTCCCCTCCTTGCCCCCAGGTTATTTCCTAGCCGATGGAGCTGACATGCTGTGGAACCAGACGTTGGGCCAGGCCTGGGAACTTCTTTGTCACCGTTTGGTGGTGAGACTTGGGGAGAGGCAAGACAGGAAAGGAGGGATGCCTAGCCTGGGGTCCCCAATCTCTCACCAATTTTCTGTCCTATGACTTCTCAGAGAGTCTGAGCCCTGCTGGTGCTTGATCCTCCCAACCTTAGGCTGAATTGGGGGGGAGGGGATTGACTTGCTGGCCACTGCTGGGAGTCTGAGCACTGTCTGCGGAGATTGTATTCCCACAGGTGTGGGAAACGTTGACTATGGAGCTTTTCTGAGGAGAGGGAGCCCCAGTATAGGGCGTGGGGATGGGTGTGAAAGCACAGGAATGCAAATGAAGGGGGTGGGGTTCCGTGCAGATGCTACAGCTCCAGGGGAGACAGCCTAGGCGCCAAACCTGCTTCAATTCTATGGAAGGGTTGTTTCAAGCCCATTCAGGCCCCTACCATAAGGGTAAGCATAAGATAGGGTTTCGGGGAGGGGTGCCCCAAAATGCTTGGGAGCCCCTGTCAAGGACTGGGATATTGGAACATGATGGGTGGTAGGTCATGGAAGGTCCTCTGACCTCTGACCTTGGCTCCCCAGGTAGTGAGCTGCCTCAGCACCGCCATTCTCTCTGGCCACTATGTGGGCTTCTCTGTGGTGTCTCTGCTCCTGGAGCTGAACTCCACCTGCCTGCACCTACGGAAGCTGCTGCTGCTTTCTCGCCAGGCCCCATCCCTGGCCTTCAGTGTGACTAGCTGGGCCACCCTGGCTACCCTGGCCCTCTTCCGCCTGGTTCCGCTGGGATGGATGAGTCTGTGGCTGATCCGGCAACACCACCAGATACCTATTGCTCTGGTCATCCTTGGTGGAACTGGACTGGTCACTGTGGGTGCTACGAGCATCACACTGGGTGTCCGCATTTTGGTCAGTGATGTCCTGCGGTCTCGGCCCCGCCCACCCATCCCTGAGCACAAGGAAACCAAGGGCACCAGGACTTGTTGCGATGGTGAGCCTGTCACCAGGGATGATTCTACTCTCAACCTGAAAGACTGAAGAGAAGCCTCAGGCTCCTCCTCTGCCAGTCCTGGGGGAGGTAGAACCAGGACAAGGAGATGGTGGTCTTCAATGCACTGTCCCCCAGGGGTAAGGCCTGGACTGGGTTTTCAGTATCTCAGTTCCCCTTCCAGCTAACTCCTGCATTCCTAGGATCTGAGAAGAAATGCTAATAATATTCATGGATGGGTGGGAACCTGAGCTATTGTTCACTGAATCCCATCATCAGTTGACCGCCCTTTCCAGCAAACTAACTCCAGAGGTATAGCCTGTGTTACCAATAAAGGGTGGCAGGATGCGTGAAGCTGGATGAAAGTGCCAATGGGAACAGAGACCCTTCGCTTTAGCACAGGAACGGATGAGGAAAGATGAAGTCCTACTAGGATCAGAGAGAGATCTAGTACCAAAGGGGTGGGGTTGGAGAGAAGAGAGACCTCACCTATGACCAAATTATGGCAGAGGGAGGAGGGCACAACAGGTGAACAGGTGCTATGCGTAGCCAGTAGGGATGGACATAACGGTTGCCAAGAGACAGAAGAAATTGGACCACAACAACTGCTGGTGATATTTCTGGTTCTCAAAGTCACACTATTCTGTTTGTACTTCACCTTAGTCCTACTGTGTCCAGCATGTTCCTTTTGCTTTTTTTTAGTGTCTTCTGACCTTTTCGAAGAAAATGCAGATTCTTAGAGGAATGAGCACGGGGCTAGGTCTGTCTTCTCAGGACTGTACCGAAGTCCAGAGCCATAGCAGGAACTCAACCACCCGTTCTGGGTGCCCAGGGTAGGGTCTTCCCAGGGCCAGGCTTTCATGGAAGAACGAGGGCAGAGGCAGAAGCAGATGAGGTACGGCTTCTGCTCGGCTGCAGAGGAATTAAGGAATATCTGACTCTCTTCTGGGATTCATTTGCAAGCTCCCCTTTCTCCCCTGCTACTTCTACTGCATTTTTTTCTGTTGCACAAGACCCCTCCCTTCTTCAGACAGAACATCCAGGTTATGGGAAGTGTAAGCAGATTAAAGTTGCTATTCTGCTAAACAATGGACAGAAATAGATAACCCTTAATTATCCACAGAAAAGATACAAGAGCAAAAGCCAGAGACAGGAAGATGAACGCATAAAGTGGAGCTTGAGAGAGACAAAGGGAATGAAAGAAACAGACATGTACTGATTGAAGGACAGATAGAAAAAGATTTGCTACAGAGACGAAGAGAGACGGAGGGCAAGACAGAATCCTTGGCAGAAATAGAGAAAGTCTGTTATAGATGCAGAGAAGAACGAAAATCATAGAATTGGTTAAATGGTCATAAACAAAGAGGACAAGCAAAATGGAAATAAAGGCTGACAGGAAGGGATCCCAAAGGTGGAAGGTACAGATAGTCTAGACAGTGAAACAGGGAGAGTGAGTGACAAGGAGGAACCACCAGATTCCCAGGAGACAGAGGTAATAGTGGCTGGTAGATTAGCAGAGGGAGACGAGAGAGAGGTGGAAATAGAGATGAGGGGGATGAGTCAGGGGAGCTGAGAAGCAGAAGAACAGAAGGTGGAGGAGGCAGTCAATGGAAAGATTCATTGACAGAAAAAGCAGGCAATATGTTGAGTTGGAGACGGGCAGAAAGACAAAGGACAAACAGCTACAGTGCACAACCCAGAGACAGGGGTTGACAGGAACTGAGAGGCAGAGACTGGTAGGACGATGAGAAGTAAGAATCGGGGATGTGAAATGACAGAAGAATAAGCAAAGGAACTGAAGAGAAGCACAGAAAACGGGGGTGGGGGAGGGCAGAATGGTGAAATTAACATCCAGAGGAAGGACCGAGGAAAAGGAGGGAGCACAGAGATGGAGAGAGGAAAAACCATCGTATAGATGGGATAAAAGAGAGAGAGGGACTGTGAGATATCCCCATCAGAGAGTCATTAAAACCAAAGCACAAAGGGGGAAAATGATGAACAGAGACTGAGGAGAAACCGCGACAGTTGGAAGTAAACGCAGGCAGAAAACGAGCAGAGGGTTTGAATGTAATCAGACTAAAACCAGAGATGCAAAGGTGTGGAAGTTGAGGTAGAGAAACAAAGCAGAATTCTGTCAGAGTTTGTCCTTAGCAGAAGTAGTATCTTCAAACCTCAATTTGCTATTTTAACCAAATGCCTTGATTAATGAAAACATTGTTTTCAGCTTTCAAAGAAAAAGAAATGTGACAAACCCATGGGAGGAATCTCTTCCCTATGTGTTCGTGTCAATATTGATTCATTCCCAGACCTACACCTTTTCTTTTGCCACTGCCATGAATTCATGGTCCAAGTGAGTTCCCTTCTTGCGGGACTCAAGGGTGCCCAAGAACTTGACCATTAGGGAAATATGGCTATTTCTATGGGTAAACTAGTAAAACCCATACAGGAAGGGATTAGCTACCTGTGCAGGTAGGACATAAGTGGACACTTGAAGAATTTGGGATCACACACAAATTTCCATCATGGAGACCCAGTGAAACTTCAGGAAGGCAGGACTAGGATCGTGATTATAATTTAGTGGACATCTCATCAACTGGACCAGCTATAGATGGTGGACCAGATAGAGATGAGATGATGGGAATCAAAGAGCAATAGTCAACTGGGAGCCTGGAAAAGAGAAGCTCAAAATTGCAGAGGTTGGCAGATGCTGTATCTGGTACAATGAGTTGGGTCACCACGGTGGTGCTGTCAGACCTCACCATGGCCCAGTGAAGTGGTCCTCAAGACTGATTCCATCCATGCCTACTGAGCTACTGGCTAATGAATTCTGTCTTCTGGCACAGGGGAGGGGCTTTCCTGGATGGGAAACGTTGATATTTTATGGTCTCAGAACACTATCCTGATCAAAAATTAATAAATTGCTATACAAATAATAGCATCGGTCTTTTGTGAGTATGGTTACTTTGAGTCACTTTTCTTGGCTCCAGTGGTATCCTAGTTTATAATGCATGCTGGATCATGGAAGATCCAGCATTTGCTGTGAGAAGATCTCTTGGCACTAACTCTTTGACCTACAGAGCCCTAAAGTGGGAACTTCCCTCGTGGCACAGTGGTTAAGAATCTGCCTGCCAATGCAGGAGACAGGGGTTCGAGCCCCGGTCCGGGAAGATCACACATGCCGCAGAGCAACTAAGCCTGTGCGCCACAACTACTGACCCTGCACTCTAGAGCCCATGAGCCACAACTACTGAGCCCACACGCCACAGCTACTGAAGCCCGTGCGCCTAGAGCCCGAGCTCTGGAACAAAGAGAAGCCACCGCAGTGAGAAGCCCGCGCATCACAACAAAGAGTGGCCCCCGCTCGCCGCAACTAGAGAGAAAGGCTGCACGCAGCAACGAAGACCCAATGCAGCAATAAATAAATAAATGTATTTTTAAAAAAGCTCTAAAGTGTTCTAAGATCCTCTACTATGAAAAAACAAATCAAATGTATTCAGTAGAATGGATTTAGAGCAAGAGAATGGATTCAGACAATTGAGAGTGATTCTCAAATGCCAAGAGTTGAACCCAAAAGAGGCTTTTAGCTAAATTTATCTTGAGTTGACAAGAAAATTAGGGAATTCCCTGGCAGTCCAGTGGTTAGGACTCTGCACTTTCCATGCCGAGGGCGAGGGCTGGATCCCTGGTCAGGGAACTAAGATTCTCGCAAGCCATGCGGTGTGGCCAGAAAAAAAAGAAAGTTTTTTCTTTTCTAAAGAGAAATCCCCATAACTGAATGGTCAAAGCATTGTTGAACATCAAACCTGTGTTTGTGCGGCTGAAGATTAGGAGCCCTCACTCTACAGATTACACAAGGAAAGTTATTCTTTAAAGAACTGTTCCTTCATGGAAGTAAAGTATTTGTTTAGAATCTTTAACTTAAAGTCAGAGCATCCTAGGCTGAACATGTGTTGTGCTCCTACCTCATGAGGTACCTTTGGATACCTTCTCTCATTTAATCCCACACAATAGAGACGCATCCTATTTTTCAGATGAGGAAACCAAGGTAATTTCCTCAGGATTACCTAGCTAGTTAGTGACCAGGGTCTGGACTTAAGCCCATATGTATGTTTATTTTCTGATATCACCTGTGTCCAACATCTGCTATTTTTACCTGCCTGGCTCCTCTATCACTCCCCCTTCAAAGGGCATGTGACTCAGGAGTAGCCAATCAGAACACCATATCCTCTTTCCCTGAGATGAGCTCATGATTTAAACAAAGCTATGAGTCTCAGCACCTTGCTGTCTGCTACAACTTTTGGCTGAGATGCACTGTGTGCTAACATTGCTAAGCCAGTAGGCTGATGTAAGACAGCTTCCCTGAGCATGAAGCCAAGACAGAAAAAAAGAATTCAAATATGGAGAGAGATTTCTAGCATCATTTAAATATCTGGATCAAACTCTGCCTGAAGCAAGAACTTCCCCTGGACCATTCAGTTACACAACTCAAACAACTCCCAGATTTGGACTTCCGTGGTGGTGCAGTGGTTAAGAATCCGCCTGCCAATGCAGAGGACACGGGTTTGAGCCCTGGTCCGGGAAGATCCCACGTTCCGCGGAGCAACTAAGCCCGTGTGCCACAACTGAGCTCTAGCCTGCGCTCTGGAGCCCAAGAGCCACAACTACTGAAGCCCGTGCGCCTAGAGCCCGTGCTCCACAACAAGAGAAGCCCACGCACCGCAACGAAGAGTAGCTCCCACTCGCCACAACTAGAGAAAAGCCCGCACGCAGCAACAAAGACCCAACGCAGCCAAAAATAAATAAATAAATAAATAACTCCCAGTTTTGCTTGACTATGAGTTAATGTTTTTTGCTTGGAACAGTGAGTCTTTATTAATACATCACCTTCAAGATTATCTTACCTTCATTTTTTTAAATCTTTTTTTTTGGTGGGGGTTGTGCTGTTTGGCTTGTGGTATCTTAGTTCCCTGACCAGCAATCGAACCCAGGCACCAGCAGTGAAAGCGCCGAGTCCTAACCACTGGACCGCCACGGAATTCCCTTACAGAAAGTTAAAGCCTAGAAAAGTTGTGACTTATCCAGGTACACCCAGCTAGTTTGTGGCACAGCCAGAAGTAGAATCCAGGGATCCTTATACACTATTTTGCCCCTTTCTTTATAGGAAGGCTGAGGAATGGAGAAACTTCAAGGTAGAAAGTTGACAACTGAAGATCAATCAAATCAGATAAATTGCGTCTGAGGTGGTGTTTATAAGTCAGGATGCTTCTTCGGTTGGAAAGCCAGACTTGTATTCACCAAGTATCGTATCGATTTCTGCACTTTTCAGGAACGCGGTAACCGTGCAGGGCAGAGGTCCGTTTCGGCATTCCCCTGCAGACGTGAACAGTGTTAACTCAGTGTTGAGAGCTCATTTGTTCCCTGCCTCTAACCAGGAGGGGGACAAAACTTCCCTGGCCACACCTTCCACAGGAAGTAGACAAGGAAGTGATTCTCAGACTGAGTGAGCTCTTTCAACTGAGATAAGAATGTAGTGGAAGTGATGGGCCCTGCAGGGGTTCTTCCCCACCTACCACCACCCAAACCCCCCAAAAACAGGCTCTGGGGTAGTAACTGACATTCCAGGGATGGTAGATGATTCCTTTGGGCTAAACTACGCCCACTCACTCTGGCCTGCCTGCCTGTGCCTTCGGAAGGATTCCTTCACCTCCTTGAACTTCACCGGTTGGCACTGCTAATCCCAAAGGCTGAGAGACTGGCGCAGAGGCTCTCTCTGTCCCGGATCCCAGGTCAGGGCACTGCTAGAGGACAGAGAAGCCCAGGAACAGGGATGCCACAAATTACTGCTGCTGCACTGGCCCAGGGCAGCACTGCCAGTCAGCCCTAATCTCCCTCTCCTCGGCAGCTTGCTCCTGCCCTTCCTTCCCTAACCCCGGCTCTTCCTAGAATCCAAATATTTCCACCCTGGCAGCAAGCAAGGGTAGGGGACTGGGGGGATGGAGGAAATGCGGGGGGAGCCTAGCCTAGGGCAGCTGCAGCAGCATTTCCTTGACATATATTGAATTTTAAAAATTCATGTGAACTTTGCATTCTGCTTCAAAATCTTTTCCTATCTATCTCTTTTAATATAAAATAACATTTGAGATAACTTAAAAGTATAATATTTGAATTTTTTTTTTTAATTTTACAAAATGTCAAGTGAAACTGTCAGTTTTACGATCCAGGAAGATGCGCCATTGTATTTTGTGGCTCTAACTATTACGGGCACACTCCACTTTATTTCTCTTCTCAACAAGTATTTATGAACATCCTACTATGTGCTCGAACAGAGGAAATATAATAGTGAGTAAACAAGTCAGAGACCAGGCTACAGGGAGCCTGCAATGAGGATTTCGTTCAAGTGGAAAGCTGGAAAAATTGGAGTTATCCGAAGGAGGGAAACCAGAGGTAAGGGATGTAGAAATGGGTCAGCCAATGACCCACAGACTAAGAATGATCCGACAACCTGGAGAGGAGGAGATTGTTGCATCCTGACATCCAAGGGATGTCCAGCATATTTCCTCCCAGACCTGCACCTTTTCCTGTATGCTCCTGGTCTGTGCACAGCACTGCCCTTAACTCACTGTATAAAACAGGAACTTAAGAATCATCCTCGGGCTTCCCTGGTGGTGCAGTGGTTGAGAGTCCGCCTGCCAATGCAGAGGACATGGGTTCGTGCCCCGGTCCGGGAGGATCCCACATGCCGTGGAGCGGCTGGGCCCGTGAGCCATGGCCGCTGAGCCTGTACGTCCGGAGCCTGCGCTCCGCAACGGGAGAGGCCCACATACCACAAAAAAAAAAAAAAAAAAGAATCATCCTCAAGCCATGGCACTGTACCTCCCCCACCCCCCAACAAGTCCAATTAATCACCGAGTTCAGAATGGCTTTCACATTCATTCATTTCTTTCCATTTTTTTACCCCACCCTGGTTGGAGTCATCATCATCTCTACCCTGGGTGACATGATGATAGCCTCATGACTATTTTCCACTTAGTGGTCAGTCTGTGATTTTTTTTAAAAATAAATTTATTTATTTTTGGCTGCGTTGGGTCTTCGTTGCTGCGTGCGGGCTTTCTCTAGTTGCGGCGAGCGGGGGCCACTCTTCGTTGTGGTGCGCGGGCTTCTCATTGTGGTGGCTTCTCTTGTTGCAGAGCACTGGCTCTAGACGCGCGGGCTCCAGTAGCTGTGGCACGCAGGCTCAGTAGTTGTAGCTTGCAGGCTCTAGAGCACAGGCTCAGTTGTTGTGGCACACGGGCTTAGTTGCTCCACGACATGTGGGATCTTTCCGGACCAGGGCTCGAACCCGTGTCCCCTGCACTGGCAGGTGGATTCTTAACCACTGCGCCACCAGGGAAGCCCCTGTGATTGTTAAAATACAAATTGGATCATGTCATTCCCCTGCTTAATACCATCCAGTGGCTTCTCCTTTATTAGGTAGGGGCATAATTCATGATATGACCTGTAGGCTTCTTCATGGTCTCCTCTTGTCTACCCTCCAGATTCATTTCATGGTAATTTCCGTTTCACTCTTATTTTTTTGTGCTACACCACGTGGCTTGCAGGATCTTAGTTCCCCGACCAGGGTTTGAACCCCGGCCACGGCAGTGAAAGCGCTGAGTCCTAACCACAGGACTGCCAGGGAATTCCCTGTTTCACTCTTTGTGTGACTTTATTCAGTTTATAAAATATGCCATGGGGGCTTCCCTGGTGGTGCAGTGGTTAAGTATCCGCCTGCCAATGCAGGAGACACAGGTTCGAGCCCTGGTCTGGGAAGATCCCACATGCCGCGGAGCAACTAAGCCCGTGTGCCACAAATACTGAGACTGCGCTCTAGAGCCCGTGAGCCACAACTACTGAGCCCGTGTACCACAACAACTGAAGCCCGCGCGCCTAAAGCCTGTGCTCTGCACGCAACAAGAGAAGCCACTGCAGTGAGAAGCCCGCGCACCACAACGAAGAGTAGCCCCCGCTCACCGCAACTAGAGAAAGCCCGCGCACAGCAACGAAGACCCAATGCAGCCTAAATAAATAAATAAAATAAAGTATGCCATGCTCCTTTCTTTCTCAGGACCTTGCACAGACAACGCCCAATGCCTGGTAGGCTGCCCATTCTCCCCTGTTTCCATCTTCCTGGCTCCCCTCCTCCTATTCCACCCCCTTTATCTTATACATTCTCAGTGCTCATTTCCAACATTTCTTTTCCTAAAGACATTTCCATGACCCTCCCCCTACAATTAGGTCAAATCTTTCTGTCTTTTCATTGGAAGTATTTATTACGAGTTTAATTGAAGGACCAATTATGAGCACTTGAGGAGAGCCTCTAACATGAAATATGTAGAATATGAAAAATGGGAAAACACAGAGAAAGCAAAGATTATTCATGGAGAATAAAACTTCAGTAAAACTCATTTTCCTCAGAGAGATAAGGGAATATATCATAAACATGAAATAATATACTACCAAAATTTAAAAAAGAATTCAGACAGAACTAAACAGAGTATATGAAATTTAAAAGTGTGATATTGGAAATGAAAAATTCATGGAAGAGTTGGAAGATAAAGTTGAGAAAATCTCCCAGAAAGAAGATATTAGGGACAAAAATGAGACAATCACGGTACCAGTCCAAGAAACCCAACATCAAAATAATGGCAGTCCCAGAAAGAGAAAACTGAGGAAAAAAAAAAGAAAAAAGAGGACTTCCCTGGTGGCGCAGTGGTGAAGAATCTGCATGCCAATGCAGGGGACACGGGTTTGAGCCCTGGTCTGGGAAGATCCCACATGCCGTGGAGCAACTAAGCCCGTGCACCACAACTACTGAGCCTGCGTTCTAGAGCCCGCGTGCCACAACTACTGAAGCCCACGTGCCTAGAGCCCGTGCTCCACAACAAAAGAAGCCATCGTAATGAGAAGCCCGCACCACAAGGAAGAGTAGCCCCCGCGCGCCGCAACTAGAGAAAGTCGTACGCAGCAACAAAGACCCAATGCAGCCAAAAATAAATAAATTAATTAAAAAAAAATTTTTTAAAGGCATGCCAGGGTTTCCCTGGTGGCGCAGTGGTTGAGAGTCCGCCTGCCGATGCAGGGGACACGGGTTCGTGCCCCGGTCCGGGAGGATCCCGCATGCTGCAGAGCGGCTGGGCCCGTGAGCCATGGCCGCTGAGCCTGCGCGTCTGGAGCCTGTGCTCCGCAACGGGCGAGGCCACACATTGAGAGGCCCACGTACCGCAAAAAAAAAAAAAAAAAAAAGGCATGCCAGTGGTGTGATTCAGGGAGTCAGATTTGGGCTATTTCCATCCAAAGGGACTTGGGCAGGGGCTGCTGACAAAAGTACTGGGGAGAGACATTACTGAGCTCAACCCTTAGGTAGTCACTGCTGGGGACAGAGAGCAGAGGAAAACATTTCCTATCAAGGTTGCCTAGGAAGGTGGGTAGCAGGGTAGTGGGTGAGAGGCACTTAGGTCCCACTGATTGGCTGAACCCCACTGACCTTCAGCAATCAGAATCCTTTCACAAGGTCTTCGGGTGTGAACATAGGGGTGGGGGTTAGATTTCTTGTAGACAAGCATCAGCTTGTCTACTGAAGTCTGCACACCTAGAGTCCGTGCTCTGCAACAACAGAAGCCACCACAGTGAGAAGCATGTGTACCACAATGAAGAGTATCCCCCACTCACCACAACTAGAGAAAGCCCACGCGCAGCAATGAAGACACAACACAGCCCTCCCCCCCAAAAAAAAAAAAAAAGAATCCGCCTGCCAGTGCAGGGGACACATGTTCAATCCCTGGTCCGGGAAGATCCCGCATGCTGCGGAGCAACTAAGCCCATGCACCACAACTACTGAGCCGGCGTGCCACAACTACCGAAGCCCACATGCCTAGAGCCTGAGTTCCACAACAAGAGAAGCTACCACAATGAGAAGCCCACGTACCACAAGGAAGTGTAGCCCCTGCTTGCGGCAACTAGAGAAAGCCCACGTGAAGCAACGAAGACCCAAGGCAGCCAAAAATAAATATATTAATTAATTAATTAATTAAAAAAAACACTGTAAATCAACTATAATTCAGTAAAAAAATAAAAATAAACATAAAAAGCATTTAAAAAATAGTGCCTAACACAGAGTAAATGCTATATAAGGGCTAGCTATATAAGGGCTAGCATACACAATTATGTAAATATTGAGTATTAGTCTCACCAAAAGAGTAATGTAATCATATTGAGAGGGTGGGGTAGTGGAAGGGTGTACATGTGTATGAGAGGCCAAGGGGAGAGTTGGACTTCCATCATTTTTTTTTTTTTTTTTGGTCTTGCCACGCCGCTTGCGGGATCTTAGTTCCCCAACCAAGGATCGAACCTGCTTCCCCTGCATTAGAAGGAGGTTTCTTAACCACCCGACCACCAGGGAAGTCCCTACTCAAACTTTCTGAGTCTGGGTTTCTCATAAGTAAAATGAGGATAATAATACCTATTTTGTAAGGTTGTTTTGAGGGTTAAATTAGCTGATTTATTTATTAACTTTTTATTTTGAAATACCTTTTAGGCTCACATGGAAGTTGCAAAAATAGCACAGAGTGCATAAAGATAAACATATAGATCGATGGGATATAATTGAGAGTCCAGAAACAAACAAATGGTCAGCTGATTTTTGACAGCGAGGAAAGAGTGCCTTTTTAACAAATGGTGCTGGGACAACTGAATATCCACATGCAAAAGAATGAATTTGGACCCCTATCTCACACCACACACAAAAATGAACTCAAAGGGAATCATAGACCTACAGGTAAGAACTAAAACTATAAAACTCTTAGAAGAAAACATAGGATTACATCTTTGTGACTTGGGTTAGGCAATGATTTCTAAGATTTGACACTGAAATCACAAGCAATAGAAGAGAAGATTTGATGAGTTAGACTTTATACAAATTAAAAACTTTTTTGCTTCGAAGAATACCATCCAGAAAGTGAAAAGATAATTCAAAAAACAGGAGAAAAATTTTGCATATCATATATATGACATGGAACTTGTATCTAAAATATGTAAATACAACTCAATATTTAAATAGGCAAAGGATCTGAAAAGACATTTCTACAAAGAAAATATATATGTGTTACAACAGGGATGAACCTCAAAAACATGCTAAGTAAAAGAAGCCAGTCACAAAGTGACAAGAGTCACTATTCTATGATACCCTTTATATGAAATACCCAGATCAAGCACATCTGTAGAGACACAAAGTAGATTAGTAGTTGCCTAGGGCTGAGGAGTAGGAGGTGGGAGGAAGTGGGGAGTGAGTGCTAAGGAGTACAAAGTTTCTTTTGGGAATGATGAGAATGTTCTGGAACTAGGTAGAGATAATTGCACAATTCTGTAAATATACTAAAAAACATTGGATTGTATACTTTAAACAGGTGAACTTTATGGAATGCAAATTATTTCTCAATAATGCTGTTTAGAAAATAGTACAAAGAGTTCCTGTGTACTCTTCACACACTTGAGAACTTCTTACATAACGATAGTAGGACAATCAAAACTAGGAAATTGACATTCGTACAATACTATTAATGAAAACAGACATTAGAATTTTACCAGGTTCTAGAATAATGCCTGGCACATAGCGGACCTTATACAAGTGGTAAGGACTTCACTACAGTGACGATGATGAACATCATAAAGATGATGCTGCACTTTCTATTGCAGCCAGGTTGATTGGCTGCCTGTTTTCCTAACATGCCATGCTTGTTTCTCTTTCTAAACTCTAACCCTAGTAGTTACCACTACCTGGGATTCCTTTTTCCTTCCTCTTTCTCTACCTCCTCAAATCCTTCATATCCCCCACCTCCATCACATCTTTAATAATGCTCGTCTCTCTTCTTTGAACTATATGAACCTCCACACCAGTCGGTATTTGCCTGGACTCTCCTTTGCATACTTCTCATTTTCTCTTTTGAGTCCCAAATTCCCAACTAGATGAAGAACCTGTATGGGTTACAAGTCCTCTGCATCCTCCATAATAAACTTGGTGTGAGTTCAAACAAACTTATCTGTTAAGTCAAAGTTGTTATCAGAAAATAGAGCAAGAGGCATGAAAATTAAAACAAGGAAGGCAGGAGATGGAGGGCAATTCAAGCAGCAAGACATAGACAGAGCCTGAGGGAGTCAAGAAGCATTTATAGGGTATTCATTATACACTTCATAGGGTAGTCGTTGCCAGAGAGAGAAAATAGGAATGGAGATGGAGGGGGAAAAACACCCGGCAAAGTTGTTCCCCAAGGCCTCTTTTACTTTGGTAGGTTCATTGACTAACTCCTCCTTGACATGATAGGCAGGGTTATATACCCTGGCCCCGAATTCCCATCACGGAACATTGTGAGAGCCTGGGTTCTCGTCTACCACTCAGTTTCCTGGGGAGCTCCTTGAGGTTGGCTTCCCCCTCCCACCCCCCGCCCCCGGCGCCCTTCCCCTCTTCACCGCCCCACCCAACGCTTGATACAATAGTAGGCATTCAGTAACTGATTGTTGAATGAATGCATGAACAAAAGACTGATTGACTCGGAGTTAGTACTGCACCTCAAGTCTACATATATGAGACTAGACACAGAATAAGGTGCAAACTTCGACAAATTTAGTAAAACTCTGGAAGCCTGGGCTTCTGTCAGACGAACGCGAGCCGCTGCTGAGGCCCCAGAAACAGCTCCAGAAACGCGGAAGGCGGGGCTTCCACCTATTCCGACCACACCCCCTCGCGTCCAAATATTTCCGCCCGTGGATCCGCCCCCTCCGGCACGAATTGCAATTCTAACTGGTGAGCTCTCTAATCCGTCTGAACACACCGGCGCCTATTGGGTCAACTGCTGAAACCGGGTTGCGCACTTCCTGGCTTTAGCAACGCGGAGGGGACGTCGGCTTGCCGCCATTGCCCTGCAGGGAAGCGGCTGTCTGTGTGAAGGGCTGTAGGGGTACGTGGCGGGCTTTAAGGGCCGGGCTGCGGGAGGCGCGGTTGGGGTCGGGCTGAACGGCCGGAGGGATCGGGCCGGGCTGGACGCACTCTGAGCGAGGCGGGACTGCAGGCCGTGGGTTTCGACGTGTTCCTGCTGCCCCTCTTGCGGGCCCGGGCCCCGTCGTTAATTTTTTTCTTCCGCTGTTCCCCAGATTCTCCGGGTATGGCCGGAGTATTTCCTTACCGAGGGCCGGGTAACCCGGTGCCCGGCCCTCTAGCCCCGCTGCCAGACTACATGTCGGAGGAGAAGCTTCAGGAGAAAGGTGAAGAAAGCGTGCGGGAGCGGCGCCTGGGGGCGGGTGCGCGCGTGCGCGCAGCGGGTTTGGCCCCTTTCCCCGTTTTGGCAAGTGTCAAAACATTAGTGTTAGTGCAATTATTGGCCCCCATTTGTTTTTTACATCTAATCAAGTCTCTAAAACCATCTACTTAAAAAAAGTAAAAGCGTCTATTATTTGCAGGCACTGATCCAGACAATGAGGATACAATAACGATACAGACAAAACCCCTTCCCTTGCAGGGTTTAAGTTGCAATGAGGGAGATGGACAGTAAAAAAAAAAAACTTTATGTTATGACAGAAATGGTAGGCAATGATAAATGTGATGAAGAAAAAAAAATAAAGCAGAGCGAGTAGACAAGAGAATTGTCAGGGAGTGCTTCTGCCCGGTGCCTGCCCTCTGTCATACATCCTGACAGGAGATTACCCTAGGGCAAGAGGCGGGGGTGGTTAGGGTAAGGGTGTGCCGTTCTTTAAACTGAGGTATCCTTGTAGCCCGAAAATGGCAGCAATTGCAGGCCAAGCGCTATGCGGAAAAGCGCAAGTTTGGATTTGTGGATGCTCAAAAGGAAGACATGCCTCCAGAACATGTCAGGAAGATCATTCGAGACCATGGAGACATGACCAACAGGAAGTTTCGCCATGACAAAAGGGTGTACTTGGGGTAAGGAACATGCTGGAAGTATTTCATTTGGGGTTTGGCGCCTTTCCCTTCTCCCTGTCTCTTACATTTCAGTCCTGGATAGCTGCTCTATCATTTTGGGACTTTAATGTTCTGTGACAGCTCATCTGAGTGGTTATCAAAGAAGGGAGAAAATAACTGGAATTTCGTCATAATTTCCAGATCTTCCAGTTTTGCTTTTTTTTTTGGTAAATTAATCTTTATTGGAGTGTAGTTGATTTACAACGTTGTGTTAGTTCCTCCTGTACAGCAAAGTAAGTCAGTTATACATATATATATATATATATCCACTCATTTTTAGATTCTTTTCTCTGATAGGTCATTACAGAGTATTAAGTAGAGTTCCCTGTGCTGTATGGTAGGTTCTTTTTTTTTTAAATATTTTTTAATTTATTTTGGTTGCGCCAGATCTTAGTTGTGGCACGCGGGATCTTTAGTTGCAGCATGTGGACTTCTTCTTAGTTGCGGCATGCCTGTGGGATCTATTTCCCTGACCAGGGATCAAACCTGAGCCCCTGTGTTGGGAGCACGGTGTCTTACACACTGGACCAACAGGGGAGTCCCAACAGTAGGTTCTTATTAGTAATCTGTTTTATATATAGTAGTGTGTGTATGTCAATCCCAGTCTCCCAGTTTATCCCTCCCCCACTTCCTCTTTGGTAAGCATAAGTTTGTTTTCTACATCTGTGACTCTGTTTCTGTTTTGTAAACAAGTTCATTTGTACCACTATTTTTTAAGATTCTACATATAAGCGATACCATATGATATTTGTCTGACTTACTTCACTCAGTATGACAATCTCTAGGTCCATCCATGTTGCTGCAAGTGGCGTTATTTCATTCTTTTTTATGGCTGAGTAATATTCCATTGTATAGGTGTATCACATTTTCTTTATCCATTCATCTGCCGATGGACATTTAGGTTGTTTCCATGTCCTGGCTATTGTAAATAGTGCAACGGTGAGGATCAGGGTGCATGTATCTTTTAGAATTATGTTTTTCTCTGGATATACGCCCAGGAGTGGGATTGCTGGATTATATGGTAGCTCTATTTTTAGTTTTTTAAGGAACCTCCATACTGTTTTCCAAATTGGCTGTACCAATTTACGTTACCACCAACAGTGTAGGAGAGTTCTCAGTTGTGTTCTTTATTGCCCTGATTTTTTTTCCTGATCTGGGACTGGAGCTTTATTTTATTTTATTTTTTTATTTATTTATTTTTGGCTGTGTTGGGTCTTCATTTCTGTGCGAGGGCTTTCTCTAGTTGTGGCAAGTGGAGGCCACTCTTCATCGCCGTGCGTGGGCCTCTCACTGTCGCGGCCTCTCTTGCTGCGGAGCACAGGCTCCAGACACGCAGGCTCAGTAGTTGTGGCTCACGGGCCCAGTTGCTGCGCG
Source organism: Delphinus delphis (assembly GCF_949987515.2). Taxonomy (NCBI): domain Eukaryota; kingdom Metazoa; phylum Chordata; class Mammalia; order Artiodactyla; family Delphinidae; genus Delphinus; species Delphinus delphis. Next base: position 46,623,079 of record NC_082701.1, on the reverse strand, counting down.
GCATGTGGGATCTTCCCGGACCGGGGCTCGAACCTGTGTCCGCTGCATTGGCGGGCAGACTCTCAACCACTGCACCACCAGGGAAGCCCTGGAGCTTTTAATTTGTCCTGTTGATGCTTTGATAAGATGTCTCTATCTTTGAGTGAGTTAAAGCCCAGAGCAGGACACCTGTACATTCCTGTTTCCTGTAATTCCTAAGTGACCAGAATCTTCAGGTTCGGGGGTAGTTAACTCCTGAGGTCTTTGTACTCTTGTTTTTCTGTGTCCCCAAGGTGGATGCGTACAGCTACAAATGCCTTAGCAGATCCCTTTTCTATTTTTACACAAAAATGTTAGCCACTTGGGCTTCCCTGGTGGCGCAGTGGTTAAGAATCCGCCTGCCAGTTCAGGGGACACAGGTTTGAGCCCTGGTCTGGGAAGATCCCACATGCCACAGAGCAGCTAAACCCGTGCACCACAACTACTGAGCCTGTGCTCTAGAGCCCGCGAGCCGCAACTGCTGAAGCCTGCGTGCCTAGAACCTGTGCTCTGCAACAAGAGAAGCCACCGCAATGAGAAGCCCGCGCACCTCAACAAAGAGTAGCCCCCGCTTGCTGCAACTAGAGAAAGCCCCCGCGCGGCAGTGAAGACTCATCACAGCCAAGAATAAAATAAATAAATAAATAAATTTATTTTTAAAAAAATGTTAGCCACTTAATGAACTGGTCTAAGACAGCTGTGGAAGTTTTATTTCAAAAATATTTTTGAGATCTGTGCTGTGTGCCAAGGATATAGCAGTGAACAGGAAGTAATGGTCTTTGTGGAGCTTATAGCCTAGTGACATAATAGACAATGGTTAAAGTAAAGTGTGGTAAATATTTTATTATTTTTTATGGAAAGCTACAGAGAGAATAGACTGTGAGGTAGCCTAAAAGCTGTCTGTTAAGGGAACAGCTGTTGATTTAGAGGGACTGACACCCAGTACTGTGGGACAGTGATGTTTAAGAAGCAAAGTGGCACAGCTGGAGGTGGGGAGGCAGAGTTCCTGGTCACGGAGGGCCTGTGTACTAACTTTGGGGGTTTGGACTGTAAGACCGGTTTTCTGTGGAATGTGATACTGTGCTACCTTGTGGCTTCTCTGCATGGTACAGGTAGCAGAACACCTTGTCACTTCGAATCCTCTGTCTTCCTGTTGTTGCAGTGCCCTAAAGTACATGCCCCATGCAGTCCTCAAACTCCTGGAGAACATGCCTATGCCTTGGGAGCAGATTCGGGATGTGCCTGTGCTGTACCACATCACTGGAGCCATTTCCTTTGTCAATGAGATACCCTGGGTTATTGAACCTGTCTACATCTCCCAGTGGGGGTGAGAAGGGCTGGAACATGGTGTGTGGTGGTGGTGGTTGTGGAGGCAGTGGGTATAAACCGTTATGTGACATTGTCGACTTCCAGGTCAATGTGGATTATGATGCGTCGAGAAAAAAGAGACAGGAGGCATTTCAAGAGGATGCGTTTCCCCCCTTTTGACGATGAGGAGCCGCCTTTGGACTATGCTGACAACATCCTAGATGTTGAACCACTGGAGGCAATTCAGCTAGAGCTGGACCCTGAGGAAGATGCCCCGGTGTTGGACTGGTTCTATGACCACCAGCCATTGAGGGACAGCCGGAAGTGAGTGATGGTTGGAGTTACCACTCCTGTGAGGGTTTTGGAACTCTTGAGTATTTTGGAACTTCAGAAGGGGTCCTGGGAGAGCAGTGGGTAGTATGGCTTGGCTAGCTAGCATACCTACCTGACATGGGCCTCTTTTTTTCCCTAGGTATGTGAATGGTTCCACTTACCAGCGCTGGCAGTTCACACTGCCTATGATGTCCACTCTCTACCGCCTGGCCAATCAGCTCCTGACAGACTTGGTAGATGACAATTACTTCTATCTGTTTGATCTGAAGGCCTTTTTTACCTCCAAGGCACTCAATATGGCCATTCCTGGAGGCCCCAAATTTGAGCCTCTTGTCCGAGACATCAACCTACAGTAAGTTGGAGAGAGTAGAGATTTTAGGCACCTTGGGTTAAATAAAATCTAATCTTTTTTTAAAAAAAATTATTTATTCATTCATTCATTGATTGGCTGCGTTGGGTCTTTGTTGCTGCACCAGGCTTTCTCTAGTTGAGATGAGCGGGGGCTACTTTTTGTTGCAGTGCCCAGGCTTCTCACTGCGGTGGCTTCTCTTGTTGCGGAGCACGGGCTCTAGGCTCACGGGCTTCAGTAGTTGCAGCCCGCAGGCTCAGTAGTTGTGGCTTGTGGGCTCTAGAGCACAGGCCCAGTCGTTGTGGCGCACGGGCTTAGTTGCTCCACGGCACGTGGGATTTTCCCGGACCAGGGCTCGAACCCGTGCCCCCTGCATTGGCAGGCGGATTCTTAACCACTGCAGCACCAGGGAAGCCCCATAAAATCTCATCTTGATCCTTGAGATCCAATTGTAGTTTCCAAACTGCCCAACTAGTCTGCTTATCTTTGATTTTGCACCCTAGGGATGAAGACTGGAATGAATTCAATGATATTAACAAGATCATTATCCGGCAGCCCATCCGCACTGAGTACAAGATTGCTTTTCCTTACTTGTACAACAACCTTCCACACCATGTCCACCTCACTTGGTGAGAGAGCTAGAACCCAGCTGGGGGAAAGGGGAGGTGGGCGTTTAGGTTGGCCAGGGCAGGAGAACCTTGGCTGACTCTTCTTTCATTTTAGGTACCACACTCCTAATGTTGTGTTCATCAAAACTGAGGATCCTGATTTGCCAGCTTTCTACTTTGATCCTTTGATCAACCCAATTTCCCATAGGCACTCTGTCAAGGTGAGAGGAAGGGACGTTTGACATCAGCTCTTCAAGAGAGACTTCCTGTCCGGGCAGAAGCGTTACTAGATAAAAATTCAGCTAGAGGGAGACGTGTTTTCCATCCTTAAGTGTTCCCCTCTAGCTGTAAGCTAACGTGAGAGTTTGGCACTTGGTTCAGACCAAGTTATTGGTATAATCTTGTTTCTATGATTATCCATTTGGGTTTTATCATTTCTCCTCTGGGACTCTGTGTGGTCTTATTCTGGTCTGTTTCCAATGTGTTCTTTTTTTTTTTTTTTTTTAATCCTTTATTGAGCTGTAATTCACTACCACACAATTCACCTGTTTAAAGTGGATAATTCGGTGGTTTTTCGTTTATTCACAGACTTGTGCAACCATCACCACGGTTAATTTTAGAACATTTTCATTGCCTCAGAGAGAAACCCTGCACCCATTAGTAGTCACTCTATTTCCCTTGAATCTTCCTTGCCTAGGTAACTGCTAATCTGCTTTTTGTCACTGTAGATTTGCCTGTTTTGGACACTTCATATAAATGGAATCATACAGTATGTGGTCTTTTGTGGCTGAGTCTTAACACTTAGCATAATGTCTTTGATGTTGATCCACGTTCCATTATGTTCTTAACATGAACAGATCTCCTTCCCCAAGCCCAGTTTTTGGAGCTTGGACAGAAGGTGATTGCAGTGTTCACCTCTTCCTGGTAATGGGGGGTCCCCTAGGAGACCTTCTGTTGGTGAGCCAGTTGGGATGTGAGGAGTGCTGCTTGCTTTCCTGGTTGGCTCTGCCTTGTTCTCTGCTCCCTTGGCCCCCTTTGCCCTGGCCCTTCAGGGATTCTCTTGTCAGGCAGCTCAGTTTCCATGGCAGATGTAGCCACTGTACTTGGCCCCAGAGAGTTTCCCTCTGATCCCAAGTGTCTGCCCAGATCAGCGGGAGCTAAATAAACCCTCGGGGGTTCTTCTTTCAGAGTCAGGAACCATTGCCAGATGACGACGAGGAGTTTGAGCTTCCAGAGTTTGTGGAGCCCTTCTTGAAAGACACACCCCTCTATACAGACAATACAGCCAATGGCATTGCCCTGCTTTGGGCCCCACGGCCCTTCAACCTACGCTCTGGTCGCACCCGCCGGGCCCTAGACATTCCCCTTGTCAAGAACTGGTAAGGCTTCTACCTGGGGGGATAGTAGTGGATGTACAGGAGGAAAGACTCCAGCTGGGTGGGCGTACATCCTTTAGCAGAGCGGCTGGAAGAAGAGATGGGCCAGGCTCTGGTGGGCTTGTTTTTTCAGGTATCGGGAGCATTGTCCTGCTGGGCAGCCTGTGAAAGTGAGGGTCTCCTACCAGAAGCTGCTTAAGTACTATGTGCTGAATGCCCTGAAGCACCGGCCCCCTAAAGCGCAAAAGAAGAGGTGAGGTGCCCTAGGGCCCCTGCTCAGACTTTTTCCATTCCAGAGATGATCAGGAGTCTAGCTCTCACTCCTTCTTCCCACCCCAGGTATCTGTTCCGTTCCTTCAAAGCCACCAAATTCTTTCAGTCTACAAAGCTGGACTGGGTGGAGGTGGGGCTACAGGTTTGCCGCCAGGGCTACAACATGCTCAACCTTCTCATTCACCGTAAAAATCTCAACTATCTGCACCTGGACTACAACTTCAACCTCAAGCCTGTCAAGACGCTCACCACCAAGGTACCTGCGTTGGACCTTAGGGGTCTCCTGGGCTGAGGGATAGACTGAGTTTGCTCTGGCCTCTAAGGAGGGCATACATCCAGTCCAGACTATTGCTGACAAATGTTGTTTCTGTCCTTGGCCTCTTTTCCAGGAACGAAAGAAATCTCGTTTTGGGAATGCTTTCCATCTGTGTCGAGAGGTTCTGCGCTTAACTAAGCTGGTGGTGGACAGTCATGTGCAGTATCGGTTGGGCAATGTGGATGCCTTCCAGGTGAGGCTAGGAATGCCCAGTCCTGGCTCCAGGTGGGGAAGCTGGGTGAAGCCTGGGCTGATCGTGGATCTGGCTCTAGCTTAAAGCCTGATGGGGCAATTGTGTTGCAGCTGGCAGATGGGTTGCAGTATATCTTTGCCCACGTGGGGCAGCTGACGGGCATGTACCGGTACAAATATAAGCTGATGCGGCAGATTCGCATGTGCAAGGACCTGAAGCATCTCATCTATTACCGCTTCAACACGGTAGGACCCTGCCCTCGGATATTCATGTTCTCAGATCCATCTTCATTTTTACATCGAGTCAGGACTCTTTCCAGGCACCTGTTTGGAGAGAGGCTCTGAGTGTTTCATTACTGCTCTCATCTTGTGAATCTCAACACTTCCCCTCAAAGCCCACTTTTGGGTCTAAATAGAGAATCTCAGTGACTGGTTTCTTCATTTACTCCATTTTAGATATGGAGGTCTCAGAGTTTTCCCATTTTTTCCCTTAACTGCCATACGTGTGCTCTTTGCCTCACCTCTGCCCAATTTTCTGTTGTTGTCTGAATGCATTGTTAACTTGTATTCCTGATTTCTGCTTGGAATCCTAGGGCCCTGTAGGGAAGGGCCCTGGCTGTGGTTTCTGGGCTGCTGGCTGGCGAGTCTGGCTGTTCTTCATGCGTGGCATCACCCCTTTGCTGGAGCGATGGCTGGGTAACCTCCTGGCCCGGCAGTTTGAAGGTAAGTGGTTTTCTCCGTGTCCAGCTTCTCCCATTATCACTTCAAGGGTAGATCACGTGTGTTCCTGTACTGTCCCTTGTCCTTGTTTGAGACTGAGAATCCCTTCCTGTTGGATTGCCTCTAAGACCCAGTCTCCAATGAGTCTGACCTCGTATTCTGGGTCTTGGGCTTCGCTTTGGGGCCTTGAGGCTATCGAGCATTTACAGGATGGAAATTCCTCGGAAGCGTAGTTCTGAATATCTGACGTATCTTGTCTTGCATGTGCTGGGCTTTGTTTATACTTACTGATTTCATTATAACCGTGGTAAGCAACGGCATGCAGGTAGAGACGCTTATTAGGAGCAACAAATCTTGCTTTTACTCGCTTTCACTTCTAGGCCGACACTCAAAGGGGGTGGCAAAGACCGTAACAAAGCAGCGAGTGGAGTCACATTTTGACCTTGAGCTTCGGGCAGCTGTGATGCATGACATTCTGGACATGATGCCTGAGGGGATCAAACAGAACAAGGCCCGGACAATCCTGCAACACCTCAGTGAAGCCTGGCGCTGCTGGAAGGCCAATATTCCCTGGAAGGTGGGCATCTCCCCAACTCCGAGGAGGCATAGACATCGTCTTCCTGCGCTCAGGATTACCACTTCTGGAATGTCTTAGGGGGGCATGTGGCTCGCATCACTTTCTCATTGTGCCTTTTGCACTTTTAGGTCCCTGGTTTGCCAACACCTATAGAGAATATGATCCTTCGATACGTGAAGGCCAAGGCTGACTGGTGGACCAACACTGCGCACTACAACCGAGAACGGATCCGCCGTGGGGCCACTGTAGACAAGACTGTTTGCAAAAAGAACCTGGGACGCCTCACTCGGCTCTACCTGAAGGCAGAACAAGAGCGGCAGCACAACTACCTAAAGGTTGGGCAGAGTAGGCTGGGCTTGGTGTGTGGGGGTAGGCAGGAGGGTGGACTGTGAAGTTGGGACCATACCTTGCCCTGGTGGGATTGGGCTATGGTGGGAAGCTAATTCTCATGTCCACTTTGCAGGACGGGCCTTACATCACAGCAGAAGAAGCAGTGGCAGTGTATACCACCACTGTGCATTGGCTGGAAAGCCGTAGGTTCTCACCCATCCCATTCCCCCCACTCTCCTACAAGCACGACACCAAGTTGCTCATCTTGGCCTTGGAGCGGCTCAAGGAAGCTTACAGGTGAGGAGTAGAGTAGACAGGCTCCTGTGGGGAGGTCATGGGGGAAGAATGGCATCATCGTCAGAGTCCAAAGAAAGAAGGCCTTCTGGGGATGGCTTCCTCTTGGTTTTCCCTTTCACCTTTACTCTTGCCTTGTTAGTGTGAAGTCTCGGTTAAACCAGTCGCAGAGGGAGGAGCTAGGTCTGATCGAGCAAGCCTATGACAACCCCCACGAGGCATTGTCCCGCATCAAGCGTCACCTCCTCACACAGAGAGCCTTTAAAGAAGTGAGTCAGATACCCTCCACATTTCCTTTGGCTTTGTGGTTCATTCACGGCACCCAGGTGGCAGGTTGCCTCAGGTGATTGGTGGGTTGGTGTGAGCCAGCTTCCTTGTCCCACAGGTGGGCATTGAGTTCATGGATCTCTATAGCCACCTGGTGCCAGTGTATGATGTGGAGCCACTGGAGAAGATAACTGATGCCTACCTGGACCAGTACCTGTGGTATGAAGCTGACAAGCGCCGCCTGTTCCCACCCTGGATCAAGCCTGCTGACACAGAACCACCTCCTCTGCTTGTTTACAAGTGGTGCCAAGGTAAAACTTTTCTGGGCTTGCCCTCGAGGAAGGGAGATGAATTAAGTTCTGTGTGAAATTTCTCATCCAGTCAGCATAGTTAGTTTACTGTCTTGGTGCGTGGTACCCAGGGAACGGTGTTGAGGTTATGTTGAGCACAGCTGACTCTCCTAGCAATACAGATGAATGAATAGAGTGGTTGTGTGATCGGGTTATGAATGGGATATAGCTCCTGTAGGCACTAGTTCTGAAACGGAATTTCTAACCTGCTGGAGACCTGTGTTTCCTACTCCTCAGGCATCAATAACCTGCAGGACGTGTGGGAGACAAGTGAGGGCGAGTGCAACGTCATGCTGGAGTCCCGATTTGAGAAGATGTATGAGAAGATAGATTTGACCCTGCTTAATCGGCTGCTGCGCCTCATCGTGGACCACAACATAGCCGACTACATGACAGCCAAGAACAATGTCGTCATCAACTACAAGGTGTGTCTTGGGGGCATGGTGGCAAGGAATTGGGTGAGGGGTGGTCGTCTGGCCCACTGAGTTGGGATTTGCTGTGGGGAGGGCAAAAGAGGATGGGCCCCGAGAAGCCTGGGACTTGGCCATGGTCAAGAGTTGTCTTTCTTTCTAGGACATGAACCATACGAATTCATATGGGATCATCAGAGGCCTGCAGTTTGCCTCATTCATCGTACAGTACTATGGCTTGGTTATGGATTTGCTTGTGTTGGGATTGCACCGGGCCAGTGAGATGGCTGGTCCCCCTCAGATGCCAAACGATTTTCTCAGTTTCCAAGACATAGCCACTGAGGCTGCCCACCCCATCCGTCTTTTCTGCAGATACATCGATCGCATCCATATTTTTTTCAGGTGAGGGCTTGCCTGGATTGTTATCCTTGCAGGGTGTTGAGGTACATGCCCAGCTTCTGGAAGCAGCTCTTGTACCTTAGTTGACTTGCTGCTGGGTTGGGGCTCTAAAATGGGATGAAGTCCTGTGAGTAGGGTGCAGGTTGGGGGTGGCCCCCATCTGTGGAGCTGTAGGCCTCATGAGGTCGCAGTGTGCTTGGCCCTCAGCATCGCACCTTGTCTGGTGTAGGTTCACAGCAGATGAGGCTCGGGACCTGATCCAGCGTTACCTGACAGAGCACCCTGACCCCAACAATGAAAACATCGTTGGCTATAATAACAAGAAATGCTGGCCCCGCGACGCCCGCATGCGCCTCATGAAGCATGATGTCAACTTGTGAGTCTAAGTTGGGGCCGTGGGAGCTGGAATCAACCTGAGGGACCCAGAGGACAATTAGAGGGAATTTATAAGGTGGTGTCCTGGGTGGGAGGGTGTACTCTGTTGGGATATCATCAGTCTGGCCTTTGAAGGGAAGTTCCTTCTAGGAGACTGATGTGACCCTATGTTCTCTGTGGGCAGGGGTCGGGCAGTATTCTGGGACATCAAGAACCGTCTGCCCCGCTCAGTGACTACAGTTCAGTGGGAGAACAGCTTCGTGTCCGTGTACAGTAAGGACAACCCCAACCTGCTGTTCAACATGTGTGGTTTTGAGTGCCGCATCCTGCCTAAATGCCGCACCAGCTATGAGGAGTTCACCCACAAGGATGGGGTCTGGAACCTACAGAATGAGGTACAGCCTGGAGCGGGACCAGGGGGTAGTAGGAGTAGCATTACCATGCCTGTACATCCTGCGCAGGTGGGGGTGACGTATACTGCGCACCTTTCCATTGTCAGTCAGTTGAGCTCTGTTGGGAGGGTAGGGCTCAGTGGTGGTTCTTGTTCCTGTGGCAGTTCCAGAGATAGTTAACCTTGACCTTATGGTTTAGGTTACTAAGGAGCGAACAGCTCAGTGTTTCCTGCGTGTGGATGATGAGTCAATGCAGCGCTTCCACAACCGTGTGCGTCAAATTCTGATGGCCTCTGGCTCCACCACCTTCACCAAGGTACGTACAGCAGTAGTGTCTTTTGTCTGTCTCACAGCCCTTTCAGCTCTTCCCTCCTTTGCTCTCCTTTTTTCCCAACTGTGTCCAGTGTACTAGTCTCCGTGCTTTATGGTACAGCAGCTTAGAGTGTCAAATCACCCCACAGTTGTTTCCTGAGAATTCCCTGTAGGAAATCTATAGCCTACTTCTGTGTAGTTGTGATGATTCTAAGTTAAGGTCAGGGTAGAAATTGGATTTTTAAATTTGAACAAAAATCACCATTTTTGCATTGTCCCCAGGCTTGTTATCCAGGTCATACAGTTCATCTTTTGACCTGTAACGTAATGTGCATGTTAAAAAGCAAGTATAATGAGCTATATCTCAGTGTTTATTTCCCCTTCAGTTGTTTCCAAAGGCCCAGCCGAAGGCAGCTGGAATTGAAAAAGAGTAATCTGAGGATTTGTTAACTGTGTGTGCTTAAGTTTCTGCAAGGTTTAAAAAGTCGCCTTGCTCTTTTCTGCTGCCTTCCCGTTCCACTAATGGTGCACATGAATGTCCTAGCTGATACTCTCAAGGGCATCAGTAATGCCAAAAAGAGAGGGAAGTGCTAGGTTGTTATTAGGTTGTGTTCCAAAGTCACTGTCCAGTTTCTAACTGTAATAATGAGGCAGGGTTACACTGGTGAATTTGAAATCATTGATGATCACAGAGCGGGCAAAACTGTGAATTTCACAGGCAAGTTAAACAAGTGATGTGATCAGCCCCGGATTTGCTGTGCAACTCAAAGATCTAGAAAAATAGCAGAATATTCTGCTCTTGCCCTATCAGTTTGGTTTCATGTACTGACAACTCAGCTGGCATTGTGGACCACAAAGAAGCAAGACATAAAAACACACAGGGAGTATTCTTTTTCTAGGAACGTTATATATACATAGAAATAAAATGCCTCAGTGGATTAAAAAAAAATCGCGTCATCCTGGTTTCTCTTAGAATAACTCTTAGTTGTAACATTTTCTCTCCTTCTGGCCTTCATATCCCTTTAAATATGCAGCATATAAAGAAGGTTTCCAATTTTTTAATAATAGTTCTGTTAAGGATACTATATTTTGCGGTACACGGGCCTCTCACTATTGTGGCCTCTCCCGTTGCAGAGCACAGGCTCTGGATGCGCAGGCTCAGCGGCCATGGCTCACGGGCCCAGCCAGTCCGCGGCATGTGGAATATTCCTGGACCGGGGCACGAACCCGTGTCCCCTGCATCGGCAGGCAGACTCTCAACCACTGCGCCACCAGGGAAGCCCAAGGACACATTTTTTTTATCTTAATATTCCTTACCTCAAGTCCCTCATGATACTTTTTTTTTTGAGTATAGTGCAGGGAAAAAGTGTTTTGTCTTTTTAGGTTGGTTTATATTGTCCAAGAGTCAGATAACAGGAATTGTGTAACTCATTCATTGCATTTGTTGATAGCCACTGTGTTCAAGGCGTTACACACACACTACATGTGACATACAGTCTCTGCCTTCCAAGAGCTCATTACCTAGTTGGAGAGACAATGCATAGTCAAGAGAACTACAGTACAATGTGTTTATAGCTCTTGTGTTACTTGGGAATCTGTGAGAATCCTCAGGTTCATGACTGTAGCCCAGTCTGGGAGAGGAAGAGAGAAAGACTTCCTGAAAGAAATAACATGTGAGAGGCAGGTGAGGGAGAGCATTCTTTCAGCCAGAGGTATGAAGAGGTAGCCAGCGTGGTACATGTGAGGCCATAAAAAGTTTGGGTTTACAGCAATAAAACTGTGGAGGAGATGGAGGCTGGGTAGGTAAGCAGAGCTAGATCATGGAGGGCATCGCCTGCCTTGTTAAGAATCCCATAAGAGTCCCGGGGGACTTCCCTGGCAGTCCAGTGGTTAAGACTCTGGGCTCCCAATTCAGGGGACACAGGTTCGATCCCTGGTTGGGGAACTAAGATCCCACGTGCCGCATGGCGTGGCCAAAAATAAAATTCCATAAGGGTCTTGAGCATGGGAGTGACTTTTTCAGATTTCCGTTCCGTGTTAGGTGGTTCACTCGTGCAGCTGTGGGGAAGATGGTTTCAGAAGAGGAGGAGGAAAGATGAGGTTTGGGGACTACTGCTGAAGTCCAGATAGAGATGATGAGAACCGTGAACGTACGCAGAGGGGAACAGATTGGATAAATAGTAGATACAGTCAGCAGAGCTTCATTTTGGTGAAATGCCAGAGGGAAAGGAAGTCAAAATAACATTCAGTTTGTGGCATGGGTGGCTAGGTGAATGTTGGTGCCATCAGCTGGAAGACTGCAGAAAGAAGAGCAGGTTTAGGAGAGAAGATAAATGAACTCAGTTTAGGATATGAAAAGTTTGACATTCCTGAGAACATCCAGATAGAGGTTCCAGCGGGCACTTATTTGTATCGTATTTCTTCAGTTCCAAAATACATATATGGGTGTGTGTATTTAGTGGTACCTCTTAGATTTGATGAAAAGCATTATGAGTTTGAAGCTCCAGGGAGAGAAATGAGATGAGAAAGTAAGAGCGACTAGGGGCAACTTAGAGGTTCCTATAGGATGTCCAAGTGGAGATAACTTTGGAATCTGAAGCTTAGGGAAGATGTCTGGGTTGCAAATATAGATTTAGGGATCAGTATGAAGGAGATGGTTGAAAACTCAAGAGTGAGCAAGATTATCTGGGGAAATTGTAAGGAGTGAGAAGAGCAGAGGGGTGAGTTTGGAACCGTAGGGAACACTGAGCAGCATGGCCAGACTGGGAGAGCGCCGGGCCATGGATGCCAAGCCTGTCAGGAATTGGGATGGGCACTTAACAGTGTCAGTTGCCTAAGTGTGTTTCAGTCAGATAAGGCCCGAAGTATCCATTGGATTTGGCAGTCAGGAAGTCATGGATGACCTTAGCAAGAGCTGTTTCAGGAATATGGGGATAAATGCCAGATTGCAGTGGGTGAGGCTTTATGGGAAGTGAGGGAGTGGAGACGGCAAGGACTGTCAGTTTGCCAGAGCAGGAGGAGGAGGAGGAGGGACATTAGACGCCACCTAGAGGGAGATAGAAGTCAAGGCAGGTATTTTAAAATGGGAGTGATGGGAGTATGTGTACAGTAAGGAGCCAGTAGCGGTTCAGAGTGCAGCAGAGAATCCTGGTAGGTGATGGAACGGTGTCTGCTCCGCAGGGATAGAGTAAAGGGAAAACAGAGGGAAGCATCCTCTGAACCTAGTAGAAAGAGGTCTGCATAGTTGTGAATATAGATAAGTTTAGTGGGAAGTTATAACAAACCTTGCATTTTTCAGCTTCACCTGGGCTGGAGTGAGGGGCAGGGGGTGCTGGACTTGAGCACAGTGGTGAGGGTGGGATTTGATTGTTGAAGAAACTGCACTGAGGGTTTTAAGAGAGTGAAGACAACTGAGAGTGAGTGTGGGCTCTTCCCAGAACTTTTCAGCTTCTCAAGCTCTCAGCAACGGGCTGGAGAAGGTGGATAGATTGTAGTGCTGATTTAGGACTAGGGTTTTGCCAGAGGGCTGTTGTGGAGTGGTAAGGGGCTGGATGCAGGGGAATCAAGGGTGCTAGCCCCTATTGGAATCCTGGATATTGGGAGGGAGAGAAGGAAGAGACCAGAAGAGGCCAGTGGCCTTGGGAAAAAATACAGGGATCAAAGGAATATATGTGTGAGAGGTAAGAGCCTGAGTAAAGGAGGACTGTCAGAGGTCAGGTAGGCAGTTTAATATAGTCCTTAGAATAATGGGTTCTGGAGTCAGACTAGGTTTAGTCATAGCTCTACCACATTACTCTTGGGATCTGGGTTAAGTCACCCACCCACTCTGGGCCTTAGTTCCCTCATCCATAAAATGGGGGTACTGATATGCTAGCTAGCTCAGAGAGCTTTTGCGAGAAATGATGCTTATAATAAGCTATATTACTCAACAGATTTTGTAATAAATGTTGTCGTTGATTAGAGGCATCTCAGAGATTATGATCAGATAGTACAGTATTGGAATTTGTTTCCTGAGGTGTGTTAAGGTAAAGCAGTTCTTGTAATAAAATTTCTTGGTCCTCCAAGGTTGATAATAGAAGGGAAATCTCCAGTAGGGCTAGAGGTGGCTGGACCTTATGGCGCTATTCTTGTCCTTCCCCCCAGACTCACTTGTAGTTATTACTGATGGGGGCACTTTAGGTGCTACCCCCATTCTTGCTTTATGTACATGCAGTGCAGTAGCCCAGGCTTCGAGCCAGGACTCCTTCAGTCCTAGTAGTAGCTATGAAATAAGACTGGAACATTTAAACAAGACTTTGATACGGGCCAGGAATAACAGAAGGAAAATAGAAATGCACCACATTAGATCATATGACTTACAAGGTGCAGCCTACTTAGCTTTAGCTTATGAAGGACCGTAAGGCCACCTTCCTGCTGAGTTCCCTGTCTTCCCACAAACAGCATTCTCTCTGTCCTTCACCAGGGAATCCCTTTAAGCATGTGTAGATGACTTAAAGTCTAAAGCCAAGAGGAAAAGAACATCTTTGCCTGGCAGTAGATGTATTTCTCTGTTCTTGTTTTGTTTTGACTTTCATTTTACATTATTTATTTTTTGAAAACTTTGATTTTTTAGAGCACTTTTAGATTTATAATAAAATTGAGAGGAAGGCACAGATTTCCCATTAACCCCTGCCCCCACATGTGCAGAGCCTCCTCCATTATCAACATTACTCACCAGAGTGGTACATTTTTTTTTACCAAGGATGAGCCTACATCGACACATCATAACCACCCAAAGTCCTTAGTTTACCTTAGGGTTCACTCTTGGTGGTATATATTCTGTGGGTTTGGGCAAATGTATAAGAACACATATCCATCATTAAAATATCATAGAGAGTATTTTTGCTGCCCTAAAAGTCCTCTGTTCTCTGCCTGTTCATCTCCCCTGCCCCAGCTATGTGTTTAGTTTTAGATGGAAAAAATTTGTTGTCTAATGTGCCATGGTTCAAAAGGACACAGTAAAAGTTCCCATTAATTTTTTACCAGTTACGTTTTCACTTACAGTAAAAAGAAATTAAATACTAACAGAACCCAGAAAACACCCAGAATCCCATCATCCTAACATCAGTTTTATTTTCCACATTCCCATCCAAGTTGGTCATGTGCCATGATGGGCAGGTTATGTGAATTGAATTTGTTTTTTTTATGAAGACTTAATCTGTGTGAAGTTCTTACCATGGTACCTAGTACATGGAATCACTCAGTGTTATTCTCTTTCTTGCCTCCCCTCATCCCCAGGAACTTCTGCTATTCTTAAAGGAATGTGATAACTCCTTGGGAATTCATACTTACTCCCTAATGGGAATAAAGCACTAGTAACTGCAGCAGAACTGTAGTGTTCTGTGATACAAACCATGCAGCTTGTGATTCAAAGGACCAAATACAATCAGAGAACTTACTAAGACTCGGAGTTGTCTTACTGAAGTCTATTTGCTTTATTCCCAGATCTAGCCCATTCTGGTCCCCAGCTCTCCGCTCTCGTTGCTATAGGTCTGTTGCCTTGGTTGTCTCATCCTGAGCACAAGCTAGATGCTCAGTTTTGCTTTTGTGATTTGATTCAGGCTGTTACCTCATCCAGGAGTCACTTCATCCTGCCTGTCTGAATACTATTTGCTCAAGGCTAATTCCTGTGATAACTCCAGCCAATGTGATCTTTCACTTCAAGAATTGCCTAGCAAACGTATTCCTTACCTTAAAGTGTTGATTATATCGTTTGGTATTTTGTGGTTGCTCTCTTTTTCAAAGATTGATCTTTTGGTTTCACTGACTTTTTTTTAAATTTAATTAATTTATTTTTGGCTGTGTTGGGTCTTTGTTGCTACGCGTGGGCTTTCTCTAGTTGCAGTGAGCGGGGGCTACTCTTCATTGCGGTGTGCGGGCTTCTCATTGCAGTGGCTTCTCTTGTTGCGGACCATGGGCTCTAGGTACGTGGGCCTCAGTAGTTGTGACGCATGGGCTTAGTTGCTCTGCGACATGTGGGATCTTCCCGGACCAGGGCTCGAACCCGTGTCCCCTGCATTGGCAGACGGATTCTCAACCGCCACCAGGGAAGCCCAGTTTCATTGATTTTTATTTTTCTCTTTTCTATTTCATTGAGTCTGCTCTTTTGCTTACTTTGGGTTTAATTTGCTGTTAGTTTTCTAGTTTGTTAAGGTAAAAGGTTAGATGATGACAATTTTGGACCTTTCATTTTTTTTTTTTTTTTTTTTTTTTTTTTTTGCGGTATGCGGGCCTCTCACTGTTGTGGCCTCTCCCGTTGCGGAGCACAGGCTCCGGAAGCGCAGGCTCAGTGGCCATGGCTCACGGGCCCAGCCGCTCTGCGGCATGTGGGATCTTCCCAGACTGGGGCACGAACCCGTGTCCCCTGCATCAGCAGGCAGACTCTCAACCACTGCGCCACCAGGGAAGCCCTGGACCTTTCATTTTAATAGAAATATTCAGTGCTGAAAAATCTCCTTTTAATAAAAGCACTGCTTTAGCTGCATCCCTCAAGTTTTTTTTTTTTAATTTATTTATTTATTTTTGCCTGTGTTGGGTCTTCATTGCTGCGTGCCGGCTTTCTCTAGTTGCGGCGAGTGGGGGCTACTCTTCATTGAGGTGCCCAGGTTTCTCATTGCGGTGGCTTCTCTTGTTGCGGAGCACAGGATCTAGGCACGCGAGCTTCAGTAGTTGTGGTACGGGGGTTCAGTAGTTGTGGCTCGTGGGTTCTGGAGCGCAGCCTCAGTAGTTGTGGCACAGGGGCTTAGTTGCTCTGTGGCATGTGGGATATTCCTGGACCAGGGCTCAAACCCATGTCCCCTGCATTGGCAGGTGGATTCTTAACCACTGTGCCACCAGGGAAGCCCTGTATCCCTCAAATTTTGATAAGTTTTCATTTTCATTCAGTTAAAAATGTTTTCTAATTTCCCTTGTGAGTTCTTTTTTTGTCGTTTTTTTTTTTTATTCAAATTATATATGTATTTTTAAATTTTATTTTATTTATTTGGCTGCATCAGGTCTTAGTTGCGGCACGCAGGGTCTTCAGTCATGGCATGCAGGATCTTTCAGTTGCAGCATGCGAACTCTTAGTTGCGGCATGAATGTGAGGTCTAGTTCCCTGACAAGGGATCAAACCCGGGCCCCCTGCACTGGGAGCATGGGGTCCTAGCGACTGGACCACCAGGGAAGTCCCTCTCTTATGAGTTCTTATTTTACCCATAGGTTACTTAGAAGTATGTTGTTTAATTTTCAAATATTATTTGAGGGGTTTTCCAGGTGTTTTTCTTTTATTAGTATCTAGTTTAATTCCATTATGGTCAGAAAACATTCTTTAGGATCTTGGTTTTCTCAAGTGTATTTAGACTTGTTTTATGGTTGAGCGTATATAGTGACTGCCTTCTCGTGTACTTGAGAAAGAATCTGTATTCTGCTTTGTTGGGTTTTACAAATGTCATTTAGGTTTAGTCAGGTGATTGTGTTGTTCAAGTCCTTCTATGTCTTTCTTTTTCTTATGTCTATTTCTGTCAATTACTGAGAGAAGATTGTCATAAGTCGTGGATTTATTTCCCTTTTCAGGTTCCTCTTTTTATTTTGGCTTTAGAGACACCATTCACTTTGTTAAAGACATCCAAGCTTATAACATAAAGACACATGACATTTTTTCAGAAATTTATATCTTTTTTGAGCACAGAAGAACGTCTGAAGTTCAGACTGCTCTGGTAGCTTTTAAATATTTAGTCAAAGTTGGGCAAAGCATGATTGGCTTGGCTTACAGGTGGAAAACCAGGAAAGAGTCGTCAGGAGATTAGCAGGCTTAGGGGATAGGGAGCCATCTCATTGAGACCAAAATGCAAACTGACAAACTTTTTGTCCAAGAACCTGCATATGGGTGATGACCAAGGAGTTGTGCCAGGTGGAATGCTGTATCATGTACCTGAAGATACAGCTAGAATTAGAAATGAACTTTACAACTGATGCACACATAGACATTTCAATAGATAGAAGCAACTCTGTTGACACCCCAGCAAGAAATATGTATTGTTCATACTGTTGGGCATAATTATTTAAGTTTTTTTTGAATCTTATGCTTAAACAGGTCCATGATATTTTGCTTCATATATTTTGAAGCTCTGCTATTAGGTGTATAATACATTTATTATTTTTTTAAAGATTTAATTTTATTTATTTTTTGCTGCGTTGGGTTTTGTTGCTGTGCGTGGGCTTTCTCTGGTTGCAGCGAGTGGGGTTGCTCTTTGTTGCCGTACATGGGCTTCTCCTCACAGTGGCTTCTCTTGTTGTGGAGCATGGGCTCTAGGCCTGCGGGCTTTAGTTGTGGCATGCGGGCTCCGTAGTTGTGGCGCACGGGCTTAGTTGCTCCATGGCACGTGGGATCTTCCCGGACCAGGGATCAAACCCGTGTCCCCTGCATTGGCAGACAGATTCTTATCCACTGTGCCACCAGGGAAGTCCCTAAGTATGTAGTATATTGTGAATTACTATATCTTCTTAAGGAATTGACTCCTTTATCATCATGAAATATTCCTCTTTATTCCTTGTAATATTCTCTGTTCTGAAGTCTACTTTGTCTGATATCAGTAGTGCCCCTCTAGCTTTGTTTTGTGTGTGCATGGATGTCTTTTTCCATCCTTATACTTTTAATCTGTGTCGTTATAATTAAAGTTAACTTCTTATAGATTGCATTTAATTGGTTCTTGCTTTTTAAATTCAGTTTAACAATCTTTGCCTTACAAATAGTCTAAACACTCCAGTTAAGTTTACTATGACTGTTAATGTCGTTGAGTTTAAATCTGCCATCTCATCCTTTGTTCTTTATTCTGCTTTTTCCTCTTTTCCTGCCTTCTTTTTAATTTATTTTTTAAACAGGAGAAAATCAAACGAAAGTTTCATAACATATATATGTGGGAGAGACCCAGGAAAACTGAGTAATTCATTTTCCTGCCTTCTTTTGGATTGAGTGGGGTTTTGGTATGATTTTAATTTATCTCCACACTTCGCTTATTAACTACACTTCTTTGTTTTTTATTGGTTTCTCTAGGGTTTACAGTATACATCTCTGACTTACTGTGACCACTAGTCTAGTATCACGTTACATATTGTACGAGAACCTTTCAATAATGTACTTTCATTTTCCTCCTCATTTTTTGTAGTGTTTGTGTTTTTTTGTTTTTGTTTTTTTTGGCCACGCCCCACAGCATGCAGGATCTTAGTTCCCTGACCAGGGATCAAACCCGTGCCCCCTGCAATGGAAGTGAGAAGTCTTAACCACTGGATGGCCAGGGAAGTCCCTGTAGTGTTTTTGTTATATGTTTTAACTGTACCTGTATTATAAACACAGTGATACTTTGTTACTGTTTTGGCTTTAAACAGCCTTTTTATCTTTTACAGAAATTACAAAATGAAAAAAAAATGTCTTTTACATTTTACCCACATACTTACTATTTCTGGTGTTCTCCATTACTTTATGTAGGTCCAGGTTTCCATCTGGTATTGTTTTCCTTCTGCTTAAAGAATTTCCATTAACATTTCTTGTAGTAAAGGTGTACTGGCAGTGAATACACTCTGCTTTTGTTTGTCAGAAAAAGTGTTTATTTTGCCTTCATTACTTTTTCTGCAGCTTTACAATGTTGTTAATCCCATCTGTACATTTTAAAATTTCAAATATTGTAATTTTTATCTCTAAAAGTTTCATTTGGGTCTTTAACATCTTCTGTTTCTTTCCTCATTATGTTCATGTTTTTCTTTATATACTCAAGCATAATTATAAAACGTTCAATAACTGTTGTAAGATCTTTGTCTACTAATTCCATCATCTGTTGTTTCCAGGTCTGTTTCTACTGATTGATTTTTCTTCTGTTATTAATTTAGGTAATTTATTTTTCTTCTGTTATTAATTTAGGTAATTTATTCCTACTTCTTTGTATGCATCCAATATTTGATTGGATGCTAGAAATTGTGTAATTTATATTGATTTATGGATTTTGTTATATTCCTTTAAAGAGTGTTGGGTTGTGTTCTGGTGTACAGTTCAGTAACTTGTGGTTTAGTTTGATCCTTTTGAGGCTTGCTTTTAATTTTAAGCTTCTTAGTTATAGTGAATCCAGAGCACCCTTTCTTCTGGGGCTAATTTATCTCCACTACTAAGTTGATAACTTTCTATGGACTATACCTAATTCCCATTTATTATGAAGTCTCTGTATGGCTGGCGGGGACACAAACTGTTGTCAACCTTATGTGAGCTGTGGGACTTGTTCAGCTTACTGATCTGGTGGTGGTTTTTTCTTTGACCTCGGAGGGTTTTTTTGTTTTGTTTTGTTTTCAACATCTTTATTGGAGTATAATTGCTTTACATTGTTGTGTCAGTTGCTGCTGTATAACAAAAAAATATGAAATGCTTCATGAATTTGCGTGCCATCCTTGCACGGGGGCCATGCTAATCTTCTCTGTATCGTTCCAGTTTTAGTATATGTGCTGCCGAAGCAGGCATGACCTCGGAGTTTTATAGCCTGCAAATGGATCCCTTCATGGGTCTTCAGAGATCTCTCTCTTTTTTTTTTTTGGTTGCGCTGTGCAGCTTTTGCAGTATCTCAGTTCCCTGACCAGAGATTAACTGGCGCCACAGCAGTGAAAGCCCAGAATCCTAACCACTAGGCCACCAGGGAACTTGCAGATCTCTTTCTCTTTTTTTTGAAGTATGACTGACTTACAATATTATGTTAGTTTCAGGTGAACAATATAGTGATTTGCTCTTTTTACACATTACAAAATGATCGCCAGGATAAGTCTAGTTACTATCTGTCACCACACAAAATTATAATATTCCCTATACTGTACATTACATCCCCGTGACTTACTTATTTTATAACCGGAAGTTTGTACCTCTTTAGTCTCCCTCAACTATTTCACTCATTCCCCCACCCTTCCAAGTATCCGTGTTGTTGCAGATGGCAAGATATTCATTCTTTTTTATGCCTGAGTAATATTTCTGTGTGTGTGTGTATACATACCACATCTCCTTTATCCATTTATCTATCAATAGACATTTAAGTCGCTTCCATATATTGGCTATTTCAAATAATGCTGCAGTGAACATGGGGATGCACACATCTTTTCGAATTAGTGTTTTTGTTTTCTTCGGATAAATACCCAGGAGTAGAATTGCTAGATTGTATGGTTGTTCTATTTTTAATTTTTTGAGGAACTTCCATACTGTTTTTTATAGTGTCTGCACCACTTTACATTCCCATCAGTAGTACGGTAGTACACGAGGGTTCCCTGTTCTCCACATCCTTGTCAACGCTTGTTACTTGTCTTTTTGATAATAGCCATTCTGGCAAGTGTGAGGAGACATCTTGTTGTGGTTTTGATTTGCATTTCCTTTATGATTAGTGATGTTGAGCATCTTTTCATGTGTCTATTGGACATCTTTATATCTTCTCTGGAAAAATGTCTCTTCAGCTCCTCTGCCGAAAAGACATTTTAAATCAGGTTTTTGTTTTGTTTTTTTTTATGTTGAGTTGTATGAGTTCTTTGTATTGGGTTGGCCAAAAAAGTTCGTTCATAAGATGTTATGGAAAAACCTGAACGAACTTTTTGGCCAACCCAATATTTTGCGTATTAACCCCTTATCAGATATATCATTTGTAAATATCACCTCCTGTTCAGTGGGCTTTCTTTCCATTTTGTTGATAATTTCTTTTGCTGTGCAAAAGCTTTTATTTATTTATTTTTGGCTGTGTTGTGTTTTTGTTGCTGCGTGAGGGCTTTCTCTAGTTGCGTCCAGCGGGGGCTACTCTTCGTTGAGGTGTGCAGGCTTCTCACTGCAGTGGCTTCTCTTGTTGAGGAGCATGGGCTCTAGGTGTGCGGGCTTCAGTAGTTGTGGCTCGTGGGCTGTAGAGCACAGGCCCAGTAGTTGTGGCACACGGGCTTAGTTGCTCCACAGCATGTCGGATCCTCCTGGACCAGGAATCAAACCTGCGTCCCCTGCATTGACAGGCGGATTCTTAACCACTGCGCCACCAGGGAAGCCCCTGTGCAAAACCTTTTTAGTTTGATATAGTCGCATTTCTTTCTTTCTTTTTTTTTTTTTGCGGTACGCGGGCCTCTCACGGTTGTGGCCTCTCCCGTTGCGGAGCACAGGCTCCAGACGCTCAGGCTCAGCGGCCATGGCTCACAGGCACAGCCGCTCCACGGCATGTGGGATCTTCCCGGACTGGGGCACAAACCCGTGTCCACTGCATCGGCAGGCGGACTCTGAACCACTGTGCCACCAGGGAAGCCCCGTTTGTTTTTTGTTTTGTTTTTCTTTTCTTTCTTCATTTTATTTATTTATTCTTTTCCCCATTTCTTAATTTTTTGTTTCCCTTGCCTGAGGAGACATATCCAAAAAAGTATTCCTAAGACTAAGGTCAAAGAGAGTACTGCCTGTGTTTTCTTCTAGGAGTTTTTGGGTTTTTTTAATAAATTTATTTATTTTATTTTTTGCTGCATTGGGTCTTCATTGCTGCGTGCTTTCTCTAGCTGTGAGCGGGGGCTACTCTTTGTTGCAGTGCACGGGCTTCTTGTTGCAGAGCACGGGCTCTAGGCATGCGGGCTTCAGTAGTTGTGGCTCGTGGGCTCTAGAGTGCAGGCTGAGTAGTTGTGATGCACGGGCTTAGTTGCTCCGCGGCATGTGGGATCTTCCTGGACTGGGGCTCGAACCTGTGTTCTCTGCATTGGCAGGCAGATTCTTAACCACTGCGCCACCAGGGAGGGCCCTCTTCTAGGAGTTTTATAGTTTCAGGTCTTACATTTAAATCTTTTATCCATTTTGCCTTTATTTTTTGTGTATGTTGTGAGAAAATCCAGTTTGATTCTTTTGCATTAGCTGTCGCTGTCTTTTCCCCAGTGTATATTCTTGCTTTCTTTGTTGTAGATTAATTGACCATAACAGCATGGGTTTATTTCTGGACTCTCTATTCTGATCCATTGACCTATGGGTTTGTTTTTGTGCCAGTACTATACTGTTTGAGTACCGTAGCTTTGTAATATAGTTTGAAATCAGGAGCTGTGATACTTTTTACTTTGTTCTTTATCAGGCTTGTTTTGGCTTTTCAGGGTCTTTTGTGTTTCCATACAAATATTAAAATTATTGGTTCTAGTTCTGTGAAAAATGTCTTTGGTATTTTGATAGGGATTCCATTGAATTTGTAGATGGACTTGAGGGTGTGGTCATTTTAACAATATTCTTTTTTTTTTTAATGTATTTATTTTTCGCTGTGTTGGGTCTTTGTTGCTGCGCACGGGCTTTCTCTAGTTGCGGCGAGTGGGGGCTGCTCTTCATTGCAGTGCATGGGCTTCTCATTGTGGTGGCTTCTCTTGTTGCAGAGCATGGGCTCTAGGCACATGGGCTTCTGTAGTTGTGGCATGTGGGCTCAGTAGTTGTGGCTCGCGGGCTTAGTTGCTCCGTGGCATGTGGGATCTTCCCAGACCAGGACTCGAAGCCATGTCCCCTGCAGTGGAAGTGTGGAGTCGACCACTGGACCGCCAGGGAAGTCCCTCACCAAGTTCTTACAGTTTTCCAAGTACAGGTCTTTTATCTCCTTGGATTGAGTTATTCCTAGTTGTTGTTTGGTTTCGTTTGGGTTTTTTTGGTTTTTTGTTTTTTAGATTTTTTTTTTTTTTCCCCTTGGTCGTACTGTGCAGCATGTGGGATCTTAGTTCCCCAACCGGGATTGAACCTGTGCCCCTTGCATTGGAAGCATGGAGTCTTAACCACTGGACCACCAGGGAAGTCCCTGGTTTGGTTTGGTTTTTTGATGCAATCATAAACGGGATTGTTTTCATAATTTCTCTTTCTGATAGTATTCAGAAATGCAATAGATTTCTCTACGTTAATTTTGTATCCTGCCATGTTACTGAATTCATTGATGAGTTCTGATAGTTTTTTGGTGGTGTCTTTAGGATTTTCTATGTATAATATCATGTCATCTGCAAACAGTGACAGTTTCACTTTTTTCCAATTTGGAATTTTTTTTAAATTTTATTTATTTTTGGCTGCATTGGGTCTTCGTTGCTGCGTGTGGGCTTTCTCTGGTTGCAGCGAGCGGGGGCTACTATTTGTTGTTGTGTGAGGGCTTCTCATTGCGGTGGCTTCTCTTGTGGAGCACAGGCTCTAGGCCTGCGGGCTTCAGTAGTTGTGGCACGTGGGCTCTGGAGAGCGCACGCTCAATAGTTGTGGCACATGGGCTTAGTTGCTCCGCAGCATGTGGGATCTTCCCAGACCACGGCTCAAACCTGTGTCCCCTGCATTGGCAGGCAGATTCTTAACCACTGTGTGCCACCAGGGAAGTCCCTGGATTTCTTTAATATCTTTTTCTTGTCTGGTTGCTGTGGCTAGGACTTTCAATAATGTGTTGAATAAAAGTGGTGAGAGTGGGCATCCTTGTCTCATTTCTGATCTTAAAGGAAATTCTTTCAGCTTTTTTTTTTTTTAATTTTTTGGCTGTTCCGCATGGCATGTGGGATCTTCCCTGCGCCACCAGGGAAGCCCAACTTTATGTTTTTATTGAAATGAAATTCACACTTTTAAAGTATACAATTCAGTGGTTTTCATTATATGCATAAAATTGTGCAGCCATAACCACTAATTCCAGAACATTTTCATCACCCCACAAAGAAACCCTATACCCATTAGCAGTCACTCACTCCCCATGTCCCTCCCTGCCCCAGTCCTCTGGCCACCCCTAATCTACCTCCTGTCTGTATGGATTTGTTTCTTCTGGACATTTCATATAAATGGATCATGTATGTGACCTTCTTCATTTGGTTTCTTTCACTTAGTATAATGTTTACAAGGTTTATCCATGTTGTAGCATACATCAGTATTTCAGTCCTTTTCATGGCCAAATAATATTCCATAATATGGCTGTACACCATTTTGTTTATTTGTCAGTTGATGGACATTTGGTTTTTTTCTATTTTTTGGCTATTATGAATAATGCTTTTGTGAACATTTGTGTACGTATTTTTGTGTGGACATATGTTTTTATTTCTCTTGGGTATACACCTAGGAGTAGAATTGTTGGGTCATATGGTAACTCTCTTTAACCTTTTGAGGAGCTGCCAGGCTGTTTCAATGTGGCTGCACTATTTCATATTCCTACCAGCAGTATATGAGAGTTCCATTTTCTCCACATCCTTATAACTATCTTATAGCCATTGCAGTGGGTGTTAAGTAGTATCTCATAGTGATTTTGATTTATACACACTTCCCTAATGACATTGAGCTCAAATCTTTCTTGAGAACTAGGGAGAATATGACTAATTGTATCTGGTGGTTCCTAGCCACACACCCTGTCCCTGCAATGACTTATCTATAATTTACTTCTTTTTCACTATCTTCAGATTGTGAATAAGTGGAACACAGCTCTTATTGGCCTTATGACATACTTTCGGGAGGCTGTGGTGAACACCCAGGAGCTCCTGGACTTGCTGGTGAAGTGTGAGAACAAGATCCAGACACGAATCAAGATTGGCCTCAACTCCAAGATGCCGAGTCGCTTCCCCCCTGTCGTGTTCTACACCCCTAAGGAGTTGGGTGGACTTGGCATGCTCTCAATGGGCCATGTGCTCATCCCCCAATCTGACCTCAGGTAGGACTTGGCTGAAAATCTTGCTAGACCCTGAGGGAAGGAGATGTTTCTTTATTTTCAGTTTTTATTTTTTATCTAATCTTGGTTGTGTCCCCAAACAGGTGGTCCAAGCAGACAGATGTAGGTATCACACACTTTCGTTCAGGAATGAGCCATGAAGAAGACCAGCTGATTCCCAACTTGTATCGCTACATACAGCCCTGGGAGAGTGAGTTCATTGATTCTCAGCGGGTCTGGGCTGAGTATGCACTCAAGAGACAAGAGGCCATTGCGCAGAACAGGTGGGCATCCAGGAGGGCATAGCAGTCCTTTTGAGTGGTGTGACCTTTGAGTCCTGCCTGGAGGTCAGGAGTAGAGCATGCCGTATTTTTATGGAGTCGAGGAAGTAGGTTGTACGTCTGACCCTGTTTATCCTTGGCCAGGGAGGAATGCTGAACTCTTCATATGAGTATTTGTTTTAACTTTGATCTTTTTTCCTTGGCAGACGACTGACCCTAGAAGATCTAGAGGATTCATGGGATCGTGGCATTCCTCGAATCAACACCCTCTTCCAGAAGGACCGGCACACACTGGCTTATGATAAGGGTTGGCGTGTCCGAACTGACTTTAAGCAGTACCAGGTACGTGGAGGGGATAGTGGAGAGATTTTCCCTGAATCAGGAGAGTCTGTGGCCATGCTGGGAACCTGGAGCAGTGGGCACCCAGAAGCTTCACCGTGCCTACCTTGCCATCTAGGTTTTGAAGCAGAACCCTTTTTGGTGGACACACCAGCGGCATGATGGAAAGCTCTGGAACCTGAACAACTACCGTACAGACATGATCCAGGCCCTGGGTGGTGTGGAAGGCATTCTGGAACACACTCTCTTCAAGGGCACTTACTTCCCTACCTGGGAGGGGCTTTTCTGGTGAGGATTCTGTTCTCCCCTTACAGTGACCTCTCACATGTCACAGCCCTGTGAGCTCATCCCTCATATGCTTTTGTGTTCTACTGCGGTGTTTCCCACACAGCCACCCCAGGAGGTCAGCAGTGCTCTGGGGGATGGCAGGATGTCACTTTACCTCGTCTCTTCTGCTTCCCAGGGAGAAGGCCAGTGGTTTTGAGGAGTCTATGAAGTGGAAGAAACTAACCAATGCTCAGCGATCAGGATTGAACCAGATTCCCAATCGTAGATTCACCCTCTGGTGGTCCCCAACCATCAACCGAGCCAACGTGAGTGTGATTGATAGACATGGGAGATGGGAAGCTAAAAACAAGAGTTTCTACTTCCTTAATTATGTCCTGAGAACCTCTCGGTCTCTAGTGTCGCTCTTTTTTTCCGTCAGGTATACGTAGGCTTTCAGGTGCAGCTGGACCTGACAGGTATCTTCATGCACGGCAAGATCCCCACACTGAAGATCTCTCTCATCCAGATCTTCCGAGCTCACCTGTGGCAGAAGATCCACGAGAGCATCGTTATGGACTTGTGTCAGGTGGGCTAGAATTGAGGGCAGACGATGCCACAAAAAGTCAGGTCGGCTCTCTCTTTTGGGTATGGGAAATCCACCCTCAGAGCTCCAAGGATGAGACTTCTGTTGTGGTCCCAGGTGCCACATTATCTTAAGTTCTATGAGCCCTCATTCTAAGTGGGCTTCCATAACCAGTCATAACCTTTCCACCTTTGCCTCCAGGTGTTTGATCAGGAACTGGATGCACTGGAAATTGAGACAGTACAAAAGGAGACAATCCACCCCCGAAAGTCCTATAAGATGAACTCTTCCTGTGCAGATATCCTGCTCTTTGCCTCCTATAAGTGGAATGTCTCCCGGCCCTCATTGCTGGCAGACTCTAAGTAAGTGCCTTACGACCCAGCCCTAGGCATCTAAGAAGCTTAGTTTTACTATTCTAGCAGCACTACTTTAGAAATTGTCCCTGGTTGCCTTTCTTTCTAATTTGAAACAAGTTCTACCCCTGATTCTGTTAACACCCTCAGCCAGGTCTGCTAATTCTCTGGTGGGTCTTCTGATCTGGAACAGGCAGAGGGGTTGGTTTTGAGATTCAGACGTGGTAATTGAGAGTTCTTGTGGCTCTGGGGATATTGGTTGTGCCAGTGTCTTCCTGGAAGCCTAGACTCCTGACCCCCTTCCACTCTCAGGGATGTGATGGACAGCACCACCACTCAGAAGTATTGGATTGACATCCAGTTGCGCTGGGGGGACTATGATTCCCATGACATCGAGCGCTACGCCCGGGCCAAGTTCTTGGACTACACCACAGACAACATGAGTATCTACCCTTCGCCTACAGGTGTGCTCATTGCCATTGACCTGGCCTATAACCTGCATAGGTAAGTTGAGGCTCAGAAGCATGTATTGATATTTTTCATCAGCCCCACACTTTGTTGTATTTATTTGTTTATTTTTTAAAGATTTATTTATTATTTATTTTTGGGTGCGTCGGGTCTTAGTCACGGCACGCGGGATCTTTGTTGAGGCATGCAGAATCTTTTGTTGTGGCACACGGGCTCTTCGTTGTGGCACGCGGGCTTCTCTCTAGTTGTGGTGTGCGGGTTTTCTCTAGTCGTAGCACGCAGGTTCTAGAGTGCATGGGCTCTGTAGTTGTGGCGTGTGGGCTCTGTAGTTTGCGGCGCGCAGGCTCTCTAGTTGAGGTTCGATGATGAAGATGGCCCCCTTGAGAGGCTTGGTGGTCAGGTTCCGTTCAAAGGTCTAAGGAATGAGTGAGAGCTCAGTAGTTGTGGCGCACGGGCTTAGACACGCCGTGGCATGTGGAATCTTAGTTCCCGGACCAGGGATCGAACCTGCATCCCCTGCATTGTAAGGCGGATTCTTTACCACTGAACCACCAGGAAGGAAGTCCCTTAATTTTTATTTTACATTGCAGTATAGTTGATTTACAATGTTGTGTTAGTTTCAGGTGTACAGCAAAGTGATTTAGTTATATGTATGCATATATCTATTGTTTTTAGGATATTTTTCCCATATAGATTATTACAGAGTATTGAGTAGAGTTCCCTGTGCTATATACAGTAGGTCCTTGTTGATTATCTATTTTATATATAGTAGTATGTATATGTTAATCTCAACCTCCTAATTTATCCCTCCCCCCCTGCCCCGTAGTTTAATATACACGTGTTTTTTTTAGTTTGCCCAGGTGAGGTGAGGTTAGCCGTTTCCTCCACTGGTGTCACTGACTCTTTCTTCCCTGCCTCTATGTACATGAGCAGGCACTCATTCTCAGCCTGACCAACAGCCTTTTCTTCCTCTGTAGAGTCGCAGTTTGCCTTGTTCCTGGGACTGCCAGCCTGGTCTTGACCTTTCTTGCCTCTTCCACCCTCACAGTGCCTATGGAAACTGGTTCCCTGGCAGCAAGCCCCTCATACAGCAGGCCATGGCCAAGATCATGAAGGCAAACCCTGCCTTGTATGTGTTACGTGAACGGATCCGTAAAGGGCTGCAGCTTTATTCATCTGAGCCCACCGAGCCCTATCTGTCCTCTCAGAACTACGGTGAACTCTTTTCCAACCAGATTATCTGGTTTGTGGATGACACAAATGTCTACAGAGTGACTATCCATAAGGTGAGAGTTAGATGCAGCGTGTGGGTGTGGGGCTCTGTATATGCCTGTGGGAGGGTGGCCGGGCAAGTGTGTGCATATTGCGAGGAAGGCAGGCTGGTTGTGTCTAGACTGTGCTAACTGATGTAATCATTCCTTAGACCTTTGAAGGGAACCTGACCACCAAGCCCATCAATGGGGCCATCTTCATCTTCAACCCACGCACAGGGCAGCTGTTTCTCAAGATAATTCACACATCTGTGTGGGCTGGACAGAAGCGTTTGGGGCAGGTGAGCATGTTAAAGGGTAGAGAGGCTGTAGAACTTCGCTGCCTCTTACTCTTTGGTATGTGGGGGGGGGGGGTGTATGTGAGAGAGAGAATCTCCCGTTTCTCTCTTTGTAAGATTCAGGACATCTCATTTAAACTTTTTTCCTGAATTACTTAACTTGGGAAGTGTTCTTCTATAAGAGGTCCAAGAATATTTGAGGTCCTTCATTACCTACAAGCTGGCATCTCTGCTTCTTGAATCTCCCATCTCTAACCTATCTTGAAGAGAGCTATGAAAAATCATCTTTCTAAAGGGAACAAGCACTCTTAAAATGTCATTTTCACCAAATCTCTTCTCCTCCTCAAAGCCTTTGGTAGCCCCTTTCTTTTTGCTGAATTAACTTTTTGGTTTCCTAGATGCTTAACATCTGGTTGGCCTGTAACCTGTCTGGCCACAGTTCCTCTTCCTCTGTAGCGTGTTTCCTCCGGCAGTCAGTCCAGGATCCTGGTATCCCAAACCCTGATGAGCATCTCCACCTCTGTGGCTTTGCGTATAGGTCTTTGCTTCTAGAATGAACTCTTCTCTTCTGTTAATCACTGTCTTACTCATCCCTTAAGACTTCTTTATTTGTGCAGCTTTTTATGACCTTAGCCTTAATTTCTCTTGTCCCTGACGTAGCGTGTATATAATCAAATACTAGCTCGTGGCATTGTGTGAGCTTTGTCTGGCCAGCGAGGTTGAAACACCCTTCGGGGCAAGACCATTGGACGTTTTTTCTATACCTCTGAAGTACCTAACATTCAATAGCAGTGTGTGATAGAGACATAGTCTAATTGTTTTAAGACTAGAATTTTTAGTTCTAGTTAACCTGGGAGGGTGGAGACTCAGTTTCCATGTTCTTCTCTCTTGCTTTTTAGTTGGCTAAGTGGAAGACAGCTGAGGAGGTGGCTGCCCTGATCCGATCTCTACCAGTGGAGGAGCAGCCCAAGCAGATCATTGTCACCAGGAAAGGCATGCTCGATCCATTGGAGGTGAGAGGTGGTGAATGAGGTAGAAGGAAAGAGGGCTGAGACCTGCTGGTTCTGTTTCTAAACTTGGACTTGATCTTGTCTCAGGTGCACTTGCTGGACTTCCCCAATATTGTGATCAAAGGATCAGAGCTCCAGCTCCCCTTCCAGGCTTGTCTCAAAGTGGAAAAGTTTGGGGATCTCATCCTTAAAGCCACTGAGCCGCAGATGGTTCTCTTTAACCTCTATGATGACTGGCTCAAGACTATCTCATCGTACACGGTATGAAGCCACCTCACGAGGAGGGAGGGCCACTCTAAGAGGAGTGGGTTTGGGGTCATAGGAAGGTTCTGTGCCTTAGGTTTTCCCACAGGCCTCTTATGGGGCCATTTTCACATCTTCAGCCTGTGCATGGGCCAGTGACTCTGCATATCAAGTTGACTCATGGTGAGGGGAGCACCGTAGGGTTTGAAATGGGTTCTTGGGTCTCCTGAAAGGATAGGATGGAGGCGAGGGGAAGAACAGCAAGTAGCCGACCTCCTCCCATGCTGCCACATCTCTCCCCAGGCTTTCTCCCGCCTCATCCTGATTCTGCGTGCCCTGCATGTGAACAACGACCGGGCGAAGGTCATCCTGAAGCCAGACAAGACTACGATCACAGAACCACACCACATCTGGCCCACTCTGACTGACGAGGAGTGGATCAAGGTGGAGGTGCAGCTCAAGGACCTTATCTTGGCTGACTATGGCAAGAAAAACAAGTGAGCAGTGGTGGGGATACAGATGAGAGATCCAAAAAGGGTAAAATGGGTGGCTCAGTATATGCCTTCTTGGTTTTTTGCAACATTTTAAGCTCAGAAGTTTCTCAAGAAATTGTCCTAGAGATGCCTATAGAGGAGAGGTAGGTAGTCAGTGTCTTCAGATGGTATAGGAAGTGTCCATGTCTCAGGGCTCAGGCTGACACTTGGGCGCTATTCCTTAGCAGAGGCACTGTTGCCATTTTGAGCAGGACGTTTCCTTACTGTCCATACATGGCAGGAAGTTCTAACGTCCCAGACCCCCAGATACCACAGCTAATAACACACACACACACACCCCTTCCTTCTCTCTCCTTCCTTGTCATTGTGGCAACCAAAAATGTTCACCGAGTAAGGGTGTGGACACACCAACTGTGATCGAGAACTTGTTCTAGGATTTCCGTTTTTGAGAGTTTTCCGGTTCCAGGGCACTTTTTGTTGAGGAAAAGTGGGAGGTATGGATGCTGAGCAGGTTTGAGCATGGCTGAAAGGTGTACAGGCACAGGGCCAGCCTGGGATGTGACAAATCTTATCCGTATTAGTGTATTTCCACTTCACACTTCAAGTGTCAATTGAAGGTTATCTGGGGTCAGAGTATGGGCTCCCCTGTCCCACCAAGTTACACCTTGCCATTGGGACGTAAGTGACCAAGGGGAAGGGATCCTTGTGGTGTGACCCACACTGTCCCCACAGTGTGAATGTGGCATCACTGACACAATCAGAAATTCGAGACATCATCCTGGGTATGGAGATCTCTGCACCATCACAGCAGCGGCAGCAGATAGCTGAGATTGAGAAGCAGACCAAGGAACAGTCACAGCTGACTGCAACCCAGACTCGTACTGTCAACAAGCATGGTGACGAAATCATCACCTCTACCACCAGCAACTATGAGACCCAGACTTTCTCATCTAAGACTGAATGGAGGGTCAGGTAGTATAAGGGGCAAGAGGGGTAGGGATGGAAAGGCCTCTGGTGCTACCTGAGGTGCTTGAGTTGATAAATGCCAACATTCTCTACCTGTTTTTAGGGCCATCTCTGCCGCCAACCTGCACTTAAGGACCAATCACATCTATGTGTCATCTGATGACATCAAGGAGACTGGTTATACCTATATTCTCCCCAAGAATGTGCTGAAGAAGTTTATCTGCATATCTGACCTTCGGGCCCAAGTGAGTATGTTTGTTCAACTAGGCCACAGTGTGTGCCAAACATTTTATGTACCTAAAACTCACCTGAGATTTCCTGGAACTGGAGGTGCTGGTTTTGAAATTGATAGATGAGTAAATATACAAGGAGAGCCAAAACAGGGAGGGAGGAGGGTTTCGGCCCCCACCAGATACCGAAACATTATAAAGCTATGGCAATTGAGAAATGATGTATTTCCTAGAAGTTATTGGAAGAGGATATATAGAAACAGATTCGTGTGTATATAATAAATGTGTTGTATCACCTGAGGACCCACTGCATCTGTGGGATTAAGCGCGCCCTATGACCCTGAAACAGTCAGCAAAAGGAGGCTTGATCCCTGCCTCAGCACTTAACAGAACTCAAATCCAGGTGCAGTACAAATCTGAACGTAAAATACTAAACTGTAGTAGAATATTAGAAGAAAACATTTATCGTCTTAAAGTTAGGATAACCTTCTTAAACAAGACACAAAGCCATCATCAAAATTAATAATTTGTGCGTGACAAAGGGTACCACAAAAGACAAACTAAAAACAGGAAGAAAATATTTGCATAACTCTTAAGATATAGTGGGATCTAGAATAGGGAATTCTCAGAAGTTGATTTTTGTAAAAGATAACTGTAGAAGAATGGTGCGGCAAAGGAGTATGAAGGTAGTTCAGAAAAGGAACTGAAGGTGGAAAATATATGAAAAGATGGTCAACTTTACTAGTAATCAGGGAGAATCATATTTTATAAAACACCAACTTGTGGCCTCAGTCTGGTGAATTTGAAGATTGTTAGTATCCTGTGTTGGGTGAGTTTATAGGAACACAAGTTTTCTTACTTTGTTCATGACAATGTAAAATTTAAAGTACTGCTGAGTGCTGATTTTATAGATGTGTTCAGTTTGTGGAAATGCATGAGCTCTGTGCTTGTGTGCTTATTTCTTTATGGACACTATACTTAAATAAGCAACTGGGGAACGTGTGAGCAGTGCCGATTCCTGGACCCCACTTGAGATTCTGATGTGCTGAGTCTGAGGTGAGGTCTGTGTTTAACGTTCTGAATAAGCACCCCCAGGCATTTTTGATGCAGGAGATTCTGGCCACATTTGAGAAACTCTGTCCTTGTTCTTGGAGAAGGGAATTAAACACAGGGCTGACGGCCCCAAATCTGGGCTGGTACTAAGAATCTCTTTGGCTCTTGACCCCCTTGTCTCCAGATTGCAGGGTACCTCTATGGGGTGAGCCCACCAGATAACCCCCAGGTGAAGGAGATCCGCTGCATCGTGATGGTACCACAGTGGGGCACTCACCAGACTGTGCACCTGCCTGGCCAGCTGCCCCAGCATGAGTACCTCAAGGTTAGCGGGGGTGTAGGAGAACCGGGGCTTTCTGCTCTCAAGGTGGTGGAGGGAAGGCAGGGGTGTTACTCTCACGGGTGGGATTCCTGTCTGCAGACGGGGCTCTAAATAGCTTTTCACTGCTCTACCCATAGGAGATGGAACCCTTAGGTTGGATCCACACTCAGCCCAATGAGTCCCCCCAGCTGTCACCCCAGGATGTCACCACCCATGCCAAGATCATGGCTGACAACCCATCTTGGGATGGCGAGAAGACCATTATCATCACCTGCAGGTGGGGTTGGGCCGCCTTGGGAGGAAGTACAATGGGGCAGGCGTTGCAGGCCAGGGCCCAGGAATGGTGGCCTGAGCGCTGACTCTGTCCTCATTCCTCTTCCAGCTTCACACCAGGCTCCTGCACCCTGACAGCCTACAAGCTGACCCCCAGTGGCTATGAATGGGGCCGCCAGAACACAGACAAGGGCAACAACCCCAAGGGCTACCTACCCTCGCACTACGAGAGGGTCCAGATGCTACTGTCAGACCGCTTCCTTGGCTTCTTTATGGTCCCTGCCCAGTCCTCGTGGAACTACAACTTTATGGGTATGTGAGGCAGGGTGTGGGGGTGGTGGCGGGGCACACAGGATGGTGGGCTTGGGGTTAGGCCATCACCCTTAGCACTTGGGGCCGGACTCTGGTTTGGAGATGGCCCAGGACCCAGCAGGGTGAGGCAGGTGGACCTTGTCAACACTGGCCCTTTCCTTCTACTCCAAGGTGTTCGGCATGATCCCAACATGAAGTATGAGCTGCAGCTGGCAAACCCCAAAGAGTTCTACCACGAGGTGCACAGACCCTCCCACTTCCTCAACTTCGCTCTCCTGCAGGAGGGCGAGGTCTACTCTGCGGACCGAGAGGACCTCTATGCCTAGTTGTCTCCTCACTTCCTGCTTCAGACTCCCCAGAGGCTAGAGCCTTTTACCCTCACAGACAAGCTGGTGACATTCAACAGCTTGGCCCCATTTTCCTCTATTTTGTGCTTATGTTGTTGACCTCGTGGTGACTTGTAATTCTGAACAAAGTATAATAAATTTTGTATAAATAGGAGTTGTTGAGGTGTTTTTTTTTCCCTCAGCTCGAATTCTGGGTGTAAGGGTGGCAGAGGCCAGACTTGTTCACAGCAAGCTGCTGGACTGATCCTTGAGGCCCCCTGATATTCAGGAGCTATGGGGGTAAATATTCTCTAAACTCAGAGAACTGAAGGGGACTTGGGCCTTCACACTCCTGCTGCCATGACGACATTTGCCAATTTCCCTCCAGAATGCTGGGGAACACTCCCCGCTTTCCAGCATCTCTTGGAGCAGTCTGCAGCTGTGGTGCCCAGCCTAGCCCTTTAAGCTTTGTGTCACTCTCAATCTGTCTTGGAAACAGGCACATGGCTGGACAGTCGGCTGCCTCTGGTTGGGGCCAGTGACAGCTCTCCTACCTCTCACCTCTTGCCCGGAGAGTTGGCAGCCAAGTCAGGCCCCATGACTCCAGACACAGGGGTGGAGCCTGGTGTGGGCACTGTGGGGAGGGCTTGTCGAAAGTGACCACTTACAGCCCTGAGCCTCAGCTCCTGGACACCTGGCTGGAAGTTGGCTGTCCTGCTTCCTGTGACCTTGGGGGCTTGAACGGGACAGGGAGCAGGGCACTGAGACTCTCCTTCCCCAGCCTTTTTCCCTTAATCGCTACCCCGCCCTCTACCGTCCTAGACTGCTTCCTGGGCCAGGACTGGTTGGCCTTTTCCTTCCCCAGTTGTGGGGAGGAGGGTGTAGCAGCCCTAGTCGCCTTCGGGGGACATGGAGCCCAGGAGGGTGGGGCCTGGGGCGCACTGCTGGGGGCCTCGGGTGGCCGCGGGGTCGGGGACGGCTGCGGAGCTCGTGTACCACCTAGCGGGGGCCTTGGGCACTGAGCTGAAGGAGCTGGCGCGCCGCTTCGGGCCGGAGGCGGCGGCCGGGCTCGTGCCGCTGGTGGTGCAGGCGCTGGAGCTCCTGGAAAAGGCGGCCGTGGGGCCCGCCCCGGACTCGGTGAGTCACGGCGCCCTCCCGTAGCCGCCCGCGGGCTGGCGGGGCCCGGCCCTGACGGCGCGGCCTCTCCAGCTGCAGGTATCCGCGCAGCAGGCCGAACTCGAGCTGCGGCAGCTGCGGCAGGAGAACGAGCGCCTCTGCAGAGAGTTGCGCTCTGGGCCACAGGGTGAGTGCGGGCCTGCCGGGGACCGGGGGCGGGGAGGCTCAGGGCCTCTCCCCGCGGGCCGCCGCTGAGAACGCCCCTTCCTCAGAGGAGCGCGCTCTGCTGCGGCAGCTCAAGGAGGTGACCGACCGCCAGCGGGATGAACTCCGGGCGCACAACCGCGACCTGCGGCAGCGCAGCCAGGAGACTGAGGCGGTGAGGGCAGGGCGGGGCGACGTGCGGGGGCGGGGCTTTCCCGGCCCTCCGGCGCCCCGCCCACCAGCCCCCTTTGCTCCGCCCACAGTTGCAGGAGCAGCTGCAGCGCCTCCTGCTGGTGAATGCGGAGTTGCGGCACAAGCTGGCCGCAGTACAAACCCAGCTGCGCGCCGCGCGGGACCGCGAGAGCGAATCAGAGCGGCGGCGCGAAGCGACCTTGGAGCCCGCGCCAGAGCAGGCGCACGGCCAGGCCGCGGCGCCCGGGTGCGAGCAGAGGCAGGAGCCCGAGACGGCAGCCACGGGCACAGGAGCCCCGGGGACCCCTGAGGACCGGGTGAGTGCCTGATGAGGTCAGGGACCGGTCCGGCACTCGGGAAAGGTTTGCTGTGCTGCGTAGTTAGGGCCACCGGGAAGTTGGAAGGTAGCACGAGTGTGCGCCCCCAGCCGACCTCCGCCCCCAGTCTCGGCCAGAGCACCGGTCTGGCATCTATTGTAGCGCCCTGGCCTCCCAAGTCTCCCTGCCAGTCACCCTCTAGCGTCCCTCTCCAACCGAGGCGCCCCCCTGACCAAGCCTGTCCTTCCGCAGGCGGATGCCCTGCCGCCGCCAGGATGCCCCCCCAAGGTAGGGCAGTGCGGCTTCAGTCGAGAGGAGGTTGAACAGATCCTTCAGGAGAGGAATGAGCTCAAAGCCAATGTGTTCCTGCTGAAGGAGGAGTTGGCCTACTTCCAGCGGTGAGGGCGCAGGACAGGGGTGGGGAGGCTCGGGGGCACCACTTGCACCTGTCCCCAGGCCTCGGTTCACCCTCCTCATTCTTTGGGTTATCGATATATCCACCCTGTCGTGTGCCGGGCACTGTGCTGGGCACTGGAGGACGAGAATCGCAAAGCCCCTGCCCTCCTGGAACTTCTTCCACATGGGGTGGGCCGTTGCAAAGGGTCACAGCCGCCATCAAGGAAGTATTCCTAGGAGGGGTGACATCTAAACTAAGGTCGGGACGAGACCTCCTCTTGGCATCCCCACTGCTTTTTCTCTGCTCCTCCCCCTCCTCTGTAGGGAGCTGCTCACAGACCACCGGGTCCCCGGGCTTCTGCTCGAAGCCATGAAGGTGGCTATCAGGAAGCAACGAAGGAAGATCAAGGCCAAGATGTTAGGGACCCCAGAGGAAGCAGAGAGCAGGTAAGTCCCTGCCTCCATTCCCACTGAGCCTGGTCACCTTCTGAGCCTGTTGCCTCAGACTGTACCTGTCACCCCAATCTAGTCACACCTTGAGCCTGTCACCTAGCTTAGTCACTTCTAGAACCTAACCTGGCCTGGTCATCCCCTGAGCCTGCCGTCCTGAGCCCACCACCCTTCTCTCTGGATCGCACTGCTCCCACCTGCCATGCTCCCCGTACATCCTGCTGAAGAAACCTGCTGATTCTGCTCCACAGTCAGTTTTCGGTTTCTTGTCTTGGCCGCATATCTGTTTGTTCTCAGATGGGTAAGGCTGTATCTGCAGTCTTGTCAGGTGCCTGCTGTATGTCAGGCTAGAAAATAAAAGCCTCAGGAGGGGGCTTCCCTGGCGGGCCAGTGGTTAAGACTCCGTGCTTCCACTGCAGGGGGCACGGGTTCGATCCCTGGTCGGGGAACTAAGATCCCGCATGCCGTGGGGCACGGCCAAAAAGAAAAAAAATCCTCTAGTTGTCCTCCGTCTCCCCTGCTCTTCCTTGTCTCCAGCTTTGGGGCCCCTGAAGTCTCTTTGTCTTCCCCTGCCTGCTCCTGGGGGCTGCACAGAAGGCTGAACATAGCTGGAGTCCCACTGTCCCTCAGGGCCTTGACAAATGACCCTCACAACTCCTCTCTCCTCTGCCTCAGTGACGATGAGGATGGCTCATGGCTCCTGCTCTCCAGGGATAAGGGAGACCACCTCCAGCCCCCACCCCCTGAGTCCAGAATACAGAGTTTGTATGTCGGGGGAAGAGGAAGGACAAATGTGGTGGGAGTGGAGGGACCCCACCTTTCCCACTCCACTGCGGCTCACCCAGCTGCCCTGAGCTCTGAGCATGCCCGTCCCCTCCCACTCCTCTGGTGGCCCCTTTACCTCCCCCTGCCTCATGCTGCCCTGTCGTCCTCTTGAGTCCCCTTTTTACAGCACCCCCTGCCTTCGGCCCCTATCCTTGACCTCCCTGGCATCCAGGCTCACAGCACCTCTTGGCTCTCCCCCCAGCTTGGGCCTGTGGTGTCAGGGTGGAACAGAGGCCCCTGAGGCTGAGGCCAGCATTGCGGCTACCAGCGAGAATACGGGGAGGAGAGGAGGCTCCACAGCCACCCCCGTGGAGCCTGTGGGCAGCCTGACAGCCCCCAACTCCTGACCGGCCTTGCTCTGCTCTCGATGAATATCTTCATCTGGGGTCTCAGCTGCCCCAGAGGCCTGCCTGACTCCGGAGTCTGTCTGGGGGTGGACGTGTGACCTCAAATGAGGACAGGGCTCCCTCCTTCCCCGCCCTCCCCAGGCTCCTTTCTAACCCTGGCCTGAGCCAGGGTGTGACGGGGAGCTCAACCTACCTTCCTTCCTGTATCTCTGTGCCAAGCCTCCAGGGCCAGACAAAAGTGCTGCTTCTGTGAGTTTCAGTTTCCCCATCCATGAAATGGAGAGTTGACTACCTCCCTCCCAGGTGTTTGTACGGATGGCCTAAGCTAATGTAATAAAGCAACTGCCCATGATACCCAGGAACTGCTCCATGTCTGTCTGTCAGTGGTCTGCCCCTGCCCAGCTCTGCCAGGAAGTTCCCCTTGGTTGTCACTGGCTGGGGAGGCTTCTCCCAGCGTGGACCTCCACTGGGGAGTGTGACCTAGTGGATATCCATGGCTCAACCTCTCGCCTATCCCAGTACCCGTAACTTACAGCCTCATCTTCCTGCCCCCCGCCCAGACTGAGACCAGACCCTGAAGCCCCTGCTCAGCCCTCGCCATTGGCCTTCCTTTTCCTTTCTGTACGCTGGTGTCTGGTCCTCTCTGCGCCTGCCCACCCTCTCAGGGAGGTGCCTCATGGCAGCCCGCCCCTCCGGCCTGGTTTCCTCAGGAAAAGCCTTGGGAGGAAGCAGGGAGGGGGTTGGGAGCTGTGGGGGCCAGACTAACCCAAGCCCTCCCACTGCACTGGCCGCCATGGGGCTGGGGCTCCTGTTCCTTCTGCTGCTGCTCTGGACTCGGGGGACCCAGGGGTCTGAGCTGGACCCCAATGGGCGGCACGTCTGCATGGCCAGCAGGTGGGTCTTCTGGGGGTTTGATGGGGGGGAGGAGGACACGAGGAAAGAGGTGCTAAAGCGAGAGGGGCTCGGGGACAGCCTAGAGGGTGGTGGGTAGTGGGGGCAGATGGTGGGATGGCCAGGGACAGAGCGGGAAGGGGTCGGGGACACAGGGGCTGTGACCCTTGGCCAGGCCTGCCCGATGGGGCTGAGGCAGCATCCCATGTCTCAGGGAGACAGTGATCCACCTGCGGAGCCAGGCTGCCCCCCGGCTGACCCCTCTCTGCCCCACAGCCCCTCTGCTGAGCTCCACTGCTGCCCAGGCTGGAGGCAGAATGATCGAGAATGCACCACCCGTGAGTAGCCAGGATGCACCCCCCCACCGGAGGAGAAGGGAGGACAGAGCCCAGTGACCCTTCCTTCCTACCCTCCTGGGGTCTGTTTGCCCTCCTGAGCCCTAGAGCTAGGGTCCATGCCGTGGCCCAACCCCCCAGCCCTGAGGAAACAGCTCTTGAGGGGGACAGGCCACTGGGAGTCAGTGAAAAGGGCAGAGTGTCCCCTGGCCGCACCCCAGTCCTTCCAACCTGGGTGGGGTGTTTTTCAGCCATCTGCGAGGGGCTGGACGTCTGCCGGGAAGACGAGGTATGTGTGAAACCAGGCCTCTGTCGATGCAAACCTGGATTCTTCGGGGCCCGGTGCAACTCGCGTGAGTCCTGAGTCTCTCCTGAAGGATGAGGTTGCCGGGCAGGACTGGGGGAGAGGGGAGGCAAAGCTTGTAGGAATGTAATCTTAGAACAGCAGGGCCAGAATCCCTCCAAGCTTCGCTGAGGAGACTGAGGTCGAGACAGAAAGTGACGCACTCTAAGGGGATGTCCTGAGTCATCTGGTTTTTATCCCATCCACAGAGCCCTCCCACAGGTTCAGTTCTGGGCCATTCATCTTCCCTTTCAACTTCCAGAAAGATGCTGTGGATCCCCATTAACTGCAGAATGGATGCATTCTTGGTCTCCCCGTATGCGCGTGTGGAGGGTGACTGGAATGTCCTCCCTCTCTGGCAGAAAGTGGGGCATGGGAGAGGGGTTGGTGGGCAGTTTAGCCAGAGGGCAGCCTGGCTAGGAGTCAGGGTTGAGAGGAGACACTGGGGGGAGTGTGGCTTCTTCTTCGACCCGGATGGGCAGCATTCAGGCGGGGGAAGACACAATGGGGGAACCCAATGAGAGGAAGGAGGGGCATAAATGAAGGCACACCCACTTCTGTGTGACTCTGGGCAAGGCCCTTTGCCACTAGTGATCTTTTTTTTTTTTTTTAATTTTTTTGCGGTACGTGGGCCCCTCACTGCTGTGGCCTCTCCCGTTGCGGAGCACAGGCTCCGGACGCGCAGGCTCAGCGGCCATGGCTCACGGGCCCAGCCGCTCCGCGGCATGTGGGGTCTTCCCGGACCAGGGCACGAACCCATGTCCCCTGCATCGGCAGGCGGACTTTCAACCACTGCGCCACCAGGGAAACCCATCCACTCGTGATCTTTAAGTGTGTTCTGGAATGTGGAAGTGGGAGGCTGGGCCAGTGGTAAAGATTTGTGTAGTTCAGAGTCTGGGGCAGGAAGTAAGCTGTGCCCCAGGAGGACAGGCTGTCCCCGGCTCTTGGAGGGCGGGCCCGGCCCCCCCACCTCTTCCTTGTGGAAGGGGTCGCAGGGCGAGGATCCGTGGTGCCTGACCCTGAGCCCGTTGACCCCCTTCCCTTACCCCGACCCCGCAGGCTGCCCGGGCCAGTACTGGGGCCCCGACTGCCGGGAGAGCTGCGCCTGCCACCCGCACGGCCAGTGCGAGCCGGCCACGGGCGTGTGCCACTGCCAATCCGACCGCTGGGGCGACCGCTGCGAGTTCCCGTGCGCCTGCGGCCCCCACGGGCGTTGCAACCCCGAGACCGGCGCGTGCCGCTGCGAGCCCGGCTGGTGGTCGCCCACGTGCCGCCGCCCGTGCCAGTGCAACCCGGCGGCGGCGCGCTGCGATCAGGCCACCGGCTCCTGCCTGTGCGAGCCGGGCTGGTGGGGCCGCCGCTGCAGCTTCCGCTGCGCCTGCCACGGCTCGCCGTGCGCGCAGGAGTCGGGCCGCTGCGCCTGCCGGCCCGGCTGGTGGGGCTCCGAGTGCCGG
Organism: Delphinus delphis; assembly: GCF_949987515.2. NCBI lineage: Eukaryota > Metazoa > Chordata > Mammalia > Artiodactyla > Delphinidae > Delphinus > Delphinus delphis. Next base: position 46,582,276 of record NC_082701.1, on the reverse strand, counting down.
CAGCCTTGCGAGTGCGTGCGCGGCCGCTGCAGCGCCGCCTCCGGCCTGTGCACATGCCCGCCCGGCTTCCGCGGCGCGCGCTGCGAGCTGCCCTGCCCCGCAGGCCGCTACGGGCTTCAGTGCCGCGACAGGTGAGCCGGGGCAACGGGGGGTGCGGGAGAGAAGGGAGGGAGGAGGGCGTGAGAAGGAAGGGGAGAGAACGGGAGGGAAAGGGGATGAGCCGGGGGCGCAGGGAGAATGTTGCGCAGAAACAGACAAGGATGGGGTGAAAGGGGAAAAAGAGTCCCTCGACTCCCTAAAGGCCAGCCTTGCCCACCACTTTCATCCGCTTACTGTTAAACAAAATACTACTACTAGCAAGCCGTAGAAACAGATAAAGAATCAACATTGTGGCAAAAGGATTGCAAAGTCCCTCTGAAACTCAATGGTTTTCAAACTTTGACCAGTTCCACCCACAGTAAGAAATGTTTTACCTCCCATTCATATATAATATATGATGCGATATATATATTAACTGAAGTAAAAACTTAACCAGACAACACACATATGTACACCGAAATGTTTTCTATTCTCTCTCTCTCTCTCTCTCTTTTAATACTGGTCAGGATCTGCTAAATTGCTTTTATGAACTCCCTTCCTCACCCTACTAATGAGTCTGATCCAAGCTCGTGATCCCAGATAATTAAGTCTCTGGAGGGAAAAACTTAAGGATCAGTGAGATATTAAGATAAGATAAACCTTATTGGAAAAGTTGCTAAAAGAGTAGATCCTAAGTGTTCTCATCACAAGGAAAAAGACTTTTTTTTTCATTTTTTGGTATGGAATCTGAGATCTCCATATGAGATCCCAGATCTCTCTCATCTCCATATGAGATGATGGATGTTAACTAAACTTTTAGTGGTAATCATGTCACAGTATGTATGTGAGGAGGTCATTATGCTGCACACTTGAAACTTATACAGTGCTGTATGTCAATTATAACTCAATAAAACTGGAAAAAATGTAAGATAAAATTCTAGTGGTGAAAACAGACATTTTATGCGTTTTCATAATGCATAAAATGGCATAGAGGATACACTACTGAGGACTGCTCATGCCAGACCTCCGAGATGGCATGGGTGGAATGGGGGAAGGGGAAAAGGGAAGGAGGGGAACCCTGGGCAGAAGGGAAGCAGAGGTTGAGGTCGTAACTTGGCTTCCCTGGCTGGGCTGGGAGCTCCTGGTGACCCTGGGACCCAGGGAAGGATGGGGCTCAGAACCAGGGGTTAGGAAAAGGCTGGAATCCTACTAGAGCCCACAGAGATAGTCTGCCCAGCCTCTTTGTTGTACAACACGGGGCAGCTGAGGCTCGAACCTGCCTGAGTGGCCCAGCTGGCACCGGGAGGCTCTCCTAGTGTTGCATGTACTCTTTCTCTTCCCAGCTGTGGCCACTGCAAGCAGAATGAGCCATGTTCTGCAGACACAGGTAGCTGCGAGTCCTGCGAGCCGGGCTGGAATGGGACTCAGTGCCACGAGCCCTGCCCTCCTGGCACCTTTGGCGAGAGCTGCAGGCAACAGTGCCCCCACTGCCGGCTTGGGGAGGCCTGCCAGCCAGACACCGGGCACTGTCGACATTGTGACCCTGGCTGGCTGGGGCCCAGGTGAGGGGGCCAGCCTGCTCAGGGTGAGGGTATACCTTCCTTCTAGATCCTCACCGCAGCGGCTCCCTCAGGGAGAGCGGCCTCCTCCCGCAACGCATACATTCACACAGCCCTGGGGGCCCGCCTGAGGTGCGAGAGATGGGTGCTAATGGGGCCCTGGGCACAGTTTCCCTCCAGCTCCCTCACCACTCAGGCTTCCCGCCCTCTTCTCGTCCAGGGATCTGTAGTCTGTCACCTACTGGGTCTGGCCTCAAATTCAAGGCCCTGTTTGCGCCTGAGCTTCACTGCTGAAAAGTAGACAACTGGGTCTCTGAATCTACAAGTGTGGGCAGATGGGTGAGGCCCCTCTGTGGGGTCCAGGCCTGCCCTGCTCCCCATTCTGAGTCTTGCCTCACCTCAGGTGTGAAGACCCCTGCCCGATTGGCACCTTTGGGGAGGGTTGTGGCTCTACCTGCCCCACCTGTGTCCGGGGGGCCTGCGATGCTGTGACTGGGGAGTGTGTCTGCAACGCCGGCTACTGGGGGCCCAGGTGAGGACTGGGGCCCTGGAAGGAGGCAGGGGCCTAGGTCGGGCCTCTGTGCAATCCGCTTCCCAAACTTCCCTTCCTGGGCTTCTCCATCTCCCAGATTCCCACCCAGCATCCTCATAACTAAGAAGTTATTCCTCTTGTTGTGGGGTCTGCATCTTCCAGAGGAGGGTCAGAGTGATGCTTAATCTAAAAGGCCTGGCTCCTGAACTAGAAGTTACTTAGGAGGAGGGCGCCAAACCCCACTGCTGTTTCCCTAAGGTCTTCAGGTGGCAAAAACATAATCAGTGTCACTATCTCCAATGTCAGGTTTTTCCCACCTATAGGATAGAATGTAGTATCAACTGGAAGAGACCTCATTTTATAGAGGAGAGGACCGAGGCCCAGAGAGTTAGGGGCAGGGCTGGGGATGGCTCAGACCTCCAAACCCTGAGGAAGTGTCTCCGGATTCCATTGGCATCTTGCTTATCTCACATTAGCGCCAGGTGGGCAAGGGATGAGGCTCATGAGAGGTGGGCCCTGACTGAGACTTCCACCCTGGGGGACCTGGGAGCCAGGGGGCAGTTTGTGGGTGGTCTCTCTGGAAGATGGGCTTGGGGGCTAAGGGATTCTTCCAAACACTGCTAGGGGTGCTTAGAATGTGGCTGAGAGGTCAGAGGAATCTGCGTAGGCATCACCCAGGGAAGTCTGTATGGCAGGGGGTGGGAAGCAGTGCCCAGAAATGTACCCCCCCCCCGTGCCCTGCCCACCTCCATGCCTTCTCACCCAGCCTTCAGCCTGTCTCTCCTGTCACCCCAAAGCTGCAACACTTCGTGCCCATCTGGCTTCCACGGAAACAACTGCTCTGTTCCCTGCGAGTGTCCAGAGGGAAACTGCCACCCTGTCTCTGGGGCCTGCCAGCTGGGTAAGGTGGAAAGAAGGGTACAGGGAGAAGTAACCGGGGAAAGAGTGGCCCTTTACATGGGCTCCGGGGCCTCATTACTTGCCAGAGAGGCTGGGCCCTCTTCAGAGATGTTCTCTTTACTTGAAATCTGTATGGGTGCTTTGGGGCCCCCTGAAGATGTGACAGAGCCTCTGTCCCCTGGGAAACCAGGCTAGCACCCAGGAAATGAGCGGACAGGGCCGGACACCGGGATGTCTCATCAGGCCCGAGAACTGAGGGCAAGGGTTTGCGGAAGAGGCCGTGGACCATCGGGAGAGGACCAGTGGGGAGGCTGCCTGGAGGGGGGGGCCTCCAGGCTGAGCAGAGTCTACATCTCTTAGAAGAGCGGGAGGGGCCCACAGGTGGAAGGTTCCCAGGATCTCCCCAGAGTAGGCAGTTCAGAGCTAGAGATGAGACATGACGTATGGGAGACAACATGGCCCTGAAGAGTCGCCCGTCCCTGGCTCTCCCTAGGATCTCATGGTCAGGATGCCGCCCTCCTTGCGGGCATTCTTGTGCCTCTGCTGCTTCTCCTCCTGGCCATCGCCTGCTGTGCTTGCTGCTGCTGGGCTGCCCGGCTGGATCCCAAGGACAGGTGAACCCTGGCCCCTTCCTTCCCGATTCCACAGCTCAGGCCATGGGTGGAAGCAAGGTGGCATCTGGTTTCCTCTCGGGGTGGGGAGGGGCTGGCTTTGTCACACACGTAGGTCAGAGGTAACGAGGTAGCTGGCAGTGGCTGTGGCCTGGAGACACCAGGTCAGCCATCTGCCCTCCTCAGAAGCCTTCAGTGGGGGAGGTTCTGAGTCACGCGTGAGCAGGGGGCCCCGGGCACCAGGATGGCAGAAGGCAGAAGCACCGGGACAGCTCTGGGCAGGGAGGGGAAGAGACCAGGCCTCAGAAGGGAGAGTTGCCATAAAAGCCCGAGCAGTGGTTTAGCAGAGAATGTGGCTTTTCGAGAAGAGGAGAGGCGAGGAGGGATTTGAGCTCGCAGGCTGCTGCGGGGAAGCGGGGAATATTCCTTGCACAGAGCTTTGTTCCTTCACAAAATCTCTTCGTACTTCTCAGCACCTTGGAGGCTCACAGCAGCATGGAGGTTTGGAGCGGGGCACGTGGGGCAGGAAGATTAGCATTCTCAATTCCCAGGAGGACAAGGTGACCCAGCTAGTCACTGGCACGCACAGAGCCCGTGGCCGGTTCTCTGGACTCTTTGTTTTGTCCTGTGTGCTCGTATTAGTTCACGCACTACCCCTTGACCATGTCCCCCTCTGGGCTGTGGGGCATCCTCAGACCAGCAGACCCAGTAGCCTCCCCGCAACCCCGGGGCATAGAACCTGGAGGTGGGGAGAAGCCCCTCACAGGAAGACCGGGACATGTGCACAGACTGTCTGAGGAATGGTAATGATTGAAGCTGTCACTTCCAGCTTCGGGGCGGGGACAAGAGTGGGCTTCCTGGAGGTGGTGTCACTTCCAGAAAGATAGGTGAGCTGGGCTCAGCTGGGATGATAATAACACACTGCTGCATTTTGGGGCAGCCCCACCAGGTAGCTGCTGCTGTGCTGGGTCCTGAAAGAAGTTCTGATAGATAGCAGTTGTCCCCATTTTACGGATGAGGAAGCTGTGGCCCAGAGAGGCAAAGTCTGAGCCACAGTTGCTGCCTCGTGACTCTGGCGCCACGCTGCCCTCTGCGACAGGCCCAGATCTCAGGGTCAGTAGTTTGGACTTTACTCTGTAGTCATAGAGAGTCACTGAAGTAGACACAGTCACTCTGTCACGTGAATCTCGGGACCAGAATGGTCCTGGCCCTTTACTGCTGCCCCCGTCCCACCCCAACCGGGGTCTCCCTCACTGACGACTCTCCCGTGCCCTCAGGCCAGTGAGAGATGGGACCGCTATGTCCAGGATGAAGCTGCAGGTCTGGGGGGCACTGACCTCCAGCCTGGGCTCTGCGCTGCCCTGCGGTTCCCTCAGCAGCCACAAGCTTCCCTGGGTGACAGGTAAGCGGGTGCTGAGGGTCAGGGGCTGCAAGGGGACAGGGCTTCCCCTGGGGCTCTGCGCCTGACCTAGAGCCTCCCCCTGCCGCCTCAGTCTCGCACCATGATCCGGAGATCCCCTTCAACCATAGCTTCATCGAAGCGCCCTCGGCTGGCTGGGCCTCGGACGACTCCTTCTCTACTGATCCCGAGTCTGGAGAAGAGGACGAAGGTCCTGCCTACTGCGTGCCACCCCAAGAAGGTAGCCCCCAAACAGCCCACTCAGCCCCTGAGCAGCCCTGCTCATCACAGCCTCTCCTTTATTCCTTCAGCAAACGTGTATCAAGCTCCCGTCCCGTTCCATGCCCTTCACAGTTCCTGGCAGTGGGATGCAGCAAAGAACAAGATAGATTCCTGTCCTCCCCAAGCCTGTAGTCTGGTGGGCAGTAATCAGACACATGTGGGACAGAGTGATACATGCTTTCATGGGGGACATGCAGATCGGGGCTCGGAATCCAGCCACGTCAGGGATGACTGGAGTCAGGGAAGATGTCTCGGTGTTAGTGGTGTTGGAGTTGAGCCTGGCAGAATCAGTGGGAATTAGCCCTGGGAAAGTTAGGGAGAGATGGGAATGATGTTTCAGGAAGAGCGAACAGTATACCCAAAGGATCAGAGGTAAGAGGGACGTGGCCATGTGGCGCTGAAGGAGTTTTAGCATGGTTAGAGTGTGACATTAGTGCAAAGTAGGGTGGGTGGTGAGAAAAGAGGGTAGAAGCAGTAGCATCTGCCCGAATAGGCCCTTCCCCTGCCTCTCTGCATCCTCACGCTCTCCCTTGCCCCATTTGAGGGGCCTCCCAGAAGATGCTGAGCTGGGTAAGCAGGATGGATTGGGGTAGCCAGCCCAGGTTTGGCCAAGCTCTTCTGTCTCCTTTGCCAGGGATGGTCCCTGTGGCCCAAGCAGAGTCACCAGAGGCCAGCCTGACCGGAGGTCCCTTCCCTCCCGCTGAGGATGCCTCCACGCCGTTTGCCATTCCGCGCACTTCCAGCCTAGCTCGGGCCAAGCGGCCGTCAGTCTCCTTTGCCGAAGGCACCAAGTTTGCACCACAGAGTTGCCGAGGCTCCGGGGAGCTCTCCAGCCCTCTCCGTAAGCCCAAGAGGCTCTCCCGGGGGGGCCAGCCAGGTCCTGAAAGCCAGGAGGCCGAGGAGTCCACAGGCCCAGAGCAAGCAGAAATGAACGGGGCCCCTCCAGGTGCCGCCAGCCCCAGGGATTCAGCCACTGGCCGCCGCCGGCTCCCGCTTAGTGGCCGGACAGTGGCTGAACGTGTGGAAGCCATTGAGGGCAGTGTCCAGGAGAGTGCAGGCTCTGTGACCACAATCTACATGCTGGCAGGGACACCCCGGGGATCTGAGGGCCCCGTCCGGTCTGTCCTCCGCCGTTTTGGTAGCTTCCAGAAAGGCCAGGCAGAGCCTAAGGTCAAGAGTGCCATCCCTAAGCCTCCACGCCGGGCCCTGAGTCGGAACAAGGGCAGCCCCGGGCCGGCCTCTGGCTCTGCCAATCAGAGCTCCAGCTCAGCCCCAAGTGAGGAGCTGACAGGGGCCTTGGAGTCTGCAGGGACTGGGCCAGAGGAAGTGGCCAGGGGGCTAGGGGATGGCATCAAGAGCTCAGGGAGGGGCCAGGAGCTGGTCCCTGAGGGTGGTCCCCTAGAACAGGATCCCCAGAAGCTGGCTGACGAGGAAGGGCAGGAGGAGCCCCAGTATGAGAATGTCGTACTCATCTCTGGGCCGCCAGAGCCCTGAGGACCTTGAATTTCGTGAGTGGGAAGACTGGATGGTGCTTAGGCATCTGAACTGCCCCGAATTAGATGGTGTTTTGTGCTGGGAAAAGATCCCAGGGCCAGGAAAGACACGCTGGAGCCCCTGCACTTCCACCGGGACATGTCAGAGCTGGAGGCCAGTTGGCTCTGGCCCTGGCCATGCTCTGGGAGTGGGTCTGGAAGGCCTGGACAGAGACCTCACAGGATGGGGTCAGGAAGGGGAAAGAGATGGCTGCAGGGACTTTTTCTCTGTTGTCCTGTACTCTGTTTGCCCCCAAAGGCTATTCTTTCCTTCATTTGCAAAACATTTTTCTGAAATGGGAAACAACCTAAATGTTTGATGCCGAAAGATTAATTAAAGAGCTATTCCTTATGAAAGGTTCCTAAACAACCATAATAAATCAGGTCGTGTAAGAATATTTAATATGGGAGCATGTTCACACTATCCTGCTACGTGTAAAAAGTAAGTTTTCTTTTTACAAATTTCATTCCTTTTGGCCTCAGAATACGTTTAGAATTCTTCCATTTTTTGTTTATTTTGTGACCCTTTTACAGACTTTTTAAAAAAAGATGGATGTGCATAAAAAAGATTTGAAGGGGCTTCCCTGGTGGCGCAGTGGTTGAGAGTCCGCCTGCCCATGCAGGGGACGTGGGTTCGTGCCCCGGTCCGGGAAGATCCCACATGCCGCGGAGCGGCTGGGCCCGTGAGCCATGGCCGCTGAGCCTGCGCGTCCGGAGCCTGTGCTCCGCAACGGGAGAGGCCACAGCAGTGAGAGGCCCGCGTACCGCAAAAAAAAAAAAGAAAAAAGAAAAAAAAAAGATTTGAGGGAAAGGCATCAAATGACATTTTTCTCTGGGAGACGAGATTGTGGCAGATATTTATTTTCTTCTTAAATTTTTGCATAATTTGCAACTTTTCTACAGTGAACGTTCTTTTCACTTTTCTCACTAGGTTGAATATTTAAAATTATAATAGGCAATATTCTTCGTTAAAAATAAAAAGTACTAACATTATAGACATGTCTAGAGTAAAAATGAGATTTCTCTTCTCCCCAGAGGATTCTGGGGGATGAGGGAGGGGCCAGACTTAATTTTCACGGAGTGCCTGTTGGTCTAGTTCTGAATACTTTCCTCACATACTTGTATTAGCCAGTCAGGAAATAAAGAGCAAGTCCCTCCGGCCCAGTGTGCAGAGAATCTCATGAACAGGTTAGATGCTTCCTTTCAAATGTTTTTCTGTGCGCGTGAAAATAAAACAACATACCATTCTGCAATTTGCTTTTTTACTTAACAATATAACCTGGCTATCTTTTGATGTCAGTAAATATAAAGCTACCTCTTTTTATAAAAAATGGCTGCATGGGATTCCATCATGTGGAAATAACACAGGTTATTTAAACCATCCCCTGCCTATGGGGATGTGGGTTGTTTCTAATTGTTTTGATACAATAAATGATGCAGGGGACAACTCGGTCTACATTTCCTTTTGCATTAGTGCTAGGTTTTCTGTAGAAGAGCTTCCTGGAGGTGGAATTGGTGGGTTATGGGGTAAGAAAATTAAACATTTGAGTATTTACTCCAATTGGCCCTCCGCAAAAAGTTGAATGGCTTTGTGTTCTCATAAATTATGTTGACATCTATTTCCCCACACCCAATCTGATAGGTTAAAAGTGATATCTCATTATTTTAGCACGCACAAAAAATAACTAAAGTAATAACATTTTTAATTATTAAAAAGTTAAACTCTTTGTACAGATAAAAGTTTTGGGTTTTGTTTTTTGGCCGTGCCAAGCAGCTTATGGGATCTTAGTTCCCCGACCAGGGGTTGAACCTGGGCCCTCAGCAGTGAGAGCGCAGAGTCCTAACCACTGGACAGCCAGGGAGTTCCCCAGATAAAAGTTTTTTGTTTGTGGGGTTTCTGTTGTTGTTAAGTATCTTCTTTTTTTTTTTTATATAATGTTAATTTTTTTCTTTTTTTTATTATTTTTGGCTGCGTTGGGTCTTCATCGCTGTGTGTGGGCTTTCTCTAGTTGCGGCGAACTGGAGCTACTCTTCCTTGTGGTGTGCAGGTTTCTCATTGCGGTGGCTTCTCTTGTTGCGGAGCACGGGCTCTAGGCACGTGGGCTTCAGTAGTTGCAGCATGCGGGTTCAGTAGTTGCGACACGTGGGCTCAGTAGTTGTGGCACATGGGCTTAGTTGCTCCACAACATGTGGGATCTTCCCAGCCTGGGGATCGAATGTGCGTCCCCTGCATTGGCAGGCAGATTCTCAACCACTGCGCCACCAGGGAATGCCTGTTTGCGTTTTTTAACTATCAAAAATGGTACCATTTGTGCACCCAATGTTCACAGCAGCACTATTTACAATAGCCAGGACATGGAAGCAACATCAGTATCCATCAATAGATGAATGGATAAAGAAGGTGTGGCCTAGGACTTCAGGTTCGAGCCCTGGTCTGGGAAGATCCCAAATGCCATGGAGCACCTAAGCCCATGAGCCACAATTACTGAGCCAGCACTCTAGAGCCCGTGAGCCACAATTACTGAGCCCACGTGCCACAACTACTGAAGCCCGTGCGCCTAGAGCCTGTGCTCTACAACAAGAGAAGCCACCGCAATGAGAAGACCACGCACTGCAACGAAGAGTTGCTCCCTCTCACAGCACCTAGAGAAAGCCTGCACACAGCAAGGAAGACCCAACACGGCCATAAATAAATAAATAAATAAATAATTTTAAAAAAAGAGGACGTGGTCTATATACAATGGAATATTACTCAGCCATAAGAAAGAATGAAATATTGCCATTTGCAGCAAAATGGATGGACCTAGAGATTATCATAGTAATTGAAGTAAGTCAGACAAAGAAAAATATCAAATGAGATCACTTATATGTGGAATCTAAAAAAATAATACAAATGAACTTATCTACAAAAGAGAAATAGACTCACAGACATAAAGACAAGATTAAGGTTACCAAAGGGGAGGGAGGGAGGGATAAATTAGGAGTATGGGATTAATATATATACACTACTATATATAAAATAGATAAACAACAAGGTCCTACTGAATAACACAGGGAACTATATTCAATATCTTGTAATACACTGTAGTGAAAAAGAATCTGAAAAAGAATACATATATATATTGGGAATTTTCTGGCGGTCCACTGGTTAGGGCTCCACGCTTCTACTGCCGGGGACAAGGGGTTCGATCCCTAGTCAGGGAACTAAGATCCCACATGCCGTGCTGCACAGCCAAAAAAAAGAATATATGTGTATATATATATATATATATATATATATAATTGAATCACTAAAAAAAGTGAAAAAAGTAAGATCATTAAAATGTGAATTCTATGATTATTCTAAGACTGAGCTTCTTTTCATATCTTTAAAGTTATTTGTATTTTTCCTATAGATGATTTGGTTATATTCTTTCCCCAATTTTCTTTTTCTTTTTTTTTCTAAATTAATTAATTTATTTATTTTTGGCTGCATTGGGTCTTCGTTGCTGTGCACGGGCTTTCTCTAGTTGCGGCAAGCGGGGGCTACTCTTTGTTGCAGTGCACGGGCTTCTCATTGCAGTGGCTTCTCGTTGCAGAGCACGGGCTCTAGGCGTGCAGGCTTCAGTAGTTGTGGCATGCAGGCTCAGTAGTTGTGGCTCGCGGGTTCTAGAGTGCAGGCTCAGTAGTTGTGGTGCACGGGCTTAGTTGCTCCACGGCATGTGGGATCTTCCTGGACCAGGGCTCAAACCTGTGTCCCCTGCATTGCAGGTAGATTCTTAACCACTGCACCACCAGGGAAGCCCTTTCCCCAATTTTCAATTGAGATGTTCATTTTTTTCTCATTGATTTATAAGTGCCTTTATATCAAGGATATTCTTTTTTATTTTTATTTAATTTTTTTTATTGGGATACAGTTGTTTTACAATGTTGTGTTAGTTTCTACTGTACAGTGAAGTGGAGTTCCCTGTGTGCTATACAGCAGGCAGGTTCTCATTAGTTATCTATTTTATATATATTAGTGTATATATGTCAGTCCCAGTCTCCCAATTCATCCCACCCCCACTTCCCCACTTGGTGTCTACACATTTGTTCTCTACATCTGCGTTTCTATTTCTGCTCAAGGATATTAATTCTTTGCCCAGTTTGTAATTGGTCTTTAATGCTGTTTATAGTTTCTTTCTTCTTTTTCTCCATAGAAATTAAAAGTTTAAATTTAGACAAGTCTTTTTCTTTTTGACTTCTGGGTTTAATGTCACGCATAATGGAAAGATGGAAAGGCTTTCTCTACCTTACAATCAGTGAAATAATCTTCTACATTTTCTTTTAGTACTTTAGTGGTTTTATTTCTTTATGAATTTTTAATTGAAGTATAGTTGATGTACAATATAGTGATTCACAATCTTAAAGGTTATGCTCCATTTATAGTTATTATAAAATATTGGCTACATTCCCTGTGTTGAGCAACATATCCTTGTAGCTTATTTTATACATAATAATTTATTTCTTTATGATTTGCCAGCAGCGCTGGTGTGTTGCCTTTAACACTGCTGACAAAAAGACTGAAAAAAACCCCAAACCCAGAGAATTCCCTGGTGGTCCAGTAGTTAGGACTTTGCACTTACACTGTCCTGGCCCGGGTTCAATCCCTGGTTGGGGAACTAAGATCCCACAAGCCACAGGGCTCGGCCAGAACAAACAAACAAACAAAAACCCAGAATTTCATTCAAATTAGACTTGGATTCAAATCTCAGTTCTGACATACTTGTTTTGTGACTTTGGAAATGTTACTTAAAGCTTGTTTTTTCATCTGAAAAATGCGGATATGGCTATATCCCAGGTTACAGTAGGGATTAAATGACAAAGTATGTAAAGCACCTAGTAAATTTTTGACTCTCAATAAAAGTTCATTATTATTGGCATTACATCATTCTCCCAGCTTTGAATCCTTTGTCCCTAGAAGCTGACACCTTTCTCCTCTTCATTTATTCATGTTTTCATTCAACAAACTCATATTGTGCATCTGCTTTGTGCTTTCTTCTGTATTAAGGGCTGGTTAATACAGAATACAATATAATACAATACGAAGCTGAATAAGACACAGTTCGTGCCTCCAAAGAGTTCATAGTCAATGGGAAAAGGGAGAGACAAACAGATGAACAGATTGTAAAACAAAGCAATCAGTGGACAAAGATAATGGAGAATATCGTGAGTAGTAGTTAGGGAAGGCTTCCTGGAGGAGATGCTGTTCCAGAAGGGACTACGTTTGAGGGTCAGAGGTGAAAGAACAGCACCTGCAGAACTACAAGCAATTCCATGTGACTGGAACATCTTAAGTCAGCCAGGGTGGGGGAGGAGCCTGTGTAGGTCAGGTTGGAGAACTTGAACTTTATCCTGCAGGACAAATGGTAAAGAGTTCCTGAAGCATTTTAGCAGAGGTCAGATTTACATAGCTCACTGGGATGGAGTGCGGTGGAGAGATGGATTTGAGTGGCTGAGATTGGAACCTGGATGAACAGCAGTTGCAGTCATAGACATACGTGGGCAAATTAGATAAGCACTTAGGAGATACGGATTGTCTGGGTGGGGTGGGGTGGGAGGGAGAGGGAGAATAACAGCAGGTACCCAACAAATATTTGTTGAAAAGGTGGTTCACGGTATCTGACTTCAGTAGGTAGTGATGCTATTATCTGAAAAAGGATGGGAGGAACAGTTTTGGGGGGTGGGGGTGGAGAAAGTGAACTATTTCAGAGATGTGTTTGAAACAGTTTAGAAATGTGTATGGAACAACTGCCTGGAGACAGCCCTCAGGCAGGCGGCTCTAGGAGGGAGGGAGGGAAAGACTGAAGTTAGTCAAGAGACAGTTACAACACTGTGAGCGGGTGAGATTAACGGGATAGGTAACCAGACAGGATCCCCCAAACCCACAATGTCAGGCGTGGTCTGAGCAAGGTTGCCAACGGTGGGTTTACGGCGGCAGGGGGCGCACTCGGACTCAGGGACGTGGAGCAGGAGGCTGCTGGGTCTCCCACAGCCCTGGGATGACAAGGCCAGCTCCCAGAGCGTGCCAGAGAGACCAAGCGGAATCTGCGGGAGACCGAAGGCCCTCCGAAGTTGTTGGCCTAGTGCCTTCGATGGGGGAGATCCTCCAAATGCAGCTGAACCTCCAGGGCCTAGGTTCCATCCCCCTGCCCTGGCAGTTCCTCGGGGCACGTCCAGGTCGCTGATCAGAGCAGGAGCCTGGAGCCCTCCCGACCACCCGCGCTTTCCGGGAGACCTGACTTGTGCTTTGCAGTTTGGCGCTGCCCACCGCGTCAACCTGCAGGGAGAGCCCTAACCTGAAGGAGATGTCAGGGAATGGGGAGTAAGGGGGTGGAGGTGGTGCCGGGAAGTGGGAATGGGGTGGTCAACTCCAGCAGGGAGTACCAAGATGACCGGTCTGGGTGAAGGTCCCCGAGGGGACCAAGGAGAGAGGGAACGGGGTGGGGTCGGGGGGTCAGAGTCTGGATGCGGCACCTGAGGAAACAACGTTCTAGGAGGCAGACAAGCCCCAAACTCCCACTTGGGGACCCCGAGGGACACCTTCCAGGGACCGGGCAGATGGCACCCAGAAATGGGGTCGATGAATCAGGAGAGCAGGGAAGAGGCACACCATGCCTGGATAGAGAGAGGTCAGGGGAGCCAGAATGCGCAGACAGCGCCCGGATGAGGGTTATTAGGGGCAGGAGAGCGAGGATTCAGGGCACAAAGCCCAAGACAGACAGGATGGCAGCGTTGCGAGGGGAGGCAATGGAAGTGGCGGGAGCGGGACGACTCATGCGGCGCCAGAGCATCGGGCGTGGTGCCCAAGGCACAGGAGAAGTTGGGGAAGACGAAGCGGGCCGGAGGAGAGCGGAGTGCGGGAGCTAGGCTAGGTGAGCGAGGCGGACTGGCGTGCAACTAGGGGAAGTCCGAGGGAGCCGGAACGCCGAGCAGGGGACCCAATCCAGAGACAGGGCTTCGGGGCGAGGCTCTGGAGAGGCGATGGGGCAATGCCTCTGGGGGTTCCCGGCACGGCTGTGACTCCAGTTTAAAGCACCAGACCAAAAACACCGCCCAACGCAGGTCCCGGTGCACCCCCAGCTCCCTTGTTTGTCTCCTAGTCCGGCCGGAACCGGCTTCTGCTCGCAGCGGGGCGGGCGGGTGGCTGCTGATTGGATAAAGCCTGTTTCCAGCCCCCACTCAGCCAATCAGCGTGTGGCAGTGTTTTCATCTTGGGGTCGGAATAAAAGGGCTGGAATAAAAGGGGGGCAGAAAAGGCGCCGGCCGGGCCCGACACACAGCAGTAAGAACCGGGTGAGCTGGATCCGGGGGACCTGGGCCCCGGGCTTGGGTGCTGGGGGGCAGAAGGCGCACGAATAAGGGCGTAGGTTGAAGATGTAAAGAAGAGAGGAAAGGAGAAAGGAGAGAGACTGAATGGATGAGGAGCCTCCAAGAAAGAGTTGACGAATCGAGGAGGGAGCCGGGGGATGGAGGGACGGGGGTCCACTTCCATGGAAACGAGCTAATTGCCGAGGAAACGGCCCCCGATGGGGGTCGCGCGAGAGACTCGCGCCGCCGGTTTGAACCGGCTTCTCCTCTCCCATGCGGGGCTCGCGTGGCCGCAGCGCCTAGCGACCTAGACAGCGGCCAATGGCGCGGCAGTTCCTGTGCCGTCAGGCCAATGAGCGGGCCGTGGGCGGGCCGTTCTGGAACTCCGTGCGCTGATCTTGTGGTTCAGGGAGCCCGGTCTGGGAGAGGGTCTCCAGTGCCGGCGGGCGGGCGCCAGTGAGGGCCCTAGGGAGTGGCAGCCCTCAGGTATGCACCTGCCCAGGTATCCGGACCTCAGGCTGCCTCCCTTGCCAACCCCCAGGCTGTGTCAATCCTTCTGGGAGCCAGGACTAAGTCCACGTCCCTGAGCAGGCGTTAGTCCCTTCTTGTTTCCGTGCCTCAGTTTCCCTACGAGTGAGCCGAGGGAGAAGTCTCCCTGTCTGGCCGGGGCGGCTCTCCTGGAGCTGCGGGCAGGCGGACGAGCCAGCGGCGGAGAGGGTGGCCCAGGGCACGGGCAGGGCTGGGGCTTCCTTGCTGCGCGCACTTGCCTCCCGGGCCGCAGAGGGGTGACAAGCTCCACGCGCTGCGGCAGCGGCCCGGGTTGGCCGACCCGGCTGCATAGTGCCGGGCGCTGACGCCGAGGTCTGTGCGCAGGCGGCTGCAGAGCCGGAGCCGGAGCCCGAGCCGGAGCCGGGCCGCCGCGCCTCGCCTCGCCTCGCCATGGCGCCCACCCTGGCCACTGCCCATCGGCGCCGCTGGTGGATGGCCTGCACGGCCGTGCTGGAAAACCTCCTCTTCTCGGCAGTCCTCCTGGGCTGGGGCTCGCTGCTCATCATGCTCAAGTCGGAGGGTTTTTACTCCTACCTGTGTACTGAGCCAGGTGAGCCGGGTATTCGGACTCGGGGTGGTTCCTGGAGTGGGGGCTTCGGGAGAGGGGGGGGATGGCGGTGTAGACCCAGCCAGCAAGACCGCCTCACTGCGCAGCACCTCCTAGTTAGCAAAAGGCCCATTTGATCCTCACCCAGCTCACACACACCCACAGTGTGTGCTGGGTACACATCACTGTCCCTGTTTTGTGACTGAGGAAACTGAGTCTCAGATCTTCTGACTTGTCTGAGGCCGCACAGCTGTAGACTGTAATAGATCCAGAATCCCTAAGTCCAGGGTGTTCTTTCCACCACCTGGGAACATGACTGGACTCCTTTCCTCCCAGTGCCTGGCACATCACTTGCTTTGCAGTAAACATGTTGCTCTCTGACTGTAAGAAAGAGGAACTCCTGACTCAGTAGCTGGGGTGCAGCAGGAGAGAGGAAGTGGCTTGGCCTGCAGCCGGTGGAAGGTTCATCTAGAATCTAGATGTTTTTCTGTCAGGCTATCATGGAGTCTCTAAAGGGCTTTTCCGATACAATTTCTTGTCTATTTTTGCTGCTTTATGATTCTCCAAAGGGCATTTCCTCCCACAGGCTGTGAGAACATCTCAGTGGCCTTCTACCCCCATGGGGGTGGGGGGAGGAGAGAGGTAAGGAAGATATTTATGAAAAGGACACTAGGTCTGTCCTCTCCCTTTGCTACACACTGGTGTTGCTGAATGAAGGCCGAGGATGCTTGTCTACAAGAAATCTAACCCCCACCCCTGTGTTCACACCTGATGACCTTGTGAAAGGATTCTGAATGCTGAAGGTCAGTGGGGTTCAGCCAATCAGTGGGACCTAAGTGCCTCTCACCCACTACCCTGCTACCCACCTTCCTAGGCAACCTTGATAGGAAATGTTTTCCTCTGCTCGCTGTCCCCAGCAGTGACTACCTAAGGGTTGAACTCAGTAATGTCTCTCCCCAGTACTTTTGTCAGCAGCCCCTGCCCAAGTTCCTTTGGATGGAAATAGCCCAAATCTGACTCCCTGAATCACACCACTGGCATGCCTCTTTTAAAAATTTTTTTTAAATTTATTTATTTTTGGCTGCATTGGGTCTTCGTTGCTGCGTGCCGCTTTCTCTAGTTGCGGCGCGCGGGGGCTACTCTTCCTTGTGGTGCGGGCTTCTCATTGCGGTGGCTTCTCTTGTTGTGGAGCACGGGCTCTAGGCGCGCGGGCTTCAGTAGTTGTGGCATGCGGGCTCAGTAGTTGTGGCTCGTGGGCTCTAGAGCACAGGCTCAGTAGTTGTGGCACAAGGGCTTAGTTGCTCCGCGGCATGTGGGATCTTCCCGGACCAGGGTTCGAACCCGTGTCCCCTGCATTGGCAGGTGGATTCTTAACCAGTGCGCTGCCAGGGAAGCCCAGCATGCCTTTTTTTTCTCTAGAGTTCTAACTTTGAGGGAAGAGAAAGCTTTGGACCAGCTCATGCTGCCTGTCAGCCCGTGTAGAACCCTCCCTGGTCTCCTCCTCTGATCTTCCTAGGAGATTCCTGAGCATTCCAAGTCACTAGGGAAGCTTCAGCTGGGAGAGGTTAAGGACAGGAGAAAGGGAGGGGATGCTGAGCCTGCCTGAGGGCAGAGAGTATATCATTTATAACCTTTAGCCTTTAGCCACTCAGAAATATTTCCTAATAACCTTAGGGTTCTTGGCAGACCTTTTCCCACATCAGCAAGAAATCTCGGGAGATGGGAGAGTCACTCAGACCTTGTTCCTTAAACAAGCTTTCTGCTTTGCCCGAGAGATGTTAGGAGATTAATGACTCTGGAAGGGAACAGATTGGAGTGTTAGGCGCCTCCTCTCCCTCCCTCTCTCCTCTCCTTGTAGTTCATGACCCTTCCTGCTTGCCTCTGATGGATTCTTTCAGGCTGCACAGAGGGGTTAAAACCAGAAGGAAACATCATCCCCAGATGAAGCTTGTAGCATCTCATCCAGACTGGAGGACTATCGTAGTCAATTTTTTTTTTTTGACCTACTGTGGTATCAGAAGGTCTGATTCTAGCGTTTTCCCCCCCACATCGTCCACTGATTTAATTTATTTTATGGTCTTGGCAGCGCTGGGGCTGGTCACTTCATTCCTGCCTCAGCCTTGGCTTCTTCCTTCTTTGAAGTGGGAGGAGTCCCGGAGATTGTGCCTACGTAGTGCTGAGTTGGTGTTTAAGCCCTTGAGAGGCTTGCCTGGTCCCTCCTGTAAACCAAAGTGAAGGTGAAGGGTCAGGATTGTGGGTTGAACATCAACTTCTTATCCCGTGCCTTTGTTCCTGCCTCTGATTTTGGTTTTTCTGACTATCTGGCAAACCCGCTGACCCAGCATCCGTGGCGGGCAGGCCTGCTGATTCCACACAGCTTATCTCTCTGGCCTCCTTGCTCCTTGTTTCTTGGAGTTGGAGTAACCTGTTGCCTTTTGGGGCCAGGAGTCCCTGTGTCTTGCCTGGCTGGGTGTGCCCGGAGGATTTAGGATCAAGATTTCTGCTTAGGCCTAATATTTTCATGCTTGGGGGACGGCTGAAGTGCAGAGAAGCGGTTAGGCCGTTTATTACCTTTATTGACTTCAGCTTGTGAAAAGCTGACCAGCCTACAGCTGACTGAAAGGCAAATTTGTCAGCTTTTTGTGGCTTTTAGGACTGATGCTTTGGTTTGTTCTCGAAAGAAAATTTGCCTGAACCTGTTGAAAGGTTCTCAGAACGCTTTCTCGGGACTCCAGCCAGAATCCGGCCACAGACACGGTGTCCGGTTCCAGCATGTCGAGGTGGGAGACAGAAAGAAAGAGCTGGGTTTTCCATTTCCCCTCAGCTCTTTATCCCTGTCTCCCGGACAGTCAGGATGGATGACTGGGGCTGGGGACCTGGGCCTGGCACTTGGCTTTGCCTCCCCACTCCCCGCTGGAATGGACAGGAGACCGACTGGGTTCCCAGCCCCGGCTTTTCCAGAACTGTGTTCTTTTGGCGGCCGGATGGCCGCTGTCACCACCCACACCCAAACTCTTTCTTCATTTCCTCTGTCAACCGGTGGCCCACTTCGACAGGGTCAGCCCAGGGGCCTGGTGCTATCTGGTGTATCTGACCTATACATTCAGTAAACATTTTCTGAGGGGCTCTGCTGGGCGCAGAGCAATCCGGGCCCTCAGGGAGTCTGTAGTCTGCCAGCATCTAAGAGTCATCACACATAGGCCTACATGCTTCCAAGTGGTGGTCCGACCCCAGCAGAGAGCAGGGTGCCGGGGTGAGAGCCACCGTGGGGATCTGGTTCAACTTGGGTGGGTGGGGGCTCTGTGATATTTAGGCAGAAGCGTGGAGGGCCACAGGGGTGACTCAGGAGAGGAGCGGGCAGTGAGCCTCCGGGGTAAGCTGTGTTTTGAAAGAGAGGAGAGAAATGACAGGCGGGCAGGAGATTACTGGAGATCTGGGAAGGGGCCAGGGCCTGCAGGCCCCTGGGGAGACTGGATTTTATTCTCAAGGCAGGAAGAAGCCCCTGAGGCAGAAGAGATGGTCAGATTCACCTGTTAGCCTCTCATGAATTGTTGAGGGCTTGCCACACGCCAGGTGCTGGGTGGGGTGGGGGTCCTGAAGGTGGGAGACGTGGCCTCTGCCCGAGGAAGCCACGGTCCAGCCCAGCCATGGACCCCAAGGCAGACCCCAGTTCTGTGCTCTTGACCACCGCAGTTACTCTGCTTGTGGTGGCCGGGGGGTGGCACCCCTCACTGAAACAAAGCAGGAAGCTGGCCCCCAGGACCCTGAGAGAGCAGGACCAGGCCCGGTCCCCACCAGGCCGGACCGAGGCTGCAGATGTGGACAGGAGATGGTCCGTGCCACTTGACGGCCCTCCCTTTTTATGGTCTCCTCCCACCCTCAAAGGCCACTGGTGGTAGCTTTTGAAAACCCATCGTTTCACATTGTGTGTGTGTGTGTGGCCACGCCGCGTGGCATATGCAGGATCTTAGTTCCCTGACCGGGGATCGAACCCATGCCGCCTGCAGTGGAAGCTTGGGGAGTATTAACCACTGGACCACCAGGGAAGTCCTTTCACTTTTTTGCTGCGAATAGGGCTGTTTTCACTCTCTCCCCCCAGTTTATTTTGGATTTTTTTTTTTTAACTCGGTACTTGGGGATCCAGGTTGGGCCCTTCAGCCTCGGGACGTGTCACAAAGGAGCTGGTGCCCTTGGCCCTCCCCACCCACCCTGCCTGCCTCCTTTCCATGACCTGATTTCCCTCCTCCACATCTGCTGGCCCTCCCTGGCTTCTTGGTGTCCCATTAAGGTCCTGTCCAGCTTGGTTGGCTTTCAGGGACCTCGTGGGAGCATCTTGGGGGCAGTCCCATTCTCACCAGGTGACATTAAGGGCCACCTGGCATTGCCCCGACACTGATAGCCTTGTGCGTCTTTCTTCCCTCAGCATCTTCTCTCTGAAAAGCCTCTAACCCAGGTGGTACAGCGTCAGCACAGCCTGAAGGTTAAAAGCAGGAGCTCTGAGGTCCGACCACCTGGATTCAAGTCCAGCTTCCCCATATACTGTCTATGAGACCTCGGGGAAGTGACTTACCTGCTCTGACACTCCTGGTATCTGGATGTGGAACATGGGGTGATGGTGGGATGGCGCTCGGTGAGACAGGAACCACTAGCGCAGAGCACAGTGGCCAGCGCACGCCGGCACTCTGCCATCACAACGCGGGGGCTGGGCCCTGGCCTACCCGGCATGGTCCTCTGACTGTGTCCTGCCTCGGTTTGCTGTGTCTGAGGCTGACCTCTTACCTACATACCCCCTGCCAGACTGAGATGCTGCTTCCTGTTGCCGGATAGACTAAGGATTTGAGAGAGACAGGAGATCCTGGGGCAGAGACCACAGCAGGGCGTCCAGAGGCCTGCACTCTGGGGGTTGGGGGCGCAGCTCGGGTTTGCAGAGGCCTGCAACCCGGTGCCCCTTGCTCCCTTGAGCATCGTACGGTCAGCTCTTCTGGTTTGTTTCCCTGGGGTCAGGGGAGCCCCCTCCTTGATCCAGGGAGGTTAGGGGAGCCTCAGGGGGACCACTGCACCCTCTTTTCTCCCTTGCTTTCTCTGTAAGGATTTCGTGTGTGAGTTCTGTGAGTGGGGCCGAACAGGGCAGGCATTGTTCTCTCTTCCCTGCCCCGGGTCTCCTCCTAAGCAGCCTTACGCCTGTTCTCTGCACACTCCGGACACGCCAGTTCCTTGCCTGTCTTCTTGGTTCACCTTCCCTGGCTGGGCTGGGCTGGGCCGGAACGGGCCACTCTGGCCGCATCTGTAATAAGCCGGTGCAGGTGAGGCACAGAGCAGCCTGGACCGGGGTGAGGGCTGAGGTCTAGGCTGGGAGCAGAGGGGCACCCCAGGGGCTTGGCGCTTCCTGTGTGCTTATCTGTTTGGGTCTGTCTGGCCCACAGTGGCCCAGGTGGGAGCAGAGCGACGGAAGCAGCCTGGGTGTGACTGTGTTTGGGCATTACTGGATCTGTGATAATTCGTGTGGGCTGTTTACTGCCAACAAAGCTGCAGGCTCACAGAAGGTTTAGTT
Source organism: Delphinus delphis (assembly GCF_949987515.2). NCBI lineage: Eukaryota > Metazoa > Chordata > Mammalia > Artiodactyla > Delphinidae > Delphinus > Delphinus delphis. The sequence goes on along the minus strand of NC_082701.1, from coordinate 46,561,407 downwards.
CCCTCTGGGGCGAGGGGCACTCTCGCACCACTCCCTGGGCCGATGAGAGGCCCCCCGGGCGCCTCCACCCCCAGCTCATTTGTTGCTGGACATCACTGCCGGGAGCTGGGAGGGCAGAGGGCCAGGTGGCCCCGTTGGCAGGGATTTAAGAGAAGGTTGGTGGCCAAAAGTGTAAGGTCCCTGCTTCTGTTATAGCGGCTCTAGGATGAAAGATGGGAGAGACAGATTCCCTTCCCTCCACTCTAACTTCTCTCCCCCTGAGCCCCCCTGTCTAGTTTACAGGGTGACCAGATCTCTAAACAATTCAAGATGTTTTCGTCCCCATCTTCACTTAGAGCAAATCAGGGAGTCTGCCTTGCATATGTATGTTGCCTTGGGATTTCATCTTCTCTCTCTCTCTCGGGGAGTACAGTCATGGATTTAGGTCCAGCTGTGGTTCCTCTCTGGGGAAGCTGGGAGCAGAACACCCTTGTGCCTTTCCTCAGACCCCGTGCTGCCTCGCTTCCTCTGCTCCCCATCCGATCATGGCTCCCTGCTTGTAGCAGCAGATCCCACAGCACTCCCAGCCCGGAGTGATTTCGCATCCTCTAGCGCTCTCACCAGCCAGCGATCCCAGGCCTGGGGGTGCCCCTTCCCCCCCACCCACTCTGTCGCACCTCTTTGGTTCGCTTGCACCTGCACACCGACCTGGAGGTGGCCGTTGCTTTGCGGACACCCTGTCCTCCCACTTTACATTCCAGTTCCTGTTGCTGCTGGCAGAGCTGACACCCGAAACCAGTGCCAACAGCAGCTCTGCTTTTCCAGAAGCGGCCTCGCTGTGGACAAGCAGCTCAGGCCTGCTGGCTAAGGCAGTGTGTGTGACGGTTCTGAGCTGGATCCTAATGGACTCAGATGACCCTGTTGGTCATGTGTTTTGGCTGCCAGCACGGTGGGGCATCTTTTGGAAAGCTGAGAGAAAGTGGTGGGGGGCGCTGAGAGTCTGGCTTGTTAGGTTTTGTGTCTTTGGCTTCGGGAGGTTAACATTGGGGCTATAATCTCCTTCGATCCCCTCTGTCTTCAAGTTGGTTCCATGTGTCCTGTTTCATTTCTTCTCTCTTGATCCTTTTGGCCAATGTGATCTGATGCCACTGTTTTCATTCATTCAGTAAACAACTACTGTGTACCAGGACCAAGGGGAGGTGCTGGAGACACAGGTGACTAGAACACAGTCCCTGTCCTTCAGGCCCCCCAGCCCAGGGGGAGACTAGATATGAATTCATGCTGTGGATGAATGGTCAGTTACAGAACTCTGCTCCCAGTTAGTGTGTCCAGCTGTGCTGCCAGCCATTACCCCCATTCCGAGCCAACGAGACGAGTAGTAATAGTAGTGATAACAACTTTTAGCTATTGTTTATTGAGCATTTTCTATGCCTATGTGAGCTCTAGAATGTTATCTGGATTTCTCTTTTATCTTCCTCAAAACTCTAGAAAGGTAGATGATTTTTTATATTATGCCCATTTTACGGATAAAGAAACTGAGGTAGAGATGAAATCACTTCTCCAAGGTTATACAAATAGGAAGTGGAGGAACCAAAATTGGAACCCAGAGGCCAGGTCCCTGCACCCCACCCTCAACGTGCCCCCTGCAGGGCCTGTTGGTCAGAGGCTGGCATATAGTATGATTCACCCAAGGTGCATCTTTTCCCGTAACCTTGGGTCACACCCGAGAGAGACCTGGGCAGGCCTTGCACACGTCAGATTTATAACCCTGGTGCCAGGGGGCCGCATTCAGGAGGCACGCAGTTATCTGAAGAGAGGTATTTCCTTGAGCCTCCCAGCGCGACCTCACCTCTCATCAGAGGCTGCTCCTCCCTCTGCGGGATTAGTCAGCATCTCTTAACTAGCAGTTCCCAAGATGAGAGGGTTCCTCCGCCACATGGCGGCCTATCCTCTACCCTCCCACCCTCCGCTGCTGCAGCACTTTTTCCTCCGTCTTTTCGTTGTCTTGGTGCCAGGTGGACTTTGGAGGGTATCGTTAAGGACTGGGATTACAGCACAGGCGTGGCCACAGGGGACAGTGACATCATGACCCCAGCGAGAAGAAGAAAGGTGCACTTCCACAAGTGAAAGCAAATTACTCGGGACTTTTCTTTTTTTTAACGAAACAAAACAAAAACCCTTCCCAAGGGCTTCCATGACACAGTGTATGTGGTGGTTGATGCTGTGAGAACATCGGGGAGGATTGAGCACAGGGGCTGTGTGTTTGAGAAATCTGCCGTACTGGGCAGTAAAGGAGGCCTACTCACCCCTCCCCTCGGTTGACCAAGGGCAGCGCAGTGAGACCAGCAGCTTGTCCTTCCCAGGTGGTCTAGGGTCGGCCTCCTGTATACTGGCTGCAGACTGTTTCCATGGACGGAGCTGCAGAGAAGGTTCTAGCCAGCCTGGGGTCCCACTCACAGCCCGGGCTGGGTCCCGAGGCCTACTCTTCTAGGTGTCGGTTACTCTAGAATGGGAATCCCAACCTGGGGCTCGTGGGTGCTGCCGGGGATGCCTGAAGGCCCTGAAACTGTGGGCAAGACTTTGCGCATTTTCTAAAGAGCAGGAGTGGAGCTTCCTTTATTGGATTCTCGAAAGCATCTGTGACCCCCACACAGAAGTGAAGAATCTCTGCATTATCGCTCCAGGGAGCTTGGGCCAGATAGACATGCCAGCCTGCTGGGGGGTAGCCAGATTCAGCCCTGGCATTCCCAGTGGGCTGACTCCGGGTGGGCACCCGCCCCTCTGATCTTTGGAGATCGCTGCCACGACCCTGTGGTCAGGTTTCCCTCCCTCTACACACAGAGAATGTCACCAATGGCACAGTGGGGGGCACAGCAGAGCCGGAGCACGAGGAGGTGAGCCGAATGAATGGCTGGCTCAGCTGCAAGGCCCAGGATGAGATGCTAAACTTGGCCTTCACCGTGGGCTCCTTCCTGCTCAGTGCCATCACCCTGCCTCTGGGCATCGTCATGGACAAGTACGGCCCAAGGAAGCTCAGGCTGCTGGGCAGGTCAGTTCTAGGGGTGGGGGTGGGCAGGTGGGATCCCTGGGCTGAGATTCCCCACTGTGGGTAATCCTGGTACCTGCTCTCAGGTGCACTGTGGAGCTCCCTAAATGCCTGCCCAGGACGGGCTTCCTACCCCACGTGCAACCAAATCAATAGCTACTGTGACCCTTGCATTGTGCCGATCTGCATGAATGTCACAGGACTCAGGCCTGCCTGGGCGGGCCTGGAATCGCTTGTCATTAAGAACACTGGTTTTTGGGGCTTCCCTAGTGGCGCGGTGGTTGAGAGTCCGCCTGCCGATGCAGGGGACGCGGGTTCCTGCCCCGGTCCGGGAAGATCCCACATGCCGCGGAGCGGCTGGGCCCGTGAGCCATGGCCGCTGAGCCTGCGCGTCCAGAGCCTGTGCTCCGCAACGGGAGAGGCCACAGCAGTGAGAGGCCCGCGTACTGCGAAACAGACAAACAAAAAAAGAATGATATATGTGTATATCATTGACAACTCTATGTGCTTATATTAGAGGTATGTATTCAAACTCTTTCATCTCATGGAGGTGTAAGGTCAGAAAGACTGGAAACCAGTGTCCTTTTTTTTTTTTTTTTGCGGTATGCGGGCCTCTCACTGCTGTGGCCTCTCCCGTTGTGGAGCGCAGGCTCAGCGGCCATGGCTCGCGGGCCCAGCCGCTCCGCGGCATGTGGGATCTTCCCGGACCGGGGCACAAACCCACGTCCCCCGCATGGGCAGGCGGACTCTCAACCACTGCGCCACCAGGGAAGCCCCCATGTATATCATTCTTAATGTTCTATGTGCTTTATTTTTTTCTTCCAATTCAGTTGAGGTAGTAATTGATGTACAGCCTTGTATAAGACTGAGGTGCAGCATAATGATCAGACTCACATACCTCATGAAATGATGACCGCAGTAAGTTCAGGGAACATCCATCATCTCATATGGTGTTTTATGTGCCTTATGATACATATACAAAAAATACAAATTAAAGTGGCTGAGATTTAAAATTATAAAACTTCTAAAATTATAAAATTGTAAAATAGTATTTCCCTACCTCTGGTACCTTAGTGGGTCATCTTATGTACCTCCTGGGATGTGTTCCTGGGCTGTAAAGCTCCAGATTGCCAGTCTCAGGGCCAGTCCACCAAGCAGGTGGCCCTCTCTGGCCAAGGTACTCCCCAAGCCAGTCCCATTGGAAATGAGCATCGTGCAGGACAGTGGTGTGCAATGAGCGAGGCCTGTAGCCCTGAAGGAAATGCGTGGGGGACCAGTTTCATTCATTCTTTGGAGCTTAAGCAGACTTGGTCCCAGGTTAGAGCCAGGCAGAGGGGATTTGGAAGCTGCCATTCATCGCCCCTTGCCCGGTGGGGTTCTGTCCATCCCCTTTTGCTGAGCGGGCATGGGAGCCTGGGGAGTGGATTGTGTCCTCTCTCGCTTCACAGCCTTGGCCCTCTCCAGTCTGGGGAATGGAGGGGGCAGTGCAGCGGGGTGTTTACCAGACCTGGCTTTGGGGCTTGAATTCCAGCTTAGCCACCTGCTAGCTAGGAGACTTTGGAGAATTTAGTTTTTGTGTTTGTTTTTTTCCAAGTATTTGAATACCTGTTTTTTAAAAAATTTATTTTATTGAAGTATAGTTCATTTACAATGTTGTGCTAATTTCTACTGTACTGTACAGCAAACCGATTCAGTTATACATATATATACATTCTTTTTCATATTCTTTTCCATTATGGTTTATCACAGGATATTGAATATAGTTCCCTGTGCTGTATAGTAGGACCTCGTTGTCTTGTTTTTGTTTTTCGAGTTTTATTTTTCTCATCAGTAAAATGGAGCCAGTTATACTCTGTAGAATTGTTAAATTAAATGAAAGAATGTACGTAAATTTTCTGAAAGCATCTGGCACATAACCAATACCTCCAAATAAGCAATATTAACAATAACAGTAATAACAGTGTACTGTTTCTGTTTCTTTTTAGTGCCTGCTTTGCTGTCTCCTGCTTGTTGATTGCATATGGAGCAAGTAACCCAAACTGTGAGTAAGCTTTTCCTCTACCCTTTTGTCAGGGACCGGGGAGAGAGTGCCCAGAGGTGCCTGTAGGCCCACCTGCTCTAGAAAGCTGGGCCAGGCCTGCTGCTCACTGCTCACATTAGAGGGACACCTGTTAGGCCTTTACCCAGTGACTTATCTCTGATGGGTGGCTGGGTAACCAAATAATGGCCCCAGACAGAGGTCTGAGAGAAGCTCCCAGGGGGTGAGAAACACCCGTCTCATTGCCAAGCCAGGCCAGTCCCCCATGGCCTCATTGATGCCAACTGGAGAACTAGGCCAGCTGCAGGGGTGTGTGTGGAGGTCATGAGCTGAGCCCCTTGGGGCAGCCCAGGCCAGCACTTTAAAAATAACTTAGAAGCTGCCTGGTCCCTAACCCTGTTCAGGTGGAACTGATGCTGCAGGGACTTTTAGAACAAACACCAAAATAGGACTTGAGTTTCACCCAAATCTTATCCAGGCTCCTCTCCTGATTCTTGGGTACCTGTACTTTGGGTTTCAGTGAAGCAGCTTCTCTAGGCCTCTCCCTTGCTGCTAAGGTTAGTGGAAAAAGGAGGACGGGGGTACAGCTTTTGCAAGAGCCCAAGCTCCGTAAAATAGGCGAGAGGAGGATGAGGCAGAGGCTGGGCCAGCTCCCCAGGTGTCCGGCACTAACGCCTGATGGCTTGTCAGGCGCTCAGCTGCGTTTGTTCGGGGCCGGCTCCTTACCCAGCACTGGTCCCTGAAGCTCAGCCGTGGTTCCCCGCTTAGGAGCTTTTCTGCTTCATTCCAGCTCTCTCCGTGCTCATCTTCATCGCCCTGGCTCTGAATGGCTTTGGTGGGATGTGCATGACATTCACCTCATTAACAGTAAGTACCAATTTTTTTAGGAAGATCTCTAGTTCGGTCATCTTCTTGTGAATCTGAGGCAGCTTTTATTGGCTTTGATTTCCTTGCTTTCCGTTTGCCTGCCTCTGCCTGGGTATCCCAAGCAGTAGAGGGTCATCGGTGGTGAGGCTGTGGCAGCAAAGCCAGCTTCGGCCTCCCAAGCTGGGGAGGTCCTGCAGGCAGAAAGGAAGGCAGCAGAGCGGGACTCGCGGAGTGGCCGGTCCCCTGCCTCCGGACCATGACTGAGGTGCTGAGGGAGCCATGTGCCTAGAGAAGGCGGGAACCGGGAGAAAAAACCTGCCACCTGCTTTCTTTTCTCATATTTTCTGTGGCAAGAGATTTCTTGCTAACAGTGCAACCTTAAAACACACCTCTCTTGGAATCACCCTGCCCCTAACTGTTGCTTTGTTCAGAACTGAATGAAAAACTCTGGGGAACACATAGGCTGCCTCTCTGCTGGGTTTTCTAAATGCTGGGGCACAGAGAGCCCTTCTGGGCACAGGGAGCCCTTCTGGGGAGGGTTTCTATGGTAGCACCAGAACGCCACAGAATGTGCTTCTTTTGGAAATGGGAGAGGCTGCAGGAAGGTCTGGGTTAAAAGAAAGTCAAAGGAGGAGGAAGAAGGGAGCTGTGTGCAGGCTCACCTGGTCAGGCAGGTGTGCCTTTCAGAGCTGGCCATTGGGAAAGAAGTGAGAATGCTAGGCTTTCAGAGGGATTTCTCTGTCCAACAGGAAGGTGTGGACCGTCTCAGTTTCCCGTTGAGAAAGTATTTATGAAACAATACCTCCCATCACTATTTATTTGCAGTGCATTCACTTCTGCTTTCTCTTTCCACTAATGAGTCAGGAGTCATGCTGTTGAAGGGCCCTCGTTTAGCTTTGAGGGAGCTCTGGGGACTTGCTGGTCTTCTTGTAAGGAGCTTGAAGAGCTACCGACATCTCTTTGACCCCTTCCTACAGGCTGTGAGCCAGAGGCCAGGCCTGGCCCAGTGCCTCTTCTGTTCACCCTTCCTGCGTTTTGCTGTGTGAACTTTGACCCGGTGGGAAGGATGAAGTGCCTGGGTCTGGGTCCATGGAAATGGACCACTCGGTGGGGTCTGTGTTAGGTGAGAGAGACTCGGCCCAGGACCACATATGTGCTGTGCTCGGGGAGTGGGGGACACACACGTATCTGGGAACTCTGGTTGCCTTGCCCCTGGTGGTGTGAAGGAGATTGACCTTGTACCCTTTTGTACATTTTTATTTATTTTTTTTTAAAGCTACTATTTCTTTTCTTTTTAATTTTGTTTGAAGGAACATTTATTTATTTATTTATTTATTGGCTGCGTTGGGTCTTCATTGCTGCGCGCGGGCTTTCTCTAGTTGAGGCGAGCGGGCGCTACTCTTTGTTGCGGTGTGTGGACTTCTCATCAAGGTGGCTTCTCTTGTTGTGGAGCACGGGCTCTAGGCGCACAGGCTGCAGTAGTTGTGGCACGTGGGCTCAGTAGTTGTGGTGCACGGGCTTAGTTGCTCTGTGGCATGTGGGATCTTCCTGGACCAGGGGTCAAACCCACGTCCCCTGCGTTGGCAGCCGGATTCTTAACTACTGCGCCACCAGGGAAGTCCCTATTTTTATTTTTTTAACCAGGTAGATTTATAAAAAATGGATATATCTCCTTCCTTCTCAAATTCCCAGGGGAAAACAAATGTTGAAACTGTAAGACATATGTTAGAACTGTCAAACGTACACAGATTCCACTAAGTTGTATAAATTGTGAAGCAGGAGCCGTGGTTCTGTTTGTTTTTTGATAGTGTGAACACGACCACCTCTTTCATCAAAATGAAAAATAGAAATCTGGCATCACCCCCGTTATTTGAGCCACACTATGCCCATGTGATGGCAGCTCTGAATTTCGGGGTAGAAGAAAGAGATGGTCCTTGAGGAGGTTACGCTCTGAAATACAGAAAGCTGCTTTATTGTAATAAAGCCTAAGACAAATAGATAAGAACCACCACACCATGAATCCCCTTTAAGAAAGTCTTTAACGGGAATAAAGATGCAGACCTACTAGAGGATAGACTTGAGGATACGGGGAGGGGGAAGGGTAAGCTGGGACAAAGCGAGAGAGTGGCATGGACATATACACACTACCAAACATAAAATAGATAGCTAGTGGGAAGCAGCCGCATAGCACAGGGAGATCAGCTCGGTGCTTTGTGACCACCTAGAGGGGTGGGATAGGGAGGGTGGGAAGGAGGGAGACGCAGAGGGAGGAGATACAGGGATATATGTATATGTGTAACTGATTCACTTTGTTACAAAGCAGAAACTAACACACCATTGTAAAGCAATTATACTCCAATAAAGATGTTAAAAAAAAAAAAAAAGAAGGGCTTCCCTGGTGGCGCAGTGGTTAAGAGTCTGCCTGCCGATGCAGGGGACACCGATTCGTGCCCTGGTCCGGGAAGATCCCACATGCCGCGGAGCGGCTGGGCCCCTGAGCCATGGCCTCTGAGCCTGCGCGTCCAGAGCCTGTGCTCCGCGAAGGGAGAGGCCACGGCGGTGAGAGGCCCGTGTACCACAAAAAAAAAAAAAAAAAAAAAGGAAGATAGTCTTTAAAATCAGTTCATAGTTATTGTCCAAGAAACCTTTAGGGGAGGCTAGTAGGCTCATAAGGATTCTTTTTCTTTTCTTTTCTTTTTTACGATTATAAAACAAAAAGTAAGAAGTCACTGTTTTGGAAATATAAAATGTGGACTGTAAAATCCTATAAGCCTAACTTCATCAGTTTAGAATGTAACTCTCCATTATGAAAAAAATAAGAAAATCTGGATATACTAATGTTGCTCTTTTTAAAAGAAATACTGTTACAACGTGCCTTTTTCACTTAACAGTGTATCTTTTATGTCTTTTCCTGCCAGTCCTCAGAAATCTACCTTATTATTTTAAACTATGGAGATTGGCCTCATTATTAAACAGTTCCATGTTGTTCTATAATATAGATGTGCCGTACTTTATGTAACCAGCTTCCTGCTAATGGACTTTTGGGTTGGTTTCCAATTTTTCTGATTTATGATGCTGCCGAAGTAAACATCCCTGTACATGTATTTCTGTAAAATAAATTCCTAGAAGTGGGATTGCTGGGCCCCAGGATCAGCATGTGTTAAATTTTAATACAGATTGTCAAATGGTCTTCCCAAAAGTTTATACACAGATGCTAGCCTTCCAGAATGTCTGAGAGGTTTTCCTCCACACCCCTTCCAATACCCTGTCATTAATCTTGCAAACATTTGCCGGTCTAATCTGGTGAAAACTGATATACTATGATTTAAAATTTTTTTCCTTGTTAGTGAGATGGAGCATCTTTTCACCTCTTTTTTGTGATCGTTTGTATTTCTTCTGTGATTGCTTCTTTGTGTCATTTGTCTTTTTTTACAGGGTTGTTTCTCTCTTTTGTGTGTGTTTTTGAGCACTCTCTCACATACAAAAAAATTAGTTCTGTTTCTGAGTGAGCAAGGGGTCTTACCCTAGGTTTTTGTTTGTTTGTTTGTTTGCGGTACGCGGGCCTCTCACTGTTGTGGCCTCTCCCGTTGCGGAGCACAGGCATGTGGGATCCTCCCAGACCGGGGCACGAACCCGCGTCCCCTGCATCGGCAGGCGGACTCTCAACCACTACGCCACCAGGGAAGCCCTACCCTAGGATTTTTTAGGCCTCTAGGCGGTCCATGAATAAGCTTCAGGAAGGCTGGGCACTCCCTTGAGATTCTCAGCAAGCAAGCACATTGTGTGTGTGTGTGTCCCCGCATGGGCACACACATGCCCTGCAGGTGCATTTTTCTAGAGGAGGGTCTGTCGCTTTCATCAGCCTCTAGTAGGTCTGTGTGAAGCCAAACGCACTGCAGCAGGAGTGTTCCTGCTAGCTCTTGGCTCTCCCAGAGGGAGGTAAAGGCTGCACAGGCCAGATAGTGACCAGGCAAGAAAGCCATCTAATCATCACCTGCAGCATTTGGTTAGCAGGCGTCTGTTTAAGGGAGGTTGGTGGCTTGTCCTCTAAGGTCCCCATTCTTGGATCTAGAGCAGAGGTCAGCAAGCGGCAGCCCCCAGGACACATCCAGGCCACTGCAGGTTTCTGTAAACAAAGCTTTACTGGCACAGAGCCGCTCCCACTTGTTTCTTTTGTGCTGTGGCAGCAGAGTGAAGTCTTTTACAGAGACCACATGGCCTGCAGAAGCTAAAATAGTTAATCTCTGTCCCTTTACAGAAGAAGTCCAACAACCTTTGGTCTAGAGGCACCAAGAAGCTGCTCAGTCACAATTCCCTGTTGGAAAGCAGGGGTGACACCCACCCCCAGCCCCTGCTCACTCCCCTTCCAGTTTCATGGCCCAACTCCCTAAGCACCTTTTTTTTGTTTGTTTTTTTGTTTGTTTGTTTTTGCGGTACGCGAGCCTCTCGCTGTTGTGGCCTCTCCCGTTGAGGAGCACAGGCTCCAGACGCGCAGGCTTGGCGGCCATGGCTCACAGGCCCAGCCACTCTGCGGCATGTGGGATCTTCCCGGTCCGGGGCACGAACCCATATCCCCTGCATCGGCAGGCAGACTCTCAACCACTGTGCCACCAGGGAAGCCCCAGCACCTTTTTTTTAAGTGTTTTTTTTTTTTTTTTTTTTTGATTTATTTGTTTTTGGCTGCGTTGGGTCTTTGTTGCTCTGCGCGGGCTTTCTCTACTTGTGGTGAGCGGGAGCTACTCTTCTTTGCGGTGCACGGGCTTCTCATTGTGGTGGTTTCTCTTGTTGCAGAGCACAGGCTCTAGGCACCCGGGCTTCAGTAGTTGTGGCTCGCGGGCTCTGGAGCGCAGGCTCAGTAGTTGTGGCGCATGGACTTAGTTGCTCCGCGGCATGTGGGATCTTCCTGGATCAGGGCTCGAACCTGTGTCCCCTTCATTGGCAAGCAGATTCTTAATCACTGCGCCACCAGGGAAGCCCCCTAAGCGCTTTTTAAGTCATCTGTTTCCTCCTCCCCACGCTGCCCCTGGCCTGAGGGACCTCCTTGGGCGTTCCTCTGTCCTGTGAGGCCTCAGATAAGGAGCCTCTCCGGAACAGACCCCGAAAGGGGAACGAGAAGCAGGTCAGTGAGGGCAGGGCTGGAGCTCTTGGGCAATGTTCCTGGGCTGGCCGAGGCTTCTGCTGAGCAGAGCTGAATCTCGTTCTGACACAGCCCAGGCCTCTGAGAAAGCAGAACTGTCAGGATCGGCTCCCGGAGACGCCGAGCCAGCAGCACAACGGTACTTTCCGTTTGGGTCTCCCACCCATGTTCTAACTGGGGGGACAAAGGAGTCTTCAGGGTCGCCTTTAGGAGCTTCCTAAATCAAATCTCCTACAGCAGCTCTGGGTCCATGGGTAATCACTCCGTAATAACCTGGGAATCTGGGGGGAATGTTGCCAGGGAGATCTTAATTGGGGGACTTTCTGAGTCCCAAGGGGTTTTGTGTTGCATGGGCTGTGGTATAAATAAAGATGACCAGAGACAGTGAGCTGCTACCCCCATTGGTGGAGAGGGGGCCCCAAGTTGGCAGAATGCCTTTTCCCCACAGGCCTGTAGACCTTCCTACAGAGCCGGAGAGGTGTGTACTCATAGGTGATCCCATCCCCTAGGGCAGAGACTGGATCCCATGCCAGGTGGGCTGCTTAATGGCTAGAACTGGCTTTCCCAGGTCCCTGCCGCAGAGGGCCCCGGGCAATGCGACACCCTCAGAGGAGGAGGGTGCGGGTCATTGGTGGTGCAGGGCACACCCCGAGGTGCCGAGCCTCAGCCTCCCCGCTGGACATCTGGACAGCACACTCTGGTCTGTTTGCTCAAGGCCTCGCATTTGCTCAGGTCTTTAACTCGCTTCATTGGCTCGAGGAAAACACCAGCCGGTGGCGGAGGCGGCATCTCTGGGCCACCATCCGACGATCCGGGGCCAGGGTTGCTTAGAGATGGGAACAGATGCCGCCAGTGTAGTGAGCATGTCATTTCCACTTCATTCCTCTGACCCCTGTCAGTGTGGGTGAGACGGGGAGTTCTGAGCTGAAACCCTCCCAGAAAAGTGATGACAAAATGTTGCCAGGCTCCTTAATGAAAAATTTCTCTGTGGGCTTCCCCTATTTGATTTATTGAAGACTTACTTTGAACCTGAGGAAGAAGTGATCCCACGGGAGTTGGGGTCTGGGTGTGAAGAGAAATAAATATCCCTCTTCAAACACCTGAGAGAAGGGGAGGGAGAGGATTCTGGGTACAGCAGTGAAGCAAATGTCCCCTGGGGGTGTGTGTGGGAGTTTAGCATTCCTGCTCAGGCCAGGAGAGGGTCCCCAAGGCATCCTACGTGCCCCAGGTGCCAGGTGAGCAGGACCCTCCCAGTGCCCAGAGCCAGCTCTGCCTCTGGGTTTCTGTTCTGAGCCTTGAGAACCCAAAGCAGTCAGCTGATCACCATTGGCTTGGGAAAAATTCACCCGTCAGAGTGCACCACATTCCGAAGTTGCCCCAGCACGTGACTCGTTCAGGGGTGGACAGAACGTGTAGTGGGGACATCGGGGATGGACCTGGCTGGGAAAGCGGATGAGGTGACTGGGGTGTGGAGCCCCTCCGCCTCACCCCTTCTGCAGTGGAGCGGAAAGGTGACCACAGGACCTTCTCCGGGCAGTGTGTGCTTGGAGCTGTTGGCTGGGAAGGGTTAGAAAAGAGCCCGGCTTTGCCGAGTCCGCTTGTCCAGACTGGCACCTGGATCCTGGCCTGCTCAGGTTGCACAGAGCTCTGCGTGTGTACCGCCGCCACCTGAGGACGAGGCTCACCTCTGGAAGGGGCCTGAGGACCAGAATGCCAGCCCCTCGCCCACCCGGCGCGGCACGCGGCTGCTCCCTGAGGACCCAGCTGGCGGGCTGGGGAGATCACTGATTTGGAAAGTCGCTGCCAGGTGGCTACACAGTGGCTCTTCTGTCCCACTTGCCAGCAAGCCCCAGGCCTGAGTTGGGGGGCCCTGGGAAGAGAGGCATCTTAAAGAGGGTCCTCCAAGGAGGACGGCCCACCCTCACTGTGCTGGAGCCTAGGCTTCTGGTGGTTCTCATCCAGTAGCAGCCTCTGTGGCCAGCACTCCAGGGGAGGGGCCATCTGCAGCTGCTGTTTTCCCCTCTGGGAAGGTCACACAGCCTGTTTACAGTGCAGCCCAGGGGCTGAGAGAATGAGTCACCACCGGCTCACGCAGGGATGGCCTCCCCATGTGAGCCAGGCCAGCACGGAGGGCCGGTTCTGCCCGGCTGAGCCCCCTCCAGCCCTAGTCCTCCCCGAGGCAGCAGGGGTGGTGGTGGGAAGCACACAGAGCCCAGGAGGGGGCCTGCGCCCCCCACCTGCAAGTGCAGTTGTGAGCCCAGGGTCAGGAAGCCGCCCCTGCTGAGTGTTTTCCCCGCATCTGTCATTGCAGTTCAGCTACAGCTTCCTACTTGGCAGAAGACGTGGTTCTTGCCCCTCCGCCCGACCCTCAAGCCGGTACTAGGGCACTCTGCTCAGTACTCAGCCACCACTCACTCTATCACCAGGGCTTCTGAGTGGCCATTATGTGCAGCTGAGGTCAGGCAGAGGCAGAAGGAGAGAGGAGGGAGGGAGGGAGGGAGGGCCATGTGGAGACCAGTGGGGGAGGAGACTCAGACAAGAAGATGAAACAAGAGAGAGTCTACAGCCAAATGCAAGTCCACCTGACAGTGTGGCCCTGGACTGTGGGGAGGTCGGCCAAGGAAGGTCAAGGGGAGAGAAGGAGGCAGGTAGGTCTAAAAGGAGCATCGGAACGGATCTAAGAAATCTCTAGTGGGGAGAGCAAACAGAATGCTTAATAAGGGACGCAGAGAGGTGTGAGAGGTAAGGGTAATTGCCTTGGTTCCCCAAATCAAGTGTGTACCCTTCAAGGGCCATGTGAGTTTTCCAAGACACAGAGTAACCCAGTGGCTATGCACATAAGCTTGACCTGCTTTGAATTCCAAATTTGACCCTTACCAGCTTGGGGGAGTCCCTTGACTTTTCTAATCCTAAAGTTTTGTACCATTAAGTGAGGGTAATAAGTGACATCTGGGACTTCCCTGGTGGCGCAGTGGTTAAGAATCTGCCTGCCAATGCCGGGGACATGGGTTCGAGCCCTGGTCTGGGAAGATCCCACATGCTGCAGAGCAGCTAAGCCCACGTGCCACAACTACTGAGCCCGCGTGCCACAACTACTTAAGCCCACGCACCTAGAGCCCGTGCTCTGCAACAAAGAGAAGCCATCGCAATGAGAAGCCCACGCACTGCAACGAAGAGTAGCCCCTGCTCGCTGCAACCAGAGAAAGCCTGCGCGCAGCAACAAAGACCCAACACAGCCAAAAATAAATAAATGAATAAGTTTATTTTTCTAAAAAAGTGACACCTATCTGGTAAGGATGTTTTGAGGGCTTTTAGGATAATAATAGTTGCTATTATAATAATAATGCTATTATATGATTTAGTATATTAACATAACTATGTTACATTATTATACAACTTAATAATAAGGAAAAATCCTCTGATCGAGCTGCTCCTGGGCACAGCAAATGGGGGAAATTTCCTCTGGCAGGCATGACAGCTTTGGGAGGAAGGGAAGGAAGTAGCTAAAGGATAAAACACAATTAGTATTAACATATGAAAAATAATTAATGCCCCCAGGGAAACCTTCTTGTCTCCTGTGCTTGCTATTTTGTGACCACACATTGACTACTGCCAGGATGTTTATGCTTTGGGTTTCACTGGTCAGGGTCATCCTTGATACTGTTTTCAGAGAGATTTCATCTGACACAAATGTTAGGTAGTCCCTAAAAGCTGAAACAGACTTTGACTACCTATTTAAACACTTATATTGGTTAAAAAAAAAAAAAAAAAAAAAACCCACCACGAACTAAGAAGTTAAAGGCCAAACTAGGAAAACATACCTACAGTATATGGACAAACAGTGAGGGTCTTTAATATATAAAGAGCCTATGCCAAATCAATATGAACAAATTAACATCCTCATAGGAAGAAAGGACAATAGGAATATAAATGAGGAATATAAATGACTGATTTTAAAAACCGTAGAAAAAATGTTCAAAGTCATTAACAATCAATAAATGTAAGTTTTTTCAATTTCAATTGGTGTAAGTTTTCTGGAAGGCAGTCTGGCACAGAGTATCACAAAAACTTAAAAATGTGTATTCCCTTTTGCCAAATGATTCTACTTTTGGGAATTTACCTTAAGGAAATCATAGCTATATGCATGTATGTTTATCTTCAAGGATGTTCATTAAAATGTTATTTATGATAAAAATTAAAAAGGCTCTGAGAACATCAGAGAAATGGTTGCATAAATTATAGACCATCCAGAAAAGGAAATACCGGACAGCTGTTACAAATTATGTTGAAGATGAATACTAAATTACAAAATATTTATAATATATCAAGTAAAAAAAGAAAAAGTTTATAAAATAATATGTAGCATATGATCCCAGTTTGGTTACAAAGCGATAGGTATTTATGGGAAAAAGATTGAAAGGAAATATATCAAAATGGTAACACGGCTATATCAGGGGAATTTTTATTTCATTCTTTACGTGTACTTTGTTCCAGATGTTTTACAATGGACACGCATTGCTCTTCTAATCAGGAAAAATAATCGTAATTTAAATACAAGATGTACATGTTGGTAAGAAGGCTGCATAGCGTGGTTTGCCCTGAGGCTCTGTACACCCTAGGAATGGCCCTGCTGACTAAAATAACATGTTAGAGAGGAGAATTTTCAGGATGTTGCAAAGAATGTTCCAGGCAGGGAGAGGCAGGGAAGCAAGGAGGGCAGCTGGAGGTTACTGCCCTTTTCCAGGCATGAGGGCAAGTGTCTCATCCAGGACCAGATGTCAAGTCAGTCTCCTCTCCCAGCTTCCTGTTCTTGCCTGTCCTGGATCCAGTTCTGGGGAGAAGACTCCAGAAGGTGAGGTCAGAGTTGCCCACTAGCCCCAAGCCCCTGTTGTTCTGTTCTAGCTTGGGTTAGGGTAGAAGGAAAAGGGCTACCTAGCAAGCAGTCTGCTCTTCAGAAGTATCCCCTCGCCCTGTCAAAAAGTTGGGGGCACTCTTTTTACCCAGAGGTGACAACTGCAACAAAAGTGTTTCCTGGCTTGACTGCACCGAGTGGCTTCTCTCCTCCATCTGCTCTTCTGGTTGGGTTCTAAGCCCTCTTTGACCCCTTTCTTCCTCCACATGCCCTGTGGAGGCTGGAGTGGCATCCCAGGCTAGAACAGTTTCCTCTTTCCTTACAAGCGGAACTAATCTTTGGATTCTCCCTGGGGCAGATGTGGCCCCAGAAATGCCTGAGGCTGCCTTGCTGGAGTAGCCAGCGTGGCACAGCCCAAATATGTGAGCTCAGAAGCCGAGGCATGTCCTCTGAACCACAGCATACCTGGGAGGCAGGTGTGCAAAGAGTGAGGTTGTGCACCTTTAGTGCTCACTCGGATGTGCCTGGGCCCCCATGAGCACGTCACATTTCCTCTGTCTTTGCCTGGGGGAGTTTCCATATGCTCCTTCTCTCCCTCTGACCCTCTCTGAGAAGACTGAGTTGACACGGGGGGCTGGAAGAAGAGATCTTTGTGTGCTGGGGCTTCTTCGGGTAGGCTGGAGAGCCACCCTGGCTTCATGCCGTAGGATGGCTTTGTTGGCCGTACACTATAGATTAATTCATGTTCCTTTTAAATCCTGGGATCCCCAAACATCTCAAGTCTCTTATTCATGTTTTTTTTTTCTTAACAGTGATACTGAGACATAATTCACATACCATACAATTTACCTAAAGTATACAGTTCAATGGTTTTTAGTTTATTTATAGAGTTACACAGTCATCACCAGAATCCATCATATCACCCCAAATCACATCTCTGTACCCATCAGCATTTCTCCCTATTCCTCCCAGCTTCTTCCACCCCAGCCCTAGGCGACCCCTAATCTGTTCTCTGTCTCTATGGATTTGCCTGTTCTGGACATTTCATATGAATGGAATCGTACAATTTTGTGCTCTTTCATGACTGGTTCTTTCACTTAGCATAATGTTTTCAGGGTTTATCCATGTTGTGTTGATAGCATGTATCGATACTTCATTTGTTTTTGTGGCTGAATGATATTCCATTGTGTGAATGTACCACATTTTGCTTATCCAGTCATTGATGGGCATGGAGGTTGTTTCCACTTTTTGTATATTATAAAGAATGGGGGGCTTCCCTGGTGGCGCAGTGGTTGAGAGTCCGCCTGCCGATGCAGGGGACATGGGTTCGTGCCCCGGTCCGGGAAGATCCCACATGCCGCGGAGCGGCTGGGCCCGTGAGCCATGGCCGCTGGGCCTGCGCGTCCGGAGCCTGTGCTCCGCAACGGGAGGGGCCACAACAGTGAGAGGCCCGTGTACCGCAAAAAAAAAAAAAAAAAAAAAAAAGAATGGGGACTTCCCTGGCCGGCCAGTGGTTAAGACTCTGCGCTTCCACTGCACGGGGTGTGGGTTCAATCCCTGGTCGGGGAACTGAGATCCTGCATGCCACAAGGTACAGCCAAAAAAACCAAAAACACTGCTATAAACATTCATGTACACATGGGCATATATTTTCATCCCTCTTGGGTATATATATACCTAGGAGTGAAATTTCTGGGTCATATGGTAGCTCTGTGTTTAATTGAGGAACTGCCAGTGTTCTCCAAAGTGGCTGTATACCATTTTACATTCCTACCAGTAGTGTAGGAGGGTTCTCATTCCTCTGTATCAGCACCAGCGTTTGTTATTATGTGTTGTGTTTTTTTTTTAATTATTATTATAACCACCCTAGGGGGTATGAAGCAGTATCTCATTGTAGTTTTAATTTGCATTTCCCTATGATTAATGATATTGAGTATCTTTTCATAAGGTTATTGGCCATCTGTATGTCTTCTCTGGAGAAATGTCTATTCAGAAATGTCTATTTGCCCATTTTTTTAAATAAATTTATTTTATTTTATTATTATCATTATTATTTTTTTGGCTACGTTGGGTCTTCACTGCTGCGCGCAGGCTTTCTCTAGTTGAGGTGAGCGGGGGCTACTCTTCGTTATGGTGCACCGGCTTCTCATTGCGGTGGCTTCTCTTGTTGCGGAGCACGGGCTCTAGGCATGCAGGCTTCAGTAGCTGTAGCACACAGGTTTCAGTAGTTGTGGCGCGTGGGTTTCAGTAGTTGTGACTCGCGGGCTCTAGAGTGCAGGCTCAGTAGTTGTGGTGCACGGGCTTAGTTGCTCCGCGGCATGTGGGATCTTCCTGGACCAGGGCTCCAACCCGTGTCCCCGGCATTGGCAGGCGGATTCTTAACCACTGTGCCACCAGGGAAGCCCTATTTGCCCATTTTAAAAATGGTTATATGTGTTTTTTTTTTTACTGAGTTGTAGGAGTTCTTTATACACTGCAGATACAGGTGCCCTATCAGATAGCTGATTTGTACAAATTTTCTCTCTTCTGTGCCTCTGTTCGTTTTCTTGATGGTATCTTTGAAGCACATTTTAAATTTTGATGATGCCCCTCCTTCATTTTTAATTGTGGTCAGAACAGGCAGAAATGATGAGGGGCAGGTAAATAAACACATTCAAACGGCCTCCGTTCAGCAAAAGCAGATTAGCTTGCGGGCAGCCATCACGTGGTCTGTGTTTGATAAAACCCCAAAATGATTGCAGACAAAGGGGGAGGGGAACATATATTAGGTCCATAGAAACACCTGAGTTCAGTGAAACAGGTTGGCAGATCCAGGGAGCGATTCTCAATGCCAGGGACCTTGTGGGTGTGGCTGGGAAACCTTCAGTACGCGGTACGAGCGCCCCTGAGGTTAGCAAGAGCAGCCAGGACTGCCGTTTGAGGAGGATGCGCTTTGCCCCATGTCTGTTTGGATCCATGACCGAGTTGCCATATTATACCGTGTCTGGATTTGTATGGAATCACTGGGGGTTTTAGCTTCGCAGTCGTGTTGGACGGGCCCAGAGCAAGCTGCTGTGAGATGGGAAGAGCAGCCTCACAGGGAAGAGAGCCTGAGCCTCCCTTGCCGTTGCTCTTTCCAGATGGAAAAGGGGAAAGCCCTCCTTGGACCTAGAAATTCAGACGCAGGACTTCCGGGCCAGCCCCCTCGTCCGCCCTGGGGGCTATAGAATTCTGATTGGCACCTTCCAGAGACCTACTCTTCTCAGCAAGAAAAGCAGCCTTTGCTGACATCTGGCCCTTCTGGGACACGGATATTTTTATTTATAAAATGATCTCATCCTCAAATAGATTCTTATTCCTAACAGGCTTGCTCCCTTTGAGGGTTGCCTCAGGCTCCCAGCTGTGCTTGCTGGCATCTTCCTGTAACCCTGCAAAGGCAGAAGGACCTGGCCTGTGCCGGAGAAGAGAGGAGGGATGCTTGCCAACCAGGAAGTCTACCAGCTCTGTCTTCATGTGCAGAGTCTGAGTTCTGTATTACTCTCCTCCCTTCCTTTATCAGCCTCAGTCTGGGAAGAAAAAACTTTCAATTAGCTGCGATTACCCCTGGACCGATGCCCCCGTGAATCACACGGGGAGGAGAGTAGATAAGAAATGGTACCTGAGGATGTCATGATTCTTTCTTCCCCTCCTCTTTCATCCGTCCCCTGTCTGTTCTCTCAGCAGAAGTCTCCCTTGCTTCTTATCTTTCAGCTGCCCAACATGTTTGGTGACCTCCGGTCCACGTTTATTGCCTTGATGATTGGATCCTATGCCTCCTCAGCAGTCACCTTCCCAGGAGTCAAGGTGAGCGTGTGTACCAGTGTCTGAGCAGAGGCCTCCTTTAAGCCTCCTTCAGCGCTCCCAGAAGAGGGAAGTCATTGCGGGTGCTGGGGCCCCCCCTTCCGCCAAGCCCCATCTGGGGGCAGGATGCACCTGGGCAGCATGGGGGTAAGAAAAGAACCCTGGGGCTTCCCTAGTGGCGCAGCGGTTGAGAGTCCACCTGCCAATGCAGGGGACACGGGTTCATGCCCCGATCCGGGAAGATCCCACGTGCCGCGGAGCGGCTGGGCCCGTGAGTCATGGCCGCTGAGCCTGCACGTCTGGAGCCTGTGCTCCACGACGGGAGAGGCCACAACAGTGAGAGGCCCGCGTACCACAAAAAAAAAAACAAAAAAAAAACTGCTGTGCGTGGGGCGGGGTGGGGGGGGGTTGGGGGAGGGGCAGGGGGGTTGGGAAATCCAAGCATATCACTGCAAGGTGTGACTGAAGGCTGCCTTTGCGTTTCAGGCCTGGGGACAGAAAGGGGGTGAGTGTTTGTCCCCAGTCCTGAGCTAACTCTAGTCCCCCCACCCCCAGGCCTGTTGCTGTTGGGCTATATTGCTCCCCACTGCCAGAGCGCTGCTCGCAGCCAAGTTGGTTCAGCTGTCTCCCTCCCAGGCAGGATTCGGAGCCCGTGGAAGTCACACAGGGTCAGGATGGAGCAAACACCTCGCTGTTCATCAGTCCCAGTTCCTGCTCCCAATCCTGTTGCTCCTGAAGGGGCTTCAGAAGGGGCTTCTCCCTTCTGTGGCACCAGCACCACATCAGTCCCCTTTGCTGAGAGGTCCAAGAGGGAGAGGCCATAGGGCAAGAGGAGGAGGAGTCACAGAAGGCGTGGGCCAGGGGCTTCCCTGGGGATCCAGTGGTGAAGACTCCACGCTTCCACTGCAGGGGGCACGGGTTCGATCCCTGGTCAGGGAACCAAGATCCTGCGTGCCACACAGCGCAGCCAAAAAACAAAACAAGAAGACGTAGGCCGGCCGCCTGGACTTCGAGGCGCTTGCAGGGGCTGGGGCCAGACGTCTGGATTTTAGGGGTCCTCGAGTTCCTGGAGTGCAGAGGAGCCTACAGGTTCCCCCTCCTCCTCTTCTCCGTGTCTAACTGCTGGTCCCCTCCCTGGGTAGCTGGGCTGCTGTCTGGCACTACTCTGGGGACTCTTGTGCTGGAAATCAATGGCGATAATGACATTAACAGGCTTGCAGGCTTCTCACCTGCCAGGCCCTGTGCTGAGCCCTCTACCCGCTTGACCCCCACCTTGACACCATGAGGGTACATGCCAGTGTCACACCCATTTCACAGAGGAGCAAAGCGACTGTTCCAACTGTTCATTCCTTGAGTATTTTTCTGGCCCCTACCGTGTGTATGCTTCAGGGTACTAGAGGAACATCAGTGGACGAGGCTGGAGGTTCCTCAGGGAGCTGGCCTAGTAACAGATGAGGAAATGAATCAAGAAGTCAAAAACCTCAGCCAGGGCTGTTCACTGTGAGCCAGTGATGTGACAGTGATGGGTGGTCTGGGAGGGCCTCTCCAAGGAGATGACATTTGGTCCAAGCTGGAGGCATTTGGTCCAGGGCGAGCTAAGATTATTGGAATGCAGGTGCCTGACGACCAAACACCCAGGCTGATGGGGCCATGCCTCCCCTCGCAGCTGAGCGCAGGGAGAGCAGGACTGCTGGGTGCCCCTACCCGCTGCCCGCTCCAGCTTCCCTCTGCTAACTCTGCCCTCCGCCCTGCCCTGACTCCAACCGCTACCCCGTTGTGCCTCTCAGGTCATCTACGACTTCGGTGCCTCCTTCATCGTCATGCTCGTGGTCTGGGCCGGCTGCTCCGGGCTGGTTTTCCTCAACTGCTTCTTTAACTGGCCCCTGGAGCCCTTCCCAGGCCCAGAGGACATGGACTACACGTAAGTGGACGTGCGGTCTGCTCCCACCCCTACGCCGGCGAGGGGCCCTGGCAGCGCGACAGACACTCTCCTGTGGCCTCTAGGGTGAAGATCAAGTTCAGCTGGCTGGGCTTCGACCACAAGATCACTGGGAAGCAGTTCTACAAGCAGGTGACCACGGTCGGGCGCCGCCTCAGCGTGGGCAGCTCCATGCGGAACGCCAAGGAGCAGGCGGCACTGCAGGAGGGCCACAAGCTGTGCCTGTCCACCGTCGACCTGGAGGTCAAGTGCCAGCCTGATGCCGCAGGTACCGCGTGCGGCCCCCACCTCCCAAGCCTGCCTGAGCCGTCAGCAGGGGCTCCTGAACCCACACCCGCACCCCAGCAACAAGGAGGGGGAGGCCGGTCCAGATGTGGAAGCTGCAGCCCCCTCGGGGGGACCAGCTCCCGCTGAGGGCTTTGTGGGTACCATCTCCCTTAATCCCCATTTCATCCCCAAAGAGCCGGTGGCACCATCCAGCCTGCCGTACAGACGAAGGGTCAGCGAGGCTGAGGGTCTCACCCAGCTTGTTTCGTACGTCTGGGTGACCTGACTCTGCGTCCAGCCGTCCACCTCACCCAGCATGATTTGGTCGGCAAAGCAGGGCTGTCAGCCCCATGCGCCCAGCACCTGGGTGGCGGGTGCGCCGTGGCCACGGCGGTACCGCCCGCTTCTCCCTGAGCACCCTCTTCTCCCCGCAGCGGCCCCCTCGTTCATGCAGAGCATGTTCAGCCCCATCCTGCTGCTCAGCCTGGTCACCATGTGCGTCACCCAGCTGCGCCTCATCTTCTACATGGGCGCCATGAACAACATCCTCCAGTTCCTGGTCAGCGGCGACCAGGACGCAGGTAGGTGGCCTCCAGGCCCCGGGGCGCAGCCCATGAGCGGTGGCCACTCCTGCCCGCCTGAGGTTCAGCCCCCTGCCCGGCTGGGCTGGACCAGCAGGGCCGTGAGATGGCAGAGTCCAAGGGCCTGATTGTGTGTCAGAGCCGTTTCATCACGGCCGGGCCCAACTGTCCTTTCATGTCCCCGTCAGAGTTTCCCGGTTTAGGAGGGAGGAGAGGACTAAAATAACTACGTGTGTTTGGGGTGTGGGGGTGTGTTTTTTGTTGCCTGAGGGGGACGGTTGACGTGTGTGTTCGTAAATGAAAACACGGCACGGAACGCGGTACTCCACCTGAGAGCCTGTTGAAAGGCTATCTGTCAAACCCAACGCCAAGAATCCTCCGGGAAACCGCAGGGGTGCCGCGTGGAGAGGCTGGGGGCCGAGCTGGGGGCTGGGCTACTGCGGCTGGAGGCTGGGGCTCCTGGGCCTGCACAGGATCTGTGCCCTGAACCGGGAAGCAGAGCCAGGTGGAGCCTTCCTCGTGGGTAATCCAGTCCAGGCTTGTTACTTCTGGTAAACAGAACTGATAACCCACCTGCCACTTTTCCAAGAGAACACACAAGCTGATGAGAGGTTTTGATTCTACAAAGAAAGTCATTACTTCCTCAGGGCCTGAGCTGAGTCAGCTTTAGTTATCCCTAAGCGGGACAAACACATCTGGTAAATCCTTTTTATGGGCTGTCTCATTGGTGTGCAATGTTTGGGTTGGTTCCCCCCCCCCGGCCCCCCCCCCCCGGGAAGATCTGCCAGGCACTGTACATTTTTAAAGAGGATGAGAAACCTGGCCTTAGCAAAAGGGGAAGGTGACAAAGAGGCACACATAATGCAGGTGCTACTCCAAAAATGGGTGTTCGGACGTGAAGCAATGTGGAAAAATCCTATCACGCACTCTCACAAAAATTTGTAGCAAATGCAAAGATAGGAAGAAAAAGCACCTGTTTAGCTTTGTTTCGTCCAATGATATTCCCCTAGATTTCTACCCCAGGAACCCTTTTATTATGTAACATTCATTAAAATCTGTGTGCCACGCTTTGGGGAGAGATGACCTCGCGTGTCTGTTTGCCCTCTATTGTAAACCCTGAGGCCCAGACAGGTGGAGACTCTGACGGGTACAGAGAAGGGCCCTCACTGGCCCTTGGAAGGCAAATCTCCCTGCCGCTGAGTCATGGCCTTTTACTCTCTGAGAACTCTTGCTGCTCAAGAGGCATTTTTTCCATCTCTTTCCCGCATTCAAAAAGTCAGTTTCAAGAAGTAGAGGAAGTTGGGCCAGGAAATTCGGTCTGCAGCTGACAGGGCATTGGTTTTCCCCATCCTGCCCCTCTGAGCAGTTGTGCCTGACATCACACACACACACACACACGCACGCACACACACACACATGTCTGGCTATCAGGGTCAGGGGGCCAGTAGGTGGATGGGAGACCAGCGCTGGCTAGTGAGATACTTGGGCTGGGTGTGGGGTAGATTCTTTGCCCTCGGAGGGAACAAGGGCAACGAGGCCCAGGTTCTGCCAGGTCTTCTGCACCCACACTGCTTCCCCATCACGGTCCCCCGCAAACACCACAGGCCTGATTTACCAGCCCGCTTGTGACGAGGCACCAGCTGCACATGAGTGAGGCCCCAGCCGGCAGGAAAACGTCTGCAGACACCCGCGCTGGGCACTCTTGAGAGTCGGGGCTTGGTGGGAAATGGCGTGTGAGCTGGGCCCAGAGCTAGTCTGCCTCCGTGCCCCATCCCCCTGTAATAACCTGTGACATTTCTGCTGCTGACCTCACTCCTCTCTGCTTTTTCACTTTTGCTTTCTTGATGCAGTGATGGCTACCGGTAAGCCAGTGGGGGTGGGGGACGGGGGATCGTCAGGGAACACATGACATCCTCTCCTAGCCGGTCTCTGTTCAACTGAGAAACACCTCTCCTTGAACTCCAGACGTCCCTCTCGGCCAGACCTGTGTTTGGGGGTGGGGCGGTCAACATTCAGCTTCTGTTTGTCTGAGAAATCCCATCATAATTTTAAGGCTCTTTGAAGATTGAAGCCCTTACATCAGTGCCCTTGTGAGTGGTGCCTTCCTGGTATATTTCTAGAGGCAGAAAGCTGACGGCCAGTCACACACAAAACCTCAGTCCCAGGCATTGGTAATTTTGTGGTTCCCAAAGTCAGAGAGACTTCCTGGAGCTTCTGGGGGAAGTCACTGTGACATACTGGATTTCGTTAGCCGTTTCTTGGAAATAGGCGAGGACTTTGGAGAAAAGAAAAGGGTGGCTTTGATTTCAGAGGTTAAGGTCTCCGGGCTCCCCTCATGACCCACAGTGACAAGGGGGCGGTTCTGGAGAAGATCCCAGAAGGGCTTGTGGGGTCACAGACTCTGCCCAGCGCCCACCCCAGGCCTCTGCCGGCAGCCCCCGTGACCCAGCCCGTCTTTATCCTCAGTGGGCCTCTACACCTCCATCTTCGGTGTGCTCCAGCTGCTCTGCCTGCTGACAGCCCCCGTCATTGGCTACATCATGGACTGGAGGCTGAAGGAGTGTGAAGATGGCCCTGAGGAGCCCGAGGAGAAAGACGCCAACCAGTGCGTAGGCGGAGCTCGTGCCCCGGGCCCAGGCCCCCAGAGGGAGAAGCCCACCGGTCAGGTGTTAGGCAGCATCAGGGTGGGTGGGTTAGGTTTTAAAGTTAGCAGGAGAGGCGAAAGAGGGCTGTGCTCAAAGCTGCTCTTGCCCGCGCTCAGCTCAGCACACATTTTGGTCTGTTGCTTCTGTAAGGAAAGTTTTTTGTATGCAAAAGTTGGGGAGGCACGGAGCTCGAAGAGAGGAGGAGAGAAACCAGAGGAAGGTCTGTGCAGACAGCTATCAAACATCCTGCTTTTAGGGCTGCTCTGCGGTCCTTAGCACACGTAGTGCACCAGCAGACATCCTCAGAGTGGTCTGTTTGCCTGCAAGGTCTGCTCCACTGGGTGTGAGTAGTAAACGGCTCTAACCTTAATACATGTCAATAGATCTGTTCATGACTGTGAGAATTAAGCAAGGGACCGGAGCCCTACTTTACAGAAGGGTTGGGCTCTAAGATCAGAGGATGAGTTAAATGCTGTCTTCTCTGACTCCACCTTAGTACAATAAGCTCCTCTTTACTGTATCAGGCCCTGTGCCAAGCCCTTAATGCACAACATCTCAGGTAAGCCTCCCAGCACCTCGATGAGTTAGACCCATTTTGCAGATGAGGGGACTGAAGCTAGGCGTCTGAGTGGCTTGCCTGAGGTCACATAGGGAGAAAGTGGTGGGTCTGGGCCTCCCTGCACATCTCTGAGCCCTTGGATGTCATACAGTTGTCCGTGGGGTATCTTTGTGGGTGTTGAGGCTGGAATCAGTAATAGTGAATTCACAGGGAAATAATTACAGAGAATGTTCTGTTATGTAGGTCAGGTCCTACAGCCAGAAGGCTGTTGGTGCCCATTCCAGTTCCATCTGCCGCATACCCGTTTCTCCTTCGCCCCTTCCTGCCGCCCAAGGAGAAATCCACTCACTCCCTTTTTTGGCTTATTATCTGGCTTAGTGTCAGCTCCCTGCAGGATTCAGGTGAAGTTGGAGCCAGTAGTGAAGGAGGCTTTGCCACATCCTGACCTGGGTGCACTCTCCTCCTCCCTCCCCATCATCGGACCTCAGTCTTCGCCGAAGCAGCGCAGGGTGTTGACGCCCGTCTCCTCGTGCCTTCTCGCGTCCGACCTCTCCACTGAGGTTGACACTCCGCGCTCAGTCCAGGGGGTGCAGTGGGGAGTGTCCCTCGTGCTGGTCTAGCCCCCACAGTCCCTAGCACATGCTTGCGGGTGGTCTCTGAGTCTTGCGCTGTCCACAAGCTGTGACTCCCGGGACCTGGCTTCCTGGGAGAGCCCATCCTCCAGGGAGCCCCCAGCTCTGGTGTGTGCTCTGCGTTTCCACAGAGGTGAGAAGAAGAAGAAGCGGGACCGGCAGATCCAGAAGATCACCAACGCCATGCGGGCCTTCGCCTTCACAAACCTGCTGCTCGTGGGCTTTGGGGTGACTTGCCTCATTCCCAACCTGCCTCTACAGGTGGGTATGGGGAGAGGGAGAAGCCAGGTGGGGTATGGGGTGATGAGACTGAAGGGTGCATGATGTTTCATGGGAGAGAGAACAGTGCTCGCTCAGCAAAGAGAACAGTGACTTTTCATTTGTTTAATTCAACCAACCAACCTATCAACCGGCCCGCTGTGATTTACCAAAGGGCCCCCTACCTGCCAGGCTCTGTACGTGCGTGATGCTGGGAGCAAGGTGTAAAGGAAACTCAGATTGCCTTTCACAGAAGACTCTTCTCTATGAAAGTACATCATTCTTCTCGGTCTTTAGGCGTCTTACCTACCACGAGTACCATCATCTTACCGTTTCTGGAACCACGTGGTGTAGTTGTGTGGCTGCTCGCTTTGCATGCGCTCGAACAGCTGAAGTCTGATGTCCAAAGAACTCTGGCTAGTCTGTGGCGTTGGTGGGAACGTCTGCTCCTCCAGTACAGGGGAGCAAGACCGACGATCCCTTGGCATCTGGGTTCAAAAGTTTAATTCCTTCTCACAAGATTTCCAGTGCCTTTGGAACCTGACTTTTGGCAGAGAGTTTGAGAAAGGTAGATTTTGTTACCTGCCTGGCTCCACCCTTAGGTCCACAGAAGTGTTCTAGTTCTAATCCCCAAATGTATGAACTTGGAAGGGACAAAAGTGATGGCATTGCTTCCAGATGGGTGTGACCCAAGTCCAGATGGTATCTTGGACCAGGTCCAGGAGGAAAGCAAGAGTCCCTTCCTACAAGTGGCCGCACGTAGAAGTTCATTGAACGCCCAGGTGTGCACCACCCACAGGTGCTACCATGTGTTTGTGCCGACACCGCGTGCAGCCAGAGTAAACCATGGGAGGCCCTACCGGTTCCAGATGGGAGTATTGCTGCATCCCTGGTGCCCTCCCGGCCTCCTGGTGGTGGCCCTCTCCGCAAGACCGGCAGACCCTTGCCCTGACCACCCTTGTCCAGTCGCGGGGCAATGCTCAGTGAGGACAGTCATCTGCTTTGTGTTTTATCCAGTTCTTATTGAAAGGCAAGTTGTGAAAAGGCAGCAAGGCATTTGGAGTGGAAAGCAGAGCCCGCCGAGGGACGGGTGCACGTTCAGGCACAGCCCTCTCGCAGCACCGCAGGAGCAGCCCTCGCCGCCTCCACTGCCCACATTCCCGGAAACGGGTCTTGGCCGCTGAGCCCGGTGGCAGGGCTGTGTGCAAAGAGCAAACAAAGGGTCCTGGGAGCAAAGGAGACAGCTCGTGGCTCTAAGGAATCGTTAACAAGTGCTTGCTAAGCTTGCCAAGCTTGCCAGCAGTGACCTTTCCTCAGGAAAGCAGAGCTAGAGGGGAGAGGGACAGCCATCTACCAGTAGGGCCTGGGTGGCCAGGCAGGGAGACCTGGGCACAGTCCTCAGGTCCGCGAAGGCAGGAGTGGTGATCAGTGACCTCCTGCTTAGTGCTATGTCCATACGTACACTTAAGAGCAGACTCTAGATGGGGGCGGGATGGGGGGAGCCCTGGGTTTTAGTGTTTGCCAATTTCCACGGTGCAAGTGCTCTCGTCGTGGCTGATATCAGCCAATACGGTGTCACCAGCCGTGGAGTTGGAAAGAGACACAGTAACACACCATCATACGATATTTACAGTAGAGCAAAAAACCTTAAGAGCAGGAATTCCCTGGTGGTCCAGCGGTCAGGACTCCGCGCTTTCGCTGCTGAGGGCGCAAGTTCAGTCCCTGGTTGATCCTGCAAGCTGTGCAGTGCAGCCAAAACTAAAAAAATTAAAAAATTTTCGAAAAAACAAAAAAACCTTAAGAGCACGGCTAATGGTAAAACAGAATAAAATAATTAGGATGTGCTGGGTTTTGAGTATTCATTAACTTTGTTTTCAACGTACAGTTGACCCCTGAACAACACAAGTTTTAATTGCGTGGGTCCACTCATACTCAGATGGTTTTCAGTGGTAAACACTAAGTACCACGTGATCCGTGGGTGGTTGAATCCGAGGATACAGAACTGTGGGTACAGAGGGCCGACTCTAAGTTATATGTGGACTGTTGGCTGCGTGGAGGGTCGGCACCCCTAGCCCCCCGTGTTGTTTAAGGGTCAACTGTGATTTGTTGAATTGTACGTTTATTACAGTTGAACTGTTAGTAGTGACTGTGTTTAACTTAAAATCGGCTCAGAATTCTTGGTAGTTCAGGAGTTGGCCCTGGAAAGCTGGCACAAGCTGACTCCAGGGCGCCAGTACTCCCACCGCTCAGGACCCCAGGAGCTGTGGGGCAAGGGGACAAGGTGAGGCCCTCTATGTCTCTTGCTCAACACTCTGCTCTCCCGCCCTCAGATCCTCTCCTTCATCCTGCACACGATTGTGCGAGGATTCATCCACTCTGCCGTCGGGGGCCTCTATGCCGCTGTGTAAGTCCTGGGAGCTGTGGGTGGCCTGGTGGCCGAGGGTAAGGGAATGACCTGAGGGAGGTTCCTGGTGGGACTGAGGGCCTGAAGGGGGCCATCTTGTTCACTTGGGGTTCATCCTCTGGCCTTAGGTACCAGGGCTTCTGTTGGGTGTGTCAGGGGAAGGCCATACCTGGCAGGAGCAGGTCAGTGGGCAGTTGGGTGCCCACAAGCCTTGGCATTTAACAGGAAGTCAGTTCCCCCAGCCAAGGTGCCGCTCGTTGTTGCTGCGCAGCCGGGTTCTGAGGCTGCCTCTGGCTGCTCATGGGAAGGGCAGGGGGGTGGGTTCTAGCTGCCCACAGCTCAACGGTGATCTTCAAGTGGGCTTCAGCGGCGGCAGTGACGTGACTAACTGAGCCCAGGATGTGCCTGACAGATCCCACCCAGGGCCTCAAAGGGCTGGTTCTGTCCACAGCCTTCTTAGGCCTTGGCTAAAGTGAAACCTGCCTCCTTTTCCAAGAGGCCACACGTGCCTAAGGAACCATAGTTGTTCCTTCTCCTTGGGCCGGGCCTCGGCTCACACATTGGAACCCAAACACCATCCACTGTCTCCCTCCGACCAAAGACTAGCCCGTTCCTCCAGCCGTTCCTTGCTAGGAGTCCCTTCTCACCTCTGGGGCCATGATGCCTGGCGTGGCCCCAGAATTCTGGCAGAATCTGGCTAAGGTTTTGCCAGAACTCTCTCCCTCTCTCAACAGTATCCCATGGGGGTCATTCCAGGTCTGCCTGTTCCACCCCCACCTACCCCCCGGGCCTGGAGGAAGTTGTGGCTGCCCTGGCAGAGTCTGAGGGCCTCGTCCGAGGGCTGTGATGCTATGTTTCCGTGATTACACAACGCTCCTCTGGAAGAGGGTGCAGCCAGGCCGGGCCCAGCCTCCGACCTGCCCGCTGGGCCCGGCTCACAGGCTGCAGACTCCGGCTGGCACCGCACCTCCCACTTGGCTTGGCCAGACACCCCCGGGCCCCGGGGCCTCACGCTGGTCCAAAAGACAAATTCGCTTTGCAGAACTGCTCAGCAGAAAGCAGTCCAGGGATGGACACCCCATTCCCACCTCTTCTCTGCCACCGGAGGTGCAGCCTGGGGGCACCGGCACCTGGGGCCAGGCTGCGAACGAGCATGTGGGAAGCCGGAGCATGGCCCCCTGTGGTGACAGGTTCTCTACTGCCCCGGCAGGTACCCCTCCACGCAGTTTGGCAGCCTCACAGGCCTGCAGTCCCTGGTCAGTGCACTCTTCGCTCTCCTGCAGCAGCCCCTGTTTCTGGCTATGATGGGTCCCCTCCAGGGAGACCCCCTGTGGGTAAGAAGGATCGCGGGGCAGAGGGCTATGGGCATCCGCCCCACTCTGCTGGTTGGGAGCTGGGAGGCATCACTCGGGGGCTTCTAGAACCCCGGGACAGGCAGTTTGGAACTTTGGTTAGGATCAATTCAGGAACCCCTGTGAATGGGCAGGAGGGACAAGAGGAGAAGAGTGTCCTTTCTGGACCTGATTTTGGGGTAAATCGAACCAAGTTGCTGTCCCTGCTCCTCCTGCCAAAGGCCCAGATTCTTAACCAGGTGCTTTGAGCTTGTCCCAATCCCCCCCCCCGCCCCAGAGATTCAGATCAGTACAGTATGGTGGCCCGGCCCGTGGACAGCTGGGGAATTCTGTTGCTGGAATGTGGAACGACGGGACCTCCAACCTCTTGAAACTCCTTGTTTGTTTTTCCTCTCCTCTCCTGTGACCTTCTCCCCACTCCCAAACCTGAGAGCGAGGAAGGGGCTGGAACTGGGCTCTGCAAAGACCACAGCCCCTGCCTGCTGCCTCCCTCCGCCGCCCTTGGTGGCGACTCGACTCTCATCCCTGCCTCCCCAGGTGAACGTGGGGCTGCTTGTCCTGAGCATGCTGGGCTTCTGCCTTCCCCTCTACCTCATCTGCTACCGGCGCCGACTGGAGAGGCAGCTGCAGCAGAAGAGGGAAGACGACAAGCTTTTCCTCAAGCTCAACGGCTCGTCCAACCGGGAGGCTTTTGTGTAGCGCCCACCGCCTCGGAACTGCGGCGTCCCGCCCTTGCTTCAGTGACTCAGCGGTGTCCTCCCCACCCCAGAGGACCTCCACGCACCCCTAGGATCCTGTCCTGCACCATGTTGGAGTCCTCGCTCCCTCCCAGGGCCCTGGTCCTGCCTCGGAGCTCTGCGGCGGAAGGATGGGAGAGGGCCCGGTCAGGCGCTTCTCCTGCCGGAAGCAGAGGCGCTCTGGACTTCGCTCAGCCACCTTCGAGGGGCCCTGGAGCCTCGGGGCTCCGTGGTGCCTGCAGGAGCAGACAGGAGGACCCCGGGCAGGCAGGCCCTCTCCCCCCAGCGTGTCGAGATTCCGCCTCTTGCCAAAGCAGAGGAGTCTGCCGTCTACTGCCCACCACCTGCCCCTCGGCTGCATGTCCACCAGCCACGCCTGCTGAGGACAAAGGCTTGCACTGTCTGTACCCGCCTCGCCTGGCCCCTCACCTCCTCCCCCCGGCCAGTCTGAGCTGCCTGAGGAAGGAAGGACCCGCTTCCTGTTGTTGGTGCTAACTCCTTTGTGATTCCAGCCCCCTGTGGCCTGTCCTCCTGTTCGAGGCCTGTGGAGAAGGCCCCCTGGCTTAAAGCCTGGGGAGGGGATGGAGGGCTGGATGGTCACATGTGGCTCAGGAGCTGTGGTCAGGGCCGAGCAGAGGGCCTGAGCCGGGGGCATGTCTCCACTGCCACCCTCTGTCCAGTCTGTGACCTGAAGGGAATTAAAGGGGCACCACACACAAACACACGCATGCGCGCGTGCGCGCGCACACACACACGCGCACACACGCGCACACACATACACACAGCTGTTTTCGTGGGGGTGGAAGTGAAGATGTGGCTGACAGACGTGGAGGTCCAGGCCCGGGTGGGAAGGTGGATTTGTGAGAGACCTAGGGGTGCGTGTGCATGTGGGTTGTGCGCGCGTGTCCTGTGCATGAGAGATGTGTGTGGGATGGGGGTGGGACGTGGGCGCTGGGGGTCTGCCCTTATCCTCCCGGAGACACCCCGGAGCCAGCCAGGCCCGCAGCAAGCCCAGCGCCCAGGAGCCAGCCCCGCTCAGGGTTGGGAGCTTGTCCCAGGCTGCAGGGCCACAGCGTCCCCTGCTGGCAGACTTTCCAAGGGCCCTGGAGCTGTTTATGCGGGCGAGGCCCCGTTTCCTCTGCCAGGCGGGCCTGGCTTGCCAACCCACCCACCTTGACTGCCCTCAGAAATGTGTCTGAGGCTTCCTGGGAGCTCTGAGAGGGGTGGGTTGATTTTTAGGTGAATTGTTTTGGTGGTTGGTTTTTTTTTCTCCCCCCTTTTAAGTTTTATCAGACTCCTTTTTATAAAGCAATAAATCCATTTTCCTCCTGGTAAGGGATGCCCCTTCTAGCATATCAGTTAATGACTACATGTGCCTGTTTTGAGCTTGAGAAGAAAAGGCAAGACAAGATTTTCTGCCCCAGTCGTACCCAGCGACTCACCGTCTCTCTGGGTGTGATTGCTGTCTCGGGAGGGGCAGTGGGCCAGGAAAAGACCTTCCTCCCCCGCCCCACCCCCAAACAAATGGGGCTTGTGCAGACACCTTAGAAGTGTGGCCATCCCCTCCTCTGCTGCTTATCCCAGCCCGACAGGCTAATCCTGACCCCCTTTCATCCCTGCTCAGACTTCCTGTCACCAGTCAACCATGCTGAGGGTTCCTCCTAAGTTCAGGACACAGGGTGACCCCAGGAGAGCCGCAGGCTCAAAGAGAGCAGAGGCGGGATGTGGCGGAGGAACGGGTGGCAACAGGAAGGGGCAGGGGCAGGCCCAGGCCCGAGCCCTTTGAATGCACGTAATCTCCCTAGGCTTCACCCACTCAGATACTCAAAAGCAAATATTTGTTTTAAACAGACTTTTTTTAAAAAAGAGAGCCTGAGATCAACATTTCCCAAAGCATTCCTCAGCATGCTCGTTCTGTGAGATGTTAAGGTCATTCTCATGTCTTAAGACAGCATTATAGTCAGATTCGGGAAATGTTGAGATAAGGTCAGATGAGCGGCACTGATGGGCTGTGCCTCTCCGGGGGGGTGTGGTCTGTGACTAAGGGATGGCTTTAACCATCACAGCCGTCCTCCACATGGGGCCCAATGACCACGAGCAGCAGGAGCTCTCGGGTGCTGGTTAATAACAGCCTCTGGGCCTTGCCTCTGACCTAGAGGGAAACCGAAGTCTACACTTTGCTAAGCCCCACCTGGTGGTTCTGGCGCCCGCCCCCCCAACATTTGAGACCCACTGACAAAGGAGTGCAGTTTGGGGAAGCGCTGACTAGCAAGGGCCCTTCCAGCTGGGAGATATGTTGAGCTTGTACAGACATGGCCTGTGCTGTTCCCAGCAGTGCCCAGCCCAGCCAAAGTGGGAGCTGCGGCCTCTCTCTCTCACCCACCTGCAGGGTGTGTGCGCTTTGGGGGAAGAAGCAGGCATTAAGAAACCAGAGTTCAGGGTGGGAGATAGTCTAGAGCCAATAGTGCGTGGGGATTAGAGGCATGAAAATGGGAGCAGGGTACCAGATGGGTTGGGGACCACAGGTGCCCCCCCACTCCCTTGCCTGTCATTTTGCTCTGACTGTACAGGGTTGATGGGTTACATATTTTCCCATTACCATCACTGGATCACGCTAACAAGCCAGGAGTTCATACTACCCTCCCTAATTTACAGCTGGAAAAATTGAGGCCCAGGGAGGTGGAGTAACTTGCTCAAGGTGAGAGCCAGGACTCACATGTGGTTCTTATCCTCTAGGTCAGGACATTCCATTCAGAGCAGCAGCCCCAGGGGCCACCAGGCCTTGAGATCAGGGCGAAACAGCCTAAGGGAAGCAAACACAGGCGAGGTGTCTGTTTCTTGGAGCCAAGAGCTTCCTTGGAGAGAGTGGGGCGAGCTCTACTTAGTAGAGTCATCTTGGCCCTAGAGGCCGATGGTAGCTTGGGGGAGCAAGTTTCTGGTCGCCCCAACCCTTGGGAGGAGTGCCCTGGGGTGGAGCAGGGACCACATGGCCTCGGCCCTCTATCTTCGTCCTCCTCCTCCAGGCTTCTGGTGGGAAGGAGCTGGAAGTCGTGCCCAGCCCTGCGGGCTCAATCAGAGTGAAGAGCGCAGCCAGGCCGGGCTCAGGAGCACGGCCCCGAGCCCCGCTCCTCTCTAGCCTCCCTGTTCTTGAGTCCAGGTGATCCTTTGTGGTTAGCTTCCTCCGAGCCCTCCTGGCCTCTGCCTGTGGCTCTCGCTACCTGGGCCTGTACTAGGGAAGGTTCCCACCCTCGTAAAGGCCATAGATGGGGCTGCAGGTTGTGAGTTCCGTTCTGTTTCTCTTTTAATTCCTCTTGTACCCGGTGTCAGCCTGGTGAAAACTTCTCCTCAAGCCCTCCTTGTCCTGGCCCTGGGCTGTGCAGTGTGAGGAGGGCATCCCGCTGCCCTGGGCCCCAAGCACACTGAAAATGGGGAGCCATCCAGTATTGGGGGTACACGTGCAGGACTGTCCCAGACAGCGGCACAAAAAGCCCAGTGGAGTTTTCGATGCATTTGCACATCAGCCTGCATGAATTTAAACAGATACACTCCACCGGGGGCAGGTGAGGCTGTGGACACCCTATGGTAAGGGGCTCCTGTCGGAGAACTCTGAGAAGTCTTCTCAGCAGAGTCAGGCTTCCGGGGCTGTTTAATACGGTGCATTCTCGTGGGCTCTGGGACAGTAAGGTGCCTTATCTGTGGGGTTAGGATTAGGAGCCCAGGACCCCCAAAGTGAAGGGATGGGTTTTCCACAGGCTGCAGCGCTCCCCTGGGGTGGGGGTGGGGTCAGGGTGAGCCGGAGGGCTCTGGAAGCCTGTCCCACCCAGGCCCTGCCTCATGCCGAGTCCTGGGGTGAGGACCTGGTGTCCGGAAGGAGGTGCAACGTCCTCCACGTGGGTGGCCCGCCGCAAAGCAGACCTCTCCCGCCGCTGGCACACAACCACCGCCTGGGCCCTTGGTCTCTGCAGGCAGCATGTCCAGTCCCGAAGTTAGTCTTTCTCAGCCTCCCAGGCAGATCCAAGACCAAACCAGGGCCTCTGGCCGCTCCCAGCCCCTCAACCCTTCCCAGAGCGAGACCATCTCCCTGTGCTGAGGAGGCTGTGAGGGAAGGGCAGAGGTCAGGGGCCCCGCCACACAAACCATCTCGTGACCTGAAGCAAGTCTTGAGCCTCAGTTTCCTCATCTGTAAAATGGCAATAATACTCTCCCCGGGAGGCTAGGTGGACATGGACGTCAAGCAGTCGCACATTGTTGCACCTGGCACTTCATAGGCACTTAACAAGCGATAGCGTTATTTTTATGACCCTGGAGGAATGCAGAGAGCACAGGGGATGAGGACCACCCACACCCACCCTCCCCCGCCCATATAACGGGACAGCCTTGTGGCCAAGTAAAGGAAGTGAGGTCTGTTTCTGCTGACCCCTACCCCTCTCAGAACCCCCTCTCTAAGCAAAAGCCTTAAGCAGTTGTCCCCTTGTTCACTTTTACGTTTTTCACATTTTCTTAAGAGACTTGGCCAAAGCTTCTCGAGCTAACCTCTAACGGGGGGATATCCGGGCACTCTTGACAGTTTCATGCTGAGGTGGGTGACTCAGAGCACGGCTTGTAGGCGGTACCTCCATGCCACCTCCTCGTGAAACTGGCTGTGCCTCTGTGTGTGTGTGTGCGTGTGTGCACACGTGTGTCGAAGTCTGAGGTGTGTTCCAGGCACGTCAGGTGGGAATGTGTTTGGAGGAGTGTGGGGGAGCTTGTCTGTGTGCCTGTCTACCTGGACGAAGAGGGAGAGGGTCTCACGTCGCTGAATCCCTTTTGGTGGCTGGAAGGGCCTAGGCAGGCCCCGTCCAAGGACCCAGCCCAGGCTCTCAGAGTGGTGCCTGAAGGGTTAGCATGTTCCTGTGTCAGCGAGGGTGAGTGCAGTGTCACTGACAGCTCAGGAGCTGAGCCTGACTCTTCCTGGCCCTTTGCTGTTTCTAGCACCTGGATTACTTCCTGACACACAGTAAGCACTTAATAAATGTCTGCCGAAAATGGCTAAGAACTGCTTCCTCCTCGGCCCCTGTGTCTCTTTCTAAGTCACTCATCCGCTTGCCACTTGTCTCTTGCCTGTCACTTGTCTGAGA
This sequence comes from Delphinus delphis, assembly GCF_949987515.2. Taxonomy (NCBI): domain Eukaryota; kingdom Metazoa; phylum Chordata; class Mammalia; order Artiodactyla; family Delphinidae; genus Delphinus; species Delphinus delphis. Next base: position 46,525,178 of record NC_082701.1, on the reverse strand, counting down.
CGTGCTGCCTGACCCCCACTCTCCGCTACGTTGCACTCATTGCGGCCCAGCTTTGCTGGTGGGCCAGCTTTCAGCAGAGCTGGGGAAGGGACAGAGGAAGGAGCCTCTTGGGCGGGAAGCCCAAGGCTGCTGGGAATTCTGGTTCTAAGGTGGGCGCTCATCCTTGCCCCTTTTCTTTTGTCCTAAGTCAGTGGTCATGGGCACACCTGCTCCTCCTACAGGTTTCCCACGAAGCTGGCCACTGTCCTGCCAGGCCAGGGCCCTGGGTAGTAGCAGCAGAAAAGAAGAGCCACTGGGCTTCCCCAGAGAAGCCCTAAGGAGATCCCCACGGCCAGGGAGGGGAGAGGACGGCCTGTTTGTCTGAGGCCTGGCTCCTGAGCCTGCCGGGCAGAGGGGGCTTGAAGCCCAGGGGAGGGAGGAGGATGGCCTCGGGGGCCAGCTGGGGATGGGCGAGCAGCAGGCCCCCTGCATAGCAGGCAGAGCAGAGGTGCTGGATGGATGTGCATGAGGGCTTCTACTCCAGGATTGTGAGCTCACAAGCCGGGGCACTGCTACACCCCTTGCTGTGTCCTTCATTTTCCCACTTTTGATGGAGACACTACGGGGAAATATTCCTCTAATATAAGTAGAGCCACAGCACAAGCTCTGTGATGACACGGGGGCAGCTAGACCTTGAGCTCTCTGCCAGACAAGAGGACTTGGTGGGCACCATGGGGACCTGGAAGCCACAGCTCCATCTAAGGACAGGCTTGACACAGCTGCAACCAATTAAGGCCCTGTGTGAGCGAGCCAGGTGTTGCCCGATCTTCTGATTTTTACAAGAGAAGCTGGGAGTCCCGAGTTTTATAGAAAATATCCCTATTTTCAGATGCTGGCTCAAAAAAACTTTTTTTTTAAATACCACAGCTGCTCCAGTAGCTTTTCACGGTGTGCAGGCCAGAGTCGGGGAGTGGAGGGTAGAGGTAAGGCCCCGCCCCACAGCTGTTTCCTCCACCTGGGCAGACGCTATGCATGTCTGAACTGCAGCCCCACTCAGGCTGGGACCATTCTCTTTTGTCTCCCCCAGCCTGGCGCGTAATGAATGCTGTTACGTAAGCAAGTGGTTACTCATTCTAGTCTAGCTTCCTGAGTGACCCCCAGTCCCTGTTTAGGGACAGTGAATCATCAGGGCCAGCACGGGGCAGAGCCAGCTAACCTCAGAGGCCCGAGTCCCTGCCCACGGGCTGGCCGAGGCACTCCTCTGGCCAGGGGGAAAAGCCAGGCAGCCAGGGTCACGCTTTGTCTGCTCTCCTGTCTGTCTGTCTGTCTCCCCACTAGAACGAATGCCCCCTGAGCGCTGGTACGTGCACTGCCTTGGTCACCATGATACCTCCAGTACCTCAAAACGTGCCTAGCATGGAACAGCTGCTCAATAAATATTTGGAGGATGAAACTTAAAAAGAGAGAGGGAGAGAAATAAACCAAAAAGAGGCTGAAACTGACAGACAGAGGCTGGGAGAAGAGCATGCTCTCAGCAGCCAGGAAGGGACAGAACAGAAGATGGAAACAGTGAAATGCAGTCTCTCTGAGATACACAGAGATGGGTTACAGGTGTGGCTGTGACGAGGCAGTAACAAGGGCCAGCCAGCCAGGAGCAAGCGCGGGGGTGGTCCAGAGCAGTGAGTTGCACAGACAGCGAGACAAAGGGGAGAGAGAGACAGTCCAAGACAGAACAGAGAGAGCAGACGGCAGTGATGGGGAGAGACAGAGAGAGGGAAACACGGAGGGAGGTGAGACAGGAAGAGAGGTAAAGAGAGACAGAGAAACACAGAGAGATGGAGAGGGGAGAGATAACAAGAGAGATTAAAGAGAGAGAAAGCGAGAGGACAGACAGAGTTACAGAGGAACAGAAAGAGAGAGAGACAGAGGGAGCACAGAGAGAGAACAAAAATAAAGAGATAGACAGGGAGAGACAGAAAGAGATACAGAGAGACTTCTTTTTTTTTTTTTTTTGGCCAAGTCAACATTTTATTAAAAAACACACAAACACGTACACAATGGTAACAACAGGAAAGGAGCCAAGATCTCCTATTTGGGGACAGGCTGACCGCATGGTGCTCCCATAGGCCTCACTTTAAGAAAGAAGGTGCCTTCAAGACCAGATTTCCAAGAGAGATAAATTAGGAGGTGGCTGTGTTTTCACAAGAGGTGAGATAAAGAGAGATCGACAGAAAGAGAAACAGTCATACCAAGAGATGGAGAGGAGAGACAGAAGGGGGGCTAGCTAGAGAGATGGAGAGAAGGTGGGTACAAAGAGGGAGAGAGGGAGAGAGACAAAGAGGGAGAGAGGGAGAGAGACAAAGAAAGAGAGGCATGCGAGACAGAAAGATCGCTGTGACACTGGAGAGTCACGTCCTTCTTGCCTGTTCAGCCCGGAGCACGTAGAAGTAGCCTCGAGGGGCAGTAGTGTCCATCCCTCCTTCCTCACAGCATCCTTTCCTCCAGAATGATAATACAGAAATGTGGCATGTCCTGCATGAAATTATTTGATGCACATTGCCTCATCTACGATGCCCAGCAATCCCACATGGTAGCCACTACCATCGTCCCCATTTTACAAATGAAGGAGCTGAGGCTCAGAGCGGTTAAGGAACCTGCACAAGGTCACACAGTGGGAAGTGGTAGGGCTGGGACTCCAGAGCACCAGGCACCAGGGGGTCCGTTCCCACAGTGGGACTGTTGACTCGCAGTGGGGCACCCTCGAGAGTGCTGTGGCCCCTCATGTAAGGCCTCTTTTTCTTTCTTCCTTTCTTTCTTCTTCCTTCCTTTCTTTCTTTATGGCTTCTCTGGCTGCGGAGCACGGGCTCTAGGTGCACGGGCTTCAGTAGTTGTGACTCGTGGGCTCTAGAGCACAGGCTCAGTAGTTGTGGCGCTCAGGCTTAGTTGCTCCGTGGCATGTGGGATCTTCCCGGACCAGGGCTCGAACCCGTGTCCCCTGCATTGGCAGGCAGATTCTTAACCACTGTGCCACGAGGGAAGCCCCAGGCCTAACTCTTATGCACACCTGAAGCAAAGCTTGCTAGAGTGAGAGATGTAAGAAACAGAGCAACTGAAAATAAAATGTGAAGGGAAAAAAAAATGCAGACTTGTTCAGATACTGATCGTATCTAAAATAAACTACAGAATTACATTTTTTAGACAATTAGGGAAATCTGAACTTGGTATGAGATAATATCAAGAAATTATTAATTTTGTTCAGTATGATCATGGCATTGTGGATTCATAAGAAAATATCCATATTTCTAGAATGCACACGGAAACATGGAGGGCAGAGATGACATGATGTCTGAGATCTGCTTTAAAATGTTTCAGAAAAGAGATGAAGCAAGTGTGGCAAAATCTCGCTAACAGTTGATTCTGGATGACGAGGAGTGGGGATTCCTTAAGGCCAGATCTTGAACTTGGCACTCAAGTTCCCACACTCCGTCCTTCCTGTGTGTGTGTCCACCACATGAACCACTCATGCTCTGACCAGGGGCTCTACCCTGGTCTCCCCACCCCGCAAATTCCTTCCACATAGAACCCTGCCTCTGCCCCTTTGCATATGTTCCTTTCCCTCCGAAGATGCCATTTCCCTTTTCTAGCCAAATCTGTCTCAAATCCCCCTTGTCCCCAGATACTTCCTACACCTTTTCAGCCCAGGAGGCCTCTCCTTGGACCCTTTCCAGCACTGTTCTTTGTGTCGCACATGGTCACCTTTACGGCCAGCTACCTCAGTCACTAGGTACCGTTTTCTGTGAGTGCAAGGCCTCCTCTCCATGAGCTCCTCCAGATGGAGGCTGTTTCTCGGGTATTTTAATGACTGTTTTGCTTTTTACTTCCCCCAGTGCCCTGCATGGCCCTCCAAGCTCCCTCATCTCAGCTCATTCAGGTGTCTGTCTAAACATGGCCTCTTTTTTTTTTTTTTTTAATATTTATTTGGCTGCACTGGGTCTTAGTTGCGGCATGTGGGATCTAGTTCCCTGACCAGGGATCGAACCCAGGCCCCATGCAGTGGGACTGCAGAGTGTCAGCCACCGAACCACCAGGGAAGTCCCGTGGCCTCTTCTTTTTGGCCGAAACTCATGGCTTGTACCATCTTATTTCCCCCACAAGGGACTGAACCCAGCCCCCAGGCCCCCAGCAGTGAAAGCCTCGAGTCCTAACCACTGGACTGCCAGGGAATTCCCAAAACATGGCCTCTTAGCGTCTTTCTTGACCACCCAACTAATACCACCGGCACTGGCCCCAGTCACCCTGTTCAGCCTCTTCATAACATTCATCTCTACTTGAAGTTATTTCTGCATTTGTTTATATTCTGCCTCGCCCCACCGAACAAGGGAAGGACCTTGTTTTTCTTGGTCACCCCTATATCCTGAGCGCCTAGAGAAAGGCCCAGGACAGGGCAAGGAGTTCAATCAATATTTTATGGAGTGAATGAGTAGATATAGCTTTCCCAGCTACACTGCAAGCTCCAGGCGGCAGGGTTTGATTACCTCCTGGAGAGAGCCAGCACACGGCAATTGTTAAATAATGATTTACTGTATTGGGACTTCCCTGGTGGCGCAGTGGTTAAGAATCCACCTGCCAACACAGGGGACACAGGTTCGATCCCTGATCCCGGAAGATCCCACATGCCGCAGAGCAACTAAGCCCGTGTGCCACAACTACTGAACCTGTGCTCTAGAGCCCGCGAGCCACAACTATTGAAGCCCGTGCACAACAACTACTGAAGCCTGTGCACCTAGAGCCCGTGCTCCGCAACAGGAGAAGCCACTGCAATGAGAAGCCCGTGCATTGCAACAAAGAGTAGCCCCCTCTCACCACAACTAGAGAAAGCCCAGGCACAGCAACGAAGACCCAACACAGCCAAAAATAAATAAATTAAAAAAAAAAAAAGATTTACTGTATTGATATTACGTAGGAGAAAAATCCTATTCTGGGAGGTCAGGGGACCAGGGTCCAGGCTGCTCACTTGATCTTGGACTTTGGGTCCTAATGTCGCCTCTCTTGGTCTTTCCCCGAGGGCGTTGGGCTTGGATTTCTGGGGCAATCCATACTCCAACTCTAGGATTTGATGGCCAACATGTGCAATATTCAGGGCTGTCCTGGGGCGCCAGTTATAGCTTGACGGCAATATAGCCACCTGCTCCACCCTCCTTTCCCAATTTTCTATCTTGTGCAGCCCACTCACGATCACCTCGGTGCCCCTTGAGTCCATCACTGGAGTTCATGTGCCCAACGCACAGTGAGGCCAAACCGTGGAGTCTGGAGCAGAGAAAGGTTTATTGCAGGACCAAGCAAGGAGAACAGGTGGCTCATGCTCAAAAACCCAGAACTCCCCAATGGTTTTCAGGGAAAACTTTTTATAGGCAAAATTTGCGGTGAGGGTTGTGGGGTGTGTGACTTTCTTTTGACTGGTTGGTGGTGAGGTAACAGGGTGGTGTTCAGGAATCTTGTGCCCAGGCTGAAGTTAGCATCCTCCAGCTGGGTGCGGGCCTTAGTTCCAGCAGAATATCAAAGAAATTGTTATGTATTCTGCTCCTCCTTTGTTTCTGTACTCCCTCCCTTCCCTGGATAGCAACTGTTTGAATATGCCCTTCAGAACTCAGGGAAGGTCATGGAGGCTGAGTGACGCCTATTTCTTACAAACTGGAAATGAGGGACACAGAAAGGATTTGTACCTGGGAGGGCCCCACAGGGTCCTGCTCCGTTTCAGCCATTGTCTTCCCCTGTGCAAATCTGCCTTCCCTGTGTTTTCCTGAAGGAGTGCCGTCCACCCAGTCTCCCAGGCTAGAAACCCGGGAAGTTTTTGCTCTTCCCTTCTCGCTCTCACTCTCTCAGCCAATTAGTCAATAAGTCTTGCTGATTTTACCTGAGTTGCTCCTAAATCCATGTCTCCCTCTCTCTCTCTCTCTCTCTTTTAATATTTATCTATTTATTTTATTTTTGGCTGCGTTGGGTCTTCGTTGCTGCACACGGGCTTTCCCTTGTTGCCAAGAGCGGGGGCTACTCTTTGTTGCAATGTGCGGGCTTCTCATTGCGGTGGTTTCTCTTGTTGTGGAGCACGGGCTCTAGGTGCGTGGGCTTCAGTAGCTGTGGTGCATGAGCTTAGTTGCTCCACGGCATGTGGGATCTTCCCAGACCAGGGATTGAACCCTTGTCCCCTGCATTGGCAGGCAGATTCTTAACCACTGCGCCACGAGGGAAGTCCTCCATCTCTCTTTTTTTTCCCCCCTTATCCCACCACTGTCCTAGTCCAACTCTGCCTGGACTTCTGCAGAGGCCTCCTCACCAGTCTCCCTGCCTCTGCTCTGTTTCCCTCAGTCCCCTTTTCACTCAGCTCTTAGAGTGAGCCTTCAAACGCCAGAGCTGCATAAAAAACCGTAGATGCCAGCCCATGCCCTGAGGATGGACTACAAACACCTTATCACCCCCAGGAGCTGCATACTCTGGCCCCAACCCTCTCCCCACTCCCATCTCCTACAGCTCCTCAGCCCCCAAGCTTTATGTCCCAGTCACCTCTCTCAGTTCCCCTAGAGCACATGCTGGCCCTCTGCGCCCCAGCCTTTGCATTAACTCTGCCTGATACCTCTTCCCCTCCCAGCCCCCTGAAGAGCTCAGCTTAGAACCTCTTCCTCCAGAATGCCTTTGCTGACTACACTTCCTGGGTGTAATGCCACCAAACCTGTGTTTCACCTCTCACAGTCCTTTTCATCCTAACTGCCTAGCTGTCCCTCCACCTAGCCCCCCCACTTGACCTTGAGCTCCCTCAGGGCTAGATGGTATCTGACTTGCTCACTCAACAAAAGCACAGATTTTTTTTTCATTTTTTTCTGACTTTATTGAATATTTCACAAATATTGATATAATTGTATATATTTAAAGTCTACAATGAGATGAATATATATATACATACACACACACACACTCATGGAATAAAATGGAACAATTACCAAGATCAAAATAATTAACACATCCATTACCTCACATAGGTAGCTCCTTTTTTTCATCTTTTTGTGATGATAATTTTTTTAACATCTTTATTGGAGTATAATTGCTTTACAATGTTGCATTAGTTTCTGCTGTATAACAAAGTGAATCAGCTATATGTATACATATATCCCCATATCCCCTCCCTCTTGTGTCTCCCTCTTCTGGTTTTCTCAGGGTATATGCCCAGTAGTGGGATTGCTGGGTCCTATGGTAGTTCTATTTTTAGTTTGTTAAGGAACCTCCATACTGTTCTCCATAGTGGCTGTATCAGTTTACATTCCCACCAACAGAAAAGCACAGAATTTGATACACAGCAGGCACTTAGCAAATACTTTTTGGATGAAAGACATTACACTAAGGACTTCCTTGGTGGCACAGTGGTTAAGAATCCGCCTGCCAACGCAGGGGACACGGGTTTGAGCCCTGGTCCAGGAAGATCCCACATACCGTGGAGCAACTAAGCCCATGAGCCACAACTACTGAGCCCTCATGCCACAACTACTGAAGCCTGCGTGCCTAGAGCCCTAGAGCTCCACAATAAGAGAAGCCACTGCAATGAGAAGCCAGCGCACCACAACGAAGAGTAGCCCCTGCTCGCCGCAATTAGGGAAAGCCCGCACGCAGCAACGAAGAGCCCATGCAGCCAAAAAATAAAATAAATAAATAAAATGAATTAAAAAAAAAAAAGAAAGACATTACACTAAGATATTAAGGTGAAAATCTCTGCCCCATCACATGCTAGCTTTGGACTTGAGCAAGTCTCTCTCTCTTTTTTTTTTTTCTTGAGCAAGTCTCTTAAGCTCTGCCTCCTCCTCACCTGTCACTGTGGACAGTAATAATACATTTCTGGTAGAGCTGTTGTAAGGAGTCAAGCCCTTGGAAGAGCACGTGCACGTAAACTTAGCCATTATTATTTTTTGACACAACCTCTTCCTAGATCTCAAACCACACCACCAGGGAGGCCCAGCTGTACTGGGACATCTGTTCCGCCTGCAGATAATCAGTCATCCCTAGGACCCTGCAGCACACCTCGGTGTCGGCCCCACCTACTGCCCGGGTCTTGCGCACGCCTGGGACCCACCTTGGACGCGGATATCAGCGCCGCGGCCCACTTAAGGACGGGAGGGGGCGGGCCCGGGAAGGCTCTGCCTCCGCGCTTAGGTCAGCGCGCAGCGCTGCGCGTGACGCTCTGGTTGCCGCAGAGACGCCCCGCCCCCGCGCGGCGCTGCGGAACTGGAGCTCCGGGCGGCGTCGGCAGCGGCGCGGAAGGCGGCGAGGCAGGGGCGGCAGGAGCCGGCGCGGCGACCGCAGCGAGAGCGGCGGGGACAGAGCAGACAACAACGAAGGCGCACAGGCAGCCGGGCCGGGCCACGGGGAGAGCGGACGCCGGGAAGCGGGCGGGAGGCTGGGCGGGCAGCGGGCAGCCGCCGAGCCGCGAAGCGACATGGTGCTGCTCAAGGAGTAGTGAGTGTCCAGCCGGCCGTGCGGAAGCGAGGAGGGAGGGAGAGTCGAGGATGACGAGCAGGGAGGGTGATGGCCTGGCGGAGGACGGACGGGGCCCGACGGGATGGAGAGCGCTGGATGGGCGGCCCAGCAGGGGCTGAGGGGACAGCGAGGGCCGGACAGGGCCCGAGGTGGGCCGAACGGGGATAAAGCGGGAGGGACAGCACCTGAGGTGAGGCCCAAGGGGCAGTGAGGGCCGAAGAGGCCTGAGGAGAGGCTGAGGGGACAAAGAGGGCCGGGCAGGCCTGAGATGAGGTCAAGGGGACAGTGAGAGCCGGACAGGGCATGAGGAGGGGCTGAGGGGATCGAGGGTGCTGCATGAGATGTGCGGTGGTCCTAGAGTGGAGGCTAAGGGAGGAAGGGGCCAGCCAGAGCTGCAGGACTGGCTGAGAGGACCCACCGGAGAGGGAGGAGTTGTCTGAGTGGCTGAGGAACGGTTAGACAAGGGCAGACAGGGCTGGGGAGCCGGGGAGCCAGCCAGAGTGGAGAGGGGTTTGGGGTTGAACAATACCAAGGGGCCCTGGGAGATCAGATAAGACAGCTTCAAGAATGGAGTTGGGATGATGGGGCCGAGTGTTGAGGGCAATCTGGGGTGTGAGGAGTGGCTGCCTTAGGCATCAGGGGAAGGATTGTGATAAGTAGACACAGGAAAAGGACTAGGGAGTCAGCGTCAGGCTGAGCGACAGGGGAAGGGTATAAGGAGATAGCAGAGGGGACAGATGGTGTGACATGGTGCCCACGTGGTGGGGGCAGAGGACGAGGTATTTGGGAAAAAAGGCTTAGGATGATTGCTTGGGACTTGGAGACACTTGGGTGAGGAGTCCAAAAAATATTGGGCAGGGGCTGAAGTGATATGAGGGAGTTATGGTGATGGAGAGAGCTAGGATGTTAGAAAGGGAGGAGAACAGTTTGGAAAAAGAGTATGTTTTTGAGTAAATATACATGTTATTGGAGTTGGGGTGGGGGACAGGGCCAACGTGTCTCTGGGGGATTCTCAGTCTTGGTGCAAAGAGATGGGGAAATTGCTCTGAGGCATTGATATTTTCATAAAGCCATTGACTGAGGAAAAATGGTGAAGAGTGAGGGAGTTTCTGAGTAGTTAATGGGCGGTGGAGATGAGTGACTTCTGGTAGGAGTTGCAGGGAGATGGGCTTGCTCGTGAAATCCACGGGACTGGATGACAGGTGGGGATGTTCGGATTGCTAATCTTTCAAATATGAGACGACCCATTCCTGAAGCTCATGGTTCCAAGTAAACATCTTAGGACTTTTTTTTTTTTCTTCAAAGAGGAAAGATTGGGGGTGGGGGGAGAGGAGAGATTGGATGTGTATGTGCAGAACTTTCAGTGAAACTGTGCTTCCCTGGAGGGGAGGGCAAGTGGGCAGCATTCGGCCAGAAGCCCAGAAGGTCCGGAAGTGGGAGGTGTCCGGGTAGAGAGCATCTGGTGGAATTCACTTGGTAGCCAGGCAGGTGTGCTGAGAGCTGTTTCCATTTTGTCAGTGAAGGGACTTTGTCCCGTCCCATCTGGTTTGCTCCTTGGAGGTGTTTAGGACTTTTGGACATAGTGTGGAGCTTTGGATAGCAAAGGGAAGAGACCCAGGTGTCATCCCAGCTTGACACCTCATCTGAAGAGTGTTATTTCAAAGCCCCTCCACCTCTATTTCTTTCTTTTTTTTTTTGCCACACTGAGCGGCATGCGGGATCTTAGTTCCCCGACCAGGGATCAGACCCATGCCCCCTGCAGTAGAAGCGCGGAGTCTTAACCACTGGACCGCCAGGAAGTCCCCCCAGTTCTATTTCTTGACATCCGATCTGATGCTGATCCAGCCAGAGTACAGAGTTTTGTGTGGTGAGGAGGAAGAATCTTGGGAGTACAACAAGAGGAGGGCATGGTGCACTTTGGATTTTAATCTTGACTGTACAGATGACAGACTTTTCCCATTCTCCTGATTCTTTTTTTTCTATTCCCAGTTGAATCCTAGAATCTGTAGAAACCTGTAGGTTTTGTAAAGAGGGTCAGGCAGGGAAAAGAAGGGACCTTCAGAAAAGCTCTGAGTGAGTTTTGAAGAGAGGTCCTCCCTTCTCAGTCTTTGTTCTCCACCCCTTGAAGCCTGCCAGGGAAAGGTCCAAGGTGCCAGGTGTGCAGAGCCTGCCTGGCATCTGCGTTTCCTTTCTGCCCAACTTGTGCCCTGTGTGTGCTTGGGCATGTGTGTGCACCCCTGGGTGGGGGACCAAGAGGGGGGCATCGGAGACACCTGGCTGTGGCTGCAGCGCTGCAGCTCTGGAGAGTGCAAGTGAAGGTCACACTGAAGTGAGCACAGCTCCAGGCCCAGCCCCGCACTGCCTCTGTGGCCCTGTCCTTTGGAATTGCACCCTATTGCTGCTGAAGTGGTTTTGCTCCCAAGGAGCCAGGGAGAAATGTCTGGGTGTGCAGCTGTCCTATAGCAGCCTCAGGGCATCCTGTCGGGAACTGGCTGATGCCCATCTCTTTTTGGGGGAGACTTAACTGCCTGCCCAGGGTCTGAAGTTTGTCCCTGTTGATTTTTCTGACACTTCCTGTAACAGGATTCTCCTTGATTTGATTTCTGCAAATTCTTGGATGTGATTTTTACTGCTGTTCTTGAAGATAAAAGGCTTATTGTTTTCTAGGAAGTTTCTCCTGAGGGTGCAGAAATTGTGGCCTCCAAGTTGGAAGTATTTTTCTGCACTGTTGGCTTTCTCTAATGGGAGGACAACATTAGTGGCAGCATCCAGTAACCTGCAGGATTTACATTATTTGAGTCATTCTGGAGGAAGGGGAGTTAGCAGGCAGTAGAGACTTGGAGCCCATTTTGTTTTTCCTGCTACTTTTCTGCTCTGTGCCTTGCCTTGAGTGTGAAGTTTTTCTCAGATCCCTCTGGGTGTCTCTTGCTATCTGGGGACCTTTGTGGGACTAGAAACTAGTGAGCAGGCTCTTTACCATCCTGGAGCAAGGATCCCAATTGGCAGGACCACTGCATAGAAAGGAGAGCATAGCAGCACGTGCTTCACCAAGCATGCAAGATGCAGGAGGCTCCAGGGGGTTCCACCTAGGGTCTGGGAACTGAGAATCTAAGCTTGGGAGCTGACTTGATTCGTAGGAATACAACTAAGCGTTTTGTTTTTTGTTTTTGCGGTATGCGGGCCTCTCACCGCTGTGGCCTCTCCTGTCGCAGAGCACAGGCTCCGGACGCGCAGGCCCAGCAGCCATGGCTTACGGGCCCAGCCGCTCCGCGGCATGTGGGATCTTCCCGGACCGGGGCACGAACCCGTGTCCCCTGCATCGGCAGGCGGACCTTCAACCACTGTGCCACCAGGGAAGCCCCAACCAAGCGTTTTTGTCTCAGCTCTCTGACCTCACAGTTTTGAGCTGGGGGTTGGCCGTTGCTCTGCATTACAAATGTAAGCCACCCAGAGAAGAGCCGCTGGCCCTCACACCTCTGTGTGTGGAGTTCTGACCAGTATGGGACTTTGCTGGCCATGGCTTCTCCATCAGGTGATTGATTGGTGGTACCTCCAACAATTGGTAGTCATTGAAATGGAGAAGGAAAAGAAAGTGATCAGTTGGGGTGTCTTTGGACAGCTTCTGGTCAGGACATAAGTTAGGTGTCCTCTCCTGATGGCTTTGTGGTAGTAGCTTGTACTGTAATATGTGGCCCCAGAGCAGAGATGGTTGGTGCGTGCTCTTAGGGTGATTAATCCTCCAAGGAGCTTGGCCCCTCCCTAGCCTTTCACCTTGAGGGCTGTTGTTGGGAGTTTGGGTCCACAGAAGTAAATCCCCAGGACCTGCTTCTTTGGGTCTGAATCCTCATCTTGGCTTCGGAGTTTGCAGGGGTGAGTCCTCCTGTATCAACCTCCTATGTTAACGGAGAGAGGTAGACCCATTGGCGAGTTTTGTTGGGGAAGATATGAGTGGGAGAGAGGGAGAAGAAGACAGCTCCAAATGTGAGTCAGAGGCCTGGGAAGTAGCTGGTGAGGGGACAGGTTTGCACCGAATCACAGGGTTCTAAATGAAGTGCCAGAAGGGACAGAGGGTCGTAGCCTTGAAGCACTCGGGGCCATTCTCTGCTGGGTTTTTGACAGCGAGTGTAGCGTCACGTGCAACAAAACATTTAATACCATTCTAAGATGATGCTTTAAGAGCAGGTTTCAGAGCCTGAAGTTGATACGCTTTTCCCTCTCTTGCAGTCGAGTCATCCTACCTGTGTCTGTAGAAGAGGTAAGTCCTTTTTCTTCTTTTTATTCATAGTTGGATATACTTGCTTGTGACCCTTAGCTCAGTCGGGCTCCTGGCGGCCCACGCTAGTATCTTCTTGTGGTTTTCATGTTTGTTCTAGCATAGAGATAACCAGTACTCGATGTGAATTTTCCTGGTGCAATTTTCTGTTGAAGGAGGGCACTTATGTATCTGACCAACTATGTGCAACCTGCCTCAAGCTGTTGACCAGCGAGATAACTTTGAATAGACACTAAACCAGCCCCTGTTACCTGCTAGAACTCAGCCTGTTTGGGGACATGTTACTGAGGGGATGAAGTACGTGCATTTCTGGGACCTCTGTGACTCAACAGGGAAGTGTGCCTGGCTCTCTCTGGTTGTGTGACAAACCAGCAGGACTGGAAATCTCTGAGGCCCTTCCTAGCCATACTCTAGGTGACTGCTAGGAAGACCGAGGCCCAGAACCCTTCTTTCACGGAGGGCAGGGAATGACAGATGGGCTTGGCTTGCCCTCTGTCCTTTTATGGTTCTTGGGCCTGACATTCCTGTGTATAGGGATCTGGCAGGATTTGCCACAAGAAGGTTCATAGGCTGTGCTGACTCAGAGTTGGTCTCTGGGACAGCAGAAGACTGTCACAGAGCCGCCCTTGTCCCGCCCTTTCTCTGAACTTCCTTCACTCTCCTCTCCCAGTTCAGCCTTGTTCTTTGCTCCCTTTGGAATCCACAGGCCCCTCAGCTTTCAGTTAAGCTTGACTTTGGGTGAAGCTGCTCAGCCAGTATGGTGCCCTCAGTCGCCCTCTTTCCTGCAGTGTCAGCTCTTGTGATAACTTCCACCCTGTTCCAAATATGAAATGGACCTTTGAAAACTGAGATCAGGCCAACAGAGCCCGCAGCACACTTGAGATGAGACAAATGGCTTCTTGGTGCCCAAAGAGGGTCGGCAGGCATTGGCCCCCCAGAGGATTGTCTCTGGTGGTGGGCTGTACGTCTGTTAAGAGCTGTGGAGACCTGGGGGAGGGGTCAGGGTGGGCCTCGAACGTGATGTGGGAGTTCTGGGAAAGGAGGATAAGAGAAATGAGACTGGGGAAGCTGGGGGAGGGGATAGCTGGGTAGATGCTGCGATCCCTGGAGGCCCCTGAGATGTACATGGGGCCTGGGAACCACGGGCTTGGTCTGAGAGCTGTTGGCTTGGGGGAGCCCTGCTAACCCATCTCCTTTGGGGTCCTTGCTCTCTTTATGAAAAAACAGCAAGTGATGATTTTCTAAACCAGGAGGCCAAGCAGGAAGGCCCAGCACATTACTTGCCCCGAAACTTGGGGGTCCTATGCCTCTCTCTCTGCTGTACAGGAGGATCCCACACCCCAGAGAGGAAGATGTTCCCCAGGAGTTCAGGAGTACCTCAAAGTGGTGTTTAGGGGTGAAGTGGATCATTTTTACAGGGAGTTTCTTTTTTTTTTAATTAATTAATTTATTTATTTATGGCTGTGTTGGGTCTTCGCTGCTGCGCGCGGGCTTTCTCTAGTTGCGGCGAGCAGGGGCTACTCTTCGTTGTGCGTGGGCTTCTCATTGTGGTGGCTTCTCTTGTTGCGGACTATGGGCTCTAGGCGTGTGGGCTTCAGTAGTTGTGGCACGTGGGCTTAGTTGCTCCGTGGCATGTGGGATCTTCCTGGACCAGGGCTCGAACCTGTGTCCCCTGCATTGGCAGGCGGATTCTCAACCACTGCGCCACCAGGGAAGCCCCTGCAGGGAGTTTCTTGATGGAATGACAGGTGGGAGTGTCTCTGGGAGGTGTGGCAGACCCAGTAGGGCCAGCACTGTCCGGGGGCACCTCTTGGCTGATTGCTTATGGTGGAGCCAAGCATGGAGGGAAAGGGGAACTCACCTTGAGAGCGTCCACAATTGGCAGTTTTCAGTTTGTGGTTGTTTGTTTTTGGAGCATTGAGGAAATTGTGGGGTGAACTGAGCCTGAAAGCAGAAGCTTGGGAAGTCAGCACTGGTTACGATTCACCTGTAAGCCTGGTGATGGTCAACGCATTCTCAGCCATAAACCACTGATGAGAAAGCAGTGCTTGGCCTGTGCAGGGTTGAAGCAGGAGCTGCTCTTTTGATGGCTTGAACCTTGGTTCCAGGAGATCAGAAAATCTTGAATGCGGAAGCCAAAGAAGAGATAAGTAATGACCAGCCTTCTCAGAGTCTTTATCGATAACCCTTCCTGACTAACGGTTCCCATGGGAACAGCCCAGTGTCATGTGGCTGTTGGATTCACTTCCCAATTGGAGGCCCTCAGAGCTTTCTGATTTGGAAGGGGAATGAAAAGAGAATAGAGAAGCCCCTGTCTTTATGACCATCCTGATGGCTTGAATCAATGTTTTGGGGTAAAATCAGCTTCTGGCTGGCCAGAGCCTTTGGCCTAATACTCACTGTGCAGGGTTTCTGGACGTTCTGCAGCAAAGCAAGAGAGCCCTGGCTGTTTAACGTGGTGTGTCCGCCAGTGGTTCCTTGCTCAGTTCGGGCCGCCTTTTCCCCCTACCGTGGGTAGGGCTGTTTTACTTCTCATTTCCAGAGATGCATGGCACCCCTTTGGTGCCTGGGCTGGCAGGTCCACGGGGGTGGGACCAACAGCTGTGCTGTTTTTCATGACATGTTTCAGGCGCACCCACTACATCTTCCTGGGCTCCCACTCCCAGATTGCCAAAGTGGTGGAGTCTCTGTTTTCCTTAGCTGTCTTCTTTCTTGGGAACAAGGGAGCAGATCTCCAGGGCAGGGAGCACTGTCCTGGGCCAGAGGAGGCTGGAATCCTCGTCTCCTTGGGGCTCTTTATCTGATTTAATGTTCTGATCCCCATCCCCCATCTCTACCCCATCTGAGTCTGGCTGCTTTCTGCTTTCCCAGGGTGCAGAGCCATGGTGCCAAAGGGAACCCTCTGACATGAAGAGTGTCCCTCACTTGTAGCTTGTGGAGGCTAGTCTTATTCACCCCTTAGGATTAACAAAACTGCCTTACATGTCTCATTGGGATTAAAGGATCAGAATATCAAGAGAGATTAAAAGGGGAAGATGCCAGCCCAACACACTGATCCTCTTAGAGCCTGCCCTCTGATTCCTGCAGCTGAAGAGGAACCAAATGAAGGGGATTAGTCTCTGCCGGGGCCCCTCCCCAAGCAGCACCACCAGCCGGCCCCCCAGTCCCCTCCACCGGCCTGGTAAAACCGGCCTCCCCTTCCCTTTAGGACTGCTGAGTCAGTGGTTAGATGTTCTTATGACTTTTCTCTGAAACAGAATTACTGCTGCCTCCTAGGAACCCCTGGCTCAGCCAAACCCTGACCCACTTGATAGGGGATTTCATGTGTGCCTCTGTTAGGGGGTGGACTTGGAAAGGCAGAGGGACAGCTTGGGGCTCCCTGGGGGCATTGAGGCAGCCCTGATGTTGCTCTGGATTAGCAAGGTCAAGGTGACTGGCTCTCACCCAGATGTTCCTCTTTACAGGATTAACCCAGCCTTGACGGTTTGCCTGGGCCTTTCCTTGGCATCCTGCACTGCGTTTTTGCTTTGGAAGTTAGGGCTCTTTCAGCTTCGTGGTGAGCAGTGAATTGTCCTGGTGAGCTGCCTCACCTCCTTCCATGTTTGCCCAGAAACGTCTCTGTGGTGCTTAGGAGGCTGCCGGGTAGAGCAGGCCTCAAAGGGAAAACGACCTTTGTCTTTCACTCCTGAGAGTACCAGGAGCTTGGGGAAGGGGCGTGGAGGGTGAGGAAAATCGATCCCCACCCCTCCCCAAACTATAATCCAGTTTCTTTTTCTCATACTCCCTAAACTGTTGTGCCTGGTGGCATTGGCCGTGATAGGGAAGATGCATCCTTTGGTATAGGCGTAACTTCCCTTCTTAATGATTGCGTTCATTCTCTTTTCACCTCATTTTTCCCTCTAGACAGCTTCCCTCAGAGAGAAGGGAGCAGAAGGGCCAGGCCTGGGCACTGCCCAGGTCATTGGCCCTAATACTGAGTTGTCTTGAGGGATCAGAGGAGGCCAGTGATCTTGACTGGTGACTTGATAGGGTGGCATGTGACCCAAATAAAGGAAAACTAGGCTTTGGCCATCTAGTAAGTGCCAACATAGAGGGTGCGCCCAGCCAGCACTGTGGGGTAGGAATCTGTGCTGTCTAATACGGGAAGCAGGGTGCCTGCTTCAGCCCCAGGAAGCAGGAAAGCCTCAGGAGGTTTGGTTGCCTGCAGGACTGCTCTGGGAGCTGCTGGCAGGGTGAGGAGGGGCCCAACGCTGGAGAAGAAACAAGTAGATGAGCCAGTTTTTTTTTTTTTTTTTTTTTTTCCGGTACGCGGGCCTCTCACTGTTGTGGCCTCTCCCGCTGCGGAGCACAGGCTCCGGACGTGCAGGCTCAGCGGCCATGGCTCACGGGCCCAGCCGCTCTGCGGCACATGGGATCTTCCTGGACCGGGGCACGAACCCGTGTCCCCTGCATCGGCAGGCGGACTCTCAACCACTGCGCCAGCAGCAAAGTCCCGATGAGCCAGTTTTATAGCAGGGGTTGTGGATTTCACAGTGCACTGGGTACCTTTCTTTACAAGAAGTCATGTCTTAGGACCTGTTTAAATGAATGGGATAAAGAGATTTCTACCAACCAACCCAGATCTTGTTTGGGGATCTGGGACCAAAGGCAGGTCCAGGGCAAAAACTACCTTGGACTCTATTTTCTGGATAGTGGTGTGAGATTAAGCATATTCACCTGCCTCCTGAAGCCTTGAAGTAGGATGTGAAAATGGGAAAGATGAAATTAAACACACCTGATGGCTAAAGAGAGGCCACGGAGCAGCTTTTCTTAGTGGCTCTCGGTGGATTTGGGCAAGGCCACATGAGAAACTGCGGAATAAGCTCCCGGATCAGGGGGTCCCAGAGCGATCTAATTGGACAGTTCTGGCAACTGGACTGTGTGCAGCCATCGAGAAGATTCTGCGTTGGCAGTAACTCCCGTCTCTCTGTTTCTTCAGTATCAAGTAGGGCAGCTGTACTCTGTGGCTGAGGCCAGCAAAAATGAAACGGGTGGTGGTGAAGGTGTGGAGGTCCTGGTGAATGAGCCCTATGAAAAGGACGGCGAGAAAGGCCAGTACACGCACAAGATCTACCACTTACAGAGGTAGGTGGCTGCGCGGCAGAGCGAAGGCGTCCTGGTATCAAAGTGGAGACAGCGGATCATTCGGGGTGTTTTCTGAGTTGTTAGCTGGTTGATCAAGTTGCTTCACCTGTGAGAGTAGGTAGAGGTAGTTCTTCTTTGCTCATTTAAAGGGTTGTTTGTTTTTATTATTATTCTTTATTTTTATTTTATTTATTTTTTGCGGTACGCGGGCCTCTCACTGTTGTGGCCTCTCACTGTTGTGGCCTCTCCCGTGGATGCGCAGGCTCAGCGGCCATGGCTCATGGGCCCAGCCGCTCCGCGGCATGTGGGGTCTTCCTGGACCGGGGCACAAACCCGTGTCCCCTGCATCAGCAGGTGGACTCTCAACCACTGCGCCACCAGGGAAGCCCACACGTCGTATCTTTAAACAAATGTGCTAGAAGTTGTTTCACCAGTCTTCTCTTGACGTATATTTACAGTCATTTCCAGATGTTTACATACAGTACTCCACTAAAACTCCTTCTGCACAAATCTTTTGATGTACCCAATGTGTGTAAATCTATAGTAAATGTTCCTACAAGTAGAATTGTGGGGTCAGGTAGTATTTTAAATTCTGATATTGTGAAATCAGCTACCAGAGAAATTTTGGTACCTCTCTTTGGATCAAAGGCATAAGTATTTAAGAGTATGGCTTGAACTGATTGGTGTACCAAAATCCATTGCAAACCATACAATTGCTGAATCCCTAACCAAGACAGTAATGTTTCAGTAAACTGTAAGCTGGCCCAAAGGACATTGAAAGCCATGGTAAACATACACCAGCTTGAATGGAAATTGAATCAATCTAGTTTTAGAAACTACCCAGTACTGGAAAAAATAAACCTGCTATTTTTTTTTAATTGTGGTAAAATGTACATAACACAAAATTCACCATTCTTACCATTTCTTAAAAAATACTTATTTATTTATCTGGTTGCACTGGATCTTAGTTGCGGCAGGCAGGCTCTTTAGTTGTGGCATGCATGTGGGATTTAGTTCCCGGACCAGGGCTCGAACCTGGGCCCCCTGCATTGGGAGCACGGAGTCTTATCCATTGTGCCACCAGGGAAGTCCCACCATTTTTAAGTTCAGTGGCATTAAGTAACATTCACATTGTTGTGCAACTTAAACCTGAACCTTAATCTCTAGTCAGTTAAACTGAGCAAAGCAGTTTCATTTTCATTTGGTAAACTGGCTGATTTAATGTAGTCTGCTGATCTAGGGATGTAAAAGTGCCAGTCCAGAGGGGTCCAGGATTTTGTGAGTGCCAGAGCCAGGAAGAGAACAACACTGAAGTGGGGAAAAAAATCTCATCAAAGGACTTCCTGGTGGTCCAATGATTAAGACTCCCTTCTTCCACTGCAGGGGGCACGGGTTTGATCCCTGGTCGGGGAACTAAGATCCCACATGCTGCGTGGTGTGGTCACAAAGTTAAAAAAACAAAACAAAACAAAAAAACTCACCAGGATCCCATTTCCTTGACATTGTGCTCTTTTCCCACCATGCCTTCTCCTCGTCCTCCTCTGAGTTGACTGCCAACCAATACTTACTGAGCCAGTAACTGTTGATTAGAATAAGGCTTAAGACACACCTTCTGGGGCTTCCCCTGTGGCGCAGTGGTTAAGAATCCGCCTGCTAATTGCAGGGAACATGGGTTCGAGCCCTGGGCTGGGGAGATCCCACATTGCCGCGGAGCGACTAAATCCTGTGCCACAACTACTGAGCCTGCACTCTAGAACGCGCAGGCCACAACTACTGAAGCCCTTGTGCCACAGCTACTGAAGCCTGCGAACCTAGAGCCCGTGCTCCGCAACAGGAGAAGCCACTGCAATGAGAAGCCCGCGCACCACAACAAAGAGTTGCCCCCGCTCACCGCAGCTAGAGAAAGCCTGCGCGCAGCAACGAAGACCCAGCGCAAACAAAAATTAATTAATTAATTTTAAAAAGACACACTTTCCCCACAGCACATTTGTATTTTTTAAAGAGAACTTTGAAAAGAGATAGTGAGGCTGGTAGTAGGGGCCAGTTGGTTCCTCAAGACTCAGCTGGTCCAGCCAAAGTGGCAGAGAGGAGGTCTGTACATATGGAGGGTGGGACATGTCTCACCTTCTCCCTTATGGAGAGGGTGGAAACTTTGAACTGCTACCTACCACTACTCTTAACCCCAAAACACCCAGTTGCCAAGAAAAGAAAAGAAAACCAACAGTAAAGAAAAGAAAACCAACAGTGCTGAATGCCATGACCACCTCCCCTCATGAGGACCAAAGCCGTTAGTTGTCCCAAATCGGAAACCATGGATTCACAGCACCTTCTTCCTTATTCGTCTTATCAAGTCCTTTTTTTTTTTTAAAGATTTATTTATTTATTATTTATTTATTTTATTTTATTTTTGGCTGCATCGGGTCTTAGTTGCGTCACGCGGGATCTTTATTGAGGCATGCGGGATCTTTCACTGCGGCACACGAGCTTCTCTCTAGTTGCGGCGTGCAGGTTTTTCTCTCTCTAGTTGTGGCGCATGGGTTCCAGAGCATGTGGGTTCTGTAGTTTGCCGCACACGGGCTCTCTATTTGAGGCTCAGGAGCTCAGTAGTTGTGGTGCGTGGGCTTAGTTGCCCCACGGCATGTGGGATCTTAGTTCCCTGACCACAGATCGAACCTGTGTCCCCTGTATTGTAAGGCGGATTCTTTAGCACTGGACCACCAGGGAAGTCCCTCATCAAGTCCTTTTGAGTCCATCTCCTTGGTTATCTCCAGCGTTTCCATTTCCTTCCATCATCTCTTGTCTGGATTACCACAGCAGCTCCTAACTGGTCTCCATACTTTCCACTTCTCTGCACAGCTCCAAGCGTTCTGTCCAGAAGATCTGTTGCTCCCTAGCTTAGAAGCTATAGATGGCCCTTTGCCCTCGGGATAAAGTCCATCCTCTTTGTTGCAGCTACAAGATCTTTTATGACCCAGCCTCTGCTTGTTCTCCTGTATTCCTCACCTCATACCTTACACCAGCTACTCTGAACTTCTCTCTCTTCCCCCCAGCTTTTCCCACCCCACTTCCGTCCTCTTGTCTAGCTCAGTCCTACCCACTCGCTACTCTGTGTAAACCTTCCTTTCCCTGGGGAGCCTCCCCATGCACCATGTTCTCACAGTGCTCTGCCTGGTTACTTCCACTCCTCACTAGAACGGAAGCTCCCTGAGGGCAGGAGCCATGTCTGTGTGATTCCTACGTGCATCGTGGTGCCTAACTCATAGAAATACATACCTGAATGAGTGTGGCCAAGAGTGAGTGGATCTCAGTGGGCTGCTCTGTGTGTTCCGAGTTAGCTGTGTGCTGGAGGTGGCTCTTTTTCTTAGGCCTCAGGCACTAAGCTGATGAGGTGGTTGGAGCCTGCTAAGACTGTGTAGATTACCAGTTAAAAGCTGAGGCAGAGGAATACACATACCTTTTTTTAAACAAAAGAAACAAAAAGAGCTCATAGGGTACCTGCTGCTCTGTAACCTGAGACAAGAATTGAATGGAAGAAAATATTTTGTCCTGGGAGGCAGATGGCCCTGAGGCCCTCCTAGCTGCCCAGAACTGACCCTAGGAGATCAAGTCATCTTGGATCCCATATTCCAGGTTAGTCAGCCAGTCACTCTGGTCCACTCTTGAAGACATCTCATCCTTGCAATGTGTAGTACCATGCCCTGGGCCCAGAGCTCTGGAAGAGTGCTGTAATGATAGCGTAAGGACTGATAAGCTGTGGCCGGTAGCCCGGGGCCTCACCTGCTGTCCTGTTCCTGGAGGGTAGGGGGCCAAGTTGCGGGTGGATGTTAGTAGCCAGCTGAGCTGGGGTGTCGGGCTCTGACAGGTGGCTTTTCACACACAGAGTAACCTGCTGGTCTCAGGGGAACTTGCGTGTCAACTCCCCACAAAGAAGCTGGAGCTGCAGCCTGGAGAATGTGCAGTAGAAGCCCATTGTCTTCTTTTTTTTTATTATTATTTATTTATTTATTTATTTTTGGCTGTGTTGGGTCTTTGTTGCTGCACACGGGCTTTCTCTAGTTGTGGCGAGCGGGGGCTACTCTTCGTCGTGGTGCGCGGGGTTCTCATTGTGGTGGCTTCTCTTATTGCAGAGCACGGGCTCTAGGTGATCAGGCTCAGTAGTTGTGGCGCACGGGCTTAGTTGCTCCACGGCATGTGGGATCTTCCCGGACCGGGGCTCGAACCCATGTCCCCTGCCTTGACAGGCAGATTCTTAACCTCTGTGCCACCAGGGAAGTCCTTAGCCCATTGTCTTCTAACTCTCTCCTCTGTTTCTCTTCATAACCCTTTTCTCACTACAGCAAAGTGCCCACATTTGTTCGAATGCTGGCCCCGGAGGGAGCCCTGAATATACATGAAAAAGCGTGGAATGCCTACCCTTATTGCAGAACAGGTGAGTGCAGAGCTGGAATTTGGGCCCCAGGGTGGATGGAGGGTGTGGTCAAGTAGGCCCAGGGGTGGCAGTGAATTGGGGTTTTGTGTCCCACCTTCATTTTCCAGATTAAGCCAGTGGAAGGATGAGCTTGGGGCCTCCCTTCAGGCCGGTGGTGAGTGCCAGTGTTGTCTAGTGCAATTTGGCAGCCAGCTGGGTGGGAACCACCAAGTAGCCATGGCCCAAGATGGCATAGAACCAATCCCTCCTATTTGGGGATGCTATGATAATTTTGGTTTTTACTGATTACAAAAGTAATGTCCTCTGTCTTGGAGAATACATATAAACAAGAAAATAATCACCCATGATCCTTTCATTTCTAGTCACTGTTAACATTTTAGTGTCTTTCTAATCCTTTTTTAAAATGCTTTCATATACACGTGTATATAAAGTCTCCAGACACGTTTTTCAGCCAAATTTTGGGTCAAATCATACTAATTATTAAATTGTTCATTTTTAGTTAGTAAATGGGAAACCTTTTCTCTGTCACTACATATAGTCTATTGTTTAAAATTTATTAATAGTTGCATAGTATTCCATTGTATGAATGTACTGGGATCTTTTTAAGCTACTCCCTTATTGTTAGATACTGAAATTTCCAGTTTTAATAGGGTGTATTCATGTTTGGCTTGAAAAGCAGCAGTGAGGCCCAGGGACTTTTGAGAGAGGCAGTCATAAGAAGGGGCCTTGCAGGGTGACCTTCCTGCGCTGGAGAAGGGCCAGACCTAGACACCAAGGAAACATAGCAAAGAAAACCCTGATGTTGTTGGGGAAAAGTTGAAATAAGCCCAATGTTTGATGACAAAGGATTTAGAAACAGCTAGCCCCCGAGTATGTTGTATAACACCTGCAGTCCGAGCCCTGAATCAGTGGCTTCCACTAGACCAGCATGGTGCATGGTTTGGTGTTTTTTTTGGCTGTACCATGTTGATTGTGGGATCTCAGTTCCTTGACCAGGGATTGAACCCAGACCTTGGCAGTGAAAGCGCTGAGTCCTAATTAGCAGACCACTAGGGAACTTCCTAGACCAGCATGTTCTATAGTTGAAGGTGGGATTAGGACTGGAATTATTCTCTTAATCTTCCCTAGTCTCCTATCTGGAGTT
Organism: Delphinus delphis; assembly: GCF_949987515.2. Lineage (NCBI taxonomy): Eukaryota > Metazoa > Chordata > Mammalia > Artiodactyla > Delphinidae > Delphinus > Delphinus delphis. The sequence goes on along the minus strand of NC_082701.1, from coordinate 46,501,709 downwards.
TCTAGAAAGGAAAGATTTGAACCTTCACAGAGAACTTTCTATTCTAGACATTCTGGGATTCTAGCGGGGGGTCTCTAGAGGTCCCCTGGAAGTCGACTGTGAGTTAAGTGGCTTTTCCCCCAGCCAGTCTACATTTGTTGGCACAGACAGTCTGCCTGCCAGCCTCTGCTTACACTTCTCTTACTTGTTGGGACCTGGCACTCCCTAGATTGTATCTGATGAGGAAGATACATGTGGTCGTTATCCCGTTGACTTTGGGGATGACTAAAGTCTAGATCACAGGGTCATTGCTCTCTTCAGTCCTGCACAGGTTCAAGAACATTTTGTATCAGGACATGCACAGTCATTGGTGGGACCTGGGATGTGTAATGCTTAGAGTTTTATTGCTGTAGCTGAAAATGCAAACATCACTATTCCCTAATCAGCAGGCAGGAAGCTGTTCAATTCTTGGAAAAGAGGCACATACACACTTTCTTAAAAGACACTGTGGGGGCTTCCCTGGTGGCGCAGTGGTTGAGAGTCCACCTGCCGATGCAGGGGACACGGGTTCGTGCCCTGGTCCAGAGGATCCCACGTGCCGCGGAGTGGCTGGGCCCGTGAGCCATGGCCGCTGAGCCTGCACGTCCAGAGCCTGTGCTCCGCGATGGGAGAGGCCACAACAGTGAGAGGCCCGCGTACCGCAAAAAAAAAAAAAAAAAAAAAAAGTGTGCACAGTGGCTGGGTGTGTCTGGTCTAGGGCCAAAGATGAATTTTCTTGATGTGTAAGAGAATTGCATTGAGCTTGTGTCGTAAGAACCTTAGCCAACTTGGCATGAAGGAGGCAAATGGATAGGGTGGACTGCTGCATGCCTGGGGCGGGGTTCTGGGTACACAGCTTGTGCCAACTGAGAGATGCCACTGTCCTCTGTAATTCTGGGGAGAGTGTGCTGCAGCTGACATGGGCATTTTTCTAGACACCGCATGTTCATTTGCATCTTCTGATCCTTGGCCAAAAGAAGAAAAATGTAATTTCTAAATACTCCGTGAAGAGGAGAGGCAAGGAGCAGGGGAGAGGAGGTTGGCTTCTTCAACGGGTGCTGACTTTACAGTCACACCCCAGCTTCATTACAGAATGAATGTCTTCTTTTTTATATATAAATTTATTTAATTTATTTTTGGCTGCATTGGGTCTTCGTTGCTGCATGCAGGCTTTCTCTAGCTGCAGTGAGGGGGGGTACTCTTTGTTGCGGTGCACGGGCTTCTCACTGCAGTGGCTTCTCTTGTTGCAGAGCACGGGCTCTAGGTGCACAGGCTTCAGTAGTTGTGGCTGGCAGCCTCTAGAGCGCAGTCTCAGTAGTTGTGGCGCACGGGCTTAGTTGCTCCACAGCATGGGGGATCTTCCCGGATGAGGGATCGAACCCATGTCCCCTGCACTGGCAGGGGGATTCTTAACCACTGCGCCACCAGGGAAGCCCAGAATGAATGTCTTGAATCTTAGATCTGTTCAGTTAGCCATTGCTCTTTTAAAAAGAGATATAAACAAGGAAGGCTATGTCCAGTTCCCTCTGGGGGCTGGTGGGAGAAAGATTATCAATTCAAACTCTTAGGTTGACCTAAGTAGATCAGAGTTTGAGGTGAGATGGATAAAGGAGTGTGGAGTGAAACTCCACATGCCTTTTGGAAGGCTCTCACCTTGTTCTCAGTGGAATGAAGTTGGCTGTGGAAAACTCTACTTATTATCAGCTCTTTCTACCCTCTTACCTTATTTCTCTCTGTTTCTTTTCCCCTGATGCTCATGACTCGGGACATGAGGAGGGGGTAAGATGGGACTGGGTCTGTGAGTGAAAGTAGGAAGAGACACTTGCTTTAGCAGCACATGTACTAAAACCGGAACGATACAGAGAAGATTAGCATGGCCCCTGTGCGTGGATGACGCGCAAATTCATGAAGCGTTCCATTAAAAAAAAAGAAAGAAAGTAGGAAGAAGAAAATAAATGTTTCTCCTCCTTCCTCTTCCTGTAATCTTAACCCTGAGCTGAATACAGTCTCAATAAAGCCATAGTTTGTTTGTTTGTTTATAGCAGTGCCACATGGCATGTGGAACCTCAGTTTCCCAGCCGGGGAGCGAACCCTCGCCCCCTGCATTGGAAGCACGGAGTCTTAACCACTGGACCACCAGGGAAGTCCCAAAGCCATAGTTTTTAAAAAGTACCTTACTGGTCTCATTGGAGAGCCCTGTTTTCCAACTGCAGACGGTTTCCTGAGACCTTTCCAGTGTACATAGGGTTGCAGTTTGAAGAAAAGGGAAGGCTCCGAATGCAGAGGTGTTTGGAGGCTAGAGAGGTGTTTGGAGGCATTGAGGCTAGAGAAGATTGGGAAAGATTGTTTGGTCACCCACATTGGCATTAAAGGCCAGGGAGGGTATTCACCCTCGTAGGTTCACAGACCTAATTTGTCAGAACTAAATGGATCTGTTTCTCAGGATCTCAGAAAGACCTATATACGAGACCCCCAAATGCCAATATATTAAGTTATATTGAAATACAAAATTACTAATGAAAACCAAGATATTCCTGTTTGCTGAGTAGGGCATTCTTTCCTTGTGGACTCTTCTGCATAGAAAACCAAATTATAATCAGAAAGCCAACATGTAGTGAAAACATCCACTTGCTTAAGTGATCAGACCCTTGTGTCTGTGGTGTTTTGTTTTGTTTTTTTAAACAAATTTATTTTTGGCTGCATTGGGTCTTTGTTGCTGCACGCGGCCTTTCTCTAGTTGCAGTGAGCGGGGGCCACTCCTCGTGGTGCACGGGCATTTCATTGCGGTGGCTTCTCTTGTTGTGGAGCATGGGCTCTAGGTGCATGGGCTTCAGTAGTTGTGGCACGCGAGCTCAGTAGTTGGGGCACGCGGGCTTAGTTGCTCTACAGCATGTGGGATCTTCCCAGACCAGGGCTCAAACCCGTGTCGCCTGCACTGGCAGGCGGATTCTGAACCACTGCGCCACCAGGGAAGTCCCGCCTTGTGTCTGTTGATTAGCACTTTCTGTCCCAACAGAGGCCAAACTAGGAGAAAGTTGCTCGGAGAGCATAGACTCAGAATCAGGTGGTTAGTGGGAGAACCTTGGGGCCTAGTGTCATCAAACCAGGCCAACCTGACACTCAGGATGGGGCTGCTAGATGTGCCACGTACACAGCCCAGGGCTCTTGCTCCCAGAACAGTGCTGGAGAATTTCTGCCAAACTGGTCTCTTTGGACTCGCCCTCGATGGATATTATACCCTTCATTTCCTTTTTTGTTAAACTAATAACAGGGCAGTTATTTCAATAGCCCTTTTAGTTATAATCTTGATCTGATGCTTTCTTGCAAGTATCTTTCGTTGGATCCAGGGAAATTACTGATAGTCTCTTGGGTTGTTTCTATACAAGGTGGATCTTATCCCTTATATTTCAAATTCTCCTCATCTCAATCTCAGAGGTAACCTTAGTTTCAGTTTTAGAGTTATGGAATTTGACTGTTAGCCCCATGTACTGTCAGATGGGGCAGTGTGGCATCCATCTGAAATTGCGATAACTGCCAAAGTCAGAGGGTACAGAATGATCTGGGCTGTGGTCAGGAGGAAGGCTAGTCTATTCCCCAGTGACATTAGAGCTGCAGTCATTTTCTCTGATAAATAATTGAACGGTGCTTTCCGAGGGGGTCTCATTACAATGATCAGGAGTGTGGAGGGTGAGAGGTTTGGTTACAGTGAGAGGAAGGATGCAGAGGGCAGATAGACAGTGCCTGGCCTACAGTGCCCTGCTCTGTGCCCCGGGAAGTGGGGGTGGGGGGACACCAGGTGACACTCCGACGGCAGAGCAGCGGGTCTCCGCGCTTCAGCTCATCAGAACTGCTCCCTGTCTTTGCCCAACTGGGAAGAGTCCTGAGGAGCCTGTAGTGGCATCGCTTTAATTAAATTCCATATTTGGTCTTTGGGGACTTTGTATGAGTGAAACTTGAGAGTTGCTGCATTTGAGGTACCAGATGTACTCGCTGGGGCTTGGAGAGTGACTGTGGAGTGCCCCAGGGAGTGGAGAATTCTTTGCTTCCGTGCTCCCTGGGGGTGAGGGCTGGATATTTTATTTATCCTCATTAATCTTTTTCTTTCTTTTTTCCATGTCCTTGCCTTGGAGCAGTTATTACAGTAAGTATTTTCAGGGGGGTTGGAACTGTAGATGATTTATAAGAAAGGGAAAAATAAAAATGGAACTGCCCCGGAGACTCCTGGGTATTCCTCTCTTTCTCTTGGGTGACTTTTGGAGCTTTTGAGGCTTAATCCTTTCAGTCCTAATGAGGAACTTGTTAATTGGCAAAATGGCTTCTTGCTTGAAGCTACATTGGCAGGTGGCTTTGTACGTGCAGCAGTCAGGACTGTGGCATACTAGCCCCAGGTCTCACGTGTACAGAATGACGCAAGGCTGTGCCCTGCTTGCCCCAGGTTTGGCCTTCCCAGGGTTGTACAAGAAGCTTCGGTTCAGCTGACCCGATTGTGACTTTCCCATTGGGGCGTTTGTTGACCCCAGTGAGCACTGACCCTTGGCAAAATTGAGAAATCAGCAAGGTTTCTTTTCCAGGCCCAGCCCCTCTGTCAGTGCCCCTTCTGTCCACCCTTCAGCATCCTCATCCAGGTGCCTTGTCCCTGCTGGTAAATGTAAGAAGTTTCTGGGAACCTAATTCCCACTGAGGAGTTAGGGGGTTAACGTGTTCCTCTTTTGAGTAGTTCCAACTTTTTAAAGGCACTAAGGGAGGAGGCTGATAATTAGCATGAAGGGTTAAATTAGCAAAAGGCTGGCTGGGGAGAACGGGCGCGGGTGGGGAACACATTTGGTTGGCTGGGAAGTCTCCCCATGCTCTTCCCACGCTGCCAGTCAGCCGTTATGCCCCGTGCATGAGGCAAATAGGAGAGATACACGGATTAAATACATGGATTTTGAAGCCAGACACAACTGAGTTTGAGGCCCAGCTCTGTCGTTATCTCTCTGCCATTGGACAAGTCCCCTCACGCCTTTGAACGTAACTTTCCTTGACTCTAAGACGAGGGTGGTATTACTACAGCCATCGCAGGCTGGGGTGAGGATTGAACGAGATAACACTCACCCAGCATACTGTGGGCTCCCGGTACAGTCAGCTGTTACTATAAGGCAGAGGCTGGGGTCTCTCGACTGCCCGTGAGCAAGTAGGGGGGATGGTTACTCTCCAACTTTGAGCCTGGTGACTGTAAGGTATTTTTTTTCCCCTTCCAGAATGAATACATGAAAGAAGACTTTCTGATTAAAATTGAAACCTGGCACAAACCAGATCTTGGCACTCAGGAGAATGTAAGTAGCACTTCCCAGGAGCCCCAAGGACTTCCAGGCCCCAGGACGGGGTGTTGAGGCTCCATCCATGCCAAGGGGTCTGATCCATGGTCCCCTTTTTCCTGGCCAGGCAGGCAGTAGCCTGTGCCCAGATCTGTCCTACCAGGGTGGGATTGCTCTGTCTCTAATCTGAAAAATATGATCTCCAAGACTCTTTATAGAACCTCTCTTAGTGCTGGCATTGGTCTAAAAATGTAACTCCTGGCACAGAGGAGGTGAATTTTTAAACCATCAAAATTAGGGAATTCCCTGGCAGTCCAGTGGTTAGGACTTGGTGCTTTCACTGCCAGGGCTGGGGTTCAATCCCTGGTTGGGGAACTAAGATCCCATAAGCTGGGCTTCCCTGGTGGCGCAGTGATTAAGAATCCGCCTGCCAATGCAGTGGACACGGGTTCGAGCCCTGGTCCAGGAAGATCCCATATGCCGTGGAGCAACTAAGCCCCTGCCCCACAACTACTGAGCCTGTGCTCTAGAGCCTGCGAGCCGCAACTACTGAAGCCTGCGTGCCTAGAGCCTGTGCTCCACAACAAGAGAAGCCACTGCAATGAGAAGCCCGTGGACCGTGACAAAGAGTAGCCCCCGCTCGCCGCAACTAGAGAAAGCCCGTGCACAGCAACAAAGACCCAATGCAGCCAAAAATGATAAATAAGTAAAATAAATAAATTTATTAAAAAAAAAAAAGATCCTGTAAGCCATGTGGAGTGGCCAAGAAAAAAAAAAGAAAGAAAATTACAGCCTCTGTAGAGCACAATTTGCCAGTACTCTTTAAATTTAAAATACAGAGGCTTCCCTGGTGGCGCAGTGGTTAAGAATCCGCCTGCCAGTGCAGGGGACACAGGTTCAAGCCCTGGTCCGGGAAGATCCCACATGCCACGGAGCAGCTAAGCCCGTGCGCCACAACTACTGAGCCCATGTGCCACAACTACTGAGCCTGCACTCTAGAGCCCACAAGCCACAACTACTGAGCCTGTGTGCCGAAACTACTGGACCCCGTGCTCTGCAATGGGAAGCCACCACAATGAGAAGCCCGCGCTCTGCAACAAAGAGTAGCTGCTCACTGCAGCTAGAGAAAGCCCGCTTGGAGCAACGAAGACCCAACGCAGCCAAAAATAAATCAACAAAATAAATTTATAATACATAAAATAAAATACACCTATCCTTTATCCCAGCAATTCCACACCTAGGAATTTATACTACAGTTATGTTTTCACATGTATGAAATAGCTTATATACAAGGAGATTCATCTCAGCATTCTTTGTGTACCCAAAGGTTAAAAACAACATAAAAGCCTATCAGTAGGACCCTGTTAAATAAATTGTTGTGCAGCCATATAGTGCTATATTATGCAGCCATTAAAAAGAACCAGTAGGGAACAGTCTTCAACATACACTGTTCAGTGGAAAAAGCACGATGTGAAACAGTGTGTATACATGCTACCATCTGTATTAAAAGAAAAATCTCTACACTTGAATGTTTAGCAGTGGTGGTACTTGGGAGTGGACTTGAAGACAAGAGAAAGAGTTATACGCTTTATCATATCCTTTTGTGCATTTTGTAAATTTATTTATTTTTGGCCGCGTTAGGTCTTCGTTGCTGCTCGTGGGCTTTTCTCTAGTTGCGGAGAGCAGGGGCTACTCTTTGTTGTGGTGCACGGGCTTCTCGTTGCAGTGGCTTCTCCTGTTGCAGAGCACAGGCTCTAGGCGTGCGGGCTTCAGTAGTTGTGACACACGGGCTTAGTTGCTTCGCAGCTTGTGGGATCTTCCCAGACCAGGGCTCAAACCCGTGTCCCCTGCATTGGCAGGAGGAGTCTCAGCCACTGTGCCACCAGGGAAGCCCCTTTTGTACATTTTGAATTTGTATCAGAATTTCGTAGCATGATTTTGTATCTGGTACCACCTATTTTGAGTTAGTTAATTTTTTTTTTTTTTTTTGCGGTATGCGGGCCTCTCACTGTTGTGGCCTCTCCCGTTGCGGAGCACAGGCTCCGGACGCGCAGGCTCAGCGGCCATGGCTCACGGGCCCAGCCGCTCCGCGGCATGTGGGACCTTCCCAGACCAGGGCACGAACCCGTGTCCCCTGCATCGGCAGGCGGACTCTCAACCACTGCGCCACCAGGGAAGCCCTTGAGTTAGTTAATTTTTAAGAGCATCAAAATAAGCAGTATATGGCTAACCAGGCAACATCCCCATGAGACAAGTGTATAGTCTTTACAAAGGGGGAACATATGGAAACAAAATAGGTGCTAGGGGAGTCCTGAGAGTGTCTTGGGCTGTTGCAGTTGTACTTAGCTTGAAAAATCAAAGCATTAGTTCTCAAATGTATGTCCACTTAAAATCCATCCTCCCACTCCTTTGGATAGTTTTGTATGTACCAGTAGGAATCTCACATCTCTGGCTATGGGAACAGCTGCTGCTAGGTGTCCATTTTGGGTGAAGGGAGCTTCGTAGATGATAAAAACTACACGGTGGTCCTCCTTGTTCCTGCAGGTGCATAAACTGGAGCCTGAGGCCTGGAAACATGTGGAAGCTATATATATAGACATTGCAGATCGAAGCCAAGTACTTAGCAAGGTAGGAACTGTTCAGTGATATGGGTGGCCTTTGAGATGCAGAAATGACTTCTAAGTGTCAGAGAAACCAAGGAACCATACCCAACTTGGCTCAAAGGGAAGTTCTCTCTTGGGTATTTTATTTTTTAAATGAGTGTTAAGAATTGCCTCGCCTTGACTCGGGGATACCACCAGGAAAATAGTGGCCCAGATGTATGTGTCCTGCTTGGCCTCTGGAAATTGTCACTGGATGACGCAGGTACTGTCGGTAGCCCTGGGGTTGATTTGCCCTGCTGAAGTGACACTTAGCCTGAAACTAGTTCTCTTTCTAACCTTGTGATCAAAAATATATATTGCCTGCCTATTTTGTGTTTAGAATACTCTGTTCTGTGGGTTCCAGGTTGGGGGGTTGCCAGTTACATGAAAAGACAAGTCCCCTGCCCTCAAGACGTTGGTGGTCACTTCTCAGAGTAACAGACATGGCAGCAGCCACCTGGAAAGGACAGTCCACTGCTAGACCATAAAGTTGGAGAAATTGGGGACCAGGTCTGTCCTGCTCACTGCCCAGGAGGTATTGGTTTAGGGAAGTAAAGGACTAGGTTTCCCCCATGCAGTACTCTTCCTATTTGACAGAGGCCTATTGGAATCTGGGCACAGGAACTTGACTCTGCCCATTGGTAGGGAATAAGTGTTTGCTCTCTGTACCCCAGGGGTATGATACTTCTTTCCTGGAGTCACTCTTTGTGCTTAAGATATTTTGTTTTGTGCATTCCCAAATAGATATGAAAGCCATCTTGTGCTTCTTTGCCTAATATCCCCACCCTTACCCTCAAAAGATTAGTGGATTTTTCAAAAAAATTTTTTTATTGAAGTATAACATATATAGCAAAGTGAATAGATCATAAGTGTGCAGCTTGATGAATTTCCTCAAACTGAACATCGCCAGATATTTCTCAAAGAGAAATACTAGCCAAAAGTATGGTGCTTTGAGTATTTTGTTGACTGTTTCATGTGAGTGGAGAGAAGCAGAGGCGGGGAAGATTTAATAAATAATCTCCTTAGCTTTGGGAAATGCTTTATGATTGTGTGTGTATGTGTGTGATTTGATACCTTCGTTATTTTTGTTAAGTGGATGCCATAAGGAGTTTGCTTTTCGTTGCCCACGTTAGTCAATGCAGAGGAACAGCCCAAGAGTAAACTTCTGTTACTGTTAATTAACACACAGCTGACTGCATTTTAAATTAACACACTGACTGCATTTTAAATCAGTGAGGGGAGACTGACGCTAGTACACAAGAGGATTAAGTCTGTACATTGAACATTTCCAATAATGATTTTATTAAAACAAGGCAGTTTAAAAACAAAAACAAAACAAGCCAGAGGGAGATGGGACTAGAAGATTGCAGGAATGACTGCGGCCAGTTGTTCTCAGCTCAGGCTGCTGTTTTAGAATCACCTGGGGAGTTAAAAAAAAAATGCATGCAACCCTCCCCTGCAAATGTTCTTATTCACTGGGTTTTAGGCGGAATGACCCAGAAATCCGTACAGTTGACCCTTGAACAACATGGGTTTGAACTGCGGGGGTCTACTTAAAAGCAGTTTTTTTTTTCAGTATTAAATACAGTTCCACACGATCTGTGCTTGGTTGAATCCGAGGATGCAGAGGAACTGCGGGTACGGAGGGCAAACTGTCAGTTGGATTTTTGACTGCGTGGAGGGTCGGCACCCCTAACCCCTGCCTTGCTCAGGGGTCAACTGTATTTTGAAAACACCTTCCTTGGTCATATGAATGTTCACTCCAGGTTGCAAATCCCCACCTTAAACAGTGGAAATACGTGCCTGCTCACACAGTCTGGTAAAAGTGAAAACAGGCCCTGGCAGACAAAATCACAGAGAGCTCTCCTCTGAGGCAAATGTAAACAGTTCTGTGTCTTGTTTATAACACCTTCCCAGATTTTCTGTGAGCCAGCAGCGTCAAGAATGGTATGAACTGTACTCTGGTGGAAAATCTGATCTGTTTCTCTCTCTCTCTCTCTCTCTCTCTCCTCCTCCCTCCCCTCCCCCCTCTTTATCCCTCCCCGCTCCAACTCCAACTTCTCGCAGGATTACAAGGCAGAGGAAGACCCAGCAAAATTTAAGTCTATCAAAACAGGCCGAGGACCCTTGGGTCCCAATTGGAAGGTGCAGTTCACACCCTCACCACCGGGTGGGGTGGCGGGTGGACTGGGGCCAGTGTGTGTGGGCCTCCCCAATGGAGGAGGGGAATGGCCCGCCTGGGCTAAGGGGGATCCAGAGGTCTGCCCTCTTAGTTAACTGCTTGCCTGTGGGTGTGTTTCTAATACAGCAAGAACTTGTAAATCAGAAAGACTGCCCATACATGTGTGCATACAAACTGGTTACTGTCAAGTTCAAGTGGTGGGGCCTGCAGAACAAAGTGGAAAACTTTATACATAAGGTAAGTGACCAGGGTAGGAGGCCTTCCCCGTGTGTGTTGGTGGGGGGTGTTTTGCCCGACAAGAGAAGATCATACAACCCACGTGGCATATATCAACCCACGTGGCTTGATATTTTGGTTTCATTTCCCAGACCCCCACTCCCCCTTGCACTGAACTGTCTTACAGTTTAATACTGTCCATCCAAGGGTACCACATGTGAAAGGTAAGGAAACTGAGGCAAAAGAAGGAAACAGGAAGGGGCTTTGCTGTGATTAAATGACAAATTCAGCATCTTTTTATTTAGTTAGTTAGTTGCGCTGGGTCTTAGTTGCAGCAGGTGGGCTCCTTAGTTGTGGCTTGCGGGCTCCTTAGTTGCAACTCATGGGCTCCTTAGTTGTGGCATGTGAAGTCTTAGTTGCGGCATGCATGTGGGATCTAGTTCCCTGACCAGGGATCGAACCCAAGCCCCGTGCATAGGGAGTGCGGCGTCTTAACCGCTGCACTACCAGGGAAGCCCCTCAGCATCTTTTCTTGATGCCAAAAGGCAAGAAGCACTATGAAACAAATTCTTCAGTGCCCGGAATTACTGAACTAGACAGACCTAAGGAGTTTTTTCCTTTTTTCTTTTTTTAACAAGAGAATCTCAAACAAAAGTATAATAACATGTAAAAATGGGAGACCCAGGAAAACTGAGCAACTCGCCCAAATGACACCTAAGGAGTTTCTATAGCCTTATCTCTGATGTGTGAGTCTGGTGAAACTGGGCAACATTCATAGCTGTTGGCCAGTTTTAACCTGGCTTTAGGCTCAAGAGACAAGGAGGAAACTTGGCACAGTTGTTTTGGGACCTTGACTTGTGGACTGCCTGTCTTGGTAGCATTTTGGGCACAGAGCCTCGTGGTGAGGTAGGCACCAACTCTCTCCTGGGGGCTTCCCCTACTTGAAGCCATACCCTTCAGACACATGGAGGCAAAGGTCACTGACCTCAGGGACTGGAGGGCTGATCCAGATAAGCCAGCCAGGTATCACTCCCCCCCGTGAAGTGTGGGTACTGGCACAGAGGTCGTGGGGCGGAGGGCTGCAGCAGTGGCCTGCACCTTCCGGTTCTAACTTGGGTCCCTCCTTTTTATAGCAAGAGAAGCGTCTGTTTACAAACTTCCACAGGCAGCTGTTCTGTTGGCTTGATAAGTGGGTTGACCTGACTATGGATGACATTCGAAGGATGGAAGAAGAGACGAAGAGACAGCTGGATGAGGTACGTGGGAGGCCAGACGAGACTCTGGGTCTGTCCCCTAGATAACCGTGAGCATTATGGAGACTGTCGTGCCAGGGCAGTTCACTGAGGGCACCGTCCTGTGGTTCTAGGAACATGTCAGCGTCCACTGTGGGTAAGGTCTAATGCCAGGCGATATGGGAACTACAAGGAAGAAAGCAGCCTGTGCTCTTGAACTTGCAGTCTAGTCGAGGTCTTGGCATATCCAGAGAGACAAATATGGCGGGCTGTGCTGAATGCCAAGTGAGTAATACAGTTGCTGCAGTGGTTCTTCAGAGCCGGTGGCGGGGGGATGGTGCTGGGCTGCAGAGGTGGAGGCGGCCTCGGAAGGAGGCAGGCTGGGCTGGTCCACGAATGCCACGCATGTCACCCGCAGAGGACAGCAGCGGCACACAGGACTAACCCCTCTATAAGGGTGTTGGGAGCTATTTTTAGAGTTTGGAGCCTTTGCCTTTTTTTTTCCTTGCCCATGGCATGGATCCCAGAAGGAGAGCTATCTGCTGTTCCATGGAAGCCTGAAGACCTAACACTCCTCTTGCCTCATTTGGGGAATTTGGGGCTGCTTCCCTGCAAGGCTCACTCTGAGGAGATGGTCAGTAAATAACATTCAGGCAGCCACTGTGTGTGAGACACTATTCTGAGGGCTTTTCCACGTCTTGTCCCATCTCCTGTGATCCTCACAACCCCTGTGAGGATGCGCCACTGTTACCCCCACTCTCAGATGAGGATGTAGAGGTTCTGAGAGTTCAAGGCCATACCCAGGGTCACACAGCCTGCAGGTGATACAGTCAGGGGAAGAGCCGTAGCACTCAATCACTCCGTCTCTTCTTCTCCCTCTAAATGCCATTTGGGGCTCCCTCCTGCCTCTCGGGGCTAAAAGTAAGGCAGGAAGCTCTGTTTCATAGGAACTGCCATCCATTGCTCCCTCGTTGCCCTGGGAGGGTTGGCATGGGGCCTGGGTGTCTGGCAGACATAGCTTTGCACAGCCTTGTCTGGCACTCCAGCAGGGCCTCAGGTGAGACGCAGGCCCGGGTCCACGGTGCCCCACACTACACAGGTGGTCCCGCTGCCCTGTGCTGGTCTCGGTGGAGAATGGGCCTGCGAGCTCTTCCTTCCTTGATTTTACCCTCCAGGATGACACTTCCTGGGCTGACTCACTGGTTACAGTGGTTTGCTGAGTTAGTTCCTGTTGTAGGCAGACGTTTTAGTTATTCATTCAGGTACATTTGGCAGGGAAGTGGCAGGATTTTGGACACAACTCCTGATTCTTCTGCTAAGGATCTTCAGGAAGTGGTAGATTTTAATGTCCAGGTCCCTGGCGATTCTAACAATGTAAGAGGGAGGCCTGAGTCCTGTGGTCACCCGATTCTTGAGAAAAAGAAAAGAAACAGGCTACCAAATGGAAGAACACGGAGCTTTCGGGGTTTAGCCTGTAGCTTCAGCTGCCCACTGCCTGACAGCCCAGCCAGAAGTACACTGGGGTCATGGAAGTGTTTGCTGACAGCCTTTCACTCTTTGGGTCGAATTCGCATTCTTGGTGCTGGGAGAACTCTCCTGAGCATTTACGGGATCTGCCTGCCTCAGATCCAAAGTTTGAGAGCACTTGTCCTCGGGGAGTTCTTTTTTTAATCCCCACCCCTTGTCTTTGCCTGTTTCTCCATTCCGTGGATAACTGTGCCAAAAGCTTAGATGATCTCTGTCCTCCAAGATAATTGCAAAATGCAGAAAACCCTCTTTGGAATTGGAATTTTTTAAATACTTGGCAGTGGAAGAGAAAGCAAAGCCACTGGGGGACGTGTTCTGACCCCTTTAGCAACTGTATGGGACCTTTGTGTGCTGACTGTACCGCTGGCTCACTTCTCTTTCTTCTTTATTTTTCCTCTTTCTAAAAATATTTTTATCCAAGTTTTATTTTCAGAGTTTTACTTTTTTCATTTTTAATTAAAAAGACACTTTATTGAAGTCTGATTGACATACAAAGAGCTGCACCCATTTAATGTGTACATCCTGATGAGCTTGCAGATAAATAGACATCCGTGAGACCATCACCACAGTCAGTGTCCAAAGCATATCCATCACCTCCACAAGTACCCTAGGCGTATGAGGAAGATGCCGTCCTCCTCTGCCCTGTCCCTGCAGTCCTGCCCCCAGAAGTAGCCCCTTGCAGTTCTCACAGTTGTTTCTTTTGTTAGTTACCTCCGAGTTTCTAAATAATAGGTTTATCCTCTTAATTCACAGTTTTTCAACTTTAGCTGTTAATTGCTCGCTTCTTCCTGTGGAAGGTTTAGCTCTTTTACTCCACCCACCACTCACACGCTCCTCCTCTCCATCCTTCAGTGTCACAATTTGGGGTTAACTGGTCATTCAGCATTTATCATTATTATACCTTTGTCGTTCTTTTTCCCAACTGAACCCTTTCATCTACTCTGATCTTCATTCCTTCCTTGGATAGTTTTCTTGTTTTGTTAGGAAGTTCATAACCACGTTCCTTCTTTTTGTTAGCTTAGTTCTCTGTATCATTAAGTTTTTGAGTCTCAACAGGGTGGTTGGTTGGGTTGTTTGCACAATAATGTAGTTGACTTTGGTTCATTCTCGTTCATTTTGCTCCCACTCGGTGGGCACTTTGAGCTAAAGATCTCTTTAGTTCTGGGAAATGTTTTTGTGTTACCTGTTTCATCATTTTCTCCCCTCTGTTCTCTTTGTTCTCTTTCTGGATTTTTTTTCAGTTAGAAGTTGGACCTCATGAATTGACCTTCTAATTTTCTTGTTGTGTCTCCTTTTTCGTCTCCTTCCTAGGGGAGGTTTTCCGAAGTTAACTTTTCTCTCCTCTGTTGAACTTAAGACATTTTAAAGCATTTCTTGTGCTGTGTTCTTTTTTTAAGTATTTTTTCTTTTTTTCTGCTTGCATCATTTCCCTTTTCTGAAGCTCCGGGTTTTGGTTCTTGTTTGGCTTTGAGATATCTCTGCCACCTGAACATTCTTTGTTTTCTCTGGGCTCCTTTTTCCTATGGGACTCTGTGTTTTCTGTTAGGGGCTTCCCTCAAATGACTGGGGGTTGGGGGTCCTTGGCTGTCCGTTCAAAGTGAAGAGTGAAGCTCCAAAAAGCGGTTGGAAGCTCTCTGAGTCAGTGGCTGGGCTTATTGAAGGGTAATCAGCTGGTTCCATTGGGGTCCCCCACTTCAGGATCCTGAGTCTATTTTTCTTGGGCTGCTCATTTTGCTTTGAGAGGACTCCCCAGTCTTTAGCTCATGGGGATGGTCAGGGCCAGCATTCTGGGAGCTGAGCTGGAGAAAGGTCCTGGTGGGCTCACTATGCCATGGGGTGGCTCTAACTTAATCCCATTGTATTCTGCATCGTGCCCACTTCACCCCTAGCTGAGCCTGGGGTCCTGAGTTCAAGACCTCAGTGCCTCCAGAGAGTGAATCCCTGGGCTTTGCAGGAAGGGGGCGTTACTTGACTGTGAAAACTGGGGGAGGGAACACCAGGGCACGCCAGGCCCAAATGATTCTTTATTCCCACTTTCAGTGAAGTCACCTGTTTTCACCCCTAGCTGCACTCCCACTTTTAGAGGCACCTGATGCTGCCAGTTCCCAGGCCTCTGGGTGACCTGCAGCACCAGTGGGTCCCCTCCTCACCGGCAGCCCCTGCTGCTCTGCAGATCAGTCATTGCTCATCCATCCTTTTTCATCTTCCAGAATGCCATTTCCATCTCTTATCTGTAGTTGTCTCCTCTGTTCTTGTTGTCTTTATAGTTTTCTATCTTTTTTATTCCTTTACTGTCATTGTGGTAGGGTTTTGAGGAGGAATGGCAACAAATGCATGTATTCAATCTGCCATGATTAACTGCAAGTTTGTGATAGAAGATATGACTGTTAGGGAGTTCCCTGGTGGCCTAGTGGTTAGGATTCCAGGCTTTCACCGCCGTGGCCTGGGTTCAGTCCCTGGTCGGGGAACTGAGATCCTGCAAGCTGCGTGGCATGGCCAAAAAAAAAAAAAAAAAATCAGAGAAATTATGACTGTTACTCTTTAAACCAATGCATAGTAGTCTGGAGTGGGTGGGTTGTTTTGTGAGTTATGAGAGGTCACTATAAGGCCACAGTCACCACTGCCATAACTCTTGTCCCTCTGTGGGGATGGACCCACCATTCTTGGATTGAGGCTCAAGGATTTGAGAAATGAGATCAAGAGATTAGTCCTGGGACTTCTCTAGTGGCGCAGTGGTTAAGAATCTGCCTGCCAATGCAGGGGACACGGGTTCGAGCCCTGGTCCGGGAAGATCCCACATGCCGCGGAGCAGCTAAGCCCGTGTGCCACAGCTACCGAGCCCACGTGCCACAACTTCCGAAGCCCACGCACCCAGAGCCTGTGCTCCACAACAAGAGAAGCCACTACAATGAGAAGCCCGCGCGCTGCAACGAAGAGTAGCCCTGGCTTACCGCAACTAGAGAAAGCCTACATGCAGCAACGAAGATCCAACGCAGCCAAAAATTAATTAATTAATTTAAAAAAAAAGAGAGATTAGTCCCTTTCCCTAAAAACAAAAATGTCAGGAAATGTGTGCCTGTAGGGGACCAGTGGCTCTCCCTCCTTCCCTCGCTCCTGATCTTAAGAAACTCAATCTCAGAAGTGGAAGAGGGTACCTTAAAGGTCATTTAGTCCAATTATATGGCCAGTGCTTGAGTCCTCTCTGAAGCTTTCCCACCAGCTTGTGCTTGACCACCTCCTGTAATGGGGAACTCACTGTCTTATGAACATGGTGGTAATAAACATATCTATATTATTTTTTTAAATTGAAGTACAGTTGATTTATAATAACATATCTATTATTAAGAGAAGCTAACATTGAGGTCTTACCATGTGCCTGTCATGTGTGGTAAACATTTGACATGTATGGTCATGAAATGATCATGGCTACCTGTGCCATAGGTATTACTTTCAGAGAAGTTAAGGATACCTTCTAGTTCAGAGAATAGGTACCTCCTGGGCCTTGGTCATTAACTCTAGATAATGAGACTGGGAGAAGAGGACTCATTTTAAAAGTTTTAAGAAAACTTGTTTCCCTACTTACTGGACTCTCTAGAACATTTGCTGAGAAACAGCAAAGAACACACAATTAAGATCCTGCCGCATTTTCTTCCCCAGCCTTCCCTTGTGGGTTTTCCTCTCTAAATCTGTTGGCTTCTCTGATCCCTCCATAGCCCATTCCTTCTGGACTTTGTACTTTGGGTTGAAGCTCAGAGGCTGCATGGCGCTCTTGCTCTGCTGGCCCACCCTGGGAGCTGTCGCTGCACCTCCGTGTAGCCGGCCTTCCTGTCTGTTTGCTTGTGTGTGAATGTGCCTGTCCCTTTCTCATCACCTGAACTTTGATGAGGAGGGCCTTTCCTCCATCCTATGGCTTTTTGACTGATGGATCACCATCAGTTTTAGATTTTAAGTCTTAAACTCTGGATCGGTTACGCAGCAATTGTATAAGTGTCCCTGTGCAGTGGAGTGCCTGGCAGGACACTACATCCTAGTTTCCCGTTTGGGTTTGTGGTAGACAGAAGGTCTGAGGATAAAGAGAAATCACTCAGTGCCTAGCTCACCTGCTGGGCTGTGGGAGATTGGAATCTGAGATTCCCATAGCGCCTGCAGAGGGCAAAGCTAGGTCTTTTGAGGCCGAGGGATCCCTGTCTGTGGAGTCTTAATTCCTTCCGCCCTGCCCACAAGTGACTGACCCCAGGGCAGACCACCTGCAGCATTGACCAGCATCTTGAAATATAGGAGCAGCTTTCTTTTCTTTTAAAATGGTTTCATTTTTCAATATTAAGGTAATATATAAGCATCAAACATTTTTTGGAAAAGAGTAAAAAGTAGAAGGAAAAAAAACACTTGTACTCTATTTAAAGATAAGTACTCTATTTAAAGATAACCATTTTAAGAATTCGTACACACTTTTACTTAGCTATGATGGTATTCCATGTGCCTGGGTGGTTTTCTCACTTTTTTCTCTGAACATTGTAACAAAGCATTTCCTGCTAAAAAAAAGTTTCTTCACATACATGTTTCTAACAACAGTGTACATATTGCTGTGTACTCTGTCATCACCCTGTGTTGGATTTTCCTTCATGTTGTTGTAGGTTCTCACTGTTTTTAAATAATGCTGTGATGAAAATTTTTTATGCACTCAGTTTTTTGGGTAATTAGGATTATTTACTTAGAATAAATTCCTACAAGTGGAATTAGAGAATTTAAGACTCTTGTTACCTATTGCCGAATTTCTTCCCCCAAAGGCTGAATCTGTTTATAGAGTGGCTTTCTAGAGAGGTTCTTTTTTTTTAAGATTTTTTTTGATGTGGACCTTTTTTTTTTTTTTTTTTTTGCGTTACGCGGGCCTCTCACTGTTGTGGCCAGATGCGCAGGCTCAGCGGCCATGGCTCACGGGCCTAGCCGCTCCGCGGCATGTGGGATCTTCCCAGACCTGGGCACGAACCCGTGTCCCCTGCATCGGCAGGCGGACTCTCAACCACTGCGCCACCAGGGAAGCCCGATGTGGACCATTTTTAAAGTCTTTATTGAATTTGTTACAATATTGTGTCTGTTTTATGTTTTGGTTTTTTGGCCATGAGGCATGTGGTGGGATCTTAGCTCCCAGACCAGGGATCGAACCCCACACCCCCTCCATTGGAAGGCGAAGTCTTAACCATTGGACTGCCAGGGAAATCCCTAGAGAGGTTCTAAAAACAATTCCACATTTGCCTCATATCTGTGCACTTTCAGAACTAACTGGTTTGTGGTTACTTTTCAGTGTCTTAAACTGATTTTTTGTTTTTTTTTTTTACTAGCTTTATTTTTTTATTGAACTTTTTATTTTGAGATGATTATAAGATTCACATGCAGGTGTAAGAAACAATACAGAGAGGAGATCCCTTTCTCCCAGTGACATCTTGCAAAACAGTAGTACAATATCACACCCAGGAAATTGACATTGATACTTATACAAGTTTCTTTAAGTAAAGGAGTATTTCATACTTATAGTAAAAACAGTTTTCAAAAGATAGAGAAAAATGTTAAAAAATAGAAGTCCAAATAAATAAAGAAAATAAGTAGATGAAAAAAAGTCCCTTTCTTCCAGCCTTCGGCCTCATTCCCTAGAGGAAACCACTGCTAAAAACAAACAAACCAGGACTGGAGCTTCTATTTTCATGTTCCTCGACTATATGTATATATATAGCCTGCAGTGGTTTGATCCAAGGAACACTACAAACATCAGATAAAATCTCTTGTGTCATTTAGGCCCCAGGAAACAGGAAATAAGCATTCTTAGAGCATTTCATTATAAGAATGAAATAATGCATTTTTATTTCAGTGGCACCCTCTATGGGGAGGACCTTGTCTCTGAGAGTAAAGGAAGCTATCGTGTTTCCTGATAGGAAGTTGCATCTTATTTCAAGCAGTAGGAAAACAGGACCTGGCTTTGCGTTAGTAAATTAAAGCCAGGTGGTGGACTCTCAGGGTATACAAGGATCTGCTTGAGGCCCAAGGAGCTTTGGTCCCATGATACTAAATCTTAGCCTCCCTGATAATTGAAAATTTACATGAATCGTCATTAGTGAGCAGACATTTAAAGAGTGCTTTTCTGTCTTTTAAAAAATTTTATTTTGAAAGAGTTTCAAACTTACTAATAATGACAAGAAGAATACTGAGAACTCCTGTATACTCTTGAACCCAGAGAACCCATTCCTTTAAAGGAAAGGGTACGACCCGGGATCACACACTGCACCCTTCTAATCTCAGTCTGGTGCAGCTGCTCAGTTTTCTGGGACTTCTATGACCTTGACATTTGTGGAAGTTACAGGCTAGTCACTTTGTAGAATGTCTTTCAATTTGGGTTTGTCCAATGATTCTGCGTGATTAGATCCAGTTTCTGTATTTTAGGCCGAAACGTCACAGACTTCGGTGTTCTTTTCATTGTATTCTGTCTTTCTGTCCAGTTCTGGTGAAGTTACCTTTGTTCACCTGAAGCACAGCAAGGTGTTCCAGGCTCATCTTGCTCTATGACCAGCCCTAGAATCAGCTGTATCACCAAGGAGCCCTGGTTCCTTTACTGGAGGATGGTGTTTGGGTGCTGAATGTGCTCATTACTGTTGGGGTGTTGCTGCTTCCAGACTTTCTCATAGGATGGAGCTGGGGGACTTTAACATCTGTAGTTATTTCTATATCTAGCTGACACATTATGATCACACAGATACCTTCCCATTCCAACCTAACACCACAAGGTTAACTTATCTTTTAAAAAATATGACAGTGCCCTTATCCTTAACAGATTTGTCATGTTGAAAAATCTTGAATTTGTTGAACCCTTATAAAGTAGTATATTAACAGATATTAATATGGATAACTGAAGTTATAGGAGCACTATTAAAGATATCATTCAGGAAAGTGAGTTTTGAGCAAAATCTACAGGGAAAGGCATTCCAGGGGAAGCTAGGAATAAGCACATACTGGCTTGGTGTCAGAAAACAGACTTTCCTGTTTGGAGCAGAGGATCTTTGCTGGGGACGATGAAAAGTGAGGCTTGTGAGACTGATTGATTTTATGACTCATTTAGGGTCCATCTCCTGTAGGTTCTGATTCATCAGGTCTGGAGCCCAAGAACCTACAAGTGCCCCAGGCAATGATCTTGATCAAGTCTGAGGAAACTCTAGCCTAAAAGGCTAAGCTAAGACCTTAGGTGTAATTACAGTAATTGTTGTCAGTAAGGAGTGACTATGGGAACCTTTGGGGAGGACCAGGAGAATGTTTTTCTCATGTCCAGGTTCCACATGGACTTACTGATTATAATAGTTGGTGGGGCAAGGGGGTACAAACAATAGACACGGGTTTGAAACGTAGCAGAGAGTGTATTTGAAGATGTTTCCCAGTGGAGAACTACCACTGCTGAGATAGGATCTCTGCACAGTGGCAGTATTAAAGTCAAGTGAATAAAACAAAAACTGAGGAGGCTGTAGCTTAAAAGTGCAGGTTCTTGAGAGCTGTGTACACACACATCGCCTTCACTACGCTGTTTGGAATAAAGACATTAACAACACAGATAACATGTACAGAGTGCCAAGCACTCTGCTGTGCTAAGTACTCCACGTGAATATCTTAATCTTCACCACAACCCCATGACATGTGTACTATTATCTCTATTTTATTATTACCGTAATTGAGGCTTAGCAGTGAAGTCATTTGTTCAAGGTCACACAATTTAGTGATGGAGCCAGAATATGATCCAGGCAGTTTTATTCCAGCGCTTATGCTCTATGTGCTCAAAAGCTGTTGAATGAGTAAAGAAAGAAAGTTGAGCAGAAAACTCACAGATAACGAAGACATATCTAATGGGAAGTTAAAATATACATGTTATAGACATCCTGCAATTAGAACAGAATTTTCAAGTTGGAAAGGATTTGAGAGAGATGGCCACCACAGTATCCCCAACAAGAAGTTGTGTCCTCTGCTGCTTGGAAGGTGCCAGGGCAGGGACCACTCAGTGCTTCCAGAGAAGATCCCACCCTGTTTTCCAGCAGCCTCGCACTTCTGCCAAGCTGAGATCCACTCCCTGCATTCTCGATCCCTGTGTTCTGATGCCGAACTCTGGTGCCAAACTCTGCCCACCTGGCTGACTACGCAAAGCCTCTAGGCAGAGCTCAGGAGAGGGAATTGCTGTTCCCTCCACCTGGAATGCTCCCTGCCCCCCACCCCCCAGGGAGCCCACGGGATTTCCCCCCTCACTTCCTTCTCTTCTTTACTCAAATGTCACTTATCAGAGAGGCCCTCCACAGCCTGCTCATAAAATAGCACTTTCCCACAGTCTCTCCGTCCCAGCAGCCCGCAGCCCCACCCGGCATAGTTTGTTCGTTCTCCCCCCGCCTTGTCCCAGAGTGTAAGCTCCTTGAGGAGAGACTTGGTCTGTTTTGGTTCACGGCTGAATTCAGGCTGGTTCAGGCCTAGAGCAGTTCCTTGCACAAAAAAAGATGCTTCATAAATATTTGTTGAATGAATGAAAGAAAGAGAGGAGCTTAAGAACTAAACCCCAACAATGGGATGCAGGGGAGAGAAATGGAAATCATGGATGGTGGGACCAATGACAGAGCTATAAATAGTATGACTTTGGCTGTGTGTACACAGAATTCTGTTCTTCTGATGTGCTTTGTGCACAAAACAAATGCTCTACCCTATCCACTGGCAGGATTGAGAAGAAGGAGGCATGTATTTGTTGTAGAGTTCCATCAACAGCAAAAGCCTTCAATTTTTCCTGTTTTTTCTGTTCCAGATGAGACAGAAGGACCCAGTGAAAGGAATGACAGCGGATGACTAAAGCCACTCCTCCCCCTTCTGCACTGTATGTACCGCATTTCTCACTGAGCATGACATAGACGCCAGAATCGGTTTGGGTCCTCAAGGCTCAGCAGCTCACTCTGGAGGCAGAAAGCCTGCTTCTTTCCTCGTCCTGCTCTCTAGTATTAATGATGATCGCGATGTTTAATAGCTCTCAGGCTTCGGAAAGAGGAAGAGGTTATGACTGTTAAGACATTTTAGGGATCTGTGTGATTGTACAAAGAACCACTCAGAGACAAGGACAGGGTGGTGGGAAGTGCGGCTGGGGTGGGGGCAGTGGATGAGAATCAAAGCTTATCTGCACCTAATTACTCTTCCTCTCGTAACTTGAGCCATTTCAAGTTGAAGCTGGCATTCTGGGTGCTCCCTGTACCCCCCTGTGCCAGAGCTGTTCCCTACCTCTCCCTTGGAAAATTTGCCATCCAGACAGCTTTTCCTAGTGGTCCTTGTTGGGTCTGGTGCTTCATTTCCTTTCTCTCTATACCCTCTGATCCCAGACAAAGTATTTCAGAGGCAGCATCTTTCAGATACTTGGAGAGTGTTTCTGCCCAGGTCATAGGACCAGGATGGGATGTCTCTTGTTTCACGTGGTCACTCCTTCCCAAGACCCTACATTGTATTAGCACCCAGTGTCCTGCACACCTCCACACTTGCTGTTATTCCAGCAGCTCAGAGGGGATTAGGCATGGAATGAGAAGCCTGGTCCTGCTCCCATCAGGCTCTCAGGGAAAATTGTGTTATCAAATAAAGCCCGGTTGTCCTCTAGCACTACGGTGCTAAGGAGGCCTGGGCTTTCACCAGCAGTGAAGCAAACCACTGCTCGCTCTCCCTGCCCTGTGTGCTTGAGGAGAACTTCTGGGAGATAAAACGGTAGGATGAAGTGGATTGAGGAGATGCCAGCTTCTCATCACTGCTTGGACCTTAGTTTCCTCTCCCCGCCACAGCCCCTCACTACACCGCCTGGCATCCTTCCTCCTTTTGCAATTCCCCCATGAATGATTTACAGTGCGTTTCTATTTTCCTTTGTTGCTTCCTTAATAATTGTATTTCTCTTCTAGTTTTGCAAGACAGTGGTCAACAGGAAGGCCCAGCAGCTCCACCCTCCTGAGTGACAGGCCATCTTCGGACGCAGCCTTTCTGTGCCCATTCTTCAGGCAACTTTGATCCCTTACTGTAGTTAATTCTAGATGCCCTTTAACATTGTGAACAAATAGACTGTCTGGTATTACGAAGCCCGTGTGTGCGGGAGCCTGCCCCTCTGAGATACGTGGCGTGTAGGTGGCTGTATTTACAGCTCCTCCCTCTCCAACCATTGTGTTCTTGACCCATTTCTGTGTGCCCCCGCCCCCTTTATTTCTAAGTGACATTTTTAGTCTTTCAAAATAGCTGCCTTTTGTGATGTGGTGATTTTAAATGATTTACTTTGTTAGTTTTCAACCTTGGGATAAACTTGAGGTATTTTGCTTCCTGGGCAGATCTTTGCAATTTTGAGTGCTCACCTGGGGAGAAGGGATGAGTTAGAAATACATATTTTTTTCCCTTCCAGTTCCACAGAACAGCAATGTGGCTTCATAACTCTGACCTCTGCTCCCAGTAACCCACTGTTAGAGTGCTCTAGGCACCATGGAAGTACCCAAGGCCCAGCCAGCCTGTTTTGAAAATTAAACAAATACAAATAACCCCTGCCCCAGGCATTGCATCTCTGGTCACTAGTCTTAGAAATACCTATGGTTTCTTGGCCCTCCTGTTGCCCACTGTGTATCTCCGCAGAGCCCGTAATGTGCCCGGGTCAACTCTACCTGGAGGGAACTGTCCCGTGTGGCCCTTAGAATTGAGTCTGCCCCATACCTACCTACTAGTCTGCCCCCCGAGGAGCTCTGTATGTCCACGCTCCTCTTCCCTTTTGGGCTGGTGCTGCCACTCAGCAATAATCCCCTTTTCTCTGTGCTTTCTTAGATTCCTGTCCTCTGTCTGAGGCTGGTCAGGACGCAATGGGTCTTGATCTTTTCATGCTGCACAAAACAAGCATGCAAAAAGCTTCTTCCCAGAACATGTTCCCCCACGTCTCCAGTTGCTGGAAAGGAATTTGGGGATCAAGAACTCAGCTCGTCCTGCCCCCATGCTGAGTTCTGCCCTGGACAATCAAAAGCAAGTAGCGATTGTAGTACGGAGCTCTCCCAAAGCTGGCTGGTGAGAAAGTCCAGGCTCCGGGGAGCAGAAGCTGCCGAGTGCTTCACGGCTCCCTGTGACTTGGCAGAGCCCGAGTATGCCTTCCCAGTGGGAGAATCTGAGATAGCTGTGGTGTCACCTGACATTTCCCAAACCTTGTGAAGTCTGTTGGCCGAGTGTGCAGTGACTCAA
The DNA here is from genome assembly GCF_949987515.2 of Delphinus delphis. Taxonomy (NCBI): domain Eukaryota; kingdom Metazoa; phylum Chordata; class Mammalia; order Artiodactyla; family Delphinidae; genus Delphinus; species Delphinus delphis. Next base: position 46,477,357 of record NC_082701.1, on the reverse strand, counting down.
GCCCATGCTAGCCTGGGTGCAACTGCTAATGCGAGACCAAATCTCTGTTTGGGGAGTGAGAAGTAGGATGGGATGATATGTCCTTAGGCTTTTGTCAGTTTGTTTTGCCTTACTCATTTCTAAGTGCAATAAGGGAGTATCACACAGGATGAAACCTGTGACTTCCTGATGGCTGCTTTCCTGTGGCCCTCCTGGGGTAAGGGTGGACAGACTCAGCGTGGTTAGCTCCCACCTTCACTGAGGCCACCTCTGGGGCCAGGAGATATCCTGTCACAGTCTCCTCACCTTGTGGGGTCTATAGTAGTGGATCTGGGGCAATTCAGTTGGTTATTAGCATCCCAACTGCTGGTAGCATTTATTTGACTGGGAAAGTTGAACAGACATTCCTACTGGAGAAAAATATAAATGTTTTCCTACAAGCTCTGTATTAGCTATAATTATATTTGTGCTTAAAGCTTTTTCCCTTCTTAACATTCATCAACTAAGTTAAGTCCAGATGTGGGTTAGCCTGGGAGAAACAAACGGTGATATTCTAGGCAGACTATTGTTTATGTGGTTTGAGGGTCAGCAGTTGTCAGTCTCCTCCCTTCAGCTCTTCTCTGAGATCCACACATATCACTCCAATTCTAGGGGCGGGGCTCGCTCCTTGTCGGCCTTTTCTCTGGCTCCTCCCACCTCCACCTGTTGCCCCAGTTTAGCATCCACAAGAGCTGAACTGGTGTTTCCTGAGGTCAGCTGGATTTGGGGCTCCAGCCCACATCAACATAAGAAGGGACGTGCCTGGTCTGTTCCGTCCCCATGGATAGTGTCGCTGCTGGGCAGCAGTGTTGGCTTCTTTTAAGTATCCCCCTTCCCTCCTTACCCACCCCCCAAACTGACTAGCACTCAGAGGGGCTTATGATGCAAGGCTCAGCTCCTGGGGTAGTACCTTAGGATGTGCCACGCCCCTTCAGACCAGCTGCTTTCAGGGCCGCTGTCCCAGTTGGAAGCAGCAGTGCCTCTGTAGGAGGGGTGCTGGGCTCTGGCCTTCTCATGGAGAGAGGTTGGGGACAGGGTCAGTATTGTGGACATGTGTATATCTTCCCAAATTCTCTTACAGTCCCTGCTGGGACTCCCTGACATATTTTGGTTGGGTCCTAGTGCTACTTCTTTTACAAAATACACTTTGTAGAACTGATTAGATTACCTTGTTTATTTAATGTGAGTTTGTGCCTTTTTGTCTCAATCTTCCAATATGGGTTATATTGGGGGAAAAAGCAGTCTAATAAAATCCTAGACAGAGCTTTCTGGAGTCCAGCTTATTGGTGATGTCCTTATGTCCATTTTACAACTTAGGTATCCTCAAACTCTTGCTGATCTCCCCAGTTTTACCAGGGAAGGATTAGAAAGATACAGGATATCTCTGAAAATTGTTGCATGTTGATTTCTGTAAACTAAAACAATCCCCTTATCATTTTACTTATGCAAATATCACATTTCTGAAAGTAATTTGGCCATCTTCTACTGGCAGTATTTCCTTTTTGTTTTTGTCTTCCCTCCTCTCCACATCCCCCTCTTTTACCCATCCTACCAAGGAAAACATTTATTTAAGGTTGTTCTTAACCCTGGCTTCCGAGTCTGTAAACCTCATGAAGCTTGTTTGTAAAGTTGTGGTGCATTTTTCTGGGGAGAGTCATGGCTCTCATCAGTTCTTCAAAGGAATCCCATGCACTGTCCTGCCCCCGCCCCCCCCCCAAAAAAATTAAGAACCAGTGATTGAAGGAAATCATAGTTAGTCTTTGGCACAATAAATAATCTTCATTTCATGTCTGGTCGTAAATAGAGGCAGTGACTTATTTTTCGTTCACTGATGTATAGCCTTCTGAGTCCAGGAGCCCCCAAACGTCCAATGTGTAATAGCTTGCATGAGTTTGAAGAGCGGAAAACACTTGAACGTGAGAGTGGAGAATGGAGGCGCTCACTGACCAAGAGGAGAGAGATTACCTGTAGTTGGGAAAGAGACTGGATTACAGGCCGGACAGTGGGTGGCTGCGCCGCCTCCCCTCGCCTTCTGCCCCTCGGGACGTTGGGAACCTGGAGGGAGACAACGCCGAGGGCCGAGATCTCACGTTCTGTGCTAGTGAAACGCGACGCGCCGGGGCGGGGCGAGGCGGCGGCTTCCGCCGGAAGACGGCCCCTCCAGGCCGACCTCGCGCGAGGCACGCTGGGAGCCGCCTGGGCGGTGTCTGGGCCACGGCGCGCCCCGGCCGCCGGGCGGGGCAGTGTTGTATCGGGGTCTGGTGACACGAGGACACGCCTCTCGTACGTCCCCGTCCCCTAGGCCCCTTTCCCCTCAGCCTTTCACCGTTTCGCGCTCCTTGAAGAGTTCCGCCTCTTCCCCCCGAGCCCGCCACCCAGAGCCCTCCGTGCCCTCAGACCCCGCCTCTTACGGAAGCCGAAGCGGAGGGTCTAAATCCGGAAGAAAAACAATCGGGAGAGGGAGCTGGCCGGCGGCGCCTGCTGCCAGAGCGGGGTAGATTGGGCCAGGACAGGCTGCGGCGGGGAGACGCGAGCCGGCCGGGCCACCGCATGGGGACGATGGCGGCCATGAACCCACAGACCGAGCTGAGAGTCAGGACGCTCAGGTGAGGAAGGCGACTGCGGGCAGGCCGGCCTGCTCGGGGCGGGATCACTGCCTCCGACCCAATCGGGGCTGCGGGTCTGGGGCAGAACCAGACTGGGAGAGAAGGGGCCAGACCTACAGGGCTGCTTCTGGTTCAGAGGCCTCCCACATTCTCCCAGGCCAGTATCGAGAGGGCTGTGTTGGGTCGAACCCCGCGCCCCCTCCAAACTCAGGCCACCAAGTTCTTGCCCACTTGGACGCCCCAAGCAGGTGGCCCAGTTGGGTTCTGGAGGAGGCAGCAGTGTTGGGCTGTTAGAAGTTAAAAACATAACGAAGCACTCTTCCCTTAGCTCTAGAGTAGAAACCTTGTTCTTACTTTGGATCAGCACATACATCATGGGGTCTGCCTGACCCCGTTGTGACCTCCTGAAACCCAAAATCAGATTTAGATAAGATCCTTTAGTGAAGTGATAATAGCCTGGTCTCATGCTTGTTCTTTAACGAGGAACAACGCTAATCACCAACTTAGTGCCGGTCACGATGCAAGGATTTGCTGCTAATCGTGGGACCTAAAAGTGGGAACAAGAAATCCCGGCTTTGGCTCTCCCTCCACTTAGAGCAGGTCCTTGGGAAAACAAGGAGCCTTAGGGTAAAAGAGCTGCCTCTTAATCCTCCGTTGGACAGCAGGGGGAGACCGTAAACAAACGAAGCATGGAACCTCTGGCTGAGTGCCTGGGAAGGTGGTTATTGTATTGTTTTGTTGATGTTCATATGGAGGGGCAGGAAGTTGCTTTAAGCTGGCCAAGAATTTCTTCAATTTGTGCTCTTTAGAACATGGACCTCTAAGAACAGGGTCTGGTGGAGAAAAGATGTTTAAGGACATCCTGCCCTTTCCTTCCGCCCTCTGCCCCCATTCTGCATCTTCCACTGTTACAGGTCCTCCTCCTTATGGTGTGCCTAGGACTCACCTGAGGCTTGGTGGTTCTTCTTGGTCTCTGCAGGGTTTGTAGCCCCTGCCTGTTCTGTACTCAGCACAATCTGGGGGCTTCCTGGGAGCATTACTGTAACTATTCAAATGAAGAGATTTGCAAGTCTGTCCATCCCCTGAGCTGCTGATTAGATCTGTTGTTTCCCTAGGGTTTATGTGAAGCTGAGGTGGATGTTATCCAACTGATGACTTTTCCCAAAAGAGGGTAGAGTCTTGAGAGAGATGTTGAGAAACCTGTTATTTAGAATCTTCTTAGGCTCTTCTGAAATGCTTGGCAGAATTGGTTGTGCTCCAGAGATGAGTGAGGAAGGAAATGTGGTGCTGTTATCTCTGTTATTTTTGAAATTCCCGTCTTGCAGTACTAAGGCCTCTCACAAGGTGAAAACTGAACCTCCAGAATCTTTCTGGTGGTTGTAGGATCCCGTGGATTGAAGAGTGGGGGCGGAAAGTTGCTTACTGAGCCATAGATGAAGGGCTGGTGGAATTAATAAATTCCTGATGGTCCACCCCATCCACACCCCTTCCCTTGCCTGACTCCGAAACCTTCAGTCCCACTTTGGCAGCTCTCCTAGTGTCAGCAGCACCAGTGCTGCCAGGTGTAGGGAGCTGTACGCCTGCACGGAGGAGCCAATCCAGGGTGGGAATTTCCTGCTTCGGGGACAGAGGTGAAGATGAAGGGCTTGTAGTTCAGTGGCCCTATTCCCTCCACCAGATGCAGAAACACACGTTTCCCATTCAGACTACAGCGGATTGTGGTGCAGCCGTTAGCAGGCGCAGCCCCCTGTCTGTTACCTGGATGAGGGCTCATCCTCCTTCCTCCATGGCTTCCCTTCTCAGCATACATGTCGTGACATGGAACGTGGCCTCTGCAGCACCCCCTCCAGACCTCAGTGATCTGCTTCAGCTGAACAACCTGAACCTGAATCTGGACGTGTATGTCATTGGGTAGGTGTCTGCAGGGCCCGTCACGCATCCCTATATCTGAGATCAGGTAAGGCTGACCAGTCCCAAGTTGTCCCTGTGGGGAACCGCTGTAACCTGTACGCCCTCACTCTGGAGTCTGAAGGCCAGGAGCTTTCAGCCTGCATCAGGGCCAGGCAGTGTCTGTTGTCCTGGATCAGCAATGGCAAGGGGTTGGCAGTCAACAGCCAGGGGAGGGAGAGACCATGGTCATGAGAGCCCAAGGCTGGAAAGTCGGCTGAGGGCAGTGCTAAATGTCTGCGGCAGAGGCAGCGCCCTCCGGGCCAGGGGGAAGCCTCTGACCTGGGATGGGCAGTTTGCAGGAAATGAACTGTGGGATCATGAGCCTCCTTTCTGACACTGCCTTTGAAGACCCATGGAGCAGTTTCTTCATGGATGTGCTTTCCCCTCTGAGCTTCGTCAAGGTAACTTCCAAGTTCATGGGCCATTGGGAAATGTGTCTCACCTCGTATCACTAATCCCTAGTCCTTTGGTCTCCCACTCCAGCTTTCATGCTGTTTCCCTTTTATTTAAAGGCCCAAACCTCAGTTGCACGTGGCTCCCTGGGGCTCCTGCCTGCCTTGTGTGTTCAGAGGTAGCTGGAGCTGAGCTGGAACCCCAGGGGCTAGTTTAAGACCTTGATATTTTTCAGGTTAGGAGAATTCCTTGGGGAGGTGCAGCAGGGCTTAGTAACACCTCAGTGCCTACCCCACCCCCTGCCTCCAATCTCTACTCTCAGGCCCAGCCTGAAATCTCAGAGCATAATACCTGCCACCATCTATCGAGTGCTTACTTGGTGTTAAGCATTATAAGCAAACTCTTTATATGCGTTATTTAAAAATCTTAACTCTTTTGAAATATGGGTATTATACAGGTAAAACCAAGACTCAGAGGTTTCACAGGATATCTGGGGTTCAGATCCAGATCTTTCAAACTTAATAACCCATGTTCTTGGCTTCTGCACTTTATTGCTGTACTGATGATCTCTAAGGCTGACGGGTATCCCACGACTCGCCTGCTGGTATCAGAGGGTATCCTCTGATCATAAGGGATATGCACCTCAAATTCTCAGGGGCGAAGAGGTTAGGAGAGGGGACACAGGTGTGGCGGGAAAAGGTTCTCAGTCTGTAGGGCCAGTATTCTTTGGGGAATCTTTAGACCATAGGAGCATCTACAGGAAGGCTCTAGATTGCTGGATCTCACCCTTCTGCCCTGCCCAGCCAAGGGATGAAACACACTCCCACTCAAAATACCTCCAAGAAGCAATGCTTCCTGGAAATACCAGAATTCCTTTCTTCCCTTCCCTGGGTGACTGGATTTCTTCAGAATTAATTCTGTTACCCTAGTTTGCCTAAGGGTGCTGAAGCAAGAGCTGTGAGTCCTCCCGAGGAGGGCAGAGCCAGGAGGACGGCAGACAAGGTTTTGGTCCTGCTGCTGAGGTTAAAAAATGCCAGCCCCCAAGCCCTTGGCTCCCTCCACATCACACTCGGGCCTCTTGCTGCAGACTTGGAGCTGGACCTTCTCGGAGGGCAGAACCGCTTCTCTCTCACCACCCACTCCCTTTCCAAGACTGGCGGCCTCCTTGTACCTTGGCTAACTGGCAAGGGATTGGCAGGATGGAATTGAGCCAAGGAAGTGAGCTCATCTTGCGGCATGGACACAGCTCATTCTATCCATGCGGCCTCCCAAGGTTGGGAGAGCAGCCTGAGGGCCTGGCACCCAAAGCAAATGACCTTTCTTCCCCAGGCCGAGAGTGGAGGTGAAGGGCGAGCCCTGCCTGCAGCCTATTCCTTAGCCAGAAGTTGCCAGCCACGGGTTGAGAAGCCTGGGGCTGACCCCCTTGGCCGGCTCCTAGGCTCCCAGCCACCTCCCTCTAGTCCCTTCCTTAGCTCCTCCTACTTCATTTCCTCCACTGGAACTTCCCCTCGAGCCTCCTGCCTTTCCCCACAGCCCCACCCCCACCTCCATCCTCCCTGCACCACGCCCCCTTCCCTGCGGCTTCTCAAAGCGAGCTGGTGCCTTTGCGGTAGAGCCCATCGCCCCAACCCACTCTATGGGTTCAGATTCAGCTTGAAACTCTTCCTGAATCTTTATCAGCTCCCTGGGAGTCAGTCCCTCTTAGTCCAGCCCTTCGCCCACTTCCATTGTCATATTTGCATGCGAAGGGGAGAGACCGAGACCGGGGATGGAGAGTGAGGCAGGGGACACATCTGTAGCAACCTCTGCCGAACCCTAGTTTCTCACACCTCCCTTCCTCGGTCTTGGATTTGGGGTTCCCCCTGCTTTGACTCCTCCACCGTCCCAGAGCTCCTGGCCTGTGGGATCAAGTTTCATAATTCCTGGAAGGCCCCAGTACACACTCCCCACCCGGGGATTTCCTCCTTGGCCTCTGCACCTCATGCTCCGGAAATAGCTACTCGGGTGGTGGGTGTAGACAGCCTGCAGCTGAGAGAGAGGGTCACTGGCCCATTCCCACCCCACCTCCGCGGCCACAGAGAGCAGGGATTTTGGCAGTCCTGGTCCTTTGAATATCCAGGTAGTCCTACTGGTTCCTTAGTCTCCTTGAGCCTCGGTCCTTCGGTGCTGCCTTGAAGGGTTGGCTAGAAGATTAAATGAGCAAGGCAGTGTGTCAGTGGACGGTAGCTACTCTCCCCAATCTGTGAACACACGTCCTCTGTGCTCGCTCTCATCCCCTTTGCGTGGCCTTCGTACACACCAACTGCGCACAGTCTATATTATTTTTCAGTAGCATTTTCTTAATTTTTTTCCACTGAGCTATAATGTATACAGAAATTAAGTCTACAGTTTGATGGATTTTCTTTTTTTTTTTTTTGGCCACGCCACACAGCATGTGGAATCTTAGTTCCTTGACCAGGGTTGGAACCCGTGCCCCCTGCAGTGGAAGCTCAGAGTCTTAACCACTGGACCACCAGGGAAGTCCCCAGGTGGATTTTTATATGTATATGCAGAACATGTTACCACTGGTCAAATCAAGATACAGAACATTTTCAGCACCCTAGAAGGCTCTCTCATGCTTCTTCCCTGCGTTTACTTTCAAGAATCCCTAAACCAAAAAAATAATAGCTGCCAGTTAATCCAACATCTTTGAGATAGAGTCCTGCTTTATTAATGAGAAGATAGGCTGAGACTTGCCCAGTATCAAATACTAAGAGCCCGAGCTGGGATTTGAACCCAGATCTGGCCCTTAGCCACTGTCCCATAGAGCATCTTTGAAGTTCTTTGAGCCCCGGCGCACAGTACCCAATGGAAACTCAGGAGGACACTGAGGAGAAGAGCACCTGACCATGCCTGGGCCAGGGCCGAGGAGTCGGTGACTTCCTGATGGCAGTGGGTCCCTGGCAGCCTTGTCTTCTCTGCCCTCCACCCCCAAGCCCAGGAGCAGAAACTGGAACTTGCTTAGCTTCCAGAATGCATCATTTGGTAGCTGAGACTCCATCTGCAGAGATCCCATAGACCCCTGGGGCAGGACATCCATGTGGATCAGGGCTCTCTAGAGCGCCCAGCACAGGGCCTGGAGGGACACAAATGACCATTGCCCCTCTGTCCTGCAGGTCTCCAGTGTCCGCATGCAGGGGCTTCTCTTACTGATCTTTGCCAAGTATCAGCATTTGCCCTTTATCCAGATCCTCTCTACTAAATCCACCCCCACTGGCCTCTTCGGGTACTGGGTAAGGACTGAGCTGTTGTGTGAGTCAAGAGCTGGGGGGCCGTCTCACTGGGATGGGCAGGGCTGGGGGCTTTAGAGCTGGGCAAATGAAAAAGGGGGTGAAATGAATCTTGGCACTCTGTCCAGGCCAGTGCCCTGCATAGCCACCTTCCCACCTCAGGGGGGCTTAGCATCCCTAGGATGGCAGGTGGATGAGCTGGGCTCTGTGGATGGAGAGGCCACTCTGGGAGCTGAGTGTCTGACTCTGGGAGATCCTACAGGAGGTGAGACCATCTGCCCTCAGGTCTAGGATGGGGAAAGAGAGGTGTGTCCCCCCTAGAATGGCTTCCCACCCTTTTGCCCACCTACCAGGGGAACAAAGGGGGTGTCAAAATCTTCCTGAAGTTTTACGGCTACTATGTCAGCATCGTCAACTGCCACCTGCCCCCCCACGTGGCCAACAATGACCAGCGGCTGGAGCACTTTGACCGGATCCTGGAGATGCAGAATTTTGAGGCACAGGATGTCCCCAACATCCTGGACCACGAGTGAGCATGCCGTTGTGAACTGCAGCCCCTGCCCTCTCCCCCAGGCCAGCCCAGGCAAGCACGCTCTGCCCGGTCACTGCTCCCCAGCCGGAGGCAGTCCACCCCATCTCCCACCCTCTCCCAGCCTCTTTCCTGACACCCCATCTGCTCTCCTATGCAGCTTTGCCTCCCTGAGGTCTGGAACACCTTCCCTTTCCCTGGCCCCTCTGCCCTGCCTGGAAACTCTGGGCACTTCCGAACATCCCAGGTCAAGAACCTCGTGGTTCCTGAGGTCCCCGGAAGGGCTGGTTCTCAGCCTTGCCTGGTGCCCAGTTGAGGAGGGAGGGCTAGAGCCTGCTCCATATTTGCCGCGTGCCCCTTGGGGCTCATCTCTTCGGCTTAAATGGTGGCGGGGTGGGGGCCGTGAGAACAGTCCCGTTGGGCCCTGCTCTTGTCTTCACCTGATCTTCTCACCCACCTCTCGAGCTTTCTGCTCTCCCGCAGCCCTGCAGTGAGTGGCCAGAACCCCTGTGGTCCTGCCTTTTCTGACCTCGTCACAAACCTTCAGGCCGCCTGCTTTCCTTTCTTTCTGAAGCCTCATTCTCTGGTTTGGAGACATGAACTTTCGGATTGAGGACTTTGGGTTGCACTTTGTTCGGGAATCCATAAAAAATCGGTGCTACAGTGACCTGTGGGAGAAGGATCAGGTATCTGATGAGGGGAGGGCCGCGAAGGGTGGTCTGAGCCCGTGGTGGGTGGAGGTCAACATGAGATGTGGGGAGGTTCTCTAGTGCCTGTTCTGCTTTCCCAGGCCGCCCGAGTCCCTGTTCCCAGGCAGGGTGGGGTCTAATAGGGCTTCACCTCTGCGGGTAGGGCAGCCAGTCCTGTCCGGCCGCCCTGGTCTCCAGCTGGAGAAGCGAGGACGCAGGGTGTGCACGAGATTAGGGAGCGAGAAGGGCTTCGGCCTGCTGTGGCCCTGCACCGTCGCCAGCCCTCTTGTGTCCCTGTTGTCTTTCCCACCCCCAGCCTGGCTTGCCTCCTAGAGGATGAGATACCACCCCTTTGGGGTACCCTGGCTACCCCAGCCTCCCCTCTGACACACGTCTGCTGGTGGCTGCCAGGGAGATGGAATTTAGAGCCTGGTCCCTGTAGTCCAAGAACTGGGAAAGGGCAGGCAGCTGCCTCCCCTGGGACCGTGGGGTAATGTTTGCAAAAGGATCCAGCTGATCTCCCGGGGGTGAGGGCGCCGGGGGCTGGGGTGCCGAGGCTGCCGCTGGGGCAGTGAGGAGGTGGAGTGGCCGGGTTTGACTCTTGCCCCACCGTGATGGCATGTGCCAGCCCTTGACTGGAGCGTGGTGCCAGGCTGTTGGGGCAGGACTGCTGGGAGATGGGACTGTGCCTTTCCCTCCAGCTCAGCATTGCCAAGAGACACGACCCGCTGCTCCGGGAGTTCCAGGAGGGCCCCCTGCTCTTCCCGCCCACCTACAAGTTTGATAAGAACTCCAGCAACTATGACACCAGGTGAGGGGGCTCCACCAGGAGAGGATCAGCCTGTCGCAGATCTGGGCCTGGGAAGTCAGATCGTGCTGGCCCTAGTGGCAGTGGGAGCTGCCTCCGAATAGAAGTGTCGGGGAAGCAGGAATAGATCCAGCCATCACCTCTCAGGAGTGGCACCACCCGCCCCCCTCGTGAGATGCTGACCGTGGGAGCTGACCCAGATTGTCCGCAGAGAGAGCAGGAAGGGGAGACACACTGCTGGTAGGAATAGGGGTTGGGGTCAGGGCAGGTAGAGCCAAAGGGGAGGGAAGACAGTTGATTGCTGACTTGAGGGGACTGTACTTCAGCATTCTGGGAACCCCTGCCCCAGAATGTTGTCCCTGTTGTCCCCGCTCCCCAGGACTTTCTGATCCTACCCAGACAGGGGGCAGAAAGCTTGGCTCAGCCAATTACTGGTATTACATAGCCCTGCCCCAGCTGTGAGTGGGTCGGGTACTATTTAGGAAGGTGAAGTAGTAGTTGTCAGGGGAGCAGTTAATGGGGAACGATGTAGAGATAGTGCATCTGGTAGTTAGAAGCACAGCTCTGCCCTTCATCAACTGTATGACCTTGGACACGGTATTTAAGTCTCAATTTTGTCATCTATAAAACGGGGATGATAACAATACCTATTTCATGAGACTGAAGATTAAATGAGACCTTGCATGTGCCCAGACCAGTGCCTGGCACCCGGTAAGCACTGTGATAACCGCTGTTGTTATTTTTATTTTATTTTATCATTTATTTTTTTATAAATTTATTTATTATTTATCTTTGGCTGTGTTGGGTCTTCGTTGCTGCAAGCGGGCTTTCTCTAGTTGCGGCGAGCGGGGGGCTACCCTTTGTTGCGGTGCATGGGCTTCTCATTGTGGTGGCAGCTCTTGTTGTGGAGCACGGGCTCTAGGCGCTCGGGCTCAGTAGTTGTGGCACGTGGGCTCAGTAGCTGTGGCTCGTGGGCTCTAGAGCATAGGCTCAGTAGTTGTGGCGCACGGGCTTAGTTGCTCCGCAGTATGTGGGATCTTCCCGGACCAGGGCTCGAACCCGTGTGCCCTGCATTGGCAGGCGTATTCTTAACCACTGCGCCACCAGGGAAGTCCCTATTGTTATTTTTAGATTCGTGTCTTTAGGTGGCAGTTTTACTGAAAACTTTTCTCAGAAGCTGAGAAAGGACTAAGTGACCACCAAAACCTTAGGCTTAGGCAGAGGGGCAAAAGTAGCTCTGGCAAGAGGTCCCTGGCCCAATTTAGGGCAAGGATCCTCATCTCTTTGAAGAAAAAGAACCCCCTACATGTTATGAGGCTCTTTGTTTCAGCTGGAGCAGCTCCTTCACGTATTCCCCTAGCAACACTGTCTTATGAGGGAGGTAGGAGGCGCCTCCAGGGCGGCGCAGGCCTCTGGGATTTAGCAGGTGAGTAGGTATGTCCACAGCCAGCCTGGGGTGAAAGGAGGAGCTGCTGGCCCAGTGCTGGAAGCCGTGTGGCAGAGCCACGATGTCCCCACCAAGCAAGGGGGAGAGCATGAGCCATTTCAGGTGTGTGGAGCAAGACAGAGTGGGGTCACAGCCAGGGCAGTGCACACAAGAAGAGGGCACGAATGCTGGAAACAGGGTCCAGCCTGAGCTACAGTATAAGCCAGAAAGAAGGGAGGAGGTCAGGCTCCAGCTGGCCTGCTGGCCGGGTCCACAGCTGACAGTCTCCCCAGCCATCCATTGGAAATGAAGGTCCAATGGAGTCACTGTGGAAATTGTCAGGCCTCAGTGGGACAGGCTGGGGCCTTGGGGGCTGGGACCTCTACCAGTTGACTTCAAAACCTCACTTGCCAGCAGGAAGAGAGCTGCTGACAGACCGTATGGCCAGGTGTCCCTGTGCCCACATCCCTGGTTATGGGAGGGAAATCAGCAGGAGACTGGCAGTTACTGAGATGGCCTAGAGAGGCTCAGAGATGTTCAAGGTCTTACCCAGGTGGCTCAGCTAGCAATGGCGGAGCTGGGGCTCAGACCCAATTCTCTGGACTCTGTTGCCCACAATGCCTTCCTCTAGCCCACAGTGCCTCTGGGTTCACAGCCAGTCTTGCCAGCAGCAGCAGAAAGGAGGGCAGGATTGGGATAGCAAAGCCTCGTTAAGGAGAAGGCAGATATTATTTCCACATAATAGGTATAATCCACATTGTGACTGACATTATTGAGTGCTGACCATGGGCCAGGCATTGTGCAGAGTGCTTTGCCCGCATCACTTCACTTCATTCATGCTGTATCTTCATTAGGTAGGCTCCATTGATACTGACTTTTTACATATAAGGAAACTGTGTCTCAGAAGATCTAAGTAAGGTAGTAACAGAGTAAGTGACGGAGCAGGAATTTGAACTGGAGTCTGTGTGAATCCAGTTCCTTTGCCTGGAGCCCAGGAAATGAAGGAATGTCTGGACAGGAACAGGGGGCCTTATGGGGGGACATCGTAACTCAAATATTCCTAGCTGGGAGCTCCTGCGGTGGGCAGGGCCGAGCCCCACATAGTGAACAGAAACATTCCTGTCTGATCAGTCTGTTATTCATCCTGAAAGCCCAGTTCAGACGTCATCTGAACCATCTGAAAAGCCTTTCCTGACCCTTGCCCGTTTCACTGAGAGTTCTCTCCTTCCCTTATGTTGCCTGCAAGCCTTGCACACACCATGCTTTCAGTGTTGCTTTTAAGACACAGTGTGCCTTTCTTGCTGTGCTATGAATGCCCAGTGCACAGAGACTGGATCTGATTTATGACCGTCCCTGGTGTGTAGCGTAGTGCCTGGCATATGTTTAAACTGGGAGCCTGAGAGGACAAAAGGAAAAGATAAGGTATTTAAGGAGCAGAGGGACCCACCCAGAGTGAGAGAGCCAAATAAACACTCTCGAGTCCAGGAGTTGGCCCATAGAAGGTTCCAGAACTCTGTGTGGAAGTGCCGAAGGAGGGTAAAGCAAATGGTAAGGAGGCGGGCAGCTGAAGCCAGGAGGAGTCAATGAGAGTTATTGTCAGGGAGGCAGAAAGGAGCGCAGGCATTCTGATCAGTCAGCAGCGCTGCTGAGAGGCATCTCGAGTGGAGTTGACCCGCTGCACAGAGGGACTGAGCTGCATGCAGGGCATGGTACGGAGCTCTGCCCAGCCTCGGCAGCGTCCCGGAGCCAAGATGTAATGAGAAACGAGGTCAGCTCCATTACACGGGAGGGTGAAAGGGCTGAGGGCAGGAAATCCTATTAAAGTCAGGGATTGCAGTGGTTTTGTTACAGTCGACAGGAACCCAGTCCACCTCTCTGCTACGCAGTGAGCAGAGGATGTTATGATCAATCTATTCAAGGCTCGAGTCCAGAGTTCAGCGAGACACTTAGAAGCCATCTATAGGGAGCCGAAAGGAAAAGTGCTCTCAGACCCAAAAATGGAACACATCACTACTTTTGGGTCAGTACACTGGCTCAAGTTTTCTAGGCTCTTAAGCCAGGAGAATCCTGCAGAGCTACTTGGTTTTAATTTTTAGAAAGTAAAGACATACTACAGGCATACCTGAGAGATATTGCGGGTTTGGTTCCAGACCACCGCAGTAAGGCGAATATCACAATAAAGAGGGTCACACAAATGTTTTGGTTTCCTGATACATAAAAAAGTTATGTTTAAAAAAAAAAGTTATGTTTACACTATACTGTAGTCTGTTGAGTGTGCAATAGCATTATGTCTAAAAAAATGTACATACATTAATTTAAAAATACTTTATTGGTAAAAAAATGCTAACCATCATCTTAGCCTTCAGCAAGTCGTAATTTTTTTTGCAATAGTAACATCAAGGATCACAGATCACTGTAACAATTACAACAATAATGAAAAAGCTTGAAATATTATAAGAACTACCAAAATGTGACTCAGAGACATGAAGGGAACAAATGCTGTTTGAAAAATTGTGCTAATGGTCTTGCTCGATGCAGTGTTGCCACAAACGTTCAATTTGTAAAAATCACAATATCGGCGCAGTACAAGAAAAGCGAAGCACAAGGAAACGAGGTGTGCCTGTAGTCTCCAGATATAATTCTTGTACTCAGTCACGACCATTCAGCCAAAAAAAGCATTAGTGATGGGACTTCCCTGGTGGCGCAATGGTTAAGTATCCGCCTGCCAATGCAGGGGACACAGGTTCAAGCCCTGGTCCAGGAAGATGCCACGTGCCACGGAGCGACTAAACCTGTGCGCCACAACTACTGAGCCTGTGCTCTAGAGCCCGCGAGCCACAACTACTGAAGCCCGCACGCCTATGCCTACAGCCCATACTCCGCAACGAAGAGTAGCCCCTGCTCGCAGCAATGAAGGCCCAACATGACCAAAAATAAAATAAATAAGTAAATAAATTTATTTAAAAAAAAAAAGCATTAGTGAGACCCGGCTCTGGTGACACACAGTGGGAATCGGCCACCACTGGCAAGCTGGAGGAGACGGGTGCAGTGGAAGGAGCACTGACTCTCTAGTCAGCAACGTGGGCAGGCACCCAGCTCCCACCTGCATAGGGTGACCTCGCTCAACTTCAGTGTCCTGGAGAAGGAAAATGTGACCCGTGGCATTCTTCCAGTGTTGGAAGGATTGGAACAGTCTGATGCACAGAAGGACCCCGTGTTTAGTTATTATTAGGAATAGAGAACTGGGGGAAATGTATAATATTTAGTTGGTACATATTTATTTTGCTTATTTGTTCCTCTTGTTTGTTAAACGAGCTCGTCAACGACTTTGACAATCCCATTTAGCAGATCCCCAGTTGCCTGGCGTATAATAAGGGCTCAGTAAAGCTCACTGAAAGAATGAACAATACAGGTGCGCAGTGATGAGTGTGGACCGGTCCATGGAAAAGGAGGAAAGGGAGACAGGCTGAAGTCCCAAGGAGGAAGCAGAGCCAAGCTGAGGTACTGAGGGGGAAGGAGAGTCAGGCTGTGGTCAGGACTTGGGGAGGATCCTGACGGGACAACAAGTATGGGCTCTTGACCATAATAGGGAAGTGGAGGCGGGGAGGATGCTTTGAAAGGGAGAGTGGTACATTCATGTGGTTCATTACCAAGTTTTAAGAATTGCTAGGCACTGAATGTCCAAGATTGGTTTGGAGATTGAGTGTCTGTTGTCTCTGGGATGGGAATACCACATTCCGATTATCCCCTGAACACTTCTCAGAAGAGTGAAAGATTCAAACAACCCAGGAGCCCCGAGCAGAGGTGGTTTAGCCAGTTCCCACTTCTTGACCACTCCCTCGACAGTGTTTCTTTGAAGTAAGCACTGTTATCACCCCATCTTAAGAGTGGAAGAAACTGAGGTTTGGAGTGATGAAGTCACTTGCCCAAGGGCAGAGCTTTTTTTTAAACTAAGTTACTGGTTTGTTGTAAAAGGATATAACTCAGAAGCAGGCAGATGGAAGAGATGTGTAGGACAAGGTATGGGGAAGGGGAAGGAGCTTCCGTGCCCTCTCCAAGGGCACCACTCCCCAGATTCACTAACCTGGAACCGCATAGCTCTTAACAGGGGCAAAACCTTCCCCCAACTGGTCTCTGATACTAGAGTCAGTTCACCACCGAGGCACCATTCTGCCTCTATTGCTGGAAAACCATATTGCTACTGAAGTGATGGAAGTATACCAGAAAGGTTTGTTTAAAATAGTAAGTGAATAAAGCAGAAGACAAAAATAGAATTTCAAACTGATTATAAGCATATGAAACTGTATATGTTAAGATTAGGTGGGCAGGGCTTCCCTGGTGGCGCAGTGGTTAAGAATCCGCCTGCCAGTGCAGGGGACATGGGTTCGAGCCCTGGTACAGGAAGATCCCACATGCTGTGGAGCAACTAAGCCCGTGTGCCACAACTACTGAGCCTGTGCTCTAGAGCCCGTGAGCCACAACTACTGAAGCCCACGTGCCTAGAGCCTGTGCTCCGCAACAAGAGAAGCCACCGCAATGAGAAGCCCGCGCACCGCGACGAAGAGTAGCCCCTGCTCGCCACAACTAGAGAACGCCCGCGCACAGCAACGAAGACCCAATGCAGCCAAAAATAAATAAAAATAAAATAAATAATTTAAAAAAATGATTAAGTGGACATTTTTTGGGATAAATGGGCATTTTTTAAAAATACATTTTTCACTTTTTTAAACCATTTTATTTATTTTTTAAGATTTAATTTTATTTATTTTTGGCTGCATTGGGTCTTTGTTGCTGCGTGCAGGCTTTCTCTGGTTGCGGCGAGTGGGGGCCACTCTTCGTTGCGGTGCACAGGCTTCTCATTGGGGTGGCTTCTCTTGTTGCGGAGCACAGGCTCTAGGCACGCGGGCTTCAGTAGTTGTGGCCCGCGGGCTCTAGAGCACAGGCTCAGTAGTTGTGGCACACGGGCTTAGCTGCTCGCGGCATGTGGGATCTTCGTGGACCAGGGATCGAACCCGTGTCCCCTGCATTGGCAGGAGGATTCTTATCCAGTGCGCCACCAGGGAAGTCCCTAGGTGGGCATTTTTGAGGAAAGAGAATGAGCTTGGGTTTTGTTTTTTTTTTAACTCTTTGGGTTTCACGAGCACTTCTTGAGTACCTACTGCATGACAGGCTCTGTGCTAATGCTGAGGATACACAGGAGACACCAAGAGTCCGTCCTTACCTTCCAAGCTCACACACTAACTGACAGGCTGACTGGGAAACAGTGAACTACAATATACTGTAATAGGAGATGTACTTATGTAGAATGCTTTGGAAGCAGAGAGGTCAGTGACAGCTTTATGACAAAAACAGCACTGGAACTGGGCCTCTCCCTGTGACAAAGGGAGTTATAGATAGCAAAAGCTGTAAGAGTAGAGGCCCAGAGGCTTGAGAGATTCACCATGTTGAGGTGGGTCTGGGGCAGAGGAGGGAGATAAGGTAGCACAAGGGGTGTCAGGCTCCTGTGCACCTTGAAAGCCACATTTGGAGACTTGAGCTTTATTTTGGAAGCAGTGAAGACTCCTTAAAGGTTTTAAAGCAGCGAATCATCTGACCAGGCTATATGGTCTCTCTTATGCCCGTCAGGGAAGCTGGTGAGTAAAGAACGGGTGGGAGGTCTTGACTCTTGAGAACAAAGCATCACGCTAGCCAGTATATGCAGAGTTTATGTTGTACGAAGCGTGGTGCTAAACATTTTTTGTGTTTCATCTCATTTAATCATCTCAGCAACCCTATGACATAACTGCTATTATCTCCTTTCTACAGATGAGGAAGCTGAGGCCTAAGAGGGGTTGGCCTGGTGATTAAGGGCACATGCTCTGTGGTCATGCTGCCTGGCCTTGAGTCCTGGCTCTACCACTCAGTGGCTGTGTGACTTTGGGAAAGTTACTTCCCCTCCAAGACTCATTTTCTCCACTTGTGAAGAGTGAAATAAATAGTTCTGGTTGCCGGCATGTAGTGAGCGTTCCCTAAATGCTTCCCTTTCCTTCCCTAAGGTCGGGTCTTTAGTATGGGGGAGGCCAAATTCCAGCTCAGGTCTGTCTCACTCCAAATTCCAAACCTCAGCTTCTTTGATGTTCTGCTGCTTTTGTTCAAGAACTAAGAAAGGCTTAAACGGGATGTTTCTGAGTCACGATTTGATTGTGACCCTCTAGTCTACTGAGGGTCCTTGGCTAAGTCTGACAAAGGCCAGCATACTTTTGGTTCCATTGGACACCCTCCTGCCTGCTGCCATGCTGATCTCCAGCTCTGGCCCAGGGTGATCTCGTGACTGCTGACAGGCCCTGGTGTTAGGGCATCCAGCAAGCTCGTGGGTCCCTTCCTGCTCACCTGCCACCCCTTCTCTCCCCATTCTTCCTCTCCTCCCACCCCCAGTGAGAAAAAGCGCAAGCCCGCGTGGACCGACCGCATCCTGTGGAGGCTGAAGCGGCAGCCCCAGGCCGCCATCCACACCCCGACGCTGTCAGCCCCCCACTTCACCCTGTTTCTGAGGAGCTACGTCAGCCACATGCTGTACAGCGTCAGTGACCATAAGCCTGTCACCAGCACCTTTGACTTGGAGGTAAATTTCTGGGCTGCCCAGCACTCGGCAGAGGAGCAGCCATGCTGGGCCACATCCCCAGACCCTCCCGCCCTGGGCTCTCATGTCAGCAGATGCCCCAGGGGAGACCTGTGGGAGGACATGATTGCCTTTCCTCCCGGGTCAGGTATCCCAGCTCTTCTTAGGAGCTGTTGATGGCTCTGTCGGTCAAAAATGTGTTCAAACCCTTTGTCAGTAGGTTTCCATTTCCTCTTAGTACTGTCCCCTGGGGCTCCTGAGTTCCATTATGCTTATTACCTACCATGTGAAATAGGACTTGCTTTCATTTGTCCTACACCTATTGGGCTCAGGTTGCAAAGGGAGCCCCCTCCATCCTTGTATCTTGCCATCTCATGACTAAGGCAGTGTTCACCTCCTTTGAGCTGCTGGCTGCCCTCTTACTGTTTGTCTGTCTTTATACCACAGTGTCCCTTCACATGCCTATAGCTGTTCTCACCAGAGGCCCCCAAATTGGATTTGGGCCTTTGGGTCAGGAACCGTGAAGGGCCTGCGAGCAACTCCTTGGCTTCTTTCTTCAACCCGCCAGCGGCGCCCCTGATCTCCCCCACCCCGACGTTGCTCAGCACTTGGCTCTCTGCTTGATTACCCAGCTGGCCCCCAGTCTCGTCCTCCTGGCAGGGCCAGCCATCCCCAATCAGCCTTTGGCCCTTCTTTCCAGCTGGCCAGCCAAGGTCTGATACTCTAAGGGCAGCCTAGTAGAGTTCACCTGTGGGTGCCCCTCCATCCCTCCCCACTGACCCTGACCGTTGCAAGGGCACAGTAAGGACATTCGTCTCAGGGAAGGGAATGATGCTGTGGGACTTCAACCCCTTCCCGCCCCTGTGTGTAGCTGAAGCCATTGGTGTCTGCCCCACTGATCACCCTGCTGCCCGAGAGCCCGTGCACCGCGGAGAGCGACATGCTGATCAGCTACTCCCTGACCGCAGACTTCCTCAGCAGCCCCTGGGACTGGATTGGCCTGTACAAGGTGACGTGGCAGGCGGGCAGGGAGCCCATCAGTCGCACCCCCCCACCGGTTTATCTATTCTGAGTGCTCATGGGAGTTGGGCACAGAGACTGCAGAGCTACCCTCATCCACCCCAAGGGTCCTTGCCCATCGAGGGGCTAGCAGTGAAGGGGAAGAGGCAGGTGGTATGATGGCCAGCCTTAGAAATGAGACCATCCTCTCCGTAGGACTTGACATGGGTCCCGTGTCCTCCCAGACCACTGACCACCTGCCTGATCCCCCCTCCCACAGGTGGGGCTGCGCCACATTAATGACTACGTGTCGTATGTCTGGGTCAGGGACAACCAGGTCTCCTTCAGCGACGGGCTGAACCAGGTACCTGCCCCCTTTCCTGAGATAGGTATTCCACATCTCCAGCAGGGGGGCTTGTCTGACCTCTCCCCTGTCTTCTGGAAGGAACAGAGAGCTGGATACCTAGTTGCTGAGAGCTGAATGGGGCCTGGGGCCATGGAACTGATCTACTTCCGTCTGTCCTTCCCTCCAGGTGTACATCGACATTAGTGACATCCGAGAGACTGAGGATCAGTTTCTCCTTTTTTACTATAGCAACAACCTACATTCTGTGGTGGGGATAAGCACACCCTTCAAGGTAATGGATGCTGGTGGGTAAGAGGAAGGGTAGCCCAGAAGACTTGAGCCCATCACCGGTTCCCTGAGGTCACAGGCCGAGGAGCCGACCCCTACCATGGAGCCGAAGCCTTTGGGGGACGGGGGAGACAGAAGGCACGGAGTGCAGCCTGCCCTCGCCCCTTCCGCTCACTGCTTGTTTTACCCCTGCAGATCCAGCCTCGCTCCTTCTTGGCGGAGGGCCCCCTGGATGAAGCCCAACCACAGATCTGAGCCGGGATAGAGTGAATCCAGGGCGGAAGCTGGAGCTGGCAGCCAGCTCTGCCTACCACTGCCAGGAGTGCTGGGGGCCCAGCCCAGCCCCCTGAGGAGGCAGCGGTATCCTCCACCTCCCAGGGGGACCTCTAGCCACACTCCTTTGCTCTCTCCAGTCCAGATCTCTGGAATCGGCCCCTTAAATACAGGTTTTTGTTGCTGAGGTGTGAGTGAAACCAGCTAGTTTGTCAACAGTGAAGATCTACACAGTCCACTGGGTGTGGGAAGGACCCTCCGGCTCGCGTCTCGTTTCTTGATTTCCCCCACACACACTTCCAGTCCCGCCCCAGCAGGCCTGCCAGGCACATGCCCCATCTGGCACAGGCCTGCATTCTTTGTCACGCCACCCTGGGCCTTAGGCTGCCTGGGAGGGGGAGATGCTCCCATTTGTACAGGCTGCAGAGACTGGTTGGCCCACATAGCACTGGGTTCCAGGAGTCTTGGCATCTCGTCGCCTGTCCCCCTGAGGGGTGGGCAGAGGATCTGGGATCCCTGCTTTCAGCAGAAGCAGGTGACTAAGTAGGCAGGATGGAGGAGCCCTCCGCCCAGGCTCTTCTGTAGGGGTTGTGGGCAGGCTGATGTGTGTCCTTCTGCCAGCAGCCCACCCCACCCCCACCCCCACCGCCTGCCCAAGGAGTCCAACTCAGGAAGTCCCAGGGTCTGAGCAGAAGATTGGACCCAGGTTCGCTTCTGCTAGTGGGTCAGGCTCCATGCCCCCAACCTGCCCTCTTGTGAAGGGCTGGAAGGTGGTAGAGGACCTACGGCCACAGACTTTTCCAGGGTCGTCCTTGCCCCATCCAGGTCGTCTTCCCCTACCCTCGCCTGCCATCACAGGCCAGAAACCTGCCCTTTGTCTAGACCACTCTGGGACCTAGAAGTGGGGGCAGGCGGAGAGGAGAGTCAGAATCAAGATGTTCTGGAGAATCTGGCCCAGGGGTCTTCAGAGAGCATTCTCCAGATGCTGTGTGGACACGGCCCAGCCCCACTCCCACCATTTGCCTCCAGCCGCCGTTGACGCTACATCCTGTTTCCAAGGAGAAGACACCTCAGGGAGCCTGCTCTGTGACTATTAACGCCCAACCTATGACCTGAGACTGGGGGACACTCCAGTTGCTCTGCATTCCTACTTCACCCTGGGAGCCATCAGGAACTATCCCTTTGGCTTCTAGCAGGCCATGGCCATCTGTGTTCTGTGGCTGTTGTATTGGAGGATAATTAGAAACATGGCTTTTACACTTGTGACTCCTTCATGATAGTGGTGGGAACAGGCACACGTTCCTGGGCCCTTGCTAGACTCCAGGATGAGGGCCCTGTTATACAGACTAGACTATGTCTGAGGATGACAGATGTTGCCCAGATGGGAATGGGATGAGGTTCTGGGATGGCGGCCCTCTTAGTCCCTGGTCCAGGTGGGGCATGTCTCTTATGCTGTTGGGCACTTCGTTTACTCTGCTGCTGAGCAGGTAGAATGGATTTCTTGGGACTGAAGTCTCAGAAAATGTGCAAACTCTGCTCTCACCGATTCATCCCTCCTCACCCGGCACTCCCTCACACCTTAGTCTTGAGCCTTGGTCCTGGGTTAAGCTCTCCAAAAATGTCACCATCTCTTCTCTCTGCCCCACCTCTCCCCCAGATCCCTGTACCCCGAGGTCCCCACGATAACTTCTATCCCTGCCCCCAACACACACATACCCGAGGGACTCTGAACCCTTGAACTCGCCACCTGTTTCCTTCTCACGCACAACCATCGTGGGTGCTGCTACAGAGCACCCTTCATCTGTAGACGGGGAAACCAAAGCCCAGAGGAGTGGCATGATCCCTCCGGACTTAGCCAGGGAGCTGTGGTGTCATGCAAGACCAGAAACACAGGAGTGGGGTCAAGCCCTGCGTTCGAATGACAGCTCCACCTCCACCTGCTCTAGGAGTCTCAGTTTCTGTAAAATACAGTGTTCCGGTTCACGAGATTATTGTGAAAGAACAATTACAAATCAAAAACAGGGCTTCCCTGGTGGTGCAGTGGTTGAGAGTCAGCCTGCCGATGCAGGGGACACGGGTTCGTGCCCCGGTCCGGGAAGATCCCACATGCCGCGGAGCGGCTGGACCCGTGAGCCATGGCCGCTGAGCCTGCACATCCAGAGCCTGTGCTCCGCAAGGGGAGAGGCCACAGCAGTGAGAGGCCCACGTACCGCAGAAAAAAAAAAACAATAGTCTATCCAGCTCTTCATTCTGATTGATGTAGCCCTGGGGCTGGACCTCAGGGCTCCTGACTCCAGGGGTCCCCGTTTCTCCTGTTTCTGGATCATGCTTGTCTTCTAGGTGCCCACCTCTCCCCTTTGCCCTTAAGTCTTCACACACCCCTACCCCTGCCTCCTGTTAGCAGGGAGGGGTGAGTCCAGCAATGATTGAGAGGCGGGAAGGGGAAGGGGGGGGGTGCTCTCCCTCCTCTTGGCCCCAGTCAGGATATGGCCGCTCTGGGCCCAGCCCTGACCCGCTGGGTGGAAACAGGAAATATGTGAGACTTGGTGTGCGCTGGGTCTCTGTGCCTGGCTCCACGGCTGATAAGGGCCATTGTGTGGCCGCCGGGGATGATCCTGCCCTGGATAGATGTGCTTCCCAGAGGAAGGAAGGAAGGAAGCTTTGCTGGCCTTTCCTGGGCGGGGGAAGCTGAGGGGAGGGAAGGAAGGGTGCCCAGGGAAAGTGCCTGCCCGAGGGGCCGGCGGCGCAGGCCCACTGGACTCCACCCCTCCCCTGCCAGCATCTTCCTCTGGAAAGATCGCTTTCCCCATCCACTTCCCCCTTTGCACTTCCTATAAGGAATGGCCGGAGACCTGAGGGCTCAGTCCCAGGCCAGGAAAGTGTCAGCTGTGATTTAGCAACAATAAAGATAGGAAAACAGGAACATTTGGGGGTGGGGAGCACCTGAGGGTGCTACGGAAAAGTAAGGGGCAAAAAAGATTAAGGCTCCCCAACGCCAAGCCAGCCAGGAACCAACCTCAAGCATTTGAGGCGCCAGAGGAGGGTGGGACAGGGGCCTCCTCACAATGCCCTCCTGCCTCTCCAGCTAACCCCTCTGCCCAACATGGCCAGTCCCCAGCAGCCTGGCGCCTCAAACTCCAGGGGCTCACCTGCCGCTGTGGGAGGCGGACAAGCTGGGGGGGACTGTGCCTATTCATGGATCCTCTTGGCTTAGGGAGGAGGTACATTCTGACTTGGGGAGTGGTCACTGTGCTCTCCAGCTGATACCAGCGAGAGGGCAGCTGGAGAGGCCTGGCCATGGAGCTGCTGGGGAGAAAGGCTTCCTACCCTTTGACCTGGAGCCCAGGGTCCCCCATGGGTGGCTGCATCAGCTCCTCTGGTTACCTGGGACAACAAGCATTTCCTCCGTCCCTCAGCCCCTCCTCTTCCTGCCCCAACCCTGCTGGGCCAAGAGGCCTCCCAATCAGACCTGGGCTGCTCCAGCTGTGTCCTGAGGCACTGGACCAGACACATCCCCCGGGGCTGGAGTTGAAGCTGAACCAAGCGGCCATCCCAGCGTGAGACTAGATTCCTGGTTCCGGGAGCAGCCAGAACCAGCGGGCGGGCAGGCAGACGGGCTTTTGCTCAGAGGCCCCAGTGCTCAGCACGCTGGCTATCCACAGACGGAATGGCCCTGCAAGTGGAGCTGATACCCACCGGGGAGATCATCCGTGTGGTTCATCCCCACAGGCCCTGCAAGCTTGTAAGCTGGGATGCTCTGGGCTGGGAGGAAGGGTGGCAGTGTCTCGCCAGGGCCCAGCAGCTTCCTCTCAAGCAAACCCCTCGGGAAAGAGGTGAGCAGTGGGGGAAGCATTCTGATCCTTGGTGGGACAGGAACAGACTGGACAACAAGGGGTAAATGAAAGGAAGAGTGTAGGGTTTAAGCCCACCAGGAGCAGAGTGTTCAAAGCGGGAATCTGGGTTTGAATCCCTTCTCCTCCAGCTCCCTGATCCTCAGTGGGCTGGCCTATGAACTGGGCTAACAACACCGAGGTGACAGGGCCGCTCTGAGATCTAAGGACCAGCGCATGCAAAGCTCCAGGTGCATATAGTACAGGCTCAGTTAATGCCGCTGCTTTCCTGTCTGGCCTGAAGAACAGACACTGGCCGGCTCAGAGCAGTAGCGTGGGTGGAGAAGGAGGGTGAATGGAGCGAGGCGGTCAGAAAAGGGGAAGAACTGACTTGGCCTGGCACGCAGGGCAGGGTCGGGTTTGCTCTGGTGATGCAAAGGCGCCCTAGGATAAGGGAGAACCCCATAAGACACACGCCGCCCAGCACTACAGCGAGTGGGCCCGGTCGTCAGCCAGAGGAGGGTGCGTGTGTGCATGTGTGTGAATGACTGTGACGCGCCTCGTCCCCGGAAGCTGGCTGCGGAGTGTGCTGCACCAAGCCCCCGCGGACACGGACGAGGGCCGGGGCCGGGGCCGGCACCGGGGCGGCCTGGGCGGGGCCGGAGGGTGCGCGCGCGCGCCGGGGCCTGGGCCCTGACCGGGATGACGACAGGGAGCGGCCCGGCCCCGGGCGGGCCCTGGGCGGGGAGAGCGTGCCTGGGCCGCCGACTCCGGAGCCGGCCACGCCGACTAGCCTGGGCCCCGCCCGCGCACCCGAGAAGCCAAGCCGGTGGGTACGGGGAACTCCGGGAGGGCCGCAGCCGCGCGGCCCCGGGGGTGGGGGGGCTCCGCTGGCGGACGGGATGGAGGAGAGGGTAAGCGGCCGGGCGGCGAGCCAGGCCCGGAGCTACGGTTGGGGAGGCGGGGGTCGCCGGCCCAGGGATCGCTGGGGCCGAGGGTGGGCTCGGCCCGGCCCGTGCGGGGTCCCAGGACCCGGTGGCTCCGGGACTCGGTCTGTTAGAGACTTAGATTTCTTGCGGGTAACGTGAGGGCGGAGAGGAGCGGCCGGGGTCGCGTGACCCAAGCGCCCTGCGCGCCCTCTGGGGCCCTCCGGCTGCCGGCTTTGCCTCCGGGTTCCGGAGAAGCCGCCCGGGCCCCGCCCCTTCCCGTTCCCCGCCCCCCGGCCCAGCCGCGCCAGTGGCCCCTGCGTGTGAGTGCGGCGGCTGGGGGGCTCCGAGATGAATGAGAGAATGAATGGCTGGCCCACGGCCTATTCAACGCCCGGCACGCTCCGGCCTTCTGCTCACACTCCCGGGCTCTGTGATTCATTCATTCACACAGGCGTCCACGAGGGGTTATTGAGCTCCCACTGTGTGCCGGCCTGGAGCGGGAGCAGTCTCCTGGGAGAGACTGACAAGGAAAGCTTCGATCAGAGCGGAATGCGATAAGGAGGGGGCTGTGTGTTGCGGGGAGTCAGGAAGGGGTTCTGGAGGAAGTGATACCTGAGCTGAATCTTCAAGGATGACTAAGAGTCAGTCAGGTGGGGAGGGGTTTGGGTGCGAGGGCCAAGGAAGCTGCAGGTGCAAAGGCTTGAAGCTTAGAGCCACGCGGCTGGTGGCAAAGGTGGAAGCAGCTCCTCCTGGCTGTTTGTGGTGGTGAGGGAGACATGGGGAGAGAAGGGACTGGAGACGGCTGCCCCTGTAGCCACATAGGAGCACAGGAGCAGTGGGGTAAACTGAGGACACAGGGGGCTTCTGGAGTCCACATACAGGGGCCTGGCGAGAAGCAGTGGGTGTGCTTGGCATATGGACAGGTGCCCTATAAACCTTCACTCTATTAACATGAGATGTTAATTGATCGGATTTGCATTTGTAAATACTACAGGCGGCTGTGGGAAAATGGATTGGCGGGAGGAAGGCAGAGAGGCCAGTTTGGAGGCTGCTTGCTTGGTCCAGGGGCAGAGCAGTGATGCAGGAGCCAAGGGGAGGTTTTAGCAGGTAGTGACTCCTTGGTGTGAGGAGTGGAGCGAGGAGGGCGGGCCTTTTTTTTTCCCCCTCTCACTGTTGTGGCCTCTCCCGTTGCGGAGCACAGGCTCCAGACGCGCAGGCTCAGTGGCCATGGCTTACGGGCCCAGCCGCTCCGCGGCGTGTGGGATCCTCCCAGGCCGGGGCACGAACCCGCGTCCCCTGCATCGGCAGGCGGACTCTCAACCCCTGCGCCACCAGGGAAGCCCGGGCGGGCCTTTTGATGCCAGGCGGTGATGACTAGCTGGAGGTGCCCGCCTCCTCTCATCTTACAGGATACTGAACAAGGAGGATGGGTTAGTGGGCAAGGCGCTTTGTTTACTTCTGCTGGACCCCCAGGCAGAGGTGTCTGGCAGGCAAAAGGCCCATGGTTCTGGAGCCAGAGTATACAGCCCTTGACTGGGGCCCAGTGAGATATCAGGTAGAACCCCTAAGTCTCCAACTTTTCTTTCCATTCCCCCTCGCAACAGTTCCCTTCAGTCTGGAACAGTCCTTGGTGGGGCAGCCTGGGCCCAGACCTAAGATATGTTTGATAATAGAAAAGCTGAACACCAGTTCTGTGCCCAGCATGTGCTGTGGGTGAGATAGGCTATGTTTTTTTTTTTTTTTTTTTTTTTTTTTTTTTTTGCGGTACGCGGGCCTCTCACTGCTGCGGCCTCTCCCGTTGCGGAGCAGAGGCTCCGGACGCGCAGGCCCAGCGGCCATGGCTCACGGGCCCAGCCACTCCGCGGCACGTGGGATCCTCCCGGACCGGGGCACGAACCCGCGTCCCCTGCATCGGCAGGCGGACCCCCAACCACTGCGCCACCAGGGAAGCTCTAGGCTATGTTTTTTTCCGCTGCCCCAACAGGCCATGAGGCTGCCTCAGTGGAAATCAGTTTCTGTTAGCAATCTGGGGGTCCTCAGAACACCCTCTCCAGACTCGCATAGACCTGAGCCAGGGGAACAACTGAGGCTGCCCACTGCCCTCCCCACTCCTCCAGAGGGCAGGCTTGGGGGCACCTGGCCCATACTAGGTAACGGGCACTGGATGACCCAGGTCTGCTGGGCCTGCGCCACCTTTATGGGAAACACCTCCCCAGGTGGGAGGAGACTCAGAGGCATCCTTGGGAAATAAGTCCTGGGTCACTCAGGGGTCACAGCTGCACCCCAGCCTGCGGCCAGCCCCTAGGTCCAGGGCCATGCTGGGGGCACAGGTCATGGCCCACTCCCTAGCTGCCGTTCCTAAGGCCTACATGTCAATAATCACACAACACCGCCAAGGGTGGGTACTGGGCACTGCGGTCATGGGTTCGCTAAGGAAGGTCATGGCCTGGCGGTAGCATGTTAACCCTGACAGAGAAGCTGGGAAATCCTCCAGCCGCTAGGCAGGCGTCTTTCCCTCAGGGCAGCCCTGCAGGAGTAGACAGTGGTAGACTTCCCGGTTCCAATCCCACCCCTCCTTTTACTAGTCCTGGGATCTTGAACACGTCATTCGCCTGCCCAGCCTCAGTTTCCCCGTCTGTAGAATGGGGGTAATAATACAGACCTCATGGCTCGGCTGAGGGCATTGAAAGGAGTACAGTACCAGAAGACAGCGCTCCGAACGCAGGAAGCGCCCGGCGCTGCAGTCTTGGCCGCGGTGTCTCTCACACGCTCTGTCCCCCGCCTCCCTACCCCCTCTCCCGGGCGGGCGCTTCCGTCCAGTGAGGCGAGGCGGCCGGTGGCGGTGGCCAGGGGCTGTGGTCGGGGAGCAGGCCCTCTGGCCCGCCTGGCAGAGGAGACGCCCCCTCCTTCCGCCGCCGGGCGGCGGCTGTAAGGGAGTCAGCGGGCATCCGGGGAATGCAGCGGCGGGGCTCGGGCGGGGGTGGCCGGCCGTACCCCTCCGCACGCGGATTCCCCTCATTCCTGCCGCTTGACGCGGCGGCGGCCGGAGCGGGCACTGCGGCCGCGAGGCCCCGCCCCTCTGCCAGCTCCTCGCCTCGGGCCCGCGGGCGGCCGCCAGCCGAGCCAGCCTAGTCCTTGTACCGCCCCGGAGCCGTGCTCCTGGTGGGGACCGGCTGGACCCCCTTCCTCCAGTCTTCCAAGGCCCTTCCCACTCCGGGTGAGCGGGAGGCTGAGGCCCCTCGCGGAGGGGGCCTCCTCCCGCCCTTAGCCCGAAGCTGGTGGCATTTAAGGCCCCCGCCCCCTCCGCTCCCACCCATCTCCCAGCTGCGCGCGGTGGCACCCAGTCCCCTCGCTCCCTCCAGAGGGCCCCATCTCCCAGCTGGCGCCCCCGCCGCGGGGTCCCCAGGGCCGCGGCTCCGGCCGGGCTGTTGTTCTCGAGGTAATGAGCCTTCCCCACGAGGCTACAACCCGCACCTGCCGCAACCTCCCTCCCTCCCCCGGGAGCCCAGGTCTGAGAGAGGGGCACGCTGAGGCTTTGGGTGCCAGCCCTGCCCTTTTGCCCCCTAGGTCAAGTCAGCATCCGGCGATTGCGCCTCGGGTTCCTTATGTGTCAGGTGGGGCACAAGTAAAGTTCGAGAGCTCTTTGTTAACTGGCAGGCAGACACGCCTGAGGGGCTTTCCCCGCTATAGAAGAAGTGTGACCTGCCTGGCCCAGGACCTGGCTCTTAGTAGGTCTGCTCCAAGCGTGTGTGCAAAGAGTGTCTGTCCGAGAGGGAAGTGGTGTTTACTGAAGGCCTGGGAGGTGCCTTGGCGGCTTATCTTAGCCTTCTCAACAGCCCTTTGAGACAGGTATTAGCCTCGTTTTAAGGCTGAAGGAGAGGCTCCCAGAAATTAACTGACCTGCTGGCAGTCATACAGCTTGTGAGAAGCAGCCCAGCCTTTTGGAAGAAGCACTAGCCATCACACCCCCACCAGCGCTGGGATCTGAGCTAGAGCTTGCCCCCCAGGCTGCTGCCCACTGAGAGCCCAGCGAGGGCGGGGCTGCTGGGGGGCTGGTTTGGGTAGAGGGAGGATGTCCTGGGCAGAAAGTATGGAGGGATCCAGAGGGACAATAGAGGGAGACCCTCTCCAGAGGAAGGAGAGAGGTGAAGAGCCCCTGGGCACAGGGGCCCTAGTCGGGATGTCCTCGATAGGGGAGAAAGGTATTGCCCCAAATGCTGGAAGTCGGACGTAGATTCCCCAGATGGAAAGCTGAGCCCTCCATGGAGGCCGGGCACGCACCGCGCTCGGCAAAGGTGCTCTGGCTGCCTTCGTCCCTGGGGTACGCGCTCTGTGCTGACGCGGGAAACTAAAGAGATTTCCTAGAGACTTAAAGACACGGGATCCACCCTCCAGAGAGTGTACGGGGGTGGACAGTGTCCCGCACGGAGGCTCCGCCCGCCCGGGCGCGCCGGCCGTATTTGGACATTTCGTTCTATTTTTAACTTTCCCGGGACTCGAGGTTGGAGTGTGGGGGTGGGAATCCTGCTTCCTCCGGGACCCACGGGCCTCTGCCTAGTGAGTCCCGCGCCGGGCCTAGTGCGTACTGTAGATACAAGCCCGGAAGTGAGTTCCGGGTCAGTGTAGACGCGGCGGCCGCGCGGGTTCCGGGCCCCACCCTGGAACCAACGAAGTCCCTCCTGGAAAACCTGACTCAGGCGGAGCCCCTGCCCGGCGGGGAGCTCCGCCCCCGCCCCCGCCCCCACCCTTGTACCCACCCACGCCGCAAGATCCCCCTTAGTTCCTGCCCCACCCCTACCAGCTGGGGAGGGACCCCCGAGTCCAAGCACCGAAGGAGGCGGGGGCGTCCGGGGAGTCCCGCGCCTCCGAGGCTCACGGAGGGGGCGGAACGGGGGGCGGGTCGGCCCCTCCCTCGTGACGCCGCCGCCGCCGCCGCCGCCGAGCCCCGAGGCGAGAGCTCGGGCAGCGGAGCAGGGCGCCAGGCCGACGGGGCAGGATGCGCTACCGAGCGTCGGTGAGCGGGGCTGGCGAGCAGGGCGGGGGTCCCGGGCGTCCCTCCCGGCCTCGCGGCGCCGCCTCGGCCTCGCCAGGAAGCGGGCGCGGCCCAGGAATTTCGGGTGGAAAAACGTCCCGGAAAGTTGCAGGGGGAGGAGGCCGAGGCAGGGAGGGTGAGGCTCTCGGACCCAGGCCGGGTGAACAGCTCCCGGGGAGGGCCGAGAGCGCCGAGACCCGTCACCCAGAGGGCAAGGGGGCTGGAGCTCGGGCCAGATTTGGCGGCAGCTTCGGGACAGTATTGGAGGGGGGAGGGGGCAGTGAGGGACAGGCCTAGGAGAGGCAGGCCCCTGGCCAGACCCTGAGGGGTTCCCCGGCCAGAGATCTGGGTGGTCTGCGGTCGGAGGAGGCCTAGTGGCCTCTTGGGGATCTACACCCCCCTCCCACCACGGTGGCCACCTTGCTCTTCTCTGACCCTTGACACTCTTGGTGTCAATTTTCTAGAGCCCTCAGACTCTTTTGAAGAGTGTGCTCTGGGGTGGGGGCCTTGTTGAGCCTGTACTTCTCCCCACCCTCTAATGGGGTCCGGAGGGAGCTGTGTTTTCCGCGGTAAAATCCCCACTCCCTTGAGGCTTTTCGGGGCTCTCAGGGGAGGAGTGTGTCTGTGAACCTGGCAGCTGGAGGGGAGGGCGTGGTTCAGCTGTGGGAGGGAGGGCCCCCCTTCTGGGGTGGGTGTTGAACCCAGCTGGGATGGGAGGTCCCCTGGGGGAATCCCTCTCCTGTGGCCTGGGGTGGCATCTTGCTAGGTCCCTAGACACTCTCCCCCTGGAGACTCTGGGAGTGGGTGTGGGAGAGATGGCCCCACCCTGCCTGTAGAACTCACTTTGAGCTATTTGTCCTACAAAGCACCTGTCACACGTGGCCCAGA
The DNA here is from genome assembly GCF_949987515.2 of Delphinus delphis. Classification (NCBI taxonomy): domain Eukaryota; kingdom Metazoa; phylum Chordata; class Mammalia; order Artiodactyla; family Delphinidae; genus Delphinus; species Delphinus delphis. Next base: position 46,446,486 of record NC_082701.1, on the reverse strand, counting down.
GCTAAGGGACTTGAGGTCACCTGGTCTATCTCAACTCCTCCTTCTTGAGAAGGACACAGCCCAGAGAGAGGAGGGGTTTTGTCCAAGGTCAACAGAGCATTCTTTTACTCTCATGACCCCCCCTTTCTCTGCGCGAAACCAGCGTCTCCCTGGATTCAGTGGCCTTGCCCCCATGTCCTCTGGGTGCTCTGTGCTCCAGTGTCCTGTGTTCAGGTCCCATGTGGTCTTTGTTCTGGGACCTGCGTCCTCAGTGTTCCATGCACCAGCTTCCTGCCATCCAAGCCCACTGTACCCAGCCTGGTACACCCGTCTCCTGGGTGTTCCCTGTGTCGTGTGTCCAGGCCCCCCGTGTCCATGTGCCCCTGGTTGTCCTCTCAGTCCCGCAGGCTATGCTGGAGGGGAGAAGTGGCCTTCCCTTACCCTGCTGCCGCTGACCCTCTCCCATGGCCCCTCCTTGCAGGCCCTGGGCAGTGACGGGGTGCGGGTGACCATGGAGAGCGCACTGACCGCCCGTGACCGGGTCGGGGTACAGGATTTCGTGCTGCTGGAGAACTTCACCAGCGAGGCAGCCTTCATTGAGAACCTGCGGCGACGCTTCCGGGAGAACCTCATCTACGTGAGGCCCGAGTGGGAAGATGCAGGGGATGCTGGGGGCACAGATGCAGGCTGTGAGGGAAAGAGGCTCAGGGGCCTCTGGGAGAAACTTCTGACCCTCCTCCCCTGACCCCCAGACCTACATTGGCCCTGTGCTGGTCTCTGTCAACCCCTACCGGGACCTACAGATCTACAGCCGGCAGCACATGGAGCGCTACCGGGGCGTCAGCTTCTATGAGGTGCCACCCCACCTGTGAGTGACCCCCCTCCTATGAGTGACCCCCTCATCTCCACCTGACATGACTCCACCCGACCTCCCACTTGGAATGAATCACAGTTCACATCTGTGAGGAATGCCCAGTGCCCACCCAAGGTGAATCTCTCTACTCCGTCTGGGCAGGACCCCGCCAGCCTCCACCCCAACTCACACTCATGACTTATTCCCCCAGCTCTACCTGAACATGGCCCTCCAACCTCAGTGACCCTCTGACCCCCACCTCTGAGGGACCTCCTAGCCCTACCTATGAGTGACCTCAACCTTCACCTGAATGACCTCCAATCCCCCCACCCATGAGTGATCCCCTCAATCCTCTGTCTGAATATGACTCCCATCCTCAGCTGGGTAGGATCTCTCTTGACCCACACCTTGGAGGGTTCCCCCATCCTCAAGGGTACACCCCCTTGTGAACCCCACCAGACATGGGAGCGCCCACCCCCAGTCCTACCTGTGGAACTCCCACCCCCTGCAGCCACTTGACCCCTGGCCCCCTAAGCTCCTGACGGGCCTCTGCCCTAGGTTCGCGGTGGCTGACACTGCATACCGGGCACTGCGCACGGAGCGCCGGGACCAGGCCGTGATGATCTCTGGGGAAAGCGGGGCAGGCAAGACAGAGGCCACCAAGCGGCTGCTGCAGTTCTATGCTGAGACCTGCCCAGCCCCTGAGCGAGGCGGTGCCGTGCGTGACCGGCTGCTGCAGAGCAACCCCGTGCTGGAGGTGAGGGGCCAGCAGCATCTGGGGTGCGGGAGGGGCAGAGAGAGACTGCCAGGCACGCCTCACACCCCTGTTCTCTCCTAGGCCTTCGGAAATGCCAAGACCCTCCGGAACGATAACTCCAGCAGGTTCGGGAAGTACATGGACGTGCAGTTTGACTTCAAGGTACCTGTGGGTGAGGTACCTGTGGGTGGGGCAGGGCAGGGGTAGTGGGATTCCCATTCAGCAGGCGCCCACTGGCCAGGTCTTTGGCACCAGCAAATACGTATTGAGCACCTACTGTGTGCCAGGCGCTGTTCCAGGTGCTGGTGGTCCAGCAGTGAAACAAAACAGACAGAAATCCTGCCTCCAGGGAGGTAGACAGTAAACAGAAAAATGTAATTTAGCTGACAAGTGTCACGGCAAAAAATAAAATGAGGCAACGGGCGGGAGCAGTTGCTGTTTTAAATGAGGCAGATATAGTAGGCACTGAGAAGGTGGCATTTGGTAAAAGTTTGATGGAGACAGAGGAATGAGCTGTGCAGATACCTAGGAGAGTCCGGGCAGAGGGCACAACCAGTGCAGAGGCTCTCATGGGGAAAGTGCTGGATGTGTTCATGAACAACAAGGAGGCCAGAGTGGCTGGAGAAGAGAGCAAGGGGCCAAGGAACAGAAGAGGAGGCTAGATGCTGTGCATCCCTTTGGGTCTTTGTAAGAACTTTTTTTAAAGCTCTGAGTGGAAGAGAGGCTAGAGAGTTGGGGGTTTTTTTTTGTTTGTTTCTTTGGCCATGCCCATGTGGCTTGTGGGATCTTAGTTCCCCGACCAGGGATCGAATCTGTGTCCCCTGCAGTGGAAGCGCAGAGTCCTAACCACTGGACCGTCAGGGAAGTCCTGAAAGTTTGAAACAGAAGTGTGTTATGACCTCACTTTCCTCTTAAAATGATCACTCTGGCTGCTTTGTTGAGAATAGAAGGTAGAGAACCAGGCCAAGCAAGGAAAGCAGTTAGGAAGCTGATGATTATTAAATCTAGATGACAGATGATGGTGGCTGGGCCCAGTGTGTTGACAGTGGTTGGATTCTGGAGGTTCTGAAGGTTAAGGCAGCAGGATTGGCTGTCCGATTGGATGTGAGGTGTGGGAGACAAAGAGGCTTCCAGGACTGCAGACTGCTTGGCCTGAATACCTGGAAGGTTGACCAAGATGGGAAGAGGGAGCTAGTTTGAGGAGGGGAGATGAGGAGTTCAGTTTCAGGCCTGTTGAGACTGAGATGCCTGTCGGACACCCAAGTGGAGCTGCCAGGTAGATAGGGCTGAGCGTCCTCATTTCTCAGAGGAGGAAACAGGCCAGAGGGGGCGACTTGCCTGAGCCATTGGCAGAGCTGGAATTCGGAGGGCAGGGGAGGAAGGGGAAGCTGGGCTCTGTCCCCAGTCCCCCTGAGCAGTCACTACATCCTGCCCTGCCCACAGGGCGCCCCTGTGGGTGGCCACATCCTCAGTTACCTCCTGGAGAAGTCCCGAGTGGTGCACCAGAATCACGGGGAGAGGAACTTCCACATCTTCTACCAGCTGCTGGAGGGGGGCGAGGAGGAGACACTGCGCAGGCTGGGCCTGGAACGGAACCCCCAGAGCTACCTGTACCTGGTGAAGGTGAGTAGGGGCCAGGCAGGGCGGGTGCCACCCAGGGAGCCCAGTGCCACGGCTAGAACCCAGCTCTGCCCGTCCTCCAGGGCCAGTGCGCCAAAGTCTCCTCCGTCAACGACAAGAACGATTGGAAGGTTGTCAGGAAGGCTCTGACGGTCATCGACTTCACCGAGGATGAGGTGGAGGTGAGGCCTCTGCTGGGACCCTCCCTTTTCTCCTGTCATACCCTGAAAATCTCCGTCTACCTTTACACCCCGTTTCTACTCTAGCCGCCTTTTCCTCTCAGATTTCCTTTACCACCTCTCCTGCCTCCTTTTTAAAATTTATTTATTTTATCTTTGGCTGCGTTGGGTCTTCGTTGCTGCATGCAGGTACCATAGTCTCTGTTTATATGAAAATAAGAAGAGGCAGAAGGAGTTCCATTTCTGCCAGAGACAGTCTGTCTTTTGCTAATTTTTTGAAAGCAATGGGTTCTCTTTTTTAAATTATTTTTTATTTTTGGCTGCATTGGGTCTTCATTGCTGTGCACGGGCTTTCTCTAGTTGAGGCAAACGGGGGCCACTCTTCATTGCAGTGCGCAGGCTTCTCATTGCAGTGGCTTCTCTTGTTGTGGAGCACGGGCTCTAGGCGTGTGGGCTTCAGTAGTTGTGGCACGTGGGCTCAGTAGTTGTGGCTCGCGGCTCTAGAGTGCAGGCTCAGTAGTTGTGGTGCACGGGCTTAGTTGCTCCGCGGCATGTGGGATCTTCCTGGACCCGTGTCCCCTGCGTTGGCAGGCGGATTCTTAACCACTGCGCCACCAGGGAAGCCCCTCTCCCGGCTCCTTCTGACCATCCACTGTGTGCCCCTGTGGGGCTCTCAGCCCCTCCTGTAACCCCCACCTACCCCTCCCTGTCCCCCCAGGACCTGCTGAGCATCGTGGCCAGTGTCCTGCATCTGGGCAACATCCACTTTGCTGCCGACGAAGAGAGCAACGCCCAGGTCACAACCGAGAACCAGCTCAAGTATCTGACCCGGGTGAGTGGGGCAAGCGGAGGGCAAGGGCAGGGCAGCTGGGGCGGGGGGAGTGCACCCTCACCAGGCCCACCCCTTCCCTCGGCAGCTCCTTGGTGTGGAAGGCTCAACGTTGCGGGAAGCCCTGACGCACAGGAAGATCATCGCCAAGGGCGAAGAGGTGAGGGCCAGCCTTTGCTTCAGGGGCTAGTGGGGGCGGGAGCAGGTATTGTACGGCAGCCCTCCTCCCGTCATCCCCCTTCCTCTGGTCTGCTCAGCTGGTCTTCTTAGCAATGCTGGAAGGACATAAGGCGGGTGGCTCAGGGAGGCTCAGGGAGCTGGCCAAGGTCACACAGCAAGAGGGTGAGGCTGGAAGGAAGACTCACCTCCAGGAATGAGGCCTCTTTTTTTTTTTTCTTCCTCCAGGAATGAGGTCTCTTGTCTTATACCACCTTCCCTCTGGTGGGGCCACTGTGTCCTCCCCTGGTGCCCCCCAACCCCAGACTCATTATGGGCAGGGAGGGCAGAGTGGTCAGCTTCCTGAGTGCGAAGGGACCGGGGTGGGAAGGGGCTGCATTCATTTCCCCATCTCACTCTCCACCCCCAGCTCCTGAGCCCGCTAAACCTAGAACAGGCTGCCTACGCGCGAGACGCCCTCGCCAAGGCCGTATACAGTCGCACCTTTACCTGGCTGGTCGCGAAGATCAACAGGTCGCTGGCTTCCAAGGTGAGGGCTTGGCCCCTGCTGCTCCCAAGGTGGCAGGGAGGGCAGACCAGGGAGGCCCAGGGCTGGGAGCTGGCGAACGTTGGGACCCATGCTCTTGGTCATCTGGCCCTAGGATGCTGACAGCCCCAGCTGGCGGAGCACCACGGTCCTCGGGCTCCTGGACATTTATGGCTTCGAAGTGTTTCAGAACAACAGGTCAGAGCCCCACTGTCCCCTTCCTGTCCCTCCTCCCGTCTCCCCTGTCCTGGTGCCTCTCCTCTTCCCCGGCCTCTCACATTCCTGCCCGTGTCTTCCCAGCCACCTGGGTCCTGCTCTGTGTTTCTTCCCTTAGAGCTGTGGGGCCTCATCCCAACCCTCCCCCGCTTCTGGTCCCGTGTCCCCTGGAATTACTGAGGGCTCCTCTGTTTCCCTCATAGCTTTGAGCAGTTCTGCATCAATTACTGCAATGAGAAGCTGCAGCAGCTCTTCATTGAGCTCACCCTCAAGTCGGAACAGGAGGAGTATGAGGCAGAGGGCATCGCGGTGAGTGCAAGCCTGTGGGCGTCCCCACCTGCCATGGAAGCCCGGGCGTCGGTCTCCCCAGGAGAGGTGCCAGGACCCCACGATGATGCCTTCCTCCCCTCTTGCCCCTCAGTGGGAGCCTGTCCAGTATTTCAACAACAAGATCATCTGTGACCTGGTGGAGGAGAAGTTCAAGGGCATCATCTCCATTTTGGTGAGCCGTCTGCTCCTCCGAGGCCCCGTGTTGGGGGCTGGGTGGGATGACATCACCCCTTTCCCCTTGTTCTCCGGGCCTGTCCTCAGAGAGCCAGAGTTTGAGCAGGGACAGGACAGGGCTGTCTGTGGAGGGTGAGGTGAGGTGCTGGCCAGGTCTGGGAGGCTCCCTGTGATCTGCCCCTTTCCTCTGTGTCTGCGCCTCCCATGGGGACCCCTGAGTCCCTGTGCTCTCCAGTCCCTCCCCCACACGTCCTTCACCCTCTGCCACACCCCCCAGGATGAGGAGTGTCTGCGCCCCGGGGAGGCCACGGACCTGACCTTCCTGGAGAAGCTGGAGGACACCGTCAAGCACCATCCACACTTCCTGACGTGAGTGGGCTTGTGGGGCTCTCCTGGGGCAGAGCCTGTGGAAGCCTGCGGTCCCCCTAATCATTGAACACCAGTCACAAGGGGATGACCAGAGGAGGCACTAAGTGAAGGACAGGCACACAGAGCCGCGGCTTAGTGTGTCCGCAGAGTCACAAGCGAGGAGCACAGCTTCCTCCTTTTCCTTTTGAGAATGAAACTTCCTAAGATTTTCCTAGCTTCCTTATTTGGAAATTCCTTTACATTTAAGGAATCCCCTAAAGCGGGGTGAGGGGAGAAAAGAAACAAGCCTCTCTGTTCCAGCTCTGCCCTGTGTATCTTGAGTACATCAGCTCCTCTAATCCGAAGCAACCCCTAGAGGAGGTTTTACTGAGGTTCAAAGAGGTGAAGCCGTTTGCCCAAGGTTATCTCACATCTAGTTAAGTCCAGAGCTGGGACTCAGGCCCAGGGCTGCAGATTAGTTCCCCGACTAGGAATCAAACCTGGGCCCCGGCAGTGAAAGTGCCAAGTCCTAACCACTGGACCGCCAGGGAATTCCTGAGCAATTTTTTTTTTTTTTTTTTCCGGTACTCGGGCCTCTCACTGTTGTGGCCTCTCCCGTTGCGGAGCACAGGCTCCGGACGCGCAGGCTCAGCGGCCATGGCTCATGGGCCTATCCGTTCTGCGGCATGTGGGATCCTCCCGGACCGGGGCACGAACCCGTGTCCCCTGCATCGGCAGGCGGACTCTCAACCACTGCGCCACCAGGGAAGCCCCTGAACAGCTTTTGCTTAAGAGAATATTAAAAACCTTTCTCTGGAGCGAGCAAGCAAGGGAACCTGTTGTTTGTTCTCGCTCCCCGCACCTGCTGTAGCAGGGGCCCCAGTAAAGCCTTGCCTGAAAAAAAAAAAAAGAAAAAAGAAAAAGAAAAACTTTTTCTGGCTGTAAAAATAATGTCCCTCATCAGAGAAAAATTGGAACGTGTGCAAAAGCCACTTGTAATCCTGTCACCTAGAGGTCACCACTGTTAATAATTCGAGACATTTTCTTCCTGCCTTTTTCTATACATTTTTTTTTTCGTAGTTGAGAACTTATTGTGTGTAAGGCTCAGGATGATGTTATATCCTGAGTATCTTCCTGTATCATCAAACAGAAAAATTTCCTCAAAACAATTCCTCCAGCGGCTCTAAAGCAGATACTCCACTGCTCTCACCCAGCCTCTGGGGGCCCTGTCCAGCCTCCAGGTTTCTGCTGGGAAAACAGGGCTGCCACGAATATCTATCTCTGTGCCTTAAATCTCTGCCTGGTCTCTCTGGTTAGTTGCTTGGAATTGTTCTTAAAAGTAGAAAACGGGCTAAAGGGTATAAACATGCTTAAGACATAAGTAGTCTCTTGGGGCAGATTCCAGTCTTAAAATGTAGTGGGCAGCACTCAGCCCTCTGAGCAGAGCCATGTAACAGCCAAAAGCAGCGCCAAGTAGCCCTCCACCCAGCATGCCCTGGCAGTGCGGAGGCCAAGGTCCCCGTCCTGGTGCTGTGTGACCCAGGACAAAGCCATCTACCTCTCTGAGCCTCTGTGGCAGCCTCTGTGCAGGGAGGTGGCCCCGCCCTGCCAACTTTTTACTGGATGCCTGGTTCCTCTCTTGAAGTCTCTTCAGCAGGCAGGGTGCATGGCTCAGGCCAGCAATCTGCAGCTTCCTCTCCCTGTCACCCCCAGGCACAAGCTGGCTGACCAGCGGACCAGGAAATCTCTGGGCCGCGGGGAGTTCCGCCTGCTGCACTATGCTGGGGAGGTGACCTACAACGTGACCGGTGAGGATCCTGGGGCTGGGTCCCCACAGTGGGTGGGGAGAGGGGCTCTCCCTCCCCTTACCTCTGCTCTCTCCTTCCAGGGTTTCTGGATAAAAACAATGACCTTCTCTTCCGGAACCTGAAGGAGGTGCGGAGGACCAGGGGGAGGGCTCGCGGTCAGGGCTCTGTACGACCTCTGCCCCAGGAATCTGACAGGCCTTACCCTGTGCGCCCACCATGACGCCCTGCTCTGCCCTCACAGGCCATGTGCAGCTCGGAAAATCCCATCATGAGCCAGTGCTTCGACCGGAGCGAGCTCAGTGACAAGAAGCGGCCAGAGACGGTGTGAAGGCTGTGGGACCCGAGGGGGTGTGTGTGTGCATGGGAGCGGGACCGGTGCCTGCATGAGCTGCGAGTTAGCAGTGTGTGTTTGAGTTCGCGTGTTCACTGGTGCCTGACTGTGCATCGGTGTGTGTCTGGGAGGCTGCCCGTGGGTGCATCTGTGCTTACTTCCATGTGTACCTGTGTGTGCACTGTCTCTAAGTGTGGACGTGTATGTGTACACCTGTGTCTGTGCGGGCGCTTGCGTGCATTCACCCCCACAGCAGACATTTGTAGTGGACATTGCTGGGCACTTTGGATACAAAAATGAATAGGTGCTCTCCTAGAAATGTGCGCAGGGTGCTATGGAAACTGAGGGAGCAGCAAATTGCCTGAGGGAGTCGAAGAGGGGAGGTGGTCAGGGAGGGCTTCCTGGAGGAGGAAGCATCTGAGATAACTTGGGAATGAGTAGGTGCTTATCAGATAGACAGAGGGCCCCACACAGGTACACAGTCCAAAAAAAAACCAGGAGGTGGACAGGAAAGTGACATTTCGAGGAGAGAGATGGGGAAAGGCAGATATGGCCAGTGGTGCCAGATGCAGGGAGAGCTCCAGTGAGCTGTGGTCAGAGGTGTGGCTGCTGGGCTTGGCAGGAGGAGTGCCAGGGCAGTCCCAGGAAGAGCAAGGTCATGGAGAGGTAGAAGCCACAGCGCTGCAGGCCAAGACATGCAGGCAGGGAGGCCATGGAGGCAGCATGTTGTCCAGAGTCTGACTCCCTGGGACCCTGCCCTCTGCTCCCCACCCCCGCCCCTTCCCTGAGCATTCTCATCCATGGCCTCATATCCCCCTCCTTGACGCTCATGAGGACACACCCACTCGATCCAGGCCTCTCCAGCAAGCCATAGATTCCACTGGTCTCCAAGTGGCCTGCAGGCACTCCAGACCCCAGTAGTCTATAAAGGGCCCTTGACTATCCAGTGTCCCAGGCCTGCTCCTTCTGTTTCCCTAACTCAGGGCAGGGACCACCCTCCACCCAGTCCTGAAGGACAGAAACCTGGGCATCATCCCTGATTCTTCAGCCTCCCCCATTGCCCTCATCCTAACAACCGTTGGATCTTGCCGGTTTCTGCTGCCTGAATACCCTTGCCTCTTAGCCTCTCTGTATCCCTTACTCCAGTTTGGTCCTCTGAGCCAGCCACAGCCTCCTCTGTGGTCTCCTGGCTTCCCATCTGTCCTTACCAACCATCCTCCACCTGTCTGCTATAGAGCTATTCCAAATGGCAGATCTTTTCCTGTCATTCCCTCCCTCCAAATTCCTCTTTGGCTCCCTATTTCCCTCAGGGAGGGATAGAATTTAATCTCCCTAATGTGGCTCTCGAGTCCTACCGTGATACTGCCTCTCTAACCCTATCTTTTCTACTCCCTCTCTGGATCCTTGCACTGCTTGTAGTGCCCCGTGTACACCAAGCCTTTGCTCACTCGGTTGCTCTGCCTGAATGCCGTCCCCTCCTGCCTGCCTTCGGGCTGTCTCCCACTTAGCCTTTCATTCTCAGCTGAAGGGTTATTTTCAGAAGACTCTTCCTGATGCCCCCTAACCCCACAGACTGAAACAGTTGCCCCTTCTTGATGCTTCCAGAACCCCCAGGCATACGCCCCTGGCATTAATGGGACCGCAGTGGATTGCAAATCTTTGCTGAGGCATCCGCTTCTCCCACAGGCCTGAAGTCCTTGAAGGTCCTGCAGTGCAGTGTACAGGGATAACGATTGAACGCATAGGAGTAGGACACACTGTTTAGGAATGCGGCCCTGGAATTCTAAAAAGAGAAAGAGTGGCTGCCAAAGGAAGACATAGGATTGAGGTTGCCAGGAGACCTGAACAGGATTTTTAAGACGGGAATGAGGTTCTTCAACTGAGGTCTCTAGCTCGGCCAGAGGGATGCAGGTGACGTAGTCTGGCTCCTTCCTCTGTTGTGAGGGAGGGGTGATGGGAGAAAGGGACCTGGAGATTTTGTTGACCTTCATGGGTTTACAGCCTCTGTCTCTAAACAAAATATGGAAATAGTAGAGCTTTCATTTTGCTTTCGTTTTTGTTTTGTTTTGTTTTCTCCCCACTAAATAGAAATGAGGGTTCTTAGCCTGTTTCTGGCAATCTGTTAATTTATTAGGATAGTTGTCTTTCATTTGCTTTCCAGTAGGCACGGTAAATTTAGTTGAAGAGCACATCTCTATGCTACAACTTGATTACATCTTTTTTTCTGGCTTTTTTGCATTTTTTCTTTTACCAAGTTTCAGTTCCTGCATGTAGAATTAAATAAGAAACAAAACTTGTAAAGTTGTAACATTTCCCTTGGAAATGCTGCCCAGTCTTCAGGAGCTTCAGAATTCTGACCTTTGCCGATGCTGGAATAAAGTGTCGTAATTAAAAAAAAAAAAAAAAAAAAAAATTAAGGGCCCACGCAGGGCAGGGGTAGTTGTGGGAACTGGTTCTGTTTTGCCCCAGGGAGGGGTCTCTCGGGGGGTTCAGAGCTCTGCCACAGGGAGCGGCATCTGCAGGGGTTAGCGGCCTCAGCCCAGCTCCGACCAACCTTCCGTTCATCTTGGCTGACCAGGTGGCCACCCAGTTTAAGATGAGCCTCCTGCAGCTGGTGGAGATCCTGAAGTCTAAGGAGCCTGCCTACGTCCGCTGCATCAAGCCCAATGACGCCAAGCAGCCCGGTAAGCCCTCTGCCCCCTGGACCGGTGCAGGCTGTGCCTCCCCTGCAGAGGCAACGGCCATCTGGCGGCAAAAGCCCTCTGACCACCCGGTTATCCCTCCCCCAGGCCGCTTTGACGAGGTGCTGATCCGGCACCAGGTGAAGTACCTGGGGCTGATGGAGAACCTGCGCGTGCGCAGAGCCGGCTTTGCCTATCGCCGCAAATACGAGGCTTTCCTGCAGAGGTAGGGCGGGGCGTGGCTCAGCGCCAGGGGAAAAGGGTGGGGGGGTCGTCGGCGCCTCCTCGATCCCGGGAGGGAGGACAGCGATTCTCCGCCCCATTCAGGGACGGGGCTCTGAGCTGCTGTGGGATCCACACCAGGGGCCCCTCCATGCTGCAGGCCTAATGTCAAGCTTGGTAGGGCAAAGACCAGCCCTCTCCACCCCCTCAGGCCCTGCCCTCACAGAGCAGCTGCTCAGGGGTCCATGAAGCGTGCATCCACATGCCTGTCTCTCACCAGCGGAGATAGTAAACGCCTGTGAAAAGGACAGAGTTTCCAATCAGCTCAGAAAGGATAGAGCAGCTTTGGGGTTATCCTGAGTTAGGGGCCTGGGGAGTCAATCAGGTGTGAATTCTATCTCTACCACTTTCTAGCCCCATGACTTTCAGCAGATGAGAAACGTCAATTTCCTCATCTTTAAAGTGGGGATAGTAACAGAGCGACCTCTCAGGCTTTCTGTGAGCTGTGAGTCAGTGGGAGCACCCAGCAGATGCCCGGGAAAGCTGGTTTGGGCCCCCAGAGAAGGATGCTGGCAGGGGTGGGGGCTGAGTGCATTTCTGCCCCTCCTGTCCCCAGGTACAAGTCACTGTGCCCAGAGACATGGCCCATATGGGCAGGACGGCCCCAGGATGGGGTGGCTGTGCTGGTCAGACACCTCGGCTACAAGCCAGAAGAGTACAAGATGGGCAGGTGAGTGGCTCCCACGCCTGGTGTTTGGGGGGCACGGGGGTGGCAACCAGGGGCTGAACAGTGCTGCCTTCACAGGACCAAGATCTTCATCCGCTTCCCCAAGACCCTGTTTGCCACAGAGGACGCCTTGGAGGTCCGGCGGCAGAGCCTGGGTGAGAGAGGGGCCCCACCCTTCCTATCCCAGTGGAGTCCATTCTGGGGAGCAGGAAAGAAATCACTGCATTTGGGCTCCTTCTCCAGGAAGTCCACCACGCCCACATTCAGCTGCCCTCCTCCCCAGCCCCAGCACCCCGTCTTCTGCCCTTGGCTACACACTCAGCATGTTCTCATGTTGCTTTGCTCGCTCCCTTGCTCTTTCATTTACTCTCCCTTCACTTAATGCTCATTCAGCCACTCCCCTCACTCATGCCGCTCAGTGAGCTCTGACAGTGCCCGGCCCCCAGCCGGGTCCCTTGTGCTCTGGCCAAGTGACTTTCTTTCCCAATTACAGCCACGAAGATCCAGGCCACCTGGAGGGGCTTTCACTGGCGGCAGAAATTCCTCCGGGTGAAGCGATCAGGTTTGGGGGCCCAGGGGTCTTCAGGAGGGCAGGGGCTAGGGTAAGGGTGAGGAGGAGATAGAGGTCAGCCGTCTGTGGTCTCTGCAGCCATCTGCATCCAGTCGTGGTGGCGAGGAACCCTGGGCCGGAGGAAGGCAGCCAAGAGGAAGTGGGCAGCACAGACCATCCGGCGGTGAGCACTGGACGCCATGGGGGGCGGGGTGCAGAGTGTGTGTGTGTGGGGGTCCGTTACCAGGCTTCTCACCCCCACACACAGGCTCATCCGCGGCTTCATTCTGCGCCACGCACCCCGTTGCCCGGAGAATGCCTTCTTCCTGGATCACGTGCGCACCTCTTTTTTGCTCAACTTGCGGCGGCAGCTGCCCCGGAATATCCTGGACACTTCCTGGCCCACGCCGCCACCTGCCCTGCGTGAGGTCCGTGGGCCCTCCCTGCTGAGTTAGGAACCACCAGCACGCTCAGCGGAGGGACCTAATAACCATGTGACCAGAGGAGCCATCAGGGAAGGGAAGGGAACTGGAGCTGGGCTGCAGAGAACGAGTTCTTTTTTTTTTTTTTTATAAATTTATTCATTTTATTTATTTATTTTTGGCTGCGTTGGGTCTTCGTTGCTGTGGGCTTTCTCTAGTTGCAGCGAGTGGGGGCTATTCTTCGTTGCGGTGTGTGGGCTTCTCATTGCGGTGGCTTCTCTTGCTGCAGAACATGGGCTCTAGGCTCGCGGGCTTCAGTAGTTGTGGCACGCGGGCTCAGTAGTTGTGGCTCACGGGCTCTAGAGCACAGGCTCAGTAGTTGTGGCGCGCGGGCTTAGTTGCTCCACGGCATGTGGGATCTTCCTGGTCCAGGGCTCGAACCCATGTCCCCTGCATTGGCAGGCGTATTCTTAACCACTGCGCTACCTGGGAAGTCCCAAGGATGAGTTCTTTGCAAAGAAGCAACTCAGGAATGGAAGAGTGGTCCAGGCTGAGGGGGTGTCACTTAGGCCAAGGCCTGATGGTAGGCACATGCCTGTTGTCTTCAGAGGGAAGGGAGCCAGGCTGCCTGGGTGCCCTGACCTCGCTCGCGCCCACAGGCCTCGGAACTGCTGCGGGAGCTGTGCCGGAAGAATATGGTGTGGAAGTACTGCCGGAGCATCAGCCCTGAGTGGAAGCAGCAGGTATGGGGCTGGGAGGCAGACACTGGGGGACTAGCCAGGGGGACACTCGAAGAGTGCTGGCCTGGAGGACCTTCACCCCAATTTACCACGTGCCCTCAAATGGATCCCAGCCCGTTTGGCCTCATGTATGAAGCCGAGGCTGGAGTAGATTTTGCACGGCAAATAGGGCTTATCTTCTAGACCAGCTCCGCTGGCCTGGTAGAGGCTGCCCAGAGCCCTGTGTTGAAAAGGCTGCAGCTTGAGTCTGATAGAATAGGTCCAGAGAGAGACATTGGTGGCTGACATGCCTGTATTTGCCAACTCAGTATAGGATGATGCTAAAGGACGCACGCAGCAGAATTAACCTGCAGTAGTGGTTTTTTAAAAATTTTTTAAATTTTTTTGGCCGTACCTTGTGGCACACAGGATCTTAGTTCCCCAACCAAGGATTGAACCTGTGCCCCCTGCAGTGGAAGCACAGAGTCTTAACCACTGCAGTGCCAGGGAAATCCCAACCTGTAGTAGTTCTTTGAGTATTAGCAACCAGCCAGATCCCAGGCCGGAGCTTTATCTCAGGGGTTCCAAGGCCTGCTGTGATGGGGAATTATCCCCAAAGTGGGGCCTGAACCCTGACAGTACTGTCTGTCATGACCCTTCTGAGGAGCCTGTGCCTTGGTCAGTGGGGATGGGGGTAAGGGAGAGAAGGGGCCAAAGGGGAGTGTTGGTGGCAGGGCTTAGCCTCTGGTGCTGGGGCCAGAGAGAGGGTGAGGGAAGCTGTCTCAGTTCCTGAGGCTGGGCCTGTCCCTGCTGTGATGGTCGCCATCCCTCTGACAGCCCCCCTCCCTGCCCTTGTCTCCTCAGCTGCAGCAGAAAGCCGTGGCTAGTGAGATCTTCAAGGGCAAGAAGGACAATTACCCCCAGAGTGTCCCCAGGCTCTTCATCAGCACACGGCTTGGTGAGCCCCTGACTTTCCAGTGCGTAAGCCCTCCATCACCATCCTAGTCCCCCCTCTTCTCCTCTCACCTCCCCCTCCCCCATCTGGGTTGCAGGCGCAGATGAGATCAGCCCCAAAGTGCTGCAGGCCCTGGGCTCTGAGCCCATCCAGGTGAGACGCTGCCTGCCGGCCACCCTCAATCGCAAACAGTTCTGCTGCCTGAGGACTGGGTGGGGGAGTCAGGGCCTGGGCAGAGGGTGAGGAGGCCCCTCAGCCACCCTCTGTCCCCAGTACGCGGTGCCCGTCGTGAAATATGACCGCAAGGGCTACAAGCCCCGCTCGCGGCAGCTGCTGCTGACGCCCAACGCCGTGGTCATTGTGGAGGATGCCAAAGTCAAGCAGAGGATTGAGTACGCCAACCTGACCGGTGAGCCGGAGTCCAGGGCTGGGTGGGGAGGGCCCCTGCTCTGACCCTTGATCCCTGACCTCTGCCCTTCCGCCTCAGGAATCTCCGTCAGCAGCCTGAGCGACAGCCTCTTTGTGCTCCACGTGCAGCGTGAGGACAATAAGCAGAAGGTGCCCCTCGGGGGACTGGGAGGTGGCGGGGGGTGGGGTGGGGGGTGGGTGCTTCTCTAGCTCTGGGCAGGGCCTGACCCCTGACCCCATCTGGGCCCCCAGGGGGACGTGGTGCTGCAGAGTGACCATGTGATTGAGACACTGACCAAGACAGCCCTCAGCGCCGACCGCGTGAATAACATCAACATCAACCAGGGCAGGTGAGGCGGGGAGGGGCGGGGAGGGGGCTGTGCGTGCGTGGGGCGGGCGGGCCTCACGCACCACCTTCCCTCCAGCATCACGTTCGCAGGGGGTCCCGGCAGGGATGGCATCATCGACTTCACGACCGGCTCAGAGCTGCTCGTCACCAAGGCCAAGAACGGGCACCTGGCTGTGGTGAGTGGGGCCCGGCAGCAGCACCCTGCCTCCCGCTGAGGGCCCTGGGGCCAGAGCAGAGTCTCTGGTGGCCGAGCCTTCCAACCTCAGCAGTGCTGGGCAGAGCCTGAGCGCCTCGCTGTGGGTCCTTTGAGCTCCCACAGTGCAGAGGGTCATAAACATGGCAGCGCAGGGGCGGGGGGGATCGGGGGGTGAGAGTGTGCTGGGGGGGAAGGGAGGCCCGTTCTGGCCAGGGCAGTGGCTCCCGTGGGAATAGGGTTGGAGTCTCCAGCGCCAAGGCCTCTAGACCACTCCCCCAGCTTGTCCCCGCGCTGTGACATATCTAAGCCGTGAAGACAAGTGCTCGAAGCACCTCTGCTTCCTGCTCACCACCTGGGCTTCTCCCCCGTCCCACAGGTGGCCCCACGGCTGAACTCTCGGTGATGAAGGCGCCCACTGGACCCGCCTCCCGCCTCCCAGTGCTTTGCTCATCCCCTTCTCCCCTTCCCAGTTACCAAAGACTCGAGCTTCCAGACAGGGACCCAGGGACACCTTGAAGCCCACCAACAAACTCCTGCCTGCCGCTCGCCCCTCTCTCGAGGCAGCAGCAGGGACCAGGGAGCTGCCCCAGGAGTGGGCCAGGCCGGGCCACAGCAATAGGAAAGCCGGGGCCAGAGGCAGCCACGCCAGCCCCACTGCCAATGCCAAATATTTGAGAGAAGGGAACTTTTGCTGAGGTTTTCTCTGAGATTTTTTGATGCTTTATAGGAAACTATTTTTAAAAAAGCCATCTTCCCACCCCCAAGACACACTGGATGTGTTTTCCCTGACTCCAGCAGGGCAGGGAATGGAGCTGAGAGGGTCGGCGGTCTGGGCCTTGGTGCCCTCTTCCCTGCCCAGGCCACCCTCTCCTCCTCGTTTCCTTGGCACCTTGTCTGTCTGCCTGCCCACCTGTAGCCCACTCCAACATCCCCCTGGGGGCTGAGACCACCCTTGCCTGCCCCCTCCTTCCTGCCTTAAAAATGCCCTTCTAATATCATCCCAGCCTGAGGGCATCCTGGAGTAGGGACAGGACCCCTAGAGCATAGAATTTGGACAACTCTGAGAGATCACCTAGTCTAGTCTCCTGGTGTGACGAGCAAGAGACAGAGGCCCAGAGAGGGGAAGGGACTTGCCCAAGGTCATCCAGCAGGTTGGGGCAAAACCAGACTGCAACCCTGTCCTCAGCACACCTCACTGCCTCTCCCAGGGATGGGGGCCCCGTGAAACAGGCTCATGCCTTAAGGGTGCATGTGGCTTCCTGACCAGCAATCACCCTTGGGGGCCACCAGGTGGGAGGAGCTCTCCTGCCTGAGTCCATGCCTTAGGATGACAAACACCCTGCCCATATACTTTGGCCCCAATTCAAGGACATAGGGCCTTACTGGCCCCTGACCCCCCTCCCTATCCTGGGAGCCTGGGGAAGGGGCCGGCCTTGGGAGGAGCTGCAGGGGCGTCACCTCTTTCTGCTGCTTCTGCCCCTCCCCCCCACCTCCCCAGTGGGGCTGGGGGACTGCCCAGCTGCCTCTGCCCTCCTGGGGGGGCGTCTCAGCCCACTGCTGACACTTCTGCAATCCAGAGAAACACTAAATAAAGCAATACGTGTTTGCCAACTTTGGTTTCCTTGTGAATGTTAGAAAAGGGAAGACTTCCCTGGTGGCGCAGTGGTTAAGAATCCGCCTGCCAGTGCAGGGGACACGGGTTCGATCCCTGGTCTGGGAAGATACCACATGCCGCGGAGCAACTAAGCCCATGAGCCACAACTACTGAGCCCACGTGCCTAGAGCCCGTGCTCCGCAACAAGAGAAGCCACTGCAATGAGAAGCCCGCGCACCGCAGCGAAGAGCAGCCCCCACTCGCCGCAACTAGAGAAAGCCCGCGTGCAGCAACAAAGACCCAACACGGCCAAAAACTAAAAAATTAATTAAGAAAAAAAAAAGGGAGAGGACCCCTAGAAGGCAGCCAGGGGTCTTGTATTATAATTTTTGCCTTATGCCCAGAAGGAAGGAGGCTGGGCTCCCTCCCTGGGGGAGAGAGTAGGAGTGACCAGTAGCTGCAACATGGCCTCCCTCTTTCATTGACTGTCCATGGAAAGGCCACTCAGCCTGGCCCAGTGCTGTGGCGGAGGGCGGGTTGTCACACAGTCCCTGCCGTGTGGTCCTCAGCCTGGCAGGCAGGCCTAGTGAATGGAAACAGCCCAGTGTGGGAAGTACAGGCATCAAGGGCACAGTGACGAGAGGTTGACTCAGGTGGGGATGAGGGTTGCTGACACTTCAGAGAAGAAAACATTTGAAGTGGGTCTCAAAGGGTAATCTCCAAACTCCACTGCAAGTGACAAACCCAATTCAAACTGGCTTAAACAGAAAAGGACATTTATTAGCATTAACAGCTTAACAGTTCCAGGGTAGGGCTCCTTCTAGGCACTCACTATCAGGAATGTGTCTGGAACCATCTTGGCTCAGCCTTTCTGGGTGGTGGCTTCATTCTCAGGCAGGTTCTCCACTCGTGTAGTGGCAGCAGCAGCTACGGGCAGCTCCAGGCTTGCATTCTGTAATTCAGCATCGGAAGCAGAGAAAGAAAGTGCCTCTTTCCCAGTGATTCCAAAGTCTCAGCTGATTCTCAGTGGAGCAGCTTGAATGAGGTGCTCTTCCCTGACCCGGTCCGTGTAGTGAGGGAGAAGAGCTCATTCTAATATATGCCTGCCGGGCCTGGGTCATGTGCCTGCTCCCCCCCAGGCAGAAGCAGGAACCACACCTGATTGCAAGGACCAAGACTGCGAGCAGATAAATTTCCCCCCTAATCAGAGTGCTGCCTGCAGAAGAAAGGGAGTAAGTGTTGCAATCTGCAACCACAGAGCTCCTTGGCAGGCTAAGAGTTTTCCCAAAAGAGAAGGGCCTTGTAGGTAGAAGGAATGGCAGGTGCAAGGCTTAAAGGCAAGGAGAGGTTTAGTTTGGAGTCAGGCTACCTGCCAAGGGGTTTAGATTCATCACCTAGGACAGAAGTTCCCAAAGAACAGATACCACGTCATGTATGACTTATCTTGGGTTTGGCACAATCCTGTGAACACACCTAGATTTGGACACCTCCCTGCGAATTAAGTTAAAGAAAAATGAAAGCACCACAATAATTTGTTCACTCTGTCAGTAGTAACTGCGGTTCCAAGAAGCTGACACCAAGAAGCCGACAGATAAGATAAGCATTGTGATAGGTGCAATTACCAGCTTTACAACTGTAACAACACGCCTTCCTCTAGCAAGTTGGAGCACATGTGAGAGTGACGCCCCAGACATAGCCCAGATGCAGCCGAGGACACGTCCTTTTGAGAAGTAACCAAGAATGCTTTGCACCCCTTGCTCACCTCCTGTGGGAAGTGCAGTGCCCTCCAGGAGATACCTGACAATTACAGGAAGCTAACTTTGAACAAGTGCCTCCACTGGACTCTCCTTTCATTCATTTCATCATTCGACCAATATTCACTTAATGCCTATATGCCAGGCTCTCTGCCAGGCACTTGAGATATAGCAGGAGCAAAAAGACCAAAATCCTTGCTCTTACGGAGCTTGCATTCTAGAGGGGAAGAAAGGACAACGCATGAAACAGATCTGTAAAATTAGAAGGGGATAAGTGCAAGGAAAATCAAGCAGAGAAGGGGGAGTGGGAGAGTTGAGTATGCAGTTTGCAGTGTCAAATGGGCGGGTGAGGGAAGGTTTCCCTGAAGAGGCAACGTTGGAGCAGAGACCTGAAGGAGGTCTCTGAGGGAGTGACTGTGGAGATCCGGGCAGACGGAACAGCAAGTCAAAGCATGGAGGAAGAGGATGGTTAGTGGGACCAGAGAGGAGTGGGCAGGAGGAGAAGAGGAGAAGATAGGCATACTTGCATCTCACCGCCTTCAGATGTTCTCGATTTTTCTCAGCTCCACAAGGACAGAGACAAGGAAGTTGGCACCCTCTCCTTTCTTTTCTTTTCTTTTTTTTTTTTGGCTGCATCGTGTGGCATGCAAGATCTTAGTTCCCCTGCAGTGGAAGTACAGAGCTCTAACCGCTGGACCACCAGGGAATTCCCAGGCACCTTCTCCTTGTTTCCTCCCTGCAAAAGGCATCTGTGTGAGCAGCTCTCCTAAAGGATGGGGCAATCAGGGGGAATTACATCGTAGCAAAGCAGACAAATGATTCTCAAAAGCCCTGCAGCATGTCACCCCTGGGAACATCTCACTGACCTTTCTAGGAAGGTCCCATCTCCTGCCTTGGTTCCCAGCATGCTCTCCTCCCCTCTACCTGCCTTGCAATCCCCTCACTTTTCTCCCCAGAGCTTTCCCCTAGTGTCTGCCTCCAGACCCTACCTTTGTACATCTTTAGACAGGTCCTTGTCTCTGCAAAACTATGGGCTACCCACTGGGGGTGGGGCATCTCTCTTCTTCATTATCCAGAAACTCCAGCAGAGACTTGGAAATTTTTCTGTCTCCTTTCTCTCTCCTCGTCTCCATCCATGGATGAAAACTGGGCAGAAGTGTACTTTCCCGCCAACACCAATGGTGCCTATACACCCACCAACTTTTGTCTCTCCCTTTCTCTCTCACACACACTTTGCAATATGTGTCAGTTTCCTCTCTAAATAGCAATTGTTGTCATCTTCATAAATAATCTTTTTTTTTTAAAGGAAAAGCGAGTGTGAGTAGCCCAACTCCAGAGGGCTTCATTTACTTAGTACCCTGGAGTTGTGCAGCACATGACTTGCACAGATGTACGAGGCAGTTTTCATCATCTTAGGAGACATAGGCAGGAAAATAGGTCCTTGCACCTCTGCTCCTCGTCCTTTGCTAAAATAAGAAATGTGGGACTTCCCTGGTGGCGCAGTGGTTAAGAATCCGCCTGCCAGTGCAGGGGACACGGGTTCGAGCCCTGGTCCGGGAAGATCCCACATGCCGCGGAGCAACTAAGCCCGTGAGCCACAACTACTGAGCCCGTGTGCCGCAACTAGTGAGGCTGCGCTCTAGAGCCCGTGTACCACAGCTACTGAAGCCCGCGCACCTAGAGCCCGTGCTCCACAACAAGAGAAGTCACCGCAATGAGAAGCCTGTGCACCGCAATGAAGAGTAGCCCCCACTCAACGCAATTAGAGAAAGCCCGCCTGAGCGCAGCAGCAGACCCAACTCAGCCTAAATAAATAAATTTATTTTAAAAATAAATAAAATAAGGAATGCCTTTCTTCTCCTTTTTTTTTTTTTTTTTGCCACACCGCTTGTGGATCTTAGTTCCCCAACCAGGGATTGAACTGCCCTCGGTAGTGAAAGCACGGAGTCCTAACCTCTGGACCGACAGGGAATTCCCAGGAATGCCTTTCTTTGGTTAGATGGGAGGGAGTAGAGGACTTTGATGTGATTTTCTCTTGAACAGGGAAGCCTTCCCTTTCTTTTCTCCTTTCGTCTCTGCTTCTCCGTCAGGCAACTCCAGGAGCATCTTCCTAAACAAGAAGGTCACATTCTTTACATTCTTTGAAGGGCAGATCTCAGGCTTATCAGGGGCCAAAAGCCACCATTATTAGCTGTAAATCCTTATGTATGAAGGGGAGAGGAGAAGAGAAAGGAGGAAGGGGCAGAGGGGCTTGCCTTCTTCTTGTCCCAAGGCCATTCCTGTTCCCACCTTGTTGGCCTCTGCATTTATAGGTTCTCTGTGCTCCAAGGAAGAACACACTTGAATAGCTGCTTGGTGCTGGGTATCCCCTCCTTACCAACCTCCTTGCTTACTTTCCAGCTTAGTTATGATTTGTTCTCTCCTCCCTCTCTCTGTCTTCTCTTTCTCTCTTTGTTTCTTTCCTTCCTTCCTTTCTTTCTTTCTCCCTCACCCCCTCTTTCTTTTCTTTTCTTTTAAGGTATTTTCTTCTGTCATGTCCATGTGCCCCAGAGAGGGGGCTTAGAGGCATGGCTTCAGATCCCCATAGGCAGGACCTTACCCAGTCATCCTGGGGAAATGAAGAGCAGGCATGTCTCTTTCCCAAAGGACCAGAATTCACCCTGGGCTGGCTTCTTCTGCTGGCTTGTGGTGACATGCTGTGACTAAGCCAGGGTCATGATGAATCACCCACAGCAGGGAAGTTATCCTTGCTCCCCAACCCTTTCCAGAGTAGGCCCAGGGGTGTGTGAAGTGGGTCTGGAATAGGTGTGTTATTCATATAAGACCATAAAACCCAGGGCTGACTGATTAAAAAAAAAAAATCTGTTTCTGCCATCCTTTCCCCACCCCCATCTCTTGCCATTCCTATCCCAGAAGCCTGAGGATAGAGCAGAGTGACCATAGTTCTCTTCTCCTCCCAGGATTTGAATCCCGGCTCCCAACTCAGTGGCTATGTGTATCTGGACAAGTCACCTAACTCTCTGGCTTCATCTGTAGAATGGGACCAACCCATAAGGTTGTTGAGAGGATTAAAAGAAATGATCTATCTAAGGGCAGTTAGCTCTATGTCTGGCAAGTAGTATTCCTGAATAAATGTTAGCTGTTTTTTTTTTTTTTAATTTATTTATTTGTTTTTTTTTTTTTGGCTGCGTTGGGTCTTCATTGCTCTGTGCCAACTTTCTCTAGTTGCGGCAAGTGGGGGCTACTCTTTGTTGCAGTGCGCGGGCTTCTCATTGTGGTGGCTTCTCTTGTTGCGGAGCACGGGCTCTAGGCGCACGGGCTTCAGTAGTTGTGGCACTCAGGCTCAGTAGTTCTGGCTCTTAGGCTCTAGAGCACAGGTCAGTAGTTGTGGCGCACGGGCTTAGTTGCTCCACAGCATGTGGGATCTTCCTGTACCAGGGCTCGAACCCATGTCCCCTGCACTGGCAGGCGGACTCTTAACCACTGCGCCACCAGGGAAGCCCTGTTAGCTGTTATTATGAAATGATTATGGAGTGTGTCCTACACTAGATGCCTGGCCTTTGAGGAGATCTAGCATGGAATGCAGACGTGTAAATGAAAGATTACAGTATAAGAAGTAAGAACTCTAATAGAGATAATATGGACATTGTGTTGTAGATGCAGAGAGGGAGTGATGTGATGGTCAAGAAAGGGGAGGCATTTGAGTTTGAGATCCCAAAAGGAGTGAAGGGTATTCCAGAAAGAAGAAACACAAGATTCATGTAGGAGTGGTGAAGATGAGACTGTGGCCTGGTTTCATACTGTGAGATAAACTGTGAGTTCTAACACCTGGAGACTGTTAAAAGTTTTACACAGGGTAGCAGCAGACTCAGAGCTATAATTTAGAAAGTGCAAACTGGCAGATGTGTGTTATGCGATTAGGGGCAGCAAGAGTATAGAACACCAGTGAGCAGGCTGTCACAGGAATACAGATATAGATATGGGATGCAGAGATAGAAATGATCTTGATGGCAGGGAGAGCAGAGGATACCCATGACCACAATTAGAGTTTAGAGGATCCGGGCAGATGACTGCGAGCCTCAACGGAGAGGAGAACTCCATACTTCCACCTGGCTTGGCACACTCTGTTCCCTTTGTCTTGAATTCTCTTCCTCGATTGCCATTCAATATTCAGCTCAAGCCACCTCCTCTGGGAAGCCCTCTTGGATTCCTCTACAGAGTGGATTAGGGGGCCCTGCTCTGTATTCCTAGAGCCCCTTGTCCCTTCCCCATCGTGTCACTTGTTATTCCTTCGTCATTGACTGTTTCCTGGTTCCTCCTACTGTTCTGAGAATTCGGTGAGGAAAGGGCCCAGCCTTGATGACCTTTGCACCAGCAGGACAAATGTGGTCAACTGTTTGCTGAATGAATCAATGAAAACAAGAACTTTAGCAGGCCTGGGGAGAAGCTGGAGGAACCATCAGAAAAAGACTGTCTCAGGGAACTCAGGCCCTGGGGCCACATCACCTTTTTACTCTAATTTTGTCTCCTAGTCACTGCCTAGAAACCTGGGCCTTCCAGGAACTTGAAACCCGGAGAAGCGAAGAACCGTGTGGCCAACAGTGGACTGGTAGCTGAGGCCCCGCCCCTCGGCCTTAGACTCCGCCTCTCCACCCTCTGCAGTCCCGATCCCCGCCACGCGACGACGCCCAAGAGGTCGCATGCGCAGTGCGCTCAAGAGCTGTGCCTTGCCCTTCTCCCAATGGCGGGCCGCGGTCCCCTTCCCGGCATCCTCCCAGGGGCAGGGAGCGCGTCATTTCCGGTGGGGAAGGCCCGCGGCCTCCGCCGCCATTTCGGGCGCTGCTGAGAGGCTGAGACCCGAGCCGGTCCGCTGGGCGGCGGGCGCCGGGGCTGGAGGGGCGCGCGCGGCGGCGGCGGCCCAGCGTGTAGGCGCGGAGGCGGCCATGGCAGGCAACTTCGACTCGGAGGAGCGGAGTAGCTGGTACTGGGGGCGGCTGAGTCGGCAGGAGGCGGTGGCGCTCTTGCAGGGCCAGCGGCACGGGGTGTTCCTGGTGCGGGACTCGAGCACCAGCCCCGGGGACTATGTGCTCAGCGTCTCCGAGAACTCGCGCGTCTCCCACTACATCATCAACAGCAGCGGCCCGCGCCCGCCGGTGCCACCGTCGCCCGCCCAGCCTCCGCCCGGTGAGGGACGGACGGGACGGGAGGCCCCGGGCGGGGGTGAGGGCCGCGTAACTCCCCAGCCTGGCCGGCTGCTCCTCGAGAGCTGACCCCCACGAGGGACGTAGGCAGAGGGCCGGAGTGACCGTGGCCCGGGGGACAGCCAGCTGCCGGGGCTCGCTCCCACGGACGAGCGGGAGTGTGTGGGGGAGGAGGAGCCGCTGACCCAGGCCTCTGGGTGTGACTTGGGAGGACAGCCCAGGGGAAGGGGAACTGCTTCGGCCCCAGGGTGGGGCTAGCGCCAGAGCAGGGCCGAGCAACGTGGGGACAAAAGAGCTGAGGGGGATGTTGGCACTGCGGGGGCATCACTTGGCAGCGGTGCCCGGAATGAATCCGATAATCCTACAAGTGGCTTTTTAGGCTTGAAACATTTCCTGCAGTGTTGGAGAGCCGGGTTTGGCCATACTCCCCTGGTGGCCTTTGGTAGGAAGTCACCGCATACTGGCCGGGAGGGATGGAGACACCCTCAGGAAACCGGTCAGCTTTTTCCTTTCTTGGGCATTTTTCCAAAATACTTTTACCGTCCTCTTCCCCCGCGGAGGATGAAGGTGGTGAGCTAAGTGCCTTGGTTATAAAAGAAAGGCCTCTGTGACCAGCCCAGAATAAGCTGATGACCGGCTGACTGTGTTCAAGAGATCTTAGCGTCCAGAGACTGCCCTCCACAATGAGGGGGTTCTAGTTTTCAAAGCGATTAGTGGAGGAAAGATTTTTTTTCAGGAAATAATTCAGAAATAAGACAGTGGAGACAATCACTTCCCTGAAAGTGAATGGTACTTCATTTTTTTCTTGGACCTCAGCATTGTCTGTCTTGTACTCCAGGGCCTCTCCTTGTTCAGTAACTTTGAGGGCTGTGGCCTGAGTCTTCCTAGATGTTGGGAACAGACCCTGCTGAGCTGATTCTCTGAGAATTTAAATTATCTGTACCGGATCTTCCTTGCCAGAGATTGAGATGTGACTCTCTTACCCATGCCATTGGAGTTGTTTGGGGAGTATTAAGGAGATTTAGGCACTTAGTACTTGAGATTTGTGAGGTACAGAGTAATTCTGAGGTTGCTGTTATCTGTGGAACAGCACCAAGAGTCTTAGCACCTTCTCACTGTTCCCAAGTTGAAGCAGTTTCATCCTGACCAGCTGAGACGAGATCCAGGCCAATCTCCTGTGAATTAGGAGGCTCCTGAACCAGCCTTTGCAGACTTGCCCTTTTAGGAGAGTCCTAATTTAGATTTATTCACTCTGGCCAGAAATGGGGAGATGGGGTAGTCTCTTTGTTGTTAACACATACCAATTTTAAAAAGAGAGTGGAGATTTTTTTTTAACTTTTTTTTCTTTTTAATAAATTTATTTATGTGTTTGTTTGTTTGTTTATTTTTGGGTGTGTTGGGTCTTCGTTGCTGTGTGCGGGCTTTCTCTAGTTGCGGTGAGCAGGGGCTACTCTTCGTTGCGGTGCACAGGCTTCTCATTGTGGTGGCTTCTCTTGTTGCGGAGCACCAGCTCTAGGTGTGTGGGCTTCAGTAGTTGTGGCACGCGGGCTCAGTAGTTGTGTCTCACGGGTTCTAGAGCGCAAGCTCAGTAGTTGTGGCACACGGGCTTAGCTGCTCTACAGCATGTGAGATCTTCCCAGACCAGGGCTCAAACCCATGTCCTCTGCATTGGCAGGCGGATACTTAACCACTGCGCCACCAGGGAAGTCCCAAGCGTGGGGATATTTAAGCCCACAGTTATCTGAGGTCTTTCTCAGTCTGGTTGGTTTAATAGCATTATAACATGAGATGGGAATATTTTTGTATTTACCCTAAATCAAATATGTTCTACTTTTTACCACCTTCATGGTGTTTAGGGTTTTGCATTACTGTGCAGTGACATGATGGCAAACGGTCCCTGAAACTCAATTCTCAACATTTTGTTTGTGTATGTGTTTTGTTGGTTGCAGAATGTGGAAATAGCAGCAGGCAGTTTTATTTGAGCTTTCCCCACATCTTGGTGTTACAACTTTAATCTCAGCTCTTACCTTAATATTGAGCTCCACCTTTTCATAACAGATATGAGGTCAGATCCTTGGCCCAAGAGAGAAGGTGTGGATTGCTAAAGTTTGTGCATGGGGTGTGGAAAGTTCATGGGCATTGTGGTCATTTTTCTTTCTGCCATGTACCCTGTTTTCCACATAGGGCAATTGATTCAGTTGCTGTCTTTATAAAAACTATTTAGTCTCTGTTCTCCCCCTCCCCGTCCAGCTCTTATTCTTTTGAAACCACACAGAAGAATTTCTTGAATTTTAGAAAGGCATATACAATATTAATAGCTAACATTTATTGACTGGTTATTCTATGCCAGGCAGTTTGCTGAATACTTTTTTTTTTTTTTTTTTTGCGGTACGCGGGCCTCTCACTGTTGTGGCCTCTCCCGTTGCGGAGCACAGGCTCCAGACGCGCAGGCTCAGCGGCCATGGCTCACGGGCCCAGCCGCTCCGCGGCATGTGGGATCCTCCCGGACCGGGGCACGAACCTGTGTCCCCTGCATCGGCAGGTGGACTCCCAGCCACTCCGCCACCAGGGAAGCCCCCCCTTTTTTTTTTTCTTCTGAATACTTTATGTGCCTTGTCTCATTTACTGTCTATAACGATCTAGTGAGGAAAGTACTATGATCTCCACTTATTAAAATATTTCCATTTTATAGGTGAGGAGACTGAGAGAGATAAAGTAAATTGCCCAAAGTCACACAGCTAGTAAATGACTGAGCCAGAATTTGAACCTAGGAATTGTGACCTGAGAGCTGACAATATTACACTGTATTCCTTTCTGTCAAAGCCAGTTTTCTTTTGAGATCCCACAGTGCACTTTGAGGACTCAACACTTTTGTCTCTGCCCTCGGTCCCAGGTTCTGTTTAAAGACCAAAAGGAAAGAATGACAAGAAGAAACTGGCTTTAGTGCTCAGAGAATACACATCTGCTATCTGAAGTTGGTGACAAAGAGGCTTTTAATAACCTTGTTTGGCAGATTGAATATGGGAAATGAGCTTTTTGTTTAGGGTTATATAGTGTATTTTGTAGAGATAATGTAGAAGATGAATTTGTATGGAATGGCTTAGATATAGATTTTAGAGGCATAGGGACAAAATAGACCAGGTATTCTCAACCTTTTCCAGTGAACTTGTTTGGTGTTTTTTTGTTTTGTTTTTTTAAATATTTATTTATTTCTTTGGCTGCACTGGGTCATAGTTGTGGCATGCAGGATCTTTAGTTGTGGCATGTGGGATCTAATCTGACCAGGGATCAAACCCGGGCCCCTGCATTGGGAGCGTGGAGTCTTAACCACTGGGCCACCAGGGAAGTCCCCACCAGTGAACTTGTTTTTAACATAAGCGTTTAGCTCCCACAGGCTACCAGTGCTGCCATTGCCTGGAAGTGACCTGACTGTGCCCCAGGGCCATAGCACAGGGCTTGGTCAAGTCTACTGGTCATACTCTGTCAGCTGTACCTCTTGGAAAGACTTTGCAATCATTGATGGATCCACTGGTTTTTTCCTCTTGGAACATGAGGTTTTACTAGACCTTGTCCAGTAGACAATCAATAAAACTGAGTAAATATGACTTGGGAAAGTAGTTATAAGCTTGTGCTCTGAAGCCTGGGTTTGAACCTTCCTTACCTGCTGCTTACTACTCATATAACTTTGGGCAGCTTCTTTAACGTCTCCCTGCCTCAGTTTCCTTATCTGTGAAAGAGGAGAAATAGTAATACTGACCTCATAGGGTTGTTTCGAGGATTCAGTGAGTTTTAGTGTATTAGGAATGGAACTGGCATATAGTTAGTAAGTACTCAGTAAGCATTAGGTATATTAATCTGTGTGGTTGAGAGGGAAGAGTTGAAGCAAGGTGGAAAACTGTTCTCAGCTTTGAGAGGCTTACAGCATGTCTGAAGGAGTAAGTGCTGGGTGGAGGGGGGTGGGGTGCATCAAGAAGCGTGAAAGAACCTTGGATCCAGTACATGGAAATAAGATGGCGCCTGCTCAACCCAGAGCCTCCCACCTGTTGCTCTAGTGGGTGAGTGGAGCATAAAAACTTGCCTCGTTTTGGGGGTGGGGGTAGAAGCTAGGGTGATAACTGTACTGCCTCTTCAAGGTGGTGCTGGGTCAAGACACTTCTGGAGATCTTAGGGGACTGCGCGTTATTTACTGCTGCCTTTTTGTACCTTCAGCATCTGTTTCATTTGTTTACCTCATCTTTGTAGTTCTCAAGTCTGGTCCTCATGATTTGCTCTTTAATATTAGAGTATCCCTCCATTCATTGGTTCTGGAGAAGTTCTTCAGTGAGTTACTTAAAGGTTTTAGACCAAAAAAAAAAAAAAAAAATTCCTTGGTAAAAGGAGGTGGGTTTATTTATTGCAGAACTTCTCCAAGCCTTTACTATGCTCATGTGAAATTATGACTCTTAAGAGAGGCAGGTATTGGATACTGGGTCTTTCAAAGCAGTTTGACCACGGAACTTCTTGAGAAGCATCTTGAGATTCTGTGGAAGCTTCTCTAGGAAACAGTGCAGCAGACTCTGGATTTGGGGATGAATTGAAAACTTCTAAAGGAATTCGGAGGTTTGGGGGTGTGTGTTAAACTGATTTGCTTTTTATTGGGCACCTATAATATACCAGCTACTTTCAGGAACTTCATTAGTTAGGAATTAGGCCCTGTGAGAAGTTAAATAACAGCTAATATAGCTAGGAAATAGAGACAGAATTCATCAAACCTGGTGAGTCTGAATCTGCAAAGTATACCATGCTGACATCCACCATTTTTAGGAAGTTCTATTTGCTTAGGAAACCATACATCTTGATACGTCTTCAGTATACTTTCTTTTTTTTTTAACATCTTTATTGGCGTATGATTGCTTTACATTGTTGTGTTAGTTGCTACTGTATAACAAAGTGAATCAGCTATATGTATACATATATCCCCATATCCCCTCCCTCTTGCGTCTCCCTCCCACCCTCCCTATCCCACCCCTCTAGGTGGTCACAAAGCACCGAGCTGATCTCCCTGTGCTATGCAGCTGCTTCCCACTAGCTATCTATTTTACGTTTGGTAGTGCATATATGTCCGTGCCACTCTCTCACTTTGTCCCAGCTTACCCTTCCCCCTCCCCATATCCTCAAGTCCATTCTCTAGTAGGTCTGTGTCTTTATTCCCGTCTTGCCCCTAGGTTCTTCATGACTTTTTTTTTTTTTCCAGTATACTTTCTCAAATGGAAGTCAGTGGCCTTGTTAGCCCTTTGTATTGGACAGGTAGTGAGAATGCTTAAGCAGCCTCTATAAATAGCATAGGCAGAGGAGAAAGAGGGAATGAGAATTAAAGAGGAAGTGCTGTGAGACTGAGAGGCTGATGATGGAGCCACTGTGGTGGTGCCCATGCCAGAAGTGACCTGGCCTGTTTAGCCCACAGAGCTCTTGGGTGTTCTTCATAAAACCTCCAGAGAGTGGTCTTGTAAAGACTGATGTAACTTGAGGGGTGAAATGCTTAGAAGTAATGAGTTGAGCATGTACAACTCTTTTGGTTAAAAGATACTTCTGACTGCATTGATTTTGATTTCTGATTGTGTTCATAACTGCACATTCAGAATCCAGCACAGGTTTAATGTAAAACAAGTCAGTGAGGTTTTCCAAGTCCCAGCTATGAGAACTCTGTTGTTCTGTTCTCTAGACTGACTGACTGTATCTCCTTCCTTTCCCGCCCTTCTATTTCCTGCCTTTGGCTGTTTGTGGTTGGAAGGAGATGAACTAAGGAAAAGGAACCAGAACGCATAGCTGTGGTGAGGTTTGGGCTTATCTGGGGCTTATGTATGTTCTGTTCCCCCTTCTTCTCTTCTTCTGGATCAGCAAAGCTTGATTGCCCCATATATCTAACTGTAACTGCTGCAGCAGTACACAAAAACAGGTATTCCTCTATGGAATAATTATAGTGTCATTAGAATAGGAAAAGAGGGAATTCCCTGGCAGTCCAGTGGTTAGGACTCCATGCTTTCATTGTCCTGGGCCTGGGTTTGATCCCTGGTTGGGGAACCAAGATCCCATAAGCCGCTTGGCGTGGCCAAAAAAAAAAAAATATATATATATATATATATATATATATAGTTTTTTTTAAAGAAAGGTAAAGAATTTATGGGTAAATTTTCACTTGGTGTTTTCCTTGTATTTTTGTGTCTGTTGGAATTGCCAAGCAAAAATCAAACAAAAAAAATAGTGGGCCCAGTTCACATCATGAAGCATTTGAGCAAGAAGTGAATTGAACCAACTTGCTACCTTTCTGGCAGATGAACTGACGGTTTGTTTTCAGAATTCTCACACTGATCTTTTTAAGGGACTTGGCTTAGTCGTCTTATTTGTTCTTCTAAACCCTATCCCACCCCCCAATCCCCCCCAAAAAAAACCAAAACACATTTCACTTGGGATAGTACAGTAATTGGAGAAACCATAACAGTGGATGGAAGGGAGTAGTTGCCATCTTAGAATGAAAAGAGTACCTTAGAAGCATTCAGGGGACTTCCCTGATGGTCTAGTGGTTAGGACTTGGAACTTGCACAGCTGCGGGCCTGGGTTCCATCCCTGGTGTGATCCCTGGTTGGGGAACTAAGACCCCCAAGCTGCACAGTGTGAGCAAAAAAAAAAAAAAAAAAACTGTTCAGGAACAGAAAGAGCTGCTCTTTTATTGTGATTTTGTTGTATCTTAGAACATAATTTGTTGTTGCCACTAGTTTTTGTAAGAGCATGTCTCCAGTTGGAAGTGAAAGCCAGGGGAAAAAAATAATGTCTTCCTAAGACATGCTGCTACACTCCTTGCTTACTAACCACACTGTGTATGCTTGTATCCCCAACTATGCTGTGAGTTTCTCAAACTGGGAACAGATTTTGATTTAACTTTTCCTCACTTCAGAGTTATGTTCATTAAGAATAATATCTAACATGGGATTTCCCTGGTGGTCCAGTGGGTAAGACTCCATGCCCCCAATGCAGGGGGCCCGGGTTTGATCCCCGGTTGGGGAACTAGATCCCGCGTGCCGCAACTAAGATCCCGCCTGCCGCAACTAAAGACTCAGTGCAGCCAAAATAAATAAGTAAATAAAAATATTTAAAAAAAGAATAATATCTAACACTTAATAAGCATGTACAGTCTGCCAACCACTGTCCCAAAAGGGTGACTAGTGAAAACCATATTAGCTGTTGTACCTTGGAATGTAGTTGGGTAAATTCTAGCAAGGGAGCTTTTCTTCCCAGGTGTCATCAGGACCATTTTCTAAGCTGGGGTGCTCTGCTGGTGTGAAGGTTCTCCCTACCACTTTGCCCTGGAGGCTTTCTTGACCAGGCAGTGCTAAGTAGGTCTTCTTGGAGCTCACACTGACCCTATCCTTAACATAGTTCCACAGACCTGAAAGTTCACTATAGCCTACCGGTGATAGGTGAGATAGCCATGCATCTCGTTTACCAGACTTGAATAGGAATAATTGCCCATCAGTGATCCGCTTTAGTGAAGAGAAACTCCAGAATATAGCACCACCATGCTCTGGTATGGTCATAACCAAAATCATCTCTCCAGTCCTGTACTTGGAGCTATTGGGTTGCATTATGCTGGTGTCTGATGAGTGTTTGCCATAGATGGACAGTCCTGGGTTTGGGCATGTATTTCAACATCTTGAGTTGGAGAGACAGCCAACATTATTGAATGTGGGCTATTAACTTGTTTTAGTTTACAGCCATGAATTCCACAGATGGACTTTTGCAATATAAGAAATGTGCATCTGTCCTCTCAATTGTGTCTTGATCTTTCTTTCATTTGGGTGAAAAGAGAAGGCACTCATCAGTACTCATTCTGTATTGAGGACTTTTGATTAACTTCCAAAGTTTGTCTCCTCACCTGTCTCCAGTAGAGAATTTTAAATGTACTTTTTCTGGTCTTTCTGGAAGAAGTGTTTTCTTCTAACATTGAACGAAATAGTTTGGTCTCATTTTTTTAGAGTGGTGAAGTGATTTAGACAGCTGGGCTACCACAATGTTCCTGTTTCACAGCATTAATGGCAAAGGGTTTTAGATGGGTGGGCTAGTCTTAATAGGAGTGGAGAGGGTAGATTGGCTGTTTCCCTTAACAAAGGAATCGAACAAGTAACTTTCACAAAAGAAGTACAAATAGTCAATAAACATGAAAAACATCAAACAATCAAAGATGTTATTTAAGAAGAGATATCCCTGCTGTTTGGCAAGGATATGGGGGAAATGGGAACTCACAAACTACTGGTGGGAGTGTAAAACTATACAAACTTTTTGGAGGACAGTTTGGCAACATAAACCTTAATGTAATTATTATTTTT
This sequence comes from Delphinus delphis, assembly GCF_949987515.2. Classification (NCBI taxonomy): domain Eukaryota; kingdom Metazoa; phylum Chordata; class Mammalia; order Artiodactyla; family Delphinidae; genus Delphinus; species Delphinus delphis. The sequence goes on along the minus strand of NC_082701.1, from coordinate 46,414,221 downwards.
TTAAAAAAACTTTATTTATGTATTTTGGCTGCATTGGGTCTTTGCTGCTGTGGTGAGGCAGGCTTTCCCTAATTGCGGTGAGCGGGGGCTACTCTTCGTTGTGGTGTGCGGGCTTCTCATTGCGGTGGCTTCTCGTTGCGGAGCACGGGCTCTAGGTGCACGGGCTTCAGTAGGTGCGGCCTGTGGGCTCAGTAGGTGCGGTGCGTGGGCTCTATAGCGCAGGCTCAGTAGTTGTGGCGTGCTGGCTTCGTTGTTCCGTGGGATCTTCCCAGACCAGGGCTCGAACCCGTGTCCCCTGCGTTGGCAGGCGGATTCTTTTTTTTTTTTTTTTGGCAGGCGGATTCTTAACCACTGTGCCACCAGGGAAGTCCAACCTTAATGTTCTTAATGTTTTTTTTGTTTGATGTGGACCAGTTTTAAAGTCTTTATTGAATTTGTTACAGTATTGCTTCTGTTTTATGTTTTGGTTTTTTGGCCTGCATGTGGGATCTTAGCTCCCCGACCTGGGATCGAACCCGAACCCCCTGCGTTGGAAGGTGAAGTCTCAACCACTGGATCGCCAGGATGTCCCTAAACCTTAATGTTCTTACCCTTTGATCCAGCAATTGCATTTCAAGGAGTTTATCGTAAGGAAGTAATAAAAATGTTCATTAGTAGACCAGAACAAAAACATAACAGCATTGTTTGCAATAGTGAAAAGTTGGGAATATTTTATAGCCATTAAAAGTCATATTCTTGAAGAATATGGGGAAATTTTTATTATATAAATATTATATAATAGAATATTGTATAAAGTAAAACATTTTTATTTTACAGTAGGAAAAGGGGCAAGGTATAAAATTATAGTAATCTAGTTATAAAAATGTATTTATGGGCTTCCCTGGTGGCGCATTGGTTGGGAGTCCGCCTGCTGATGCAGGGGACACGGGTTCGTGCCCCGGTCTGGGAAGATCCCACATGCCGCGGAGCGGCTGGGCCCGTGAGCCATGGCCGCTGAGCCTGCGCGTCTGGAGCCTGTGCTCTGCAACGGGAGAGGCCACAACAGTGAGAGGCCCGCGTACCGAAAAAAAAAAAAAAAAAAAAAAAAACTCCATGAAAAAGTTTTTGTAGAGCTATGCATTCTTTTATCAGGAAACCAAATAGTAAACAATCCAATTAAGATACTGATATTTTGGGTGCTTAGCAGAATGCAAGTTAAAGGTTTGTATTCCTCATTAGAAACTTTGTTTCTTATTTGAAGCAAAATACATTCATTTATTATCCTTCAATTCTAGAATCTCAGGATAGGGAGGGAACGCAGTTTAAAGTATGCCCTGTGTCAAAGGCCTCACACATCTTTGTGTCATGTGAATTTTAAGCATTCCTAATATGTCCTTTCTCTTGGACCCTCAGTGTGTCATCAGTTTGAGGATTTTAACCCTTCTTTATTTTCCTGAGCATCCTTGTTTACCTTTTTCAAGACCTGTTTGTTTCTAAGGGAACAGTCCAGTTTCCATGTTTTATTTAAGTGAAGATCTTATGAGTTGATTTTCAAGCAGTTAGCTTCTTAGTTTGTTGTCAGAAGAGAGATTGAGGTCATTAATTGTAGATTAAAAAGATAGTCTAAAACTTTTTCTTATTAGGAATTGTACATTCTAGATGTGAAGATACGAATGTATGATCCTGGTATAGATATCAAGCTCTCCCCACCTCTTCCTGGGATAGCTGCTGCAACTTATGAAAAAGGAGAGCTTGCTACATTTCCTGAGGTTGAAAAGAAGATTGTAACACAGCCTTGAACCGTTTGTACCCTGTAAATGGAATGGCAACAGAACACTTGGGGAGAATGAGCAAGAAGTCTCCATGTGGCTCTGTCTTTGATTCAGTATGAGAGCATGTCATGACTGGTGTGGTTGGTCTATCATAGCCTTCTGACTCTGCTGCAGGTGGTGATAGGCATCTTTCTTCCTGGGGAATGTTTGAGCTACAAAGTATGATTTTAGTTTACTATTAGGAGAAGCAGTTATTTATTCTAGACAGGTTTTTGTTTGTTTGTTTGTTTCTTTCTTTCTGATTAAATATTGACTAAATGTGTTTGGGAAATGCTTAAAATCTACATTGCATCTCCAGTATAATATATCTTTAAATAATACCCTGCTCTGTTTTTTTCCAGGGGTGAGCCCCTCCAGACTCCGAATAGGAGATCAAGAATTTGATTCATTGCCTGCTTTACTGGAATTCTACAAAATACACTATTTGGACACTACAACATTGATAGAACCAGTTTCCAGATCCAGGCAGGGTAGTGGAGTGATTCTCAGGCAGGAAGAGGCAGAGTATGTACGAGCCCTCTTTGACTTTAATGGGAATGATGAAGAAGATCTTCCCTTTAAGAAAGGAGACATCCTGAGAATCCGGGATAAGCCTGAAGAGCAGTGGTGGAATGCGGAGGACAGCGAAGGCAAGAGGGGGATGATTCCAGTCCCTTACGTCGAGAAGTATAGACCTGCCTCCGCCTCAGTATCGGCTCTGATTGGAGGTAACCAGGAGGGTTCCCACCCACAGCCACTGGGTGGGCCGGAGCCTGGGCCCTATGCCCAACCCAGCGTCAACACTCCGCTCCCTAACCTCCAGAATGGGCCCATTTATGCCAGGGTAATCCAGAAGCGAGTCCCTAATGCCTACGACAAGACAGCCTTGGCTTTGGAGGTACATAACGTGTAAAATGTAGAAAGAAGAGATCTGCTACAGGGTCTCCCTTTCAGACCTCTTAGAGCTTTGTAGGAATGCTGAATACAAGCAACAGCATTGTGATGTTGTTATAGATGTCGAATGGTACTTTACCATTAAGTACTGATTTTGGCATTTAATGTTGGGTTTTCTCTTTTTTATGGAAAACCTATTTTGGAATGAGTAAGCTTAAAACTGTATAACCGAATGTTCTGATTGATCTACTAAACCATACTTTGACTACTTTAATAACACTACCTGAATTCACAGGAATTAACCTAAAATATTTTTTCTCATCTTCTATGTTCTAATCTGTTTCTTTCTTTCTGTTTATCATTATCTAAAACAAGGTGGGCTCACACAGATTTGAGTACAGTAAGTGGTGTCTATCAAAATACTTAAACTAATTTTCTTATAAAAATATAATGTTTTTACTTTAGGGGGTATGGGGTTTCTTACCATTGATTGATTGTATTCATCAAGTAATTCAGGAGGAATGGTAAAGTGTATAGGTATGAAGAGATACATACCCAAAAGTATTAATTCCCAGGAGCAGCAGGTTTACTTGGTCTTTGTTGTTTAATGCATTTTTTTTTTTTTTTTTTTTTTTGTGGTACACGGGCCTCTCACTGTTGTGGCCTCTCCCGTTGCGGAGCACAGGCTCCGGACGCGCAGGCTCAGCGGCCACGGCTCACGGGCCCAGCCGCTCCGTGGCATGTGGGATCTTCCCAGACTGGGGCACGAACCCGTGTCCCCTGCATCGTCAGGCGGACTCTCAACCACTGCGCCACCAGGGAAGCCCTCTGTTTAATGCATTTTATAGACAAGAAGCCAGTTCCTCCTGAGGAATAAAGTTTTGCCTTTTACGGGTGAATAGTTATCCTTGGTAGCCCACCTCCTCTCGCCAACCATTGCATTGTATTTATTCCTGTCTTTAGCACTCACAGCTTTGTCCCTTATCTCCTCTCTTTCTCCTTCCGTCCCTCCCTTCTTTTCTTCTTCCTTTCTGAGTTATGCAGAGCTAGTGGTTCAGCATAAAAGCTAGTGTAGAAGTAGCATGCTTTCCAATCTTTCAGAGCCTTTCAGATATGGTAACTTGAATGTAAGTAGCTAAATTTCATAAGCACAGGCTGAAGTTTTGTGAGCACAAGTTAGCAGAGAAGGTGCAAAAGTATATTCTTGTAAACTGAAATCTCTAAATTTTGTTTCCTTTGGGTCATGTTTATACACTGAGGCGGGGGAGCTGCCCTTTAAGTGGGAGTATTAGCCTGTACAGTGAGCTGGAATTTATTTGAAGTAGTCTCTGATGTTGCTGGATTTGAAATTTTTCTTTTACATTCTGAATAATAGATGCAAAGGAGGGTTAGTTAGGTCTTACAGGTTTGACTGAAAAATGTGTGTTTTTAAGAGATCATGTTGTGACTTAATTGCGTCCTGGTTTTGATGAGAAATGAAATGTATATTGTCTAGGTCACACCACTTTTTCCCACTTAGAGTTTGGAGGGTAAGGAAAACAAGTTTCTAGCCTCATGTTTTCATTTAAGTTCAGATGATGGCAACAACCAACACAGTGCTGTGCTCATGACAGTTGTGACTCTTGACATTTATTGCAGACTCTGTTAGCACGGGGCTGGAGTGTGAAAATAGCATTCTTGGAACAAGCCAGCTGACACCCAGTAGAGAATAGTTATCACATTAATTTTGCTTCCATTTGCAATTCCTTTCTCAAAGAGAATTGTTTTGTTTTGTCTTCTGGCTGCACTGTGTGGCTTGCAGGATCTTAGTTCCTTGACCAGGGATTGAACCCGGGCCCACTGCAGTGAAAGCGCCAAGTCCTAACCACTGGACCACGAGGGAATTACCAGAATTGTTTTTTGTTTTTTAAATTAATTAATTAATTAATTTTTTGGCTGCGTTGGGTCTTCGTTGCTGTGCGCGGGCTTTTTCTAGTTGTGGCGAGCAGGGGCGACTCTTCGTTGCGGTGTGCGGGCTTCTCATTGCGGTGGCTTCTCTTGTTGCGGAGCACGGGCTCTAGTTGCGTGGGCTTCAGTAGTTGCGGCACATGGGCTGTAGAGCTCAGGCTCAGTAGTTGTGGCGCATGGGCTTAGTCGCTCTGCGGCATGTGGGATCTTCCCGGACCAGGGATCGAACCTGTGTCCCTTGCATTGGCAGGTGGATTCTTAACCACTGCTCCACCAGAGAAGTCCCACCAGAATTGTTTTGAATGATGCCTGCCTTGATTAGAGGCTTTAGTGCCCAAAGATGGTTGAGCTGTTCTGCTACTGTGAAACCTAAATCTTGCAAAATAAAAACTAAAGTGGAAGACTAGTTTATGATTTCAGTTAAGTTTTCTTTTTTGATTGGATATTAGTTTTGAGCCACATATGTTGATTGATAAAGATAGCTTCTTTCAAGTTAGAACAAATACCCCAAATAATAGCTTTAAAACACTGTATGTACTTAATAAAACATGATGTTAGTTTAGCATCATAGAAATCTAGAGCTGGAGAAGACCTTAGATATCCTTATTCGTTGTATGAAAAAAACTTACCTTGAGACAAATCGAATGGGTTGTTTAAACTAGTTGGAGGTGGAGATATGAGGAACCCAGATCTACCTTGGTGCCTTTTCAACCATACCCAGATTCAATCTGTGCTTCTTTTTGTTTTAGAACAGTGATGCTGCCCTCCTCAGTGTAAGTTTTGTGTGGTTTCACTGACAGCATATCTTAGTTGTATTCTCTATGCAGGGAGGCAGGTTTCCTTTCCCATCTCTGGTTTTTCATAGGAGCTGATGCCTCATCCCTATTGAGATGAGGCTAGGAGGTAAGATTAGGAGACTCTGGCTTTCTGACTGTAGCATTCTGATAAGAAAAATATTCATTGCTATATTTGACCCACTATAAATTTAGATCTGTAGATGAGCTAGGCACGTTTTAGTGGAGTCTTACAGTTAACTTGAAAATGATAAATTAGAATCATTGCATTTTAGAATTGGATAGAACCCTAGACATAATAGGGTTCAGACTGCTCTACAGTGCCCTAACATTTCCCAGGAGGTAGCTGAGGATGCAAGATTCTGGGTTCCCTCTCTTGCTTTTAATCAAAGCAACTCTGTTTTTCACTGTGTTATATATCAGGGTCTCTCTAAGATTTTTTAAGTACAGAGGGTTTCTGTACTTTAAAAAATAAATTTAAAAAATTGTTCAAGATCCACCTGTCCTCATCTTACAGATGGCTGTTTCCTGCATGGTATATTTGCTGTGAACAGAGTCCTCCAGTAGAATATAAGTTAATGCCTATTTCCTCTTTTCCTGCCCATCAGATTTCTCTAGTAGGAATGAAGCCTGTTGGAAAGAAGGGATTAATTCTAGCTAACAACCAAAGTAGGGGTATTCCTCTGCCCACTGTAATTCTGGGGGAATATAACTGAACCAGGAAGACACCATCCATCTGTTCCATCCGGAGCTTCTAATGAAGACGGATTTTAAACAAATGTAGATATGCTGAGTGTTTTGAAGGGGAAACACTGGAAGTAACACTAGAACAGTGCAGAGGCACCTTTTATCTTTTTGATCTTAGATTTGATCTAAGTTTTTTGGTTTTTTTTTTTAAAGAAATGGAAGTTTATTTTTATTTTTTTCTGGCTACGTTGGGTCTTCGTTGCTGCTTACAGGCTTTCTCTAGTTGTGGCGAGCAGGGGCTACTCTTTGTTATGGTGCACGGGCTTCTCATTGCGGTGGCTTCTCTTGTTGCAGAGCCAGGGCTCCAGGTGCATGGGCTTCAGTAGTTGCAGCATGCGGGCTCTAGAGCACAGGCTCAGTACTTGTGGCACACGGGCTTAGTTGCTCTGCTGCTGATCTAAGATTTTGATTTGATTGGTTTTTGTTTCATGCTTATGACTCCATGAGAACTTGAATAGTGAATTTATCTTGTAAATTGCAGGTGTTAAAGTTTATTTTATGCCTCTGTAGACTGTCCAGAATAATCACATTATATATTTTTTCTTTTTTTTAATATTTATTTATTTTTTGGCTGCATTGGGTCTTAGTTGTGGCACGCGAGATCTTCATTGAGGCGTGCGGGCTTTTCTCTAGTTGTGGCATGTGGGCTCCAGAGCGCGTGGGCTCTGTAGTTGCAGCACTTAGGCTCTCTAGTTGTGGCGCTTGGGCTTAATTGCCTTGTGTCATGTGGGATCTTAGTTCCCTGACCAGGGATCTAACTGGCGTCTCCTGCATTGCAAGACGGATTCTTAACACTGGACCAACAAGGAAGTCCTTCACATTATCTTTTTTAATAAATTTATTTATTTATTTATTTTTGGCTGCATTGGGTCTTCCTTGCTGCACGTGGGCTTTCTCTGGTTGCAGTGAGCGGGGGCTACTCTTCATTGTGGTGTGCAGGCTTCTCCTTGCGGTGGCTTCTGGGACACGGGCTCAGTAGTTGTGGCTCACGGGCTCTAGAGCGCAGGCTCAGTAGTTGTGGCACACGTGCTTAGTTGCTCCGCAGCATGTGGGATCTTCCCGGACCAGGGATCGAACCCTGTCCCTTGCATTGGCAGGTGGATCCTTAACCACTGTGCCTCCAGGGAAGCCCCCCCCACCCATTATCTTTAAATGTACTAATCATGTAACTTCCATTTTCTGGCATCTTTCCTTTGGTAGATAAGACTTCTGAGTAACCAGGGAGCTTCTCAGGTGGACTTAGGCATGGACCTGTCCTGCAGAGCACAGATAAGGGACGGTGTAAAGTGTTTTGGGTCCCTGATTATATGCAGCAGTGACTACATCAACTCTACATCTCCCCATGTGGAACTCTGTGAAACTTAAGTTATTTAGGCCTTTTGACCTATGTATGGAAAAGCGGAGTGAAGACCTTAATTTTCCCTGTGATCCAGAGAGAAAAAATGAGATTAGAAAGTAGAAGAACCTGAGTGACAAGTCTTGGCTGTGTTCAGTTTGTCTTTTTCTGGAATTGTAGCTGTAGATTTCTGTATTGTTCATTGAGACAGGTGTCTACTTTCCATCTCCTTCCATCCTTTTTGGACTTCTTCATTTCAGATTACAGTATCTCAATGGGAAGAGAGTTTGGAAGTAACTAATCCAGCTTCTTGGACATTGAAGGCAGGCCCTCTGGTATCCTTAGAGATAAATTAAAATAATTTTTAAATTAAAGCATAGTTGATGTACCATATCATGTAAGTTACAGGTGTACAACATAGTGATTCACAATTTTTAAAGGTTATACTCCATTTATAGTTATTAGAAAATATTGGCTATGTTCCCTGTGTTGTAAATATATCCTTGTAGCTTATTTTATTTTATTTTTTGATAGTTTATTTTTGTTTTTTGTTTGTTTGTTGTTTTTTTTTGGCCACGCCGCACGGCATGTGAGATCTTAGCTCCCCGACCAGGGATTGAACTCGCACGCACTGTGGTGGAAACGCAGAGTACCAACCACTGGACTGCCAGGGAAGTCCCCCTTGTAGCTTGTTTTGTACATAATAGTTTGTACCTTCTTAATCCCGTATCCCTGTCTCTCTGACCCTCCACCCCCAGATGATTTTTTTTTTTTTTTTGTGGTACGTGGGCCTCTTACTGTTGTGGCCTCTCCCGTTGTGACGCGCAGGCTCAGCGACCATGGCTCACGGGCCCAGCCGCTCCGCGGCATGTGGGATCTTCCCGGACCGGGGCGCGAACCCGTGTCCCCTGCATCGGCAGGCGGACTCTCAACCACTGCGCCACCAGGGAAGCCCCCCCAAATGATTTTTAAACATGTATTTGAATTATCTCTACTTTTGGGGAGCTCTATCATCCACAACAGTGTAGTCTAGAGGTTCCAAACTTTCTTGGATCATAGAACCCATAGTGTTTCAGTAATATTTTACAATGTTCCAGGCCAAATGAAATACTTAACAGTTCCATTTATTAAGTCAGTAGGTTCAAACAGCTTAAATATTTATATCTTAATAACTTAGTACCCACTTGAAAAAATAATAAAAATAATTGGAAGAAAATAATATTTTTGTTTTAATAAAATCACTTCAGTTATTTAACTGATGAGATGTGTACACCTCATTTTCTCAGACCTTGGGATCATATGGAACATTGCCACCTTCATTTCCTGTTCTACACTTATTTTCATGAAGTACTTGATTTTTATCATAGCAACTGCCAAAACCCAGCTTTACAAAGATTGACATCTTTGAAAGGGATGTAGTATAATCTGATTTCAGAATTTTTAACTGCCTCTAGCTGGTAGTTCACGTGACATAAGAGGTGTCAAGTATTGCTGTGTTTCCCTCAAAAATTTAAAATACTTGGTGGCACCCCTCTGAATTTGCTGCAGTGCCTCTGACACTGTACAGTTTGGGAACCTCAGGTCTAGTTCACTGGACTAGTTCTTAGAAAATTCTTTATGTTGAGCTAAAATGTACTTGCTCTATGTGGTCATCTCCCCACCTCTCACCAAGGGGATGGGGAACTTAGTTGCAGTCATTATTAGTTGTTGGTCTGTAGAAAATCTTTTCTGACTTGGACTAGAATCAGGGTAAGACCTATCTTCAGTGAGGTGCTTTTGCTCTACACCAGGAAGCCTACCTACCAGTTAAATCTCAAAGACCTGCAACTTTCCACCAATATGAGCCATGCCCATTTCAGTCCATCTCTGAGGCAAGTGAATCATTAAGGCTGGATTGTCGTCACTTTGTCTTCACTGATTTGAAAGATTTTAGATGGACCCTAAATATCACCTATTCCTTAGATCAGGGGTCTGCAGACTTTTTCTTTCTGTAAAGGACTTTTAGGCCATCTGGCCTCTGTCACTTTGCCATTATAGCTAGAAAGCAGTCGTAGAAAACAACAAATGAGCTTGCTGTGTTCCAGTAAAACTATTTACAGAGGGGGCAGCAAGCTGGTTGTGGCTTATGGGCCATAGTTTGCTGACCCCTGTCTTAGATTGCTGTAGTTTTCGTACGTTTTTTTCCTCCTTCAGTCAAATCTTGAAATATTTACTAAATGTGTTCTTGGTGTGTTTGAAAATATTTGAACACAAGGTCCCTGTACTCCATCTCAGTACTTGGTTTCCCTGGTTTTATTTATATGAAGTTATGTGTGTTTCCTGCCCTGAGCTCACTGGAATCGTGCAGCAAATCTGGATCAAAGGAACGTTGGCAACTGTTGATGCCTTTCATGTTAGAAGGCAAACTAGAAAAGCAGTCACCTGGGGTTACAGCAGCTGACTAGGTCACACAGCTCCCTGATGTCTCCTGTTTAATGCCATTTGGGCTCCAATTTCTTTCTCATTATCACTGGAACTCACTGGTGAAGGTGAACTGGGTAATCTTTTGCTCCTAGATCAATTCTTTTTTTTTTTTTTTTTTTGGCTTGTAGATCAATTCTAGGTTTGACTAATCTGTACCAAGATCATGATTGACCTTGGGAACTACACAGAGCTAGGGAACAAACCAGTGTGTTCCTCAAGTTCCCTGGGAGTGAAGAAACTGAAGTAACCACATTCAGTCCTCTTTACAGATGGTGCCATAATTTACTTGTGCACTTGCTCCTGAGGATGTGGTATATGGTTGAGAGGCTAGGAACTGATGGACTCTAAAATAGTACCTTGGTGGTGAAAGAATCATCACTCTCTCTTCTTTACAAGGTGTTAGTGAGGTCTGCCTCATAAAAGGAAAGGTTAACTGCTTCATAGTGCTTTAGGTCCTTTATAAGTTCTTTCTTTTTCATTAGTATGCAGATGAGGATTTTTTTTTCCATCTATAACTTGAATTTTGAAATCAGTAGTGTTAGAACTAAGTTATTACTGCACTCACTGATTAGTACATTCCTTTGTGTCTTAAAATTGTAACATTTCTGGGGCAAGTATTCAGTTTTGCTTTCTTTGTCTTTGAAGTAGTACACCAAGCTTCAAACCTATATGCATCCCCTGGTCTGGCCTTGGGGAATTCTGCTTCAGAGTGTTGTTGCTTAACAGGAAGAGGAGCACAAATTATGGTGTCATGTCTGACTTGGAGAAAGAACTGGACTTAATGGAGCACCATGTTCCTAGACTGCCCCATCCCCTCCTGCACTCAGCCCCAGGCTCGACAGCTACCCTTTCTTCCACCTTGTTGGAGCTCGAGGGCCTCATGTGTTCTAAAGGATAGTCATGTTGCCTTTGGGACTTGTCTGTTCTTGACCCCCAACAGTCCCCATGTGCTTTGAATATTTTGGAAGAAAGAACCCATAGGGTATTAAACATAGGGTATTTAATTAATTAATTTTTTTTTTTTTAGGGTATTTAATTTTAATAAGGTCTTCCTCAAAGTATTTGTACTTCAAGGCAGCTTTGTGCAGGTTAATTAGCCTATTAACCACTTACAACTTTCTTCTTTTATCCATTTAAAAATCAGAATCGTTTCAGAGTCATAACACAGCTTTTTTTTTCCCACCCTGTGGTGGTTGGACTTCTCTGCCAAGAACCTAAGCAACTGTAAAAAAAGATTTTGGATTCTGGAAGATGGTGTGCTTTTCCTGAGCCCTTCTCTGTAGGGTAGAACCAAGAGAGTGTATACATCAGAGATGTTATATGATGTCAGACTCTGATGTTGTCCAAAGGACTAATTTGCACTTCATTCGTCCCCCCAGTAACATCTTGCCGTATGGGAGCCCCAACTCATTTCTCCCTTCGAACTCTGAAGGAAGAAAGGCCTGAGGGCAGGTCAGCAGGTTTTGCCCTGTTTGTGGAGAAGCTAGTGTGGTTTTGTGGTGCTGATTAACAGCAAGGGGGTGGGTGGTCCACACTTCTACCTGCCCGTCACTGAGGGCTCTTTGGGATGTGATTTGAGACAACACTTTGAATGCTTAAGAATAATGGCAATCTTATAGTAAAAGAGAGGTGTTTAAACCTAGATTTTGGTATCAAGTAGAATGGTGGGCTTAAGGATGTATCCTGAAGAACGATCTTTTACAAAACACCTAGAAAAGCTGGATAAAACATAACAAACATTCCTTTCTTTTCACTTTTTAATTTAGATATGAAATCATTTGGTAGAACGTACCAATCCTAAGTATATAGCTCAGTGAGTTTACATGTATATATACATGTGACAACCACCCAGATGAAAGTATAGAACATTTTCAGCACTCCAGAATGTTCCCTCATGTTCCTTGGGTGTGTTTCTAATATCAGTAAAATGATGGATTCAGATATGACAGCTGGGATGTCATTAAACCAGCTTCTTGAAAGAAACTGGCCCCTTCATCCCCATCTGGAGGAGAATCTAACATGAGTGGCAATTTAGATTTTTGACATGAGCAAACACATCCCCGCAAATGTTTTCTTCTTTCTTAAGGTCAGGGTCCAGCTACCTGAATATTCTGGGTCCAGCTACCTGAATAGCACTTTAGTATAACATGAGTGTTTTAACAGATAGTACAAATAAATAACAAAAACGGCGGTGGGAGTGCTGCACTTGATATAATTTACTGTATCATAGCAAGGGGCTAGCAGCACACGGGCAATTATTCCAGTAACGTATTGTGTGTGTGTGTGTGTGAAGAGTGGGGAGTCAAAGGTAGTTGACAGTTCAGAAACAAGGAAAATTCACTAAGGAATAGTCACATTATGGAGTTTATGTAGAGGCTAACTTCTTGCAACACTGCAAGAATTTTATTTTATTATTATTATTTTTCATATTCTTTCCCTCGCACTTTTTTAAAAAAAATTATTTGGCTGCATTGGGTCTCAGTTGCAGCACTTGGGCTCTTTCGTTGCGGCACGTGGGGTCTTAATTGCGGCGTGGGGGCTTCTCTCTAGTTGTGGCCTGCGGGCTCAGTAGTTGTGGCGCGCGGGCCTAGTTGCCTTGCGGCATATGGGATCTTAGTTCCCCAATCAGCGATCGAACGCGCATCCCTTGCACTGAAGACGGATTCTTAAACACTGGACCACCAGGGAAGTCCCAAGGATTTTAAAAAGAAGAGAACAAGTGAGATAGTCTGAGAACTAGAATTGGGGATATAGGAAGAAATCTTTTAGATTGTCTTTACTACCAAGGAAATTTTCACTTGATGTTCCGGGCTTCCTCTCTTCAAAGACTGAAAATTTTTGCTTGTCATAGTTGGCCTGCTCAGATGTCAGGAACTGTATTGGAAGATTGCTGGGAATAAACAGAACCCTGGTGCTAGCAGCCTATAGGAACTGGATCTGTTTGGAAAGATGTACATGCACTATCATTTTTCCCTCTCCTCCCCTTACACCGTTAGCCTTCACTATCAACAGATCAAGCTGCTTTTTCTCACACTTGTGTCTTATCCCTTGTCTCTCTAATATCCGATGGTTTCTGTCTTCCTTTTCTCAGCATCCTATGACCCCCACAACCACTTTAGGCCTCTACGGTTTTCAGATAATTCTTTAGGAAACTGTAGACTGGCCAGTAGGCAACCTGTTTCCTCTGTGAGTGAGATCAAGCTGGTTTAAGAGAAGGCCCCGGCCTAGACTTGGGTTGGCTTTGGCCAGTAGTTGGCCTGCATTCTTAGGGAAGGAACCCTCAGGGCTGTGGGAACATAATTTGAACGTTCTTGGTATAGCAGAAAGAACATAAATGGGCTTGGGAGCCAGGTATTTCTGGCCTCAAATCTCAGCCCTGTCATTGGCTTTGTGACCTCAGGTATAATATGTAATTGCTCTGAGCCTCAGTTTCTCATACGTAAAATGAAAACAATTCCTGTCTTATAGGGGTATAATGATTATTAGAAAATAATTTATATAAACTTTATGAAAAGATAAATATGTAGTAGTTATTAATTTAATAAAACCAAATGAACAGTAATGTTTAGAAACAACTTGCCTGCTCAAAACGCAGATGTTCATAATTAAAGGATAGTCATAAAGTTCTTTAGTCCAGTGACATTTGGGGACTTACCTCACCATTGTTAAATACTTTGCTACAGGATGAATCCATTCATCAGACCTTGTCTTAAGATTCATAATAAGATAGAGGTATATCCTAGATTGTCAAAATTATCTGATGTTGCAACAGGAAGCTTTTTGTAACAGCAAAAACGTGATGTCCCCTTATTGTTAATGGACAAGTACCAAGTGGCATTGAGGGAGCAACAAGGTCTGTCAGTACATGGTGGGGTGGGAGTGGGGGGACTGGCAGGCAGTGGGAGTGGGGGGACTGGCAGGCAGTGGCCTGCCAAGTAAAACTTGCTGAAGAAGGTGGGGTCTTTCAGGGAGCTGATGGAATTTGGAGTCTTGGCCTGTACCTGCTCAAGTGGGAAAAGCCTTGCCTTGGTAGGAAGGTGATGAGAACACTTCATTTTCTGGGACCAAATGAAGTATGCTTCCCATGATTGCCTTCTGCTCTACAAGCAGCAGCAGGCCAGGATATGTGTACGAGAGTGGGCTGGGGGTTTGTGCTGCTATATGCCAGGGGTAGGAGGGCCAGTGTGGGTCAGGCAGGGAGCTAAGAGTAGTGGGTACAAAGATAAGAAATACTAGATCATTCTAGGTAGGGTTGCTCCTCCAGAGACAGTTGAGATTTCTAATCATGTTTTAGGATCCCTTCTATCTTCTGTACTCTGTGTTTTTCTGCACTGCTAAAATCACTTCTTCCTCCTGCCTGCATTAACCACAAGTAATCGGTCTGGTGGCTGGGGCTTGGGAGGCAGCGAATAGCCATTTCTGTGATATCAGCCCTAGAGCAATCACGTGGGCAGGGTATGGCTAACCAGGAATGGAGTTTTTCAGCTTGCATTCGTAACTGGAAATAAAGTGTTGTCCTTATTCTCCTCCTGCAGGTCGGTGAGCTGGTAAAGGTTACGAAGATTAATGTGAGTGGTCAGTGGGAAGGGGAGTGTAATGGCAAACGAGGTCACTTCCCATTCACACATGTCCGTCTGCTGGATCAACAGAATCCCGATGAGGACTTCAGCTGAGTATAGCTCAACAAACAGTTTTGCTCACAGATGGGAACAATCTTTTTTTTTTTTTCCAATTGCCATCTATACAATTTTCTTACAGATGTCAAAGCAGTCTAGTTTATATAAGCATTCTGTTACCTGTGATCTCTTTTAGACTGAACTACTCCATCCCTAGTCTTATTTACCATATTCAGGGTACGAAACTGGAGGGCTAGTGTGTTAACTTTTGAATTGGCAATTTTAGATGGTAGCAACGTTGCCTGAGTGTATCTGAAGGGATAGGTATCTTGCCTTCTTTCTCTCAGGCAATACAAATCAACCTGTGGAAAACTGATGGACAGGAGAGAAGTGTTGCACACTGCTTACCCTGATTTATTCAATGGTTTTATTTTCATTCTGCAATCATGCTATCAAATGGCAATAGACTGTTCCCTTCCACCCCCATGAAGTAATCATGCACCGTGTGATAGTACCCAGTGGGATTGCGTTTTCATTTATACAACATGACCATTGTATGACTCATTCTGACAGTTCAAATCCTGAGAATTCTGAGGACACTACAAGAGGCATTTGTCTTCCTTCCCAGTCAGTGCTTCATACTTTTTCTTGGGATTCTTTCAAGCCTTGTAATTCTTTTTCCCCAAACCTACAAATAGGTTGATTCTCAAGATAAGTGTTATTTTCATTCCAGATGATAAGCAGGGTGTGCAGAGCACTTTATTCAGTGCATAGCTTTAAGCCAGTATTGGATTCACTGCATGGACAGCCAAACTCCCAGCTCTCTGCCATCCCTCAAGGGGTCATAGTAGGTTCACATTGCTACCACAGCTAAATAGACTCCTGGCTAATGGGATCCAGCAGGGCCATTCTCCTGAGTGCCAGTATCCTATCAGGGGACTCTGGAATTCGTCACTTGTGTGTAGAGTGGAAGGACCAATCACTTAGAATATTCCATAGACGGTTGGGGGGCCAAATTCTGCCCTTTGCTTTATGTACAACTTGTATAAAAGTCAAGTTAAAATTACATGAGTTTGGGGATAGGGTTAGTGGTTTGAAAAATGTTTGAACCAATCATGAATTACTTATGTATTATTAATTTCATATGGCCAGAATAGTGCTTGAAGTACATTACGTTATAAACTGCCTTCATTTGGGGCTCTTTTTCTTTGTGTTCAAGTTTAGTTTACAAACCCTTTTAAGTATGGAGTGGTTTATATGGGGTCAGGTGCTCCAAAGAATTGACTTTTAAGACCAGAAATGATCTAGGCTATTTAGACTACAGTATGAAACTTTCAAAGTTAGTTCGCAGTCTAGAGGCACTTAACTGGTCTGTGGTGTGATATGACCAATAGAAACACCTTGTTTTTTGCTTTGGGCCTCATTTTAGAAAAGTAATGTAGCTTTCCAATTGTTTTGCATAGGTTAAGATTAATTTGTGTTCATTGAACATATGCCAAATCATGGTATCCCAGTGACTAGCACAATGCCTGGCACAGTTGGTGTATAGATACTTGTGTGAGTGAATGAGGGTTGTGCAGAAGCTCATTATATGGCACAGGGAAGCCAGCTGGCACAGGATTACGTACAGTACCACAAGCAAACTAATGAGTTGACGCTAATTTAATATATTTTTACCTCACACTAAGGTAATGCTTGATAAGGACCTTAATACTCGACTTTTAAAATGTTAGCACAGTGCTATGCACATAGTGGGTGCTCAATGATGTTGAATGGACAGATTTGCAATACTAGACTTAATTCCATCTGACTACTCTGTTAAATTTTCAGTTAGAGCATAGACACTGTAAAATCCAAATACACATTAAATCTTGGTTTCCTAAAATGACATTTAAAATATTTGTAGAAAAGCTTTGTCACAACTGATTTGAATGTTTGTATTTTCTTTTGCTTCAATTTTGATATTGGCTTGTAATGTCTCTTTTCATCATATGTAATATTGGTGGAACATGCAACTCTACCCAAATCGTAAGAATTTCTCAATGATCGGTTGTCCAAAGCCATTACATGAACTGTTGGATTAGATTTGGCTGGGTGTGACAGTTGTTGGACCTTAAGAAATCAAAGGACTTGTTAAAAGTATCTTCCAAAAGCAAATGCTAGAATCCTATTTAAGTGCATATGTACATTATCATAGAGCAAAATAAACTGAAATTGGCTGCTATATTTTATATAATAATTTCTGCAAAAGCCCGTTTTTTGGATACTAATATTTGACATGATTAATTCTTATTAATTTGTTGGAATTGTTTATTGTTAATAATGCAAATAGATAATTTTTAATTATCCTTAAGTAACATTTCACTGTTAATGGTTTGAAATGGATGATAAGCAAACCAATTTGAAATAAAATATGAACATGTGCCATTGTATTATAACACTATACACTTTCTTGACAGTTAAATTTTTAAAAAAATGTTTTTTTTTGTAGCATGTATTGTATATGTTTATAGTATATGTAGTAAATAAAAATATGGCCAAATGTTTGGCTTGGTGATCTTTTGAAGAAAGTAATCTTTGAATATTTTTCACAAAAGAGCTAAATCTTTTATGCTTAGGGAATAAGAGGTAAAGAAACAATTATACACACTCTGTGGGTACTCATAAAAGATGGGATCTGTCATTGGTGTTACTTTGAGGAGTCTCCAGAAGTCATGAAATAATGATTTAAGGGGAATATAAGAATGATTATGTAATGATTGGAAAGCTGGAATGATGTGGACAGATAACATCAAACTTGTCCAGAAATGGTTATATGTGGGTATAAAGAAAATATGGATGTGGTAGGGGCTTTGTAAAGCAGATGAGAAGTGTGGATGTTATACGATAGGTTTTTACAATCGTAGGGTAGATATTCAGTGTAATTCCTTCTTTTTTATGTAAGTAGCACTTTTTTCAGAGTAGATAATTTAGGAAATTTGAAAGAGTTAAACATTATGTTCTTCCCATCCTTTCTCAAAGCACATGTATATTTAGATGCATACACACAGTGTGTGAATATATATACCTAAAAGGTTGATTTTATACTCCATAGTCTTACGTCCTGTGGGTAGTGAAGTTTTAAAATGAAATGGACAAGCTTTGCCAGTCATTTATAGAGTATTCTGCCTTGGATCCAAAACAAACATCTAGTTACTGCTGTATACATAGCAGAGTATCAACCCAGAGTTAAAGGAAGCTCTTGCAAGGGGGCCATCTTTGCTGTACACACACTTAACAGCAAGGTGATTTAAGTATGTTTCCACTTTTTATCAATAAGAAGCTGCCAAATCTTGTGATAGGTTGAGTGTTGGGTTCCTTTATATAGCCTGGAGTGCTCATAACAGCTGTTAAATTTTGTGACCCTTATCTTCAGATTAAAGTCTATTCCTCTTACAGATGTGGAGAGAGAAGTGGCCCTGTCCACAGATGAGAATATGAAAATGGTCTTCCAAAGTTTGGCAGGAGGAAGCTAAGAATTTGGAACTCTGCTGCCACACATATCATGAAGAAAAAGAAATGGGGAGGTAAGGTAGGGGACCAAGAAGAGCTAGCTGTTAAGTGATGTTCAAAAAGAGCAGGGCTTAAGGATCCTCTAGGGACACAGGTTGAAGCGAGCTTAACTTGCCTCCCCCTCTGGCTTAAATGTCGCTTTCTCAGAGATGTCTTCCCTGAACCCCTAAATCCCGTTTATAATCATCACATCATTCACCTTCACAGAGCTCCTCTCAGATTGTAATTATTTCTGTGATTTCATTCCACCTCCTCTGTTAGACTGTCAGTCAGTTCCATCAGGGCAGGAGCCACATCTAATTTGTTCATTATTCTATCGCCAGAGCCCAGCACAGAGCTTGGCTCACAGTTGGCAGTACATATTTGTTGATCAAATAACGTTTTCCTTAGCAGGGTTTGAGTCTGGGGAATAGGGACCCGACCTGTTACCTCTCAGCTGCTGTCCCCAGTATCCCTGGTCTTATGTATGCTTGAAGGCTGTAGGTTCGTTTTAATATCGGTCAGAATAACACCCATTTCCGAAGGTCTTTCTGTTGTAGAAACATGAAATGCTTGACAAAGCCTAGTCTCAAGTTCTCGTGCTTTCCTGTTCTTTCTTTTTCCATAGAAAAGGAGGTGACTGGATTATTTAGAGGGGATCTGTATTCATACAATGAAGATTATTCACTGGGTGGTATTTTAATTTCTAGTTTTGACAATATTTTCAAAAAGGCTGAATTTCATTAACAAAAGTGTCAAGATTATGTCTAAATTATCTTGTTCTAAAATACCAATTGTAATGGAAGTAGCTTAATATAGCCTAAACAATATTCAAAGTAGTTATTCCTTATCCTGTTGTCATTTAGGTCTTTCAATAACAGACCTCAGAGGAAGCAACTCAAGAAAGCATCTAAGAGGGGCAGGTAAATTCTCTCTGTGCATTATGGTAAAGGGCATGAACCCATTCTAATGTGAAAGTAGGTAGGAAGTAAAGACAAAATTGGCCTGAGTCTGAGGCCCAAGTCCTTTTATGAGCCTTGTGATATAACAAGAGAAAAGGAGAAAGCCAGATCCCATCCCCAAAAAAGAAGGTAACGAGGAAGTGGTTTATGTAAATTCTTTGGCCACATCTTTTCTCCCACTAGAATCAAGTTCTTCCTCTACTTTCACTTTTTCTTTTGAATAAGAAATTGCCCCAGTTTCTTATTTCCCTTGTTAAACATGCCTGAGGGGTTAGGTTTATGGCTGAACCAGCCAGTTGTTTCTTGTTCCTTAGCAAGCTATGCCATTTGATCAAGGGCAGTCTTTTTTGTTGTCATGGCAACCAACATTTACATAAGCAAGAACTAGGGGAAAACATTTGTTTGGAATGATTTGTGGTAAATTTCATCGTAATGGAAAGGTAAAACACCAACTTGGTGGGCTAGCAGCTAGAATTGGGAAAAACAGGATGAACTTTTCCGGTTCTTTTTAGTGAGATCTATTTGATAGGTACCACTTTTGGCTATCAAAAAACCCTGATGTCTAGGAAAAAAGGAATACATGTAATGATCTTTAGTTCTGTCCTTGATCACATTTTCAATAGCAATTAGGACATGGTGTATGTGTGGATGCCTGTTCTTCTAAAGCAGAGGTTATTGATCCAGAATCTTGATCCCTGGGGAATCCACAGATAGACTCATAAAGGGTGTGGCAGAGATAGCTCACTCAAAGCCATGTTCTTTTCTTCCTGTGCATCGTACATTTTCCAGGCTTCCTTGTATTACATATGACCATGTGATTGAGTTCAGCCAATGGACTGTGTACAGAAGTGCCTGTACCACTTTCAGGCCTGGCCTATAGAAACCTTCCACAGGTGTTCCTCCATGCTCTTCCTTTCCATCAGGTGGGAATGGAGATGACACCCAGGGCAAATCCTTCATCCACCTGAGCCCAAAGTGACTACACAGAGAAGGACCTCTTTGGCGTGGTGACTGGCTTAATTAGCAAGAAATAAACTTTTGTTCAACCATATGTTTTAAGGTCAAATAGTTACATTAGTTAGCCTACTCCGACTAATCCAATTCAACTCCACAAGGGAGTTGAATTGGATAGGTGAGAGGTTGACCAACTGGCAGGTTGTTAGGACTACATGATGCCAAAGCTTTGTTGAAATCGATAAGATGCTTCAGGCACCTCAGATAAATAACTTTTTAGTGTATGTCTGTCCTGTGTAATACCTGAAATTGAAATTTAACTGGGCATCCTGTATTTTTATTTGCTAAATCTGGCAGTTCTATCCCTGGTCTCCCCTTTAGAGAAATACTGCTGCAGGGCTGCTGCTCTTTCCTCCACGGGAATTGAATTCTTCTGAAGGAAAAACAATCCAAACTAGGACACCTAGGGCCAACCAGCTCATTCCGTAGCTCACATTCTTGTCATCTTTGCTAATTGCCCCAAGTGTAAATCCCCCTAGTCACCTCTCATTTTGTCACTGGCATCCTCAAGCTGTACTGGGTCTTCTCTTCTGTCCCCCATTTTTGTACGTTACTCCATCTTTGAAGCTTTTGCCAACCTGTTAGGCTCCCTGCCACTTTACTGTTGCCAATCAAATTTCTCCTCATTTATTAAAGATTTTTGACGTCTGGCTCACAGTGTTTCTTCTTGCCAAGGTCTGCTGTCTTCTGGGGTTACCCATCCATCACCTAGCTTTTCACTTTATTGACCACCTCAAATCCATTATCTTGTACTGTTATATCCCCGGAATCTTAAACATCTTACTCCCTGACCACTACTTTCTAGCCTTCCAGTTCTCTCACTGTCTTCCCAAAGCCTTTGCTCTTCCATTTCAAGGCACCTTCTAGTTCCTAAACTCTTCAGCTACCAGCCATCTACTATCCTTTTTTTTTCTAGTTAGATAATGAAGAAATACATAAAATATTGTCAGGTCTCAGATATATCCAACTGCCCACTGGACACCTTTTGGATATCCTGAAGGCACCTCAAACTCAGTATATTCCAAACTGGATTCATCATCCCTTCCCTTATCTGCCCCTCATACACATTCCCTATCTCAATGTCTATCACCAATTGGCTAAGCCAAAAACCTGGGGACCGTCTTTTATTCCTTCCTCTCGAGAGTTCATCACCCCATTTCTAGTCATTTACCAAGTCCTAACTCCTGAGCATCTAAAATCAGTTTACTTACCTCCATCCCCACTGCTGCTACCTTAGTTCAAACTACCAATGTTTCTCATCTGGATCAGCTCAAAAGCCACCTGGGTGCCTTTAGTTTCGGTCCCTCCAATCCCTTTGTTATATTGCAGCCTTGGTGAGCTTTCTATAATTTAGATTAGATTATATTAGATTCTCCTTCAGCAGATATCTAAACTGCCTGCAAAGGGATACAGAGCTCTTTATGTTCTAGTTCCTGCTCCTCTCTCCAGCCTCCCCTCTCGTCACTTTCTCTGCTGTACTCTGGGCTCTAGCCATACTGAGTTTGTATACTTTTTTACCTGACCCACCTGCTCACCCCTCCAGGCTTTCGTACAGTCTGTACCTTTATCTGGCTCACCTTCGATTACTAGTCTTACCAGACACTCTGATTTGGGTTATGTATCTGTTCCATGTCCTCTCTTGGCAATATGTGCTTACAGTTGTCACAATGAACTGAAATTGCCTGTGCATGTGTCTGTCACAAGACCAAGACTTCTCATTGTATTTCCAACACCCAGCTCTGCTTGACACACAGCAGATACCCAGGGTATGTATTTTGAACAAAAGAATGAAAAACAGGATAGGTGGGCTAGAGGTCATCAAAAGCCAAGTGGGAGCAGTGGGTAGTATTACTCCTAGGGACTTAAAGTTAGTGTCAGTTAGCTTTTGCTGCAAAATAAACCACATCAATACTTAATGGCTTAAAACAACAGTCATTTATCTTAACAATTCTACAGCTCAGCTGTTTGGGTTGGGTTGGGTTCTGCTGGACAGTTCTTCTGGTCTGGTCTAGTCTCACTGATGTATCTGAGGTCAGCTTCTGATTGGCTGGGGGCTGGCTGGTCTTGGATGGCCCTTAGCTGACCGAGTTTAGTCTCTGCTTCCTGTGATCTTCCATCCTCCAACAGAGCAGCCCACACTGGTTCTCATGGCTATTGACAGGGTTCCAAGAGAACAGATGGAATCACACAAGGCTTCATAAGGCCTAGCCTTAGAACTGACACAGTGTCAATTCCACTGCATTCTATTGCTTAAAGCAAGTCATAAGGCCAGCTCAAATTCAAGGAGTGAAAAAATAGATTTCACCTCTTGATGGGAGAAGCTATATAGTCATACTGCAAAGGGGTGTGGATATAGGAAGAGTGAAGGATTGTGGCTACTTTGGAAGCTACACAGCTACCCCAAAGAAACTATTTGACTAAAATGTGTGAAGAAGCACAGATTCCTAGGAAGCATCATCACTGGGTGAGTCAATACCCAAATGTTCATAGTTTTTCTTCATTTTATTTTGTAACTTGAACATTTTGCATGTGTAATCATGATTTTCAGTACCTGCTAAAATAGGTGTTTGGAACTGGACCATGGGGACTGTTTGAGAAGAAAGGCACTTGCAAAAATGTCACTGAGAATGAAGACTGACAGGAAGCTTCATAAGGGAAGGGGCTGTGTCCACTTTATCAACTTATATCTGTAGCATCTCACATGATTAGCACATGGAAAGCACTCAGCAAATATTTGTTGAATGGTTAATAGTAAACGTCTATTTACTGTTGAATAGGAGAGCTGAATGTCTAGTCTTAACTAGCAGTATGGCTGCGTGTGGACATGCAGGTGATGCCCTTTCCAAGGACATGCCGAGCAAGGAGGAGTGGAGCCGAAATCCAACCTGCACTGGGCTAGCCAAGAAGCAGGCCTGGTCCCTGGCTTCATCAACCTGCAGGAGGCATCATTTTAAATCAAAAGCACATTTTGCTTGCTAAGCATTGAGCCCCTAGGGCTGCATATATGTGGAAAGGGCACCTATTTTATGTCTCAAAAGTGCCCTGTGGGCTAGCAGGGCCCCGATACTCAACCTAAGGTAGCAGAGAAATGGTTTCTGAGAAATGGAACATGAGGTGGCACAAAACGCACAAAGCAAGAAAAGTAAGCACAAAACACTGTTCTTATAAGTGGATCAAGATAAATGAATGAGGGATTGAGAGAACCAGGAGCAAGAAAAAGAGACTTAGGTTAATATGTCTGAATCGAATTCAGAAACCAACTGAAAGTTAACAGACCAGAACATTGAAGCACCCAAAATGTGATTTGTTTCTGTAAAAGGCAAATCTATATATAGAGAAAATAGATTAATGGTTGCCTGGGGCTGAGAGTAGGAATGGGGATTGACTGCAAATGCGCTCACAGTTTCATTTTAAGGTGATGGAAGTGTTCTAAAATTAGATTGTGGCCGTAGTTGTACAGTTCTGTAAATGTACTAATGGTATATTGAATGGTATGCTTAAAATGGGTGGATTGTATGGTATGTAAATTATATCTCAATAAAACCATTTTAAAAACATTGTCTCTTCAGTGTTAACGTCACTAAAAGCGAACAAGACATTGTCTCTGTTGTGATACAACAGGAAGCTCACAGCAAGCATCACCTCTGAGGCATTCAAACCCCCCAAAATTGACCCTGACTCTAATCCAGCTATTAGTTTACAGGAAATGTGAGGAATAGGGGAACAAGTTAAATAACACCATAAGAAGCTGAAGAAACAAATCCAGGATGGGAGATGTTCTATAAAACAAATGGCCCAGTTTCTTCTGAAATCAGTGACATGAAAAAGGACAGGAAGGGATATCTGTTATGGATAAAGAGACTTCACAGACCTATCAACTGACGCTCTCTGTGAATTTAGTTTGTATCCTGACTCAGGTAAACCAACTGGAAAAAAACACCAGACAAACATGGGAAAGTGAACACAGGTTGGATATTAGATGATGTTAAGAAATGTGAATCTTCTGGGGTGTAATAATGTTACTGTGATTATACTAACAAAATCTTTTAGTGATACTGTGGGAGACAAAATAATAGACCCCCAAAGAGGTCTACATCCTGATCCCTGGAACTTGTTACCTTACATGACAAAGGGGGTTTTGCAGTTGTGATTAAGTTGAAGATCTTGACCTGGGGAAATTACCCTGGATTATCTTGGTGGGCCCAATGTAATCACAAGTGGCTTTATAAGAGGGATACAAGAGGAGTCCGTGAGAAAAAGAAGATGTGACAGTGGAACCAGAGGTTGCAATGAGGCACTTTGAAGATGGAGGAAGGGGCAGTCAGTCATGGAACACAGGCAGACTGAGTTGGAAATGGCAAGGAAATGGAAACCCTTTTAGAGCCTCCAGAAGGAACACAGTCCTGCTGACACCTTGATTTTCTTATCCACCAGAAACATAAAATAATATATTTGTGTGTAAACCACAAAACTTGTAATTTGCTGTAGTAGTTATAGGAAAGTATTACAAATATCTTCATGAATATAGCCTTTTGGTTCAACTGAATTATTTTTAGCACAAATTCCCAGGAGTAGGACTACTGGGTTGTGGCTGTTACCACCATGATTATATTGCTCTCCAAAGGACGTTTACCAATTGTCAACACTGATAACAGAATAACCTAGAAAGTGTGGACCACCATTAAGCTTTTTTTTTTTTTTTTTGCGGTAGGCGGGCCTCTCACTGTTGTGGCCTCTCCCGTTGCGGAGCACAGGCTCCGGATGCACAGTCTCAGCGGCCATGGCTCACTGGGCCCAGCCGCTCTGCGGCATGTGGGATCTTCCCGGACCGGGGCACAAACCTGTGTCCCCTACATCGGCAGGCGGACTCTCAACCACTGCGCCACCAGGGAAGCCCCACCATTAAACTTAAAAGATAAGTTAGTGGGGTTTCCCTGGTGGCGCAGTGGTTAAGAATCCGCCTGCCAAGGCAGCGGTCATGGGTTCGATCTCCGGTCCGGGAAGATCACACATGCCACGGAGCAACTAAGCCCGTGCACCACAACTACTGAGCCTGCGCTCAAGAGACCGAGAGCCACAACTGCTGGGCCTGCGTGCCACAACTACTGAAGCCCGTGTGCCTAGAGCCCGTGCTCTGCAACAAGAGAAGCCACTGCAATGAGAAGCCTGTGCACTGCAACGAAGAGTAGCCGCCCCCAACTTGACAAAACTAGAGAAAGCCCCCATGCAGCAATGAAGACCCAATGCAGCCAAAAATAATAAATAAATAATTTTAAAAAAAGATAATTTAGTATGCTTATAAGTATGCCTCCTATAGCAATGTGAATGTACTTAACATTACTGAACTCTATACTTAGAATTGGTTAAGATAACTGTTATGTGTATTTTACCACAATTAAATTTTTTATTTTAATTTTTAAAAAGAATTAAAACATTAAAAAAAATATTTAGTTGGTTGCGCCAGGTCTTCATTGCGGCTCGTGGGCTCCTTCGTTGTGGCACGCGAACTCTTAGTTGCGGCATGCATGTGGAATCTAGTTCCCCAACCAGGGATTGAACCCAGGCCCCCTGCTTTGGGAGCATGGAGTCCCATCCACTACGCCACCAGCGAAGTCCCTAAAAATTTAAAAAAGTATATCTCAGCCACTTTTTTTGTATATTTTTATTACCAGTGAAAATGAATCTATTTCCATTTATTTACTCCTTGAATTTCCTCATATATGAATTACCAGGTTATATCCTATGCATATGTTATTTATTGGACTGACTGTTTATTCAAGTAGTCGATTGTTACTTTTTTAAAAATAAATTTATTATTTATTTATTTAGTTAGTTTAGGCTGCGTTGGGTCTCCATTGCTGGGCGCGGGCTTTTTCTCTAGTTGCGGTGAGCCGGGGCTACTCTTTTCGTTGTGGTGCGCGGGCTTCTCATCGTGGTGGCTTCTCTTGTTGCGGAGCACAGTCTCTAGGCACGTGGGCTTCAGCAGTTGCAGCACGCAGGCTCAGTAGTTGCAGCATGCGGGCCCTAGAGCTCACGTGCTTCAGTACTTGTGGCTCGCAGGCTCTAGAGCGCAGGCTCAGTAGTTGTGGCGCACAGGTTTAGTTGCTCCGTGGCATGTGGCATTTTCCTGGAGCAGGGCTCGAAACCATGTCCCCTGCGTTGGCAGGATTCTTAACCACTGCGGCAAAACAGAGAAGTCCAAAGACACAATAACCTTTTAAAAAAATAAGCCCTAAACTGCAAGATCCTGTAGGCAATGAGTAATCATATTTTTTAACATCTTATTTCCTTCTTGCAGTGGTTAGTACACTGCCATGTGTCGGCGATTATTTCCTCAAGACAGGTCAAATGAGTTATTTCTATTAAAGGAGATTCTTCAGTAAAGTTGGAAAACTCCAATTTAGGGGTGTGATCTATTGACCTGGTGATGTTGGTGACATGTCCATCAACACAGCAGCATGAGAAGTGCAGTACCATACTGTGGGAGCCACCCTCAGTTCAGCACCATGATTTTTTTTTTTTATCAGTTTATAATCCCAGATGCTATATCATAAATATTTCTCTTTATATTTTTGTTGCCCTGTCCACAATTTCTGTCCCTTTTAGTTCTGTTGGTTGAGAGAACAGGCAGTACAGAGGATCAATCTAAGGTTTCAGATTTCTGCCTTTTCAGCAGTTTCTGAAAAGGCACCTTCAGATAGACTTTAGCCAGTCTTGGGAGACTATTCAGGAGAGAAGACCCAGTGGTTAAAAAGATGTTACTCCTAATCTCTGCATATCCTGTGGTCAATATGGCAGCAGGGCCAGCTTTGTAAGGTGGGGTGGGTTTTGCGAACATGTGGACCAACTCTATGATTTGGCCACCCCTATTGGGGGATCACCCCTATTAAATGATCACCTTCTACCCTTTCACTGCTACTCTTCTCAAGAGAACCCTACACTTACCAATTCCACGTTCTCGCCTTCTTTGTGCTTCAACCAAATGCAGTCTGGCTTCCAAACACCCTTTTGAAACTGATCTTGAATGAAGGTCACTAATGACCTAATTGCTATAACCAGTGGCTTTTCCTCAGTGCTAATCTTGATGTCTCTGGAGAATTTAATTCGACCATCCCCTTATTTTTGAACGCTTCTCACTTGTATTTTATGACACTAACTTCTGGTTCTTGCTCAAGCGTGAACCATACAAACATTAATAAACATAGCTAACATTCATTGAGTATCAGGTTCTTTTCTTTCAATCTCCCACTTACAAGGAAAATTCTATTCTCATTTTATAGGTGAGAAAACTGAGGTGTAAATAAGTTGAGTAATAGGCTTCCATTGCACAGGTGATAAGGAGCCATTGAACCCAGGGATTCCAAGAGCAGAGCCCATCACCTTTGCTGTGATGTGTCTGGGAGGGATTTCTAGAGGTCAGCAAATTCAGCTGTTTCACTTCATTTCTGCAAAAAATGCCATTGGGATTTTGATAGAGATTGCATTGAATCTGTAGATCACTTTGTGTAATAATGTTATACTAACAATACTGAATCTTCTGATCCGAGAACACAGAGTGTCTTTCCATTCATTTAGGTTTCTTTTAATTTCTTTCAGCAGTGTTTTGTAGTTTTTCCAGGACATCTTTCACGTTCTTGATCAGTTTATTCCTATTTCATTATTTTTGATACTGTTATGAATAGAATTGTTTTTCTTAATTTCCTCTTTGTATTGTTCAATTTGCGACTGTATAAAAATACAACCGACTTGTGTGTTGCTTTTTGTATCCTCCAACTTTGCTGAATTTGTTTATTTTCTTACCATTTTTTTTTTTTTGTAGAACCTTTAGAGTTTTCTACATACAAGGTCATGTCTGTGAACAGAGATAATTTTGCTTCTTACTTTACAATTTGGATGCCTTCTATTTCTTTTTATTCCCCAATTGCTCTGGCTAGAATTTCTAGAACTATGCTTGAATAGAACTGGCAAAAGGGCACATCTTATCTTGTTTATGATCTTAGGGTGAAGCTTTTGGTCTTTCACCATTGAGTATGATGTTAGCTGTGAGTTTCAAATATGGCCTTCATTATGCTGAGGAAGTTCCCTTCTATTCCTATCTTATTATTTTTATCATGAAAGGATGTTGGATTTCGTCAAATGATTTTTTTTTTTTGCATCAATTGAGCTGATGATTTTTTTTGTTCCCCTTCATTCTGTTAATGTAGGGTATCAATTACGTGGATTGAATTTCTTGAAACAGCCTTCCATTCCTTGGTTAAATCCTACTTGGGGGCTTCCCTGGTGGCGCAGTGTTTGAGAGTCCGCCTGCCGATGCAGGGGACACGGGTTTGTGCCCTGGTCCGGGAGGATACCACATGCCGCGGAGTGGCTGGGCCCGTGAGCCGTGGCCACTGAGCCTGCGCGTCCGGAGCCTGTGCTCCGCAACGGGAGAAGCCGCAGCAGTGAGAGGCCCGCGTACCGCAAAAAAAAAAAAAAAATCCTACTTGGTCTTTTAAATTTAATATGCTGCTGAATTTAGTTTGCTATTATTTTGTTGAAGGTTTTTGCATCCGTATTCATAAAGGATATTGGCTTGTAGTTTTCTTTTCTTGTAGTGTCTTTGTCTGGCTTTGGTATTAGAGGCCAGGTAATGCTGGTCTAACTAAATGAAGTAGAAAGTTTTCTATTTTTTTGGAAGAGTTTAAGAAGGATTAGTGTTAATTGTTTATCGTGTTTTGTAGACACATTCACCAGTGAAGCCATCTAGTCCTGGGATTTTCTTTGTTGGAAGATTTTTTTTTTCTTTGATTGTGGTAAAGCATGCATAACATAAAATTACTCTTTTAAGAATTTTTTAGTGTACAGTTTAATGGCATAATTACATACATTCACATTGTTGTGCTGTTGGGAAGTTTTTTTTTTTTTTTTTTTTTTTGCGGTACGCGGGCCTCTTACTCTTGTGGCCTCTCCCGTTGCGGAGCACAGGCTCCGGACGCGCAGGCTCAGCGCCCATGGCTCACAGGACCAGCCGCTCCGCGGCATGTGGGATCTTCCCGAACCAGGGCACGAACCCGTGTCCCCTGCATCGGCAGGTGGACTCTCAACCACTGCGCCACCAGGGAAGCCCTGTTGGGAAGTTTTTGATTACTGGTTCAATCTCCTTATTTGTTATACATCAGTTCAGATTTTCTATTTCTTCTCGAGTCAGTTTTGGTAGTTTGTGTGTATAATAATCTGTTTCTACACACAACATTTCTGATACCAAGTGTGTGTGTTTTCCACATCAAGCAGTTTTCCAATTCTCTGTGGATACCAACTGGGTGTTCTATAATTTAATTCATTTTTGACACTACCTGGAGTTAATACAACCAATTATACATTCAAATTAGGGGGAAAAAAAAGTGCTGCTGGAAAATGGCACCGGTAGACTTGCTTGACGCAGGGTTGCCACAAACCTTCAATTTGTAAAAAACCCACAGTATCGGGCTTCCCTGGTGGCGCAGTGGTTGAGAGCCTGCCTGCTGGTGCAGGGGACATGGGTTCGAGCCGTGGTCTGGGAAGATCCCACATGCCACGGAGCAACTAGGCCCGTGAGCCACAACTGCTGAGCCTGCTCGTCTGGAGCCTGTGGTCCGCAAAAAGAGAGGCCGCGACAGTGAGAGACCCGCGCACCGCGATGAGGAGTGGCCCCTGCTTGCCACAACTAGAGAAAGCCCTCGCACAGAAGCGAAGACCCAACACAGCAAAAATTAATTAATTAATTAATAAACAAACAAACAAAACCACAGTATCTGCAAAGTGCAATAAAGTGAAGTGCAACAAGACGAAGTATGCCCATACAAGAGTTTTAGGAGCTCTCTGTTAAGAACCAAGGACAAAGACCAAATATATATTTCTTATTGTATCATGATATCAGTGTGTTTCTAGGAATTTGTTCATTTCATTTGTTATCCAATTTATAAAACCCTTATACTCCTTATTTCGGTAAGGTTGGTGGTAACGTCCTCACTTTCATTTCTAATTTTAATAATTTGAGTCTTCTTTTTTTCATAGTTAATCTAACTACAGGTTTTTCAGTTTTGTTAATCTTTTCAAAGAACCAACTCAGTTTGTTGATTTTCTTTTTTTTCTGTTTTCTATTTTACTTATCTCCACTTTAATATTTTTTATTTATTTCCTTATGTTGTACTTCTTGTAGTTCCTTAAGTTGTACAGTTAGGTTATCAATGTGAGAGCCTTCTTTTTTAAAATCTGTTTAACACATATATGTTTTAATTGAAGTATAGTTGATATACAATATTTCAGGTGTACAGCAAAGTGAATCAGTTACGTGTGTGTGTATATATATATATATATATATATATATACAGATTCTTTTCCATTACAGGTTATTACAAGTTATTAAATATAGTTCCTTGTGCTATATAGTAGGTCCTTGTTGTTTATCTGTTGGTTTTTTTTTTGGCTGCGCCACGCGGCTTCTGGGATCTTAGTTCCCTGACCAGGGATTGAACCGGGCCCTCGGCAATGAAAGCAATGAGTCCTAACCACTGGACTGCCAGGGAATTCCCATTGTTTATCTATTTTATATATAGTAGTGTGTATCTGTTAATTCCAAACCGAAATTCCCAATTTATCCGCCCCCCCTTTAACAAGTATTTATTGAACACCGGAAGTGTGAGTGCTTAGATCTGATCCCCAACTCCTACGTGCTAATTGAGATATTTACTCCTCACTCCCTCAGGTTTTCTAAGGATGAGACTGCTCAGTGAGACTCTGACTGTACCTGCTGCATCACAAAGATCTACGCAGAGCACGATGGGCATGGGGGCTGAGGGAGGAACACCCATGTAGGCAGTGTGGATCTCACCAGGTACATTTATTCATGCCAGCAGGTCAGTGGCAGGTTCCCATCTGACACAGCTTGCTGAAATCTACAGCCAGACTGACGTTCCCTCCAAGTAAACTGGTTAATGATGACCAAGAGCAGGCGCAGGACTGCTCACGGTCATCATGAGCAATCAAATTTCAAAGCTTTACTTCTTTTATCAGTACTCCTGATTTTGTCTGTTTGTTTGTGTTTTGTGGGTTTTTTTGCAGTACGCGGGCCTCTCACTGTTGTGGCCTCTCCCGTTGCGGAGCACAGGCTCCGGACACGCAGGCTCAGCGGCCATGGCTCACAGGCCCAGCCGCTCCGCGGCCTGTGGGATCTTCCCGAACCGGGGCACGAACCCGTGTCCCCTGCATCGGCAGGCGGACTCTCAACCACTGCGCCACCAGGGAAGCCCAGTACTCCTGATTTTATAAATGAAGCCCACCAACTCCATTCCTACCCAAACCTCTTGGTAAACTTGTGTATAGTAGGGCTTCACAGGGATCCAAATATTTTTTTTTCCAAACATTTTTAATAAAGCTTTGAAGCATATGGGAGTAGGACCAAAGACTCAGGCTGACCCAACCTGCAAGATCCTTCTGCTTTTAAAAAATTTTTTTTAACATTTTTTTGTTTGTTTTTTTGCGTTGGGTCTTCATTGCTATGCGTGGGCTTCCTCTAGTTGTGGCGAGCGGGGGCTACTCTTCGTTGCGGTCCGTGGTCTTTTTGTTGCTGTGGCTTCTCTTGTTGCGGAGCAGGGACTCTAGGTGCATGGGCTTCAGTAGTTGCAGCACGCGGGCTCAATAGTTGCGGCACGCGGGCTCAGTAGTTGTGGCTTGTGGGCTCTAGAGTGCAGGCTCAGTAGTTGCGGCGCACAGGCTTAGTTGCTCTGCAGCATGTGGGATTTTCCTGGACCAGAGATCGAACCCATGTCCCCTGTGTTGGCAGGTGGGTTCCTAACCACTGCGCCACCAGGGAAGTTCCCTTCTTTTTAATGTAGATATTTACAGCTATAAATTTCCCTTAGCAGGATTTTTGCTGCATCTCATAATTTTTGGTATAGTGTATTTTAATTTTTATTCATTTCAAGGTATTTTCTAATTTCCCTTGTATTTTCTTCTTTGACCCATCAGTTAGTTAACAGTGTTATTTAATTTCCACATATCTGCAGATTTTCCTAGTTTTCCTTCTCTTACTGATTTCCAACTTCATTCCTTTGTGACAAGAAAAGACACTTTGTATGATTTCAATCTTTTTTTTTTTTTTTTTTGCGGTACGCGGGCCCGTCACTGCCATGGCCTCTCCCGTCGCGGAGCACAGGCTCCGGACACGCAGGCTCAGCGGCCATGGCTCACGGGACCAGCCGCTCCGCGGCACGTGGGATCCTCCCGGACCGGGGCACGAACCCGTGCCCCCGGCACCAGCAGGCGGACTCTCAACCACTGCGCCACCAGGGAAGCCCTGATTTCAATCTTTTAATATTAAGATTTGTTTTGTGGCCTAACATATGGTCTCCAGTTAACTTTACAGATGAACATGAAGCTTGGAGGTGAAATGACTTTCTGAAGGTCACACATTTGTTTAGTTATAGAATTAGGGCTAGAACCCAGGTCTTTTGATTCTTAGTCATTCATCATTGACATTTGATAAGGTGTATTAAAAGTGTGAAGGGGCTTAAGGAGCCAAACTTTGCTGGCTCTTCTGCTTTCTCCTATCACTTGAAAGTAAGTATTCTCCAAGGTTTTGTTTGTCCTCCTACCTCCACACATTCTCTAGCTGCTTCCATTGCAGCCTCCCTCCAGCTTGGAATGCCAGTCCCCTTTTCCAATTCCATGCCTGTTATTTCTACTTTAGTGATATGTGAGAACCTTAGAACCAACATGTGATAAAAGGAACTCACGTTTTTCTCTGCATTCCGTCAGCAAATTTTCCTAGCATTCCTTTTTTTGTTGTTAATGGTACTGCCACTCATTATCCCAGTGACTCAGGGTGGGAAGACTGAAGGTCAATTTTAATTTTTTTCCCTTCACAAGGTCTTCAAATCTGATTAGCTGGAAACTGTTGTGGTTTCCCTCTGTAGTACTATTCCTATTTGTCCTTTCTTTCACATTTTCACTGCTATTCTATTACCTTTTGCCTGTATTATTGTAATAACCTGATAATTCATGCTGCTCTTTAATTACTGCTATACAATATTTATAATCTTTTAAAAGAATAACTATGACGGTGTCATCCTCCTCGCAAAATCATCAAATAGCTTTCTTGCGCCCACTGAATAAGGTGCACACTTCTCAGCTTGCCATCCAGGGCTCCTCATAATTTTGTTCCAAGCTTTTTATTCCACATTTATTGCAGACTTTACCACACGGCATATGCTCTAATTACCTAAGCCTTAGTCTTGCAACACATACTGTACTGAGTACAAGGTGCTGCGAATCCATTGGGAAGCAAAACAGACCAGGTCCTTTCCCATTCTTGCCTCCTGGATCTCAGTCTGATCTTGGACCTACTCTTCTGCACCTTGCACTCCAGACCAGGCTCCTGTAAGAACTTCCCTGTTCCTACCCATGGTGGGCCTAAAGGGAAAAAGGCGGCTGAGGGAGAGGAACAGGAAAAGATTGCAAAGTGCGAAGGTCAAGTGTGAAATCTGCAGCCCTTCTTCCCCTATCAACTACAGCAGGGCCCAACTCTTTACCCCGGAGTTAAACGGGTCTGAATAAGGGCCAGGACTGGGCTTGGCTGAGAAAACAGGGGCAATGGGAGAGAAGTTGCTTTCGGAGAGGAAAGCTTGCGATTTCAAAAACCTTTACAGCCTCTCGTTTCTCAGTCCGCAGTCCAGGCTCTCCTGTTCACTCTCTCCCGGAGCAGTCCAAGCTAGCCTCACCTGGCCTCCCTCGCTCCCTCGTGGCGCTCCCCCTCCCCGCAGTCGCAGTTCCCGCCTAGAGCAGCCGCTGAGCCCACGGAAGAGGGGCGTCTAGCTGGTTCCAGCCTCTTCGGGCACTTAGCTCGCGGACCCGCCCCCCGCGCCAGTTGCCAGGGAGCGGTTGCCATAGAGCTGAGCAGTTGTCCGCGTGCGCAGGCGGAAGTCCCGGATTGAGGCGCCGCCATTTTTGCAGCCCGGGCGCGGAGCGAGAGGCTGAGAGTTGGAGACGCTATCTGCTTCCATCCGTCGCGCAGACCCTGCCGGAGCCGCTGCCGCTATGGATGATCGGGAGGATCTGGTGTACCAGGCGAAGCTGGCCGAGCAGGCTGAGCGATACGACGGTGAGTTGGCGGGGCAACGGGGGGCTGGAATTCTCGGACCCTCTGCCGCCGCCCACAGAGGCCGGGAGCAGGAGACAAAATGGCGGCATCGTCTCCAAGCCTAGCCCGGGGACGTGGATTCGGGAAGCAGGAAATGGCCTCTGGGCTCCCGGAGCGGTGGGAGGCTCCAGGCTCAGGAATTTGACCTGTTCGCAGTCCTCAGCTGCAGACATTCGCGAGCCGAGGAGACCAAGGCCATAGGGTGGAGGAGTTGGTTGTAAAATGGCGGCTTGGGGGGGAGGGCGAGTCCCGGGGCGGGGGCGGGGGAGGAGATGGCGGGTGCTGTCTCCGGGCGAGCAATCCCCAGGGGAGTTTCTGGGCCGGTTTTGGGACGTGGTGAACAATTTGGTGGCGTGATGAGGGAAGAAACACCCGCCACATGGGGGAGAGTGGCGACTCGGCGCTGTAGCGCGGGCGCCTTTCAGGGAAATATGGCGGGTGGGGGCGGTGGCTTTTCCCCGGAGGCCCAAAGTGGGGCGGCGGCTGTGGAGTCTCACAAAGGAGAACCCTTGCAAGCGGAGGGCTTCTTTGGGCTTGTGGTGGGGGGCCGTCTTGGATGAGGGTGGGGGAAGGGGGGAGAGAGTGGGAATCACTGCAGTTCATCCTTGGGCGGAGGCCAGCTGAGATGCTACGGTCGGATTTCCTTCCCGTAGGCCGGCACACCTTGTAGCGGTGTTTTTTAGGCTTTCCGTTCAACCTCGCTTTTTTCTAGGGAGGTCTAGAAAAATCTCTTTCACGTTCCCTGTTCTCAGACTTATCCCAGAGAGCTCGAAGTTTCTGTAATCATTTTCTGGCTCCATAAGTTGTGGGTTCTGCTGGATAGAACATTGAACAGGAAACAAGGAGATCATGACTCTTAGTCTCTTTTCCATGCCTGTGCTTCAATCTACCGGTATTTAAAAATGATGACTTTCCTGTTTACACGCAGCGTTATGACAAATGGAAGGACCTGTTGAAAAATAAAGTTTTTTCAAATAACGTGTAGTAACTATTTTGGTTGACTCCCCTGGCTTGGAATGCGTGTTCGTACTTCATTGGGGATATTCAGTTATTCCAAAGCACTCAGCAGAGACTTCGGTTTTTGTATTAAGAACATAAGGGATCCCAGCAGATCCTGTTTTCTTTTCTCCAGTTTTAATAGACGGCTTTATATACAGATTGGAACAGTTCTTCTTTGTTCATCGCTCCTTTGTTCCTAAAGGTGCTATAGTCATTTTTCAGAACTTTATCAAAGTGGCCATTGTGTCTGTTTGCTCAGTCCCAAACTGCTGCTTTTTTTAATTGCCCCTCCCGGCCTGGGTCCCTCCCTTCCCCCATTTTGGACCTAGGTATTTGAATTATCCCCACATCCTTTAAACTAGTATTATCAAAACAAAAAATCATATGTATGCTTTTTTGTGTTTTTAATGCTGTTGTGGGGTGAGACATGGTTGGAATCAAGTGTCAGTGATCTTTAGATTTTGCTTCATTAAACCATTTATTTTTCAACATGCTGTGTGGGAACCTTGCTTTCCTTGAATGCCTGTTTGGTCATGTGAATAGCTTCAGGGCTAGTCCCAGTGTGTCATCATACCTTAGGATTCAGGAATTTGAAAATTAGGAGAAAAGACCTCGAACTCAAATTTAGGAAAGATCACTAAATTTCGTTTTGTAAATCCTTAAATTGCTGTTTGTATTGAACAAGATTTCTGTTGGGAGGAGGAGGGGAATAAGATGGGGAAATACAGCTCAAGGTCAGACTTGTCTTTATTTCAGTATTTAAAAGTCAAACAAATGTAGGTGTGCTTGTATTGGAAGTTTTTTTCTTCTTCCCCTCTCCTGCCCCAAATAGGTTCCTCTCTTAATCTACCAGTGCCCTTGGGAAGAAACTCTAAATTGTATTTGAATGTTTTTTGTTGTGTAGGGATTTAGGCTTTGAGTAAACCTGCTGTGATCACCAAAAAGGACATGGAGGAAGGTTTTTTTAAGAACTTATTTTAAAAACTGATTTGGAAGCTTGTGATTGTAGCTTCCAAGTAAGTGACAGTTTAGTGTGAAAATCATATTTTGGAATTGGGTGTTGAGGATTTTTGACCAAAGGCTTAATTGGTTATTCATCACAGGACTATAGAGCCACATCCTTACTGTTGTTTAAACATTAGGGTTGTCCTTCAGGATCTAAGGGTGGGGGGTATATAGGATCTCCCAGGTGGAGAGGATCTCTTGTGACTTTTGGGCACAAAATTGGGAGGGATTCATTGGAAAGGAAGAAGAGGAAGACAGTCATTAGGAATCATCCTCTACTTTTGTCCACTCCTTTATTGGGTGCAATAATTCAGTTTTGTTTGTGGTCACAAAAAAAATGACCCCATAGTTATAAGTTGCCAAACAATATATCAGGTATGGGGAAGGTGAAGAGTGCTTTTGATGATTTGGTTTGGTGTAGTTGGATATACATATTGGCTTTTTTCCTTGTTCTCGCAGTACCTTTAGCTTTTATCTTGCATGTTATGTTGAACCTAGTACTTCAACTTTTTTGTGGCATCATTTAACTTTGTCCTGGTGAATTGGAATCAATTGATGCAGATTATTTAATGGTACTGGAGGACGAGCTAAGCTGTGTTCAGGAAAAGGACAGTTTGGTGTTGCAGATGGGAAATATTGAAGTTTGGGGCTGGGACTGTTCACTTTGAAGATTAAATCTAGCATCTTATCATGTAACAACAGTAGCTTAAGGGATGGTTTTTATATCATTCATAACCATATTAAGCAAACCCATCATCTTTTAGCATTTCTGAAGTCTTAACTTCTCATGTATATAAACCATATTAGTATGGGAAAGTGGGGAATATAGAGGGGAGAAAATGAGTACTTTCTACATTTTTTGAGAATAGAGCAGTCACCATAAGCTACATTTGGGTTGTGGGGTAGTGCTGGTTTTGGCCTTTTCTCACTTTTCTTCTCCATGTGATGATTAGCTCCACATGAGGTAGGGGTAACATTTTGATGGTCGAGTTTGATTCAGTCTGTGAACGGAACAGCAGGAATGCATCTGTTCTGTGTCACTTGAGAGCTGTCCTTTTAAGACACCAGAGCCTCATCTCTGGCTTATTTTGGTAGTCAGTGAGGGGTGGGGGGCATGTTTTGAATTACCTCCTTAATATACATCTTGTTAGGGGAAAAAAAATGGGTAAGAGTAAATTGACTTTAGTAATGAGTTTAAAAGCACAGGTTAATTATCAGTTCTTTGACTATAGGCCAGTAATAATTTTTATTGTTGCTATTTCACTTAATGCTGAAATTGCTATTTTAGTTAATGGAGTTAAATTTATTGAATACATTTCTCCTATCTAAACATAAGCAGAGTTGGATAATGCAATTTAAAAATTCCTCCTACAGTAGCTTTTAGTCTTTGTGTTTAAGGTAGATGCTCTTTTGTGTATATTTTAGTGCATATACACAATATATAGTTCAGTCTATTCTGTTGGCTTACAAAACTATAGAATATAATGAAATCATGAATCATTGCAATTTGAGGTGGTGATGGGGTAAATTCTTACTGTGGACATTTCTAGGCACCCTTTTCACCTTTGAATTCTAGTATGGGGAAGAACACAGATACTAAACTGAGCAAATTTTGGATTCATTAAGTACAAGCAAACCCGCTGAAAGTCCATACGAATAAGCAGGCTTTTCATAATTGTTTTATAGCTTGGTCAAGGGAATATGAAATATTCAGAAAATTTCTTGACTTTAACTTGGTATAGCAAGTGAAATTTCAGCACAGTGAATTAATGTATCTAATTTTACAGATGAATTTCAAATACTTTAAGAAGCTGATCTGAAAGCATGATTTTTTTTTTAAAGGGCTGTAAGGCTGATTTTCCAGCAATTTTTTAGCCTTATATTTAAGTAAAGTGTATTTAAACAGTAGTGACAGGCATAGGATAAAGGTTAAAATTTTAAAGTTTACGTTATATAATTTCATATTTATATAGAACTTCACATTTCACAGACCACTTACAGAAAATTTTTTACTTATTTCATGTGATATTGAAGTAGGTAATGTTAATTCCATTTTATGGTTCAGGAAAGTGAATTTGAGAAGATTTAGTGATTTTTTGTTTTGTTTTGTTTTTTAATTTTCCTGTATCACATGATTAGTTGGCAAGTACATGGCAAAGCCAGAACTTGTCTGTCTGATGACCTTTAGACTGGTACTCTTATTTCTCCTGAGCCACTCACAAAAGACCCATGTGTAACTAAATCAGATGGTGCCTTGTGGGAGGAGGGGTATGCTTATTTTTTTAGCAGTTACTTCACATAATATGTTTTGGTATTTATGACTTGACTCGTATCCATTGTAAATAGGTAAGGTATCTTCATACTTTTCTAAAGAAACCTCTTGTTTTCTTTCAAAAACAAGGCACAGTGAATGAAGTTAGAGTGATGAATTTTAGGTAGTCTCAGAGTGTGTTTATATTTAGATTTTTTGCTTTACCACAATTTCTGTATTGAGATACAACTTAATGCCATGCATTTCTGTAAAGTACTTCTAAAACGTTTCTGCCCCTCACCTTAGTCTTAATGAATGCAGCCCTTAAATTAATGATATAGTCATAAAAATTTGGGGGACAGGGAGGTTGGCAAATGATTCTCAAATGTTCCAAATAGTAGCCTAGCTAGCTGTTAAGCAGAATCTATTCAGGGGTAGTGGGGAACAGAAACAAAATTGTTTTCATGGTTTTTGAAATGGTCAGTTAACAGTTTGATACAGTTAAATACAGATACATCCCAGTTGACAGATTGGTTTACCAAGATAACATTACTTTGAGCTCATTAACTAAATATTCATGCAAGTCCTAGGAGCAATTTCAGAAGCTCGTTTAAGTTTACTAAGTTGTAATAACAACTGCCATAATAATAGAAGGGTCATCATAATTTATTCAAGTCAGAATACCTTGAAGTGAAGGGGTGCCAATTCATAATTGTGCTGAAACTGCAAATTTGCCCTATGGTCGTCCTACTTAAGACCATTTGTTGCTACTAGTTGTCTCATTTAGAAAGTTTCCTAAGCTTTGCCTATCCCTCTGCCACCAAGATATCTTAGATCTGAATCCCCACAATATTGGTTTTCTTCTTTCAAATGAAGTTATTATTTGGCAGAACATAAGACAGATCAAAGGCAAAGTGAAAGCTTTCCTCCTCTCACTCCCCTTTCCCCCAAATGGGAGCTGGAAAAGTCAAGAATACAGTAGTTGCTGAAAATAGAGCTTACTGGCATACTAACTAGTCAATCAGACTGATAGTGTCAAAGCCAAGTATGTTTTATGTATGTTTACCTTGAGCTAGATCTGTGTTTAAAAATACTTGACTTAGGGCTTCCCTGGTGGTGCAATGGTTGGGGGTCTGCCTGCCGATGCAGGGGACACAGGTTCGTTCCCCGGTCCGGGAAGATCCCACATGCCGCGGAGCGGCTGGGCCTGTGCCCCATGGCTGCTGAGCCTGCGCTCCGCGGTGGGAGAGGCCACAGCGGTGAGAGGCCCGCGTACCGCAAAAAAAAAAGAAAAAAACTTAGGTGTAGACCCTTAGCAGCAGGGTCTGTCTTAAGTTTAGAACTTTCCAAATAATATTTTTAAAGTCTCACCCACGTCTTGTTATGATCATTGTGTTTAGAACACTGAATCCTGAATAGTTTAGAAAAAATATGATCATGATGCTGGTTTATCTTTTTGAAATTTAATCTTGAATTTATTGCTCTTCTTCCAGTGATCGATCCATCATAGTAGCTGGGCATATCTGTCATTGGTAGGCTTCATTTGTGATCAGGACAGGATTTTATCTAGCTAAAGCAATATGAAATGTGTTAAGCCCTTCTCTTCACATATAAAAATTTGGAGGAGATGCGTTACTATGAGTAAGAATTAATGACTTTTGGACTTCCCTGGTGGTGCAGTGGTTAAGAATCCGCCTGCCAGTGCAGGGGACACATGTTCGACCCCTGGGCCGGGAAGATCCCACATGCCGTGGAGCAGCTAAGCCCGTGCGCCACAACTACTGAGCCTGCGTTGCGTTCTAGAGCCTGCGAGCCACCACTACTGAGCCCGTGTGCCATAACCACTGAAGCCCGTGCGCCTAGAGCCCGTGCTCCGCAACGAGAAGCCAGCGCAATGAGAAACCTGGGCACCTCAACGAAGAGTAGCCCCCGCTCACCGCAACAAGAGAAAGCTGGCGCGCTCAACGAAGACCCAACAGAGCCAAAAATAAATAATAAATCAATTTATAATAAACAGTTACCTTGTTAAATTTGCTTGTTAGGAAGTCATAATACTTAAAAAAATGACTTTCATACTTTGGTGGATGTAATGTAGTGCAAAGGCCTTGGAATCATTTGGATTCCTCATCTGTAGAATGGGGATTAATGATATCTACCTTGCTTGCTAATTTCAAGGGTGGTTATGAAGTTGTGGGGTTTTGTAAACTGCGAAGTATAATTATCAGGTAGTAGTCTTAATTGTGAAAATTTACTTTTACCCATTGTCAGAGATGAAGTAAATGTTCTTCTGTTGATCTACATTCATATTAGAGGATAACGTACCTTTTTTTGGGGGGGGGGGATACGCGGGCCTCACACCACCGTGGCCTCTCCTGTCGCAGAGCACAGGCTCCGGATGCGCAGGCCCAGCGGCCATGGCTCATGGGCCCAGCTGCTCCGCGGCATGCGGGATCCTCCCGGACCAGGGCACGATCCCGCGTCCCCCGCATCGGCAGGCGGATTCTTAACCACTGCACCACCAGGGAAGCCCTGACATACCTTTTTTGAGTTATTCTTAGAAAGTGTACTGTCATGGGTTTAGTGTCCAAGTTAGATTTGCATAAAGGTTAGTTCCCAAAACAAAATCCTTAATCTTAACTCATCTGTAAAATTGCATATCCAGAGTATGAAGGTTGTCCAAATTTATTCCCAAGCAGTTTAACCTATACTTTGGCCATGTTGAGGTATGTAGTACCTGATTTTTTTGGCTGCACCTTGTGGCATACAGGATCTTAGTTCCCTGACCAGGGATGGAACTTGCGCCCCCTGAAGTGGAAGCGTGGAGTCCTAACCGGTGGACCGCCAGGGAGTCCCTGGTATGTAGTTCTTCCTTTTTTCTTTTTAAATTTATTTAATTTATTTATTTTTGGTTGCATTGGGTCTTCATTGCTGCATGCGGGCTTTCTCTAGTTGCGGCAAGCAGGGGCTACTCTTTGTTGCAGTGCATGGGCTTCTCGTTGCAGTGGCTTCTTTTGTTGCAGAGCATGGGCTCTAGGCACGTGGGCTTCAGTAGTTCTGGCACTCGGGCTCAGTAGTTGTGGCTCTTGGGCTCTAGAGCGCAGGCTCAGTAGTTGCGGCACATGGGCTTAGTTGCTCCATGGCATGCAGGATCTTCCTGGACCGGGGCTTGAACCCATGTCCCCTGCATTGGCAGGCGGATTCTTAACCACTGCACCACCAGGGGAGTCCCTGTAGTTCTTTGATATTAATTCCAGGTTAATATTCAGGAGGATATACTTATCTCCCTAGCAGATATAGCACCTGTTGTCTATGGGTTTGGGATGAAAGGTTCCACAGTACAAAAACATAAAAGTAAATCAGTGTTAAATATTTGCATGTTAGCAGTCTCACGTTACTGACTAGGAAAAAATATTATGTGTAACCAGTATCGTGAGATGTGATTTTAAAGGCTTAGTGTAAGCCTTGGGCAGTGAATGGGTTCTGATTAAAGAAAGCTACCAATTATGAGCTTCCCTGGTGGTGCAGTGGTTAAGAATCCACCTGCCAGTGCAGGTGACACGGGTTCGAGCCCTGGTCTGGGAAGATACCACATGCCGCAGAGCAGCTAAGCCCATGCGCTACAACTACTGAAGCCTGCGCACCTAGAGCCCGTGCTCCACAACAAGAGAAGCCACTGCAATGAGAAGCTCGCGTACCACAACAAAGAGTAGCCCCTGCTCGCCACAACTAGAGAAAGCCCACATGCAGCAATGAAGACCCAACGCAGCCAAAGACAAATAAAATAAATAAATTTGTATGAAAATAAGCTACCAATTAATACTACGTAATCCTTGGTGGTTAGTCATTTGAAGATTTAAGGACCTTGGAATGGTGGTGGTGAATACTTTTGTGTTGTAGAAATGTGTACTGCTTAAGAGTTTGTGATTGATTGATTTTGTTTGCTCATAATGGGCTAAATCATAAATTAGTAAAAATTTATAATAGGATTACCATGAAAATTTCGACACATTTTATGCCCTTTGACTATAAAATATCACTTAGGACAGTTATAATTTTGCTTTTATAAGTTTTTCAAAAGGTATTCATTAATACAAATTATTTTTTTGTGCAGAGTAGAGTTTTCCCTCCACAACTTTAAAATACGTTACTATGAAAGTGCTGCAATTTTGATGAGAGTTTCTTGGCTGTTCAAAGACTTAGGAAAATAAATCAGATTAATAAATCTGAATAAGAAGTATAACTCTTCTCCTGAATCAGTGCATGGGTTATTTCTGGTCATTTTACCTCTCATGTACTCCAAAACAAAATTTTAAGGTTTTTAAATTTCAGTATCAAATTCTACAGAAATTATGAAAAGAGATTGACTTTAAGCTCTTTTTTTTCCACTCCCATATGTACCTTCGGTCATTTACTTCCCCAATCTTTTACATTTTTTTTGGTTCTAGTACAGGTAAACATGTTTGCATGCCTGAGGGAGTATCTTCGTAAATTCTAAGAGGAGAAATCTCCAGTTCTGATGGAGTAAGAGGGATCTTTTTTTTTCCTCTCAGTATTGAGACTCGTGGGCGAGATACCTTTCTGGAGTCAAAATTGTAGAGTCGCTGTAAAAGGATGTCTGTTTTCTACCTATCAGAAGCTAATCAGGAACGTTTAAAATTTTTTTTTTAATAAATTTATTTATTTTTGGGTGTGTTGGGTCTTTGTTACTGTGCGCGGGCTTCTCTAGTTGCGGCGAGCGGGAGCTACTCTTCGTTGGGGGGTGCGGGCTTCTCATTGCGGTGGCTTCTCTTGTTGTGGAGCATGGGCTCTAGGTGCGTGGGCTTCAGTAGTTGTGGCTCGTGGACTCTAGAGCGCAGGCTCAGTAGTTGTGGCGGACGGGCTTAGTTGCTCCGCGGCATGTGGGATCTTCTCGGACCAGGGATCGAACCCATGTCTCCTGCATTGGCGGGCGGATTCTTAACCACTGCTCCATCAGGGAAGCCCTAAAATTTTTTTAAGGCTAGATTTTTTCTGGCCAGCTGCGCAGCTTGTGTTATCTTAGTTCCCCAACTACGGATCGAACCTGGGCCCTCAGGAGTGAAAGTGTGGAGTCCAAACCACTGGACCACCAGGGAATTCTCAAGGCTAAAAATTGTTTTACTCTTTTTTAAGGGAAGGTATGAGTTAATTTTAGAGTGAGAGGCTCCTCTGTTTAGGCTGGTGCATGAAGAAGAAAAATGGTACATATTTGAGTGTCAAGATTATTGTGTTTTGAAAAGCCTTAGTATTCAGGGTATGGACCAGGCACTGTTCTAAACAACTTGGGATTCACCAGTGAACAAAACAGACAAAAGGTCTGTTCAAGGGGCTTATTTTGCAGTGAATGCATAAATGCTTTTAGAATTACTTTTCTGTTAGTTTGTGTAATTAAGAGTTAATTTGAGGGTGGGAGGGAGGGAGACGCAAGAGGGAAGCGATATGGGAACATATGTATATGTATAACTGATTCACTTTGTTATAAAGCAGAAACTAACACACCATTGTAAAGCAATTATACTCCAATAAAGATGTAAAAAAAAAAGAGTTAATTTGAATTAGTCAATAACAACAGTGGTGTTTGGTACAATGTAAGGCATTATACGTGGTGCTGGTCCCTGTCCCATATCAAATTCTTTCTTCATTGACTACTAGTGTTAAGTGGTATTAACAAACAAAAGTTTCCTCAAAAAATTATTTTCATGGACTCTGTGATAATAAAACCCTGTAACAGTACCATCTACAATTTATTGAAAACTATTCCAGGTGCTTAACATTCCCTCAGTCCTCAAAAACAACCCTGCAGAGTAGGTACTTTTACAGATAAGGATTAAGAACTTTAGGAAAGGTGACAGCAGTAGGGATCACTGGGATTCAGCTAGTCTATTTTATTCCCAAGCTCATAAGTCCATCCACTTCCATACTTGTATGTAAACATTAGTCCAAACCACTTGAAGCTCTCTTTCTGTTCCTTACATTAAAAAAAAAGAAAATTTTTTTTTTTGTTTCTGGCTGTGTCGGGTCTTTGTTGTGGCATGTGGGCTTCTCTCAAGTTGTGGCGTGTAGGTTCTGTAGTTGTGACACGCGGGCTCACTAGTTGGGGCTTGTGGACTTAGTTGCCCTGCGGCATGTGGGATCTTAGCTCCCTGACAAGAGATCGAAGCCGAGCCCCCTGCATTGGAAGGTGGATTCTTAACCACTGGACCACCAGGGAAGTCCCTGTTTCTAATTTTTTTTTTTTAATATATATAAATTTATTTATTCTTATTTTATTTTTTTGGCTGCACTGGGTCTTCACTGCTGTGCCGGGTGGGCTTTCTCTAGTTGTGGCAAG
Source organism: Delphinus delphis (assembly GCF_949987515.2). Lineage (NCBI taxonomy): Eukaryota > Metazoa > Chordata > Mammalia > Artiodactyla > Delphinidae > Delphinus > Delphinus delphis. Next base: position 46,369,368 of record NC_082701.1, on the reverse strand, counting down.
CGGGAGCTACTCTTCGTTGTTGTGCGTGGGCTTCTCATTGCGATGTCTTCTCTTGTTGCAGAGCACAGGCTCTAGGCATGTGGGCTTCAGTAGTTGCACCATGCAGGCTCAGTAGTTGTGGTGCATGGGCTTAGTTGCTCCGTGGCATGTGGGATCTTCCCGGACCAGGGCTCGAACCTGTGTCTCCTGCATTGGCACGCGGATTCTTAACCACTGCGCCACCAGGGAAGCCTTGTTCTTTAGGTTTTAATTTTATAACTTAAAGGTTATTTTCAACAGTCTTTTGGCTTAATTTGTGTTTTCTTTCATATATGAATAAGGCAGAAGGGTATGTAGGTTTGAGTATATTTTTTATTGAAGAGAGAGATGAGATAGTAGAATGAGCACTGGACCAGAAATCATTAAATTTAGGGGAGGTCTGTCATGTCCATGTTTTATTTCTGATTACTGTCCCTTCAGACATGTAACTTAGTCTCAGGGCCTGTTTTTCTCATCTGTGTAATAGAATTCTTTTATTATTATTATTTTTTATTGGAGTATAATTGCTTTACAATGGTGTGTTAGTTTCTGCTTTGTAACAAAGTGAATCAGTTATACATATGTTCCCATATCTCTTCTCTCTTGTGTCTCCCTCCCACCCTCCCTATCCCACCCCTCTAGGTGGTCACAGAGCACCGAGCTGATCTCCCTGTGCTATGTGGCTGCTTCCCACTAGCTATCTGCCTTACGTTTGGTAGTGTATATATGTCCATGCCTCTCTCTCGCTTTGTCACAGCTTACCCTTCCCCCTCCCCATATCCTCAAGTCCATTCTCTAGTAGGTCTGTGTCTTTATTCCTGTCTTACCCCTAGGTTCTTCATGACATTTTTTTTCCCTTAAATTCCATATGTGTGTGTTAGCATATGGTATTTGTCTTTCTCTTTCTGACTTACTTCACTCTGTATGACAGACTGTGGGTCTATGCACCTCATTACAAATAGCTCAATTTCGTTTCTTTTTATGGCTGAGTAATATTCCATTGTATATATATGCCGCAACTTCTTTATCCATTCATCTGATGATGGACACTTAGGTTGCTTCCATCTCCGGGCCATTGTAAATAAAACTGCAATGAACATTTTGGTACTACTACTATTATTATTACTATTATTTTTATTATCATTTTTAGGTCGTGCTGTGGGGCATGCGGGATCTTAGTTCCCCAACCGGGGATTGATGCCCCCTGCATTGGGAACATGGAGTTTTAACCACTGGACCACCAGGGAAGTCCCTGTATAATAGACTTCTGAAAGCTGTTTTATACAATTTGCAGGCAGAAACTTTAAAAAAAGTAATCTTTGCCTTGTGACCAGCAGAGTGGAGGGCTATGAAAGAAATTTAAATTCAGCTGTGGATTGTGTCTACAACTTGGGGTTTTACTCCAGTCAGCTAAGCTACTGGTTCATTTAATAGAGGAACTCCCATTTGCCAAGTTTTCATATATACTCCTGCTTGTGTTGAATGAATTACAAGGTTCAACTATATGAAATTGTCAATTTCAGCCATTTTTGACCTACAAAAATGATGATTTTATATGATTTAATGTAATGTTAAGTTGTGGTTGGAAGGTCTGGAAGATGAGGCTTCAATATACCCCAAAAGGCATCAAGCTTTTAAGGAAGCACCAGGATTAATGAGGGACTGTGCACGAATACTTTCCCTCAGAGGCTGGTTTAGCTTTTTTACTTACCTTACTTGAGTTGACCTATTTTCACTTTGTAGGTCTGTTCTCTGTTTTTTTTTTTTTTCTTTTCTCAGAATAATGGATTCGCATTTGCTGTATTTGCAATTCTCTCTTTTTTTTTTGGGCGGTACGCGGGTCTCTCACGGTTGTGGCCTCTCCTGTTGCAGAGCACAGGTTCCGGACGCGCAGGCTCAGCGGCCATGGCTCATGGGTCCAGCCGCTCCGCGGCATGTGGGATCTTCCCGGACTGGGGCACGAACTCGTGTCCCTTGCATCGGCAGGCGGACTCTCAAACACTGCGCCACCAGGGAAGCCCTGCAATTCTTTTAATGCAGCACTATCATGGTCACTTTGGCATGATAAACTTCTCTTGGAACTGTGCAACATAGGGACCCCAGATATTTTGATCATTTTGGAGAAAAGGTGCTGCATAAAATACTGTTTTTTCTCCCGAATAACATGAATGTAATTTCATCCTGTTTTGCTAGTTGTCAGGAGAAAGAGAATGTACAAGGCTACTACCCTCATTGTTCTTTCCAGAGGAGAGTTGGTCTCAGTATTATACTTTACAGTTGGTAAAATGCAGTTGTAAGAAAATGTTTGGATTTATTAGATTATGTAGTATTAATATGGTTCCTTAAGTGTAACCAGTAGAATCCCACTTATTAATGTGGAATTTTTCTTACTGTTTTCTATTTTAAATTACTGTTGTCTTTCTCCTTTCCCCTTATGCATTGTGAGATTCTTTGTTGCTTTCTAGCTTTGAAGTCTTAACTAGTGCTTATTCCTAAACCCCCTGGCTTTTTCACATGGCCATTGAAGATGTTCACATGTTATTTAATCAAGGAATAGAGAGATTATGGGACTTCCTTGGGGGCACAGTGGTTAAGAATCTGCCTGCCAGTGCAGGGGACACGGGTTTGAGCCCTGGTCCGGGCAGATCCCACATGCCACGGAGCAACTAAGCCCGTGTGCTACAACTACTGAGCCCGTGCTCTAGAGCCTGCGAGCCACAACTACTGAGCTCGTGTGCTGCATCTACTGAAGCCTGTGCGCCTAGGCCCCGTGCTCCACAATAAGAGAAGCAACTGCAATAAGAAGCCCGTGCACCACAACAAAGAGTAGCCCCTGCTCGCTGCAACTAGAGAAAGCCCGCCTGCAGCAATGAGACCCAACACAGCCATAAATAAATAAATAAATAAATTTAAAAAAAGGAATAGAGAGATTAAACAGTGTTGAGCAGGAGAAAAATACCACTGTTTGTAATTTCTTATTTATTTATTTTTGGCTGCATTGGGTCTTCGTTGCTGCATGTGGGCTTTCTCTGGTTGCGGCGAGCAGGGGCTACTCTTCATTGCGGTGCGCAGCTTTCTCATTGCGGTGGCTTCTCGTTGCAGAGCACGGGCTCTAGGCGCGTGGGCTTCAGTAGTTGTGGCACATGGGCTCAGTAGTTGTGGCTCGTGAGCTCTAGAGCACAGGCTCAGTAGCTGTGGCACACGGGCTTAGTTGCTCCGTGGGATCTTCCTGGACCAAGGCTCGAACCCGTGTCCCCTGCATTGGCAGGTGGATTCCTAACCACTGTGCCACCAGGGAAGCTCTCCCCACTTTTCTAAAAAAAATACTTATTTTCTATTTGGCTGCATCAGGTCTTAGTTGCGGCATGTGGGATCTTTCATTGCAGTGTGCGGACTTCTCTCTAGTTGTGGTGCGCGCGGGCTCTGCAGTTGCCCTGTGGCATGTGAGATCTTAGTTCCCTGAACTGGGATCGAATCTGCATCCCCTGCATTGGAAGGCAGATTCTTAACCACTGGACCACCAGGGAAGTTCACAATTTCCCTGATTCTTTTTTTTAACTACAGAAGTTAAAATTAAATGTAAAAAAGTTAAACAAGTACAGCTCTATCAAGTAAAATATTGACAGCTACTCCAACCTGCCGGATGTAACGATTGTTGACAGTTTGAATATACTTTTAGAACTTCGCTCAAGTGCCAATTCGTGTATTCACAAACATACCTTGTTTTATTGACTCTAATGTTATTGATATAACATGCATCATACTAATACAGAAAAATGCTAACTGCATCATGACATGCCACTGACTAAGAGAAATCTGGGTTTCAGAGATGTTAATGTAAAAAAAAAAAGTGTCCTAAAGATAGATACATATTTATAGTACATACACGTAATGTACTGTATTCTTTCATAGAAATCACATTATATATGTTATTCAGCCACATGCCTTTTTCCCTCAACAAAACATTGTGAATATAAAAAAGTTTTTTTAAAAAAATTATTTATTTATTATTTATTTTTGGCTGGGTTGGGTCTTTGTTGCTGCGCGTGGGCTTTCTCTAGTTGCAGCGAGCGGGGGCTACTCTTCGTTGTGGTGCGAGGGCTTCTCATTGCAGTGGCTTCCCCTGTTGCAGAGCACGGGCTCTAGGCGCGTAGGCTTAAGTAGTTGTGGCGCGTGGGCTCAGTAGTTGTGGCTCGCAGGCTCCAGAGTGCAGGCTCAGCAGTTGTGGTGCACAGGCTTAGGAGCTCTGCGGCATGTGGGATCTTCCTGGACCAGGGCTCGAACCCATGTCCCCTGCATTGGCAGGCGGATTCTTAACCACTGTGCCACCAGGGAAGCCCTAACAAAGGCTTTTTAAAACAAAAATTGGGACTTCCCTGGTGGTGCAGCGGTTAAGAATCTGCCTGCCAATGCAGGAGACACGGGTTCGATTCCTGGTCCGGGAAGACCCCACATGCCGTGGAGCAGCGAAGCCCATGAGCCACAACTACTGAGCCCACAAGCCACAACTACTTTGCCTGCGAGCCACAACTACTGAGCCCGCATGCCACAACTACTGAAGCCCCGCGTACCTAGAGCCCGTGCGCTGCAACGAAGACCCAACACAGCCATAAATAAATAATTAAATTTATTTTTTAAAAAATTGGACCATTTCAACCAGACTAACATAACATTTAAAATGTCTGGTTTGTTCACCTATGTCAGTCTACCTTTAAAGGAGGAAATCTTCCCAAGGGATTTTACTGTGCAGCCAGGGTTGAGAAACACGGGAGTAGATCGTTTCTCAAACCCCTGACTAAGAGTTACTGAGGGTGCTTATTAAAAATTAAGGCATTTGATCAGTACTCAAATTTAATACATATCTCCGGGTATACAGCTAGATTTGACTAGAGGACCTTGTAGAGCTCCCTTCTTAGAGGCTGTCTCAGCTGTTTTTTCAGCAGTGAATTGCCAGAGACCCTGAGTTGGAGAATATGGGAAATTCTGTGGCAATATTGCATAGTTTTTTGTCCAGTTTTTTAAAAAACATGATCAGTTAACTCTTGTTTTTGAGTGGTGCTGCATACTTTGAGTATGGACCTCTTACTATTTTTTCTCTTCATTTATGTAGTTTATTGATTTCTGTCGCTTTTCCCTGTATCTGCCTCTGTATTTTCATACTATGTTTTTTAAAAAATTTATTTATGGTGCATTGGGTTTTTGTTGCTGCATGCAGGCTTTCTCTAGTTGCGGCGAACGGGGTCTGTTCTTTGTTGAGGTGTGCAGGCTTCTCATTGCAGTGTCTTCTCTTGTTGCAGAGCACGGGCTATAGGCGTGTGGGCTTCAGTAGTTGTGGCGCGTGGGCTCAGTAGTTGTGGTTCGTGGGCTCTAGAGCACAGGATCAGTAGTTGTGGCGCATGGGCTTAGTTGCTTCGCAGCATGTGGGATCTTCCCAGACCAGGGCTCGAACCTGTATCCCCTGCATTGGCAGGCGGATTCTTAACCACTGCCCCACCAGGGAAGCCCCCAGAGGTCGTCTTTAAGTAGAGATTATAACAGGAGGGTTGTGATGGTGCCTGGGATTTCTGCTTTTTCGTTAAGCCCCCAGGTGATGTCTGATGTTCCTGGTCTGTAGACTACACTTCCTGTAGCAAGGATTGTAGACTATGTTTTTCAACCGCAACTTTGTCTTAGCTTGAGTTTCCTTAGAAGTGCACCCTAAAGCAAAGATTCAGGAGCCAATGATTTACTTTGTTGGGGAAGGAAACATCATTTGGGGAGTGAGGGCCAGCAGATAGTCAATAAAGGTGTATTATCAGGCTAACTACCACTGTGGGCAACTGTAACTGAATGACCCTGGAGGAACTTTGAGAGCCATTGTCAAACATATGTTTCATAGCCTTCTACTGGAAAAAGATCCCATCTGTGACTTTCATAGCTAGAGAGAAATCAGTGCCTGGCTTAAAAGCTTCAAAAAACAGGCTGACACTCTTATTAGGTGCTAATGCAGCTGGTGATTTAAAGTTGAAGCCAATGCTCATTTATTGATTTTTTTCCTTAAATTTTATTTATTTATTTATTTACTTTTGGCTGCGTTGGGTCTTTGTTGCTGCGCGCACGTTTTCTGTAGTTGCGGCGAGTGGGGGCTACTCTTCGTTGGCGGTGCATGGGCTTCTCATTGGCAGTGGCTTCTCTTGTTGTGGAGCATGGGCTCTAGGCGTGTGGTCTCAGTAGTTGTGGCGCTCGGGCTTAGTTGCTCTGTGGCATGTGGGGTCTTCCCAGCCCAGGGCTCGAACCCATGTCCCCTTCACTGGCAGGCGAATTCTTAACCACTGCACCCTCAGGGAAGCCCCACATTTATTGATTTCTGAAAATCCTAGGGCCCTTAAAAATTATGCTAAATTTACTCTGCCTGAGCTCTGTAAATGGAACAACAAAGCCTGGATGACAGCACATCTGTTTACAACATGGTTTGTTGAATATTTTAAGCCCACTGTTGAGATCTACTGCTCAGAGAAAAAGATTCCTTTCAAAATATTGCTGCTTATTCACAATGCACCTGATCACCCAAGAGCTCTGATAAGAGATGTACAATGAGATTAATGCTGTTTTCATGCCTGCTAACACAACATCCATTCTGCAGCCCATGGATCAAGGAGTAATTTCAACTTTCAAGTCTTACTATTTATGAAACATATTTTGTAAGGCTGTAGCTTCCATAGTTAGTGATTCCTCTGGTTTATCTGAGCAAAGTAAATTGAAAACCATTTGGAAAGGATTCAACATTCTAGATGCCATTTAGACTAAGTTCACTGTTCTTTATTTAGCTTATTACTGCTTCAAGCACAGTGTTAACACGTCTCTAAGTGCTTACATCTTCCTGGATTCCTGTATGTTTTTAAGTCTTAAAAGAGGCAAGCAGGGCTTCCCTGGTGGCGCAGTGGTTGAGAGTCCGCCTGCCAATGCAGGGGACGCACGTTTGTGCCCTGGTCCGGGAAGATCTCATATGCCGTGGAGGGGCTGGGCCCGTGAGCCGTGGCCGCTGAGCCTGCGCGTATGGAGCCTTTGCTCCGCAACGTGAGAGGCCACAACAGTGAGAGGCCCGTGTACAGCAAAAAAAAAAAAAAAAAAAAAGAGGCAAGCAAATAAAAGGATTTTAACATATTGTTGAGTTCCTATTATGTGCCAGGGAGTTTACGATGCAATCTCATTTTAACTCTCATAACCCAATGAGTGATGGGGTATCTTCCAAGTTGTAAGTGAGGAAACAAGTTCATAGAGGTTAAGTGATATAGGTCAAATAGCATGTAAGTGAATATCTAAGCCAGAATGAAAATCTAATCTGCATCATTCTGGCTATAAATGTGGTTTCCTACCATGCTGTTTCCCAAAGTGTGTGTGTCTTTTGGTCCACCTAGTAACAGTACAAGTGGTATGTAGATATGACAAGAATAGTAAAAATGTTACTGGAGTAAAATAAGACCTCTTCAGAGAGGCTTCCCAGATCTCCTGTTTTGTTTCAGCATCCTATTCATTTCATATAGTACTCAACACAAACTGTATTTAGATGTCAGATTTATTCTGTCAACTTTAAGACATTTAAACTTTTGCTTAAAGAAGAATCCCAGGGACTTCCCTGGTGGCACAGTGGTTAAGAATCCACCTGAAATGCAGGGGATACGGGTTCTATCCCTGGTCCGGGAAGATCCCATGTGCTGTGGGGCAGCTAAGCCTGTGCACCACAACTACTGAAGCCCGCGCATCCTAGAGCCTGCACGCCGCAACTACTGAGCCCACGTGCTTAGGGCCCATGCTCCACAACAAGAGAAGCCACTGCAGTGAGAAGCGCGCACACTGCAACTAGAGAAAGCCTGCACGTGCCACAACAAAGACCCAACACAGCCAAAAATAAATAAAATATTAAAAAAAACAAAAAGCCAGGAGTGGCTTCCAAATCTTGGCCAAACTGTTTACTCAGATTGCTTTTTAAAATAAGTCGTCTTAACATATATCTCAATATTTTGTTGGTTTTAACAAAATAACTAGTGATTACTGTAGCTTTTTATCTCTCTAGGAAAATATAAGTGACATAAGTCTCCTAAAGCTACAAACATCAGCTTTTAATTGTATTTTTAGATCCTTTCCACATTATTTACTGTTGGAATTAAAGTAGTTAAGAATTTTTATTTATTTATTTTGGCTGCGCCGCATGGCTTGTGAGATCTTAGTTCCCCAGCCAGGATTGAACGTGGACCCTTGGCAGTGAAAGCACCGAGTCCTAACCACTGGACCGCCAGGGGATTCCCAGTTAAGAATTTTTTAATAGATTGACTTACAATTTTGAGTAATGTAAAATCTTAAATTGTGTTTTGGCACCTCAGAACTCTTCAGTGATTTGGAAGCACACTCACACAAGTGCAAAAAACATTTTAAAGTGATGGCATCACAAACTTTGTGCAGACTTAGGCAGCTGAATTATTAGTGATGAAACTAAATTGTCGAATTTGGCAGGGATTTAATGTTCAGCAGCCAATTTAAGTCACGTTAGTTTTCTGAGAATGTTTTGTAACCAGCTTAATCTGATGGGCTTATGAGAGTATAGCTCTGTCAAAAATCATGTTCCATAGGGAATCATACTGAATTTCTTTTATGGTTAGCTGACAATACCTGCCCTTAAAATTGTCCAAATCAAATTTCTTTTCCATGCCTTATGGTACAGAATTATTGGTGCCAGTAGAGTATTCATCAGTGTGACAGAGAAAATGCATAGTTTTAGAAAAAATTTGGCTCTTACCTGTATATTCCTAAATATTAACAGTCATTGCTACCAAGAGATATGACTCTTAGAAATCTGTAAGACAGGATGGTGATTGTCATTGCATTATCCATATGCATTGATTATATTTAGTGGTTGTACAAATTTTGCTTAGCTGGTAATTTCACTCATTTCTTGGAGGTTGTCTAAGTCCATCAGATCATCTGAAAGCAGCATAACACCTGGACATTCACATAGGTAACTTCCTGTAGAAATGCTCTTATTGATTTCATGAGATTAGAAGTGTCTGAGTGAAGACTGCTTCTCTTGTGTAAATCTAGTCAAACGTTTTCTGTGACTCTTTTTACGTAAAGATCCATATGGTAAATTCCTCTTAGATTTAGTACCTTGGAAATTTTTCCTCCAACAAACTTGCGTACTTCTTGTTATCAAATACAGGAACAAAATTCAGCTTGGGACATTTTTTATTTTAATTTCTTTTTTTGGGAATTTTTAAAAAATTAATTTATTTTTGGCTGCACTGGGTCTTCGTTGCTGCATGCGGGCTTTCTCTAGTTGCGGCGAATGGGGGCTACTCTTTGTTGCAGTGCGTGGGTTTGTCATTGTGGTGGCTTGTTGTGGAGCACGGGCTCTAGGCGTGCGGGCTTCAGTAGTTGTGGCTCGTGGGCTCTAGAGCGCAGGCTGAGTAGTTGTGGCACATGGGCTTAGTTGCTCCGTGGCATGTGGGATCTTCCTGGACCAGGGCTCGAACCCGTGTCCCCTGCATTTCAGGTGGATTCTTAACCACTGTGCCACCAGGAAAGTCCAGCTTGGGACATTTTAAGTTGTTGCTTCAATTGTCATTAACCATAGACAAAATTCGTGGTCTGTGTTAATTAATTGCCCATAATTCCTATGCGTATCTGTGACCTTATAAGTAATGTCTGGTTTGATAGCCTTTTTTTTTTTTTAAATAAATCTTAGTGTGGTTTCATTGGTTTTTTTTTTTTTTTTAAAGCTACATTGAGACACTGTAGTGCGCCCTCCCCCCTTCTTCCAGCTTCTTGTACTTGGGCAGCAGCAGGGTCATGTGAGCTGTTTGGCCAGTGAAATGTGAGCAGAAATTGTATGTGTAACTGTGTACAGTAAGTCCCTTACATACGAACTTGTTCTGTTCCAAGAGTGCGTTTTTAAGCCCAATTTGTTACTAAGCCCAACGAAGTTAGCCTAGGCACCCAACTAACACAATCTGCTATATAATACTGTACTGTAATAGGTTTATAATACTTTTCACAGAAATAATACATAAAGAAAACAAACAGTACCTTGAAAAGCACAGTAGTGCAGTACAACAGCTGGCATACAAGGGCTGGGCATCGAGTGAACAGGCAAGAAGAGTTACTGGCTGGAGGAGAGAGGAGGTGGGAGATGGTAGAGCTGAAGGATCGTCAGCAATAGGAGACAGAGGGCAAGCTGCAGTTTCACTCACACCTGACGTTGATGGCACAGGTTCTAGTTCCTTGATGGATTCAATTCTACCTACCCTCTTGAGAAAATGATCCAGTCATGTCTGGGTAATAGCTCTTTTTTTCTCGTCATAAATGACACAGTAGGACTGGATTGCAATCTGAACGGCTGCTGCAGTACCGTTCTACGTTTAGGTCCTGTGCCTCAAAAAACTAAAATCCTCAAGTAAAATCTCTTTGCCATTTCCCACATTGTGAGTCTCTTTGATTCTTCAGTTACTACTTCTTTTGTCTCTCTTCGTCTTTTCTGTGCGTCTCCTATTCCATCAGGTCTTCATTAGTAAGCTCCTCATGTTGCACAGCAAGGAGTTCAGTGAAGTCATCCTCTTGGAGACCTAGCTTGAAATAAAGACACTATACTGTTGTACTCTATACATTACTGTAAAGTGTACAAAAGCACAACCACTTGTAAAGGATGCATGCACATGACAGTGTACTCCAGACAGGTGAACTGACTCAGGTGATCGGACATGCTAACGCATGTTCGTATCTTTGAAAGTTCACAGCTTGAAGGTTCGTATGTAGGGGACTTAACAGAGACAGTGATGAACTCTTTCCTGATTCTTCTGTTTCTTCCCTTGCTTCCTTGACTAGAGAAACCTCAAGTACCGAACCATACAGCCTCAAGATGGTGGACTCTCACAAACATTCGAGTGAAAAAGAAACCTTTGTTGTGTCAAGGCTCTGAAATTTGATGAATAATTTGGTTCCCAAGCTCACCTCTCCTTTGGGAATACAGAATTATCAATCACAATTCAGAATAGGTTGAAAACATGTTTACTGTCTCTTGTACTTTCAGTTTTGAGATATTAAATAGATTGCATCTAGGCCTCTGCTTTCCAGATCTTAGGGGAGGCAGAGCTGTCTCAAAATTATATGCCAGCTTCTCTAAAGGTTATCCTTTGGCTGGTATGTTAAATATGTGCATGCTATATGAAGGACATTTTGCTTTCATGGCATGCCTCAATATGAATGAATCATTAAAGGGCATAACACTTCCCCCTTCTCTGCACACTAAGTCTCTGGTGGATTTCCTTCTTTTCATTCCTTAATTTCTAAACCGTATCTCTTCAGAACTAAGTATTGAGATTTTAAGGGAGATGTTCATCACATTAAGCTCTCTGGCCAGCCTGAGCTCTTTCATCTTAAGCCTTTTAGTTCTCCCTTTGGTCCTCAATCTAGCTATTCTCTCCTGTTGCTGGCACAAGTCTGGTTTTCTGCTTTTTATTCATTTGGGAACTCCCCCACCCCCCTACCCCAACCCATGCCAAACATCAGGTTTTCCTTTGCTGCTGTACTTATCTTCCCCACTTTTGACCCAGAAAACACAAATATTTTTTCTGTGTATGGTACAAGAGGCATCACCTTCATACATCCCAGCTTTCAGTGTTAAGTTTCTCTGATAATCATAAGATGGAAATGTTCCCAAAATTTAAACTTTTGAAACTGGGACGTTCCCTGGTGGTCCAGTGGTTAGGCCTCCATGCTTTCACTGCAGGGGGTGCGGGGTTGATCCCTGGTGGGAGATCCCGCATGTGGTGCGGTGCTACCGAAAGAAAAAAAAAAAATTTTTTTCTTCAGCAACTGGGAAAATACTTCAAGATATTCGTTCTCTTCCTTTTGCTGTTCTCTTCTAGTGCAGAATGGCTTTCTGTGATGATGATTCTTTTCTCTTGATTATCTTATTATCCTTATTTGAGGTTTTTAGTTATTTTGTAAAGTGTCTCTAAGATAATAGTCATCATGTGATAAAGTGAAAAACTCAGTGTGAGGGGAAAATGGTTTTTATTTTATTATATTGAAAAGTATAGTTTTTACACTTCTATTTTAACAATAGATCTTCCTGTTTTGAGGAAGTACTCTCATTTGATAGAAATATTAATATGTCTTGGGGGAGGGGTAAAGACTTCTCTATATGTCAGTCCAGATGTATGCATATAAAATATATTCTGGGACTTCCCTGATGGTGCAGTGGTTAAGAATCTGCCTGCCAATGCAGGGGACATGGGTTTGATCCCTGGTCCCAGAAGATCCCACATGCTGCGGAGCAGCTAAGCCCGTGTGCCACAACTACGGAGACTGCGCTCTACAGCCCGTGAGCCACAACTACTGAAGCATGTGCACTCTAGGGCCTGTGTGCCACAACTACTGAGCCCGAGGGCTGCAGCTGCGGAAGCCCGCACGCGTAGAGCCTGTGCTCCACAGCAAGAGAAGCCACTGCAATGAGGAGTCTGTGCACCACAACGAAGAGTAGCCCCTGCTCAACACAACCAGAGAAAGCCCGCGGACAGCAATGAAGACACAACGCAGGCAATACACACACACACACACACACACACACACGCACACACCCCACACACGTATGTATGTATGTACTGGGACTTGCCTGGTGGCACACTGGATAAGACTGCACTCCCAACGCAGGGGGCCTGGGTTTGATCCCTGGTCAGGGAACTAAATCCCACATGCATGCCACAACTAAGAGTTTGTGAGTCGCAACTAAGGAGCCCACCTGCTGTAACTATGGAGCTTGTGAGTCGCAACTAAGGAGCCCACTTGCTGCAACTAAGACGTGGTGTAACCAAATAAATATTAAAAGAAATATTGTAACGAATTCAATAAAGACTTTAAAAATGGTCCCCATCCAGGGCTTACCTGGTGGCGCAGTGGTTGAGAGTCCGCCTGCCGATGCAGGGGGACACGGGTTTGTGCCCCAGTCCGGGAAGATCCCACATGCCGCGGAGTGGCTGGGCCTGTGAGCCATGGCCGCTGAGCCTGCGCATCCGGAGCCTATGCTCTGCAACGGGAGAGACCACAACAGTGAGAGGCCCGCGTACAGCAAAAAAGAAAAAAAAAAAGTCCCCATCCAAAAGAAATTAAAAAAAATATTATATATATTCTGATAGATCCCAAACTAACAATTTCAAACAACCATGCCTGATAACTAATAATTGGTCTAGAGAGATTTTTACTGAGGTGATTTTTATTATTTCAACAAGGTGAATTTTACAGAGAGTTTTATACAATTTACAGAGGTACCTTGGTTTTTTCCCCCTGGCTTTTCCCATGGTAGTTCTGCATCACCCCTGAGATAACTTTGCATTCTTTCCATTTGACATAATGATTTGGGAAGCTTGCCTTCATGCAAGCCAGAAATAAATGTATTGTCTTAAGTTTCTTCTCATGTTGGGTCTTTGGAGGAGTTTCTTTTCAACAGTCCCTAGTTAACTGAAGATTTTATCAATACTATCATCATCATGTCTGTCATCTGGATTACTTTTCATTGAGAAGGGGGGACTACAGGGTTTGGGACAGAGCTACTTCATCTTCGTCGTGTGTGTGTGAGAAAATACACACAACAAAATTTACCACGTTGATCATTTTTTTTAAACAGTGATATATATATTTTTAAAATTATTTATTTATTTGGCTGCGCTGGATGTTGGTTGCGTTATGTGGGATCTTTGTTGCGGCATGTGAGATGTAGTTCCCTGACCAGGATCGAACCCTGGTCCCCTGCATTGGGAGCTCAGAGTCTTAACCATTGGACCACCAGGGAAGTCCCACCATGTTGATCATTTTTTAGTGTATAGTTCAGTGGTGTTAAATACATTCACATTTTTGTGAAGCCATTACCATCCATCCCCATGATTCTTCCATCTTGTAAAACTGAAACTGTATCCATTAAACAGTAACTTCCCATTGTCCCCTTAGCCCCTGGAAACTAACATTATACTTTCTTTACGACTAATTCAAGTATCTCATATAAGTGGAATCATGCAATATTTGTGTTTTTTGTGACTGGTTTCTTTCACTTAGTATAGTGTCCTTAAGGTTCATCTATGTCGTAGCATATTGCAGAATTTCCTTTTTAATATTCCATTGCATGTATGTACCTACCTTTTGCTTATCTCTCCACACGTCAGTGGACACTTGGTTGCGTCCATGTTGTAGCTATCATGAATAATGCTGCTATGAAAATATCCAGATATATCTGTTCAAGATCCTGCTTTCAGTTCTTTTTGGTATATACTCAGAAGTGGAATTGCTGGGTCATATGGTAATTCTGTTTTCAGAATTTTTCGAGGAACTACCATACTGGTTTACGCAGCAAATGTACCATTTTACATGCCCACCAACAGGGCATGGGGTCCAATTTCTCCACATTCTTGCCAACACCTGTTTTCTGGTTTCTTGATAGTGGCCATCCTAATGGGTGTGAAGTGGTAGATGATCTTAGTCTTTTAAATAAAGGAAAGAGCTAGATGTTTTTTCCCCTTGATGTCTTGCTCTGAATGCACCCTAGGAGGCTCTTGATTGGGAATCAAATCTGGTAATTATTTAAAATGGCACTTTTGTATCCTCTGTTATAGATTGCTTTGATGGGCTTATTTCCTACCCTCTCCTTTTTTTTTTTTTTAACATCAACCAGCCACTTTTCCATATAAAAGACAAGTTATAACCCTTCGCATTCTTTGTGCCTTTTCTTGATAATCTATAGCAGATGAATTGGTAAGACTTCTAGACTACAGTATACCCAGTTCTCAGAATAACTCCAAATGCCTTGACTTTTTGTATTATGAAAGAGTTTTGGTCTTCTTTAGTCATTTCATGTACAGAATTCAAGATCAGATCATATAATACTAGATACTTCATAAGTCCCTAAGATGCCATGGTCTTGTTAATTGGGTATATTATTTGAATGTACTATAGGCATTTAGCTAAAGTTTGATAACATAGGACACCTATACTAAATTCCCCTTTATGTATTTAATGAACAGAATTCAGACCTTCAGGATGATTCTTTGGGTCTCAGAAACTTCTTTGGGGGCAGATACATAGCTAAATTTTCTACAAAATAAAATGGGCTGCAGAAGAAGGGCCTATTGAAATTGCTGAGAAGGGACTATAGAATCTCTTGTTCTATCTAGGAGGGGGGGATCCTTAAATAGGTTTCATTTATCTGTGATATAGTCAGGCCCACCAGAATATATTTCTCAATCTCTGTTAACATAGTTCAGTTTACATTCTTCATTCTTTCATCAAATGTTTGTGTGCCATTTATATCATTAGATACTGTGCTTTTCTGGGAATAGAGAGATAAAGACACAGTTAATGCCCTTTTAGGACGGTAGTATTTGATGGGAAGAAAACACTGATCCTCAACCCAGAAAGAAGTATGAACATGGGTTGGAGAGCACAGTAAGGCTTTGCAGAATAAGAACTTGATCCAGAGGGATGAATAGTTTCCTAGACAAAGAGGAAAGGTCATGGGTCAACTGATCAATCTTACATAAAGCAAACCCAAGACCTCTCCAGAACCTTGAGTGACAGAACCTTTTTAAGGCAGTGTTTGATTCTGTGGCCCTTTCTGTCCTTGGGGTGTTTGCCATTAGTGTTTTTGGACTTAAGAATTTGTTTCTATGAGCACACTACTTGGAAAGTTAGTTGAATGTGGTTGTTAAGAGGGAGCTCAGGCACTTAAGTTAGATTGTCTGGGTTCGAATTCTGGTTTTACCACTTAATAGCTGTGTGACTTTAGGCAAGTTACTTTTTCAGTTTTTTGTCTTTAAAGTCAGAATTATGTGTTCTGACAGCCGGCAGACATTTTTTTCCATGTTCAGAGAAATTATGGTTATGACCCTGTATACTTTGGTAGGAGGTACATGAGTCCCATCATCCAATACACAGCCTGCTTGTTTTCCTGTGACTGATTCTGAACAGTTTGCTTCCATCCTGAGTCTGGCTCTTACTAGAAACTGTAGGCCCCCCTTTAGATTTTGTACTCTGTCTTTATAAAATTAAGACGATTGGACCTCAGCAGAGACCTGTTTTACCATCTGGCAGGGACAGTCTTGGGAGAATCAAGTTTACTGGGATGTTGTTTACTACTAGGCATTGGCAATTAAGGTTTTTTTTAGATGTTGGGGGTAAGAGTTAATTAATTAATTAATTTTTGCTATGTTGGGTCTTTGTTTATGTGCGAGGGCTTTCTCTAGTTGTGGCAAATGGGGGCCACTCTTCATCGCGGTGCGCGGGCCTCTCACTCTCGCGGCCTCTCTTGTTGCGGAGCACAGGCTTCAGACGCACAGGCTCAGTAGTTGTGGCTCACAGACCCTGTTGCTCCGCGGCATGTGGGATCTTCCCAGACCAGGGCTTGAACCCATGTCCCCTGCAGTAGCAGGCAGATTCTCAACCACTGTGCCACCAGGGAAGCCCGGCAGTTAAGGTTTTTGAAGATAATGTTCTGGGAGGTTAACTTGTAGGTGGAAGAAGATGTAAGCAGGAATAAACCACATTTTAATGTATTAAGCTTGTATGTCTGTTGTCATTGAAATCATTTATCTTGCATCTATTCTTATAAAAGCAAACGAAAGGATCCCCATACAGATGAATTCAAATAAATGTTCAAATCTGAGATA
Organism: Delphinus delphis; assembly: GCF_949987515.2. Taxonomy (NCBI): domain Eukaryota; kingdom Metazoa; phylum Chordata; class Mammalia; order Artiodactyla; family Delphinidae; genus Delphinus; species Delphinus delphis. The sequence continues at coordinate 46,352,668 of NC_082701.1, read as the reverse complement.
ATATGATTAAATCAGAGCATGACTGTGGAGTCAGAGTGCCTGTTGTAATCCACTGAATTTGTGATTTTGAGCAAGTTTCACCCCCACAGTTTTTAGTTTCCTTTTATAAAATGGGGATAATACTGGTACCTACTTCAAAGGTGTGTTCAGATTCAGTGCATTCAGATTCAGTGTCTGTTCTGGTGTAAAGCATTTGGAACAGTGCCTACCGTGAGGTGTTTTATTTGTGAATCAGTTTATCGAAGGAATGTGTAAATAGTTCAGAGAGCAAAAACCAAGAACCAAAGCTAAATTAAAGTTGGGGTGCAAAACATTTGACTCTCCTGGCAGGATAGTCAGTAACAAAAAGAAGTAAGCTGGTTTAATGTAATGGATGTCTAACTAGGCTATTACCACTCAATGAAGGAGAAATGACCTGGAACGAAACAAGCTTAGTATTTGGTTAAGATGTCCTTTGAGTTGTGAGGATTATAATGTTTCAGAGTTTCTGTAACAGTGGTGATTTTCAGTCAGCTACCCGTTGTCCCCAAACTATCAAGAGTCCCAGAAATGATATTTTATTGCCCAAAACTCATGTACCAAACTGCGCATCCACAAGTAGTGATTTGACCATGAGATGCAGTTCTCTGGTTCATAAATTGTGATCATATCTACTGCAGATAGATTTGACAGTCTTCTGCCATCTGAGAAATGCTGAGATCGCATTGATAAAATAGTTGCTGCAATAATGATTTCATGAAATACTAGTGTTTGAGAAGGTTGTGTGAATATAACTGGTGTTAGTCCTCTGCTGATGGAGGTTTTAAGGTTGTGACTAGTCTAGAGTTTTGGATAAATTAGGGTTTTCACATACTTTTGGGGTATATTATAGTTAGGGTTGTGTTTCTGTTGCTGGTGTAAAAAAAAGGATAAGGATGACACCAGTGTTATGGGAATTTCTCTATAGTCATAATTTGTACAAATTGGTACAAAGCCTGGTCGTAGAACTTTTAGCTCTTTTCTCTTCTGCTTCGTGCTACTACTGTCCCTTAATCTAGTTCCTTCGGGAGTGAAGAAATTCCTGAAGATAAAGGGCTATGAGGAGTAGTTTGGCTTTTAAAAGTAACTACTATAACTCCGTAATAAAAAGGCAGATAACTCAAAAATTGTCATAACATCTGAATGGTATTTTCCAGAGAGCATACAGAAATAGCCAGTTAGCATATGAAAAGATGCTCAACATCATTAGCCATCAAGGAAATGCGAATCAAAATCAGAGATACCACTTCATGCCCACTAGGATGACTATTAAAAAAAAAAAGGGGAACAAGTGTTGGTGAGAGTATGGAGGAATTAGAATCCTCCTCTATTGCTGGTGGAATGTAAAAATGGTGCAGCCCCTGTTAAAAAAGTTCAGCAGTTCCTTCCTCAGAAAGTTATCATATGACCCCACAGTTCCACTCCTTAAGTATATATTCAAGAGATTTGAATGCATACTTACATGAATGTTCATAGCAGCATTTTTCATAATAGCCAAAAAGTGGAAAGTCAACTCAAATGTCCATTAACTGATGAACGGATAAGTAAAATGTGGTATACACCTGTATACATTCAGTAAATGAAGTATCGATAGGTGCTGCACTATGGCTGAACCTTGAAACATGCTAAGTGAAAGAAGCCAGTTACAGAAGACAACATACTATATAGTTCCATTTATATGAAATGTCCAAATAGGTAAATCCATAGAGATGGAAAGTGGATTGGTGGTTGCCTAGGGCTGAGGGATTTGGGGGTAAATGGGGAATGACTGCTAATGTGTATGGAGCTTTTCTTTTTCGAATGATGAAAATGTTCTAAAATCGATTATAGTAATGGTTGTGCAAATTCTGTGAATATAACCACCATTGAATTGTATGCTTTAAATAGGTGAGTTGTATGTGAATTATAGATCAGTAAAGCTGTTATTTAATAATAACAGATAACTGCTACTTTTGTATTTGTACCACAGTCTTTTGTGCATTGTTTTGTGGCTTTTTCAATGAAGGGAATTGTATACTTAATTGAAGCTGGGGTAGTAGAATATCATTGAGTATTTAAAATATATTTCTCCCCTCACATTGTAAAACTATTATATGATCATTGTTGAAAATTTCTAGAGCACAGAAAAATGAAAAAAATCTGTCATCTGGAATAGTACCCAGAGACATACCATTGTTAAATTTTTAGTGGTATTAGATATTTGGGTACAGTTTTTCCATATATAATGTTGCAGAGCTCTACAGTTTAAAAGAATTATGGTCTTTTTTTGGTGTAGCTAGGTTACTTTTTAAATTGCTTTGTTGTTGGAACAACTTAGATGAATTACTGGTTCACTTCTGAGGCGTGTTTTATTTGTTGTTAGTTTTTGAGAACTAGTATGGCAGTGAGCTTGAAATGATAACCCTCTTTACTCCACTGCCACTAAATTTAGGCTTTTTTACATGGCTGTGGTTAAAAAAAAAATTGGATGTTTCAAATGAATGTGCTCAGGCTCCCACAGATGGTCTTAAATATGCCTTAATACTTTTTTTTTTAATGCTTCAGAATTGCATTTAAAAAAATTCAGCTGTATTGAGGTAAAGTTTATAATACACTACTTATACACATAAAATTCGTTGTTTTTTTAAAAATTATTTTTGGCTGAGTTGGGTCTTCGTTGCTGCGTGTGGGCTTTCTCTAGTTGCGGCGAGCGGGGTCTACTCTTGGTTGCGGTGCGCGGGCTTCTCAAATTGTGGTGGCTTCTCTTGTTGCGGAGCGCAGGCTCTAGGTGCGTGGGCTTCAGTAGTTGTGGCTCACGGTCTCTAGAGCGCAGGCTCCGTAGTTGTGGCGTGCGGGCTTAGTTGCTCCACGGCATGTGGGATCTTCCTGGACCAGGGCTCGAACCCGTGCCCCCTGAATTGGCAGGAGGATTCTTAACCACTGTGCCACCAGGGAAGTCCCAAATTCATTGTTTTGATAAATGTATTCAGTTGTGTAACCACCACGGTAGAACAATTCTGTTACCCCCCCAAATTTCCCTTGTACTCCTTTGCTCACAAGCCTCTCACTTCACCCCCATATCTTGGTAACCACTTACTTGCTTTCTGCCTTTATAGTTTTGCATTTTCTATAACTTGATTTAAATGGAATCATAGTCCTTTTTGGTCTGGCTTTTTCCTTTTGTTTTTAAAAATACCTTTATGGGAGTATAATTGCTTTACAATGTTGTGTTAGTTTCTGTTGTACAACAAAGTGAATCAGCTATAAGTATACATATATCCCCATATCCCCTCCCTCTTGAGGCTCCCTCCCTGGTCTGGCTTTTTTCAGTTAGCATGTTTTTTGAAATTCATCCATGTTGTTACTTGTATCAGTAGTTCATTCTTTTTTATTCTTGAGTAGTATTCCATTGTATGGATGGACATTTGGGTTGTTTTCACCTTTTGGCTATTATGAATAAAATTGCTGTGGACATGTATGTAAAAAAGTCTTTGTGAAGATATATGTTCATATCTCTTGGGTAATACCTAGGAGTGGGCTTGCTTAGTCTTACAGTGTTGAACTCTGTAAGAAACTACTGAATTGTTTTCTAAAGATCATACCATCTTAATATTTCTATCTAACTTCTGTTTTTAAAAAATATTTGTGTATTTGGCTGGGTCAGGTCTTGGTTGAAGAACATGGGATCTTCATTGCAGCATGCAGGATCTTTCGTTGTGGCGTGTGGGCTCTTTGTTGCGGCACACTTGCTTTTCTTTAGTTGTGGTGCGCGGGCTCCAGAGTGCGTGGGCTCGGTAGTTGTGGCATGTAGGTTCTCTAATTGTGGCTTGCGGGCTCAGTAGTTGCAGCACGCGGGCTCAGTAGTTGTGACACTTGGGCTTAGTTGTCCCCGCAGCATGTGGGATCTTAGTTCCCCGACCGGGGGCTGAACCCAAGTCCCCTGCATTGGAAGGTGGATTCTTAACCACTGCACCACCAGGGAACTCCCCCCACTATGTAACTTCTTGATATTCCTGAAAGGATAATTTTTGGAAACATATCATTTCCTGGGATTACACATAATTTATCATATCATTAAGCAGTGTTTCATAAAGTCACCATCTGCATTGTACTTTAAGGTATGCTTATGCTTAGAATGTGTGCTAAGGGTGCTTGTTAAAACGCAGATCCTTGGGTCTCATCACCAAAAATTCTGACACAGTAAAAGTTGGAGAGCCACATGCTAATATGGCACTTAGTCTTTTCTAAAAGCATAGTTTTCATTATTTATTCAGTTAGTGTTTATTGAGCTGTTTTTGGCTCTTCCTTTGCATTCACGTACATTTTATTAACTATTCCTATACTTGGGATCACCCAAGGTTTATCTGGGCCCCTTTCTTTGCTCGCCACCTAGTGGTGACAAATAAGAACCATACAAAACTTTACTGATGAATGAATGCATAGGAAGTGGACAGTGTGCCCTTCTAAAGGAGGAAGGATTGCAAATACCCAAAGATAAGTTTGTGTTTGTGACTAACCAAATGCTCAGTATATGCTTGCTATATGAATGAATTCCCTTTTTTCCAGTGACTGCTTTTTGGGGAAGTTCAATTTATTTGTATTTAATTGGGGAATAATTTATTTGAGAGAAAATGCATTTTAGAGCCTGTAAATTTAAAACTTTTGTTTTAAACTGCCAGCTGAATTATTTTTACTGGGAAACAGATAGGTTCTCTTAATATGGGAGAGATGCCTCCAAGCCATACTTGATACTGTATGAAGTCATTTTGGTTCCATACAATTTATATTCTAGATACTATTTTTTCTGGGCTCTTAATTTACTTTATCTTTTACATGGTTTTAGTTTTTTACTCATACTAGTTTTGATGATTGTGAAGTTATTTTGTTAAAAATTTTTTTCTTTGTTTTACATTAGCTTGACAGCAAAAAGATCTACTGTGATAAGGATGTTTCAGGGCTTCTCTGGTGGTGCAGTGGTTGAGAGTCTGCCTGCCGATGCAGGGGATGCGGGTTCGTGCCCCAGTCCGGGAGGATCCCGCATGCTGCGGAGCGGCTGGGCCTGTGAGCCATGGCCGCTGAGCCTGCGCGTCCGGAGCCTGTGCTCCGCAACCAGAGAGGCCACAACAGTGAGAGGCCCACGTACTGCAAAAAAAAAAGGATGTTTCAACAAAACATAGTTTGTACGGTCTCATTTTATTTTCACTTATAGAAATGGTGGAATCAATGAAGAAAGTAGCAGGGATGGATGTGGAGTTGACAGTTGAAGAAAGAAACCTCCTATCTGTTGCATATAAAAATGTGATTGGAGCTAGAAGAGCTTCCTGGAGGATAATCAGCAGCATTGAACAGAAAGAAGAAAACAAGGGAGGAGAAGACAAACTAAAAATGATTCGGGAATATCGGCAAATGGTGAGATTGTCATATCCTAGACAAGTTGAAAGAATGATGTCTTAGGTGGTGGACTGTTTAAATCATAGCCTAGTACACACGTTGTATACCTGTGTAATGTATATTTTACATTTTAATGTATTTACATCTTTCACCCACCTGGATTGGGAATTATAGGCTATTTCAGGACAGAGGAGAAGAAATTTTTTTCCTTGGAAGCTGCAGAGAGTAGTGTTGAGCACCACACAAGTAAAGAACTAATTTAATCTCTGTTTTTATTGTGGTAACTACAAAATACTTCCTTGAGTGACTTGAAATTACCATTCAGGACAATTTAACAAATATTTGTGTGCCTATTATGTGCCACACCAGTTGCTAGGTGTTATGTGCAAAGTTGAGACAGTTACAGTTAATATCTTTATGGAAGATCAGTCTAGTCATTGTTTTTTTAATAGAATAGAAAGTATCCGAGGGCATTGGACGTTATTTCATAAAGTTATTGTTTCATATATTACACGTGGGTATATACGGATATGTAATGTTTTATTGTGGGTTTTGGTCAAAAAAGTTTGATCTAGTGCAGTGGTTCTCAACCAGAGGTGACTTTGCTCCTCAGAGGACATTTGGCAATGTCTAGAGGCATTTTGGGTTGTCACAACTTGACAGTTCTGCTGGTATTTTAGTGGGTAGAAATGAGGATACTGCTGAGCATCCTGTTATGCATAGAACAGCTCCCACTGTTGAGAAACTGATTCTAGTGGAACTGATTCTAAACACACTCTTAAGAGTACAGTGAGGGAAATAACAGAAGCAGTCACAAAGTTAGCATGGGGAGTAGTAAATTTGGTAGGGGGAGGGAAAAGGGAAACGTTTACTGACTAACATGGGGAGATATTTGTAATATATATAATTGTGCAAGATACTGTATTTAATCTTTAAATGACCGTGTAAAGGGTATTACTCCAGTTCATAGATGGGAAAACAGAGGTGTTCTGAGTGATTAACATACCTGGGGTTACAGAGAAGGTGGTTAGCTGGTACCAGTGTGACCATTACTTTCAAATATGTTGAAAAAAGAATATGGATTGTCGGTAGACAAGTGTGGTGTCTCAGAGGGATGAGGAAATGAGCAAGTGCTAAAGAGGTAAGTCTGTGAACTAGATTGTGGGATTTGGGATAAGTAGGAAAGGAAGCAGGAAGCAAAGAGAGGACCTGATAAATTGGGAGAAGATGAAAGAGTCAAGAGGCTGGAATTTAAGACTTCCAGGATAGAACAGCACAGTTAGGAGTATGGACAAGTGAGGGTCATGGAGTTGAGATGAAGGAACTGTGTTGAAACGAACATGATAATACCTTGATGTGATACCCGGAATTGGAGAGGTAAGCTGTAGATACTCAGTGAATGTGGGTGAAGAGCCTGTGGAGATCTACTAATAACAGAAATTGAGAAATTAAAACATAGTGGATGAGCTTCCAAGGAGGAAGGGTTTTGGAGTATTAGGAGAGCAGTCATACTGAGTCAGTGAGGAGTTAAGAGAGTCAGAAATCATCCTTCTCTTAGAGCAGACTATCTTTTCTTGAAAAGCCATAAAGAAGGTAGTTTATTCAGGAGAAAGCTGGTTTTACTTAGGATTAGAAAGAGATTATAGGAGAAGAGAGAGTGGGCGAATTATTTACAGTGGGAAGGAGGAGGTTCCAGAGGGCATGAAATGAATTTGGAAAGGTTGAACAATGTCACTATAGTAATAGAAAATGGAAAGCAGACTGTGTATATATGTTTAGGAGTAGTGTGCGTTTTGGGCATGATAAACGAATTGGGACGAGTGGCAATATTTCCTTTAGTATACAGATTTTTGGTGTTGTAACTGGCTATGGATCTACCACTCAGGTGGTTGGCTGTTGAGCATAGTAGTGGTTAGAAATGTGAGCCTTGGAAGCAGAATACCTTGGTTTGAATTTTTATTCCATCCCTTACAAACTGTGACTAACCATGCAACCTTACCTGGGTTCAAGTTCTCACTCTGCCTCTAAGTTCTTTAAGTTAGTGATCTTTGGACGAATATAGTAATCTTTGTTTTCCCATTAAGTGGAGACAATAGTTGCTACCTCGTTAAAGAAGCTACTTAATATAAATGTGCTGCACTTAGTAAGTAGTAATCACTGTTAGTTCTGTAGTTGAACTGTGAGGTTTTTTTAAGCACTTAAGTAATGGCACATAGGAAGAAAGACTTTCATTAACCGGACACAGCTTGTCTCTGCTTTTTTATCAAGAGAGGGAAGGGGGGTTTGGAGAGGGAGGGGTACGCATGTTATCTTCTCCAAAACCAGAGATAGAATGTGATAATTTATATATAATTTCTTAAACAATTTTTTTGACTTTTTTTTCAGGTTGAGACTGAGCTAAAGTTAATCTGTTGTGACATTCTGGATGTACTGGACAAACACCTCATTCCAGCAGCTAACACTGGCGAGTCCAAGGTTTTCTATTATAAAATGTAGGTTCTATACTAGAAGGGAAAATGTCAGATTAAATGTTGGCTCTCTTAGAATCATCACTTTTTTATGTAGGTTTACAACATTTTATTTAATGTTGGAAAGATAGTTACGGGAGGAGTGAGTCTCAATAATTAAATTAATTTTTGAATACTCATTTGCAGATTCACTGCTAAGAAGAGTCAATATTACTGCATTTAAGGTGGTCAAACTATTACTGTAAAAATGTACTAAGTTTTGCTTTACCTATTCATAGTCATTTGCTTGTGTGGGGCTGCCCCCCTAGCTACAAGCAGTGCATTACACAGTTCAGTCTTTTTTTTTTTTTGCGGTACGTGGGCCTCTCACCGCTGCGGCCCCTCCCGCCGCGGAGCACAGGCTCTGGACACGCAGGCCCAGTGGCCATGGCTCACGGTCCCAGCCACTCCGCAGCACGAACCCGCGTCCCCCACATCGGCAGGCGGACCCCCAACCACTGCGCCACCAGGGAAGCCCCACAGTTCAGTCTTAACAATTTATATGGAAGTTTTATTTCATGATTAACAAACTGTTGTGCCATTCTTTGGAACCACTTTTTATATTTAATTCTCGTCTATCAAGTGATAAATTTGTTGATTTTTGAGCCTTTTCAGTTAATTTCTCTAGGATTTGGCTTATATTTGGCAATGTGAAATCTCTGAGGAGGAAAACTAAATAGATGAGTCAGTCATTCCTGAAAGAGGCTTTTTGAAATTATTGAAGTATACCGGTTTCATATTTTTGTCACATACGTGATCTTATGTAATACAGAAAACTTTTAACAACTTATTTAAAAAGCATTATTCCTAATTCTGTGTTTTGTTTTTGTTTTGTTTTAGGAAAGGGGACTACCACAGGTATCTGGCTGAATTTGCCACAGGAAATGACAGGAAGGAAGCTGCGGAGAACAGCCTAGTGGCTTATAAAGCTGCTAGTGATATTGCAATGACAGAACTTCCACCAACACATCCCATTCGCTTAGGTCTTGCTCTCAATTTTTCCGTATTCTACTATGAAATTCTTAATTCCCCTGACCGTGCCTGCAGGTAGGTCATGAAGGAGAACAAACGCTCTCACTATGAAAGTAAAAAAGGGTTACAAAGGAGAATAGCAACTTGTTTTTTGTCTTGTTCCTTGGGACTGCCTTCGTTGGCTTGGCCCTGTAATAAAGAATTATTCTGGCTTTTAATGCAGCTGTTTTGAATGATATAAAGACAGACCTATCTCATTTCACTAGGATAGCAGTTAGGATAATTATGTTGATGGGGAAAAATTTGATTGGTAGATTGAAAAGAATCTTGTTACAGAGTAAGAGGAAGGAATGAGAAATTTTCATAATAGAATTATCTTCATTTCTGTATATTAGCTTTCAGTCTTTATAGCATGTGTTTAATATAGTTATGCTCTTAGTGTACATGTCATTTTGTACTTTCTGTCATAAAATTTGGCATCCTATTGACGTATGTAAAAGTACTCCCCCATTTATACTTCAGATTGTTCCCTTTTTTTTTTTTTTTTGGGGGGGGTGGGGGTGGGTACGCAGGCCTCTCACTGTTGTGGCCTCTCCCATTGCGGAGCACAGGCTCCGGACGCGCAGGCTCAGTGGCCATGGCTCAAGGGCCCAGCCGCTCCGCAGCATGTGGGATCTTCCCGGACTGGGGCACGAACCCATGTCCCCTGCATTGGCAGGCGGACTCTCAACCACTGCGCCACCAGGGAAGTGCTGTTCCCAATTTTTGATACACATATAAATTTAAGGAATATCTTTATGTACATAGCTTTTTACTTTTTAAATATACATAACATGAAGTTTAGCGTTCTTTTTTTTTTTAAATTAATTTATTTATTGGCTGCATTGGGTCTTTGTTGCGGTGTGTGGGCTTCTCGTTGCGGTGGCTTCTTTTGTTGCAGAGCACGGGCTCTAGGTGCGTGGGTTTCAGTAGTTGTGGCTTGCGGGCTCTAGAGCGCAGGCTCAGTAGTTGTAGCACACAGGCTTAGTTGCTCTGCAGCATGTGGGATCTTCCCGGACCAGGGCTCGAACCCCTGTCCCCTGCATTGGCAGGCGGATTCTTAACCACTCTGCCATCAGGGAAGCCCTAGCATTTTGTTTTTAAATGTGCAATTCAGTGATATTAAGTACACACACAGTATTGTCTGTCACCACTATTTCTAAAACTTTTTCATCACCTGAAACAAACTGATCACTAAACAATAACTCCATATTTCCTTCTGCCCCAGTCCCTGGTAATCTCTACTTCCTGTCTTTATGAGTTTGCCTATTTTAGATATCTCATATAATAGGAATAATGTATTTGTTCTTTGTAACTTCAGTGTTCTTGAGTATGTAGGAATCACATATTCCATGAAAGGAGAGATTTTCCTGATGTAAGGTGGATTCATTTGAATGCAAATAAATATTAATTTATCTGAAAATATTCTAAATGTTGCTAGTCGAGTTTGTCCAAACAGGTAATATGTCTTGACTAATAAAGAAGCTATAGCTGTTTAGCTGATAGTACTGGTTGAATCTCTCATTGCCATTCTCCAGGCTAGCTGTCCCACACGTAGCTTCAACTTAGTCCTTTCCATGCTTTTGCTTTAATCGGAAGTGTGCTATTTGTGCTCTTTTCCTACCCATTAATTAGTTCAAATATGACTTCCCCATTTGCTCCTCCTCTTGGGTCCCTAAAGTACTTTCTCCAGGATAGCACTTCATCCTCCTATTATAGTATTTATGTGTCAGTCCCTCTATTCTTAGATGTTTTAAAAAGTTCATTGTGGACCCAGGTTATGTCTCTCTTTCCTCTTTTCTTTTCCCCACCCGTGTCCATCGTCACTTGGTGTACATAGTACACAGTACTCAATAAGTGAATGTGAATTTTGTTTCATTTTAACTGTAGTAATTCGCTTATGTGATCACATTTTTGTGAGTTCTAGATTGCCTAGTTTTCTTCCTTGCTCCATTAACATTAAATTCTGTTGGATTAAATTGTGATACTGTCTCAGAATTTTCTTTTTGCATTAAAACTTTGGTGAACTGTTGACTAGAATTTGGAAATACCTTTAATATGCATGTATTTTGGTGGTGGATTAGAATGGGATTTGGTCTGCTTGTCAAAAGCATAGTCATAAGTGGAACTCCAAAAGTTCCACTAGTTCCAAAGTTGCTGGATTACAAAATTAAAAAGGGAATTAATAGGAAGTTAATTTTTCATCAGTTACATCTGCTTTTCCTTTATTTCAGTGCCTAAACCCAAGCATTCAGTGTCGATATTACTGTGTGATAACTGAAGAAAAGACTGAAATTTAACTTATGTCATTTCCAATTCTGGTTTTGGACTTTTTTAGTTTATTTTTGTAATACATTTATGTAAACACTTGTAGGTTGGCAAAAGCAGCTTTTGATGATGCAATTGCAGAACTGGATACGCTGAGTGAAGAAAGCTATAAGGACTCTACGCTTATCATGCAGTTGTTACGTGATAATCTGACACTATGGACTTCAGACATGCAGGGTGATGGTAAGGAGACTGAAGTTAAAGTGTTGTCTCTTTCAGTTGTTGGATCTGTTTACTCTTAGAAGTTGGAATTTCTTTACATTAAGCTACAATTTAGACTCAACAGCCTTTCCTCCAAACTATCAAATTTTGATTACTGCCTTTACCGGAAATGATATCAAAGTACAGTCTTCCATTTTGGTGTGTAAGATGATAAAAGACCTGTTTGGGAAAGGGGATCTTTTGTTAATATTCAAAGATTTAAAGTTTTGCCTCTAATACTGTTTGCTAAACTTAGTTTACCTCTTCTCTCACACTGTGTTTTGAAAGATGGAGGGAGAGGAAGCAGTTCATATTATCATTACTCAGATTCAATTTTAGGGGGTCTAAGGTTAATTGTATTTGATTGTCATGATCATTGCTTTGGCTGAGTGGTAATCCTGAGGTTAAAACTAGATGGTTAGGGGGAAGGGTAAGCTGTGACAAAGTGAGAGGGTGGCATGGACATATATACACTACCAAACGTAAAATAACTAGTGGGAAGCAGCCGCATAGCACAGGGAGATCAGCTCGGTGCTTTGTGATCACCTAGAGGGGTGGGATGGGGAGGGTGGGAGGGAGGGAGACACAAGAGGGAAGAGATATGGGAATATATGTATATGTATAACTGATTCACTTTGTTATAAAGCAGAAACTAACACACCATTGTAAAGCAATTATACTTCAATAAAGATGTTAAAAAAAACCCAAAAACAACTAGATGGTTATAAGCAGATGTTTATGAAGCATCTTTTCTGTGTGGAAATCTTTTATCTAAAAAAAGAACTAGTGTTACCTCTGTATTCTACACAACAAATGGCATGTCCTGCCCATAGGTCCTTATTTAAGAGGTCTGTGTAGTGTCTTGTTTTCTAGCGTTGCAGTTGTAAATAGTTACTAGAATATTTTATAAAATTTAATCTTGTGATGGGCGGTGGGGTGGGGTGGGTGCTTAATGTTTCTTCCAGTTGTAAAGGGCCAAATTTGTCACGTTTCTTGATTTTAAAGGATATTTTATTCTGCCCATTTCTAAAGAATTGTTTTAATCCATGATACATCATTGAAGGAGGGGGGATGGGACAGGGAGATGGACACAAACTAGTGTGGCATGATAATTATGAGAGTTTTTGTAATTGGTGGTGGTGATATGGGGAGTGGAAATAAAGTTTCTTGTCATTTTCAGCTACAGATCCTTTAAGAGTGTGTTACCCAAACTGAAGCATATGTTGTATTGCTTGAGGCTAGCTGTACTTTCCGTTGGTCAAACCAACATGTTGTACTGTATTTGGAAGCATACTTTTTAAAGATGTATTTGAAAATGGGTGTCAGGGCATGTAGGTTGGCAGTGGAAGGATAGAGTCAGATTTTAGAACTACCTTGAGTCATGGTCCTGAAGTGAGAATTAGGTGACTCAGCTTCTAAAGTGCACCAGCTTGATGAACTATTTAGAAACTTGACTAGGGTTGGCATGAGATATGTGGCACATGTGACCTACTTGCACACTTTACCGACAAAGCCAGATGGAGTCACAGATGACTTTTCATTCAACACAGCACTTGAGGGGCAACCAGTACCAGTCTGTGGGGCTCAAAACCAATTTAACTATCTCTGAACTAATGACTAAGGTTCCTTCCAGCTTTAAATTCTATTGTATTCTAACAATAACTACTAAGAAGAATGGCCAAATAGCTGTGGACTCTTCACAGTCACCCCCAGCTCAGAGAAGACTAATATCTCTGCCTGTTTGAGGGGATAAAAGGAAAGCATGTGGAGAGTTTGGTAAGCGGTTATTGACCTATAAGTAAGCTCTATACCCCTTTGACCTCTGGGGATGTTTTTTTGAGGGTGAAAAGTAACAAAAAGAAGGTGACTTTGAAAAGCAATTTTTTTTAGACATTTGATGCCAGCTCTTATAACTAAGTTGCTAGATTACAAAAATAAAGTCTATATTTTTCATTATCACTCATAACCAGGAATTGATTGAGGGTAGACTGTATGTCACTCCATTTTTATACAGAACCAAAGATATGCTTTTTCTTGGTTATTGAGCATTGTTTTATGAAATGGATCATTTAAAAATAGGGTATCTTTAGATTTGTTATGTTTTCATAGTTGGGAAGGTTCTTTGTACAAAAATGTTTTATTACATTTTAGGGTAGATTTCTCTTTAATCCTAAAACACTTAAAAATCTAGTGAAATTCAGTTGCATCAGTTCCTTTTCATTTTGTAAATTGACCAATTAATTAAATTTGGTCGAAACAGACTGATTTTCATTTAAGAGGTTTGTCACAAAATATTTGGAATTAAAGAAGCAGTTTAATGTGAAAAATTCAAGTGGTCTATCTTGAAATTTTAGCAATATTAAGCTATCTGGATTTACAAATTGTTGTCGGTACTAGGAAATTATTTGCCAGTTTTGCTAAAAGGTAGAGTATTACATGTTTCATTAAATTGGTTTTGTGATTTAGAATCGATGCTGAATGTAGAAGAATTTTGGTCATGAAATTGGTCAGGATGTTACTTGCATTTATTTTAAGGATTATTTAGATGGTTTTCTCCTTTTTTACTTTAAATATGAAAAATGGTGTCAAAAACCTTTTGAATTGAGGGTTTCTAAAGGAAGAAGTATATATTCACAAGCCTTTACTTACACGTTTATATGTTATTAACAGCAGAGTATGTTAATGTCTGTCTGGGTCTTTTGAAACATAATTCTTTAAAGGGAGCACCACTTTTTCGCATCAAGTGATTTCAGTCCTTTTCTCTTAACCTGTGGTCAGAGGACTGTTAAATACACAAGTCCATAGAGAGGAACTGTGTTCGCTCTGCCCGTTCCCCTCCTTCCCTCCAAATCTAGAAACTGGGCAAAGAAATATATATCTGAAGAACCCTTTTTGCCCCCCTTCTGTATACCTTTTAAGAGGATATTATTACATCCTCTTAAAAAGGAACAGATTATTTCTTAGAGTGAAGTTCATACAAAGTAAAAGGATCAAAATCTGACTCCCCTAAATCATTGATGTTTCCTTTGTCCTGCTCTTGGTTTATTTTTCTTGTAATGTTGCTTTCATATGATTGTTCTCCCTCCCTTTCTCCTTGCAATATAGATTCCTAAAGGAAAATCCAACTCTTCCTTTCCTAAAAACTCTACTTTGTAAGTCATTATCATGGCACAGTGAATTCTGCTTTTAGTTTTGGTTCTTCACTAATCATGCCTGCATATCATCATCTTGTCGCTTAAAAAACTGCCTGTTCTACATTCCAGGATGTGAAACCTTCTAAGACATTTATGATCTGCTACCCCTGTCTACCTCTGTTTGGGTGTGACTTATGTGACAGTATTTTTATGCCAAAGTTACTTGGAACTTTTGGCAAATCTAATGGTTGCTTATGAGTAAATTAGAGTGTGCTCTGTTGTTGTATGTTAACCATATTTTGGCAGTGTATGGCTGTTAAAAATGAGAGTGAACGTTCCTATCATTTCCTAAGTTTGAATACATTATTCTTTGGGGGAACAGTTGGGTGGACCATCATTTTTTCCCTCAGTAAATAGTTACTTTTGTCTTTCCTTGCACGACTTTTTCTAAATGTGATTCAAAAATCTTTATGTACATTAAGTACTTTTACACAATCAGTGTCAAATATTTTTATCACAAAAATGTTAAAATGACTGAAACTATCTTTACTTAACCCTTATTGTCATGACAGCATTTATTGTATCAAGGTCTTTAAGACTGTTTAAAAGCATTCCTCAGAGTTTTGCTTTACGTCTGTAGGCAGCCGGTCTTAGTGTCATTTGTCCATTCTAATTAAGTAATTTAACAAGCACTATGAATGGATGGGTTGTCTGAACTATCATATAATGATTGTTGGGTTAGTTAATTGATTTTCATTTATTTTGATCAAACTAGTAACTACATAGGAATTACAAGTGGTTTGTTAAAGAAGAAGAATGTAACTTTTACACGTTTATTTTTTGGCAGAAGCCTGCATGCTTCCTTATTATGGCTGACTTATTTAATGCTTATTAATAGGTAGATGATTCTCTGGTAAATAGGCTGGCTTTCTGTTGCATGTCATAGTGCAGTTGAAACTCCTCAGGCTAATCATCGTGTTCAAAGGGAAAAGAAAAGTGGCATGAGAGAACTGGT
The DNA here is from genome assembly GCF_949987515.2 of Delphinus delphis. Taxonomy (NCBI): domain Eukaryota; kingdom Metazoa; phylum Chordata; class Mammalia; order Artiodactyla; family Delphinidae; genus Delphinus; species Delphinus delphis. The sequence goes on along the minus strand of NC_082701.1, from coordinate 46,337,084 downwards.
CCAAATGCCCTTCTTTAATAACCTCAGTGGTCTGGTTTACTTTGAGCATGCTATTCCACTCTGGAGTGAGAAATTGTGATTATGGTTTGGTGTGACTGTCCAGGATACAAAATGTGTAAAATATTCGTTTACAAAAGCAGAATCCTCCCTCTAAAACTATAGAACTCCTTTGAAGAATTTTACTGCTCAGTTCTCTTACTGAAACATTGCTAATAATGGGGCCTGCAGAAAAATTAGATTTTGCAAAAAATTATAACATACTCTTGGTTCTTGAAGAGGTTATTGAGAAAGAGTATTTTGACTCAAGATATACATGAAAGCTTGAAAATCATTTTAACAATATGGTTACCTGGCTGTCTGTCTAAGAGCTTTTTTAGCATAAAAACACTGACTTTTACTATGCATCAGTTTTTTTTCATCCTGTTGATCATTCAGGACCTTGATCCAGCAGCACCTCTTGGCTTAGGCATCTCAGGTGTCAAGGTAGAAATCCTTTGCCTGTCTGTGTTCAAACCAATTGTAGCAAATATAAGGAGTCTTTATGCTTGGAATGATACCTTTGTGACCACAACAGCCTAGTTTAGTCATTATGAAATAATTAACTGTCATTCTTCTTTGCAGGTGAAGAGCAGAATAAAGAAGCGCTGCAGGATGTAGAAGATGAAAATCAGTGAGACATAAAAGCCAACAAGAGAAACCATCTCTGACCACCCCACACCTTCCCATCCCACCCCTCTTGGAAATTCCCCCATTGTCACTGAGAACCACCAAATCTGACTTTTACATTTGGTCTCAGAATTTAGGTTCCTGCCCTGTTGGTTTTTTTTTTTTTTTTTTTTTTTAAAAAAAAAAAACAGTTTTCAAAAGTTCTTAAAGGCAAGAGTGAATTTCTGTGGATTTTACTGGTCCCAGCTTTTAGGTTCTTTAAGACACTAACAGGACTGCATAGAGGCTTTTTCAGCATTACTGTATTGTCTCCTGCCAGATGTGGCAAGATCACCATTAGAAATGGAAATTACATTCGAAAGCCATTAGACTTTTAGGTGATGCAAGCATCTAAGAGAAAAGTTAATCACACTATAGAGGTGTATGTGGTATCATTTTCCCTTTTTCTAATTGTTTAAATTGAACTTTATACCAATGTTTAAAAATAATTGGATGTTAGCTTGAGGTGGTTAAAGGTGGTTTGGGGAGTTTGTTGTAATGGTTTTGCTGTAAAAAGTGTTTCAAACTCTGCTGAAATGTTGCTGAAAAGCATGGTGCTGGTAACAGTTCAACAATCCGTGGCTGCTCATTCTTGCCTACTTTACTCTCCCTCTGAAGCAGGTTAGCATTGAAGGTGGTAATGGAAAAGCCTGCATGCGTGTTCAATTCTTTGTTTCTTCTCCTTCCCTCTCCCCCTGGGCCCCGCCCCTCCCCTCCTTCGCTCGCTCAACCTCTTTTGTTCAGTATGTGTAACTTGAAGCTAATTTGTACTACTGGATATCTGACTGGAGCCACAGATACAGAATCTGTATTGTTCTTACTGAAACACAGCATGGATTAACATTAAACTTAAATAAAACAAACCTAAATTAAAAATGCCAAACATCATTGCGCCTCCATCCTTTATCCTTCTAAAATAAAATCTCTAGTCTGAACATATTGATTATATTGTTTGCCTGAATGTGAAAAAGATCCCATTTATTTTTTTCCTTCCGTAAATCACTTGTCTGTTTCCCAAAAATGATGTATATTTCTGGGGGGAAAATACCTGTAACCTGGTTGTGAAGAACAAGTATAAGTAGCGCAAGTATCCTGTCTTCTAAACCAGGTAACAACACAATGTTTATTTTAATCATTAAAGTGCAAGTGTGTATTTATAATACAAGGTGTAATTGTGGATCATCTAGCATGGAATTTTTGGGGTTGTGCAACGAAAGGCTGAATATGTGAATGTGTCAGAATAATCCTTCTTAGGCTGAGGGAAAAATCCCCCCTGCCCCAATTAGTGACAGGAGCAGAGAAGAATGATTAAATTCATTCTCAGTAGTACACGTACACATGGTAAAACAATAGTATGGTAGTCCCCTTTATTAGAAACACTCAATGTAAGTAATATTTTCCAGAGATCATATACATCAGTGTATATAGATATTTAGTTAGTATAGATCATTGTCAGGCATTGAGATCTGTCTCATTCAAATGACTGCCTCACATTGATGTACTCCTGATTTTTGGAAAAAAAAACAGTTGACTACTTTTGGACATTCAGATTATTTCCAGCCTTGCTGTTGTAAATGGTGCTGCAGTAAATGCATGTGTATCTGTACGATACATTTCTAGATTTCCTGTGTTAGAAAACATATACTTTTCAATTGGTAAATACTATCTCCCTCCAAGAATTGTTCGACATTATAGCCCCATCAACAGTGTATGAGACTACTAGCTTCACCACACTGGACTTGTTGCTAAATGAGATGTTGACACCAAAAGTATACCTTGGGCTTGAGTTCTTCGTAGTAAAGACTTGGGAAATCAGTAGATTAGTGATGTACTTAGTAGTTCTTACTAAAATAAGTGTATGTAGAATAAACAATGTTTTTGTGAATTGCTTTTCCGTCAGATAATTGGAGACGATTGTATATAAATTGTACTCTTTGGAGCTACCTTCAAGAGATAATCAGATTTGTTTTTTTTCCAGCAGTAATGTTGCCAAGTGTTGTCTGCTGCATCTCAGTCCAAAACTAGAGGAATTTGTTGAGCTCTATCACAGATTTTTAAAGAAACTGCTAATAGATTAGATTCAGGGTTTTGCGGGCCGCTCCCACACTAAACACTAATGTGTGAATGCCTGGACTTGGAAGAGTTTGAATGAACACGTAGGTAATCTTTTTACAAAATAGTCTGGTTTGTGGAGGTGATTCTGCCAAGTTGGGTTGTCACATGAATTTGTTTAGTGAAAGAGTTCCTTAGTTGACTATGTAGACTTCTATTTGTGTTCAGCAAATTCAGGAGGCCATGAGCATTTTCAGTGGTGTGGCAATTTTGGTATGGAGAAAAAAGGACTTGCCATCCAAAGAAATTAATGAAGGCACTTAGGAAGGACAGTGGTGATTAGTACAGGTCTTTAGAAAGATCCCTATCAAAGATTGGAAGACAACGAGCGAAGACTGCAGAAAGGTGACAGCCCTGTGAGGACAGTGTTACTTCACTTCCTGTATCTGTTGTCTGGGAGGTGGAGTGTTTGTTTCAGCTCCTGGTTTAGTCATCTGTGAGGATCAGTTGATTTTGATAGAAACTTGAGTTACCATTACAACTTGAATGCAGTTGTTTTGATTTTTTTGGTAATTGCTTTGAAAAAGGTTTTAAATTCAAAGGTTTTCTAAAATGTTAGGAGCAGCAATAAATGGGTTTATACCCATACTTGGGTTCTGTGATGGGTGGCCAGAAAGGAAGATCTCCAAAATTATATTTTGCTGCTTTCTAGGAAGACAAGAATTGTAAGTTAGATCATAGTAAGGGCATGTTGATGGACTGATATAAACAGTGACTCCTGCTCCAGACGAATGCCACTTGAGAGTTTTACAAGACAAAATCCCATATTAGTTGCTATGCTGTTGATCCTAGGACAGTAGAAGAGTGGTCATGCTGAAAAAATTGCATAAAGATGAATCTTGCTTTGTTTTGAAATTTTTAACAAGTTCACAGGGATCCCTGGTAAAATTCTGGGGTGCTTCATTAAAATAATTGTTTTTCCTTCTTTGATTTGGATTTAAAGTTTTATTTTCCCCCTCGAAATTTTTTTAAAAATTGAGGTATAGTTGATTTGCAATGTTAATGAGTTTCAGGTGTACCACAGTTTTTAAAGGTTATACTCCATTTATAGTTAAAATGTTGGCTATATGTATAGTTTACCTCTTAATTCCCTACCTGTATCATGCCCCTTCCCCCTTCCTCTGCCTACTGAAAAGGAATTGCGAGCTTTTAGAGGAAGTGGTGATACTGGATCCAACCCATATCAGCAAAATTAAACCGTCCAACAAGATAAGACATAGCTCTCATTTCTTTGAGTTCCTAGACTTGTGATTGGTATTGACAACTAATAGCTAACATTGAGTATCAGCTATGTACCAGGCACTGTGCTCATTAGGCAGTGTCTAGCACATAGGTACTCGATAATTAGGTACGTTTTCCATCTGCGTTTTTTAAATAGGAAAACTGGGATGGGAGAAGTTGAGGTACTTGTCCAAAGCCACAAAGCTAGTAGTATTCAAACAGGATTCAGAGTTGGGTTTGTATGACTGAAGAGCCCATGCTCTTAACCATTAAGCAGTCTCTTTCTTTTAGGCTGTTAGTGTTTTATTGAAATATATTTTCTCTACCCTAAAGTGATCATCTAAAAAATACATTTTAACATTTCTGAGATCAGTATATGGTTTACAATCGATATATGCCTTTTTGAAAAGCTATAGTAGACATTAAGCTGAAGTATAAATAATTCATATTAGAATTGAGGAAATAGAATATAAATGATATATTTAGGGCTCTTCAGTGGCTGCTGTCTAAAAAGAGGATTACTGCCTAGATTAATTTTTTTGGCAGTTTGTTTCTTAATCTGTAGCTTAATTTAGAAATTTTAAAATAAGGTTTTTTTTTTAACAGGTGGAGCAATTCTTCCAATTTAAAACAGTTTAGCTTGGACAGGTAGAGCTATAATCCAAATAGATAACCAGTGATTATGAATTGTCAAGTTGCTGCAGTGCTGTGACTTGAGTTTTCCAGATAACCTAAGTCTTACTGTTCTTAAAAAGTTCTTGGGTTTTGGACATTTGTTTCTCACATAATTGATGTTAAGAATGTGTACTTGCACAACCCATGCAGTATGAGTCATGTCCAGGAGCTTTCTTCCTCTGGCTAAAGCTATCATTGACCATTTTTTTCAGTTGTGCTGAAAAGTCTTGGAACTCATGCTTCCATCCCATATTGCTTGTTTCTGAGTCTTCCATGAAGATCCTTTTCCATTTAGAATTCTGGAGATATAGGGTTGTGGTAGGGCTTATTTCAGCACCTAAGGCTTCTTTCCCATTAATTAGTGGTACATTTGTAGCATTAACAGGCCACAATAACTGCTGAACTCCTCAGAATTTGCTTTCAGCAGAGTTCAAGTAATAAACGTTTAAAAACTTTTTTTTTTCACTTAACCTCATTCGTCATTGAGGTTATGTAAGCCAAAACAAGAGATGCTAATTTCACCTTGTCTAAGATTATAATTATAGTTAGCAGTGATTAGATTTATAGAATACTTTGTTGTGGTGAGGATGTAGAGAAATACATAAGACTATTGTTGGTATTTTTTTTAAGTAAAGTTTTTATTCAAGTATAAAAAGTACATCAAAGGTGTACATCTTAGAATTTTTACAAAGGGAACACACCATTTAACCACCACTCATATCAAGAAATAGAACAGGACCAACATCGTAGAGCACTCCATGCCCTCTTCATTAATTTACCCCCTTACCCCTACAACTGGAACCAGTATCTTGATATTGCCATTGATTAATTTTGCTTAGTTTTTGAACTTGATGTAAATGGCACATACACATAAATGGCTTGTTTTTTTTTCCTCTTAACATTAGGTTTGTGGGATTAGTCTGTATTATTGCCTGTAATAATAGTGTATTTTTATGGCTGTGTAGTATTCTGTTGCATTAGTATACCACTACTTGTTCTATGGATGGACATTGGATTATTTTCAAATTTTGGATGTTACAAATAATGTTGCTGTGGCCATTCTTTTACATGTCTTTTGGTATATACATGTATGAATTAATGTTGCATATATATCTAAGAATGGAATTGCTGGGTCATAGGGAATACATGTGTTCAGCTTAGTAGATACTGCAAAACAGTTTTCCAAAGTGGCTGTACTGTTTTACAGTCCTACCAGCAGTGTATTAGAATCCCAGTTGCTCTACATCCTCACTAGCATTTGGTATGGTCACTGTTTTTAGTTGCAGCCTTCTGGTGGGTGTGTACTGATATCTCATTCTGGATTTAATTTGTGTTTTCCTGATGACTAAGGAGACAGTACTTTTTAATATGTTTATGGACATTTGGATAGCTGCTTTTGCCTGTTTTTCTGTAGGTTGTCATTTTACTGATTTGTAGGACATCTTAATATATTTAAGAATAGAGTGTGTCTTTGTAGTTCTTGCAATTATCTTCTCCCATTCTGTCCTGCTTTTTTATTAATGATGTCTTTTGATGAGCAGGAATTCTTAGTTTTAATATAGTCCAATATATCTGTATTTTCCTTTAAGGTAAGTGCTTTATGTATGCTATTTAAGAAATATTTGTCTACCCCAAGATTGTTAATCTTTTGTTTTTCTAGAAGCATTGTTTGACCTATCATATCTAGATCTAGAGTCATCTAGAATATATTTTGTGCATGGTAATAGGGAGACGTTAAAAATAACATTTTTCCATATGGACATTCAATCAACCCAGCAACATTTATTGTTCCATTGGTCTATTTGTCCTAGTGCCAGTGCAACACTGTAGGAATAAAATAATTCAATATTCAATATCTGGTAATGTAAGTCCTCCAGTTTTTTTGTTGTTCACGATTGTACTGATTATTCTTGGCTCTTTGCATTTCCATATACACCTTAGAATCAGCTTGTTAATTTCAATAATAGAACAGCAACAACAAAAACCTGCTGGGATTTTGATTAGGATTTCACTGAATCTATAAGTAAATTTAGGAGTATTAACAGTCTTTACACAATTATGTTCTTTTAATCCATGAACATAGTATATTCTTCCATTTATTTAGATCTTTAATTTTTTCCAATAATGTTTTTTTCTTTTTCTTTTTTTTTTTTTGTGGCCGTGCTGTGTGGCTTGCGGGATCTTAGTTCCCCGACCAGGGATCCAACCCAGCCCGCAGCAGTGAAAGCACCAAATCCTAACCACTGGACCACCAGGGAATTCCTGTGTTTTGTGGTTTTCTATGTAGAGGTCTCGTACTTTTTATTGGACAGATTTCTAGTTATTTGATTTTTTTGTGTGTGTTATTTTAAATAGTATTTTTTTTCATTTTCCGGTTGTTGCTACTTACAGTAATACTATATACTGACCTTGTTTTCCATGACCTTGCTAAATTAACTTATTAATTCTAATAGTTCCATGTAGATCCTGAGACAGGACAATATAAATGAAAGTTTTAAATGAATGCACCCTTTGCTTGTGTGTGTATGCTTACAAATAAATGTAAAATACGTTCACTTTGGCATTATAATAGCAAATTAGAAATAACCTAAATGCCCATCAATTTTGGTTCACCCTTACTATGTATACTATGTTGCTGTTTTAAAAAAATGAGGCTAAAACATTTCTACTAATGTTGTAAATTGTTTGCATACAATGTTAGATGAGAATAGTAAGATACATAACATTGCATAATCTTATATGTATAAAACAGGAAAATATTCTGTATGTGTATTAGCCTGTCTTTAGGAAATTTCTGAAAGATACAACTTCTTTTCATAAAACAGTTTTATTTGACTTAAAAAGTCATGTATGTAGACTATACAGTTTGAGAAGTTTTGGGATATGTATGCACTTGTAAAACCATCATCATAATCAAGATAGTCAATATAGCCTTCAACCTCAAAAGTTTCCTTGTTGTACTCTGTAATTTCCTCCCTCCTGTTTCCCCTTTCTTTCATCCCCAAGCAACCACTAATCTGCTTTTTGTTATTTTACATTAGTTTGCATTTTCTAGAGTTTTATATAAATGGAATCATATAATTCATGTACTCTTTTTTTTTTAGGGGGGAGATGGTCTGGCTTCTTTCAGCATAATTGTTTTGAGATTCATCCATGTTGCATGTGTCAGTAGTTTATTCCTTTTATTGCTGGGAAGTATTCCACTGTTACGACATACCACAGTTTGTTTATTCACCTATTGATGGACATTTGGGTTGTTTCCAGTTTTTGTCTGTTACTAATAAAGCTGCTATGAATGTGACAAGTCTTTATGTGGGCATACATTTCCTTTTTTCTGTGGATAAATAGGAATGGAATGGTCGGATAGTATGGTACGTGTGTATTTCGTTCCTTAAGAAACTGCCAAACTGTTTTACAAAATGATTGCACCATTTTACATCTCCACCAGCAGTGTCTGAAATCTCCTGTTCCTCCACATCCTCTGCAGCACTTGGTATAGTTAGTCTTTTTGCAAATCCAACACACTATCCATTGTACTGTAGAGCTGGCTTAGTCTTTTTAATTTTTCCATTCTAGTAGGTGTTTTTTTATTTGTATTTTCCTAATGACTAATGATGTTGAGCATCTTTTTACATGCTTATCTGCCATCTGTATATTTTCTTTAGTGAGGTGTCTATTCTAATAACAATATTGAGTCTTCTGATCCATGAATAAGGTATATCTCTCTAATAGTTTAGGCCTTTTAAAATTCCAGTAGTGTTTTATACTGTTCAGTGTACAGGTCTTTCACTTCTTTTGTCATATTTGTCCCTAAGTATTTCATAATCTTTGTTTTTGTATACTTTTTAAAATTCAATTTTTGATTGCTCATTGCTAGTGTATAGAAATAACATTGATATTTGTGTAATGATCTCGTACCCTGCAGCCTTGCTAAACTCATTTAGTTTTAGTAGTCGTGTTTTGTTGTTTTTGTAGATGTCATCAGATTTTCTTCATAGACAATTATATTTTCTGTTAATATAAAGTTTTAACTTCTTTTCTTCTCCTGCTCTTATTTGTTTATCTTGCCCAATTGCACTGGCTGGAACCTCCAGCACAATGTTATATAGAAATGGTAAGAGCAGACATATTTGTATTGTTTCTGATCTTACAGAGAAAAACATTCTTTCACCATTAAATATGATGTTAGCTGTAAGTTTTTCATATGTGTTCTTTATTAGGTTGAGGAGTTCATTTCTATTCCTCGTTTGCTGAGAGTTTTTATCAGGAATGGATGGATGTTGGATTTGTCAGATGCCTTTTCTTCATTTATTGAGAAGAGCATGTGTGTTTTCTTTTTTAGTTTAGTATAAAGAACTATAATGCATATAATGAATTACAATGATTGCTTTTTAAATACTGAACAAACCCTGCATTCCTGGTATAAACCCCAGTTGTTGTGTATTGTCCTTTAAAAATATTTTTGGATTTGCATCGCTAAAATTTTGTTTAAATTTTTTTTTTTGCATTTATGTTCATGAGCCTGAAAGTTCTGGAGTGATGAAATGTAAATAGCACCAAAAGTTTTTCCTCTGTGGCATTAAGGACAAAATAGAAGAGATGGATGGTCCTAATAGATCTTCAAGAAGGAATGGAAGAACACTTGAAATGGTAATATCAAAGGTACGTTATAAAAGACTTATTTCTCACTTTCTTTGAAAATCTTACAAGTGTTTAAAGCAAAATTATAACTATATTGTGGGATTGATTATGTAGGCGCATCATACATATGGTAACTATAGCATTAAGAGGCAGCCAAGGGATGGTAAATGGATACATTTTATTGTAAATTTCTTATATTTTACTTGAAGTGATACAATATGAATTCTCAGAAGACCTTGAGAGGTTGAGAATATATATGGTAATACTTAGGGCAAGCACTATATAGAAATAATGCAAAGAGGTATAGCTAAAAGTCAGTAGATAACAAAGATGGAATTCTAAAAATTATTTATTTAATCCAAAAGAAAGCAGGAGAGGACAAGAGCAGTTGTGCTCCCGAATCTTCTCTCAGGGAGAGGTTGGAAGCTCAGTAAGACTTAATTTTGAGATTTAGGAACTTGTATTAGGTGTTTTTTTTGTTTTTTGTTTTTAATGGCTGGAAAATTCTCAGCAGCGTTGACATTTGGAAATGAATCTTCTGAGGAATTCACAGAATTGTTCTGCAGATTATATTATGTTGTGCTTGAAATGTTAAAGTCAGCTTTTAAAAATATGCCCAGGGCTTCCCTGGTGGCGCAGTGGTTGAGAGTCCGCCTGCCGATGGAGGGGACGTGGGTTCGTGCCCTGGTCTGGGAAGATCCCACATGCCGCGGAGCGGCTGGGCCCGTGAGCCATGGCCGCTGAGCCTGCGCGTCCAGAGCCTGTGCTCCGCAACGGGAGAGGCCACAGCAGTGAGAGGCCCGCGTACCACACACACAAAAAAAAAACCCAATAATTTTCTCATTTAAAAGTCTCTTTGCTGACTGAACTGACATTTCGGCTGCCACCCATTGCTAGTGAGACAATTTGCAATTTGATTTCAGTTGGGTAACTGCCTGATAAAAGTTAATAGTCTTTAGAGGAACATGACAATCTAGAGTCCCATTCTTTATAATAACACGGATACAGTCCAAAACTACTCAGCACGTGAAAAAACAGGTAAACGTGACCCATACTCGAGAAAATCAATAGAGATTATCCCTGAGAAGACCCAGATAAGTAAATTAGCAAAGTCTTACTGTTGTTCTTCCACCATAGCAGATAAGAATTTTAAAGCTTCTAGTGTAACTGTGTTCAAGGATGAAAGGGAAAATATGTTTGTGCAAATTAGAAGAGGAAATTTCAGTAGAAATACTGTAATTATAATAAAGAACCAAGTGGACGTTTTGGAACTTTAAAAAATACAATGTCTGGGAAAAAATAAAAGTTAAAAGGGAATTCCCTGGTGGTCCAGTAGTTAGGAATCAGCGCTTCCACTGCTTGGGGCCCAGGTTCAATTCCTGGTCAGGGAACTAAGATCCCACAAACTGCACAGTGCAGCCAAAAAAAAAAAAAGAAAGTTAAAAAATACAATATCTGAAATAAAAATTCACTGGATGGGCTTCACAGCAGAATAAGGAAAATAACAGAAGGATTCGTGAACCTGAAGTTAACTCAGTAGAAAGCAAAAGATTAAAAAAAAAGAGTACAGCCTCAGGGGAACCTGTGAGATAGTATACACATCGTAAGGTCTCGCATGTGTGTAAATGTAGTTCCAGAAGGAGAGAAGAGAAAAAAATGGGATGGGAGGGAATTCCTTGGTTGTCCAGTGGTTTGGACTGTGCGTTCTCACTGCCAAGGGCCAAGGTTTGTTTCCTGGTCGGGGAACTAAAATCCCACAGGCTGCATGGTGTGGCCAAAAAAAAACAAGAAAAAAAAAAATGGGATGGGAAAAGTATGCAAAGAATGACTAAAATTTTTTCACATTTTGTGGAAGACAAATATATAACAAGTCCAGTGAAAATAAGAAAAATACAAAGAAAATGAATAATTGCTCACATTATAATCACACTGCTGAAAAATCGAAAAACATTGAAAACAGCATGCATGTATGTTGACAAATGGACAAATCATATACAAGCGAGTATCACTTCAAATCACTGACTTCTCATTCGAAATAACAGAAGCCAGAGAACAGCAATATTAAAGTGCTCAAAGAAGCAAAAAGCCAACCCAGAATTCTATACTGCTGAAAACATCTGTCAAGAATGAAAGTGAAATAAAGATATTTTCAGATAAAAGAAAACTAAAAATTATTTGGGAGCAGATTTTAACAGTAGGGAATGCTGAATAAAGTTCTTCAGGCTGAGAGGAGATGATATCAGAAGTGAAGATATTTAAGGAGTGAGTGTTTAAAAGAGTAATATAGAAATATTACTTCTTTAAGAGAGCATATGACTGTTGAAAGCAAAAATTGTAACATTGTACTTTGGGATTAATAGCGTGTAGCTGTAATAAATACGACACCAATAGCGTAAGTACAAGAACTGATACACTGGAGGGGTTCAACAGAAGGTTTGAGCAGGCAGAAGAAACAATGAACTTTTGAAGATAAGGCAATTAAAATTATTTAGTCTTTACTTCCCTGGTGGTGCAGTGGTTAAGAATCTATCTACCAATGCAGGGGACATGGGTTCGAGCCCTGGCCCGGGAAGATCCCACACGCTGTGGAGCAGCTGAGCCTGTGCACCACAACTACTAAGCCCGCGTACTACAACTACTGAAGCCTACGCACCTAGAGCCCGTGCTTCGCAACAAGAGAAGCCACTGCAATGAGAAGCCTGCACACAGCAACAAAGAGTAGCCCCCACTCGCTGCAACTAGAGAAAGCCCGTGTGCAGCAACGAAGACCCAATGCAGCCATAAAAAAATAAATTTATATATTAAAAAAAATTCAGTCTTAGCATATAGAAAAAAGAATGAAGAAAAATTAGTAGAGCTTGAGGGACATGTGGGATACCATCAGACATACCAACATGTATATTGGAATCCCAGAAGAAGAGGAAAAAGGGAAAGGGCCAGAAAAATCATTTGAAGAAATAATGGTCTCAAGCTTTAAAAATCTGAGGAAAGACATGAATATACATGTGCAAGAAGCTCAGTGAACTCCAAGCAGGTTAAACCCCAAGAGATCAAATTGCTGAAATCCGAAGACCAAGAGAATTTGAAATAGGAAGAGAGAACTGATTCATCAGTGTAAGGGATCCTCAATAAGATTAGCAGCTGATTTTTCTTTAGGAACCATAGAGGCAAGAAGTCAACGGGATGACATATTTAAAGTCCTGAAAGAAAAAACTATCAAGCAAGAAATCTCTCTCTGGCAAAACTGTTCTTCAAGAAGGAAGGAGAAATTAAGACATTCCTAGATAAACAAAAACAGGGAATTTATCACCAGTAGACCTGCCCTACAGGAAGAGCTAAAGGGAGGTCTTCAGGCTGAAGTGAAAGGACGGTAATTCACAGCCACACAAGAAAATAAAGAACACTGGAAAAGGTAACTAGTAGGTAAATATAAAAGTTAGTGCTATTGTACTTTAGATATGGTTTGTAAGTTCTCTTCCTTTTATATGATTTAATAGGCAAAAACATAAAACAATAATTATGAATACATGCAAATAGGCATTCAATGTACAAGAGATGTCATCTGTACCAAAAACAGTATAAAGGGGAGGGGCAGAGGTTTTTGATTAAAATGTGTATTTCTGAAACTAAGTTGGTGTTATTCAAAGTAGGTTGTTAGTAACCCTCAAGGTAACCACTATAAAAATAACTTAAAAATATATAGGAAAGGAAAGAAGGGAATCAAAATGGTACACTACAAAAGATTACATATACATTTGAAAAAGCAGTAATGGTGAAATTGAGGAACAAAACCATATAAGATATATAGAAAGCAAATAGAAGTAAATCCTATATCAATAATCACATTAAATATATGCGGATTCTTTTTTCTTTTTTTTGCTGCACCGCACAGCTTGTGGGATCTTAGTTCCCTGACCAGGGGTTGAACCCAGGCCCTCTGCAGTGAAAGTGCAGAGTCGTAACCACTGGACTGCCAGGGAATTCCCATAAATGAAAGTGGATTTAACTCTTCTATTAAAAGGCAGAGATTGACAGATTGGATTAAAAAATCCAGTAGGACCCATATATGTGCCACCTATAGAAGACTCACTTCAGGTATAAGGACACAAAAGAGAATGAAAATAAAATAAAAGGATGGAAAAAGATAATCCCTGCAGATAGTAACCATAAGAGAATTGGGATGGCTACATTATTGTCAGAATAAATAGAACTTAAATATAAAAAGATTACAAGAGACAAAGGACATTATATGTTGATAAAAGTTTCAATATAACTAGAAGATATAACATTTATAAACACATGCACCTAACAAATGAGCCCCAAAATATATGAAGTAAAAATAGAATTGATGGGAAATAGACAGTTTTACAGTAATAGATGGAGACTTCAATACCCCCTTTCAGTAATAGATAGTAGAACCAGGAAGATCAATAAGGAAATAGAGAATTGGAACAACACTATAAACCTATTAGACCTAACCAACCAACCACAGGAGAATACGCGTTCTTCTAAGGTACATATGGAACTCATGGGATAGACCATATATTAGGTAAGAAAGCCTTAAGAAATTTAACAAGATTTCAATCATACCAATAACCTTTAAGCACAATAGAATGAAACTAGAAATCAATAACAGAAGGAAAACTGGAAAATTCACAAGCATGTGGATTTTAACACTATTATGCAACCAATGGGTCAAAGAAGAAATCACAAGGGAAAATAGAATACACCTTGAGATGAATGAAAATGAAAAGACAACATACCAAAATGTAAGAAATGAAGGAACTGCAGTGCTATGAAGGGAATTTATCGCTGTAAATGCATACGTTAAAAAAAAAAGATGACACCATGAATTGCTTCTTCAAAAAGATTAAAAAAATTGACAAACCTTTACCTACATTGACTAAGAAAAAGAAGACTCTAATAACTAAAATCAGAAATGAAGGAGGACATTACCAATTTTACAGAAATAAAAAGGACTATGAGGGTACTGTGGACAACTGTACACCATCAACTTGGATAATCTAGATGAAATGGCCAAATTCTTAGAAACATACAACCTACCAAGGCTGATTCATGAAGAAATAGAAAATCTGAATAGACTTATAACTTGTAAGGAAATTGAATCAGTAATTAAAAATTTCCTAACAACAACAAAAAAAGCCCTGGATCACATTGTTTCACTGGTGTATTTTACCAAAGATTTAAAGAAGAATTAACACTAGTCTTTCTCAAACTCTTCCATAAAATTGAAGGGGAGGGAATACTTCCTAATTCATTCTATGAGGACAGTATTACTCTGGTACCAAATCCAGACAAAGAAACTAAAAACTACAGATAATATTTCTTATGAATATTGATGTAATAATCCTTAGGAAAATACTAGCATACTAATTTGAGCCTCAACAATAAACCGATTATACACCATGACAAGTTAGGTTTTTTCCTGGAATACAAAGGTGGCTCAGCACATGAAAATCAGTTATATACAAAACCCCAAATAACCCAATTAAAAAATGGTCAGAAGACCCGAATCAATGTTTTTCCAAAGAGGGTATGCATATGGCCAACAGGCACATGAAAAGATGCTCAATGTGCTAATCATCAGGGAAATGCAAGTCAAAACCACAATGAGACATCACCTTACATCTGTCAGAATGGCTATCATCAAAAGAACACAAGTGTTGGAGACGATTTTGAGAAAAGGGAACCCTCTTAAACTGTAGTTGGAAATGTAAATTGGTGCAGCCACTGTGGAAAATGGTATGGAGGTTTCTCAAAAAGCTAAAAGTAGAATTACCATATTATCCAGCAATTCTACTCCTGGGTATATATCCGAAAGAAGCAAAAACACTAATCTGAAACCCTTATGTTCATAGGAGTATTATTTACAAATGCCAAGATATGGAGGTATCCTAAATGTCCATCAGCAGATGATGGATAAAGAAAATGTGGTACACACACGCACACACACGCAATGGAATACTACTCAGCCATAGAAAAGAATATAATTTTGCCACTTGCAACAACATGGATGGACTTGGAGGGTATTATGCCAAATGAAGTAAGTCAGAGAAAGACAAATATTGTATGATATCACTTATCTGTGGAATCTAAAAAATACAACAAACTAGTGAATATAACAAAAACACAGGGCTTCCCTGGTGGCGCAGTAGTTAAGAATCCACCTGCCAGTGCAGGGGACATGGGTTTGAGCCCCAGTCTGGGAAGATCCCACATGCTGCGGAGCAACTAAACCCGTGCGCCACAACTACGGAGCCTGCGCTCTAGAGCCTGTGAGCCTCAACTACTGAAGCCCGTGTAGCTAGATCCCATGCTCCACAACAAGAGAACCCACTGCAATGAGAAGCCTGCACACTGTGATGAAGAGTATCCCCCACTCGCTGCAACTAGAGAAAGCCCACACACAACAATGAAGACCCAATGCAGCCAAAAATAAGTAAATTAAAAAAAAAAAAAAGAAAAAGAAAGAGACTCACAGATACAGAGAACAAATTAGTGGTTACCAGTGGGGAGAGGGAAGGCAGGAAAGGCAATATAGGGGCAGGGGATTAAGAGGTACAAACCATTATGTATAAAATAACTTATAAGGATATATCATACAACACAGGGAATATAGCCAATATTTTATAACTATAAATGGAGCATAACCTTTAAAATTTGTGAATCACAATATTATACACTTGTAAAATATATAATATTGTACATCAACTATACTTCTATTTAACAAATCACAAAGAAAATCAATCAGTATAATACTCCACACTCACAGGATGAAGGAAAAATACCTTCGGTTGATGGAGACAAAGCAGTTGACAACATTTAACACTCTTTAATGATAAAAAAGAAAAAAATCAGTAAAATAGGAATGGAAGGAAACTACAACATAATAAGAGCAAAGGTGAAAGACTAAAAACTTTTCCCCTGAGGTCAGGAACAAGACAAGGATGCCCTTTTTTGCCATTTCTTTCTTTCTTCCTTTTTTTTTTTTTTTTAAAAGCCACGTGGCATGTGGAAATCTTAGTTCCCAGACCAGGGATTGAACCTGCACCCCCTGCACTGGAAGGCAAAGTCTTAACCACTGGACCACCAGGGAAGTCCCTGTTTTTTTGCCATTTCTGTTCAACACTGGAAGACAAGTGTATTGGAAGTTTTAGCCAGAGCAGTTAGTGAAGAAAAATGAAATAAAAGGCATCTAATTTGGAAAGGAGAAATAAAATTACCTCTGTGTACAGATGACATGATCTTTTTAAAAAAATTTTTATTGGAGTATAAAAAGTTGATTTACAATGGCAGATGACATGATCTTATATTGGAAAGCCCTAAAAATTCCACAAAAAATTGTGAGAGCTAATAAACCAATTCACCAAAGCTGCATGTTACAAAATCAACATACAAAAATAAGTTGCATTCCTATAAAGTAGCAATGAACAATCTGACAAGGAAATTAAGAAGACAGTTCCACTTACAATTGCATAAAAGAGAATCAAGTACTTAGGAATAAGTTTAAGAAGAGTGTGAGGGACTTCCCTGGTGGCCAGTGGTTAAGAATCTGCCTGCCAATGCAGGGGACATGGGTTCGATCCCTGGTCTGGGAAGCTCCCACATACCGCAGAGCAACTAAGTCCATGAGCCACAACTACTGAGCCTGTGCTCTAGAGCCCTTGAGCTCTAGAGCCCTTGAGCCCTAGAGCCCTAGAGCCAGTGTGCCGCAACTACTGAGCCTGCATGCTGCAATTACTGAAGCTCACGTGCCTAGAGCCTGTGCTCCGTAACAAAAGAAGCCACCTCAATGAGAAGCCCGTGCACCGCAACAAAGAGTAGCCCCCAAGAGTAGCCCCCGCTCGCCGCAACTAGAGAAAGCCCGTGCACAGCAACGAAGACCCAACGCAGACAAAAAAAAAAAAAAAGTGTGAAAGACTTGTACACTGAAAACTATAAATATTGCTGAAAGAAATTGAAGACAAATAAATGGAAGACATCTCCTTTTCATGGATTGGAAGACTTAATGTTACAGAGTCAATATTATCCAAGGTGATTTCCAGATACAATCCAATCCCTGTTAATATTCCAGTGTCTTTTTTTTTTTTCTGTATAAGTAGAAAAACCCATTCTAAAATCCATATGGAATCTCAAGGGACTCGGAATAGCCATAACAATTCTGAAAAAGAAGAAAAACTTGGAGAAATCAAGAATCCCTGATTTCAAAATTTAATACAAAGCTACAGTAATCAAAACACTATGCTGCTGGCATAAGGACAGCCCTATATAGACCCATGGAATAGAATAGAGAGCCCAGAAATAAGCCTTCACAGGTATGGTCAGTTGGTTTTCAAAAAGGGTGCCAGACAGTTCAGTGGGAAAAGGACAATCTTTTCAACAAATGTTGCTGGGAAAACTGGATATCCCCATGCAAAAGAATGAAGTTGGAACTTTACCACATATTATACAGAGAAATTAATCCAAAACGAATGAAAATCATAAACTTAAGAGCTAAAACTATAAAACTCTTAGAAGAAAACATAGGCGAAAGCCATGACATTGAATTTGGCAATGATATCTTAGATATGACAGCAAAAGTACAGGAACAAAAGAAAAAATAAATTGCTCTTCATCAAAATAAGAACTTTTGCACATCGAAGGACACTATCAAGAGAGTAAAAAAACAATTAATGGAATGGGAGAAACTATTTGTAAATAATATATCTGATAAAGGATCGATATCCAGAACATATAAAGAACCTCTACAACTCAACAGAAAAACAACTCAATTCAGAAATGAGCCAAGGAGTTGAATGGACATTTCTCCAAAGAAGGTATACAAATGACCAATAAGCAGATGAAAAGATGCTCACTCAACATAACCAGTCATGAGGGAAATGCAAATCAAAACTGCAATGAGGGGCTTCCCTGGTGGCGCAGTGGTTGAGAGTCTGCCTGCCGATGCAGGGGACACTGGTTCGTGCCCCGGTCCAGGAAGATCCCACATGCCGCGGAGCGGCTGGGCCCGTGAGCCATGGCCGCTGAGCCTGCGCGTCCGGAGCCTGTGCTCCGCAATGGGAGAGGCCACAACAGTAAGAGGCCCGCATACCACAAAAACAAAAAAAACAAAAAAAAAACAAAAAAACTGCAATGAGATACCACTCCACACCCGTTAGGATGGCTATTATGATAACAGAAAACAAGAAGTTTTGGTGAAGATGTGGAGAAAATGGAACCCTTCTGCATTGCTGGTAGAAGTGTATTATGTTGTAGCTGCTATATGGAAAACAGTTTTTGATTCCTCAAAAAGTTAAACGTAGCTTTACCATATGTTTTAACAATTCTCTTAAGGTATATACCCAAAAGAATTGAAAACTGGACTCAGATATTTGAATAAAAGTGTTTCTAGCAGCATTACTCACAATAGCCAAAAGGTGGAATCAACCCAAGTGTTCATCAAAAGATGAATGGATAACCACAATGTGATATATTAATACAATGTAATGTTATTCAGCCATAAAAAGGAACAAAGTTCTCATACATGATACATCATGGAGGAAACTTAGAAATATCCTGAAATAAACCAGACATAAAATGACAAATATTATGTGATGCCAATTATATGAGGTACCTAGAATAGGCAATTTCACAGAGACAGAAAGTGAAATAGAGGATACCAAGAGCTGGGGTAAGGGGGAAATGGGAAGTTACTGTTTAATGGATACAGAGTTTCCTTTTGGGATGATGAAAAAGTTCTGGAAATAGTGTTGATGGTTGCACTACATCGTAATATACCTAATGGCACTGAATTGTAAACTTATAAATAGTTAAAATGATAGATTTTATGTATATTTTACCACAATGAAAACATTGATAATGAAAAGGATTGCATCTGCAATTTAAATTTTAATCCTTTGTTCCCTTCACTTTCTGTCACACATTTCCATGATACCTGTGTTCATAATTAAAAATGGGAACAGCTGCGTGATATTTTAGCCTTCAGATGGACCATAATGGAATTTATTCACTCTTTGTTGATCACTTAGGTCATTTTCTTGTTTTTTTAGTGTTTGCTCTTGGCTGTTTATACTAGCTTTTTCTGTTTGAATGGTTGCTGTCCTAGGATACTTTGGCACTGCTCTTTGGCTTCCTTTCTTTCCCTGAGCTGGCACCTCTCCTTCCTCATTTCCCACTGGCTCAGGGACTTCTTGTGAAAGACACATTTGACCCTGTGTGCCTTGCCCACAGGCATGGTTTTATCCTGTGACCTCACCCTTGGGCTCTCTGACCCAAGGAGGTGAGTCATAACCTGGACTAAGTTGTTTCTGTCCAGAGAAGCTAAACTAAGAGTCAGAAAACATTCTTTGGTACCTATGGAGACCCAAGTTGAAAGCCACTCCAACCTGGTGCTAGGCTACTATTTTGGATGATTTATGTGTTGTTGAATCATCTGAGAAAGTGAGTGTGCTGAGAAAGGCAGTAGGATGGAGGAGAGTGCAGAGTAGTGGAGAGGAGGCTTTGAGAGATCTTGGTTTCTCAGTTTTCTGTTTCCCATAATGCAGTAAATTCACATTGGCTCACAGCTCCTGGGAAGCCACACAAGTGCTCCCCAGTTAGTTCCACATCTTCTCCAGATAAGAGATCTCACCTGGCTGTGGCCAGGAAACCCACAGAGGGGAATTGGGGCTTGTGACAGATGGGAATCCATTGGGCAAAGATGAGTGCTGCATTCGGTCGAGACTGACAGCAAGGGCCATGAGGGGGAGCCCTGGATAATCTTCCTCAGCAGAGTGAGACCCTGCTAGTTTTTGGAGTTTGGTGGTGAGTGGGACCTAACCTGCAAGGGACCTGGTGGGACCTGAGAGTCTTCTACCAGGTCTGGCAACACCATCTCCCTCATCTAGCTGCATAGTATAGAAATAGGGTATGGACTGTGGAGCTACAAGTCTTCAAATACCAGTTCTACCCCTTAATTATCCTTGGGCATCCTCCACTGTTCCTCAGTTTTCCCATCTGTAAAATGGGGATTGAGATATAATTATGAGGATTAGATGAGTATAACATGTAGAGCAGTCAGCATATCTTACTGAGATATGCAGTATATAGATATGCTGTGTGTAGATATGCACTCTATATATGGGTGTTATTGCTGCTGATATTGCAATTCTGGCACCTCCTGTCTGGTCAGTTATTTTCTTCGTGTCCTTAAGGACTCCTTTGTTTTTGGCCGAGCCACTCGGCATATGGGATCTTACTTCCCTGACCAGAGATCGAACCTGAGCCCCCTTCAGTGGAAGCGTGGAGTCTTAACCACTGGACCACCAGGGAGGTCCCAAGGATTCCCTTCACATTGAAGTCGCACAGGAACAAATTGCCTGCCCCCAAATAGTCCTTCTCCTTTTCCCTCCTCTTGTGCTTGTAGGGGCAGATGTGTGGGGTTGCTGCCTTTAGTGTGGTGGAATATTTAGGGGGAGAGCAGAGTCCACCATAGCCTCTGCTGGTGCTGGAGCACCCTGGAGATTTGGGGGCTGTCCAGGGTGCCCTTTTGAGGAAACAATGCCCTGACCAGGCCTCAGTGTCCATGGAGGGTGGTCCCACTCCCAGAAGAGCACGTCTGCCCACGTTCCAACTGTCACCTGTCCCTGTCTCATGCATCCCAGGGACCTTTCACAGCCTCTGCGCCTTATGTTAGTTTTGCCACCAGTGCCGCACCTCCATCTCCAGACTTGTTCTGTACAGTTTTCCTGACCAGGAGATGATCTGTTCTAACAGTCCCATAAAGAGCCTAACACATTGCCTGTTCATGCCCCAATGAATCTTAGTGATCAGGATGTTTACTACAACCCTGGCTGCACGGGACCATGAGTCTGCTTCCTTGTGCCCATTGCTGCTGGCCATGGATGTGGGGACATGACCCTCCTGGTGTGATTTGTTTCTAGATCCCCCTTCAGTCCCTGCCTGGAGCACTCTCCCCCACCACTGGATAATAAGGAAAGCCATATCTTCTGCCCATCCTGGGCTGCCACCTCCCCTGGGGCTCTGAGTGTGCAGTGGAGCTGGCCTTCCTCACCCCTGCCTGTTTTCTCGGCCCTTCCCAGGCCCATTTCTGCAACCATTCCCTTCTTTTCCTCCTTAGTCCCCCTTAGCCCTCTTCCTTTCTCTTCCTCCTTTCACTCTTTTTTTCTTTTTCTGTTTTTTAATTGAAGTATAGTTGATTTACAATATTGTGTTTGTTTCAGGTGTACAGCATAGTACCTTAGTATTTTTGCAGATTATATTCCATCATAGGTTATTGCAAGATAATGCTTATAATTCCCTGAGCTGTACAGTATATCCTTGTTGCGTCTTTATTTTATATATTGCAGTTTGTATCTGTTAATCCCATACTCCTAATTTGTCCCTCCCCCTTCCCCCTCCCCCTTGGTAACCACAAGTTTTCTCCGTGAGTCTGTTTCTGTTTTGCATATACATTCATTTGTATTATTATCATTATTTTTTGTTGCGCCACACAGCATGTAGGATCTTAGTTCCCTAACTAGGGATCGAACCCACGCCCCTTGCAGTGGAAGTGTGGAGTCTTAACCACTGGACTGCAGGGAAGTCCCCATTTGTATTATTTTTTAGATTCCACATATAAGTTATATCCTATAGTATTTACCTTTCTCTGTCTGACTTATTTCACTAAGCATAATATTCTCTAGGTCCATCCATGTTGCTGCAAATGGCGGTATTTTATTCTTTTTATGGCTGAGTAATATTCCATATATATACGGTGTATATATATATACACCACATCTTCTTAATCCAGTCATCCATTGATGGACACTTGGGTTGCTTCCATGTCTTGGCTATTATAAATGGTGCTGCTGTGAACATTGGGGTGATCTTTTCGAATTAATGTTTTCATTTTTTATGGATATATACCCAGGAGTGGAATTGCTGGATCTGTTTTTAGTTTTTTAGTTGTTTTTATTTCCCATCAGGGAAGTACCTTCTGCCCATGTTTTGATCAGATTGTTCTTTTTGATATTGAGTTGTATGAGTTGTCTTTATGTTGGATATAACCTCTTGTCAGTTGCATCATTTGAAAATATTTTCTCCCATTCTGTAGATTGTCTTTTCATTTTGATGATGGTTTCCTTTGCTGTGCAAAAATTTTGAAGTTTAATTAGGTCTCATTTGTTTATTTTTGCTTTTATGTCTTTTGCTGTCGGAGACTGATCCAAGAAAATATTGCTACGATTATGTCAGAGAGTTCTGCCCATGTTCTCTTCTAGGAGTCTTATAGTTTCAGGTCTTACATTTAGGTCTGTAAACCATTTTGAGTTTATTTTTGTATATGGTATGGGAGAATGTTCTAATATCATTGTTTTACATGCAGCTCTCCAGGTTTCTCTGCACCACTTGTTGAAGAAACTGTCCTTTCTCCATTATATATTCTTGCCTCCTTTATTGTAGATTAATTGACTGTAGGTATGGGGGTTTATTTCTGGCCTCTCTATTCTGCTCCATTGAACTGTGTCTGTTTTTGTGTCAATACCATGATGCTTTGATTACTGGAGCTTTGTAAGTATAGTCTGAAGTCTCCGGTTTTGTTCTTTTATCTCAGGATTGCTTTGGCAATTGGGGGTCTTGTGTGGTTCCATATAAATTTTAGGATTGTTTGTTCTAGTTCTGTGAAAAATGTCATGGGTATTTTGATGGGGATTGCATTAAATCTGTAGATTGCTTTGGGTAGTGTGGTCATTTTAATTATATTAATTCTTCCAATACAGGAGCACAGGATAAATTTCCATTCCTTTGAATCATTTTCAATTTCTTTCATCAGTGTTTTATAGTTTTCAGAGTATAGATCTTTCACACCCTTGGTTAAATTTATTCCTAGGTATTTTATTTATTTTTGATGTGATTTTAAGTGAGATTTTGAAAAACTTTCTTTCTGATGTTTCATTATTTGTGTGTAGAAACACAACAGATTTCTGTATATTACTCTTATATCCTGCAACCTTGCTGAATTCATTTATTAATTCTAATAGTTTATTTTTAGGTGGAGACTTTAGAGTTCCTTATATAAAGTATCATGTCATGTGCAAATAGTGACAGTTTTGCCTCTTTCCTTACAACTTTGATACCTTTTATTTCTTTTTCTTGTCTGATTGCTGTGGCTAAGACTTCTAATACTATGCTAAAAGAAGCAGAGAGTGGGCATCGTTGTCTTGTTCCTGAATTTAGAGGAAATGCTTTCCTCTAAGTTTTTCCTCTAGTTTTTCAGAGTGGTCTGTTGTATCATTTAAGACCTCTGTTGCCTTATTTTGTTTTTTGTCTGCATGATCTGTCCATTGATGTCAGTAGGGTGTTAAAATCTCCTACTATTATTGTCAATTTCTCCCTTTGTGTCTGTTAGTATTTGCTTTATATAGTTAGGTGTTCCTGTATTGGGTACCTATATGTTAATGAGTATAATATCCTCTTCTTGTATTCATCCCTTTTTCATTATATAATGCTCTTCTTTGTGTTTTGTTATAGCCTTTTTAAAAAAATTATTTTTTTATTTTTTAAAATTTATTTTACTTATTTTTTTGGCTGCATTGGGTCTTTGTTGATGCACGGGGGCTTTCTCTAGTTGTGGCGAGCAGGGGCTACTCTTCGTTGTGGTGTGCGTGCTTCTCATTGTGGTGGCTTCTCATTGCGGGGCATGGGCTCTAGGTGCGTGGGCGTTAGTAGTTGTGGCACGTGGGCTCAGTGGTTGTGGCTCACGGGCTCTTGAGCGCAGGCTCAGTAGTTGTGGCGCATGGGTTTAGTTGCTCCACAGCACGTGGGATCTTCCCAGACCAGGGCTTGAACCGATGTCTCCTGCATTGGCAAGCGGATTCTTAACCACTGCGCCACCAGGGAAGTCCGTAGCCTTTGTTTTAAAGTCTATTTTGTCTGATATGAGTGTCACTACCCCTGCTTTTTTGTTGTTTCTATTTGCATGAAATATCTTTTTGCATCCCCTCACTTTGTCTTTTTTTTTTAAAATTTATTTGGCTGCGTTGGGTCTTAGTTGTGGCACGTGGGATCTTCACTGCGGCACGCAGGATCTCTTCTTGCTGCACGTGGGCTTCTCTAGTTGCGGCGTGTGGGCTCAGTAGTTGTGGTGTGCGGGCTTAGTTGCCCTGTGGCATGTGGGATCTTAGTTCCCTGACCAGGGATAGAACCAGCGTCCCCTGCATTGGAAGGCAGATTTTTTTTTCTTTTTTAAAAATTATTTATTTATTTATTTATTCTTATTTTTGGCTGCATTGGGTCTTTGTTGCTACGCACAGGCTTTCTCTTAGTTGCAGCGAGTCGGGGCTACTCTTCATTGCAGTGTGCGGGCTTCTCATTGCGGTGGCTTCTCTTGTGCGGAGCACGGGCTCTAGGTGCACGGGCTTCAGTAGTTGTGGCTTGCAGGCTCTAGAGTGCAGGCTCAGTAGTTGTGGTGTACGGGCTTAGTTGCTCCATGGCATGTGGGATCTTCCCAGACCAGGGCTTGAACCCGTGTCCCCTGCATTGACAGGCAAGATTCTTAATCACTGCGCCACCAGGGAAGCCCCTTATTGTAGGTTTATGACTTGTGGTTACCATGGGGTTCATATATATTGACCCGTAATTATATCTAATTGTTTTAAACTGATAATCATTTAAGTTTAAACATTCTAAAAAATCTACATATTTTACTCCTCTCCCCCACATTTTGAGTTTTTGATATCATTTTATACCTTTGTGCTTATCCCTTTACTGTTTATTGTAGTTGCTTTTTAAAATTAAAAAAAAATCTAAGTACTGGCTTATTTAAGTGATGTTTAATCCTTACTATATATTTGCCTTGCCTATTGGGATTTTCCCTCTCCTATAGATTCTTCTTTTCCATTTAGAGTAGACCCTTTAACGTTTCTTTTTTTTTTTTTTTTTTTGCGGTACGCGGGCCTCTCACTGTTGTGGCCTCTCCCGTTGCGGAGCACAGGCTCCGGATGCACAGGCTCAGTGGCCATGGCTCACGGGCCCAGCTGCTCTGTGGCATGTGGGATCTTCCCGGACCGGGCCACAAACCCGCGTCCCCTGCATTGGCAGGCGGATTCTCAACCACTGCGCCACCAGGGAAGCCCTCAACATTTCTTTTAGGATAGGTAGGTTTAGTATTGCTGAATTCTTTTAGTTTCTGCTTGTCGGAGAAATTCTTTTCTTCTCTTCTAAATGATAATCTTGCTGGATAGAGTATCCTAGGTTGCAGGATTTTCCCTTTTAGGGCTTTGAATGTATTATGCCACTTCCTTCTGCCCTGCAAAGTTTCTCCAGAGAAATGAGCTGATAGCCTTGTGGGGATTCCCTTGTATATGACTCTCTGTTTTTCTCCTGCTGCCTTTAGAATTCTCTCTTTATATCTTTAATTTTGCCATTTTAATTATGATATGTCTTGGTGCGGGCCATTTGGGCTCATCTTGTTTGGCACTCTCTCTGCTTCCTGAAATTGGATATGTTTCCCTCTTTAGGTTTGGGACGTTTCCAGCCATAATTTCTTCAAGTACATTTTTGATCCCTTTCTCTTCTTTTTCTGGAACCCCTATAATGTGAATATTGGCACATTTTATATTCCATAGATCTTGTATGTTGTTTTCTCCCTCCCTCCCTCCCCCCCACTTTCTTCTTTCTTCTGTTCTTATTGGGTGATTTCTGTTATTCTATCTTCCAGATCACTTATGCATTCTTCTGTGTCATTTAGTCTGCTATTCATTGCTTCTAGAGTGCTTTTTATCTCAGAGATTGAATTATCAATTTTTGATTGGGTCTTTTAAATTTCTAGTTCCTTGGTAGAATGATCTGTGCTTACCTCTACTGTCTTAATTCAGTTAGCATTTTTATTACCAACTTTCCGAATTCATTGTCTATTGATTATCTCTTTTTCATTATTTATTTCTTCAGGGGTTTTTCTCTTGCTCTTTGAGTTGAGAGTAGTTCCTCTGCGTTTTCATTTTACTTAACTTTCTCTGTCTGTGAATTTAGGTGCAACAGTTATCTGTTATGGTCTTGAAGGGGTGTTTTTATGTGGGAACATCCCTGTGTAGACTGTGTGTGCCTAACATCTTTGGTGTGTGGGTTGAATTTGATGTGGATGCCAGCCCACTACTTTCCTTAGGATGTGATGACAACTACCACCTTGATAGGGGGGTACGGCTGGCGTTGGAGGAGCCAAAGACTGTGCAGGGTGTGAGGCGAGACTTCCTGTCTCCTCACTGGCCACAGCCGCCCTGTTGGGTGGGGTCTGCTCCCAAGCTGCTGGAGTGGAAGCCCTGAGGGTCGGGCTGGAGCTGGCTCTGTTCCCTTCAAGTGTGTGTTTTTCCTTCTCCCCACACTGGAACCTTTGCCCCGAAGGAGGGGAGTGCTGAAATAAGCAGGGTTTGTGTGCTTAGAGATGTCCAATGTGCTGCTTGTGTAGGTATCTGCAGTCACGCTCAGAACCAGATCAGGGTTGTCTTTTCCCCTATTGCGGTGGTCTCAGCGCTAATGTAAGGTTGTGGCACGGAGTGGGTGGGGCTGGAGCGTTTGCTTGGGGATCATGGCATTGTGGTTGCAGGAATCGAAGTGGCTGCACTGTCCTGAGAAGTCTGGGCTACTTCTGCGGCTCTGAGTAAGCACCAGCAATGGCCGTCACTCAGCCTGTACCATACCCCAGGCCCGTGGGTCACCTCTGTGTCCCTAGATCGAGTCTTTTCCCAGGATGTGGCTGCCCTAGATTCAGCGCCAAGCTGTGGTGTGGAGTGAGTGGGGCTGGGGGTTCACTCAGCTTGGGTCAGAGAGTGTGGCAAGGTGACAGCTGCTAGGGCAGACCTCTCTCCGCCCTGTTTGGTGGCAAGCCAGCACTGCGTACTCCTCGCCAGTGCAGTCTAGGCTTCTCCAGCCTTTCTATGTGTCACAGCTGTTCTCCAGGCAGCCAAAGGGCCTTGCCTCCTCTGTATAAGACCGCAGGACTAGAATGCCCAGTCTGTCTCTCAACCTGCTCACTCCCCAGGGTGAATGTCCACCTGTATGATCTCCCTGTACCTCTTAGTTCCCTCCTGGGGGCACAGGTCTCGACCCGGTGCTTTTCTTCCCATCCTACCTGGGATGGGATTATGGGGGAATCTTCCTTGCAGCCTTGGTTGTAGAGGAGTCCTTCTGCCAGTCTCCACGTAGTTTTTGGTGAGAATTGTTCTACATGTAGATGTATTTTTTGATTTGCGGGGGGGAGGTGAGCTCTACATCCTCTTATTCTGCCATCTTGATCACCCTCCCACTCTCTTTCTCTCTCCTTTCCTCCTCTCATTCTCTCCCTTTCCCTACTCAGGGAACTCTGTGGTACTTGGGGTCATTTCTCATCTGTACCCCAGAAGTCTTTGGAGCTAACAGGAGTTTTGTGCATACTCACTTGGGCTTGGACCCGTCATCTTCATAACCACATGCTCCAGACTCATGGACTTGGCTCCTTTCAAACAATGTCCATATTGGCAGCTTCATCCATTCATTCAACAAATACTTACTCGAGGCCTGCCCTACGCTCAGTCCTGGTCTGGGGTTACTGTGGTAAACAAGACAGGTGTGGCCCTTACTCTCATGAAGGTTAGTGAGGGGAGAAAGGAATGAGCAAATACACCAGGTGATTTTGATGGTAAGTGCCGTGAAGAAAAGAAAGCAGGCTGATGCGGGAGAAAGTGACTGAGGTTGTCAAGACAGGCCTCACAAAGAGGTGACGCTCGAGACCTAGATGATCAGACTGCACCAGATCACCAGGCAGGTTTCTCTGTTGAAAATAACAGGATCCGACTCTAGTTAACGTAAGCAGAAAAGGAATGCACTGGAAGGGTACTGGGTACTTCAGAGAATGGGCGGAAGGCCTGGAAAATTAGGCCAGCACAGAGGCGGTTGCTAAGGGAGGTTGGCCAGAACACTGACCAAAATCATGCTACAGCTGTTTCTCGTTAGGACCCAGCCACCTCTGCTCTGGATACTGACCTCGAACCCTGGACCCACAGGCACACCACCACCAGAGGGACCTCCAAACTGGGCCTGATTACCGCAGACCACAGGTTGTTCACAGGTAAGCCGGGGTTGCTCCCATCTCACACAGAGTGAAAGCCACAGACTTTATAATGTCGTCCTTGATCCGGTCCCCCGTTCCCTATGCTCTCATCTACCCTCGTTTCCCCGCCCCAACCTGCTCCACCCACATCGCTCTCCTTGCAGTTCCTGTCACACCAAGCCTGCCCCCACCTCTAGGGGCACTGGCTGTTCCCTCCACTTGGAGCACTTCAAGTCTCCCCAGAACTCCCCCCTTGACCTCCTCCAAGTCTAAGCCCAAAAGTCACCTTCTCTGGAGGCCCACCACATCTCCCTATTTAAGCCCAGCCTCCCCTGCCCACAGGATTCCTTTATGCCTTTTTTTTCCCTTGTCATCTTTTAACATGTTATGTTTACTGTTCATTAGCTGTCTTGCTGATGAATCTGCCCCAGGTGCCTAGACCAGTGGGTGGCCTTGGGGTTAACACTCCACAGCTGTTGGTTGGATGTGTAGATGATAACATGGCATAAAATGTCTTGAGGCATAAGTTGAATCCTGGTCTGTCATTAACCAGCTGTGATTCTGCACAAATATTTTACCCATCTGTAACATGGGCACCTACCTCAAATGGATTCTTGGTGAAGAGTAAACGAGACAATGTGCAGAATAAGCCCTGGTTGCTGGGCTCTCGTTCTTTCCTCTTCACCCATTCAAATCTATTAAGATGAGTCTCCCAAGCCCATATGATCACAATGAACGTTTCCATTTACTTTGGATTATATGTCATTATAAATATTAACAAATAAGACTTAAAAAGGACACCTTCGGGTAGGTCAGACAAAAGTACAAAAATTGTGTGTGGGGCTGCAGTTTCAGGACTGTTTCTGCAGCCGTCACATGATAGCAAAACGGTGGTAAGCAGTGCACGAGTCTGCGCCGAAGACAGCCGGAGTCCATGCATCGGGACGTTCTCTCGGTTGGAGAACGAACAAAGGGAGGACATGCTCGGGCCAGGAGATGCAGTTCCTCGCTCTCGCCACTAGAGGTCAGGAGGTTACCGCTTCAGGGTTGGAAGACGGGCCCGTGGGGGATCGGCTAGTGGTGGCGGTGGGTGCTGAGACTAGGCAGGGGGTGGGGGTGGCGGTGGATGCCACACCTGGTGACCCCCTGGTTATTGACATCTGACTTTGGAATGACTTTGTTTTGTTTGGCGTCAAATTCACCGTCTTTGTGGGGCTGAGGGACCAGAGGAAAGATGCCAGCTTGGGGTCAAAGGGAGAGCTCACACTGCAGCTTCTCAAAGCGCCTTTTTCTCTAACAAACAGAGATAGAACCTGCAAGGGGTCCAGAACAGTGCCAGGGTCCTAGTGAAGGTTCTCCCTGGGAGGTCTTCTACCCAGTGCCCCATCCTCCACTCGGGCTAGCTGTCCAGGAGCCCCACCTCCCAGCTGACTGTCCCTGTGGTCAGCTGCGACCATGGTTAAGGACCAAATCTGCTCTTGCACAGTCTAGGGCAGTAGAAGGCCTTGGACTAGGTGCCAGGTGTCCTGGGTTCTTATCCCCACTGGGTCCTGTGTAGGCCCCTTCTGCTTGCTACTTCTGTGGCGCGAGTAAGTGGCGCTAAGTGGCCTTAGTTTCCCCATGTGTCTAACAAGGAAGTTGTACTAGGTGAGGCTCTAGGTGTACTTCTAACTTGGCCATTCAGCATTTCCGTGTGTTTACAGGGAATTTGTGAAGCTCCTCTCTGAATGAGAAACCTGCCCCCCACCCAAAAGGCAAAGCTAAGACGATAACCCAGCGTTCACCCAGACACGAGGTTCCTCGTAAATAGACTCAGCCTCTCTGACTCTCCTTCCTCATCTGTCAGATGGCAGTTAGACCCATCTCACGGGGCTGTGAAGATTCATCAAGACGACAGTGGTTGTAAAACCCTTACCACACACAAAGCCTCCTTAGGGAAAACCAGGACTGCCTGACCAGCAAAGTTTGCCAGGTACTGTATGGGGGCTGGAGTCCTGTTTCCCCTGCAAAATGGAAAAAGGCTGATGGGCACTTGGTGGGATTCACATCATCACCCCAGGCCTCAGATGGTAATGTGCTTTGTGTCTGCAGCATAAGGTCTAGCCCCAGTGCCCCTGTGAGCCCTGTACAAGCGTTGGTGTAGGTGTGGTGTCCAGAGCTCTGGGCTGGAGGTGGTGGGGCAGGGGCCATGGAACCTGGTCTGCCCCAGCTGTGGTAGGGCTGGAAGGCCTCAGGTAGATCACTTTCCCTCTCTGGGCTTTGTTTCCCATCAGTGCAGTGATGGGTTGAGCACAGAAATTCCTGGGTTCTGCATTTGTTCATCCAGCGTTCCTGAAGGCCCCTTAGTTGGCAGGAAAAGTTTGGGGCTTCAAGCCTGGGCCCAAGATTCTGATGCCCTCACCCCCTTCCTGGAGACCTTCACCCAGGGTGCAGGGGGCTCTCTCTTAGCTTCTGGAAGACAGAACCAGCCCTTCCCAGAAACAAGGCCCTGGACTGCTGCTGAGTACTCCTGAAAGGGATCTCAGTAGGGCTAGGATGCAGGGGCAGCCACCTGGGGCTCCCCACTTCCCAACCCTGAACCCAGAAGGGCCCTGGGTGGGGGGGTGGGGGAAGGGGAGAGGAGGGTAAGAACAAGGAGGACTTTTTGGTTCTTTTCATGCAAAGAAAAACAGACTCACTCTCTTCTTGACTGCAGCTGACCTGATGCTTAAGCTTGGAGTGAGAGGCAGGATCCATCCTCCAGCTTCCTCAGGAGGAGAAAGATCAAAGGTAGGAGAGCTGGGTCTGAGAACTGAACTTGACCGTGCAACAACATCAGTTTAAGCCACTCCCCCTATGTCTACAAGCCCAGTTGGCCTGGCAGCTAGGGGTGGGGTGGGAGCAGGACTGAGTGCTGTTGCCCCCGACAAGCCCTGCTCCCTCTCCCAGAGCAGTGCCCCTGGCCCAAATCACCTTTCCCCTCCAGGCCTTGTATATGGTTCCCACTGCTTACACTGCTCTTTCCCCTTTGTCTGCCTAGAAACGCCACTCACCCTTCAAGGCCTTGCTAAAGCATCACTTCCTCCAGGAACCCCTCCCTGCTCTCCCAGCCGAGTCAGCAGAGTCCACAGAACGTGCAGGTGGGTCAGGCTGGCCTTGGCATTCCTCACAACCCCATTGTAATGGTTTGTTTCTAGCTCCCTGACTAGATGGGGACCTCCCTGAGGGCAGGCCCAGGGTCTCATTCATCCCCAGGGGCCTGTGGGATCATTGAGTGAAGCGCTTGGCCTGTGCCCACGTTCACTGGGAGCTCCAGGATCTTTACCAGACTCCTGGCTCTCAGGCCAACTTCCCCCCCCCCCCACACCCGGTCATGCCAGAGATGAGCAGATGTAGTCAGAACCTCCTCTTGGGAATGAACTTTCTTCAGCGTCCTGTCTTGCCCCTGCCCAAAGTCTTCTTCTCTTACTGCCCCTCTCCCTGATGGTACCCCCGCTCTCTCAGCCTGGAGGCCCCTGCGACTCACTGCTGACCTCTAGTAGGGTCCTTGTCTTCTGGACAGCCCCATCTGCTTCCTCCGGGTGGGTGCTGAGGCCAGGGTCCTCTTCTTCTACCTCTGGTCCTCTCAGGCCCCAGGGGGGCGAAAGCAGGCCCAGCTCTCTGCCCCTCGCTGTCCCTCGGAGGGGCTGGGCCTTCATGGCCTCTAAGCGGGGGCTGCAGTGGCTCTGTGTCCAAGCAGGCGTCCTGGATCTCCCCAAACATGGGGGCAAGGCCCTTAGTGGCAGCTGAGGAAGCCCAGGGCCAGGCCTGTGCTGGGCCGGGCAGGGGTGGGTGCAGCGGGCAGGTGGGGTGGGTCAGTCGCTGAGCACGGCCCCCGGGAGCTCGTTGGTGAGCGTGTGCCAGCGCTCGATCCGCTTGTCCTTGTTCTTCAGGCAATCAAACCAGTGCTTCAGGCGCTCGCCCTTGGCATTGATGCCCAGAACCACGCCGCCTGCAGAGGGGAGCCGAGAGGCAGCCAGGACACGGTGACTTCTGACTCTCAGGGTCTCTCTGGAGCCAGTACCCCCTGGCACCCCTCCCAGACTTTGTGCTCCACGGCCAGACTCTCTTCCCTGCCCACCTGCTCTGAGGGTGGACCGTGGAGCCCCCACTCCCCCAGTCAGGGCCCAGGGATCCTGCTCTTCCTTTACCCAGGACCAGAGCAGTACCTGCGGGGCAGCACAGTGGCTGTGTTGGTGCCAGGGCAGCTCCACTGCACAGCCACCAAGCCCACCACAAATGTGGGGCCACGAGGGCTCAGAGTCCAGCCTGAGGGGCTGACCATCATCACCTCTTACCCCTGCTCCACCACAGACTGCTGTGTGACTTGGCCAGGCCTCTTTCCCTCTCTGGGCCTCTTTTCTCTGTCACATGGGGTCAGGCTGGATCATGTCTATGGCCCCAACTTTCCCCACAGGCCAGGAAGGCAGGACTGTGGCCTGATTCAGGGCCCCTGCCCTTTGCTGAACCCAGGATGGGCATGTTGCTAAAGAGCATTCCCATCGTGTCCTCTCACCGATGAAATCGTTGGATTTTCCAATGTCATAATCCCAAACGGTGATCTCCAGGGTCTTCTTGGCCAGGTCCCCGTGCTTAATCTCATAACAGAATTCCTGGTGGCCAGAAGGGGAGTGTCAGGACCAGTGACACACGGCCTGTAAGTCGGCTGGTGGCCGGGAGGGTGGGCAGTGCACAGCAGTGGATGATAATGGATTCTCACCCATCTCACCCACTTCCATCTGAGAGCCCAGCTGAGATCCTCAGGGTCCCCTTCCCTCTGACCCACCTGCCCCTTTGTCACTGAAGCTGCTTTTCTCAGGATCCTCAAGAGTCTCCTTACTGCAAGTCAGCGCACACTTGGCGGCCTTGGCATGCTTGATCTCTCTTGGGTCTGATTCTGCTGACCACTCCCTTCTTTGTGGAACCCTCTCCCACCAGTTTCCAGGATCCTTCAACATCTGGTGTCCCCCTCGCTCCCTGGCAGCACCTCCTCGGCCTTCTCTGCCTGCACCCGAGTCACTCAGGCTCTGTCAGAGGCTCCCCTCCCTCATCTCGTTCCTTGGAGCTCCTCTCTGGCTGCACCCACCCCCTGGGCTGAGGACCTGGGTATCTATCTGCCCCCACCTTCCTGGGGCTGCTCACATCCTCACACCACCCCCTCCACATCTAACATGGCTACAATCCCATCAATTCAATCCTCCGAAGAGTTTTCCAGGCCGCTCCTCACTTCTGTCTGCACCACCTTGGCCTGGTTCAGCCTGGCCTCACTTCTTCCACCAGTCCTCCTACCTCACGGCTGGGGGCTCTCCTGTCAGTCCCTCTCCAACCTCCAGCTCCCACAGTGACCCTTGAAAAACCCAGTCCCTCCGGGGTCCCCTGTCCTGAGGGAGAGAGAGTGGCTCATGGCTTCCCCAGCCTCTCGTACCTCGTTGAACTCTGGGTTTAGGGTTTTCTTCTTTACCGCTGTCTTATGTTTGGATTTCTTGTCCACATCTGGCTTCAGGTATCTGGAATTATAACCAATCAATAGGCAGAGAGTGAGAAGATACTGAGCACACATGGAGCCAGCAGGGCTTGGAAGAGAGATTCCCAGGCCTCCCGTTCATCCTAACCCTCGGATGTCCCCAGCACTACTCTGTGACAAAGGTGAGCAGTCAGTGCAGTGGGAGAAGCAAGTGGGTCCTTCATCACCTGGACCTCTTCACAGCCCATTCCTGACATCACTGAGCCCCTCCATCCCCTAGGAAAGAGGATTTTCTTTATTTCTGGAAGTCTAATTTTCACAGCTCTCATTTCCCACCAGAAAAACATTTTTAGCAAAGTTGGTCCCTTGCTAGAGCTCTTCTTTTTGTAATAGCAGATTATGGAGATAGAATTCACACGCTATAAAATTCATCTTTCTCAAGTGTATAACGCAGCGGTTTTTAGCATAGTAGCTGAGTTGTACAACCATTGCCACTACCTCACTGGAGCTTTGAGGAAGGAAAAAAGGTCTTTTGGGCAGTGACAGCAGTGCTTCCTGAAGGGAAGGAGGGAAGCCCTGCTTGCGGGCCAGCTCCCTCCACGGGCATCAGCTCCTTAGACTTTGATGCAGAACAGCAGTCTTCATCTGGGGCTCAGAAAGGTGGAGGGACTCACCCAGGGTCACACAGTTGCTCTGCACAGGGATGGTGCTCAGAAGCCAGGCCCTGTCCTTTGCAAAGCTTCTTACCCTGTCCTTGCATGGACACTAGTGACAATTGCCGTGCTCCTGCTGACAGGACCACATCTGTCTCACCCACCACCAGCTTCCTGGTACCCAAATTGATGCCTGGCACTGGGTGGGATCCGTGAACATAGAAAGTGGTACCTTATTATTGCTTTTCTGTGCACTTTTTTAAAAAGTTGTGATTGTTATTACATAAGAAATACTGGTTCGTTATAGAAACACTAGAAAATATGTATTAACAGAAGTTGGGGGTGGAGAAAGAAATGAATACACAGGTCTGCACAAAAGCCTGTTCCTTAGCAGCTTTGTACAGCCATCAGAAATTGGGACCAGCCCCCACGCACTTCAACAGGAAGTGACCTGACAGACGACTACTTGGCAATGCAGACCTACAGACCGAACTCTGGGCTCAGGCACCACGTGGCTGGCTCCCCAGAGCATTAGGTTATGTAGGAGTTGCCTTTATAAGTCAGTCTGGAAAAGGCAAAACTGTCGCGACAGAAAACAAGTCAAATGGTCGACTGGGGCCCGGGGACCTTTCTGGGGTGATGGTATCTGGATCTTAACCATGGTGGTGGTGACAAGATTGTATACTTCAGTCAGTCACATTTCAAAAGGGGAGAAATCTACTGGATGTAAATTATACCTCAATAAAGATGACTTTTTAAATAGGTTGGGGGTTCCCTTAAACCCTTACCCAGAGATGGTGAATTTCTGCGTTCCTTACAAGCTTCCACGCACTTCTTGACTCGTCTATGCCTGTTTTACTTTGGGGGCGAGGAGGAGGGATGGGGGCGGTCCTGCACAGGGGGAGTGTCTCCCAGCCCTGCCTCCGGAAGGCCCTGAAGGGAAGCTATCCCAGGCTCCCTCAGCGCTGCACGGCCAGTGTCCGTCTAGTGATCCTCATGAGGCCCCAGCTAGGGGTCATCCCCTGTCCTGCCCCCAGGCCTTTGTCTATGCTGTCTCCCTGCCTGGAGTCCCTTCTCGCCTCACCTCACCACTGCATGCAGGGGAGCTTCCTGAGGGAGCGTGGCCTCTGTGGGCGAGAAGTGCACCCTGGCCACGTTCCAGGGGCCCGCCCATGGCTGCTCACCCTCCCTATCAGCACTCCCTCCTGCCTTGGCCACCAGGGTTCAGGGAGCCTCCCTACCAGTGCCACCGCTGGTCCCTTCTGCACAGCAACTGCTGCTCACGTGAGGCCCCTAGAAGACAGCAGAGGGCTGGCGAAGGAAGGGGTTGCCCAGGGCAGCACAGCAAGTTGCTTTGAGCTTTCTCAGTGCCCCTGGGTGTGAGATGGAGATGGTAAGTACTGCACAGGGCTGCTGGGGGGCTTCAAAGAGGCCTAGCACAGCCCTGGCACCCAGCAATTACTTGGTATGTGTTACTGATGATTGTTTGTTAACTATCAGCAGACCCTGAAGAACTGGATTTGGGGTCAGCTTCCAGCCTGGGGAAACTGAGGTAGCTGTCATCTGGGGTGAAGTTTATAAAAATAAGGGTGCCGACAAAAGGCCTTGGCCCATCTAGCTTTGCCCCTCAGCATCCTCCACCTCCACCGGGCACTTCCATGTAGCTCTCTTCTCAGGGCCCCAGATGCTCCGCTCGGAATCTCACCTGTGCCTTTATTTCCCCTACTTTTAGCAAAGAGAAGGCCCACGGTCCATGAAGGGGCCTTTCAGAGATAGGGAGCCCTGAGGAGGCCTGAGCAGCAGCCCCTGCAGCTCACCCAGGGAATTTCAATCAGATGTACGGGTTTCTAGGCTGCTGGGGGCCTCCCTCTGATACACGGGGCCACGCACAGAGCTGCCTGTCTGAAAGGCCACGCTGACCCGGCCCATGGCTGGAGGGTGGGCCCAGCAACTACCACACCTGTGGCGGGGGAGCCCCAGGCATGGTGGACAGGCCCCACCAGGGCTACCTCTCCCTGGCTGTGGGAGGTGGCTGGACCCTCTGTTGTACGAGGTGAGACCCTATTTTCTGGATAACACAGCATGAGACCCTGGAATTCCTATCAACTTGGCAGGTGGGAACTGAGCCCAATTTAGAAATTTCACACCAGCCTTCCCTAGTGGCACAGTGGTAAGAATCCACCTGCCAAAGCAGGGGACACGGCTTCGAGCCCTGGTCTAGGAAGATCCCACATGCCGCAGAGCAACTAAGCCCGTGCGCCGCAACTACTGAGCCTGTGCCCTAGAGCCCGTGAGCCACAACTACTGAGCGTGCACACCTAGAGCCCGTGCTCCACAACAAGAGAAGCCACCGCAATGAGAAGCCTGTGCACTGCAACAAAGAGTAGCCCCCGCTCGCCACAACTAGAGAAAGCCCAGCACGCAGCAACGAAGACCCAACGCAGCCAAAAATAAATAAAAACTAGAAAAAAACCCTCTAGCATCACAGTTACAGGTGGAGGCCCGTCCTCCCTCCCCAGAGACAATCACTACAGTATCACACTGGTGCCCCCCCCACTACAGTTTGCTTTGGGCTCAGCATAGCTCTGTCCACGTTCATTCACCTCCCTCATTTATTCACTTCAACTGCATAGTACTCCACTGTACACAGATGCCACATTTTATTAATCTGCTAATGAACACTAGGCTATTTCCATCTTATTGCTATCAAGCAATGCTGCAAAAGCAGCTTTATGCCAGGGCCTGGGTCTCTAGGACGCAGACCTGGAAGGGAAATGATGCGGCCACAGGGCGTACGCATCTTTCTAGGTTACCGAGTATCACTTACTTTCCCTCCACTTTAAAGAGTCTAATTGTCTTCTGAGCTATTACAGCATTTCCGTTCCCAGTGGTCTCTGATCCACTGGAAATCACTGTCTTGCTAATGGTTGAAGTTGGGTCCCAACATTGTTTTTTGAGCAGAAAACCAGTAGTCCTTGTGATGGCCTCTGTCACCTGGGCCTCCTTACTGTCTCCTGAGGCCAGAACCATCCCTCCTTCTGAACTATCTTAAATCCTCTGTCCCTTTCCCTGAGCAGAAACACCTCCTTTCTGCTGAGCCAAATTCCTCCCCAAGTCCTACCCTTCAAGACAACCTCGCTACGTCCATCTTTTGTTTGTGGAGCGCACTGAAGCACAGACGGTGGTCACCAAAACACAGGCTTTATCCCTCTCCAAATGGCCACCAGCTCCTGCCTGAGCTAGGATCACAGCCTGTCCTGACCCAGGTTCACAGCTCTGGGGCCCCTGAGTTAAGTCTCTCCCCAGTGCTACCAGAAGCCCCACCTGTCAGGGTTTGGTGGACCCCTATCTGTGTCTGTGGTACCGTAGAACACTGCCCACATGTGCCCAGCCCTGGCCTCCTGTCCCCTCCTCCAACCTGCTCACAGCCTTTCCTGGGCCCCGTGACCACAGAGAGACCTGATCCAAACATCAGGAGATAACTGCTCTCTAGCTGTGTGACTGGGCTGCCACTCAACTGCTATGGACGTCGGTTTCCTCATCTGAGAAATGGGTTTGGCCAGACTCAACCCACAGAGTTGCCCAAAGAGCGCAGAAGAGTATGACCTCGTGGGCACAGCACCCCCTGTGCTTCACACAACTACTTGCCACACGGACTACTGATCTCGACGCATGGACCTCCCTAGTCCCTGGAGGTGAGGAAGTGGGGAAGGAGGCGGCTGGCCTGGGCTGCACACTCACGTTTTCACGTAGGGGTCTGAGTAGCCGTTGGCGTCCATGGCAGCCAGGTGTGCGCAGCGCACGATGCCGACCAGCAGGCCCTGCTTCTGCGAACTGTACTTGAGGGAGATGAGAATGCGGCCCCGCTCCTCCAGGGACTTGTCTTCTGTCTTGTCCACCTGTGGGGCAGGTGGGTGGTCACTCAGCTGTCCTTGCCTGCTCCCACCTCTCCTGCAGCCACAGGCCCGGGCCAAACGGAGCCCGCTGGGTGGTGAGGGGTCACCCTGGCCCTGGCCCCCTGGAAGGTGCTTCTTGGAGCGTCTTAGGCACATTCCTAACCCCAGGGGGAGCTAGGAGGCAGGTGGGGTGTGGCCTAGGCCTGCCCTGCCTAGCACCTGCCTCGGATCAGACCTCAACTCCAGGCCTCACTGTGTGGCCTCCCCACCCCAGCCAGCCCACTGAGACCATTCCTCACCCTCCTGAGACCACCTGTTTCTACCTTCCAGCTGCTACTCACCTGGAACCCCTTTCCTTTACCCTCGGTCCACCCAGCCTGAGCCCTATGACCCCCCAAGGCCCCTCCTAGGTTTCTCTGCCAGGCTCCTCTTGCACTCGGTCCCTCTGCTCTGGACTGTTCACTGCCTGGCACTAAAAGGGCAGCTTACGTGGCCCCTCCTGGGCAGGGGCCATGCTTGCACCTCTCTGTAGATGGGGCTCCTGTTAGGTGAAGAACGACTATCTTCCCCAACTCCCACACCCAGAGCAGACATGGCTAGCTGATGACTGAATTCACCCGGAGCTCAAATGCAGCCTCAGTATCTCCTCAACACAGTGCTCAGGCAGCCTGTACCCGTGGCTCAGAGGAGGCGGATGAGATTTAACTACCTGCCACTCGGGGCTAGCGCTTTGTGTATGACAGCCTCACTAAACCATGGCTCTTGTGGCAGCTGTGATGTGTGAAAATTAAACAGTATAAATGAGCCGGGATATTTTCAGCTGTTTTTTTAGGGTAGGATATACTTTGGATTGTTTCACATGCAGACCATTGAACTGGGCATCGTTCAGTATTTACGGAGAACGAATAAGGTTTACAAGGCTATGTAAAATCTGAAAGGTATCATCAAAATGAAACTTCACTGCCGATTGATTTTTCTGAACTGTACCCTTGTCATTGTGGGTCCCTGAACTGGACCAGTGAGATCCTAGCAAATTCAAGCAAGGCTAAGCAAGTCCCTGATCACACCTGCTGCACAAGCATGCATGCTTTCACGCACATCCCCCCCCGTGCATGAAACAGGTGCTCACACATGCATTCCACGCTCTCACACACAATTCACACACCACACAGGTGTTTGTTTATGTCAGGGATCAAAACTCAGAAACACAACTCCAGCAGGAGTTGGTGTTGCCTTTTATAAGTGACATATATTATTTGGAGAAACTGGGTCACCTATGGTTAGTGACTAATAATAAAATTAGAAGGGTTATCTCCATCACACAAATATCTATGAGTGGGAGAGAACGTGACAATGGAATACAATTTCCTCAACTTATGCAAAAAGACAGAGCTGGGTTTCTGGGAGG
The DNA here is from genome assembly GCF_949987515.2 of Delphinus delphis. Taxonomy (NCBI): domain Eukaryota; kingdom Metazoa; phylum Chordata; class Mammalia; order Artiodactyla; family Delphinidae; genus Delphinus; species Delphinus delphis. The sequence goes on along the minus strand of NC_082701.1, from coordinate 46,297,210 downwards.
GAGGTCTGACCTCAGGTCACTCGTTCCAGGCCAGGCTGCTAAGCATGTGTCTCGGGGCCCTATGGGGGAGGGGTACAGGCCCTCGGGGGACAGCTGCTGGACTGTCCTCTTGAGCTTTCCTATTGCCCAGACCTCTGGTAGGGAACTGTCCTGGGGAGGGGACTGTGCCCTGAACACCATGCAGTCCCTGAAGGCATAGGTTTCTTAGGGTCCCGGGCCTTGGACCTCTTGGCCAACCCCTCCTGGCCCTTTTGAACTGGGTGAAGGCAGGCCTGGGGAGGGGAAGGAACAGGGAGGAGAAGGCGGAGGGGAAAATTGCTCAGAGACTCTGGGAGGGCTCAGCTGCTGCAGACGACCCGGGGGCAAAATTGGTTTTGACGTTTTCAAACAATTGCAATTTCTAGGAAAGAATGATTTTCTGTCTCCTCTGGGTATCTCACAGGCACCTCACGCCTAACATGTTCCAGTTGTGCTCCGAGCATCCCCAGCTGCTCCTCCCATGGTCCTCCGCATCCCAGTTAATGACCCTTCATCCTCCCAGGTCCTCGGGCCCCAGGCCTGAGGATACCGATCTTCAGCCCTTCTCCTGCCTCCACTGCTGCCCCGCCTAGGCCTGGGTCCTGCTCCTCCCTCCACCCTGCTGGTCTCCCCGCCCTGGCCCTCCACTCCCTCCCATTCTGAGGAGCCTGTTAAGTCCTCAGATGCCTTGGCCCCTGCCTAGCACCCTCCTGTGGCCCGTCTCACTCAGGGATAAGGCCAGAGTCCTCCCAGCATCTCCAACCCCCAACCTCTGCTCTCAGCTCCCAGGACCCCCTCCCCTCACTCTCTCTGCCCCTTTCATTTGACCTCTCGCCTGTGCCTCCCACATGCTGGGCGCTTTTCCATACAGGGCTTTGCACCTGTTGTTCCCTCTGCCTGGAATATTCCCTGCTCGCCAGGTGAGCCCTTCCAGAGCACCCGTCTAACCCATTGACTCCTCTCATGCTTTTTTTCTCGGCCCTGATCCCTGCTGAACAGACTATCTGTTTGGGTCGTTTATTTCATTTTTTGTCTGTCTCCCACCCAAACTTCATGAGGGCAGGGAGATTTATCTGTCTCCCCAGCACCTGCAATTGTGCCAGGCACATAGTAGGTGCTCAATAAATGCTCCTGGCCCTGCGCTCACGGCAGGGTGGGCCCTGGACGGCTGCAGAGCCCAAGACCGGAGGTCGTGGCCCACTCACCGGCAGCTGCTTCTCCAGGCAGATGCTGAACGTCTTGGTGTGGTTGGGCTTCAGCTTCTTGAGGGGCACCCGTGTCTCCCCTATGAACTCGTTGTGGCGGAATTTGTCCTCATCACACACCGAGATCCTGGAGGGCAAGGGGCCTCTCAATTTGCTGCCAAAGTCAGTGCAGATTTGCAGGCGGTGGGCCGGGGGATGTGGGGAGGGCCTGCCCTGTGGACAAGGCTGGGTGGGGTGGGGGAGCCGGCGGCCTGGGGTCTCACCCACCGCAGGGTCTTTCGGATCATGTCTTCGTCTGTGATCCCGTAGTAAGTGAGGGTCTCATTCCACGTGGGGTTCAGAGTGTTTCGGAGAGTTTTTGTTCTGAGCTTATTTGCCTGGAGAGAGCAAAAAGGATCCTCTGAGTGTCAAAGAGGGTGATGGGCAATGTAATGGCCCCAAACACATCCCAATCCCCCAGATCCAGTGCATAAGTGCTCTTCCCTGGCAAAGGGGGATTAACGCTGTTGTTAATCAGCTGACTTTAAAACAGGCCGATTGGGGACTTCCCTGGCGATCCAGTGGTTAAGACGCTGCACTTCCAATACAGGGGGTTTATCCGGCTGCTGTGGGTGGGCCATGTCCCACGTCATCACAGGGCCCTTAAAAGTAGAAGAGGGAGGCGAGAGAAGAGTCCGAAGGAGCGTGACAAGGGGAGAAAGTCAGAGAGGCGACACCGGCTTTGAGGATGGAGGAAGGGGCCACGAGCCCAGCAAAGGGGGTGCCTCTAGAAGCTGGAAAGGAAGGGGAAATAGCTTCTCCCCTCGAGCCTCCAGAATGGAACGCAGCCCTGCTGACACGTGATGGTAGCGCAGTGGGACCTATGTCGGATTCGCACCCTGCAGAACTGGAAGGTGTGAGATTTGTGGTGTCGTAACCCACCCAGTTGGTGGTCATTTGTTAGCGCAGCCCTAGGAAACTACAACAGGAGAATCCTGCCTCCCAGGTGCGTGCCCAGGTGTGTGGCGGCGGCGGGGGGGGGGGGGACGGGGGGGGAGGGTGTCTGCAGGAGGCGTGGTCTGGGCGGCTGGGAAGCCTGGCTTGGACCTAGATTCTCTCCCTCAGCAGCCAGGTACTGCCGACTCGAGGTCCCAGGAGTCTAGAGACGCACGGTCACTGAGCCCCCGAGTTGGGCCCCTTCCCCTGGTCGCGTGGCCTTCACAGCCCTGGGGGTCCTCCCTGCAGCATGAGGACAGAGAGGCCTGGAGTGGGGAGCCTGCTCCTCCAGGTGTAGTGGGAGGTCCACTGCCCTTTCTCCCGCAGCCCTGCCTTCCCTTCTGGGATGGCGCCCCCGGACCAGGGGGAGCCCAGGCCCCAAAGTTAACTCAGGCCCCAGCAGCCTGTGGCTCCTCAGCCTGGGGTGGCCACCTGGGGGTGGGACCCCCCAGTTGGTCTGCAATTGTCCTGAGCAGTGTTGGGGGAGGCCCTCTGCCCAGGGGGGTGCCCCCACTGCTGACTCTTCCTCTCTATCAGGTCACTCGAGGGCCAGGAAGGAACTCCCCCAACTTTGGCTTCTAAGAAGGAGGCCAGGACTAGAACACCAGCCACTGGGCTCTGCTGCTCATGCTTCTGTGTCCTGTGTCCCCTGTCCCTCTGCCTCCACCCTGGTCTCTACCTGGAAACAAAGCTGCTGGACTCCAGTTGAGTCCCCCCTGGCATGGGGTCTGCCCTACTCAGCCCTTGAGATATCTGTGGGCTAGGGAAGGACCCAATTCTGAAAAGATGTGACCTTCCCTTCCATGACATTACAAATAAAACTACACTGAACTGTAAGACGTACGAAAGGAAGTCTCATCACGTTCTGATCTTCTAGTGCTGAAGGCCACCTTGATGCTTTTCGTAGAGAATTTAAAAAATGGTTTTTTCCCTCTCCTTTCATAGATGCACCTGTTGGGCTGGTCTGCTTGTCAGGTCATCCGGTGCAGGAACAAGGGTTCTGTAGTCAAATAATTTGGGCAGTTGCTGACTACTCCATCCCTCTTGTGGGGCATCACAGAGCAGCCCATCAACACATTAAAGGCTCTGGTAAATCCTGCAGTAAAGAAACCTGTTTAACAATGTATCCCAGTGTTATCTGGCCACAGAACCCTTTGTTTGCGCACAGTATTAACGTCCAGCTGAGAGTGTTTCTTTTAAAACGCTGGCCTAGAAATTCTCCCCGGGAGTTTCCCCAACTCAGCGGACAGGTGGTGCTGACTCAAGTTGCCTGGGAGGCCTAGAGGGTGTGGGGGTGACTGGGTGCTCTGGGTGGAGGTGGAGTGAACCCCTCAACTTGCTTGGGCTCTGAGTGGGTGTGGGAGCTGTGGGCCTCCCTGGGTGCCCCAAGCCCAGCCTGGACCCCAGTCGCGGCAGGAGGGCCCCTTACCTTACTGGCTCCCGGCAGCAGGTGCAGCTTGACGTAGGGGTCTGCCAGCCCATTGTGGTCCATCGGCTTCAGGCCCTGAGCAGAGGAGAATGGCGAAGGGTGTAACTGGGGGCTTGGGGACAGAGCCGCCAAGGCCCCCAGGCACCTGGGTCAGCAGGCATCCCCGCCCCCTGGGCCTCCTGGCTGGGTCCATTCATGACCCTCTTCACAGAAGCAATCCTGCCCCACACCCCCAGAATGGGGGCGGCGAGGAAGGCTCCGTGCTGGTGCGATCTTCCCCCCACCGCCGCCCCAAATGTCTGGCCCTGGGCAGGCGACAACGGGGTGCCTTTGTCAGATCGGACTCTTTCTGTTTTCCTTATCTTGGAGGCCAGGTGACTCACTTTCTCTGAATGAGGCCCTCGTTCTCCTGCTGTGGTCAGGCCTTTCCTTCTTCCCGATCCCCCTTCTCCCTGCTCCCCGTGCACTGCGACTTCCCTCACAGACCCGAGGGTCCTTGTGACCCTCTGTCTGCTCATCCACACGCTTCCCTGAGGCCGTGGGAAAACATTCTGTGTCCTGGAGACCAGGCTCAAGTTCTCTCTGGCTTTGCCACAGCCCCCTGCCAGTCTGTGTCCCCAGAGGCCACACAAGCTGGCCGGCCAGGGAGGGTCCCTCCACAAGATGGCAACCCTCACTCACTCCCCTTTTTTTTTTTTTTTTTTTGGCAGTATGTGGGCCTCTCACTGTTGCAGCTTCTCCCGTTGCGGAGCACAAGCTCCGGACATGCAGGCTCAGCGGCCATGGCTTATGGGCCCAGCCGCTCCGTGGCATGTGGGATCTTCCCGGACCGGGGCACGAACCCACGTCCCCTGCATCGGCAGGCGGACTCTCAACCACTGCGCCACCAGGGAAGCCCCCCCTCACTCACTCTCAACCACCAGTCAAGTGTGCACAGCCAAGGAACTCACGGAACCATAAACAGGGGCCTAGGTGACCTCACACTCGCTCCTGCTTGTGCTAATCGTCTATTCTGCTTCTGGGATGGCACACGGGGATGGAGGAAGGCAGCTGGGGCATGTGTGGGGTAGAGCTGGCAACCCCACAGCCTCATTCAAAGATGAGCTGCAGGGCTTCCCTGGTGGCACAGTGGTTGAGAGTCCGCCTGCCGATGCAGGGGACACGGGTTCGCGCCCCGGTCCGGGAAGATCCCACATGCCGCGGAGCGGCTGGGCCCGTGAGCCATGGCCACTGAGCCTGCGCATCCGGAGCCTGTGCTCTGCAACGGGAGAGGCCACAACAGTGAGAGGCCCGCGTACCGCAAAAAAAAAAAAAAAAAAGGAAAAAGACAGGCAAAGATGAGCTGCAAGTTGGCTGCTCATGACCAGCCCACCTCCCCCACCTCCCAGGGGAGCTGAGGCTCTTCTCCCCCGTCCCCACCTTGGTTCGGAGGAGCTCCCAGGTAGGGGCTGAGATCTGAGGTGGGGTCTTCCACCTTCCAACCAGCACTGCTCGGCTACTGGGAAGGGGCCCACGGGTTTTAGAGCCAGGCTGGCCGGGGTTCAGGTCTCAGCTCCTGCACTTATCAGCTGGGTAAGTGGATGACTTCATCTGCCTCCTGAGCCTCAGCTTTATCATCTGTAAAATGGGTTAATAGTCCCCACGTCTCAAGGTTGTTGGGGGAGTTGAGGAGGCAATGCTGATGCGGGGCCTGCTGGTGGGGCATTTGCTCCCCCCTTCCCCTAAATGCCGGGCCCCTTGGAAGATGCTGGAGAAGCTGCTGAGGGCGGAGGCATCTGAGCTGTGCTGGGAGCTGCCTGGGCTCCAGCTCTGCCCTGCTCCGTGGGGCTGGCTCCAGGACGAGGCTTGGCCGGGCGGCCCTGCATGCACTGTGGCAGAGAGGCAGACCTTCCCAACACAGGCCTCTCACCCTTTCACACGAAGGTGGAACTTTCCAGTTCTGCTGTGGATATGAGTGCCCATACGTACGTACGTATGTACGTACGTGTGTGTGTGTGTGTGTGTGTGTGGTGTGTGGGGGTGGGGGGTCTGCTGCCAGGCCCTGTCCTGCAGGACAGCATTAGGCACTGAGCACTCACTCATTTAATGCTCACAACCACCACATAGGTGGGGGTGATTAACCCTATTTTACAGATGAGCAAACTGAGGCAGCTCTGCTTACCTAGAGGGAGGGAGGCCAATCTAGGGTCCAGCACTGGGGCATCTGGCATCCTCCCAGGGGCCCCCGAGGGGCTCTGCCTGTCAGCCTCAGTCTTCCTACCCCCTGCGGCTCCTCCCCACACCCCAGCCCAGCCCCAGCTCCTCCCATGCCTGCACCACCCCTTCCCCTGCAGAACTGGTTCTAAGCAGAGGATGAACTGGAGAATGTGGGAGCGACCATGGCTCGGGGTCCTCCCATCCCCCATCTCCAATGCCTTGAGTGATACAAACCCAAGTGGACACACGCATGTGCACACACATACCCCCCCCACCAGTTCACCCACGTAGCCCCTCTAGAGCCTGGGTAGGGAAGGCGGGGTACACAGCACAGGAGGGGCCTGGAGTCTGGGTGGGGAGGAGAAGGGACGGCTCTGGCCAGAGCAGCCTGGCAGCCAGTGCCCATTCCCAGTCCCCAGGCCTGGACAACCTCTACACAGCTGGGTGGAGGGAGAGGGGAAGGGATCTGCCGGGGCGTGCACCCTGCCTTCCACCTCAGCACAGCCGGGGGTTATCAGATTCCCAGCTCTGTGCCTAGGGCAGGTCTAGAGCCCTTTCGAGGAGGGCAGGGCGTGCCCTGCGTCACAGCCCGAGCAGCTCCCAGAGGAGGGGGCGGGGGCGGTGCTGGCCCAACAGGGACACTGCTCACCCCTGCCCCGGTGGCCCAGCCATGGCGGCCCAGGCCGGGTGGGGCACAGCCGGGGCCGAACCAGGCACCCCGCCCCTCTGGGTGAGCAGAGCCACGGGCAGGGCGGGAGGAGGGGCAGAGGAGCTCGCAGGTTGGGGTGCTGGTGGTGCAGGGCTGGGCGCGGGCAGCGATGCCGGAAGCTCCTTGCTCTGAGCCAGCCCCAGGCCCTTCCACGGCTCTACCGGGAGGTCTACCAGGCCGCACGGCTGCCCTTACCTTGCGGGAGAACATCAACTTGGGCACCTTCCTCCCAGGGGGCGCGTCGCGGTGTGGGGACGAAGGGAACAGCGTGGCTGAGAACACAGCTGACGGTGCCAGCCCGGGGCAGGACCCGCGTGGGGTTCACAGACGCCCACGCCTCCACCCAGAGAGCAAGCTCAGGCCGGTGCGACCAGAGACTAATCCCCCGCCTGGCGTGGCGTCAGCATCCAGAGCCTCCTCGGGGAGTCCGGAGGCACCCAAGTCCAACCCTTCCTCTTGGCCTGCAGGACAGGCCTGTCACCTCCCTGCCCGCCCTTCCCTCCTTCGACAGCTCCCCAGCTCTGGGGCCTCTGTCTCCTGAAAGCTGCCCCCCACCCGCATTCTCTCTGGCTTCTCTGTTCTACTCTTTCCCCTGAAAACCTCGCTGTAGGGGAGGCAGTTACATCTCAGGAGCAGCTGAGATGACTGAAGCAAGAACTCCCTCCGCCCTTTGCGCACAGGTGGGGCCTACCTTGGCCTTGCTGATGGTGCAGTGGAGAGCGTTGTTCTCCTGGTCGTAGAGCAGGCTGAAGTCCAGCGTGCCCAGGGCGGCTGCAGACAGGGAGGGCTCAGGTCATGCCGGGCCCACACGGTGGAGAAGCGTCAGCCACCCCTGCGCGGCCGGACGAGGTGCCACGGTGACCGCGCTGACTGCCACCAGCAGAGCGCCTGCTGCGTGCCGACCCCCCCCACCCCTGGGAAGGAGGCTTGGGGGCCCGTCTCCTCCAGACACCACGAGCGGCGAACTGAGAGTCAAAGCCAGGCAGTGGGCCCCTGACCCCTACGCCGTGCCTCGCGGCCCGTGGCTGGTCCAGGGTGGGGCCACATATGCTGCACACTAAGCTAAAGGGGTTCCTGTCCTCCTGGTGCAACCACTGGCCAGGGCTCTACACCTCAGCTCCCCCTGCCTCTTAACTGCCCCAGGACTGTGCGAGACGGCAGAGGGGTCAGACTCTGCAGCACCGCAGGACCCAGCCCGGCCGACTGGCTGGCCCACTCACCGTCCCCCAGCAGCACTTGGGGCTGCGGCTCCCTGGTCTCCCCGGGCCCTCTGGAGCGCTGCGCAGGGTGTGAGGAGAGAGCTGGGCCTGCGTGCTGCTACCCCCAGCCTCTAAAAGGCAGCGAGTGATTCCCAAGGGCTGGGCAGAGGGTGCGGCAGTGATTGGATGCAGCTGCCGCCCTCGGGCGTGATCACAGGCGGCAGCTGTGGCTTTTCTCACGGACATGGTTCCCGGCCTGAAGGCTGGGATTGTGGGTGGGAGCAGACCTCAGGGGCAAATCTCTCCCCCGAGAGGTACACATTCACAGGATGCCTTTAGAAGCCCAGATGCTCCTTGCAGGCTGCTGGGCTGGTCAACTGGCATCTAATTCATTCATTCATTCATTCTTTCTTTCTTTCTTTCTTTCCCAAGTGTTTACAATCTGCCAGACTCCAGGATCGAAGATATCAATAAGACAGGGTTCCTGCCCCGAGGAAAGCACAGCTTAACGGGAGGAACAGATGAAAAGGATTGGTCAAAACAAAGTCTAGTGGGCCAGGACTGATGGAGGGTTCAGGGGGGACGCCTGGCCTGGATGTGAACTGGGGCCATCAGGACAGGCTTCCTGGAGGAAGTGACACTTCACCTGAGCCATGCAAGACGCGTAGGGCTTGGCCAGTGCACCTTGGGGCCGGGGGAAGGGGCATTCCAACCACAGGCCAACCCAGAGGGTGGGGGGGCGGAGTGGTTGGAGTGATGCTCGGGGGGAGGCCAGGGGTGCCCAGTGTGGGTCTAGAGCAAACCACAGCCTGCTGGCTGAGTCCAGCCACTGCTTGTCTTGCACCCCAGCTCCTAACACAGGGTCAGGCACACAGCTCAGTGTCTCTGTCGTTGTCTCGCGGGGACACCCGTAGGGTGCGAGACCTGCCCTCTGACGTCTGACCCTGGGTTCATATCCTGGCTCTGCACTTCCTTGCTGTGTGACCTTAGACAGTGTATCTAGCCTCAGTGTGCCTCAGTTTCCTCATCTGCAAAGTGGAGACACAGCAGCATCCACCTCATGGCATTGTGCCTTAACACCGCGCCTGGGGTACAGAAAGTACTCAGTAGATAATTATAGAAGGAGCGTATCCATTTAGGTGATTTTTCTAGATAACTGTACTTGCCCCTCTGAGACACTTTCTGGAATGAACTCATTCCGAATTGGATCACTCCCCTCCCAGCCTTCGTGAGTAGAATACACAAATGGTCACTTACACTTTTCGGAATAACCTGAATCATTGCTATGACTACGGTTACTGTTCTGTGTGTCAGAGTCCCAGCCCAGACACAGAAGGGCATGTGACATGATTCCTCCACCGAGGGATCCCAGGTGGCCACTCTGTTTTGAGGTTTTCTTCATTTTTTCCACCTCCTCCTTTGCCGTCAGCTTGAAACTCCTGTTAGAGTACTTGCCTCTGGTAGCACAAAAAGCTCTCTCTCCTATTCACTAGTTACTTGTCTCTTCTATGAAACCAGGTGAGAATACTTGTTAAAATTGTGTCTAAACTAAAAGTCAATAGGCCATGGGACTTCCCTGGTGGTGCAGTGGTTAAGAATCAGCCTGCCAGTGCAGGGGACACGGGTTCGATCCCTGGTCCGGGAAGATCCCACACGCCGCGGAGCAGCTAAGCCTGTGCGCGACAACTATGGAGCCTGCGCTCTAGAGCCCATGAGCCACAACTACTGAGCCTGCACACCACAACCACTGAAGCCCACACGCCTAGAGCCCGTGCTCTGCAATGAGAGGCCACCGAAATGAGAAGCCCGCGCACCGCAATGAAGAGTAGCCCCCGCTCACCGCAACTAGAGAAAGCCCGCGCGCAGCAACGAAGACCCAACGCAGCCAAAAAAAAAAAAAAAAAGTCAATAGGCCTTGAGTGGAACCTAAAGTCCTTTTCCCTGAGCAGAGCATGCGTGCTTTAGTCCAGGTGTATCCGGCCTTTTGCTGCCTGTATCCTAGCTCCCCTCTGTGCGGGTAAGCAGGTGAGGTGCTGTAAGGGAGTGATCTATCAACACGTCTGTAACAACTAACAGCCATGGGCCCGAGCTTCTCCGGGCCCAGGCTTTTGTAATAATAGTCTCTAAAGCTCTTGGCTTTGCACGACATTAAATCAGTCTGCTGTTCCCTTCAGACCTAACCTGTGGCTTGTGCCCCCCAGACATTTGCCTCCCGAGGGCAGGGACCATGCCTCGGCCACACCTCTGACACCAGCAAAGAGTAGATGTTCAATCCACACGGCCAGTCCATCCAAACCAACTCATTCTCCAGCTTCTCACGGGAGCAGAGGTGTGATGCTCATCTATTAAAACAACACAGTCCATGATCTCTGCCCGGTTCCCAATTCCAGAGAAGGACAAGCCGGCAGACAGAGTCCCCACTGGGAAATTCAGCTCCAGGCGGGGAGAGGGGTCCCTTCCACTGGCTCTACAGACATCCGTGTTTAGGGAAGGCCCGAAGCTGCCCAGTGAAACCCACACCGGTATTCACTTCCCAGGAAGGAAGAGCAAGCCCAGTGCTGCCCCAGGATGGGATTGATGAATTGCTTTGAACTCCAAATGCAAGTTTTATAAGAAATAATAGTCTATAAATAGAAGCTCAGTCACCATTTTTAGAGACTTGCCGGTGGTGGAGCTCTCTGAGAGAGCTCATCGCCCAAAGTCTTTATTCCCCATTTGGAGAAATGAGGCTCAGAGAGGGGAGGTGATTTGGTCAGGGTGGCACAGCAGAGCTGGAAGCAGAATCCAAGCCTCTTCACTTCCATCCTGAGAGCTCCCGCCTTAAAGCTTAGTGGCTTCTGAACATTTTTTTCTGCCGCTTTGTTTAGCTGAACTCTTGAGAGGGTGGAAAGGAGAAACAAAAGAGAGAATAACAGAATTGCTCTCGGGGTGTGGGGAGCCGGAAGGGCTCAGCCTCCACCCTGGAGGAGCCTCTGAGTTGAAAACCCCCCTGGGCTTGTGCAGGCCAGGCGGGCCCTGAGGGCAGGTGAAGGTGCTTGTCTGCGTGAGCCACGGGGTCCTGTCCTCCAGCCACTCAAATCACACCTCCTGGCTGAAGTTAACATCCTTGGATAAATAATGAGGCTTGGTCACTAATGGGCCTTTGAGACTTGTCACCAGCTTGTTGATAATTATAGAGCTTTAATGGGGCTAATTCAGAGAAAATCAAGCTCCAGCCCCATCAGTTCCTCTAAGGCAGCACATCCCTCTGCTCTGCTGACGGAGACTGACAGCATCATTTTGACCTTCGTTTGCACCTGGACCTTCCTCGCCCGTACACCCTTGGGAGTAGGAAACCAGCCCTGGTTTTGTTTTTTTAAGAAAAATGTCAGCCTCTGAAATAGTTTAAAGACAACAACAACAACAACAAAAAACCACGGCAAGAACCACAGAAAATGATCAAGCCTGCGTCGAAAGCATTTCATAGTTGGGGAAACTGAGGCACTGACCAGGCACTGCAGGGGGTACAAAGAGGAATGAGCCACACATCATATAGCCCTGCTTCTCGGGAGCTCAGAGGCAGAGGGTTAGGACTTTTATAAACCTATTCATTTCCCTGCTTTACATTGTTCAAAAATTTTCCACTGCCACCTGGACTCAGTTCAACCTCCTCGGTGTGGCATTCAAGGCCCTCTGTGATATGACCGCTTCGGCCTCACCATCAGAGGCCTTTTCCCCTTGCTCCAGCCACTCGACTCTTCCTCCTTGCACTAAGCCAGGCTGCGTCCCCCCTCCTCCCAGCCTCAGAGCGCCCTCTCTGTGGGGGAACTCTGCGCTAGCCGGTGCTTCCCATCTGGGCTCCTGACTCCCTGTCCTCACTGCTGGGCTACTTGTGTGTCACGGTTTCCATGAACTCCCTGATGGCAGAGATCGTGTCTCAGGCATTCTGGAACCTCCACACTCAGCATAGTGCCCGACACCTAGTTGGTCTTATAAGGTTAAGTGCATAGAAATACGGTCCAGGTAGCATATGACTTGGCTCTAAGGAAAGGGAATCGCAGCCAGTGGGTACGGGGAAATTATTCGAGCCGAGGGACTTTTGGGCAGGCCTAACAGCGATTCCTCCCCTCCATCCTTGCCCTAGGCCTCTGTGGGGATCAGTCCTGACCTAGCCCAGGCTGAATCATGCAGGTGTAAGCATGGGCAAGAGATGTAATTCTGGCCAGCGAGACAGAAGGACAGATCTGCTGGGGACTTCTGGGAGAGGCTCCCTCACTTTTAAACTGAGACATGGGAGAGGAAACTGATCCTTATCAAATTTAGGATCTTACTGTTACATGTGATGTCTGGACCTGCAGCAGCCACTTTGAACCATGAGGGAGGTCAGCCTAAGAGGAAAAGGGCATGGCCATGTGGAAAGACAGAACCATCACCACTGATGCTGCTGACGAGCGGCTGCATGAATCTACCCCAGTGCCCCATGACCTCGACACCCCTCACTGTTTAAGGCACTCTGAATTTTTTTCTGTCGCCTACAACCCCCAAATATCCTAGTCGTTACAGCTTTGAAGAATGGACTGCTTCCCCAGGTGGAGATTGGGTGGGAGGGCATCTCAGGCAGGGGAGCAGCACATGCGGAGGGTGGGACATAGGACCCATTGGGAGGGCAGCAAGCAGTGGAGTCCAGGTTAGCCAGGCTGCACTGTGGACCACTGGGAGGGGAAGGGCACTGGGCGGACACTTCTAACTATAATGTTTCTGCATCTTCTCCCCATCAGCGCTCCTCTATTAGATCAATTTGGAACCTGTCAATTTTGTGCTTATGCCTTGAGGTGATGGGCTTTAAAGAGAAGGAAAAAAAGACCGAATAAATAAACAGCACTTCACTCTCGGCCTTGGACAACAGAGCAACCGTCCTAATTTCTTTTTGTTAGAACAGACATAATCCAATAATTAGGGCAGCAAATAGCATAACCCTGGCTAAAGCTGTAATGAACCATCTGGCTTGAATCATTCAGGCTTATTGGAGGGATCTGGTTGTCAGAGCTGGGACGGGGGTAAAGCCTGGAGTATTGGGCAGAGAGCGGTTCCACCCCGGAACCCGGTCCCCCCACGGGCAGGAGCCAAGATTTCTGTGCTCCCATGGTGGGATGTTTGTTCGGCCGCTGAGGGGGTCTAAGCCCAGGGTGGCTGCCCCTTGAAGGGAATGAGGGGGCCAAGCTGGCCCTGGCCCAGCCACACCCCGTCCTCCTTGGGTCTTTTCAGCAGACTGCCCTGGTGACCTGGGTGTGGCCAGCCCACGGTTCAGGCTGGCAAGGCTGTGTCAGACCTTGTACCGCTGACCTCAAGTGCGTCTGTCCCCTGGCAGGACAGTGAGCTCTCTGGGTCCGGGGCCCCAGCCCTGTTCCCTCTGTGCTGCTAGGAGAGTGTTCTGTGAAGGACTGCAGAGTTGATGGACTGAAGATGGGGCACTTTCGGGTCCCCTCCTTGCCTGTGGGTTCAGGGACAGCCAAAAGAAACCACCAGATTTCTCACCTCTTAGCCGTATGTCATCAGAGGGCCCTGGGTGGCACCAGGAGGGCCTGAAGCCCAGGCAGAAGCCCTGCCCTGCTCGCTTGCTCCCTTGGCATAGCAGGAAAGAGGCTGGAAATGGGAACAAGTTCCTCACCCCTTCTTCTGGAGCTGGCTGAAGATTCAGGGCATGCAAAGGGGTGACCTGGGTCTCAGGGCCTGCCCAAAGACACAGCAAGTGAGGGGGTGCACCTTGCCCAGGGTGCCAGGAGCTGGGGGGGGGGTGAAGATTAAGGGCACAGCCTGGAGGGCAATAAGCTCTCCCGACCGTTTCCCCAGGCTGGCAGGAAAGTGGAGGGACGCCAGACTTCAGCCAGAGGGCTGTGGTCCAGGCCCGAGAAAGTGCAGAGCAGGCAGCTTCCCAGCACAGGCCCGGCTCCGAGCGACCCACTGTCTGACAGGCCTCCTCCCACTTGCACCTCCTGGGCCTCCCTAGGTAGGGTGATGAGAGGTCGGGCCCCACCTCTTCCCGCAGTGGTCACCCCCACTGTCAGCTTCCAGAGGCACATTTTATTCTGGGGGAAACTCCAGACCCCCAGCCTGAGGCCCGTGTGGGCATTCAAGCCAGACGCAGCCACCCTCGCTGCGCTGCGCGGGGGATGGGACCCGGCGAGCCTGGGGGAAGTCGGCGAGCGACCCCTGCCCCGGGAAAGGTCCACCTCCCAGGCAGGGCCGGCGTCTGACTCGGGTTTTCCAGCTCTGAGAGTCACGCGGCTGGGGCTACAGCTGGGCTGGGGGCCTGGCGAGCAGCGCTCGCCCATCCCCACCCCAATCCCGCGTAAACCCATCCCGCACCGCCCGGCGACCTCTTCGTTCTCGGTTTCCCCTCCAGTCCCGGCGCGGGCGCCCTCAGAGCCTAGAAAGGCGCCAGGAGCGCCAGCCGGCCGGGCCTCGGCCCCGGAGGCCCCGGGAGCCCTGGCGCTTGCCTAATCCCTGGGGCTCGGGGCTCAGCCCCGGAGGAGGAGGCGCGGGCTGGGGTGGGGGACCCTTCCCGGCCGGGGAAGCGGGTGTAACAGGTGGGCGAAGGTCGGCGGCCCGGTCGAGCGCAGCGGCGGGACCAACGGACGCGGGAGGAGGAATCACCAAGGTTTCTCCAAAGGACAAGCGGCCCCGCGGTCCCCTGGTCCTCGGCCCCCCACGCCAGCCAAGCCGCCGCGCTCTGCGGCCGCCGGCCCCACCAGGGAGGCCGTCCGGCCCGGGCCCCGGGCGCCCTCTGCCTCTCGCCCAGCCCGACCCTCGGCCGAGGGGCCGATCCGCCGCGGGCTCCGGAGAGGGGAGCGACCACGCGGCCAGCAGCAACTGGTGTCTCCCCGGGGCGCAGTTCCGCCCTGCCTGGGAACAAAAGCCGCCGCCCGCGCCGGGGCTCCCGGCGGGCGGGCCGAGAGGGGGCGCGGCGCGGGCTCCGGGGAGCTGGGCCTCGGAAATGGGACACCCCCGGGGGGCCCCCAAACTTCCCACCTCTCCGATCTGCTCGGGGGCGGTGTCGGGGCTGTGTGTGCCGGGCGCGCGGAGAGCGCACAGCGGCCGGGGAGAGCGACACAGCGAGGGGTGTGCCGGGGGAACCGAGACCGCAGGGGATCCGAGGGCGGGCGAGGTCGGAGCGAGAGCAGCCGCGCAGGGGCGGGGGCGAGAAGCCGGCGGGTGGGAAACTTACTGCAGTCGTCGGACTCGTAGCCGTCGGCGTCCGGCTCGTCCTCGGGCAGCTTGGCAGGCGGTCGCGCCGTGCTGCGGCCGGGGCCGGGGCCGGGGCTGGCGCCGTAGGCTCCAAACAGCTGGTCCACATCCTCGTCGTCGTCGCGGGCGCCGTCGGAGGGGCTGCGGCGGCCCGCGCTGGCCGCGGCCGGGCGCGCGGGGGCGTCCGGGGGTGCAGCGGCGCGGGGCCCGGCGTCCGGCGGCAGGCCCCGCGGGAAGCGGGGGAAGTAGTCGGAGATCTGCTTGATGGGCCGGATGGGGCCGGGGCACACGTCGATGGCCATATGCTCCTGGATGCTGATGGTCGCCTTCTCCCCGCGCCGCCGGAGGGTCATGCAGGCAGCGCGGCCCCGCCCGGGCGCGGCCCGGCCAGACTCGGCGCGGCCCCGGCCCGGGGGCGGCTCAGCAGGCCCGGCTGGGAGCGGCGGGGGCTGCGGGCATCGCCGGCAGCGCCCCCGGACGGCCCTGACGCGGCTGCTGCCTGCTCGGCGGCGGCCGGCGCGAGTGAGTGCCAGGGGCCGGCAGGCAGGGGGCGGGCCCAGCCCGCGTCACCGGCAGCCGCCGAGCAGTGCGAGAGTGCGGGCGGCGAGGGCGGCGCGGCGCGGAGCGAGCTGAGCGGCGCCGCACTCACTCGCACTCACACCGGCGCGCACGCCGGCCCGGGACCCCGCGCGCGCACACCCGGCGGGCAGGGCCACCGGGCGCCTTCCACTCACGCACCGCAGGACCGGCGGGGAGCTGAGCAGGGCCCCGCACCTTCCCGCGCGTGCCCGCACTTTCTGGGCTCCGTTCACACAGGACACATACCGGTGTGCAAGGACACTACCAGCGCACAGAAACGTGTGCAGAACTGGGCGGAAGCTCCCACTGCTCCCACCTGCAGGACACACGTACCTGTACAGAGTTGCCTGAGGCTGCGGTGGCACCGTATATCCCCCAGCACATACACATCCCTAACAGTACACACGAACAGCACTCGTCGAGGTGGTCAGGGGACCCAGGGCACCCCTGTCCCCAGCACACCTAACAGGACATACGAACACACCCAAAAAGTGATCAGGGGACTCAAGGCACCTCCCAACCCCCAATCTAGCAGGACACACGGCCACACTCTAGGAGTGCCGGACAGGGTGCTCACACGCGAGCAAGACATCCACAGCTGTACAAGGTCACTACCGGCACAGTCTGTTCAGCCTTCCTCTCAGGTCCCATACAAACACACTCTCTGTAACCAGGAGTCAGTCTCTCACTTGGTCCTTGAGTAGGTTGAGTGACCCAGCCCCCGCCCGCCCCCCATGGGGACAGGGTGGGTGAGGACCTTGACCATAAGCCGTGGTCAGGAGAGGATGAGGGCAGGCAGGGCTGGGCATCCCCAGGGAATGATGCGCGAGGCAGAGGTGGAACGGCAGGGTGTGGCCAGCCCACAGGCTCAGGCTTCCCACATGATCGGATAACCAAACAAATGCCCAGCCCTGGCTGCTGTCCTGCTTTCCCAGGAACAACGCTCCGTTGGGAACGGCTGCTGCTTATACAGGTGTGTCCCCAGAAAGCCCTGGGCACAGACAGAATCCTGTTCACTCTCTGGTTCCCACTGAACGTCAGAAATGCTTATCTTCTTGGCTGGGTCCCTTCCAGGAAAACTGAACGCAGGACCCCAAGCCTGTGCCCCTCCACCCACCATAACCCCTGTGGAGGTGTGGAGAGCAGAGAGAAGAGAGAGGAGGCCTCGCCGTCATCACTTCCAGTTGCATCATTCTGGCAGATCATTGGCTCTCCCTGAACCTCAGTTTCCTCAGCTGTGAAGTGGGGCTACTGCCAACCTCACAGCATCGTGGGGAGGCCGCAACTAGCACAGAGCATGGCAGGTAAGAGGTGCTCACCAGCGTCGGCCTTCCCTTCACCCTTCCCTTCGGGAGATGAGACTCATTGGTGAGACGTGATGGAGATCCACACGTTGTTTCACGACAAGTCCTGAAATGGATGGTGAAGGTCACCACCCACCCTTGAAACCTACGGTATACTCTGTCGGGAGCCTTCGACAGCTGTTATCTCACTGATTCCTTTTATCACCCCACGATGTAGGCAGGGTACAATGTTCCCATTTTGCAGGTGAGGAAATTAAAGCTCAGACACAGTGACTTGCCCAGGTGACTGCTGGCTGGTGGCAGAGCTGGGGTCCTGACTTTTTGGAGGCTTCCACTGCCCCCATCCCCGCCTCTCCCTTCTCACCCCGAGAGAGCAGAGCTGGAAACACAGGTAAAATCTTGCTCCCCAGAGCTCTTCTTGAGACTTCTTGGCTGGGGACAGCCCAAACTGAGGAGGAACAGAGAGGGGGGCCAAGGGTCTTAGGGGTTACAGTAGGAATGAACCAGCCTGGGGGCTCCCTAAGGACCATCTGGGATCCTGGTAGGAGAGAAATTCAGCCTAAGAGTCAAAGGCCAAGGGAGGGACAGGAGAGCCTGGAAGCCTAACACAGTGAGTGGGTATCCCATTTCCAGGAATGCTTAAGGGGATTAGTCCTTAAATAGGCACAGAGTGACATCTGTGCTAGAGGTGGCTGCACCACAAAGCGATTACGTAATGACACACGCACTGAACCATCATTTCCTAATTCATTCACTTGAGGAGCACGAGAGTGTTGTCACCCTCTTACAGGTAGGGAAACTGAAGCTTCGGGAGGTATAGTGACTGGGAATGAGAGCCTGGATATCCTGACCCTGTGCCCCTTCGATGGCAAGGCTCTACCCGTGAGTTCACTTGGGAGTGGGGACAGAGGGGGCTGATCACTTCCTCCTGGCTTCCTGACTTTCTGTGGGTCTGGCTTTCTGGAAGATCAGCCCCCGGCTCTTGGCTCTGCAGGTGCTGGCTCTAGGGAGGATCTGGAAGAAGTGGGAGTGGTGGGCCCAGCCTCAAAGCATCCAGTCAGTGAATGCCAGGATGACCACTGGAGAAACACGTGGCGTATCTGAGGCCAACACCCAACAGGGAGTCTGAAACACCCCACATCAGGCATTGTGACTTCTTTCCTGGCTGAGAGCGACCAGTAGGTGAGAGGCATTTAGAGGAAATGACCTCTACCCTGCACTTGGCCGGACGTCCTTGGCTGGCATCTCTGGCTGGTGTCCGTGTGCCCTGGGAGGAAGGACCCTCCCTGGCCCTGGTCTAACATGTACCCCCAGTCTCCACCCTTCCCTGATTACTGGAGGAGCTCTGGGCTTGCTGTGCCGATAGAAGTTTCTCTGTATTGATAGGAAATTTTAACCCAAACCAGGGGCTGATGGAAAAATTCCAAGCACTTCCTGTTTGATGGAGAGGGGCCTTCTGGGGGCCCTTGTCCATTCATTTCTCTAAGAATCCACACCGTAACAAGTATTTATTGAGCACCTACCCTGTGACAGGCTCCAGGCTGTGTCCTGCAGGGGGCCTGATGGTGAACAAAGCCCCATTTTTCTTTCGATTCCAGATGACAGGGAGCAAATCAGGAAGGGACAGGGGAGCCATCCACTCTGGCCGCCCCCTGCCTCCTCCTCAGCCCATGCCGGGGCCTCAGCCTGGAAGCGTGTAAGCTGCTGCACAATGAGTCGATGGAAGCGGCTGCCATATAGCCTGTGGCTGCTGACAGGCAAACTGGATATATTAAGCGATATTAAAAATGTAGCTCTTTCTGATAATTTATTATACACATTTCATAAACACATTACACTCGTCACAGTACATTTACTAGCACTGGGCCTACCAGTGGGGAAAAGTTAACACTTACCTAATGATGTTATTTCACAGATGTCAAATGTTCTTGGAGCTGTCGTGATGGGCTAAATGGCTCAAAGAGATGCTCGTCTCCTTTTCCTCCTGGGACATCTGTTCAGTGGTTTGCAGACCACAGGTCTGTCAGCACCCACAACTCCCACTTTCTGAGGCCTGGAGATGGAGGACCTGGCCCAAGGTCACGGGAGGCTGACCCAGGACTTACACCCTGAGGCTGAGTGGAGGGACGACGGCTCTCTCTCCCTCTCCACACAGGCCATGGTCTGGGCTGCGGGACTGGAAAGAGGCCGAGGTGAGCAGCTCACCTGGCAGGAGGGGCTTAGCCCAGGATCAGGCTGCCTCTGGCTGGAGATCAGATGCCAGGGAGGGATAATGCTGAATGCTTAGGGGAAGCTCCAGAAGTAACCTGCTGAAGGACAGGGTGTGCAGCCTGAGGCTTGGATGACAGCAAGGATGAGGCAGCGCCCTCTGCCCCCACCCTAAGAGGCCTGGGGATTGCTGGAGCCCAGGGGCTGGTTCCAGCGTCTTCTAGAGTGGTATGAATGTTTCAGCAGTATGAATGGGCTAGAATGGGCAGGAGCTCTAACTGGCCGTTTTGAAACTGAGAGCCAATAGCCACGTAGGTTCCCTCAAAGAGCTTTGAATTATGATGCAGTTCAGAAGATATTAACCATGCAAATGGTGGCTTCCAATTTTAACTCATTCTACTTTATTTATTTAGTTATTTAATTTTTGGCTGCGTTGGGTCTTCGTTGCTGTGTGCGGGCTTTTCTCTAGTTGTGGCAAGCGGGGGCTACTCTTCGTTGCGGTGCGCGGGCTTCTCATTGCAGTGGCTTCTCTTGTTGTGGAGCACGGGCTCTAGGCGCGTGGGCTTCAGTAGTTGTGGCTCACGGGCTCTAGAGCGCAGGCTCAGTAGTTGTGGCGCACAGGCTTAGTTGATCCGCGGCATGTGGGATCTTCCCGGACCAGGGCTCGAACCCTTGTCCCCTGCATTGGCAGGTGATTCTTAACCACTGCGCCACCAGGGAAGCCCAATTCATTCTACTTTTGAAATTTATAAAATATTTCAGTCATAGAGAAAAGGTCTAGAGTATAACATAAAGACCCACAAGCCAGCCTAAAACCAAAACATTTCAGGTTTCTCAAAAAGCTAAACATAGAATTACCATATGACCCAGCAATTCCGCTCCTAGGTACACACCCAAAAGAACTGAAAGCAGGGACTCAAACAGATACTTGTACACTAATGTTCATTGCAGCATCATTCACAACAGCCAAAAGGGAAACAACTCACATGTCTACCAAGAGCTGAATGGAGAAACAAAATGTGGCATATCCATACGATGGGATATTATCCAGCCCTGAAAAGTAATGAGTTCTGCTCTATGCTACCACCTGGATGAAAGTTGAAAACATGTTACGTGAAAGAAGATAGACACAAAAGCACAACAATTATATGACTTTCCTTATAGGAAATGTCTAGAATAGGCAAATTTATAAAGACAGAAAGTAGATTAGAGGTTACCAGGGTCTGGGGTGAGGGGAATGGGGAGCTTAATGGGCACAGAGTTTCTGCTTGGGGCAACGAAGGAAGTTTTAGAAATAGAGAGCAGTGATAGTTGCACAATATTGTGAATGTGATTAATGCCACTGAATGCTACACCTAAAAATGATTAAAATGGCAAATTTTGTGTTTTATATATATTTCACCACAATTTAAAAAATTACAGATGCATTTGAAATCCCCTACTATTCCTCCTCCATCCCACTGCTCTCCCCAGGGGCCGTCACTGTCTTGAATTCCATAATTATCATTTCACGCATTCATTTTTACGTTACTAAATATGTATGCATCCATCAACAATATATCTTAAAACTTCATATAAACGGCATCACACTGTACACATCCTCATTCAACTGATTTTTTCACTTCCCATGGTGTGTGAGATTTACTCCTGCTGATGCGTACACTATAGTTTGTTTTCATTGCTGTATAACATTCCACTCTGTGACTACACCACAATTTCTTTCTCCTTAGTCCCATCATCGGACATTTAGGTTGACTCCCACACTTTGCTATTGCAAACCTGTTGCCATGGGTAGTCCTATCTCCTGGCCCACACGGGAGGGTTTCTTTGCAACTTCCTGGATAGGGAATTGCTGGGCTGAAGGATATATGTATCTTTAGCTTGACCAGATAATGCCAAGTGCTCTCCACCGTGGTTATGACCCTTTCATTCCTACCAGCTGTGTCTGAGGGTTCCACTTCCTCCACAGCCCCATCTACACTTGATGTCGCCCGACTTTTGAATTTTTGCTGGTCTAATTGGTGTGAAAGGGCATCTCATCATGTTTAATTTGTTCTTCTTGCTAACTAGGTGCTGTTGCATTTTTTTCCCCACTAAGAGTGGGTGTGAGCTGACAATAGATAAATGTAGCAAATTGAAAATTGAAGCATTTCTATTGATAAGGGGTAGGTTAAATACAGTGTGACTCACCTTTACAATGGAATATTATGATGTAACCATTAAAAAGGACAAGGCAGCTCTGTGTGCACTAATATGGAGGATATACTGATATTCTGATGCACTAAAAGTCTTTTCGTCACAGATATATTGTCTAATAAAAAAGGAAGAGGCATAAAACAGTGTGTTCTCTTTGTATATAAAGATATATATACACATGCATTTATATATGCATAAGACACCTCTGAAAGAACAAACAGGAAATTGGTAAAAACAGTTCATCTGTGAAGGGAACTGTATGTAGGGTCAGGGAAATGTTTTGCTCGTGCATTTACACGACACCTATGTATTACCCGTTAAACAAGAAATTCATAGAGACAGAAGGTAGAACAGAGGTTACCAGAGGCTTGGGGATGGAGAGTGGGGGGTCATTATTTAATAAGTACAGTTTCTCTTTGGGATGATGAGAAAGGTCTGGGAATGGATAGTGGTGACGGTTGTACGACATTGTGAACATACGTAACCCACTGAATCATATACTTAAACGTGGTTAAAGTGGCATATTTACGTTATCTATATTTTGCCACTATAAAAAAGTAGGAAAAGATGTTAAAAGGAAAGTAGGAAAAGAATAAGCCCATGATGAAAAAAGATTTTAATTGTACCCTTTAAAAATAATAATTATTTAAAATTTTGTTCCTTTCTGAATCTCCGGCCCCTGAAGAGAAGTCCTAATCCTGGCTCCACAGCAGAAATGGTGGGAGCTGGGAGCCAGGACCTGGACCTAGCGGGCAGGGGTCTCCACCGGACGGGAGTTGAGACGTCCAGAGTCCCCCAGAAGCCAGAGATGCCAGCTCCTGAGGCCTCACCTTGACTGAGCACTGCCTAACTCCCCATCAAGACTCTGGTCCCATGAACTTGGTGGCCCGGGTGTCCCATGCAGCTCTGAGGTTCCCCAGCCCCACGCTTCCTTCCACTGCTGCTTGCCTCTCAGCCCTGTCCCCGTGGCTCGCAGATCCCTGCTTCTCTGTAAACAAGACCTCTGATGACCTGGGCCTCTCCCACCATTTCGCCCAGCTTGGCCCTCCTCCATGCCTTGGCACTGGAGTCTCCCCAGATCCTTCTAATGTTCTGCCAACGTGTTGTGCCCTGGCGCCCACCCACTCCGTGCCATTCGCCTCTCAACACGACAGCCCGGCTCGGTACCCCTCCACCAGCAACCTCCCTCCCAAGGGTTTCACGTCAGCCACCACTTCCCATGGCCACACCCTGGGCCCTGCCGTGCCCTGTGTCGCCGCGCTACTTCCTAAATCACGTCTGCAGCCCAGGCAGGGTGGGGGGATCAGACACCAGAGAAGGAAGACCTGGTTCACGGGGCGGAGCAGCTTCCTTTAGTCTCCCGGCCGCTGCAGACACCCTCGCCTGCTGGTCCCTGCATTTCCACCTGAAAACCTCTGAGGGTCCCAAGCCCCCAGCAAAAGCCCAAAGCACAGCCAAAGAGAGGACACCCCGCAACCTGGCGTTCCCCAACCTCGGTCACTTATGCACCAGCTTCTCAACTGGGACCTGAGTTATTATTTACTTTAAATCAGCGTGCATTAAAAAACGCTTTAAATACCCAGGTGAGCTCTGTCCTAACCATAATATCTGGGATGGGAATTGACGCACTGTTTATACTTCTCTACTGCACATTGAAATAAACATATAATTATTACAATAAAATTGTTTTCATTAAGTAAATAAGGTTAAGTCAATTGCCCAGGGTCTCACAACCAGAAAGAGGCAGAGCTAACACGTGGCTGACATCACGGTTCTCCCAGCCCCCATCAACCAGCCAAGTCTGCTACACGTTGAAGCCGAAGATGACAGAACACAGCTCTGCGCAGGTGCGTTGCAGGGCGGGGCGAGCATGTCTGAGGTTTGCTTGGCATCCTCGTGGCACCTGCCAGCTCTGGGCTGGCTCGTCCCCCCGCACCCACACACACACACAGGGCAACGGCCCAGGGGCCTACGCTCCCACGGGGCCAGGCCTTGGTGTTCACCGTCTACCTCACTGGAGAGCCCAGGGTCTGAGTCAGGTTAGCAGCGTGGCAGCCCTACCCGCCCTGCCCCCAGCTCTAGATCCCCAGCGACCGGCCGGCCCGCGCGGGAGGCAAGGCCTTGGCCTCAGTCCTGAAACGTGAAGGCTGAGTTAGGTCAGCAAAGGGGGCGGATGGAGGAGAAAGGGGTCGCGGCAGAACGGCTGGCGGTTGCGCAGGCTGCAGCTCGGGCTGTGAAGCGGGGCCCTACAGGGGCCGGGGGTGGAGGCCTCATGGCCCTGCTGAGCCTTACACCGCCCCCCTCCCGGGGGGCTGCTTTCCCAAGGGCTCCCCTGCCTCCTGGGTGAGTGTGTGAGCACTTCGCTGCGTCCTCATTTAGAGTCAAAGACTCCAGGACGGTGCAGGGTCCTCGCAGCTCCTCCAGCCTCCCCTCGCACTGCCAGCCCGGTGCCCAAACACACCCATCGCCCAGCCGGGCTGCTCCACCTCTGCTTGCTGCACCCCCCGTCCCCCCCCCCCCCACCGCACATACCTGCGCTGCCCTCCCCCGTCCCCCCCCCACCGCACATACCTGCGCTGCCCCGACGCTCAGGTGTTGTTCCTCCGAGGCCAGGAATTCTTTTCACGACGCCCCCTCGTGGCTGGGTCTGTGCCTCATTACAGCGCTCATCTCACTTTCCGTGACTTGTTCCAGCGTCTGTCTCCCCCCGAGTTTCTTGAGGGCCTCGAGGGACGGCTCCGTCTTTGTGACCCTCAAGCTGTACGCTCAGAGTTGACATGCCTTCGGAGCCCTGGGGGCTTTCCCAGGACTCACCCCCCGGGAGCCCAGGCTGCAGGCCCAGGGCGGGCCGGGAATCGCCCAGGGTCCCAGAGTTCAGAAGCCGGGGGGCAGGCAGCCTTCCACAACACAGCCAATGTTTGTTAACATGGAAACCTAGGCCCAGAGAGGTGACCTGACCTGTCCAAGGTTGCTCAGTAACTCCGAGGCAAGCCAGGGCTCGTGGATCTGTGCCAGTCACTGTCCTGGGGACACAGAGGGTGTTTTTACCCTCTCCTGCCACGCGGGATCCTTTGGGCGCAGCCTCCCGCTCGGGACTTGAAGCACATCCCAGATACGCCGGTGGGGTCTTCCCGCTCCCTGGGCCCTGCCTGGGTTCTGGTGGCCCTGGTGGTGACTGGAACTTGACCCCTTCCCACAAGGCTGTGGCAGAGGACACTTAGTCCTCAAGAAGAATCCATTTCCTTTCCTTCATCCTATCCTCCTCTGCCCAGGTCCATTGATGCAAGCCTAGGTCTGCCTCAGGGCCTTTGCACTAGCCAGCAACTCCTCCAAAATAGCCTTGTACCACATCATCTCACGGGGGGCTCATTCCCACCTCTTAGATTTCAGCACAAGGCCATCTCCTCGAGAGGCCTGACGACCCGAACAAGCCAGCTGAGTTCCGGTCCTGTTTACTGTTCATTGTGGGTGAGCTCATTGGAGGTAGGGACCCAGCACAGTGCCTGGCCCATAGCCGGCAGGCGCTCAATTCACAGTGGCTGAAGGAAAGAATCAAGCACTTTGGCAGCCGGGCCAACCAGAACCAGCCGAGGTTGTTGGGGAGAACCTTGAGGTTACAGGCAGGGCAGCTGTGGAAGGAGGGAGGCCAGGCCAGCAGAGGCCTCGCCAGCCTGCCCGGCTTCTCCCTGCCGGCACAAGCTCCCACCCTGGGCGGGCGGTGGCCTTGGAGACAGCAGCGTCCAGAGGGAGGAGGGAGGGAGAGCAGAGGGTCATCCATCAGCCAGAGACGTGGAGAGCCTGATAAATCAGGGAGGCTGTCTGAAGCTCCTCCACCAAATGTCTGCCTGATGCTCTGGACGTCTGGGAGCCTGGTGGGCAGGCGGACGGGCTGCTTCAGCCCAGCTCCTATGGGGACGCGGACAGCCAAGGCAACCCCAGGGACACCCTGACTGAGGAAGGAGGACAATGCCCTCCCTCTCCCTGTACCCCCAGGCACCTCAGAGTATGGCCAATGACCTTATACAACCTTCACCCCATCCTGCCAGGCAGGTCATTATTTTGTTTGACTTATTTTGAATTGCAATATGCAAGAGTATAGAGGTTGCCATATCAAATCCCAAAACATACCCACCAAAAATCAACATGTTCCTCTTTTCTGAGAGATTTTTTTTAGCTTAAAAAATGTGAACTATAACAGAAAATTGCATAAAGCGCAGATGCACAGTGTAATGAATAGTTCTAAAGCAAACACCAGTGTAATCACCACCATTTCATCACAGAAGTCATGAAGCAGGGAGTTACGATCCGCCCCTGCCCGAGCTGCCCATGCTGTGTCTCTCTCATTCCACGCTTCCCTTGCCCCCTACAAATTCTGATTTTTACTACACCATTGCCTAGGTTTCCTGGTCTTTTAAATACATAAATACAATAAAACACTACAGACAAAAATTTCCCTTCCTGAGTCCCATCCACTCAGCGGGCGAGCATAGTTATGACACATCGTTCCAGGCTCTGATGTTCTTCCTATGCATACTCGTATTAGAGAAACACCGTTTTATATAGTTTAAAACTTTTCGCAAGTGGCATCGATACTGGGTGTATTATTCTGCAACTTGCTTCTTCACTCATCTCTAAATGCTTTACCAAAAAACAGCTTTATGGAGGTATAATTTATATACCATAAAATTCAACGGTTTCAAGTGTACGATTTAATGGTTTTGAGTAAATTTACAGAGTTGCGCAACCATCTGCACAGTCCAATTTCAGAACGTTTCCATCCCTCCAAAAAAGTCTAAATGCTTTCTTGTTTTCTCTCTTTTCCTCTAAACGCTTTAAAAAAAAATAAATTTATTTGTTTGTTTTCATTTTTGGCTGTGTTGGGGTCTTCGTTGCTGCACGCGGGCTTTCTCTAGTTGCGGCGAGTGGGGGCTACTCTTCGTTTTGGCGCTCAGGTGGCTTCTCTTGTTGTGGAGCATGGGCTCCAGGCATGCGGGCTTCAGTAATTGCGGCACGTGGGCTCAATAGATGTGGCTCATGGGCTTAGTTGCTCCGCGGCATGTGGGATCTTCCCGGACCAGGGCTTGAACCCGTGTCCCCTGCATTGGCAGGCGGATTCTTAACCACTGTGCCACCAGGGAAGCCCTCTAAATGCTTCTTGATACACATTTTAATATCTGCCCTCTATAAAGCTCCTACTACGTGCCATGTGTTCTAAGAGCGTTACCTATGTCACTCATTTAACCCTTGCAGAACCTCTGTAAAATGAGTTCAGAGACGGTGAGGAACCACCCAAGGTCCCTCTGTGAGAAACCGATGGAACGGGCCAGGAACCGAGCCATCTGAGCCCAGAGGCTGCAGAGCAGTTCCGTTCCCCGGTGCTCTGAATTCCGCGTTTTTCCTACTATAAGCTACGTTGGGCGAACACTTTCATCACACAGATGAGACACTGCAGCTCAGAGGGGCCAAGTGACTTGCTCGATGTTCCCGGGGTGGGAACTGGCAGAGCTGGGATTCGGATCCAGGTCTGTGTGACTCCCAGGCTCCCCCTTTTCTGGTCCCCTCTGCTGCTTTTCTCTTTTCATTACAGAAAAGGGAAAAGGGAGGGAAAGGAGGGGGAGGCTGGGTGGAAAAGGAGAGAGAGATGTCAGAACCGACTTCTAAATTCGTGCATGTACCCACAAACACACTGACACAGCCGCACATGCGCACAGAGTGCTGCACACACCTGTACGGGTGCACATCCACCCAGGTGCATACGCACAGCTGCACACACACTCACCGACCAGAGTCAGTGTTCAGAGGCCCCTTGTGCTCAAAGTGAAGAGAATGTCAGAGTGTGTGTGTGTGTGTGTGTGTGTGTGTGTGTGTGTGTGTGTGTGGAGTGGGGGATTCAGCCTTGCCGGGTCCCTCGGTGGCCCCTGTGTCAGGGTCCAGACCTGGGAAACGCTCCATCAGGGGCAGGGCCCCTCCCTGCGGGGGGGCTGGGCCTCCGTTCCCACAGCCCCCTCTCCTGTCCCCGGTGTCTGCTGAGGGTCTTTGCTAAATAAAGTCTCAGCTCCAGGGAAACGGAGCTGGGCGTGATCTCCGGGGACTTCACGGAGCTGCTGGAGCCCCAGGGCCCGCCCGGCTCCTGTGCTGCCAGGAGCCGAATCCACCGTGTCTCTGCTCACTGGCCTAGATGCTTCCTGTCCCCAAAGATCGTTCCTGTCCCTGGACTCATTTGAACCTGCACAGACACGCGAGGGGCATGGGAGCCCCGCTGAAAAAGCGAGACAAACACTGAGTGAGCACGCGCTGTGTGCCAGACATAGGGCCTCGGCGCAGGTCTGTGGGGCGTGCACGGCGACCACTGCCATTTCAAACACGGGGACACCCAGGCACTGGGGGCCTTCTGCAGGACCCCACAGCTAACAAGAGGTGGGCTCCGGATGCAAACCCGGGCTGCTGTGTGTCTGCTCCACCTGGCACGGGGAATACCCAGCCCCCCAACCCATGCAACAGCACAGTGAGTTCTGGCATCCAGCCCCCAGGCCTCGGTCCTGCCTGGTGACTTGCAAAAGCTGGTAAGCTGACAGGTTCGTGATGAGGTTTTTACCCAGCTGTGGCAAAACGGGAAAAACAGAGGATGATGTAGTTACTTTTTCACGTTAAATTCCCTTAATTCAAAAAAGATGGTCTTTTCTTGATTCTTTTTCCTTTCTTTTCTGAAATGAGAGTTTTCTCATAGGATGGTTATGATTTTATATTCTTATTTGGCTAGATAAAAATGTGAGCAGCTGCCTGCCAGCCCCCAAATCTGGGGGAGGTTTGGTTTCTGGTTGATGGAGCCCCGAAAGTTTGGGCCTCTTCAGGGTACCCACCGCTCGGCCCACCTCAGCCTGGAGCTGGGACTTCTCCTTCTGTGACAGTCCTCTCCAGTTTCATATTTGCATTTGCCAGAACACTCTAGTTGAGGAAGTCCTGTCCAGGGTGTTTAAAATCTTGACGCTACCAGCTCAAACTCTGGATCGAGCTAACAACAAAATAGAGGAAAACTTTTTTCTTCTTTAGTCGTCAAACTTCAAGGCAACTTCAACCTGGGAACTCGGCCAGTTCCTGGGAAGTGAAGAATCAAAGACCTCTGAGCAGTAAAAAAAAAAAATGTCTTTAGAACAGAGCTCAGCTTGAAGTCCAAGCTTTGGCCTTAATGGAAATTAAGAACAATGGTTTGGTAAAGCTTGTTTACCTCCCTTCCACCAGCTACCGTGGCGCCCCCGGTGCAGCGGGCAGGAGGTTGGAAAGGAGGCCGGCAGGGCTGTCTGGGGCAGGTCTGTTTAGGGCAAGGCAGCGGCTCAGTATACTGGGGCCATTTAGTCCCGGGGGCCAAGGGATCTCCTCACGTCCACAGCACCCTGAGTAGTCAAGCAAAGTTTACAAGACACTATATGTTGACCTGGAAAAAAAAGGGGTGCTCCTAATACACCTCAGAAAGATTTCCACGAAAGTGGCTAAAAGGCAAGCACAAAACCGAAACCAAACAGACAAGGGAAAGGATAAACTTCAGCTGTCTGGAAGCTTCGGAGAGAGTGGAGAACACTACAAGGTGAGTGCCTGGGCTGGGTGGGAGGTGGGGTCAGACAGCCCTCCCCCTCCCCCTGCCAAATTAGCAGTGCTGTGCAGGGGCCGGAGTTTACCTGGGGGAGCTGCCTCCTGGCACGGGCCTGGTACCTCAGATGGTCCCAGGGTCATGTGTCCAACTGCATTTCCCAGCCTCCCCTGCTGGTGCTTGCACCCGGAGACTGGGAGCTCTTCTGTCCCCCCACTGACCATGTGGAGTGAGCGCAGCCAGAGAGAGCAGGCGAGGCAGGGCATTTACCGCTGTTATCATGACTGAGGCACCAGTCCGAGCAGGTGTCATGCATTACTTCGTGTAATCCCCTCTACTGTTATCTTCAGGAGACTGAGTCTCAGAGAGGTTAAGTTACTTGCCTAAGGTCACACAGCCAGCGGATGCCAGAGCTGGAAAAAGAACACAGCTTTGTCTGACTCCAGGGCCTGGGCTTTCTGCCCTTGACTCTTCAGCCAGCTGGTGGCAAGTCCTGCCACCTGGGGCTTCTAGGGAGGACACACCTGCTTGGGCCCAGCTGTGCGCCAGGCCTGGGATTAACCTCACATTCTCTCTCACCCCTGGGGCTGCGCGGACAGTGGCAAGCAGAATGCTTTCACTTCTCTTTCCCCAGATACCAGCTCTGACACCTCCAATTTCTACTGCAATCACAGTGTTTTCTGAGTCAAGCAGGGTATAAGGAAAATCGCTCTTTCCCTGGAATAATTTTTCATCTTGTTATTTCCATTAGCTGACTCTGTTTGAGCCTGTTCCACGCTGCACTGTTTGAATTCCCAGCTTGGAAATCCCTGGGCTGGGCGGGAAATACTGCTTCCCTCCTAGGAGTGGATGAGGGAGGTACTGCCAGCAGATGGGGGGCAGGGCATGGAACACAGTGGGGAGGGGGGCTGATAAAAACCAGGGCAGGAAGGAGGGGGCATTTTTGTTTCTTCTGACTCCAGAGGAGGGTGTGTGGTGGAGTTCCACAGGGCTCTGCTGGGCTGATGGGTGTGGATGGCAGAGGCCTGCTGGGACCCACAGCCAGGGGGCCCAAGGAAGGCAAAGCCATTGGCAGGAAGGGGGGTGGTTCCAGAAAACTAGAGGACTCTAGACCCATGCCCGGACCAGGGCACAGAGTAAGGCTGCTCGAGGATGCTGAGTTCAGTTTTCGACAAGTTGAGAATCCTCAGGGCACCACGTAGATGAGCACGAGCTTCAGAGCAGGGGGCTGGGCTTCGAATCCTCGCTCTGCCACGTGCTAGCTGTGTTATCTCGTGCAAGTGGCTTAACCTTTCCCAGCCTCGGTTTCCTCATCTGAGAAGTGGGAGGAATATGTCTGCCTCCCACTGTCGTCAGGACTAATGGGGGTGAAGTGTGTGAGGGGCTTAGTCTAGCATCCAGTGTGGCCCGTGGGACCCAGATGTCAGCTGTTTACGGTGAGCAACCCTTCCCAGTGTGCCTGGGACCTTTCCAGGCTTTGACACCGAAAGTCCTGCATCCTGGGAAATCCCTTAGGTGTGGGGACACTGGGACGGGCGGTCATCCCGGCTGCGGTCTCCATGCTCCTCAGATCCAGCAGCGGAGCCTTCAAAGTCCACTTAGGTGCTCTGGGAAAGGCTGAAGCCTTTGCTAAGGTTTCTGCAAAACCTGGGGTGTTTGCATCACCTCTGGCTCAGGGGTTTTGCTTTGGCCGGGTTGACTCCATATTGCGGACTGAATATCATTTCCATACTAAGATTCTGAACCACAGAGATTCAGATGTGAAATTCAGTCCCTTCTTCCCCCAAATCCATTTCCACAAGGTACGTGGGTGTGCAGGTGACACTGTGAATGTTTCAGGTGGGGTGGGAGTGGCTTATATCACTGCAGAGCAAACAGCATCACAGGGAACAAGACAGGCCAGTCCTTCGGCCCCCTTGGGGGCGTGTGGCCATGTGGGGGGGCAGGGGTGGCTTCACTCAGGGATCCCCAGCCTCACCCTCTCTCTCTGGCATCGCTCTCTGACCTCTCTTCCTTCCTCTAAACTCCTGTTCATTTCTCTCTCTTCTGGGGCCTTGGGCCCCGGTTAGACTATGTTCTCAGGATCATCCACAATCAGCCTTAGAAAGTATTTTCCGGGCTGCCCTGGTGGCGCAGTGGTTGAGAGTCCGCCTGCCGATGCAGGGGACACGGGTTCGTGCCCCGGTCCGGGAAGATCCCACATTCCGCAGAGCGGCTGGGCCCGTGAGCCATGGCCGCTGAGCCTGCGCGTCCAGAGCCTGTGCTCCGCAACGGGAGAGGCCACGACAGTGAGAGGCCCACATACCGCGAAAAAAAAAAAAGAGTATTTTCCTAAACAAAGACAGTTCCTTCCCCAAGAATGGTGGGGCCAAGCATTCAGATAACAGCAGGTGTTGCACATGAACTGTGTTGAATGATCTGTTTAGACTGGGAAGGACCTCAGAGTGGGGAAAGGCCACACTGCGGATCTGTTCCTGGCTGTGCAGGGCTCCCTTCCCTGGCTCTTTCAGAGACAATGCTCTTGGGCTCCCACCGATTTCCCTCCTGGCGCTCCAGCCCCTGTAGCGGAGCTGCTACCATTGAGGGAGCCCTCCTTCCCAGGTGACACCTGCCCCAGGCTGGCTCTCACCCCGGAGCTACAAAGTCACCACCTTCAGGGCCAGAAGACCCTGGAGCACAGCTGGTTCAACCTTTTATTTAATGGGGAAACCGAGGCTCCTGCTGGCAAAGGCAACCTGTCTGTACCCACGCGCTCTGGAGGCAGCAGAGTCAGGACAGTGAGGAGAGGGGTGCAGCCAGATGGGCAGCCGGACTTGCTCCTGCCACACCCCAGGCAGCAGCTGCTTTGGGGCCTGGAGGCCTGGCGCCCGGGCTGGGCACTAATGGAGGCTCCAAAGGCCGGGTCCTCAGCAGCCCGGGTTTGTCTCAACATCGGCTCTTCCCTGGGAGCCTAGCAGCTGCTTGGAACTGAGTGAGCCCCAGGCAGGGGACCCCACAGCTTGTGGAAAGTATAGGCTCCTGATCTGCTGGCCTTTCCCTAGGGATGGAGAACAGACGGGCCCTGGACTTCAGAGTGTTTCTATCCATCCATCCATCCGTCCTCCCTCAGGACAGCAGTCCATCCTTCTGTCCATCCTCTCTTGTCTTTCAGTACACTGGTCCACACACAATAATCATTCACTTATCTTTCCATCCATCTGCCCAACACTCCACCCATCCACCCCTCCCTCCCTCCCTCCATCCTTCCCTTCCTCTCTCCCTGCCTCCCTCCCTCCTTCCATCCTTCCCTTCCTCCCTCCCTCCCTCTCTCCCCCTTCCTCCCTCCATCCTTCCCTTCCTCTCTCCCTGCCTCCCTCCCTCCTTCCATCCTTCCCTTCCTCCCTCCCTCTCTCCCCCTTCCTCCCTCCATCCTTCCCTTCCTCTCTCCCTGCCTCCCTCCCTCCACCCTGTCCGCCCACTTATCCACCTCCCTCCCCGTTTACCCATCTCTCCACCCAGCAATATTTCTTGACAGCTCATAAGGGACTCAAAGATGCAGTAGACATGACCCTGCCTTTAAGGAGATGGGGGTGGGGGTAGGGGTGGGGGGACGGACTCTAGGGAGCCCAGCTCAGCTGCAACTCATCTAGAGGCAGCGGCCAGGCGGCAGGCACGCAGGGTGCTGATCCGAGCAGGCTCTGCCTCGGGCAGGGGGCAGGGATGACAAACCCAGCTTTAGGTTCCCTCTTCCCCTGGGCAGAGAGGTGGAGAAGCTGCTCAGCAGGTCCAGTCAGATTTAAAATGTCCCCAAAGAGTGTCTGCTGAGAGGCAGGGGGTGAGCACGCTGAATTATTTCTCCAGTAATTGGCACTGAAGCAGCTGCAGACATCCTGCGGTCTGCATCAAAGAGCTCAGAGCTTGGCCTGTCTCGGTGAGGCCTTGGGGGCATCTTGTCCAGGTCTCCCAGGGTTCTTCCAGCTCCCACCGCCTCTCCCCTCCCCACCTCCTGGTACTGACGAGCCGCCAGGCTCTCCCTGGCTTTCTGTACAAGGCAACCTGGGGGGCGGGGCTGGGCGCATGCAGATCGGACCCCTGGTCAGCTGCCGGTGAAGGGACAGGGACAAGGACACTAGAGCACCGAGGCCCTTCACTGCAGGGGACAGCCTTGCGGGGGGCTCTGCCAGTGTGTGTCTGGGCAAGGCCAGTGCCAGGTTTTCCTTTAGTCTCATCCCTCCCATGTGCAGAAGAGCCTTTGCTGGCCCTGCAGATGAGCAATTTGAACCGACTTGTCACACGTTTTGTAAACGGTCGGATCTTTCTGTGTGTGTGTGCGTGTGCGTGCGCGTGCTGTCCATCTCCCCTGGCAAGGGCCCCTCCCAGTGCATTTCTGGCTGGTGCCTGGGCCACCTCTCCCACTGCGGGGCTCTCCACCTGGTCTCCTTATGCCGGAGGCTTCTCTCCCTCCCTGGGGGCAGAGCACAGGGCTGGGGCGGCCTGGGGTGGAGGATCCAGACAGCTTGGTCAGTTTCCAGAGGCTCCCTTCCTGCTGCAGAACCACATAGAGAGATCAGGTCAAAGGGAGCCCCTCTGTTGGCAGTAGGGGGTGGGGATGGGTCCCACCCCTGCCCCTGGGACTTCCCATCTCTCCACCCCCTCCCAAGGGACCTCAGGAGAACAAAATTAGAAAACTATTTAGTCCAGTTGTCTCATCTCATAGATGGGCTGGCAGCAGGGCCAGACAACCGGTGCCCCCAGGCCGCCCCTCAGCAGACCGTGTGAGGATCCTCCCCGTCAGGCCCTGACTGTGCGTCTGGGTCTGCACACAGAAAGAACAGCCAGGCCGGCCAGGACCAGCTGCACAATTTGTGGGGCCCAGTGCAAAGTGAAAACGTGGGGCCCCCTGTTCAACGTGACTGAGAACTTCGAGACAGTGACAGCAGAGCCTGAACCTGAGTGTGAGGCCCTGTGTGACTGTACAGGTTGTGCATGTGCCCGTGAGGCCAGCACTGAGGCCAGTCAGGCTCCAGCCATCGAGGGAGCTGCTGAGGTCCCTGGGTGACTGCTGTTCCCCATGCCATGAGCCACAGGGGGCAGAGAGATGCAGGACAGCATCCTGCATTAGAAGGAAAGGCAGAGCCTCGTGCGCTGCTGGTGGGAATAGAAAATGGTGCAGCTGCCGTGGAAAACAGTGGTGATCCCTTAAACAGTTAAGTGTAGAACTACCACCTAATCTAGCAATGCCACGTAATCCAGCAATACACCCAAAGGAATTAAAAGCAGGGTCTCGAACAGATGCTTGTGTATCAATGTTCGTAACAGTCTTACTCACAATAGCCAAAAGGTGGAAAAAACACAAATGACCATCAACAGATGAATGGAGAAACCATGTGATCTACCCAGTGGAATATTATTCAGCCATAAAATGGAATGAAATTCTGACACAGGCTACAACATGGATGGACCTTGAGAACACTAGGCTAAGTGAAATAAGTCAGACACAAAAGAACAAACACTGTATGAGTCCACTTACATGAGGTACCTAGAGTAGTTAAGTTATAGAGACAGAGAGTAGAGCGGGCGTGCCTGGGGGTGGGGAGGGAGGAATGGGGAGTTAGTGTTTAACGGGCACAGGGCTCACTCCGGGACGATGAGGACGCTCTGGGGATGATGGTGGTCATGGCTGCACGACAAAGTGAACGGATTTAATGTCACTGAGCCGTACACTTAAAAATGGTTAAAATGTATGTTACGTGTATTTTACCCCAATAAAAAAAATAAAGAGAATAAAGGAAAGAGGGGCAGGTGGCGTGGGAAGACAAGACAGCTGTGGAGGTTTGACAGCTGAGATGGGTTGGGGGCTGTGGGATTGCAGCTCCCAGTCCTGGAGTTCAGGGGTCATGTTCAGGTGCAGCTCCCACAGCCCTGGGAGGAGTTGCAGGTCAGTCCAGAGACAGGCTCTGGCTCCAAAGCTGCTGAGAGGCTGTTTGATTGATGGAAGCTCCTGGAAACCCTCTAAGGCAAATCCTCCTGCTCATACAGGCCTGAAAAGACAACTGCTTCCCTGACCCTACCCTGGGTCTCCCGATGAGGGAGGACTCAGGAGAGCATGGCGTGTGCTCAGCCTCACGGGGCATGAGACAGCGTCCCACATGGGGACAAAATCTCTGTGTAGTGACTGAACTTTATTCTCGTGTGTTAATTGGCAGAAGGAAAATACCCCAGTGGGACAAGGGGCTGACTTTATCCTACTCATCTAGACATTATGATCTGTGTCTTTCTCTGCCTGCACATACCTCCATCGCCGCACTGAAGCCTGATTTGTTCTCACCAGACCGCCCCCCCTGCTCAACCCAGCATGGTCTTTGGCATCTGACTGCTCTGCATTCAGATACAGGCACTCTTGACCTCCCTGGGCCTCAGTTTCCTCTTCTGTAAAATGGGAACGTTAGAAGTATCTGCTGCATAGGTGGGTGAGGATCCCTAAAGCAGGCAGCAGGTGCCTGACTCAACAAATGTTGGCCGTGACGATTATTACACAGCAAAACGCTTCATCTCTCCCGGGCCCTGGCTCAGTGGAATTGAGGGCTCTGTTTGTTGTCGGCAAACAAAGTGGTGTGAGGAGGCGGGAGCTGTGAGGGAAGCGAGGGAGGGCACCGCCTGGGGTCCCTGATGGGCCTCCAGCCGGGCAGCTCTCCTCTCCACTGCCTGCTGCTCCCCGGCTCGGCACTCGGGGAGAACACGTCAGAGACAGTTCACCGGAGAGGCAGGAACAGGAAGAGATAGAGATTTCAGGCTTCTGGGAACCTAGGGATGTGATGCCAGAAAGTGGGCGTTTTCTCCTTTGGGAAACGTGCCAGCCCCCTTCTTTGTGGGTGGAAGTCACTCTCACCTGCTGGGCCTGTGGACGCTCTTTGCTTCAGGGCTAAGGAACAGCCGGGGGCGGGGCCTCTGTCCAGGGGTGGCATGTGGCAGCAGGACTCGGTCCCAGGCTTGTCTCCTCGTCCAGTGGGGTGCTGTGTTTTCTCCGCCAGCCCGGTCCTCATCACCCGCCCGCCGCTCCCCTGCCTGGGTCGGTCTAGGGGTGTCAGTCCAGGGAGACACAGGTAAACTGGTTCCACTAGATCCATGGGTCTTCAAAGTTGGTCTCCTGCACTTCCCTGGTGGTGCAGTGGTCAAGAATCCGCCTGCCAGTGCAGGGGACACGGGTTTGAGCCCTGGTCCGGGAAGATCCCACATGCTGCGGAGCAACTAAGCCCGTGCGCCACAACTACTGAGCCTGCGCTCTAGAGCCTGCGAGCTGCAACTACTGAGCTCGTGTGCTGCAACTACTGAGGCCCGTGCGCCTAGAGCCTGTGATCCGCAATAAGAGAAGCCACCGCTCAATGCAACTAGAGGAAGCCCGCATGCAGCAACGAAGACCCAACGCAACCAAAGAAATTAAAATAATAATGATAATAATCTGCCTGCCAATGCAGGGGACATGGGTTCAATCCCTGGTCTGGGAAGATCCCACGTGTTGCGAAGCAACTAAGCCCGTGAGCCGCAACTACTGAGCCCGCACTCTAGAGCCCACGAGCCACAACTACTGAGCCTGCATGCCGCAACTACTGAAGCCCGCGCACCTAGAGCCCGTGCTCTGCAACAAGAGAAGCCACCGCAATGAGAAGCCCGCACACCACAACAAAGAGTAGCTCCCGCTCGCCGCAACTAGAGAAAGCCCGCGCACAGCAACGAAGACCCAATGCAGCCAAAAAAAAAAAAAAAGTTGGTCTCCCGATGGGGAGCATCAGCATCGCCTGGGAACTTGAAATGCATGTTCTCAGCCCCACCCTGGACCTCTAAGCCAGAAGCTCTGGGGTGAGGCCCAGTGACCTGTGTTTCAACAAGCCCACCGGGTGACTTCGATGCTGCAGAAGGGTGGGGGCCACTACTGAACCTCAGCCTCTAACACTGCACTTGACACTTCAGCAGCTGCCCAGTCAACGCTGGATAGATGAACCATTATTCCCCGAGGGGAAGCGCATGACTATCTGCTGTGTCCCGGGCTCCATGCAGCCACTGCACTTACCTTCTTACGTCATCTAAACAACTCTTGAGGCAAGGGCCACATCTGAATCCTACGGGAGTCATGACTAATAGCAGTGGTTGGAGTTTTACAGGTGCTTTCGAGTTTTTAATTTCCACAACAATCCTGTGAAGGAAGTATTATCCCCATTTTACAGATGAGGAAGCTGAGACAGAGAAGTACCCATCATTTCAGGTGCTAAGTAGTAGAGCTGGGATTCAAAATCAGGTATCCAAAGTTCATGTGGTGTCTTTTAGGGACTACTTGGGTTATCCAACATTTGGGACAGATCAAGTCGTTTCTGCACTCCATGATTTTTACAGATGACACAGAACATCCTCCATCCCTAACTGCGAGAGTCTCAGGTTCAAAAGTTAATTGGTAAGTTGGATGCTTGAGACTCAGAAAGCAAGGATTTCTTGGTTCCCAGAACCGCCATCAAGAACCCTTGACTCCTGGCAGCTCCCAGACCCTGGTGGGGGTATCTGCATCCCATCTCTGCCCTAAAGCTGAAAGCTTCCGGGGTTAACACATGATGAAACTGCTTCAGAGCCCCATCAACCCTGGGACACATCTCTAGGAAACACACTTGGAATTCCCCCTGGAGGCTGTAAGGATTGGGTCCTTCTCCTAAACTAGGTCTGGTCCAGGCACGGGGTTCTAGTGGGAGCTGAGTGTGGTGGCTTGTGCTACATCAGGTCTGAGGAGTCTAAAGGGGGTGTCGGTCCCAGCACAGAGGTTCCTGAGAGCCGGGAGGCAGAGGCAACAGCCCCTTACAGGCTGGGCATTTGGATACAGGGACCTCTGGAGCTGCATTTTCTCTGCCAGGCAGGTCCTCATCGCCTCTTTATCTTACTTTCCTGCTATGGCTCCGGGGCTCTCACCCACATCCCACGAGTTTATCCTGTTTGATACATATTTTTCCACAAAAAATTCCATTGTTAGAAATATAATTTGGTACAAAGTTAAAAACTGTACTATAAAGTTTATAACATAGGGCAGCAATCTCCTGCCCCCCCATCCCCAACCCAAGTCCCTCTCTAGGCAACACTTAGAACTCAGCCATTTCTGCTGGTGTTTACCTTTGTACTGAAATCTCATGCTGATTCTACTTCTTGATTTTTCAGTTTTATATATTATATGTCATGATATAGAATATCATGATATCATATTCAATCTCTCCAACACAGGTATGCTTCTTATCCTGTTTGTACATCCTTGGGTATCTCTCCTGCCCTCATGCTCCAATCTGGGCTGGCTGGCCTTGGCCTCTAGCCCACACACACAGCCACTGCTAACATCCTGGGGACTGTCTTTGCCCCTCTCCTCTGTTGGATCTTCAGTTTCCTGTGTTCCTGTGTCCTGGTTTTCTCCCTTGTTTGGCTGGAGCACATCCTGTAGTAGCTGCCTGAGAAAGAATGTATGGGAGGTAAATTAAAACAAAACAAAACAAAACTTCACAAGTCTGAAAATATCTTCATTCTACTGTCACTAAGATCTGGGTGGATATAAACCCAGATTAGAAATTATTTCCTGCCAGAATTTGGAAGATACTTCTTCACTGTGTTCTGGCTTCAAAATTTGCTTTGAGAATTTCAAAGCCATGTTAACCCCCGACCCTTGGTATATGACGTGTTTCAAAAAATTTTGTTCTCTTTGGAAGGTCTTAGGATTTTTTTTCTTTAGGATTTTTATCCTGGTGTCCTGAAATTTCATGATAAGCCTTGCTATAGTTCCCTAAATTTTTATTCTGAAAGATTTCAGACATATAAAAATAATTCAAATATGACATATAATGAAATATTATAAATATTACAAACCCATCTATCCATCGCTGAGATTAATGAAACATTATCAGTAAAGTTGAAACCGTTCCTTGTGCCTCTTCTTCTCAAGATGTATCTTGAAAGCTGTTGTTTATCCTTCCTATGCATTTCTTTATTCTTCCACTGCATAAAATATATGTTAATATATAACATTTTTGCATGTTTTAAAATCTCTATATAGATGGTGTCATAACATATTTATTTTTTCTGCCATCTGTTTCTTTCCTCAGCATTGTTTGTGAGAGTCATCTATACTAAGCGTGGCCTGACTATATCACAATTTATGGATCTCGTCTTCTGGCGATGGTATTTAGGTTGTCCCCAGTTTTTAGCTAATAAAAAGGTAGTGCTCTAAACATCCCGTGCACATCTTCTGGAGCACACATAGAAGAGTTTCTGTAGGGAAATGGTTCTTGGTTCTGCCAGCACGTGGAGTCATCCGGGGAGCTTTACAAAATCCTAGAGTCAAAGCTGGGCCCCAAATTGATTAAACCAGAATCTCTAGGGGTGCATCCAGCATGAGTGTGTGTAAAGCTGGCCAAGTGATTCCAATGAGCTGTCAGTGGTGACCACCACTGCTCTGGACCAGTGTTCCTCAGGGTATGTGGTCCTCTAGCCAGCAGCCTCATCTGGGAACTTGATAGACGTACATGCTCAGCCCCTGGCCCAGACTCGGTGGGTGAGAATCTGTTTTAGCAAGACTTCAGGTGATTGCACGGCACCTGCAGGCCAGGTGCATCTTCATCTACAGGTATTGCCACATGCCAGCTCACAATGGTGGTGGCCCACCGCACGGCTGTGGTTTTATGTCACTGTGCTCGGCACTTGGTGGGTTCTTGCTCTGTGAAAGCTCCTTTCCTTCAGTCCTAGGAGATATGCTTGTATCATTTCTTCTACAATTTTCTCTCCTCTCTTTTCTGTTTCTTGGCTTGAAATTCCTATTAGTTGGAGGTTAGACCTTCTGCATGGATCTGATGTTTTGGTTGTCCAATGGTCCTGACTTTTCTTTGTTTCGGTGTTTTACCTTCTGGGAGATTTTCTCACATCTTCCATCCCTTCTAATGCCTTTAAAAATTTCTGCTATTATATATTTTTAAAAAATTTTCAAGAGCTTTAACACTTCCTTTTAAAAAATGACACTCTCTTCCTGTTTCATGGGCAAATATCTTCAGAGGACTGTTCTCTGACCCCTTTCTTCTGTGTACTGGAGTTGTTGGTTTTGGTCAACTGCTGGTGCCCCTGGCTGTTGCCACTATGACTGTAACACAACAAAGCTAACAGGAAGCTCTGTACATGTGGGTAGGGCTTGGGAATGGGAGCCTCATAGTGGTGACTGGGTAGAGACTGGGGAATTGTCAATTTCAGGATCTGTCAGTCTTTTCTCTTTGCTCAGTTTCCCAGAGAGAAATTCAATAATGTCCTGCCTTGGGGTGGCTGGATGGGAACAGGCCCAGCTGTCAGCAGAGGAAGGGGGCTGAGGGTCTCCCCATTAACCATCGCTTCACCCCAGCCTTTGGCTGGTCTTGGGGTTCCCAATCCGGAATCCTTCTAGTTCAACCTTGGCCAGCTGTACACCTGTCTTCTACCAGGATCAGAGAAGGGCAGTCACGTGCAATCTGGGCTCGGGTCTAACCACTTCTTCCAACCGATACTATTTTCACACCATCTTTGAACTCCTGCCTTAGGGATACCCGGTCCCTCCATGTTCTGAGCATCTGGGGGATTCTGCAGAGAAAATGGGCTTGTTAAGGGTTGCCAGCTCCCTTAGACACTTTGGGGAGTGGGGGAAGCTGGCACTAAACAAGTTATACTCTTCCAGCTTCCAAAGTTTTCAGACCTCTCTTACCTGCTGCCATCTTTGCAGTTCATGCCATTTTCATTCCTTTATGTCATTTTGGTGGGGTTTGGGGAGACAGAGGAAATACAGATGTGTTCAGTCCACAGTGTTTAACCACAAATCCTTGCCCATTTTACACGCGTTTTGACACATTTACATGTAAGTTCATATGACTCATTTTGATTATCTGTACTTTTAATTTCTACTTAGATGGCCTTGTTTTTCCCATTCAACGTTAGGCTTGTGAGCCCTTCTAACCCACGCAGATCTAGCTCATTCCTTTTACTGCGGCTTAGCAAGTGTTCCAGCAACCAACGTACCACATTTTTTCCATCCATTTCTCTACTGATGCATCTCAGAAACACAAGTGATTGTGGCCTTTTGATCAACACGCTGGCTCAATGCAAATTCTAATCTTTATTGTTTTTATTCTGAAGCATAACTTGTCACAGGGAAACAGTGTTTTTATTACTTTTTTTTTTTTTTTTAACTGTCTGCCAGCGACTAGGGGAAAAGAGCTAATGGTGGGGGCCTGAGAGCCTGGAGAAGAAGGCCCTTCGAGGACCAGGCCCGGGGTGGTCAGGAGGGGGGGTGTGGACGCCATACACACAGAATCACGCATTCTCTCTCCTCCAGGAAAGGCTTTCCAGAAGCATCTGCCCACACTTTGAATTAAGTGTTTTTCTGCCAAACTGAGCCTGCTGAAGGGGAGTGGATTAATGGCTTAGGGAGCTTCACGCCCAGCAGGGGGCTCAGCTGAAGGCTGCTTGCTCTCCAGTGAGTGAATTCACAGTGTTCACCAGAACCCTTTCCAGCTCCAGCAGCCCTCGGGAAGGCCAAGGAGGGCTTCCAAGAAACCTAACCGAGAGCCAGGTTCAACAGCAGCTCCTGCGCGGGGAGGGAGGAGGCCGCATCCACGTTCAGAGCCACAGGGGAAGGGGGAGGATGGGTGGATCTCTCATCCCACCTGCTCTGGGTTCCTCTCCGGGGGCCACGCTCAGGTGTGAAGGGTCACGCTCAGGCTCTGATTTCTTTTTCCATGAATACAAATATGGAGAAAGCCCTACCTGGCACCCTCTGAAATTGCAGTGCATAGGGGAAGGCCCCAGAAGGTGGGTCTGAAGGCCCTTCCAGTCCAACTAAGACGAGAGCAAACTTAAAATGAACATAGGGGTAGACTGGAGGTGGGGCTGGGGGCAATAAATAAAGGTCACAGCTGAGGGGAGTGACTGGGGTGGCGGTGGAGAGGGGGGCTCCCAGGAGAGAAGGGGTGCAGAAAGGCACTGGGTTGGGGGAAGCAGACTCAGCCTTGCAAACACTGGTTTGTCGAGTCAGAGGTCACGTCCGACAGGGCTGGCGGTGGAGGGCCCTGGGACTGGTCAGGAAGGAGCCGGGTAGGGTCTGGCTCCAGCGCTTTCTCTCTCTCTCAAGCTCTTCCACTGGAAAGTCTGCCCCACGCACCAAGCACGCCTCTGCTCAGGGCAGGCAGAGGGGACCGTCGGAGCCCACGTCAGCAGCAGGGGCTCGCCCAGGTGTGCCTTCTACCTTTGGGGGAGAGAAAAAAAGGCCACTATAGGGGGAGCAGAGGCAGAGTCCCACCCCAGTGACAGTGTGAGCTTTGGGAATGAAATGCAGGGAAGGCTGACTCCTTGCTGAAGCAGCTGCCCCGCCTGAAACTAAGCAGGGGGCTGCCCGGGAGGGCCGGCGGCTGAGTGCTGGGCAGGGGGCACCTGCATGCTGGGCCCAGCCCTGCTCCTCTGTGCTGTGTCATTGCAGGCAGGTCGCCCAGTCCCTGGGCTTCAGTGTGGCCATCGATACCTGGGCTAGTCAACACAGGTGATCTTGGGACGCCAGCAGGAGCAAATGGACATGGGAACATACAACCTTCCTCTAGGCCAGTCCTTTCCAAGTAACAACTTAAGCCCTGGAACCCTGTCTATGTGCTAGGCCACACAGCCTGCCCCGTGATTACTGGACAGTTCCTGAAGACCCACTCAGGTAGGTACCCCACATGGACCCTGGATCTTACCCTCCCTGCAACCTGCAAGGGACACGATGTGGTCCCCATTTCAGCGATAATGGAACTGGGCACTGAGAGATCAAATATTAGGTTGAATCTTACGGATTTGCCAATATTTAACTGTTTTTGATCTACAAAAATGCAATTTCATGTGGTTCGACCTGATGGTTTGCCCAAGTTCCCATGGGTATGGATGGCAGGGCTGGGACTGGAGCTTGGGCCTGCTTGATTCCAAACCGCCCTCCCTGGGGGGATTGCAGGAGGCGAGGGGAGGGGGGAGAGGGTGCACGCCCACGGCGCCTCCCTCCCTGAGACCTGCCCACTCAGCGTCACAGTCTGTCTCTGTCCCTCATGACCATCGAGAGGGGAAATGAGGGAGGAGGAGGGAGGGGAGGGGAAAGGGGAGGGGAGGGGCGCTCCCACAGGGTTTCCTGGGGGGTACTCCCCAGCCCAGCAGGCCTGCAGCCGTCCCCGTGCGCGGCAGGGGCACCAGCTGCTGCGCTGACCCATGCAGTGTGCACCATGGGTCCTCTGGCTGTAGACGCGCTAAGTCCAGCCGGGGCTTCTTTCTGGAAGGGGGCTGGGCGCCGATCGTGCACCTGCACAATTTTCTCCCGCTTGAGTGCGAGGACTCCCCTGTCCCCCAAGTGCATGGTGACCTCAGGTTGGCCGGGGCCGGTGGGAGCTTGGACTCTTGCCCTTGGCTTCCACATCCATCACATGGGGATACTGAGCCTCCTGTCTATTTGGCCAAGAGAACGAAAGTTGACCTTGGAAGTGCAAGGACAGGCCGGCCTCCATGCCGTCAGCTCTAGGGGTCCTGAATCCTCCCTCTTAGGATTTGGGCCTGCCCTGGCCTGGGCTCTGTTTTGGGTGAGCTGATTTGCCTTCCTCAGCTATGCAGTAGGTTTCTGGAGGTCAGGGACTGTCCCCCACCGCACCCGGCCCAGGCTGGGCACGCACTGCCTGGAGAATAGCAGGTGCTCTGAAAATAGAGTTACTGTGACTGTTAGGCAGGAAGGGAAATGCTCTGAAAGATTACACATTTCATAAAGCAGAGGATGGAAACGGCCATTGTTACAGTTACTGAGAACGGATAGGGACAGTCACCACTGTCCTTTTGGGTCCCTCTTTCTGTTCATTGTGGGCACGGATGGGTCTGGCTTGCCTCTGTTCGATGGGCACCTGGCACAGGGCTCAAAAATGCAAAGAACTGAAAACACCCCCCCGGGGGGCGCAGATAGAGAGGAGGTGGGTACGATGGAAGGAGGAGCTTCGTACTCACTGTGGCCTTTTGGGTCCGGCCTGGGTGGGCCCCCCA
This sequence comes from Delphinus delphis, assembly GCF_949987515.2. NCBI lineage: Eukaryota > Metazoa > Chordata > Mammalia > Artiodactyla > Delphinidae > Delphinus > Delphinus delphis. The sequence continues at coordinate 46,253,335 of NC_082701.1, read as the reverse complement.
CTGTGGGTCTGCAGAGCCGGTCCCGTCTCGATGGCCAGGCTGCGCTCGCTCCCTGAGAGGTGGCTGGGTGGGCGGGGAGGCCCCGTCTTTGATGACTCCACGCTGCCACCTGCAAGAAACCATGAATGGTTCAAGGCTGCGTCCTTTGGGCCTTGAACCGAGACAGGGACCATCTCAGCCTGACAAGGAGCTGATCTGAAGTCTCCTCCTTTGGAATTGTGACCTGTATCGACGGGACCGTCTGCCAGAGCCCCTTCCCCTGGGAACCGCCACCCCCTTTCCCCATCCACGTGGCTGCCATGTTCTAGCGGGACCCCACCCTCTGGCCACTGCCGACTGGCCCACAACCTACAAAGGCAATCGAATGGGCCCTGAGGTCATTTCACTAAGGAACAAGTAGTTACCCACATGAAAACTGGCAGTGAGGACGAGTCTGTCCTGCCCTCGGAGAAGGAGGGTGTCGTGGAGAAGCGTGTAAATTTCTGTGAACCCAATAAGAGGGACATTCACGGCTGCCTCTGCAGACTAAAGAATCCTCACTCAGACACGGCTGTTAGCCCCTGCCCGGCCCAGAGAGCAGCGGTGGGGCCTGCAGACTGCACTCCATCTTTCCATCCCGCTTGGCCGCAGCTGAGAGCCGGTGTGAAGAGAGGGGACACGAGTTACGGTAGTGGGAGGTGAGGAGTATAAAACCTGCCCTAGCAACCAAGGCTGGCAGGTAAGTGTCCTCCACGCTTTCCTAAGAGAGAATCTGCAGCCTGAAGGGGCCTAAGAGATCATCTAGTCCAGGGACAGTTTTCACCTCATGCAGCATCCCCGCCTACTGATACTGGTCCCTGGGAAAACTGCACGGAGGAGGATTCCGAAGCCATGTCAGGCTCTGTGGGAGAGAGTGCCGGGATCAACTGGTAATGTCTGCCATGGGCACAGGAGTGCCAGGCATTGGCATCTCTGACCTAGTCCAGACTGCCACCCCCGGCAGGAATTCCTTCCGTATCAGTTCTGGCAGAAGATCACCCAGCCTTCCATTTCCTTCCAGTTTGAGGCAGTTACTGAAAAGCTTTCTTCTTAGGTATTAAATTCAGCCTGAAATGTCACGCAAGTATCCCAGTTCTAACCTTTGGAGTGACTCTGAATGAAGCTGGTCCTTTTCCTGGGAAGGTCCTTCATGTGTCTAAAGATAAGGAATGGAAAATGTGTCCCCAGGCCTTCTCTGCATATATACCTGAGCTTCCCTTCTATATGTTTTTTTTTTTTTTGGCTGCTCTACACAGCTTGTGGGATCAGTTCCCTGACCAGGGATTGAACCCGGCCCATGGCAGTGAAAGCCGGAATCCTAACCATAGGCCGGCAGGGAACTCCCCTTTCTATCTGCTCTTGAGTGGTGCTAACACTTTAGCTCCTAGCCCTCCCAGCTGATGGCCCATTTTGCCTCCCGGATCTAGAACAAGTCCACAGACCCAGCCACTGGGGAGCCACTAGGGAGCGGTAGCCTGTGGAAGCAGCAAAGCCACTGCCCCGGGGGCTTGGGAAACAAACAGGGCTGCTTCCCACACTTACCTGATTCCCCCCAGGGTCTGCCGCTTTTCCGGTCCCTGACCCCAGTGGGTGGGAGTCTGTCCTCCAGACTGGAGGAGCTGAGATCTGAGTCACTGTCACTGTCGCTGGAAACCACTGGAAAAGAGATACCAGCACAGGAGGTCACCCCCACTGGCCACCACAGGCAGGCGTGTCAGACAGAGGGGACCAGGGCAGGCCTCTTCCTTCCAGGACAAAGTGGCATAGGACCTCCGCCGGCCCTGGTGTTTGGGGCACGGGGACAGTGGTCCGGGGATAGGGATGGCAGGGTACTCCTGTCAAAGAGGTGAGTCCCGGTGCGAGGAGGCGGGGACTCAGGGGTGCGGTGCCCAGTATGACCAGCACCGGCAGGGAGGGCTCAGTCCTCAGGCAGCCATCTCCGCCCATCACCCCCTCCCTGTGGCTGAATCAGAACCCTCTTGCTGGGAGGAGCTGATTACCCCCTTTGGTGCAGGCCCAACTGCACCTGGCAACATTTAAAGGTGCCCGGCCATGCTCTGCAGGGATAATTCCAGTCCTCGCTGACCCTGATGGAGGGCTCCAGGCCCCTGACATACACTAACTCAAGGAAGCTTCAGAACAACCCTGCAAGATAGGAAATAGCATTGTCCCCATTTCACAGGCAAGGAAACCGAGGCCCTTGCCCACAGTGGGATTCTTACTCTGGCAGGCTGGCTCCACAGCCTGTGTTTGTAACCACTCTGATTCCACCAGAAGAACTGAACTGGGAGCCAGCAGGCCTGGGCTCTCATCCCAGCTCATCCAGCAACTGCCAGTGGGGTCTTGTGAATGCAGAAGGAGCATGGCTGGTGGGGCTGGAACCCCAGGAGAGGGAAGGGAAGGGGAGGGGGAGCTCCCACAGTGAGCACCTGCTGTGGTGGAAACCCTCTTTTCTGGACTAAATGCAACCATATTTGGCTGGTTAGTCAACAGTGGGAGTCATAATACAGGATCTGTTCATACACTAAACTCCATTTTAATTTTAAGCATAGAAATGTACATCCATTCGCCAATCTTTTTTTTTTTTTTTTTTTTGCGGTACGCGGGCCTCTCACTGTTGTGGCCTCTCCCGTTGCGGAGCACAGGCTCCGGACGCGCAGGCTCAGTGGCCATGGCTCACGGGCCCAGCCGCTCCGTGGCATGTGGGATCTTCCTGGACCGGGGCACGAACCCGTGTCCCCTGCATCGGCAGGCGGACTCTCAACCACTGCGCCACCAGGGAAGCCCCATTCGCCAATCTTTTGATGGAGGGCTTGGGTGCTTCTTTGAGATCGACCCACATGGTCTTTTGTGTCTAAACTGCATCTATATTGCATTGTGATTCTCAGGTTCAGTTTCTTTAAATTGGAGCAGATCTTGAAGACATGGGCAAGCAGGAATCCTCTATTTTTCCGTTTCTTTCTCCCATTTTTTTTTTTTTTTTACAGTTGTGTGGCCTACACCTAATTCAATAGCCTTTTTAAGCAAGTGACTTCTACCAAGTCTTTCCAAAGTCTTGGTTTTAATGAAACGACTCTGTGTCTTTTCTGACTTTTTTCATCAATTTATATAACATTTAATTAAATAATGTAATTATAATAGCAAGTATAACCGCACAGAAAGGTTTGGGATCACAGGTAACCAGCTCGCATAGGTGACTAACTTAGCGGGTGGGGTAAGCGTCAGCGTGTCTTCCCCAGGAATGCAATATGCTGGTTACGGAGGGAGTTGAGTGCTTCCTGCCAGGCACTGTGCTAGGCACCTGGGAAGCATTATCTTACTTGATCTGTAGAACAAACCTGAGCCATAGGGACATGTTTGGTGGGAGATGATACTGGAAACAAAATCAATCTATATCAAGGGCGGCTAATAGGTTTCATCTGATGCTCTAGGCCCCTCTGGAGCAGCGTGCAGAGGAGAATCCTGAAATTGCATTAAGGCCCAGCAGGGAGAGAGTCTGGTCAGTTAGGGAAGCCCACAGTGGTTCCAGGAAGGGAAATGGCAGGACCTAGGCCATGTAGCTTCCACCTGGATCTAGAGCCTTCTGGAAAGTTTTCATGCCTTCAGCCTGTGTCACCTTTCAGCTAAGAAAGTCACAAGTCATAGAACCAAGCAACCAGAGGGGCTGGAGCTGGCTGACCACTTCAGCCTAAGAGATCCTTGACCCTGTGCTTCCACAGCAGGGCAGCCGTGCTTCGAAAGCTTTAATGACTAATTGGTTCTTCTCCCTCCCTCATCCCCACATCTTGCCAGTTTCACTGGCTCTCCTATCTGGGGCTCCTCTGGCTCCACGCGGCCTGGAGCTCCTGCCAAACTGCCGGTCAGCACCTCCCGCAGGGACTGGCTTCCCTCTACCCAGAATGCCCTGCCCACCTCTCTTCTTCTGGCTTAGTTCGGGTACCACCTCCTCCAGGAAGCCTTCCCTATGGCTCCCACCTGTCTGGCTGAACGCCTTGTGTGTTCTGCTACACCTGCAGCAGCTACTTCCCGCTTTAAGTGTTCTGTGTGTGTTTCCCCCAGCAGACCGAGAGGCTCCTGGAGGGCAGGGGACAAATTGCACCACAGTCAAGGCTGGCGTGCTTCTCCTGCAGAGCCTGATCCGTGGGGGTGGGGCAAGAACGATGCTAACAGGATTGCTTCCAGCTTTGCCTTTCTTCTGTCTGCTCAAGGATTTTGCCTCTTCTGCTGTTTCTTTCCCTTCTTGCCCTCAAGGAAGAGTTCTGCTTTGGCTTTCTGGGCTCTTGTGACGTAGAATCAAAAAGAGATGGGGATGGGGGGGTTGTGGTCCACATGCCCCCTTTACAATATTTGAGAAACGTAAGTAAAGGCCTGACTTACCTTGCAATCGCGTTTTAGGTCCCAGACTGGGTTTCTTTGATTATGAATCCACCGAGACCCGATTTTATGGGCATCGGTTTTATAAGCATTTACGTATTTTTGGCTCATTCACTGACTGACTAAATGCCAACTCTGTGGGTCCTCAGACAAAGGGAGTGGGAGGTGGCAGGAGGTGGCAAGAAGCTCCCCAGGTCTCCCTAGGGGCAGATGCAAAGGAACTGGGGAGGATTCTGCCCCCTCCCGCAGCAGGAGGAGGGGGTGTCCAGCAGCCTGTTAAGCAGTGGGAAATCCCTGAGGGGAACACGGTTACCGTTCTCCACATTGGTTTCCCCATCTCTTTGGCAGAGACGTTTAACGGATAATTTATTCCTTTTTCCTGACTTGGAATGTTCCGTCTCCCCCATGTTTGATATGCAGGACCTTCAAAATTCTGGGGCAGGGTGGAGAATTTGAGGCTGAGGCAGTGGGGGGTAGGGGACATGACACGGGGCTCCATGGTATGGAAATAATGCCTGGATTCTTTGGTGCTGATGAGCAGATACCACAGGGCACAACATACCAAGAGCTTGAAAGGAGACGATGGGAAAGGACGTCCCAGGACTCGGGTTATGGTGGCTACTCATTCACCCTATTTCTTCACTCTGCTCCCTGTTCTGTCATCTGTGGTACATGGGCACAGTGTTGAGCTAGGAGTGGGCTTAAGCCGCAAGAAGACTGCTATGCTATGTTGCGAGAGCATGTTTTGTTGGGAGGGGTATGTGTCGTCCAAGCACCAACGCTGGAGGTGGGGTTCGGGGGCCACATTGCCTAGTTCCCACTTGGTGCCTATGCTGTGCAAAGTTTAGAAAAAATAAACCTCCCCAAGTGACAGTCAGCTGTCTTGTTTTTTTGTTTCCTTTTATAGACAAGGGCCACAGCCATGGAAGGGGGGGGAACAGCCCCAGATGACAACTGAGCTCACAAAGACATCACAGAGCAGAGAAGCAGCCAGCCAACGACTCATCCCTTTTGGGTTCGTCTCCCTCAGCTCAAGCATCCTTGCTCACTGTGTCTGCGATTTCAAGCAGGGGGCCAAGCCTCAGCTTAGAGGTCTCTGTGGTGCAAACTCAATCCCATTTCTAGTCCACTCTAATAAACCCCACTCGAAAGGAATAAACCCAAGGAAGTCGGCAGTGTTGACACCTGGCCTCGGCACTTATGTCAGTGGGAAAGAAACGCACCAAGGAGACACTGCGGAGAACATCCCTGGACACAGCCCAGTGCAAATGCTGTTTATCCAAATACTCCTCCGGCAGCAAGGGAAGAAGTTTTTCTTCTTCCTCCCCCTCCAAATGTTGCTGTTAAAACCCGAACCTTGGCTAATTTGCCATTCGATTGCGCTGCCACCTTTTTCCCTGCACGGCAGCTGCGATCGTAAATCTTCCAGGTCTATTAACAAAGCTTTTAGGCTCATAAATCTTTTGACTCTTGCCCTTCCATCCTCAAGAAAACACTCTGTGTGTCTGGAGGCTGAGGTTTTTCCTCTAATTCCCCAAAGGCTGAGTCTAGGATGGTTCCGTCAGTGACGAGCGCTTGTATTCTGCCCACGCCTGATTTTCAGATTGAAAATGGGAAAACACCAGGGAGAAGACTGTCCCGATAGCTTCCCCAAGAAGGAGGTGTCACTAAGTGGATTCACCCGGGCTCTGCCAGCAGGCAGGGAGGAGGGGCGCCTCCCCCTCTGCAGTGGCTTGAGCCCCCGGACCACTTGCTTGGGGACCTGGCGTCCCTGAGATTTTCCCATCATGCCGCAGCAGGGCTGCCCCACTCTGCCCAGCTCTCATCCTCAGAAGCGGACAGCCCCGGCACCAGCCATGCCTGCTTCTCTGGGGAGAGGCCAGCTTTTTTTTTTTTTTCCCCCTGGCTCACTCTTGGATGGATTTGCAATTTGACTGTCACCATGGAAACTCAAGAGTTTTGGTACATGAAGGTGGGGGGAAGTCTTCCCTTTTGGAAAGTCTTTCCTGACTGCCTCAAAGAACATGTGGCAGCTGCTGGCTTGTGGAGATACCTTGCCTGGGACGGTCCAGGGGACAGGCAGGATGCTGGCCACTGGACCTCACAGCACTGCACCGGGATTTGGGGGACCTGCTTCCTGCCTCTGCTCTGCCACCATCTCTCTTTGTGACCCTGGGGACACCTCTCAGGGCTTCATCACACACAAAAAGAGGCCAACCTAGACAGCCACTCTGGGTCTGAATCCTAGGATTCAACTTCAGGTCAGGTTTGTTCCATCAGTGGAGAGACCCCAGTGCCCCACTCTGGTTGAGAGGCGGGGAGATGTGACTTTTGGGCCGCACAACATCTGCCTGCCTGGCACAAGGACAGCCAGCAGCCTGTAAGCTCGGGAGGCCCTTGTGAGCATCTGCGGCTCTGCTTGGAGGCTCCCACAGCCCCAAGAAATTACGGGAATTAGAGAGGAAGAGAGATATTTTCAGCAAATATTCTGCCAAAGGCAACGCAGATGGTGGAAAATTTTGCATACTAAAAGCAAAAAAAAAATTTTTTTTTTAATGTAAAGGAAAGATAAGGCCCTGGGGAATGCAGAGACGTCCCCAGTTAGCCTTACCCAGCCCACCAGGCGGGCACAGCTGCAGAGAAGAGTCACAGAGCTGTCCGCGTGGGGACAGGTGAGGGCTGCCCCACCTGGAAGCAGGGCCAGGCTTGCAGCCTGAAATCCCACCAAGATGCCTCCCAAGTCTGGGGCTCTGTTTGGTGGCAGCAGGAGCGAGGTGCAGGGGTGGGAGAGGCTCTGAGTCACACAGTGTCCTGGCTCTGCCACTTCCCAGCTGTGGGACTTCGGGTCGGTGTCTTCACCTCTCTGTGCTCAGCAGGCCCACCTATGAAATGGGGTAATGACGGATCCTTTCCTGGGTTGTTGTGAGTGTTAATAGAGATAACACAGGCAGTGTCTGGCACATGGTAGGTGCCTGATGAATGGGAGCTATTTTATTTGATGGGGGCGGGTGCATCCTGAACTCACGGCCCACACCATCTGGCACAGAGCTGGCCTCTGCACTCACCATGTTCGGTGCCCGGGCCAACCTCACAGGGGTGGACTCACTTTTTCCGGGGAGCTTAGATTTCCAAGTTGTGTTTCATAAGACATTGGAGGCACTAGGTGCCTTCAGAGGCTGTTTGGAGGCCGAGCTGGGATTTGAACCCAGGCCTAACTATTGTAGGAATCTCTGCGCTTTCCTCCTCACCCAGGATGCAGGGCACCCCATGGTCTGGCCTCACCCCAAGGGCTCTGGTTCCCTGCAGGCAGGTCGGTTCATCCTCTGTCTCCTCAACATGCCTTTTGCCGCCAGAGGCAGGGGCTGCCATGTGTGTGAGAAAAACGTCTAGTTCACTCCCAACATCTAGGGTTGAATTCTAGCTCTGCTTTGGACACTCCTGGACAAATACCTACATCTCTCTGAACCTCAGTCTTCTCATCTGTAAAATGGACACAATAACAACTACCAATAAAATAAGATCAAGAGATCAAGTAGGACAAAAAGCACTGCAAGTCTAAAAAGCTATACGAGCCTATACATATTTTTGAAAATTAGATTCCAATTCATCCTCCAGGAACCCATCCAAACCGTGCCTCTGTTGGAAAATTTCTCCAGCCCAAGGATGGAAGACAGGCCCTCCTTCACTCTCCCCACAACTGCTGGGGCAGCTCTTCTGGCCCCTCTCAGACAACCCCTGGCATTGCATTTCTTTTCCTACAAACACCTGCCTCGACTTCCCCAACTGTACCAGGAGCCCCTTCAGGGCACGGTCACGTCTTAATTGGTGTCTGGCTCCTTCCCTCAGCCCCCATCACTGGGCCTTGGGCCAAGCAGGCACGCAGCAGGAGAGAACGCGGCACTGTGCAGAGACAGCAGGACTGATGGTGGTCAGCAAGGTGGTGGCGAGCCAGCTCGGGCTGGGCTTTCCACCAGGCAGGCGCCTCCTTGCAGCCTCTCCCAAAAGGACACTCAAGTGGGATGAGCGAGCCAGGCAATGGTGGCCTCAGCCTGAGCTAGGCACAGACTAATGCGGGGAGGGGCTGTCGGAGGCTGGTTGCCATGGACACGGGATGAGTGGGCTCTGGGGAGAGAAGTGCACTGTTCATGCAAAACCTTCTCTTCTTCCAAACCCCAGGCCCCAGGATGGGCTCTTCCTTTGTTTTGGAAACTCCCTCCAGGGTCCCAGAGAGTCAGGGTCTGGACAATAAGAAAGGTAGTCCCAAGGCCAGGGGGCCTGTCCTCATAGGGATAGGCTGGGTGGAGCGAGAGAGGCTCAGAGCCTTCCTCCCTCCCTCCCTCCTGGACTCAGAGTCAGGAGATCCGGATGACCCTCCCTGTCCAGCTGCCTGATCACCCTGGGCCTCATTTCCTCATCTCTGAGGTGGGGATAGTCACAGGACCACCATAGAAGGAGGGGTGAGGGAGTGGGACCCTGGAGCTCTCCCTCCTTGGTCCCCCTTCCAGGCTGCCACCTGGGACCTCAGCAGGGACAGCACAGACCAGGCCAGAAATTGAGAGTTGGGGAGTGGAGGGTTTCCTGTGCTTGCTTACTCATTTGCCACTGATTTTAATTAACTCCTTCCTTGGGGCCTGCAGACAGACAGGAGGTACCAGATAACAAAGATGAATCCTCCGATCAATAGTGATGTGGTCGCCAGCACTGAAATCCTGTGGTCCTGCCCCGGCTGGAGGAGCTCCAGATAGAATGGGAGATGGACGGATGGAAGATAAGAACAGCTCCTTCCAGGGAGAACATGATACTCTGCAGGGGAGGTGGAAAGTGTTCAGGGAAAGGAGAAGTCAGGAAGGACTTCCTGGAAGAGGTGGAATTTAAAGATGGGCATGATTTTGGCAGATAGAAATGCTGGGACTGGGGTGTGCCAGGCATCCCTGACAGAGAACAGGAAACACAATGGCCAGGTGGTGGGCTTCTCCAGAGCCAGGATAGGCTCAAAAGGAAGGCTCCGGACTCAGGCACCTAGGGGCCGAGGGGCTGGTCTGGCTTGGATGTGCTCTGCACTATTTCTCTCTGGCAGGTTATTGCTTCTGATTTGTGGCAGAGATGAAGCAAAGTGGGTGCATACCTCCTGACAGTCCCTTTGCTGGGATGCAAAACGCATCTTCATCCACTCCATGACGTCAGTGCTGTCTGTCTGTCCTCCTTTAGGTCTCTGCGCCTTTGACCTCATCTCTTTGTGCCTCTCTTGTTGATGGTTTGAAAAAAAGCTCTCTTTCTGCCTTTGCTTCTCTTGTCTTTCTTTCCCTCTCTTGTGTGTCTTTGTGTCCCCGTGTGTTTTGAGTCTTCTTGGGTTTGTCTCTCTTTTTTTTTTTTTTCCCGGTACTCAGGCCTCTCACTGTTGTGGCCTCTCCGGCCACGGAGCACAGGCTCTGGACATGCAGGCTCAGTGGCCATGGCTCACGGGCCCAGCCGCTCCGCAGCACGTGGGATCCTCCCGGACCGGGGCACGAACCTGCGTCCCCTGCATCGGCAGGCGGACTCCCAACCACTGCGCCACCAGGGAAGCCCTTGGGTTTGTCTCTTGATCCCTATTTCTGTTTTGGTTGGTTTCTCTCACTCTCCAGTCTCTGCACATGTCTGTCCCTCCGTCTCTGGGTCTCCGCCTCTGTCTATCACGTCCCCTCAGGGTCTGGCCTCAGGGTGTATCCCTCAGGTTCCCTCACCAGGGCTGGAATCTCAGTCCCTGCTCAGGCCCATGGCATCTGATCTCAGAGCCTAGGTGGGGGGCTGGGCTGCCAGCTTTGCCCGGACTCCATGTGGACCCCAGGAGCAACTGAGACAGGGGCGGCCCGGCCCCTCCTTCCTGTATGGAGATCACCGGACAGACAGCTTCTCCCAGCCTCTGCCGCCACTCCTGGACCAGCGAGCGGAAATCATCCTGGCCCCATCCGTGGGGCCGGCCTCCACCCTGTGATGGACAAGAGGCCTGGGGAGAGGACTGCTGAGCCGAGTGGAATCAGCACTGTTACCTCCGAGGGCTTACTGGAGTCAGGGCAGGCGGGCCCAGATGTATTCACTTCACCAGGTCCCCAAAGGCCGAGAAATCTAGAGTGGGCGGAATTAAGCTGCAGGTCCACACGGCGAGGCAGGTGAGCGGCTGGAGAGGGGTGTGCTGTATTGCACTTGGCGAGAGTTCTGCGGTCATCTGCTCAGCTGCAGCCGGGCTGCCTGGGGGTGGGGCCTGTTTCCCCAGTTCAGCTCAGTTGGGGATTGCAGGGTTGGCGGGGGCAAGGAGTCCCAAGACCTTACCCTGCAGCTGGAGTCATCCAATCAGCTGAGGGTGCCATCGGGTTGGGACAAATTAGCAGCGACAGCCATGCCCCTGACCTCTGTGGTGTGGCTAATGAGGGCCTCCTGCTCTTGGAAAATCAACCCCCAGGCCAGCGAAGATGCCCAGGACAGGCAACAGGGCCGCAGGGGGCAGGGGTGGGGTGCAGCGGTCGGGACAACGGTGGCTCCTGGAAGCTCAGGGCTTCTATTCTGGGGGTGGTCCCCTCCATTCACACACGCCAGCACCGAGCTAGCGTTTGGCTTCACCAAGGGCTCTGAAGGTCAAGACAAATTAGTAACGCACGGGCTTCTCTTTCAAAACACAGCCACGCAAGACATGGCCAGGCCTCTGTTTCCCTGAGACTTGGGAAAAGGGCAGAGTTTCCCGAACACCATGGGGATTTCTTGTTCTGCCCACGCCGAGATTACAATGTAAATTATCTGCCTTAGTTTCCTCTTCTACGAAATGGGACAACAGTAGTCCCCCCAGCACAGGTGTCAGGGGATTACACAAATGCACAGGGCCTGGCATGGGCTGTGGCCCACGGCAGCTGAGGGCTGAGACCTGCCTCTTTCACCTGCCCAGACCAACAGGCACGTGGCACCCAGGCCCTCAGCTGAGCCTGGAAGAACGGTGGCCGCACAGAAGACTGTCAGTGTTCGCCCAAGCGGGGCTCACAGTGGGCTCGGGCAACTCAGCACCACCACCCCGTCTCCTGCCCCCGGTGGGATGGACGGCGTTCCCATCCCTAAACGGCTAGTGGGAGCCACAGCCAGGACTGTGCAGCTATGACTTGTTTTTGTTCATTTATTTTTTGGACCCAAACAGCAGACCTACACCATGAAGACCGGGGTCAGTGGCTTTCCGGGTGCCGGGCTGGACACACAGCACCCTCCTCAGATGGTTCAAAAGCAGCCTCTCCTCCCTCCCCTCTGAGCAGTCCTTTCTGCCTCACATCTGTGTGTGTTTGGTGGTTTCTATTATATTTATCCATTAAAAAAGCCCAGGTACTTCCAGCTGCCCAGGACTCTAGAACCCATGCAGGGTGTAAGACGAACTGAGGCGGGGAAGGTGATAGTGAAGCAGTAGAGACAATCCCGGGGGCAGGACCGTGAAAGGAAGATTCCGGAACTTCATAAGCACTTAGTGACCGTTTACCACAAACACAGGGCACGGGGTGGGGGGAGGGGATGGGATTTCACTGGCAGCACATACCCGGAGTGTGTGTGTGTGTGTGTGTGTGTGTGTGTGTGAGAGTGTGTGTGTGTGTGTGTGTGTGTGTGTGTGTGTGTGTGTGTGTGTGTGTGTGTGTGAGTGAGACGGGGCCACTGCTGAGATGGGGCTGGTCTTTCCGGTAGACACAGCCTCAATGTATAGTCTGGGAGCTGCTTTACCACCTGTTAGAAATTCCTCCATAAAGTCTCATCCCCTTGGATTTGGAACCATGAGATATGAAAGCTGGACGAGAACGGACTCTCTGTCTCAGTCTCCGTCACCCCCATCCTCCTCATGGGGAAACCAAGGCCCAGAGAGGAAGAAGGACTTTACAAAACTAAAGTTTTCCTGCCCGGGGATCCCCTATTAAAACACAGGAGCTCTGCAAGGCCTGACCTCTTAAGCCCTTATTGGCGAGGCCCTGGGGGCGACAGCGGTGGGTCACCTCCACAGAAGGCGCAGAACCACCGTGGGCGGGATTTGTGGGGTCAGGGTAGGAGAAAGGATGCCCAGATGTGCCATGGTCAGGCTCCTGTCTCCCACTGGTCAGGTGAAGGGTCAGTGAGTGAGGTGGGCTGGATATGAGAAGCCTTCACTTCCACAGAGACGTGCGCCCACTGTTTTTGCAACAGGTGTCCCTGTTGGTCTAACTTCTAGTCTCTCTCTTTCGCTGGGATGTGGAAACTAGAACTATTTCACTTTCTCCTTAATAACCCAGCAAGGGTGATGATCAAAGAGCGTGAGAGACAATAGGGAGGGGTGGGGACTGCAGCAAACCAGAGACTGCAAGGCCTGCGTGAAGGGGGAAGCTGCCACTTAGCCTGTCCAATTTTTCCAGGGAGGGGCAGTATGCCAGACCTTCTGATTTTCAAAAATGAAGCCAGAACTCCATATTCTTTTTAATGAACATTCGCTACCTTTAAAAAAGTTGTCGATGAATTTAAAGCAGTGAGTCGGATCGAGTCACTGTTCCACCACTTAGTGACCTGTGACGCTGGCAAATGTCCAACCCACCCAGGACAGATGGCATCCCACCTCCAAACGACGAAGACCTCCTGCTCTACTCTGCCTCCTTCTCCAAGCCTCGGCCAGCCTGCCCGCCGCCTGCCCCCTACAACACACACTCCCAGCTGCTCTGAAGGCTGCAGGGAGTTCATGTACCACGTTCAGCCTGGTGTGATAGAAACGGCAAGTTCTGAGTCTGCTGGGGAAACACTGGGGGTGAGTAGGGAGTGGGGGAGAGGGCAGCTGAGCCCCCGAGGAGCTTCCAAAACACTCATTTCTCAGGAACAGAGAAAGAAGGAAGGCGGCATAGCAACAACTGGCTCTGGGCAGTGAGCAATCCTGTCTGAAAATAAAACATTTTACAATCCACAACCGTGGCTCATTAAGAATGAATGGATCTACTGGTATAAATAGCGTGCTGCCTTAAGAAGTCAGGAAACAGCATATGCGTTTGATGGAAAAACGGCTGCCGCGAAACTGCTTATTAGCTCAGTCGGCTGCAGCTCTGTGCTAAGGAGACAGAGGTCTCGGGTTCAAAGCCATGTGGCTTTCTCAATCTTGGGCCATAGACTGTGTCCCCATCCCCCCAGCCCTGGTCACAACATGGGGTCATAACTCTGGATACATAGTAACAAGCCCCATAGTAAGCTTCCCCCAGTTTCTGAGCCATAGTATCCTTACTATAATATCCAGCCTCTGCTTGAATGCTCCCAGTGACGGGGAGCTCACTGCCCTGTAGGATACAAAACACCCAATTCTGTGATTCAATGGCTATTGAGCAAGAGATACAAATTTCTCCCTGCTCTGTCCCAGCTCTGCTTTTGGGGAAAGCAGCCTCAATTGGGCGTAATGGGCCACACCATCTATAATGTCTGACAGGTTACAGGCTTGATGCATAAAACGGCATCCTGAGCAGGAGGGAGTTGGGCCAATTGCGTCCTCCCCAAGTGTGGACATGGGTCCTGAGAGTGGGGGCAGAGGCTGAGACTGAAGGGCATGCAGACTCGCAGCTGAGTACCAGCTGCTGGACGGGCAGAGGCTGGGGAACGGAGCTGATCCGAGAGTTCCCTGAGAAGCAGAAGAAGATGCTACCATATCCCCCCATCCCCACAGGCCTCGAAAGCCTACCTCTCCATCCCTGCTTCTGGGAGAACTTCCTCAGCAGCCTGGCAACCAGAAACCCTTGAACCAAGTCCGAAAGGGGAAAGCCAGTGTGTGTGGCGATTTGGGTAACAGCTTTACTCCGAGCTACTCTCAGAGGGGAGGAGAGTGGGCTGGGATGCAGAAGCCTGCATCCCAGGCCCTCTTAGCGGCAGCCTATGTGACCTTGGGCAGACACCCCACTCGTCCTCCATCACTTAGAGCCAATTTCACGTCCTTAGCTGCCCCATAGGCTGTTCTGAGCATCAGATGAGATAATGGCTGTGAGTCAAGGAGCTCTGGCTGAGGCCAATGCAGTACCAATGACTCGGCTTCTCCAGGGGGACAGGAGATGGCGGCGCAGGGGCGGGAAGGCTGGCTGAGGGTTCATTCAGGAAGGGCGGCCCCAGGAAAACATTTGCAGCTGAGCTGAACCAGACTGCTTAACCCAAACAACCTCGAAGCTTGCTTTCACTGGACTGCAAACAGAACCACAGTTCGGGATTTTAAAAAAAATTTTGTTTAAAACCTAGTGAACCAATAAAGTGATAACGAAACTCTGATTTTTCTTAAAACTACCCAGCTGGAAAAAATCCAAAACCTCGAAGTACTTTTCCAGAACAGACCTTGAAGTGACCAGTGTGTCGTTCTGTTCAGTTCCACCCAGGAAGCCTGTGCTCTGCTCAGGGGGATGACGGAGGGTGGGAGGAGGGAGGGTTCCTGCGGAGGGTCCTGGGGAGGGATTGCACCCGGGCCTCAGTGGGGAGGGAAAAGGGAGTTTGCCTTGTGGCTACTGGGCGCTCAGGGCACCTGCCTGTGTTCAGCTGGGGCTTTTTGGGGTCTAGCGGGGCGGGCAGAATGGAAAGACCTCCCCAGTCCGGCCAGTCCACAGGGCAGTGATGAAAGCTTTAGATGGCGATGGGCCCCCGGCCCCCAACCCCTGCCTGGCCCCAGGCTCCCTAAGAGAGGTGAATATAGCAAAGCCTCACAGATCCAGGAGTCGGTCTCCCAGGAACCCCGACTCTCTGGCTCCCATCTGAGAAAAGGACACACATCCTAAAATACCCCCGGAGCACTGTATGGACCCGAGACTTGGGGCTTCAGCGCTGCCCCCACCCCATCACAGGTGTACAGCCACAGCTGGGAAAAGCGGGGCAGGCCAGCCACAGAGCAGACCCAGGGCAGTGCTGTCTCCCAGTCACAGCACTGGGGGCTGAAGAAAATAAGCACCATCACGTTAAGTGTCCTAGGCCTTGGAGCCAGAGAAGCACAAAATCCTATCTGAGAAAAGCTGCCACACATAACGACTTCAGTCAGATCAGTTCAGCTCTCCATCAACAGGGCATCAGGCTCTTCCAGCGCAAGTACCAGCCTCCTTCTATTATAATGCAAGGCTGCAGAAGGGAAAAGCTTAATGTTCCAGCCTCCTCTTTAATCTTTCTTCTTTTCCTTATAGTGATGGCTGGAACTGTAGCAATCATCTTGTGACCGTGAGGGAAAGAGCAAGAAATATCAAGACATCTGTCCTGACATCACTGAGCTGCTGAACCAAAGCTGCAGTTGCCTCCTCTAAGCTTTCAAGTATATGAGAAGGGCTTCCCTGGTGGCGCAGTGGTTAAGAATCTGCCTGCCAATGCAGGGGACGTGGGTTCGAGCCCTGGTCTGAGAAGATCCCACATGCTGTGGAGCAACTAAGCCCGTGCGCCACAACTACTGAGCCTGCGCTCTAGAGCCCACGAGCCACAACTACTGAAGCCCACGTGCCTAGAGCCCGTGCTCCACAACAAGGGAAGCCACTGTGACGAGAAGCCTGTGCACAGCAATGAAGAGTAGCCTCCGCTGGCTGCAACTAGAAGCCCCTGCGCAGCAACAAAGACCCAACGCAGCCAAAAAAAAAAAGAAAAGCATGTGAGAAAAAAAATGTAATCTCTTATTACCCAAATATGCCAGATTAATATCCCTACACCCAGCAAATATCTTTCCACACACTGCCCGAGGGTGGGAATCCAGCTGAGAGGAAAGATGCCTGCAGAAGGGGTGGGTCCAACTTGAAAGAGATTAAGACCTAAGAGCCCACAGTACTGGTTCCACTATTTACACCTTATATTTCTCAAGGGAACAAAGAAGCCTGGGAGTACACAAAAACTGACTATATTTATTGCTGCCATAAACTTGGAGCGACGACCTGCCAAGGGAAAGCAGCGTGGAGCACGCAGTCCCGTTGGATTGACTGGCTGGGAGGGTGGAGTCCTTTCCCCAGAGGCAGCCAGGTCGGACCCAGGGTCAGTCACAGGAGGAACTCAGGTCACACTGTTTCCCTACCCCATCCTGGAGAAAGAATGACTGTCCTGCTATGAGCAAGCTCGCTGGGGGCTCACCAAGGGGTCTGCACGCAAATCCTGGACCAAAATCAACACCCAGTGTCCACAGGAGGGAGAGCATAGCCAACTCAGGTAGTCAGCCTACCTGTCCTGTAGGCGCCAGAGTATCTCTGAGTTTGACACAGAGGAAAGAAACACTTCTAATCTTTCTCTAATACATTCACTGTGTTATTTCTAACATTTAGATCTTTAATCTGTCTGCAATGTGTTTCTGGATACAGATGGAATGGGATGGAAATCTAATTATGCTAGCCCTGGTGGATAAATAAACGAGTTATTTTCCCGTTGAACTGAAAAGCTACCTATGTTTAGCTTCCCTACATCCTTAGGTCTATTATTCTTCTATTCTGTTCCACTTATCTATATAAATATTCTATTTATTCTGGTGACAACACTACACTGTTTCTCTTGACTATAGTAACTTTAAAAAAATTGAAGTACAGTCGATTTACAATGTTTTAGGTGTACAGCAAAGTGATTTAGTTATACACACACACACACACACACACACACTCTTTTTCAGATTCTTCTCCATTATAGGTTATTACAAGATATCGAATATAGTTCCCTATGCTATACAGTAGGTCCTTGTTTATCTAGTTTACATACAGTAGTGTGTATTTGTTAAACCCAAATCCCCAATTTATCCCTCCCCTCCTTTTCCCCTTTGGCAACTATAAGTTTGTTTTCTATGTCTGTGAGTCTATTTCTGTTTTGTAAATGAGTTCATTTGTATCATTTTTTAAGATTCCACATATAAGTGACATCATATGATATTTATCTTTGTCTGACTTACTTCACTTAGTATGATAACCTCTAAGTCCATCCATGTTGCTGCAAATGGCATGATTTCATTCTTTTTTATGGCTGAGTAATATTCCACTGTGTGTCCTTTGATAAGATTCTATAATTTTCTCCATGTTTGACCCATAATTCTTTTTTAAAATTTGTTTCTGGGCATTTTACAATTTTTGTTGCAATTATGAATGGATTTTTCCAGTTCTAATTAGTCAGTATAGAGTAAAACTGTTGATTTTTTGGTGTAAACTATTGATTTACTCTGTGTCCTGTCACTTCCCAAATTCTCTTATTAATCCTGGTGGGTTGTTTTAATAGACCCTCTTGGGTTTTCTTGGTATACAATACATCACCTGCAAATAAGAGAATTTTTTCTTTTCCAATAGTGACAGATTATTTTATTTTCTTGCCTTGTTACATTAGTTAAATACTACAGTATACTGTTGAATGATGGTGATGGAGGTATTCTTTTTTTTTTTTTTTTGCGGTACGTGGGCCTCTCACTGTTGTGGCCTATTCCGTTGCGGAGCACAGGCTCCGGACGCGCAGGCTCAGCGGCCATGGCTCACGGGCCCAGCCGCTCCGCGGCATGTGGGATCCTCCCGGACCGGGGCACGAACCCGCGTCCCCTGCATCGGCAGGCGGACTCTCAACCACTGCGCCACCAGGGAAGCCCATGGAGGTATTCTTGACTTGTCTTTTGATAGAACATGGCTTCAGTGCTTTATCAGTTAATATGATATTTGGTGTTACATTTCTGCTTTTTGAGTAATTTTATCATATTTAAGTATTTCCTTTTATTCTCATACTACTTAAACTTTTTATTTAACAGATTTTTTTTAACCTTGTAGAAGAAGACATTTCAAAGCAAGATAGGAAACCTATGAGCCACAAAGCAAAAGAAAGACATACTTGACTTCACAAAAATGAAAAGAAATTGTTAACTGGCGAAATACTATAAGTAAACACTAAAGTCAAACAAAATATAAAGTCAAGGAGAAAAAGGTTTGCAACCCATTTAATACCCCTAAGGAGCATCTGCAAATCAGTAAGAGAAAATAAAGAACATAATAAAAAATGAGCGATGAGTTTGAACAGGCAAGTTTTAAAAGAGGAAGCTTAAATAATCAATAAATAATAAGACATGAAGACACGTTCAAATGTACAAATTAGAAAAATGAAATATCATTTTTCTTCTAGCCTACTGGCCAAAATGATAAACACCAAAAATATTCATGGCAGGCAAGGATGCAGGTATAGGTGAGTATAAAAAACTATAACAGGGCTTCCCTGGTGGCACAGTGGTTCAGAGTCCGCCTGCCGATGCAGGGGACACGGGTTCGTGCCCCGGTCCGGGAGGATCCCACATGCCGCGGAGCGGCTGGGCCCGTGAGCCATGGCCACTGAGCCTGCGCGTCCGGAGCCTGTGTTCCGCAATGGGAGAGGCCACAACAGTGAGAGGCCCGTGTACCGCCAAAAAAAACCAAAACCAAAAACAAAAAAAACGGTAACATTTTCAGAATATAGTTTGGTAATGTCTATTGACATTTAAAACACACAACCCGTTTTTGGAAACCTGCCCTACGGAAATAGAAGCACCATATACATATAAGGATGTTTCAGTACCGCCTGCAGTGGCAAAAAGCCAGAATCATTTGAATGTCCATCAATAGGTGAATAATTAAATCACAATATATGATATGATGGGATTTTACTCAGCCATTAAAAAGAATAAAGTAAAATCTATGTGTCTATTGACCTGGAGGGATGCCCATGATATTCTGTTAAGTGAAAAAAGCAACATGCAGAGTTATGGGTAAGAGGCTATTTTTGTTGTTAAAATAAAAACGGAAGAAAACATAACCCTGTATCAAGTATATGTTGGTAGGAATAGGGAGAAAGGGGTTTGGAGATGATGGCAGGAGAGATTTTAATTCTTCATAGACTTCTGAATTGTTTAACTTGTTAAAAATTTATCAGGTACGCTCATGTAATTAAAAATTAACCAAGACAATTTAAAGGAGGAAGAAAAGGGACCTGCCTCAAAAACATCAATACATTTCACTTGATTGCTCTGTGGCCTGCAAACTTCTTGGCTTCTATCTATTGATTCCCCTTCCTCTTCCAAGTGAAGTGAGCTGGGATGGCGGGGGAGAAGCTGGGAGACACAGGTGTACCTGCCCAAGAGGGAGGGAGGGAGAGAGAGTGAAAGACAGAGGAGAGAGTGTGGCAGGGGCCGGTGACAGGGCGGTGGTCAGAGAGAGGGAGCTGGGGTCAGGATCAGCTTCCACATAAGGGAGCAGGGACTGTGGGGCTAGCCCTGGAGACAGGGATGCGGGAGGAGAGCTGCCTCAGGAGAGCAAGGTGGTTTTCACAGCCTCCTGGGCTGTCCACCAGACCCCTGACCCAGGGGAGCCTGAGGTCCTAATGAAAATCCCTCCATAGGCCTTTCAAACATCCCGGAGCAGGTGGGTGGTTCATTCCTTCATTCTTCCACTCAATCACCTAATAAGCATCTACCTCGTGCCTCTCCCAGGCTACGTGCTGAGGAATCGGCCTGTTCAGGACAGACACGGCCCTGCCTGCGGACAGCTTCCAGCGTGGTTGGGGGAGCCCACACCCCAGTGCTGGTCACTCTGTTTCTGTCTGGCCCAAGCTCAGTTGGGGCTGAATGGGGTGCTACGAGGGCCAGGCTTAGCACACAGGCTCTGATCTGGACCACAGACCGCAGCTCTGACCCCAGCCTGCTGCCTGACACCCCGCACCACTGATGACGGGGCTGCAGATGGCGAGGGGAAGCCACTTTCCAGCGGCCTCGTGCTCTGCGGGCCTGGGGGGCTTCCAACCCAGTCTGCGGAGGGAGACCGAGTTCACACTGGGGTCGGGGGGACCTCCACGTTGCCTGGCCCGGCCTCACTGCAAAGTCAACTAATAACGGCGCCAACTCCAAGTGTGTGGGCCGCTGGCCTCCTTGCCTACATAATTAAAAGGGCATCTGTGTGTCTGCATGGCTGACGAGGAGACAAGAGAAGGTCCTGCCCTTCCCTAGGGATGTGTGTGCGTGTGCGTGTGTGTGTGTGTGTGTGTGCACGCATGCGTGCTCATGTGTGCCGCACTGGTGCTGGAGCAGACAGGGCACTGAGGCCCCTCGGGGTGAGGCCTCAAGGTCTCTCCTCCTCAATCTGTGGGAAACAACATTCTAGACCCACCAGTGTCCCCCAGCTTCAGCCTCCACAGCCGTATCTCTTCCCTCGGTCTGAGGGACACAGATGCACCCCGACCAGGCTGGGGCAGGAGAAAGCCCCGGCGCTGAGGGTGGAAAAGGGGCTCCCCCCGGCCGTCCGCTGCCCCCTGACTGCCCAGGTTGCACCTGCACTTGCCGTGGTCGCCACCGAGGCTGCTCTGTGGCAGTGATGGCAGGGAAGGTGAACTCACGGGAATTAGAAGGGCAAACAGAGCCCAGGAGAATTAGGCAGGAAGGCTGGCTGCAAAACCCCGAGTGATGCCGAGAAAAAGTATCTGGAGAACAGACACCAAGCTGCTAATGCCAGTTATGTCTGGAAGGGCTGACCTACAGGGGATTTCTACCTCGACATTGTATCATTTGACAACTTTCAAAACTGTATTAATAAACACGCCTTACTTTTGTAACAAGGAAACCAAAGTCCAAATGACAAGAAGATAAATGCCAGGTCATAATCCAAACATGGAGATGTTCGAGAGCCCCTCAGAAGCAGATGCCATGTCTACTCTCTTGGGTCCATCGTCCCCAGTAACAGGATAAGCCCTCATCCCTCTGGCTGCCGTGTCTCATGCAGGACCCTCAGACCCTGAGTCTTGGGCTGAAACTCCGACATTTCAGGGCAGAAGGAGTCAAAGCTGCAAGGGCAGGACCCCACCTTTTGGTTCCAGCTCTGTCACACCGAACTGAGAAAATCCCTCCTCTTCTCTGGGCCTCAGGCTACTCATCTATAAAATGGGGCTACAAAATACCTGTTCTGTCCACCTCCAGAGTCTGTTGTGAGACCAGGAACTTTGAAAATAAAATCACAAGCACTAAAGCATCATGCAAGCAGTGGAGAGCCGTCCACCACCCCAAGCACCGTTATCGTGACCCATGGGGTGCGTTCCCCTTCTGATGGTGGCCACTTAGGACACACCCACATCAGTGCAGTCACCACAAACACCAAGGGGCCCTGGGCACACCGTCACTTTGCTTGTTAAGACCAGGGAAGCCAGGAGTCCCCCTTCCTGAGACATAGACAAGCACTGAAAAGAGGTGGTACAGACCTGCCTTAGAAAGATGCATTTTCATACTTTGCAAAAAACCTCAAGTGGCATCACATTTCTGCACAGATCCCTAGTGCTGTCCATGGCATTGCTGCCCCCTAATTAGTGCTTACTGGTGAAACGGCCCCCGGGGGACCCTCCTGATGCAAGCAAGCACCCTGCTGAGGACCAGCCACCCACGTGGTGCAGGCGGGGAGCCAAGGGCACAGAGAGGGGCAAGGCCCAGCGTGAGCCCCGTGGAGGGGTGGTGGGCCCCGGCCTGGTGCATGCGGCTTGGTTTGCCGATGGCTCAGATGTGGGTTGCCATCCCGGAGACGGCGCGGTGGGGACTCACCTCTCTCTCGGGCCCACGTGTAGACGCGGCTGCTCTCAGTACTTCTGGGCTCTTGCTCTGCTGGCTCCGTGGGCAATGGTCGGAAGTGGGGGCGATCGGCCTGGCCGGGGGTCTTCAGGGGCAGGATGTACTTGGGGATCCCTCTGTAGAACCAGGCCCCCGACCTCTTCCAGACCTGGAGGGGGAGACACCTGCTCAGAGCACAGGATGCAGAGCAGTCCTCCCCGTACCCTGCCCCCAGCCGGCCCCGCCTCCCAGAAGGCGCTCAAGAGGCCACTGCATTCCTCCGGGCTGCCCCTTCCCCTCGAGACTCTGGGCAGAGCGACGAGAGGTCAGGGGACGAGCTGGGCTGGCCACGGCCCGGCACTGACCATGGTCTTGGAGAGCTTCTCGGGATGTGATTATCTCTGTGCGGGGCACAGACGGGCCCCCGGAGTTTAGCGAGAGCCACAGATTAGAATTCAGAGCAGCGAGTGCAATAAGGTTCCTGAAACCTTAACGCCTGCTTCAGAAAATGCCAAGTGCTCTGTAATCTCTTTCCTGATGAAGGAAATGTGTTCAGGGTATTTATAAGAAGAGTGGGAGCGTATGAAGGAAGGAGGTGACCTTTTCTGAGAAGAGGAAGCCTTGGCGGCTCAGAGCAGATGTGTGGGTTTGAATCCTGGATCTGTCATCCCGCAGCCGGGAGATCTGGACGCATCAACCTTCGTGACCCTCAGTTTTATCATCGGTAGGTGGAAGGCAGGAACAGTGCCAGCTCCCAGGACGGCCATGAGGGTCAGGCTTGCAAGTGAATGTCAATTCCCATAGACTGGTGCCAGGCGCAGAGCAGCCACTCGGCACACATGGTGTCCGCTAGCGTCACTGTCACCCTCCTCCTGTCATCTGACAAACGTGCACAGCTTTACAACCAGGGGACCAAGGCTCCTACTCAAAAGGGACAATTTAAAATCAAAAGGCCAATCATCAAAAAATCTACAAACAATAAATGCTGGAGAGGGTAGAGAAAAGGGAACCCTCTTGCACTGCTGGTGGGAATGTAAATTGATACAGTCACTGTGGAGAACAGTATGGACTTTCCTTAAAAAACTACAAATAGAACTACAGCATGACCCAGCAATCCCACTACTGGGCATGTACCCTGAGAAAACCATAATTCAAAAAGAGTCATGTACCACCACGTTCATTGCAGCTCTATTTACAATAGCCAGGACATGGAAGCAACCTAAGTGTCCATCGACAGATGAATGGATAAAGAAGATGTGGCACATATATACAATGGAATATTACTCAGCCATAAAAAGAAACGAAACTGAGTCATTTGTAGTGAGGTAGATGGACCTAGAGTCTGCCATTTTTTTCTTTTCAGAAAGAGAAAAATAAATACCATACGCCAACACATATATATGGAATCTAAAAAAAAAAAAGGGTCTGAAGAACCTAGGGGCAGGACAGGAATAAAGACACAGACATAGAGAATGGACTTGAGGACACGGGCAGGGGGAAGGGTAAGCTGGGACGAAGTGAGAGAGTGGCATGGACTTATATATACTACCAAATGTAAAACAGATAGCTAGTGGGAAGCAGCTGCATAGCACAGGGAGATCAGCTCGGTGCTTTGTGACCACCTAGAGGGGTGGGATAGGGAGGGTGGGAGGGAGACGCAAGAGGGAGGAGATATGGGGATATATGTATATGTATAGCTGATTCACTTTGTTATAAAGCAGAAACTGACACACCATTGTAAAGCAATTATACTCCAATAAAGACGTTAAAGAACCCAAATCAAATCAAATCAAAAGGCCAGAGTCTGCCCTGATTCTCTAGAGGACAGTGTTTCCCACTCCCCAACTCCTCTACACCAACTGGATCTGTGGGCTGTTAGCAGGGACCAAGCCAAAAAAAAAAAAAAAAGAAAGAAAGAAAAGAAAAAAGAAGAGCTCTCCATCATGTCCATCAAGAAGCACCAAGTTAAACCAAGCTCTGTTACTGCAGGACTTCTCAGAGCCTTTAATATACCAATGTGCACAGGGCTCTCCAACAGAGCAAAAGGACAGACGGTTCTTCCCACCTGGAACCTACCCAGCAAGTTTTCCTAGAGGAACTCAACCCTAGTAATGGGTCTGCAGAACCTTAACTGTAGCACTTACTGTTCCCTCGTGGAGTGAGGTGTATCTATTTCTCCAAGTAGACGGCAGTCACCTCCTTATGCTCCAGAGTGCCAGGCACTGGACCACTGAGTCCAAACACTGTCCTGGGCACGAGTCACTCAGCCCTCCCTCCCAGCTTCCCTGTGCAGAAGGGCCTGCTTTTTTTTTTTTTTTTTTTTTTTTTTTGCGGTACGCGGGCCTCTCACTGTTGCGGCCTCTCCCGCCGCGGAGCACAGGCTCCGGACGCGCAGGCCCAGCGGCCATGGCTCACGGGCCCAGCCGCTCCGCGGCATGTGGGATCTTCCCGGACCGGGGCACGAACCCGCGTCCCCTGCATCGGCAGGCGGACCCTCAACCACTGCGCCACCAGGGAAGCCCGAAGGGCCTGCTTTTGCGTGTGGCTCTCGAATAACGTAGAGATGAATGCTTCTTGGAGCCGCCTTGGAAAACCCTTTCTGATCCTCTCGCAGCCCTCCTACGATATGTAGATATTTCTTCGAATCAGTAGTACATGCACATGATCTAAAATTCACAAAGTGTGAAATTAAAAAGTCTCCTTTCCCATTCCCAGAGGCATCTGGTGATAACGGTTCCTTGAGGAAGCTCTATTATTATTCCCACTTTCCAGATGGGAAAACTGAGGCTCGGACAAGTTAAGCAACTTGCCCAAGGCCAGCCTACCATTCTATTGGCCTCTACTCCACACTGAAGGTTCCCAGAATCTCATCCCAACAGTCTACAGATGTGAAGCAGGGGCCTGCTAAATTGTGGTTGAGCAGGGGGTAAATCCTCAGCGGGTCAGACATCACCATCATGGATGCTAAGTGTCTAGATGCCTAGAGGGCAGGGAGGGGTCATATAGGGAGAGGAAACAAACACAAACAGCCGCCACCAAGGCTACCCTGTCCTTGTAGAGCTGCTGTGCGGCTCCTTAGACCAGGTGTCCAAGCCCAGGGCCATAGGGGGCTGGTGAGGGGCTCACTTGGCCTCCCTCTGCTAAGCGAAGGCCTGGGCATCCATCGGTGCTGGCTTTGCCTGCCCTCCCCTGGGCGTGCCAGCCTCCTGCCCCCAACATGTCTGGGCCTCGGGGGGACCAAGTAAAGCAAGCCCTCGAAAGCCATCTGGGCATGGTGGGGTCTGGGTGGGCTTAGGACCCGCATTGCACTGCCTCTCTGACCCCCACCATGGACGTTGCTTTGCCTTTTTCCCCCTGAGAAATACATACACATCGTGCAAAATTAGGACAATAACAAAAAAGCAAAATGAGGAAGGTCACACAGATAGAGCCCTGCTTAACACTGTGTTGTGAATTTTCTTACACCCTTTCCTGGGCATATATACAATTCAGTTTTCCTCCCTCCCTCCCTCCCTCCTTTCCTTCCTTCCTTTTTGGAAGAATAGGGTCATGTAGATGCTATTATATGATACTTAACTATATATCACAGCAGTTGTACTGTGTTCATAAGTAACGGTCTCCACATGAAACTATGGTTCTATAGTTTGGATTTATTAAACTTAATTAAATCAACCCGCCACTGATGGGAGTTTAAATTGTTTCCAATTTTTCACTCTTCTGAACAGTGCTGCAAACATCATGGTGGCACACCCATCATCAGACGGCTGTCGGTTACTGCCTTAGGAAATATCCCAGGAGTGAAACTGCCGGGTCAAGGGATATATATACATAGATGATGACGTATAGCGTACACAGGTGATGACGTATATCGTCAGACTGCCCTCAGGAAGAAAAGTCAAATCCCCAGCGGGGCACTAAGTGACTTCAGGGCAGGGACCCCACATTACACTCTCAATTGTGTTAAAATACACACACTATAAAATTCACCATCATAACCCTTTCTAAGTGTACAGTTCAGTATGTTAAGTACATTCACATTGTTGGGTAGCCCATTTCCAGAACTCTTTTAATCTTGTAAAACTGAAACTTTACCCATTAAACAAGTCCCCAGGCCCATCTCCCCCAAACCCTGGTGACCACTGTTCTACTTTCTATCTACGAATTAAGTGGAATCATAGAGTACTTGACTTTTTGACGTACATACAGTATTCGTTATTTCACTGAGCATAATGTCTTTAAGGTTCATCAACATGTGTCAGAACTTTCTTCCTTTTTCGAGGCTGAATAATATTCCGTTTTATGTGTACACCACATTTTCTTTATCCACTCATCCGTTGATGGACACTGGGTTGCTTCCACCTTTTGGCTGGTCCTTTATTTTTGTCTGTCTCTCCCACCAGAGTCTACCAGCCGGGAGGGAGGCCCAGGGCGTCTCTGCTCAACACTGGATCTTTAAGCTCCTAGCACACGCCTGACACACAGTAGGGGCTCCGTAAACACCGGCTGAACGACTGAATTGGCAGCCGTGGCTTGTTTGCTGGAGCGTGACCCAATCCATATAGTCTGTCGCCTTCCTGGGGAAGTGGCCGGAGGGTTTCACCCAAGTTCTTGTAATTAATCAAGTGGATTTACCACTTCAGATTAAAAGGGGGATAAAGAGGGAGTGCCTAGCAGGGCGTGCCAAGGTGCACATCCCTGACCTTGAACTTCAGGGCACAAGGCAGCCACGTGCTCCCAGTCTTTCCTCGAGCACCAGTGAGACCCACAGCCCCGGGTGCCCCTGCCCACCCTGGCATATCCCAGCCAGCGGGCCCCATGCCATCAGCTTCATTTCCTGTTGCAACGATCCACCTCCACCCCTACCACCCACTTAAAAAACACTGATCAGTCAAGTGCTTTTGGAAAACGGGATAAAGAGCACAAGACCCAAAGTATTAGGTTGAATTGCATGAAACTACTGATATTCAGCCTTTGTGTGTGTGTGTGTGTGTGTGTGTGTTCGTTCAACCATTTTTGACCTATAAAAACCCCTGTCAGTTTCATACAATTCACCCCGATATTTATGCGCAGCAGGGGCCATGGCCCCACGGGTCTGCCAGGCGTGCAGCGCCTCCCTGGGGTCTAGAAGGCAGGTGAGTTCATTGTACCGGGGCCTTGGTCTGTCCGTTTCTCTCGTGCTGGCGCTGCAGTTCAGGTGGAAGGCCGGATACTGCTGTGATGGGCAGAGACCAGACCAGACTGGCTGGTGATCCCGGACCAGCTGGAGGAGCAGCGTTTTCTGAGTCCCCGAGGCAGAGGGACGAGAGCACACAGGTGCATCACTAGGTATGGGGGGCACACCGTGTAGGGGTGCATTCAAGACACTGTCGGGTGTTTTGGAAAATGCCTTCCACGTGGGAGAGTCAAACTGGTGAGGCGAGGGGTGAGGGACCCCCAGTTCTGAGCAGCCATCTCCCCTCCCCCCACACCAGTCCCGGCATGTCCTCAGACCTTCTCCCGCCTTGCTGCCCGCCGCCACCCTGTAAAATGCAGTAGCTTTTAATCACGTGATTTCTGCTGTGGGCATCCAAGCCTATCACCCACAGCCTGGCATCAACGCTTGACTCGCTCCCCAAGAACAGCGGTGGGAAAAGCCCTCCGTGGAAATTAACCCCCAACCATCCTGTCTAGGGCCGCGGATGGGGAAAACCTTTGCTTTTTGGAGAAGCCGTGTGATTCTGCAAAGCCACGCTCTGCTCCCCACGAGTGGTTCCCTGTGATAAGGCCAGCAAAGCAGCTAACCTTGAAAATGCCATTTAATGAGAAAAAACCCACACAGCCCCCATGACACTTGCGGGAGGCCAGGGTGTGGGGTGGCTTCAGCCTTAAATCCTCCCCTCGCACCGCCTCGTGCGCGCGTGCGTTGCTCCGCCTCGCGCGCTGTGCTCCGCCTCGCGCGCTGGTGCTCCTCTGCCTTGAGGTTTTCATTCCAATTTCACCTCGCTGCCAACCTGACAGCAGATACTGATGGATATTAGCCAAGCTGTTCCCAGGGAATTTTAATTACCATGATAACAATCGCTAATCATCGGCATTTCCTGAACGGCTGTGGCTGGAGAAGGTGGTAATTGGCAGAGCCTGTTGGACAGAAGGGCACGTCTAGGGCACTGGCCTCCAGGGAGGATGTGGGAGGGGCGGCCTAAGACCTCTGCCCCTGCTCCCCGCTCTGCCTTCCGTGTGTTACCACCTCTCCCCACCTCCCACGCGACTCAGGAGTTCACCTGCGTCAACTCAGGGGAGGCGACCACGCTCTCCGCTCCTCACCCCAGGGGTGGGAGTGGGGGGACAGTCTGGCCTTCGCACATGCTGTTCCTTGCACCTGGAGTGCCCTTCACCCTTGGCTCCATGAGGCAGGGACACTTCCCCTAGGAAGCCTTCAGTGCCACTTTATGCATAATCAGAGCAGCTCTGCTGCCCCAGACCCTCACCCAGCTAAGAAGCTGTGAGCTCTTCCAGGGCAGGGCTGTGCCGGAGCCATCCCTGTATTCCCAGGACCCAGCTAGGAGGCTGTACGTGGCAGGAATGTTGCTGACTGAGTGACTGAATGAACAAACCAAGTTGGCAAAACAAAGGAACTGTCCCCGGGGACAGAGCGTGGGACTCTGCCTTCAGGGGACCACATTCTGTTTGCTTAACATGCTCCAGTCTTGAAAAGCCGTGGGAAATGGCCTGTTACTGAATGTCTCTTAAAGGGTCCACCCACCCTGGCAGGGAGACAGCATAGCTCTCCCTACCCCATTACCTGAACACACACACACATACATCTACACGCACACACACACACACAAACACACACACAGTGCTGGCTTCCCAGGAGCTCTGACAGGCAAGCTAGACTCCACAACGTGTCAAATAAGACCCCAGGGCTCCGCCAGCTCCTGCCTCTCTCCCCAGCCCAGGGGATCACGCAACATAGCCACTCCCACTCCAGGACCACACTAAGCTGTCCACGCCCCCAGGCCTTTGTACACGCCGATTCTTCTTCCTTCCCTGGGCTGGGAGAATGAAATCCAGCCTTTAGGAAATTACTTTTATCCAGAAGCTTCCACAGAACCATGCAGGTCTCCCACTTCAGTGCACACACATTGTTATGAAGGCCTATTTACATGTCTGTTTCTTGCACCAGGTTGAAAGCACCATGACAGCAGGAGCCCCCCAGGCCCCCCGGCACCTGCTAGCACATGCTAGATGCCTGACAAATACCCATCAGCTGAGATTACTGAACACATATCCAAATTTCAAGGCTTTCAACTCAGCTTACTTAACAGAGACACTGGCTCTTAGAGGGTGCTATGGACTGAACTGTGCCCCATCCCCAAATTCATATATTGAAGCCATAAACCCCAGCGTGATGGTATTTGGAGATGGGGGTCTTTGGGAGGTAATTAGGTTTAGATGAGGTCATAAGGGTGGGGCCCTCACGATGGGATTAACGTCCTTATAGGAAGAGATACCGGAGAGCTTGCCTTTCTCTCCTCTGTGTAAGGACACAGTGAGATGGCAGTCTGCAAGCCAGGAAGAGAGCCCTCACTGGGAACTAAATGTGCTGGCACCCTGATCTGGAACTTCCAGCCTCCAGAACGGTGAGAAATAAACTCCTATTAAGCCCCTTGTGTATGTTATTTTGTTATGGCAGCCCGAGTTAAGACAGAGGGAGACATTGCCTGGGAGGTTGTAGTAGATTAAACATGGTCCTAAATTATTTTCCTCTTTTCCCATCAAGAGGTGGAGTCTATTTTCCCCACCTCTTGAATCTGGTCTAGCTTGTGATTTGCTTTGACACGTAAAATGTGGCAGAAGTAACATGTGAAAACTTCTGACCAGTTTGGAACACTGCTGCCATCATGAGAGAGCCTAGTCCAGTGTACGAAGGACAAAAGGCCACATGGAGAAGAACCAAGACACCCCAGCCAACAGCCAGCAGCGGCTGCAGAGGAGTGAGGCTTCTTGGACCCTGACCTCAGTCAAACTGTCAGATGACTACGGTCCATGAATGACACCAGGAGACACCAGCAAAAGAATCACCCTGATGAGCCCAGCCCAAGCTGCAGATGAGCAAATAAATGATTGCTTTTTCAAGGCATTTAAGCCTCCACACCTCCGGTAGGACATCCAACCTCTACACACTTCTAGAAAAAGGAAACAATCGGATAGGTTGGTAATTAACTGAATAAAGTAGGAAAGTTAAATTCAGGGACTTAAAATATATATAGGATCATTCATCAAATATGAACAACATGCTACAAAAAAGGAACAATTGGAGAATAAGGCCCCTAGAAACTAAAACTGTAATGCAGAAATGTAAAAATGTAAAATAAAGGCCGGAAGATAAAAATGAGAAAATTTGGAAGGTTGGAGCACAAAGATGAAGAAACAGAAAAAAGTGGAAGAAATGATGAAGTCAAAAATGCTCAACCTGAGGGGTCAAACTCCTAATAATAGACTCCTCAGAAACAGAGCAATAGAAAAACATTTCCAGGAGCTGAAAGAGGACATGAGACTTCAGATTAAAAGGTTTTTAATTGAATTTAAGGCAGAAAAAAAGGAAAGTAAAATACATACTCATAAAATCACTTAGTTATAAATATAAAAAGATCCTAGAAGCTTCCAGAAAGAAAAAATAGGTCTCTTACAAGGAAACCAGAATTAGAACAGCATCAGACTTATCATCGGCACACTGGATACTAAAAGACTTTGCATCTAGAATTCTACCAAACTGTCAATGAAACAAGAGAATAGAGACATTTTTAGACTTGCAAGGACTCCAATTTTCCTATATATGGTCTCTTTTTAAGAAGTTACTTCAGGATGAGCTCCAACAAAACAGAGGTGAAAAACAAGAAAGACAAGATCCTAGAAACAGTGTCTCCAACTCAGCAGGTGAGTCAAAGGGAAATGCCATGAAGACGGCTTTCAGTAAGTAGTGCAGGATAGAGCCGGAAAAGGGTCTGCA
The DNA here is from genome assembly GCF_949987515.2 of Delphinus delphis. Classification (NCBI taxonomy): domain Eukaryota; kingdom Metazoa; phylum Chordata; class Mammalia; order Artiodactyla; family Delphinidae; genus Delphinus; species Delphinus delphis. The sequence continues at coordinate 46,222,451 of NC_082701.1, read as the reverse complement.
GGGGTTTCTGACAGGAAAAGAGAAGGCTCCACGCAATAGAAGGTAAAATCAAGGAGCTGCATAAAAGGACATAGAGTTTCATTATTTTTTGTCAATGAGAACAAAGGGCAATAAAAAACTCCAAGGGAAAACTAAAATCATACCAGAAAGTCATGGTCCAAATATTAGGGAACTTAAACTGTGATGTGGTTTAAGATATAAAGAGTTAAAAAGAAATCCATTTGATCATGATACTAGGAATGTTTTCCTTTGGATGGTCCAGGGGTCGAGGTGTCACAAATTACCAAAATATGATCTTCACATATCATTTGACCCTGAGGTGTTTGTTTTTTTTTTTTTTTCGGTACGTGGGCCTCTCACTGTTGTGGCCTCTCCCGTTCCGGAGCACAGGCTCCGGTCGCGCAGGCTCCACGGCATGTGGGATCTTCCCGGACCGGGGCACGAACCCGTGTCGCCTGCATCAGCAGGCGGACTCTCAACTACTGCGCCACCAGGGAAGCCCACCCTGAGGTGTTTAATGTTTACAAAATGATAAAAAAAATTTAAATCCCTCATAACTATTGAGCACTTTGTATGTGTCAGGCACCATTCCAAGAATTTTATATATAACTTATTTAACTCTCACAAAAATCCGATGAGGTGGGTGGTATTAAAAGTTCTATTTTACAGATGAGGAAATCAGGCACAGAGAGAACACGTGACACAAACAGGGAAGAACAAAATAAAAATAGGACCCCAGGCAGTATAGCTCCTGAACCTGTCCTTTTCACCCTCTTACAAAATCATATACAGGTTTGTGAAATTAAATGCTATTTATTGATTTTCAGCTCTTAGAATTAATTAACCTAGAGACAAAGTGCTGTTTTCTTAGATTCTGTATTTGTCTACTTGGCACCCATTCATCACAGGGCCAAACCAATGGCCAAAGCTGTTTACATCTCCCCTGTGATGCAGCTTTTGCAGGTATGTGAAAGTCATATTACAAACCCTCCAACCGATCCTGAGTCTACACTCTAACCACCCCCTTTACCTAACTCTCACTCACCAAGCCAATAGTCCCCCTACCCTAACTCAACCCAGGGCCAGATACCAGGCAGCCAGGGCCAGCCTCTATGCCCCAGCGGCCGCTGAAACTATTCAACCTAGCCCACCCTAAGATACCTACCCTGCGCTGCTCTGCTGTTCCCGTAGAAACCCCATTAAAGGCTGTGGTGCATGCTTTCCCTTCACTCCTTTCTGCCTCTGGTGCTTCCCCATGTGGCCCTGAGTGGCGTGGGATGCCCCCTTCTTTTGGGAACTGTAAGCAATAAATTCTTCTTTCAATGGCATTAGCCTCTTCCTGTCATCACTCAGTCACCTTTGTAAACTAAGACTGAGGCATAAGTCACAAAGCACGGAAGAATTAACTACAGCAACAGAACAGTCTAAACGTACAATCCTGGCAATCTATTAGTAAGGGTGCCATCTAGAAAAGGAGGGAGGTGAGAGTATGGAGGGAAGAATAGAGGCATTCGTACCCACAACTCATGCAGAAGGAGTGGAGGTGTGAATGTTAAAGTTGATGGAAGAAGAAAGAGGCAAATAGTATAGAAAGTTACAAATGTAATCAAAGAGTTAAAAAATAATAACAGGGGCTTCCCTGGTGGCGCAGTGGTTGCGAGTCCGCCTGCCGATGCAGGGGACACGGGTTCGTGCCCCGGTCCGGGAAGATCCCACATGCCGCGGAGAGGCTGGGCCTGTGAGCCATGACCGCTGAGCCTGAGCGTCCAGAGCCTGTGCTCCGCAACGGGAGAGGCCACAGCAGTGAGAGGCCCGCGTACCGCAAAAAAAAAAATAATAATAATAACAGTATCAAAAATTAGGAGGAGAGGGGGAAGCAGAGTAGTCCCAGCTAGCCAGCTCCTTATCTTTCAGAGCATGGAGTCGAGTCGATAGAGAGTACCTAACGTTGATAAAGCAAGAAAGTCAGGGCATTGCTGGGTCATATGGTAGCTCTATATGACCCAGCAATCCCGCTACTGGGCATATACCCTGAGAAAACCATAATTCAGAAAGAATCATGTACCACAATGTTCACTGCAGCACTATTTACAACAGCCAGGACACGGAACCAACCTAAATGTCCATCGACAGATGAATGGATAAAGAAGATGTGGCACATATATACAATGCAATATTACTCATTCATAAAAAGAAACGATACTGAGTTATTTGTAGTGAGGTGGATGGACTTAGAGTCTGTCATACAGAGTGAAGTAAGAAAGAGAAAAACAAATACCATATTCTAACGCATATATATGGAACCTAAAAAAAAAAAATGGTACTGATGAACCTAGTTGCAGGGCAGGAATAAAGATGCAGACATAGAGAATGGACTTGAGGACACGGGGTGGGCGGGGGAAGCTGGGGCGAAGTGAGAGTAGTACTGACATATATACACTACTGAATGTAAAATAGATAGCTAGTGGGAAGCAGCCGCATAGCACAGGGAGATCAGCTCGGTGCTTTGTGACCACCTAGAGGGGTGGGATAGGGAGGGTGGGAGGGAGACGCAAGAGGGAGGGGATATGGGGATATACGTATGCATATGGCTGATTCGCTTTGGTGTACAACAGAAACTAACACCGTAATGTGAAGCAATTATACTCCAATAAAGATTTAAAAAAAAAAAAGTCAGGGCAGGAGTCAGCATGTGAACTAAAGCAAGCAGTCCATATGTGATGGGCGGGGTGAGGGAGGGGCGGGACAGGTGACTGCCATCCTCCAGCATAAGCTCTTCAGAGCAACTGGATGTTTTCTTAAAAGCACATGCATGTGTTACTTTGATTTAAATTGAAGTATAACAGATTGGTAATTGGATGTCAATGTTATTAAATCCCTGCGCTGCTTGGCAGGTTGACATGTGGTGTTGGAACGGTCTGTGGCTGGTATGTTGAATCTGGATGTGCTGGTAGGGAAGGAAAAGAAAGCAGTAATTAAATTTTTTGTAGTGGAGCAAGATAGGAAAGGCTTAGTCAAGTGATGGTTAGTTTGAAAACACCAGCACGAGTTCACAACACGGACATTTCTGCCCCTGCAGAAAGAGAAGCTCCCCCTCTGATGTCACTGCCCACCCCTAACCTCCAGGAGTCAGAATTTTGACAATGGGAAAACCCTGGACAACTTTTCAAAGGGAACCAGGGCTTCCCAGCATAAAGGCAGGCAGAGCTGGATCCCTTTGAAAAGAGAAAGGGCCCAGGGCATCACGCTGTTAGTTGGAAGAGACGCTTCTCTCAAGACTGCTGGGCAGTACTCAGTGACCAGGTTTCCGTGGTGACAAGCTGAGTATGAAAAGCCATGGTTACTGCCGAGGGCAACAAGCTGATACTCAGCAAGGTGAGTTAACACAGGATGTGCTAATGTAATGCGCACGTTTATTTTCAGCATTACTTTCTGGCAGAAATGCTATCTGTCCAGTCAAACCAGATTAGGGCCATACGACTTGACAGTTGGATTATCTGCTACCCTATTCAAGCAGGATGGAGACGCGGCATGTATACGACGTGTGTGACTGTGGCACGGATGTGACTGTGCAGGTTTGTTTAGGGTGAGAAGCGAGCGGGGCAGAAGCAGGTCACAAGCCTGTGTCACACACGTGTAACCAGAGGCAGCCTGTGGAGACGGCATCACCTGCCGTCCTATGTGCCTAGGATGACACCTCCACCTGCCTCTGTAATCAGAAGAGGGCTGTGATCCTCATCCCCCAAAGGTGCGTGGATCCTATCAGCAAAAACTGAAAACAGAGGTGCATCCAGTCTTCCTAAAAAATTGCTCAGTTGACAAACAGATGAATTAAAATAAAAAGCTCCAGAATGGGGGGACGCAGTGGTACCAGAAAACTCACCAGCATCGGTGAAATAAATGCAAGGTAGAATTCAGCCTAGATAACTGATGTAAATATAACTGAAAAATAGTAAAAATGTGAAAGAAATGGTGCTTAAAAATAGGTCACAATAATAATCTGTCCCCAGATTTCAGGCTGTCTCAACAAAAAGCAAGAAGTGGCTGGAAAGGAAAAAAGCATTGGGTTCCTCATCTTTCTGGGCAAGTGTAGTTAAAAGGCACTGTTTCTACTGTAATGTAAGTGATTAGACAAATATTGGTTGGAATAACTAAAAAGCTATATGTGCATATATACACCTATCTGTCTGCCTGTCCATCTAAGACAACGAGCAGAATTAAAACTAGAGAGTTTTTTCATACTGAAATACTTGATTTTCTGACAGTTTTATTTTTCTTCTTTCTTTCCTTCATCTCTTCCTCTCTCACTTTCTTGTTTTGTTTTAATTTTTTTTCCTTTTTCTTCTTTTGGTAGGAATTAAGTTTAGAGCGGTCGTCTTTCCTCACGGCTTACTTCCCCTCCCTCAGAAAGGCGAAGCTTACAAACAACTTCTGAAGAGGGAGTCTGCATAGTCATTCATTCGAACAGCATTCATTCAGTACCTCCTACGTGTTAAGATTGAGCAATGGAGAGAAAAGATCAAATGTCCTTGCAGACGGGTGGCCCCAGGACCTAAATCCACAAAGGGCTGGGGTCTGTGACTCTGTTTTCCGCTGCCATGTGAGAGTGTGTTCACGGCCTGCCCTCAGGCGCTATTCTGTCCCGGGAGGGTTTCCCTGTATCCATCTCCCCAGCACCTGGGGTGGAATCCTCAGTCTTGCGGTGTAGAGCACAAGTAAGCAATCCCGGGCAGAGCCCCCCTCCCAGCCCAGGCACCCACCAGCCACCCACCAGGTTCTGGCTCTCCACTAATCCCTTCTAAAGTGCTAACTAAGAATTGAGGTGTTAGGGGAAAGCTAAATGAGACTCCTCCCAGGAATATTTGCATATTTGTAATTTAAAGGATAACACTTTAAAACACATCAGGCAGGGCTTCCCTGGTGGTCCAGTGGTTAAGACTCCATGCTTCCACTGCAGGGGGACGCGGGTTCGATCCCTGGTGGGGGAACTAAGATCCTGCGTGCCGCAACTAGGACCCGACAAAGACAAAAAAAAAATCAGGTGCGCGCAAACATACGTGCGCGCGTGCGTGCGTGCGTGCGTGCGTGTGTGTGTGTGTGGTGCTGATGAGCCAGTGAGAACGTCTCTACCATCCTCCCACCCACCCTAGGCCCCGGCAAGAGTCAACAGGCTCATCCTGTTCACCCCACCCTTCCCCGTATTGCTGGCTGCTTTCAGGCTCCCTACGCAGGGCCAAGGCCCCAGCCTCACCAGGAGATGGGCTAGAAATTAAGCCCCAGCAAAGACAAGAGGGCCTGCCCCTGCCCGCCCCCCAGGAGCCACAGCCCTCCCCTGGGCCTAAGCGAATTTCCCCTTCATTTCAAGTGTTTTTTTCTTTTTTTTGCCTTTATTTACTTTCTTATTAGTTATCTCTTTTATACATCTTAGTGTATATATGTCAATCCCACTCTCCCAATTCATCCACCACCCCCCTCCGGCACACACACACAGACACTTTCCCCCCTTGGTGTCCGTACGTTTGTTCTCTACATCTGTGTCTCTATTTCAACCAGGTCAGCCTGGGCGGCAGGCAATGGCTAACATAGCGGAAATGAAAAAATGCAGTGAGAAGAAATATTCTGAGGGTGCTGTTTTCTGGATAATTTAAACCCCTTGGTTAGATTATTTCAGAACCGGAGGAAATGCTTTGGCTTCCATTAACCCCCGGTGAGGGGTTTCCTCTGGCGAGGTTTCTGCACAATTACTGGTGAGGAGCGTTTGCCAGCTTCAGAGGGAGGTGGCATCCAATAAGGGCTCATGATGGCTGCAGGGCCACGTGCCCCGGCGTCACAGAGGATTTCTGGGGCGGGTGGGCCAACCTCCAGCTCTGGCCTCACCCTCTCCCATGGCCTCCAGGGGTGCCCCGCTAGCCCTTGCATCTCCCAGATTATCTTGACATGGAAAGGTCCCCACAAGTCACTGAGAACAGAGACCCCCTATCTTCCTTCTCTCTCTGGTCCCAGAGAGACTGTCTTCTCCTTTGTCTAGAATGGTCTTGCAAGTTTAACAAATCCACGGAGGAGAATGATGCTTTCACTACTGTTCTTTTTTTTTTTTTTTTTTTGCGGTATGCGGGCCTCTCACTGTTGTGGCCTCGCCCGTTGCAGAGCACAGGCTCCGGAAGCGCAGGCTCAGCGGCCATGGCTCACGGGTCCAGCCGCTCCGCGGCATGTGGGATCTTCCCAGACCGGGGCGCGAACCCGTGTCCCCTGCATCGGCAGGCGGACTCTCAACCACTGCGCCACCAGGGAAGCCCCACTACTGTTCTTATTTACTTGCTTCATCGACACTGTACACCCGCCACCTCTTAGTCTTTATTTGCATGCAGCATGAAATCCCTTTGAATCCCGAATATTTAACTATCTTCCCCGTTCCAGCACAGACCTGAGAGAGGGCAAGCGTGCCGCGGTGGTGTTTGGCTGCGAAGCCGGCCTCTGTTCCCAGATGGAGTGGGTCACACATGGCAGATGAATAGGGCTAGAATCAGAAAACTGGACAGGCCGGCTATACCCAGCCAGGTCTTTTCAGAGGAGCTTCGTGATTTTGATTCAATTCCCAGAACAACAAACATGCCTCTGTGTAAACACAGTCTCAGAAACGTACTCCAAAGCCAACATGAAATGGTTTCTGGGCTGACCCCTACTTGGCAGAGCTCGTGGGTCTTCCGGTTTTCTGACGTGTGGACTTGAATCATGGACGCCTCCTTCGGTCATGGATTTGATTATTGCTTCATTTCCTATTGGTCTTGCTCCTTCTTGGGGAAAACCTGTAATTCTGAGGTTCCATTGCCTTCTCTGTCTTCCAGATTCATCATTGTCTCCGTTATTGTTTTTAGCACTTTGGGTTTTTTTTTCCCCCCTGCATTCTGGGAGATTTTAAAGGTTTTTCTCCATATCACTGACTTAAACTTTTTTGGGTCTGATTTTTGGTGATCTCCTGTTACCTTCTGGGTGTGTGCCTGTGAAATTTAGCGTACACACAAAACCGTATGGAAACACAGTGTGTTTCAAAGAACCACACTGAAGTAAACATCTGTGAACTCTTTAAGAAATTAAGGGCTTCCCTGGTGGCACAGTGGTTAAGAATCTGCCTGCCAATGAAGGGGACATGGGTTCGAGCCCTGGTCCGGGAAGATCCCACATGCCACGGAGCAACTAAGCCCATGTGCCACAACTACTGAACCTGTGCTCTAGGGCCCATGAGCCACAACTACTGAGCCCACACGCCAAAACTACTGAAGCCCGTGCACCTAGAGCCTGTGCTCCGCAACAAGAGAAGCCACCACAGTGAGAATCCAGTGCATCGCAACAAAGAGTAGCCCCCGCTCACCGCAACTAGAGAAAGCCCACACGCAGCAACGAAGACCCAACACAGCCAAAAAAAAAATAAAAATAAATTAAAAAAAAAAAAGAAATTAAATATGACCAGATCTGAGAAGGGCCCATAGGTCCTCCCTGTCTTCCTTCCAAAAGTAACCACCATCTGGAATGTTGTGTGAAGCAATCCTTTGCTTTTCTTCCTATTTTTAAAAACTGCTTATATGTATATTTCTAAGTAAAACATTTACTATTACCTGTTTTTGAACATCGTATTTTTAAATCACTGCGTATTCTTGAGTGACTTGCCTTTTTTCCCTTTTGCTCATTGGGTTTTTAATTCATCCTTTGAAATTTATCTGTCTATTCCACCATGAAAGGTCATTTGGGTGGTTTCCAGTTTTTTGCTATTACAACAAATGCTGCTACGTGCATTCTCGGTCATGTTTCCCGGGAAGCAGGTGTGAGAGTTTCTCCAGGCTGTACAGCTGGGAGCAGCGTGTGAGGCTGAACGTCATACACAGATGCTACTCAGGAGGTGCCAAGTGCAACGTGGAGGCGAACTGGCCGGGGTGCCTACCGAATGGCCCTCTTGTTTAGTTTGCAAACAAGGGAGCCTCAGGAGCTGGCCTATGACAATGACCCTGGGGTTGATGCAGGGTAGGGAGCAGCAGGCAGAGTTCAAGGGTCAAGAGGACAGTCAGGTGCTGGGACCCAAAACCAGATTCAGGGATGTAAGCAGTTAGATGACACTCAGGGCCAGGCTGGGCTTCAGCTGTGGGTGCGTTAGCCTGGGTTGGGATGTGATAACTTACAAAATCAGGGCAAGGAGAAGCGGGGCAGGGACCCAGGGGACCCCCAGACGGTCGGGGATCACTACGTTGGCCACTGAGGGTGAAACCTCCCGTGTCCCTCCAGCCCGTGGGCCATCCTGGAATAGGAAGGCTGATTCTTGAAGGCAGTGGTCGCCAGCTTGGTAGAAATCAGGAGGAAGCTGGTCTAGTGGCTGTAGCCTTTTAGACAGCCCAGGTTCTGCACGTCCTGCTGTGTCACCTTGGACCTGTCACTTAAGGTCCCAGAGCTTCCATCTGGTGGGAGGAGTGGGGACACAGGGCCCCACATCTGGCCCAGACAAGGATCCCAACAAAGGCTGGTTCTCTTCTTCTTCCTTTTTTCACAGAAGGATTTTCTGGCACAGCAGGAGGACACGTGTCTTGAGTTATTTCCTTAGAAGAGGGGATGGTTGTGTATTTCCAGGGCTGGGCACCACCTGGGAGCTTAGTAAATAGCTCCTAAAGGATGCAGTCTCACTCTACTCCCTAGCCCCCATCTGCCAGACAGCTGGCTAGTGGAAGGGGAACAATTGTGCCAGCCAATGTCATTTGGCATCTGGAAAACGTGCAGGAAAAGCTGATTATCCAAATTTTTATTCCAAGTAATGCAAGAAAAGGACCACGATCAGATGCTTTCTCCCTAGCTTTTCACCTGCCTCCCCAGGGCCATGTAGAAGAGGGTATCATAGCAGGGAAAGCCAGGTTGTACAGGCCCAACAGGGGGGAGCGGGGGGGTAAGTGGGCTGTGGTGTCAGGATGGTGTCACACCAACTGATCACAGGGTCAGTGAAGCTGGTCCACACCTTGTTATTCTCAAGCCCGGTCATGGGGACCACAGGGTTCCCAAGCCCGTGGACCGCTGAGCACACCTGGGTGGCTGAGTAAGTGGTGGAGGGGCAGCCGGTGATGCAATAGCCGAATGCTAGGACCTGTGGGCCCTGCTCCTGGTGGGCCAAGGGCTTACTGTTGGAGCACATCGACTCCCCTCCCTACTCCCCGTGGCCAAAGAGCCTCCGGGGACCACCCCCTCCCCCACCTGCCTCAGGGGAACCCAGGACCCCCTCCCGTGGAAGGAGGCGAGCCTCACTGGCTCCGTGCTGTCCTGTGAACACAGGGTACTGGGTGTGGCCCCATCCTGGGCTGCTCTTCCCCAGAGAGCCACTGGCCTCCCCGCTACGCCTCCTTCAAGTCTTTACTCACATCTCACCTCCTCAAAGAGGCCCACCCTGGCCAGTCTCCACCCACACCCTTTTTTTTAACTGTGATAAAATATACATAACATAAAATTTACCTTTCTAACCATTTTTAGTGTACAGTCCAGGGGCATCAAGTGCACACACTGCTGGGCTACTGTCCCCACCATCCGTCTCCAGACCTTTTTCATCTTCCCAGACCGAAACTCTGTGCCCGTTAAACAATAATTTCTCATTCTCCCACCCCCAGCCCCTGGCAACCACCCTTCTACTTTCTGTCTCTATGAATCTGACTATTCTAGGGACCTCATATAAATGGAAATCCTGAGGACTTCCCTGGTGGTCCAGTGGGTAAGACTCTGCACTCCCAATGCAGGGGGCCCGGGTTCGATCCCTGGTCAGGAACTGGATCCCGCATGCTGCAACTAAAACACGCCGCAATGAAGATCACACGTGCCGCAACTAAGGCCTGGTGCAGCCAAAACAAATAAATAAACATTAAAAAAAAAAAGGAAATCCTACAATATGTGTCCTTTTGTGTCTAGCTTATTTCACTTAGCATAATATCCTTAAGGTTCTTCCATGTTGTAGCATGTGTCAGAATTCCATTCCTTTTTTTTTTTTTGCGGTACGCGGGCCTCTCACTGTTGTGGCCTCTCCCGTTGCGGAGCACAGGCTCCGGACGCGCAGGCTCAGCGGCCATGGCTCACGGGCCCAGCCGCTCCGCGGCATGTGGGATCTTCCCGGACCAGGGCACGAACCCGTGTCCCCTGCATCGGCAGGCGGACTCTCAACCACTGCGCCACCAGGGAAGCCCTCCATTCCGTTTTAAGGCTGAATAATAGGAATAATAACAGGCATAGACCACATTTTGTTTATCCTTTCATCCAATGGTAGATGCTTGGGTTGCTTCCGCCTTTAGGCTGTTGTGAATAATGCTGTAAGGAACACTGTATATACCCGGAAGTAGAATTGCTAGATCATTAATTTTCTGAGGAGCTGTCATACTGTGTTCCGTAGTGGCTGCGCTATTGTACTTTCCCACCATCAACGCACAAGGGTTCAAATTTCTCCACATCCTCACCAACACTTGCTATTTTCTGCTTTTTAAATATCAGCCATCCTAATGGGTGTCACATGGTGGCTGGTCTACTTTCAACACGGCCACCTCCCTCCCCACCCTGCACCCCACACTCCTGATCTCTTTGCTCTGTTCTACTCTCCTCTTCCCGTGAACATCTAATACACTGTATAATTTGCTCATTTATTAGTTTGGTTATGTGAGGGGAACCACTGACTGAAACTGCCCACCCTGGCCAGGCAAGATAGTAGCCATCTGCATGAGTTATCTTAACAACAGGAGGTCCCGGTAGGGAACGGGGAACTAACAAGCTACCACCAACCGGAAGAATTCAGGAAAGGTCAAAAGGAGAGAGGAGACGCCCGCCCGTATGTCCTCCCAACCTCCCAGAATCCTTCTCGCTGGAATCCATCTTGGCTGAGGGATGCGAGCACCACCAGGAAAGACCCTGAGCCAGAATGAGCGGCCAGAGACAACCCGGAAACTAACCCCACTGCCATAAAACCCGAGTCTGCGAGCCACGTGGCAGAGCAGTTCTCCTGGCTTCCCTTACCCTGCTGCTCTCTGCCTGGGCGCCCCTTCCCAATTAAGCCTCTTACTTTGTCAGCACGTGTATGTCTCCTCGGACAATTCATTTCCAAGTGTTAGACAAGAGCCCACTCTTGGGCCCTGGAAGGGGTCCCCCTTCCTGCAGCAGTTATGTTTATTGTCTGTTCCTTCTCTCCTCCCCTGGTCCCTGCTAAAATGCAAACTCAAGGCAGAGATATTTGGCTGATTTGTTCATCACTACTTTCCAAGGGCCTAGGACAGTGCCCAGCCCATAGTAACTACTCAATGACTGTTACATGAATGGATGAATAAATGAATGAATGCATGAATAGACAGTAGAGTTGTCAGGAGTTTTGGAGGCAGACACTCCTGACTTCAACCCCTGCTCCATCAATTACTACCTGGTGTCTTTGGGCAAGTGACACGAAGACAAGAGTGAATACCTCACTGGGCTCCAGTGAGGATGACGCGAGATACTGACTGGCCCACAGTGGGTGCTGAGTTAATGCCTGCTACTCAGAGCCAGACTGGACTCCCCAGCCGGGACACCAGGCTCAGCGGACTGGAGTGCAACGGTGATAACGTCAGTTCCCTCTTGGATGAGGCAGCACCTGAGAGAGGAAAGTTCTTTCTCCAGCGCATGGACACAGGCTCAGGTAGGCACCCCAAATAAGGGGCAGGGAGGGGTGGGAGACCACTCTGCCTCCCCACAGGAGGAAGGGGGGCTGCTGGGCCCCAGGACACTCCTCCTCCTGCTGCTTCCGCCTGTGTGGGAGGCCAGGAGCCTGCGCTGATAGCCGCTCCACTTGGCAAAGCAGGGCACGTGGGCGGTGGCCAACACACTGAGGAAGTGTGACCATCCGGGTCCCCTGGGGCCGCAGTGGCAGCAGCCCGGAGCGAGCCAGACACAGATGGCGGGGTGCTCAGGCAGCCACCCGCGCGCCAGCCACCCACTCCTGAGCGCACTCCCGGGCCTCCGGGGGCGACCCTCTGGCAAAGCTGTTTGCAGCAAAAATCCAAACTGCAAGTAACAGCAGGACCAGAAGAGAACCAGAGCGGGGAAGCAGATGGCAGCTTGCGGTGAGCACGGGCTGCCCTCCTGGGAGCCAAGCGCCACGAGGATGCTGGGCGTGGCTGGATGGCTGCTTCCCACGGGCTCCAGCTGGGAGCGAGGGGGCCCCTGATTCTCCCAACCTCCTGCAGGCTTGTGCCAAGGTGGACCCTCCCCAGGGGCCCTAACTGGGCTACTGGTTACCCGCCAGCCTGTGGGAGGGTGTTTGAGATGATTTAAAAACCACCATGTGAAGCCACTTTCCTACTCCACAAATTCCCCTTTCAGTCAATCAAGAAGCAACAAGGAGAGAGGGGCCGGAAGCAGGAATACAGACCTAGCATCAATGGGCACCGTGGGGCCCCAGCCAGGGCCATCTGTGATAAGACTACAGGGAAGTCAAAAGCCCCCTGCTGGGAGAAGGTTCTAAAGTGATCTAAACAAGGAACCCGCTTTCCTCTTTTGCAAATGTCTCTTTCAATCAGCAAACGTTTCCCGAACACGTTTTATATGAAAAGCACTGCAGGAAACACAGTAAGTGTTGGTGCAGCCCGGTCTCCACTGAGCTATAATCAGGATGCTGAGTGAAACAGGGAAGGCACAGCAGACGCTGAGCGGAGAAGAATGCTCTCATTGTATTAATCAGCTTCCAATTACTTACAAATTGGCCTTCTCCCCTTTCTAGCTCATCCGCCTCAGAGAATGCCTGCATCCTCAAAGAAGCCTTCCTACTCCAAAGGTACATTTTAGAGGCTGCAGGAGTGGTTTCTAGAATCCTGGGCAATCTGGATTCCAATTAACTTTCCCCCTGATTACAGTATAACTTTGAGTGAGTCACTCTCTTTTTTTTTTTTAATGAATCGGATTAAAGGCTAAACAATCAATGACGTGAGTTTCTGGCTTTGCAACATCGTGTGTTTAGAAGCGCCGATGAGGTCCTTCCCAAGCTCGCACTAACACACCCAAGAAAGCTCGTGAGTGAAGGGCACGCGCACACCAGCACGGGAGGGATCTGACATTTCACCTACAGTCAGTCTCCCCTCTGAAGACAGGCGAGTGGGATGGATGAGACGAGTGTTACGGGTCCACCCACCCTTGCCTGCCTAGCAGGGATCAGGGTGCAGGGTCAGGGCTGTCCCTGGGCAGCCTTCCTGGCGTGGCACGATTACGGGTTTCTGGTGGTGCTCAGGGGCTGTCCTCCCTCCTCTAATTCTGTCATTATGGATGGGAGATAGACTCCCAGCAAACAACCAGGTAGGTGTGGGAAGGAGCTGGCAACAGTGAACTGCATCTGGGAAGGTGTGTTTTCTTAAGTAAAGCTCAATCGTGGGAGAGTGGGGAGAGTGGGGAGAGCCAAACTAGGGGCTACAGATTTCCAAGTCCTCCCTAGTTCTGTTTTTTTTTTTTTTTTTTTTTGCGGTATGCGGGCCTCTCGCTGTTGTGGCCTCTCCCGTTGCGGAGCACAGGCTCCGGACACGCAGGCTCAGTGGCCATGGCTCACGGGCCCAGCCGCTCCGCGGCATGTGGGATCCTCCCGGACCAGGGCACGAACCCGTGTTCCCTGCATTGGCAGGCAGACTCTCAACCACTGCGCCACCAGGGAAGCCCCCTCCCTAGTCCTGATGGCCACAGGGCCAGGTCCCAGGAGAATCAGGGTATCTCCTCCGTGGAGCAGAATCCCAGACAAAGGAAAGGGGCTATGAGCAGTGCTTGAGCTGCTTCTGGTAAACCCTGGGCCTGCAGCTCTCACAGCATCAGGAGGGGGATAAAGGCACATGTGCAACCACCAAGACCAAACACAGGAAGCCACCAAAGTCAGACAAAAGAGAAAAAAAGAATCAGTGACGTGGAAGAAAAGTTTTAAGATTTTTCGGAATGGAGGGAAAAATGAAGAGAACTTGAAAATGACTTGGTAGAAGATGATAAATACACAAGGCAGAGAATGGAAATGCACTCTTCAAATGACAAGTGCTCCCAAGAAGAGACCAGACTAGTTCAGGAACAAAGCAATAAGCAAAAGTATAATTGAAAAGCTTTTCTGAATGGACGATCCAACTATGTTCGTCCTAGACAAAAATCAGTGAAAATGACCCAGGCGTATCCAGATGACGTTACTAACTTCCAAATATAGGCATAAATAATACTACCAGGTTATTTAAAAGGGAATAAAAGCATACGCCTGGCTTCAGACTTCTCCCCCGCGTCTCTGTTCTCGCCTTCAAAACTACTTTATGCTGAGCATCAGATCTGGTCAGCCCGCCTTCTCCTGTTCTCAGATTTGACTTCACGGGCTACACCTGCTTGTTGCCTACACTGCATCCTGGAAACTGTCTTCTGGTTCACAAGGTCCTTCCCTGGGGTTCTGCAGGTGTGCCTGATGTGCCGTTTAACCAGTCCACTGAGGGATGTCTCATTCCCTTTTCTTTCTTTCTTTCTTTTTTTTTTTAGATTTTTTTTTTGATGTGGATCATTTTTAAAGTCTTTTATTGAATTTGTTACAATATTGCTTCTGTTTTATGTTTTGGTTTTTTGGCCATGAGGCATGTGGGATTGAACCTGCACCCCCTGCGTTTGGAAGGCGAAGTCTTAACCACTGGACTGCCAGGGAAGTCCCTTAGTCCCTTTTCTGTGTCTTTAAATCTCGAACTTGTATCAGAGTTTATTAATTTGCTGACAAGGAAACCAGGAAAGTGACCAAAGAACGTGCCCATCCACAGAGGGAATAGAAATGAGGTGGGACAGGGAGCTGGGAGGCCGAACACTTATATAAGCAGCTGGTTTAATTAGGTAAAGACTGCAGTTTCGTGTGGTCACAAAAACATCATATTCATGGCAGTCAGTACAGTGGATATCAGGGGCCGGGGACTCCAAGCTGTTGGGAGTGCCAACCAGGGATCAAAAATAAAAAACAATGAATAAGAAGCAAATGATAAGGAACCATCTGTGTCTGTTAATGGGAATGACAAGGTTTACTGCTCTAAAAAATTACTGAAGTATCATTTGATTGAGTTTGTGAATTCCTTAATAACATTTTTCATTTTTAGAAAAGAAAATGGTTCATTTTCAAATTTGCTCATTCTTTTTTCAAATGTCCTATTTGTTCAGTTGGGCTTCTATTGCTTCTCTTATCTCTTTTACTTAATTTAAAAACTTATTTGGACTTTCCTGGCAGTCCAGTGGTTAGGACTCCGTGCTTCCACTGCAGGGGGCACGGGCTCGATCCCTGGTCGGGGAGCTAAGATCCCACATGCCGTGCAGTGAGGCCAAAAAAAAAAAACCTATTTATATTTCTTTCACAGTTTCACTATTATCTCTAGTTCCCTGGGCACTGATTCTCCTAGTCGTTACATTTGCCTACTCTCTCTCATGGTGGTTCTTTTCACGTGTGGTCGGTTAGACAACAGAAGCCAAACTCACAGAATTTTGAGTGGGAAAGATTATGATCAATTGCATTATCAGTCAAGTCACTGTCTTTTTTGTATAAAGGCAACAGCTATTACCAGATAGCAAAAGACTCAGAAAATACACTGTCCACATGTCATTATTTAAGATCACATAGCCAGCTAATTATAAGTCAAAAGCAGTAACTCAAGGGTGTATAGGTAATGAGGTTCTATAAACACTGGTGTTTAGTTTTCCCTTCTAAGTATCCATTCTGAGGACATAATCTCAAATGTAGTCAAAAAGCTATGTACACAGATATATAAAGCAATTAGCAATGAGAAGGAAAAAAGGAAATAACTCAGATGGCTTAAATTAGCAGAATATCCATATGACAGAATGTTTACAAAGAGTTATTGATTACACTGAGAACTGCTTAGGATAAATGTTAATTTTAAAACAGAGGTTCGACAATATAAAGAAAACAGACACAGAAAAAAGATAGAAAGTAATTACGCCAAAATGCTAACAGTGATTGTCTCTGGATGGTAAGATCATGGATTTTGGGAGGGTGTATACTTCTTTATGCTTTCTATACATTGTGAATATCGATGATCCATATTAATTTTATAATCAGAAAAGAGTTAAATGTATAAAATATTTAAAAAAATGAAAACTTCTAAGGGTAACAACAGTCAAGAACTTAAATATCTGGGGTAATACTAAATAAGAATGATGAAGTATCATGGTACTAACTCTGACATTATAGTCTATAATTTATACTCAACACAGTAGCCAGAGTATCCTTTAAAAATTGGGGGAGGGCTCCCCTGGTGGCGCAGTGGTTGAGAGTCCGCCTGCCGATGCAGGGGACACGGGTTCGAGCCCTGGTCTGGGAAGATCCCACATGCCACGGAGCAACTGGGCCCGTGAGCCACAACTACTGAGCCTGCATGTCTGGAGCCTGTGCTCCGCAACAAGAGAGGCCGCGATAGTGAGAGGCCCGCGCATCGCGATGAAGAGTGGCCTCCGCTTGCCACAATTAGAGAAAGCCCTCGCACAGAAACGAAGACCCAACACAGCAAAAATAAATAAATTAAGAAAAACAAAAAAACAAACAAAAAAACCCCCCAAAAAACATGCCAGGGAATCCTAAAGACCTTCTAATTGATAATAAAAGAGAACTTTAAAAAAAAAAATTGGGGGAGGATTCAGGTCACGCTTCTCCTCTACTTCAGACCTTCGAGGGCTCCCCATTTCACTCAGAGTAAAAGCCAAAGTCCTTCCAAGGATCTACAAGGACCAACACGATCTGACCCCCGGCCACGTCTCTGACCTCCTCTCCTGAACCTGACTTTGCTCCAGTCACACTGTTCTACTTAATGTTCCTCAAACCTACTAAGGACACACCTGCCTCAGGGCCTTTACACTTGCAGTGCCCTTTACTTGGAATGCTTTCTGTCCACGCAGCCACACAGTGTGTTCCACACCTCAGCTCAGATGACATTTTATCAGTGAGCCCTTTCCTGACCCCTGTAAAAAATAACAGCTACCCCTATGTTCCCATCACCCCGTCCCCTTTACCAAGTACTTTTTCACCATCTGTGACATGGCAGAACTTACTTTATTGCGTTTGTGGTCTCCATCTCCCATGAGAAGAGTTCTTTTGCCCGGTGCATAGAAGATGCCCAATAACTAAGCGTTGAATGTCCGAACAACTAAATGCGTGAGACTGTAAGCTCCTGAAGAGCAGAGGGGCTGAAGCGGACACCACAGCATCACCGAAGTGCACAAAACAGGCAGCAATGCCAACCTGATGGTCCCAGGGACACGTAGCCAACATTCGACTCACTCCAGAAAAAAATACTTGTAATTACAGCCAAAGATGACAGCAGAGAAGAGTCAAATGGAAAAAGAAGATAAGCGTGTCTGGGCACAGTAATATGAGAGTTTCCATCAGAAAAGGCAAGATCTTCCATCAGGACCTGGTTTTTGCTGCACGACAGAACGCCACATTTTTATCACAGACTCAGAACCAGCTCTGTGTGGCGCTTAAAATGACATTTCGAATGGTCTTTCTATTAAGCTATCTCTTTGTTGCGATTAGATATTTTCCTACAGGAAAAAAAAAAAAAAGGCATTAGGAAACCAATTTCCCTGGCACTCTCCCGCCCCAAAAGCAGGCAGGAAAATGCAGCACTTGGGTATGGCTTCCACAGGCACCCAGACAGACACACATACTTTCAGGGCCCGTCCACACCTCCTAAGCGTCCACAGTCTGCCTGGTCCTGCAGAGGGAATACAGCATCCTTGATCTTGCCCAGTTTTATCAGCCTCTAGAAATTCAAGGACAAACTGATAGCATAGTGCACAGCCTCATATTCTTTACTTAAGAAAAGATAAGAAAATTCATCCTAAGCTATTTCAGACTTTCCTGGGCATCGGAGCGCTCAGAGATTAGGACGGGCTGGTGGTGGACGCCGCCTGCAGTAGCTCAGGACTGTTAATGAGCGTGAGGGTAACTCACGGTGGGGCTGGACGGGGCCAGCTGACCCCCACCCAAGCCCTCCACTAAATTATTACATTTGCTAAATTTTTTTTTTTTTTTTTTGCGGTACGTGGGCCTCTCACTGTTGTGGTCTCTTCCGCTGCGGAGCACAGGCTCCGGACGCGCAGGCTCAGCGGCCATGGCTCACGGGCCCAGCCGTTCTGCGGCATGTGGGATCTTCCCGGACCGGGGCACGAACCCGTGTCCCCTGCATCGGCAGGCAGACTGTCAACCACTGTGCCACCAGGGAAGCCCGACACGTGCTAACTTTGTCTTTCCTCTTATCGCCCTCCTTTTCCTTGACAATTCCTTCATCTCCATCCTCCCCACAGCTCAGCCGCGTCTTGCTATCCTGCTCAGGAATCTCCTACAAGATAGTATTTGAGGGAATTTTCCTCTCTCGTGGATGCCTGCATCTTAGAAGGGACCCCTTGAAGCCCAGAAGGACCTCAAGTTCAGAGGGGGAAGTTCCAGCTGGGTAATATTGATGGAGTGCCTATTCTGGGCTGGACACTTTGTCTACTGTAATGATGTTGCTGAATGTTCAAGGTATCTCCAGGAAACAGGTATTATCGTCTCCATTTCAGGATGAGACACCAGGGACCTCTGGGCAAGACAGACTAGAACGTTAGTTCACGCTTGAAGGCCCTGCCTACTATCTTCCCTGTTCCAAAGACACGACAGTGGTCCATGAAAAGATTCCAGCAAGGAAGCTCAACTGTTCTCAGAAGTAAGACATATATCTCGATGGATCAGAAGCTCCAAATGTTTACTATTTTGAGGGGCTGAAGGCACAGCCTGCTGACTCAGAACCCAGAAGCAGGTGGAGGGAGCGGGAAGGTTGGTTTTCCAAGGGTACAGGGACTAAAAGTCTCCCACGGGAGGTGGGGGACCAGTCCCTGAAATGGGGGCTGGTGAAAGCACTTTCCATCTGAGGGAGGAAGCGGAAAAAACCAGAGGTACCATTTCCCCCCCCTCCTAAGACTAAAGCTTGTCTGTGAATGTGAATAGTGACAGAAGCTGGAAGAAGCACACACGTAGCCAGGGCCCGGCCAGACTGCCTATGGCTTTGACGACTGGCTCCAGGAATAATCCCATGATCGCTGTGAACATGCAGCTCATCACTAACCCAAGACAGCTGGCCCTGCGCCGGGGGACCCAGGACCTGGGTGGAGGCAACTTGAAATCACTCGGCAAGGAGGGCTCCGTGGAGGTGATGAGCAAGGAGAGAAAGAGAGAGAGAGACGGACTCCCACTCAAGATGAGCAGACGAACCCCAATTCCAAAACACCCGAGGAAAGGTGTTGCTGAGAGAGACAACCAACAAAGAGTCTCAAAGATTTAGCGAGCTGGAAAGGAACTGAGGAATTCACCCCGAAAGTATCTCAGAAAGGCGAAGAAAAAAAATGAGAAAGCACAGTTGGGAGCTGTGGAGAATGGATGGAGAGGCTCAGAACTGTATCCCACAGGGTTTCCAGGAGGGGAGACTTGGAATGGCAGGGCAGCAATATTCAAGGATATCATGGCGGAGGATTTTCTCTAACTAGAGACATTTTATGGATCCTCAGATGAAAGGCGCATATTAATCACCAAGCCGGTAAGTAAAAAAAATAAATCCACATGTCGAAAACCTGGGGCATCTTCCCTCTACCCGACTCCTTCTGTTCCTGAGATCCCTGGCCCATGGCCTTCCCCAGGAGCTGCCTGACAAGGTCCTCCACTGTTTTAGCCCCATTCCTGATCCTGGCACAGTGAAGAAAGCCCTGGGTTTGGGGTTGGGAGACGTAGGTTCGAGCCCCCCATCTGCTACTGCCTCAGAGTCCTTGCTGAGCCTTGATTTCTTCCCTTCAAATGGGACCAGAAGTAGAATGACAGAAATTTAGAACCAGAAGGGACTTTGGGGGCGGCGTCATCACAGCAGACCACGGCTAGACCACAGTCAGACCCACTAACTAGCTCGGTGCCCACAAGATACTTAACCTCCTGCGTCTCCATTTCCCCATCATTAACAGGGGATAATAACAGCACTGGCCTGTGGGGTTGCATAAGGATGAAATGAATTCATTCGCGTAAAGAACTTAGCACGGTGCCACGCGCAGAGTAAACCTTCAACCCGGGGCAGCCATTTCTGTTATGATAATAATAGACGCCCATGAAATGCCACCTGCGACCTATATGCAGTGCGAGGGGCTCCCCACTGAAACCACGGACCCCAGGCAGAGCAGAACCAGGGCCCATTGCCCCCTCTGCACTGGGGAACAGGCAAGCCAGCCGGCTACCCTCCCCACCCTCATCCCGGGCTGCCCCTGGTAGGCCCTCCTTGGCCTTCTGAGAAGCCCCTCTCCGTGACCAACCATGAACTTCCCTGAATTCGTGCACGCCCCGGCCCTGCCCAGGCCCCCCCCAGACCCCGCTGCCCCGGGTACCCTACCTCTCTCTGCTCACTGCAGATCTTACACAGCCACAGGGGCCGCTTCTGGCCGGGGGAGGCCTCGATCCCGCATTTGGTGCAGACTTTCTACAAGAGAGAGGACACGGGAACGTAAACACTCAGCTCCTTCCTCCTCAGCTGAGGGGCTGGGAAAACTATAACCAAGGAGCCCTCTGGCACCTTCTGAGGGGATGGCTTCTGCTTCAGGCCCCAAGGGGCGATAACCCAAAGGATACAGATCATCTAAGACCCGTAGCTGGCTTTGGGGCACAATAGGTGTGCCCATCCAAGGATCTCCGTGATAGAAATTCACCCTCACATGTACATCCTGTTGGGATCACGTCAAAAAAAAATAAGCTTGCTGAGAGTCACAGCTGCATCATTTTCAATAGCAAGGAACTGGAAACAACCCAAACGCCCAATACCAGAGGCCGATCCAGGCAAACACAACTGAATACGATACGGCCTTAACAGCAGACTGTCGGTCCCCGGAAATGTGGGCAGGAAATGATGTTTTTCAACAAAGAAAACATAAAAAAAAAAAGAGCATGGAATAGTGAAAGGAAGGGAAGACCAGGAACAAAAAAAAAAAAAAAAAAAAAAGAACATGGAGCAAAGAAAACAGACATTTGTATATAACCAGGCAAAACATTCACTTGTGTGCCTGACAAGGTAAGACAACGATATGGTGACAAATACCAGTGACCGCTTGGGCACTTCCTTCATGCCAAGGCCCTTCATTTAATGATCCCAGGACCCCTGTCATATGAGAATTAGGCCCACTTTACAGGCAGTAGTTTGAGAATTGCTCAAGTTCACGCAGCAAGTAAGTAACAGACTCAGGTCTGCCTCTAGAGCTGCTGTATAACTATATAACTGCTCCCCGGCACGTGAGCCGCCAGAACCTGGGCTCTGCAGCGCTTCTCCTTCTACAGAGTTGCTGAAGATCACATAACTTCTCGGTACATATTTTGCTTCCCCGAGATGCACAGCCACAAGCCCTGGTGGGAAAAAGCCAGATGAAAGGCACCAGGAGGCAGAGGGGCACTTGGTGGGGCTGAGACCTCTTCTGGGCTAACCCCGGCAGAGTCTGATGCAGGGACAGCGCGTCCTCCTCAGAGAACAGTCACACCAGCTAATCCATGCATCTTTCTGCCGCTGCGTGGAAGCTGCCCGGTCCCTGCGGGGCTTGGGCTCTCTCCTCTCTCCTGTCGAGGGAAGGCTGTATCTGCGGCTTGGCCTTTTCTGCGGGCTGCCAACTGAGCAAGGAGCACACCTCTCCACGGAGAGGGAAATGTCACCAACTTGGCTTTTCAGAGCATGTTGTCACCGCCTGATTGGGCAGTGGGGCCACAGGAGGTGAAGAATCAGCTCGTGGCAGAAGGGAAGCTATGATACATTCGCGGGGGGTATGCATTCGCTTCCATCAGACCCGCAGGTACAAGAAATGTCACTTTTATTTTATTTCTCCAAATAAATTGTAATCTGCTCCAAGCTCCTGTCCCTCTGGGTTGGCAGGAAAGTCCATCCCAGTCTGTTTGGGCCCCGCTCTTGCGAAGGGCCCAGGCTTGGGGTCTTTGGTGGCGCAGTACCTCTGGGAAGGGTCCCCTGGGTGCTGCCGGACTGCTTACTGCTGTGCTGTTCCCCCTCTGAGCTCCCACGTCCCTCAGAGGGGGAAGGGGCCTGGCCACTTCTGTGTCAGGCCTGGGTTTGGGATCTGTGCCAGGCTGGGGTGCCGCCTCTCTGGGGGCCAGCAGCCTGTCCCCGTGGAGCCCCGAGCCACCAGTCTGGAGACTCTCCCTTCCCCACTAGAGCTGCCTCTTGCTACCCCTTCCAATGCTCAACCCAACCCTTCTACCTCTAGGACAGGGGCCCCCATAAGCCCATAAGATGGGACTCAAGAAACACACATGGGGGCTTCCCTGGTGGCGCAGTGGTTGAGAGTCCGCCTGCCGATGCAGGGGACACGGGTTCGTGCCCCGGTCCGGGAAGATCCCACATGCCGCGGAGCGGCTGGGCCCGTGAGCCATGGCTGCTGAGCCTGCGCGTCCGAAGCCTGTGCTCCGTAACGGGAGAGGCCACAGCAGTGAGAGGCCCGCGTACCGCAAAAAAAAAGAAACACACCCGGGCCCCTCCTTCCTGGGGTGAAGAGAGGGAGGAGGCGCTGCAGTCGGCGGGCTGTTTTTCCTGCTCATTCCCACGATCCCGTATAGATGGCACACGTGGGATTAGTGGAGCCGTCTCAGAGAGGGCAGATTTCCCTCTTGTGTTTTCTACATGCTTGTACGGTCCAATGACAGCTCGTCCTCCAAGCGCGCAGTGCGCCCTAACCCCCTCCCAAGGTTGCTGAATCAGACGATGCTGCTGGGAATCGGGAGAGAAGACCAGTTCCTCCCATTATGGAACACCAGCCCCTGCCACCCTGGCAACAGAGTGTGAAGGAGGTGGGTGTCATGATGTCCATCATACGGGTGAAGGAAATGAGGCTCAGAGATGTTGAAGGCTGCCCGCAGTCCCACAGTTAGGTAGCGACAGTCAGGATTTGGGAAGCTCCCCTCTTCTGGACCTTAGGAGAGCTGAGCACCGCGTGGAGCACAGCCCTGTGTTGGGAGGGTGGGGCCCGGTGAGGCACCCAACGCTCAGTCCCAGGTCGGCCTGCCTGCCAGGCCAAAGGGCATGTCTGGCTGCCTTGGAGGAGTGACATTTAAGCAGGGTTTGAAGGATGGGCGTGCACGTGCCCTCGATAAATAGCATCTGATTGACTGACTGATCATCTGTGCTGTTGGGCGGCAGGGAAAAAAGCTAGGAGAGAGTGCTTGAAAGCTGTGTCCTGTCTTCTACCCAGAGAACACAGCACACGGAACCACCTCGCCTGGGGGCAGGAGCCGTGTGGACCAGTCGCCTTCCAGAGGCAGGGTCAAAGGCTGTTGGGTCAGCTCCCAGTCCTGGTGGGGGAGGGATGGATGGCATGTCCCAAGTGTTCTCTCCTCCCCTTGTCCTGTGGGGTTCTGGAGGAAGTTGGGGGTGACATGACAGGGCATACCCTCCCTGGCCCACGGGCAGCCCTGTATTCAGGCTACCAGCCATCACTAGTGGAACCCCTGGTCAGTCCCGGCCATCTCTTGGTCCCTCTTTACAAGCTCCAGCGTCTCCAGCTGCGGAATCCGGGCCAGCAAAAAGATAACACGCCCCAGTTCAAATAATACATAATTGCTGTTCTATTAAATCTCGACCAAGAAGAGAATAACGAGCCTTTTCCCCTTATGGGCTTGGTCTTTGTTCCAGGTTCCAATAAAGAAAATTAAGCAGGCGGTATTTTAAAAAGCCAGTGAGAGAGAGTGTGAGCCGGCCACAACATCAACTCAGTGTAAAGGGAACACTGCACAGTCGTGTCAAGGACAGCGGGGCCTGGAGGTGGCCACCAGCTTCCCTGCCAAGTGGGTTTCCATTGAGCGGAATTGCCCCGGGTGAGTGAGCGCTGGCTTCCCGGGCTTGACTCTCTCATGCTTCCTGCAGCCTCAAACTGTGTCTGAGCGTTAAACAAACCAAGTCTAGCTTCTGGGCCTGACTCAGACGCTCCATGCATTCCTTTTGCAAATGTACATCCCATCCCAGAACATGCATGGGGAAAGGGGGTGGCTCAGAGTGTAGCCCACGGGACACAGGCTTTGGGGCACGGGAGCACAGCGTCTGCCATTTAGATGCAACCTTGGACTTGTTACCAGCCTTCTCTGAGCTGCATTTTCTTGTCCCGAAGACGGTGGTAACAGGCGGGCTCATGTCACAGTTAGGAGGGTCAAGGGAGATGATTGACGAAAGTGCTCAGCACAGTCCACGGTCAGGAGCAGGCGGCAACCACAGTCCTGCACAGCTGCCTCAGTGAAGGATGCCACACGCATCAGTCATGTAAGCCAAAACCCCAGAGTCATCCTTGACCCCCACTCTCCCTCCTGCCCATCCAAATAATCCATCTCCAGGAACTCTAAATCTTACTAGAACTGTCCACTCTCCTCCAGAACCCTCCCTATCCATACTGCCATCTCCGGCGCCTGCACCACGGCCCCACCCCACTTTGGCCAGCCTCCAGCTGGTTCCCAGCATGGAAGCCAGCGTGATCTTTTCAAGATGCAAATCTCATCACGTCCTGTCTACCGTCCTTGCCAGCTTAGGAGCCTCCAGAGACTTCCTGTTGCCCTCTGGGTGAAGACCACACCCTTTCACATGACGCATGATGCCCGCTCAGGGTAGACCTACCTCCTTGTGACCTCAGCTTGCACCCCTCTCCCCTACTCTACTGCCTTGTTCTCCATCTCAAGCCCCAGCCGTGTTGGCCTGACTTCAGTCCCTGGTCCTCAATCTGCTTTTCCTGCCACTGGACCTTGGCTGTGCTGCTCCCTCTGTCTGGGATGTACTTGACCACACGCTCTCCTCATGAGCCTATGCATCCTTCAGACCTCAGCAAAAGCAAAAGCACTGCTTCTTCAAGGAAGCCTTCTCTGCCGTCTTAACCCGGTTGGAGCTTCCCTAACAGGCTCTCGCCTCTTCTCCTCCACTGAGACTTACCCTCATTTGTGTGGCTGTGTAACTATGGTCACTTCCCCTGCTAGGCTGTCAACAACCAGAGGGTAGAGGCCGCGTCTGTTTCTGTTCACCTTCCTGTTTCCGGCATGATGAAGTTTTGTGGAATAAACGAATAAACAAATGAGAGCTACTTTTAACATTACACCTGAGAAGGCAAGATGTGGCCCCTCCTGGAATGTGCCAACCTGCTGGGGGGAAGAGACGCACAGAAACAGGAAACGCTCGCTGGGCAGCAGCGGGGCAGGGGGGGCCCCGTTCACACTGAGTGAGGCTGATTGGTCAGGTGACGGGAGACCAGACAAGGAAGAGCCTCCTCTGGGGTGGGGTGTCACGGGTGGTGGGACTGCTGCCCGGTGGGACTGCTGCCCTGTGGGCCTCACTCTCAGTGGGCGGGGCATGAATCCAGGCTGGGCTGGCCACAGAGGAAATGACACTGCGGGTCCTTTGCTAAGGGTGGGGGCAGAGATGTGTGCCCCGCCCTCCATGTGACCACTGCTGCCCGCCGCCCCAGGGACGCATCCTGCAGGCTGCCTGTGTGTTCAGACTCTTTCCAAGGTCTGTGGGGGCGCCCTCCTGAGCATCCTCATACCCTAGGCCACTTCGGTCACCCCAACACTCCCTGGAACCCCACCTCTCCATCCAACATCATCACCTTCACCTTCCCACGCTATAGGTCAGCGTCAGAGGCACGACACGGTCCGGGAGACCACAGAGCTGGGGCACCTCACTCCCAGGCCGGCCTTCCCATCCTCACCGCAAGCCCCTGACTCATTACACGCGGAGCCTTCACGCTCCACGGCGGAGTCCCTGAGCTGCCGCCGACTAGAAGGGAGCAGGTGTGGGGCCCATGCGGGGGCGGGAAGGAAACTGCTCGCACCCCTCCAGAGCGCTTAGTACCCGGGAGTCAGCCGCGCTCTCTGTGACAGGCCCTGGAGGCTTCGCTGCTGCTGCGTCATCCATCACACAGAAAGCAGTGCTCCCGGCACTCAGCCAACCAAGGAAAGACGAAATTGTGCTTAAATGTCCCACACGAGGAGGCCAGAAAAACGTACGCTGTGCTGCAGAAATGAATAATGGAGACGGCTAATTTGAAAACATCTGGTGCTTCAATTCAACAAACGTTTACTCAATACTGGATGGAAGGTGCTGTTCTAGGAAGGATGAGGATGAACAAGCCACGGCCCTTTGTCCTCAGCGAGGGTTCCGTCAAGAGGAGGACTTGATGAACGAGCAAAACTCACCTGGAAAAGGACTTGCCCAAGAGCTTCAAGACTGAAACTGGAAAAGGACTTGCCCAAGAGTTTCAAGTTTCACCGACTGAAGTGTGTCAGTGAGACGGTCTCTCCTTAGGAACCAGGCAGCAATGATGCTCGTGGAGTGGCTGCCCCCGACCCCTCACCCCAGGAAGGCAGGGTAAAGAAATGGCTGTGTCCAGACAATCACAGCACAGGCATGAACAACGTGAAGAAATCAGCCCGCGAGTGTGCATTTCACGCCACCCAGTGTGCTCCCCATGCTAGAACTCAAACCTTCAGCAAGGAAAAAAATCCGATTGTGTTTTGGAGAAAGGTACTCGGCAATAAAAAATGACGATGTAAACAGAAAGAATGAAAACAATCACGACGGAACCGTGTATTTACTGACATGGAGCAATGTTCAGAATAAATTAAGTTAAAAAAGCAGGTTATAAACAGTAAGCCTAGTGTGATTCTCTACCATATAGATATGTATATGTGCCTATATCCATTTAGAAGTAGATACATACACAGAAAAATATCTGGAAGGAGACCGGCCAAAACATAAATTGAATCGTGCTAAGTCAAAATCTATTTTAAATGGGTAAGCAGAATTCCTATTTAAAGGAAGGCTACGCTAAATGTTTTGGGAAATCACTTGCCCCGACTTCATTTTTTGACCCCATCTGGATTTTTGTGGGTCAGGATGGATTAAAGAAGCCGAAGACATAGGCACAAACGGGAGGGAGACTGGACTTGCTGGTTGAGCGTGGCTCAAAGGTAGATAGTCAGCCTTGCCTCCACCCGCCTCCACCTCCGCAGGTGGTGTCCACGGGTCACTGATCCCTCTGAGCACAGGATCGGTCCTGCTCACCCCCAAGACATCAGCCAGGCTTGGAGGTGCATCACCAGCCCTGGAGGGCCAGGAGCGCAGGGGCTAGACATGGCCTCCTTGCTACAGACACACTCAGTATCTGGAAGCCAGGTTCTGCTGCCAAGTGACTTTCAGTACGTTAGGTACTGATGCACATATTATAATATTGTATACGTTAGATATTGATGTGCATATTATAAATATTTATATACTTTAGGTATTGATGTACATATTATAAATATTGATATACTTTCTCGAGCCCTGGTGCTACACCAGGCATCAAGGTAGGTGCTTTATGTAGAATCTCACTTAGTTTTCATAATCACACTAAGAAGTGGGTATTACGGTCCCTATTTTATCAACTCAGGATCTGAGGCCTGAGGCTAAGTAACCTGACCACGAGGAGCTGGGATGTGGACCTTGCGCTGTTTGAGCTCCAGGTTTCTGCTCAGACAAGAGACTCATCCAAGCCTTCCTTCTACACCGGGGGCTCAGGTGAAGGCAGGGCTGGCTCCCTGGGCCCCGGCTCCCCTTCCAGAACACCAGATTCGGTCAAGCCTCAAGTGGGAGAGGGCACAGCCAGGGCCCTCCTCTGTTCATTAGGACACAGTCTGGGGGCCAGCAGGGCTGAGGGCATGCTGACCCGAGCCCTGACCACTGCAAATACTGAGTCACCCAAAGACGCACAGCCTTAAGAATGCCAGCCACCTGCTGCTTGGCCTGAGACAGAAGCCAGGAGGCGCCCGGAGAAGAATTTCAGAAGGAAGACAAGTCTCTCTGTGCTTCCAACACTGGTGCCATGCCGGGGAAACGCCAGCCTTCTCATGCCCCGGCTGCGGGTGGCAGGTGTACTACCCCACGCAGGGCCACTCTTCACCTCGGTCTCTGGAAGGCTGCACCGCCTCCTTTGAGTGAGCCCTCCCCAGCTCCCCACCAGATGAGCCGCTGATGCTATGTGGGGACCACCTGCAGACCCCAGTCCTGGGCAGCCCCCAGCCACCTCTCCCAGCTGAAAGGCAGCACTGCAGATTTCAGGACTAGCTTCCAAAGCACTGCCTTCCATCTCCTGCCACTCGCTACCGTCAGCCCCGCATCCTGAGCAGACAGGAGGGTTAAAAAGGCAATGGAAGGAGCTCGAGATGAACATTCATAAGCGCATACTAAAAAGGCATGCCTAGGGCTTCCCTGGTGGCGCAGTGCTTGAGAGTCCGCCTGCCGATGCAGGGGACACGGGTTTGTGCCCCGGTCTGGGAAGATCCCACATGCTGCGGAGCGGCTGGGCTCGTGAGCCATGGCCGCTGAGCCTGCGCGTCCGGAGCCTGTGCTCCGCAACGGGAGAGGCCACAACAGTGAGAGGCCCGCGTACTGCAAAAAATAAAAACAAAAAAATGGAGACTCCATGCTGGGTTTTTGCCTCTTTCCCAGGCAAACGTGGGAAGCAAAGATTTGAGCTGTCTCGACAGGCCCCGGGGGCACGCACGGTGGGTGACAGGAGGGTCAGTGGTTGCACCACGGCTGCAGGTGAGAGTTTGGGCAAAGGAGTGGAGACGGGTTATTCAGTATGAAGCTGAGAGGGAGGTTTTAAAGACCAGCAAATCTAATAACGTACGATCAAAACGGGACCACATGACACACAGCCCTGGGTCTCGAGGAATTCATTCATTCCTTCAGCAAGCGTCTGTGCGGGGCACGGTGGGTACTCAGCCCCTTGGGGTGAAGAGACGTACAAACACTGGGCTGCGCAGACGGAGCACTGACTCCTGGTGAGACTGAGTCGTGACAAGGCAGAAACACTTGGTGGAAGTGCACAAATCATGGAAGGGCTGAGGGCTGAGGGGATGCCGGGGGAGCCGGTGCGTCACAGGCGAGGGCCAATGTCGACCCCCGAGGCTGGGGTGTTTCCCTCTGAGGGGGTGCCAGACCCTCCAGGGCCAAGGACAGGGCACTTGTAGGGGGAAAAGCACATTCAACAGTATGCTCACTTTTTTCAAACATAAAATATTATTTCGAAATTTCAAATAGCATTAAAAAAGGTAGAAGGTTTCTACATTTATCTAAAGGGAGTCTGGGTTTTGAAAGGCTAAAATAACTGCTCTGAAGTCCCGATGGGCAAGAAGGACAGGTGGGGACTCCGCACTTCTCCCTCCCAACCTCTAAGGGGACCCTGGGTCTCACGGGGCCTTGTGTGGGGACAGGCGATAGCACTGACTCTCCCCAGGGGTGAATGAGGGAGGAAATCAATGGGTGTCACACATAGAAAAAAAACTTATGGTTATGGAAGGGGAAGGGGGCGGGAAGGGATAAATTAGGAGTTAGAGGTTAACAGACATACACTACTATGTAGAAAACAGATAAACAACAAGGACCTACTGTATAGCACAGAGAACTCTACTTAATATCTTGTAATAACCTATAACGGAAAAGAATCTGAAAAAGAGTATATCTATATATGTTATATGCATATATAATATGTGTATATATAACTGAATCACTTTGCTGTATACCTGAAACTAACACAACATTGTAAATCAACTATACTCTAGAATAAAATTAAAATTAAAAAAAAAACCAAGGACCTACTGTATAGCACAGGAAACTATATTTGATGTCTTATAATAACCTAAATGGAAAAGAATCCGAAAAAGAATATATCTCTCTCTATATAGCTGAATCACCTTGCTGTACACCTGAAACACTGTAAATAAACTATACTTCAATTAAAAAAAAAAGTAATCGGTGAATGGTTCTCTAAGGGGTTCTCGGGCACAACCCTCCTAAGGTCTCCCAGGCCTGGAGTGCACCCTAGGGCCCCCCGTCCCTGGGCCAACCTGCCGAGGGGGAAGACTCTGGGGTAGATGGAGTCCAGTGCACGCGGGGACTCCCTGACCCACACTGAGCTTTCCTGAAGCTCTGAACATGGCCGGCTCCTCCCGATTGGGTCCTGCCGGTCCTTCGGGGACCACTCCTGGAAGCCTCACTAGCTCCTTCCAGCCCTAAAGGAAGAAACCCCTTGCTCCTGGGACTGACGGGGCCTGGGCCATGGCTGAGCTCGTCAAGTCCTCTGGCCTCTCGGCCGCGGGTCCACGTGGCTCCATCCAAATCCCTGGCCCAGCGGTCTCCCGGGACCACCGCGTCACACGGCGGCCTGCAGCTCTCCCACCCCACTCCGGCCGGGAGGGAGTCAGGGCAGAGGACGGCCCAGGTGGTGGAGGGAGCGGGCTCACATCCTCTTGCTCCCTGCCAGGTGGTTACTTAGAGTTACAACTCATAATAATGATTAACAGTCACCGTTTACTGAGCACTTACTCCACGCCTGGCGCCCAGCTCAGCGCTCAACACACATTATCACATTTAATCCCGTTTATGTTCACAACAGCCCTGTGAGGGAGTTTTTATGATCCGGATGCCTTGGATGAGGAAGGCATCCTCATCCTCAGAGATCTTGGGTGGCTTGGCTAAGTTCATGTCACCAGGAGGTGGCAGAGCCAGGATGGGGACCCAGGTTCATAATCGTAAAAAGCAAGAGCTTATATAACACGTACTGAGTTGCTGGGCACAGCAGGAGCGCTGCACACAGATTAGTCACTCAGATGACGGCACTGGGGCAGATAGCCCAGGTAACTTGTTTGGGGCCACCCAAGGAGAGTAAGTGGAGGGCCGGACTCGGGTCCCACTCCCTGTCTTGCCTCTCACCCATGCCCGCTATGAACCCCACCCTAGTTGAGAAGGATGCCGATGGGGCCAGGAAACGGATGTCCTGAGAGGGAGGAAGTGGATGGGATTCTCCAGTGGACAGTGGTGGTCTGAAGACACACGGCCAAGACAGACACTGGCCATCCCGGGAACATGAACTCAGGGAATTAAAGGCCCCAGACACAGCCAGCTCCAGCCTCCCTCAGCCAGGCCATGGTTGCATGACCAAACTCAGCATTGGGCTGGGGCCTCCCACAGATAATCTCTCACCCAGAGGCATGCCTGCCACCTGGTAGCCACCTGGCCCAGGCTCTGTTACAAGAGCACAGCCAAGGGAGAGGCTGGATCATTTTGGTTTTCTGTCCTCACAACCAGCATCCTAAAAACACCCTGCCCCTATCAGCAGCCTCCCAGCTAAGGCTACAAGTGAGTCTGGCTCCTCTGGGGTTGCCGCAAAGCCATAACTTGGAGGGAGGGCCAGGCAAGGAGCCCCTGGCCAGGTGTGCTCAGCAGATCCTAGCTCTAGGATTCTATTGGCTCTAGGCTGTGCGACCAGCCTGTGGGACGGATCCCCAAAGATACTGAAGTCGCAGCCCTGCTTTGGGAGCGCTTGAAATCTCCACGGGAAGGCCAGGTGGGGGTGTCCGGGGGACCTTCACCATCCCTCCCCCTAGAATTCGGTGGGCAGCAACTTTAGCTGCAGGTTGGGCCAATGACGTCAAGAGCATTCAGCAAACACTTCCTAAGGCCCTGCTGCTACCAGGCCCTGGACTAGGTGGAGAACATGGCGAGGCTCACAGGCTGAGGGCACAGAAACAAGAAGCTGGATGCACACATATGTGAGAGCCTTCCTCCTCGGCCCCCGCCTAACTCTCCAGCCTCACCAAGCCCACCATGCCAGCCCCAAACGCCTCCCTGCCTGTTCCCAACACTCTAGGTACTTCCCTGCCTCTATGCTTTCACCCAGCCTTTGCCTCATGACTAGCAAACTCCTACGCATCCTTCAGGAACAACTCAAATGTCTCCTCCTCTGTGACTCCTTCCTTGATTTCCCCCCAGGGGAAGCACTAGTTACTCTCTCCTGTGCGCTCCCAATATGGGTCAACATCTCTAGAGGAGTGTTAATTGCATCATATTGAAATTGTCTATCCTGTGAGTATGCTCCCTCTAGAAAAAGGACATTGTTGTTCTTGTTTAAATCCACAAGTTTAGCAGGCGTCTGGCATGTAGTTGGCTAGGAAGGAAGGGAGGGGCTGATTGACAAGCATCATGGACTGTGGGGTTGGGATTCTGCAGACATCTGGGGGCCGATGGTGGTTTTTAAGGAGGGGAGGGGCACGATCGGATCTGAGTTTCAGAAAAAGCACCTTTGCTGAAAATACAGATTCAGTCACTCCTGGTCAATTTGTCCTCTGTATTCTCAGCAGAGGCTCTTTTTCCAGAACATTCCCAGATACCTATGGAATTCCAATCCTAGCTGGGTATGGAAGGTGAGGAAAAGAAAGGACTCTGGTTCATTCTAGAGGCTGTCAGCTGGCCAACAGGATGGACGGTGGTCATGTTAACAGAGTGGGGACGAGCGGCCGGCAAAATATTCGGCTTTGGACACGTGGATACTTGCAGTGCGAGTGGACTCCTTGGAAGAGTTGGGAGGTGGGGCCAGGTCCAGAGCTTGGGAGGAAGGCAGGGGACAGAGACGAGGGAGGGCCAGCACACGGGGCTGCCTGAAGCTTGGGAACGCAAGGCAAGTGAGAGGCCGTGTAGATGGGTGCACTTTCGATATTGGTCTGAGTGCAGCTACTGTCAGTTTCAGCACCCTTAGAACAGGTGCTTCAGGAGGGGCCGAGGCTTGGCCCGACCCTGAGGTCACTCTGGAACCTGGACTGGTGCTTGGCACACTGTAGGTGCTCAATAAATGTCTGTTTAGGCTGAAGGAGAGATGAGCATTTGGGCTCTGATGGAGGGGGTGGAGGGGGAGGGCATAAGAAGGGGGAGGGGCCTCCGTGGGGGTGGGGCCAGGACCTGGGGGAGCAGAGGCGCCCCAGCGCAGAGCCAGAGGAGCGGGGCTGGATGCAGACAGTTCGGCCAGACAACAAATTCAAGCTCCTGGGCCAAAGAGATCAGGGTGGGGAGTGGGGAGGGCTTGAGGAGACTAGCGAAGGCCAATCCAGGGTCCACAGGAAGCCAAGTTAGCGCAGATTCCCCCCACCAGCCCAGTGTGGACATTCAGCTCCCCGGCAGCCTCACCTGTCCCAGGGTCAGCACCGTCTTCTCTGACTTTCCAGGGTTATCCTAACTCTCAAAAGGTCAGTTTATGTGAAAATACCCTCTCCCTTCTCTGTGCCCACTCCAGTGCCTAGACACAGTAAACGTCCTCGAAGCCAGTAAGTACCTGTCACTGGAACTGATTTTTTTTTAATTTGAAAAATACAGCGGACTCGACAAACACCCTAGGGCTTCTTAGCACCCCAGGAGCAACAGCACTAGTGATCAGCTAAGGACCCTGGCAATGCGCAGGAGCAGAGCTCCAGGGAGCGCGGTGACAGGTCTGGGCCAGGTAGAGTCAGGTCTGACCCTCAGGCCTCGGGACTCCCAGCCCCGTATGCAGTTTATGCTGCTACGGTCAGCAGCTCGTGCTCAGGCCACGAATGGACTGAGGGCCCTGGATACCAAGTGGCGGCGGTTAGGCTCTATTCTAGGCAGCAGAACAGAGTGGCAGTAGACTGCCACTGAAGACTTCAGCCGGAGGGAAAAAGCCACACTTGAGCAAGACGAAGAAGCAGAGAAGCAGAGAATGAGCTAGAAAGCGGATGATACTCCACTGCAGGCAGTCAGGAGCCGGGTGGGGAGGCCCCGCAGTGGCAGCCAGGTGCTTGGGCCTCACTCCCTGGGGGGCCCAGACTACACTCCTGTCTGCGCCTGGAAACTCAGCAAGGCAGATGTGGTTCTTGGGCAGAGGGGTCTCTGGAAGGCTTGGCAGATCGTAACCCCTCTCAGCCTCCGTTTCTGCATCTGTAACCTGGGAGAGTCATCCCTCCTCTGGAAGGCAGGATGACAAGGGCGAGGAAAGGGTTTGGAAGGAGAGAGCTCAAAAGTCCCCTCTGAGGGCTTCCCTGGTGGCGCAGTGGTTGAGAGTCCGCCTGCCGATGCAGGGAACACGGGTTCGTGCCCCAGTCCGGGAAGATCCCACATGCCGCGGAGCGGCCGGGCCTGTGAGCCATGGCCGCTGAGCCTGCGCGTCCAGAGCCTGTGCTCCGCAGTGGGAGAGGCCACGACAGTGAGAGCCCTGTGTACCGCGCACAAAAAAAAAAGTCCCCTCTGAGAAAGGCCCGGGTCTTTCCTGGTTTGGAGGCCCGGGCTAAAGGGTGCCTAGGTGAGGAGCCGGCTCCCATGCTCCCCTCTGCTCCCTCTATCCACAAGAGCGGCATCCTGGTTTCCCTGCGGGGCAACAGAAGGACAGGCTAAACCCACCTCCAGTTAAGGTCAGTGAACAGCAAACAGCTGTGCGGGAAGCAACGCAGCAGGAAAAACAGGGGCAATTTGAGAGCGATGAAGAATCGCAGGGCCTGCGAAGGGTGGCAGCTTGCGGGGTGCAGCTGTTGAGGCGAGGGCCACGTGGGCGGCGCTGGCCACAGCTCGGACTGGAAATGTCATTATCTGTTATTTACCGCAACAGAGGACAAGAGGCTGCACAAAATTACTGTTCCTGGTAACAGCCGCTAAACAGATTTGCCAACACGGCTTCCTGCTGCCGGCGGGCTCGCTACACGGACCAGACCCTGGGAGAAGAGCCACTGAGGGGGGTAGCGAGGGGCCCAAGGGGGTGCCAGACGGATGGATGTCTCAGTGGGGAAGCCCGGCTGGTGTCCCCAAACCCAACCCAAGCCCAAGCCTACAGACACTCTGCCCACTCAGTGAGGGGCTGGCCTCACACTGACCAGTCCATGACTCAACAACTACAGACACCCCATGTGTGTTCAGCTGCTGCTCAGCCACCTTAGGGGTGTGACAAACTCTGGGGGGCAGGGTCCTGCCTCAGGGGTGCTCAGGGTGCCACCCCCGACTATGGTGAGCCCTAGTGTTGGGGCGACCGTCCCTTCCCCAGTGTTGCAGGCACTTAGCCAATGACCTCTGCACTCCATGGACAAGCTGGCACCAGACAACACCCTCCTTTGGGGGTCTCCTGCGTGTCTTCAGCTCTCTTTACTTCCCAGAGGGCATGTGGGCAAAGTTCTGAACCAAGAGGTAGGAAGAACTACAAGGCCCTGGCTGTGCCACGAGGAGCAAGTGATCCCTCTGAGCCTCAGTTTCTCCATCTGGAAAATGGGTATAATCACCGCCTTTTGCCTACTGACCTCCAGGGGGCTCTGGGGGACTTATGGCATCACAGGAACATCAGGGGCAGAGGCGGCTTTAAGAAGCACATGCCGACCCCCACCCTGGCTTCCTCCTGCTGAGAGGACACAGATGCAATCACAGCCTGAGCCAAAGCCAAGTGGGAAGCAAACCTGCCACGGCTTTAAAGTAACAACAAACCGAGCTGTATTCCGGAGATGCAGAGAAATGAGCTTTAGCTCACTGATCTGTGCAGGCCCCTGGGGAGCAGGTTCTGGGGTGGTGATCCTGCAGGGACTGGGCTGACCTGAGCTTCACAGGAGGAAACTGCTGGACAGCCCAAGAGACCCTCTCCTCCAACCCCTCCAACTGCTTCCTTTCACAGGGAGCTCGAGAGGCCCAGAGCGGGAAGGGATTTTAACCCGAGGTCACGGGGTGGTGGGGGGAGCCCAGGGCAGAGCTCTCCTGCACTCCTGACGCCCGGTCCACTCAGCACAGGTGCAGGTATAGCAGTCGGTATGAGTTTAGGCAACACCGGCCCCGCCCCTATCCCACCCCACCAGCTATGTCCATCCTCTGACATACACAGGGACCCGCGCCCTCAGTTGGACTTCAGACACGGGTAGGATGTGTGTATCGGGGGAGAGTGCTGAGCAAAGGCAGGCAGCAGAAGTCGAAGTGCAGAGGTCTGCGGCCCTGGGAGAGATGCCGACGAGGGGAGAGGCCAGGCCTGACAGGGGCAGGATGAAGGGCGTCTGGAGCAAGAGAAGGCGGGCCCAGGCCCAGTGTCCCCAGCCCAGTCCTGCCCCCGAAGGGTGTGTGAGCAGCCTGGAAAAGAAGGAATTACAGGGAAGGGAAGGGTGCCTGATAACTCGGCAGGGGCCTGGCCCGGAGTGAGCTCTCCATCACTGGCAGCTTTTATTTCTAACTCTTCACCATCTTTGAAGTCCCCATCCTGGTTGTTCTTGCCTGAATTCAGGCCTTCATTATTGCTAATTGGATAATCCAGCATCCGACAGGCTCTCTACAACCCACTACACGTTCCCTCCTCCAAATCCACCTCTGGACTTAAACTCCCCAGAGACACACCTGACAGCCATCACCTGCTTAGCACCCTTTGATGGTTCTGCCGCCAGATCCTCGCTTCATTCTCTCCCCCCCTCAGCCCGCCTCTCGCCATCACCCCCTCCTTCTCCCTCCCTCCCTGACGTCCACCAGCTCTGCCAAACGCCCACCGGTCCCTGCACTTCCTCCTGAAATGCACCACCCCTGCCCCCTGGGTATCCACCCTTCCAGGTTCAGCTCAAAGTGAGCTCCACGCTGCAGCCTCCCGTACCTCTCAGGGGCCAGCCACCCCCGCCCCTCCACTCTGGGCTCACTCCGTGCCATCTGCATCTACAGCACTTGTCACACCGAGCTGTATTATCTGTCACCAGGTGAGTTCCTAGAGGGCAGGGCTTGGCTGGAAGGTGAGCTAAGTGGGCAGGGTCTCCAGATGGCCAATGACCATGGCGCTGGTCTCTCTCCAGGACACTCGGGGCCTTGCCACCGGGAGCCCAGCCTGGCTCTCAGCAGCTCCTCCGCTGCATTTGTCCTGATGACCCTGAGCTGGAGGTCAATGTCAGACCGGGCTATGAGAAGGGCTCTGAACTGCACAAAGTGGAAAGAAAGAAGCTCCTCTGGGGGAGGAAAAGCCACGGCGCAGGCACCAGGGCAGCAAGAAAGAAGGGGGCCTTGACGGAGACGTTCTGGTCGTCAGACTCCTGACCGAGGCAGATGTTCCAAGATGCTGCGTGGGGTCTGGTCCAATCCTCCCATCCCGGCAACGGCAGCCAAGTCAGTTCCTGCCAAGCAGTCAGAGAGGGCCCTCGGGGCAGACGAATTAAGTGACGTTTTCCGGGAATTTAGGAAACATCAGTAGCTGAATGAAAAATCCATCTTCGTAATGAGGCACAAACACACGTCTCCTAACATCTGAATTAGGTCGAGGAGGAAAAAGGACATTGCAGGGCCAGTGTGGAGGCAGCTCAGATGAAACAGCTGTTGCTCAAGAAGCTTGCTGTTTTGGCGGCCGCACCTGAGGGACAGAGATGCTGAGCGCTGGGTCTGGAAAGGGAGCAGGGGACAGGGAGCCAGGGATGACTTTCACTGCGCCTCCCATTCGGGAGGGAGGCCCTGCAGAAAACTGCCCCCTCCCAACCCTCGTTCACTGTTGGTGCGATTGTAAAACGGTACACCCGCGGGGGAAAACCATATGACGGGTCCTCCAAAAATTAAACAGAATTCCCCCATGATCCAGCACTTCCACTTCTGCGTATACACCCACAAGAACTGAAAGCAGAGTCTCAAAGAGATATTTGCACACCCATATTCACAGGAGCACGATTCACGAGAGCTAAAACGTGGAAGCAAACCAAGTGTCCATTGCCAGATGAATGGATCACGTGTACATACACAATATTATTATTCAGCCTTAAAAAGGAAGGACGTTCTCACACGCTACCGCATGGATGGACCTTGAAGATATCACGCAAAGTGACAGAAGCCAGTTCACAAGAAGACAGATACTGCGTGAATGATTACATGAGGCACCCAGAGAAGTCAAACACATAGGGACAGAAAGAAGTGGGGTGCCAGGGCCTGGGGTGGGTGGGGATGGGGAATTACCATTGAATGGGTATAGAACTTCAGTTCTGCAAGACGAGAAAGCTCTGGAGATGATGGTGGTGATGGCCACACAACAATGTGAAGGTACTTGACGCCCCTGAACTGAACACATAAAAATGATTTAAATGGTATATTTTATGTTTGTACATTTTACCACAAATTAAAAAGTAAATAACTTTTTAACTTGCCTCTGATTTGGGGGAACCCAAATTAAACCAAGGAGCAGGGTGGGGCAGCTGCTGCCACACAGACCCAGCAAGGGCCAGGCTACGGAGATGTGAAGGGTCATCGGTGGGGCCTCCCCCTTCCCTTGCCTCCCTGGCCTCCTTTCTGGTCCTCACTTACGTTGTGCTCTTTCCCACCCAGTGCCCCATCCACGCCGCTCCCCCTGCCTGGGATACTTTCTGCCAGATCTCGCGTTTCCTCATCACAGTCCCAGCTCAGACGTCACCTCTTCATAGAGGCCCATGCTGCGCGTCCGAAATAAAATAGCTGCCTTCCCACGCCCTCCCCACTGGCTGTTCGAGTGCCCCCCACCTTCACTTTTTAGGTTTCTGCCTCCCACTTTCTGGAACTGTTGTATTTACTTGTTCTTGTCCATCTCGCCTTTCTAGCTCATAAACTCCGTGGGGGTGATGTGGTATAGCGGTAATGGCAAGGATGCTCGGAACCAGACGGCCTGGGATCAAATCCTGGCTCCACGACTGACTGGCTGAGTGATCTCGGGAAAAGTACTTAACCATTCTGAGCCTCAGTTTCCCCATCTGTAAAGGGGGGATGATAAAGGTGCTGAGCCCACTGGGTTGACAGGAGGACTGTCGGGTTGACAGGAATGAGTTAACAAGTGAAAAGCCCTTAGAACAGAGTCTGCACAGTACTGAGAAGAGAGAAGTAAGGGGTCTCGTTGTGACAAGCGGTGGGTACAAGGACAAGGCCTACCTTGCTCGTCACGGTATCTGCAGGGCCTGGCATATAGTCAGTACCCAATAAAACCTTAAAGAATGAATGAATCAAAAAATTCTGCAGAGAGATAAGACCTTCATGAAATTCAGTTTCATTTTCAAGGATGGGCCTATGGAGCTGAGTCAGCTCCCAAGGAGGTGAAAGTCCCCCAAGAGGCCTGCTCCATCCTCCTGCCCACACAGGCCTGGGCCCCTTGAGGTGGGCTCCACCCAGCCTCAGGTGCTTAGCTTTTGCATTGGGAACATCCTGAGAACACTCAGGCTGCTTCTGAAGGTCCTGGGAAAGTAGGTA
Organism: Delphinus delphis; assembly: GCF_949987515.2. NCBI lineage: Eukaryota > Metazoa > Chordata > Mammalia > Artiodactyla > Delphinidae > Delphinus > Delphinus delphis. The sequence goes on along the minus strand of NC_082701.1, from coordinate 46,183,389 downwards.
GAAAAGCTGGTTCCCCCCAGTGGTGGTGAGGGCAGCTAGCCGGCCACTGCTGGTATCAAGGGAATACAGGGGGTGGGTGGGCTCTGGACAAGGCCATGTGGGTGCACCTGGGGTCCTCAAATCTGCCACTGCTTCGCCTTAAAGTGTGTTCTTTCTTTGTTATTTGTTTGCTTATTTACTTATCCTCCCAAATATTTTACCTTTCACATTTACATGTGAATCAAGCTGGAATTGACTTCTGTGCCTAGTGGGAGGTAAAAGTCAAGATCCGTCTTTCCCATATAGTATCCAAATGACCCTGCGTCATTTACCCAAAAGACCATTCTTTTCCCACCGCACATCCGTGTCTCCTTTGCCATACACTGGAATTCTTATTTTCGCTTATTTTCGCTCATTTTTGCAGCAGGTGTATAGAAATACAGGCACACCTCATTTTATCGCGCTCTGCCTTACTGCGCTTGGCAGATATCGCATTCTTTACAAATTGAAGGTTTGTGGCAACCCTACGTTGAGCAAGTCTGTTGGCGCCATTTTCCCGACGGCATTTGCTCACTTTGTGTCTCTGCATTACCTTTTGGTGATTCTCACAATATTTCAAATTGTTTCATTATTATTATATTTGTTACGGTGATCTGTGATCAGTGATCTTTGATGTTACCCTATTTCCTGAGACACAACAATATTGAAATTAGGCCATTTACTAACCTTCCAATGGCCTCTAGGTGTTCATCTGAAAGGAAGAGTCACATGTCTCTCTCTTTAAATCAAAAGCTAGAAATGGTTAAGCTTGGTGAGGAAGCCATGCCGAAAGCCAAGCCAGGGGACTTCCCTGGTGGCACAGTGGGTAGGACTCTGCGCTCCCAACGCAGGGGGCCGGGCTTCGATCCCTGGTCACGGAACTAGAGCCCACATGCATGCCGCAACTAAGAGTTTGCATGCCACAACTAAGGAGCCCGTGTGTTGCAACTAAGGAGCTGGCAAGTTGCAGCTAAGGGGCCTGGGAGCCACAACTAAGGAGACTGCAAGCCACAACTAAGGAGACTGTGAGCCACAACTAAGGAGCCCACATGCTGCAACTAAGGAGTTGGTGCTCCGCAACTAAGGAGCCCACCTGCCGCAACTAAGACCCAGTGCAACCAAATAAATAAATATTAAAAAAGAAAAGAAAGCCAAGCCAGACTAAAGCTAGGTCTCTTGCACCAAACAGTTAGCCACGTTGCGAATAAAAAGCAAAAGTTCTTGAAGGAAATAAAAAGTGCTACTCCAGTGAACCCATGAATGATAAGAAAGTGAAACAGCCTTACTATGAATACGGAAAAAGTTTGAGTGGTCTGGATAGAAGATTAGACCAGCCACAACATGCCCTTAAGGAAGGGCTTAATCCAGAGCAAGGCCCTAACTCTTTTCAATTCTATGAAGGCTGAGAGAGGTGAGGAAGCTGCAGAAGTCTGAAGCTAGTTGAGGTTGGTTCACGAGGTTTAAGGAAAGAAGCCGTCTCATCTCCGTAACAGGAAAGAGCAAGGGGAAGCAGCAAGTGCTGATGCAGGAGCTGCAGCAAGTTATCCAGGCGATCAAGCCAAGATCATCAATGAAGGTGGCTACACTCAACAGCAGATTTTCAACATAGATGCAACAGCCCTCTACTGGAAGGAGATGCCGTAGCCAGAGAGAGGAAGTCAATGCCCGGCTTCAGAGCTTCAAAGGGCAGGCTGACTCTCTCATTAGGGGCTAACGAAGATTTAAGTTAAAGACAACGCTCATTTACCATTCTGAAATCCTTGAGCCCTTAAGAATTATGCCAAATCTACTCTGCCCGAGCTCTATAAACGGAACAACAAAGGCTGAGGACAGCACATCTGTGTACAACATGGTTTACTGAATATTTTAAGCCCACTGTGGAGACCTTCTTCTGAGAAAAAAAGATTCTGTTCAAGATCTGACTGCTCATTGACAATGCATCTGGTCACCCAAGGGCTCTGACGGAGACGTACAATGAGATTAATGCTGTTTTCATGCCTGCTAACACAACATCCATTCTGCAGCACATGGATCAGGGAGTCATTTTGACTTTCAAGTCTTACTATTTAAGAAATACATTTCATAAGGCTATAGCTGTCATCGATAGTGATTCCTCTGATGGATCTGGGCAAAGTCAATTGAAAACCTTCTGGAAAGTAGTCACCATTCTAGATGCCACTAAGAACATTCATGATTCATGGGAAGAGGTCAAAATATCAACATTAACGGGAATTTGGAAGAAGTTGATTCCAATCCTCATGGATGACTTTAAGGGGTTCAAGACTTCTGTGGAGGAAGTAGATGTGGTGGAAATAACAAGAGAAGTAGAATTAGAAGTGGAGCCTGAGGATGTGGCTGAATTGCTGCAGTCTCATGATAAAACTTGTACAGATAAGGAGTTGTTTCTTATAGATGAGCAAAGAAAGTAGTTTCTTGAGACGAAATCTACTCCCGGGGAAGGGAGTAGATTGTTGAAGTGAAGACTGTTGAAATGACAACAAGGGATTTAGACTATTACATAAACTTAGTTGGTAAAGCAGTGGCAGGGTTTGAAAGGATTGACTCCAATTTTAAAAGAAGTTCTATTATAGGTAAAATACTATCAAACAGCATCGCACACTGCACGGAAACTGTTCATGAAAGGAAGACTCTAAAGTGTAAATATAACTTTTATATGAACTGGGAAATCAAAAAATTTGTCACTGTATTGCAATATTTCCTTTACTGCAGTGGTGTGGAACCAAACCCACAGTATCTCTGAGGTGCGCCTGTCCGGATTTTTTTGTACGTATATTAAACTTGTATACAACCATCTTGCTCAATTCACCAACTAATACTAACCATCTGTATTTAGAGTTTTTAAGATTTTCTAGTTATAGAATCATGTTTTCATGATAATGACAGTCTTAGCTATTCTCCAATCCTTATGCCACACATTTCTTTTTCTTGCCTGATTGCAGTGGTTAGGCCTCCAGCACAATGTTGGATAGAAGTGGTGATAAAGATACATAGAACTTGTCTTATACCAGACTTTAGGAGAATAATTTTCAATAACTATTGAGTATGATGTTTCTTCTCCTGTGTTCTTTTTTTTTTTTTTTTTTTTTTTTTGCGGTATGCGGGCCTCTCACTGTTGTGGCCTCTCCCGTTGCGGAGCACAGGCTCCAGACGCGCAGGCTCAGCAGCCATGGCTCACGGGCCCAGCCGCTCCGCGGCATGTGGGATCTTCCCGGATCGGGGCACGAACCCATGTGCCCTGCAGCGGCAGGACTCTCAACCACTGCGCCACCAGGGAAGCCCCTCCTGTGTTCTTTAATAAGATATCCCTGCTTCTCCAAGGAAGGGAAAGCATGAGATAATGAATGCTTTGGTCTGAAGCAATAGAGGGGCAACATGGCACAGCAACTCACCCTGGGGGACCCAGCTCCCCACCATCTGGCCAGGTGACCTGAGCAGCCCACATCACCTCAGCTGAGCCCCTGTTCTCCATCTGTGACTGTGGACTAGCCTCACTGACCCTGATTCCCTTATGGCTTTGCCCTAAGGACCCAGAAGGATGACTTTTGTGAAAGTGCTTTATAAACTCCAAAGGACATTACAAGGTGAGACAGTGGCCTCCATGTTCACTGTTTGCGAGAGGGAGGATGCAGGAGACTCTAAGCTGAGGGTCTGGGGGTGTGGTGCAGGGGAGAACATAGGGAGGGCAAGGGGAGCAAGACAAGCAGAGGGAAGGCGGTCACATGAGGTCCTTCACCACCACCCTGAGCCGGGCCTGGGGCTGGGACCTCAAAGCAGGGTTGTTTTTTTTGGCCTATGCCATGCAGTTTGTGGGATCTTAGTTCCCTGACCAGGGATTGAACCCAGGCCCTCAGCAGTGAGCGCACGGAGTCCTAACCGCTAGACCTCCAGGGAATTCCCAGAGCAGGGGTCTTCCAGCCTAAGGAGGATCAGAATCCCCAGGAGTGCTGTTGTTAAACACACTGCCTCTGTTGGCAGAACTCCTATTCAGTAGGTGCTAGGGATGAAGTATTTATGTCCCCTCAAAATTTGTGTGTTGAAGTCCTAACCCTCCATGTGATGGTGTTTGGAGGTGGGCCTTTGGGAGGTGATTAGAGTTCAATGAGAGGTCATGAGGGTGCGGCCCCTGTGATGGGATTAGTGGCTCCAGGGTTACTGCCTGCTGTGGGTCTGGGATGACCTCAGCAGGATACCGCTCCTCAGAGCCTTGAGCAGGGTTGGGGACAGGGATCAGGGTCTGGCCTGGCCCCTTTCCTCCACTGGCCCTCCATCCTCGGTGGGGGATGCCTGCCCACCCCACCCCACCCCACCCCCGCCCCACAAGCTGGATGTCCCCTGAAGGCTCTGAGCAAAGTGCGGGGCTGCCTCACTCTTTTTCACCAGGACTCAGCACACATTACCGAGACCATCGTTTCATGGGCAGGCTCCTCTGCTCCCACACGCGGAGCACATTTTAGCTGAGACCAGAGAAAAATCTGATTGCTTCCCCCGCACAGTGACAGTGCCATCCTGGGCTCAGGCGGGCTCTCCAGCAGCCCTTCCCAGCCTCCCTATTATTGGTGAAGCCAGACTTTCAATTAAAGTGAGAGCTGGCAGACTCAGATCCTAAGCAATTAGGAGTGCCAGGCCTCTCTAATTAACCAGCCAGCCCCTCTCCCTTCCCACCACAGCCTTCTGATAATGAGAGCAGGCAGCCTGGGCATGCAGGCCCAATTAGAGGGGACGCTGCTCGGAGGACCAGCATCATGGGTTCCACCCGCACGCTCATTAGCTTGTGGCCGCTGAGCACTGCCAGGGCTTTTGCTCGGGACACCGCCATGCGGCCAGGAGCACCTGAGGATCTGACCCCAGACATGGATCTGGATGCTTCCCACGTCAGAGAGCTCCCCAGCACCCCTGCTCTGCGCCTGCCCTTGCCCACGCACCTCCTGGGAGCCAGTGCTATAGCCATTGCAAAAGGTGGGGAGGTGGAGAGGAGCGATAGGAATAAATAGGGAGGCGCCCTGGAAATTGGTGAGCCCAGAGTGGAGGGCTCCTGATACCCCCAATCTGGTCACTACCTTGTTAGATCTCTCTTAGCCCCCGAGGGCTGCCTCTGTAACCCCAAACCCAACCATAATTAATTACCCATAATCATTTAACACCCACTGCCTAGAGGGCAGGCATCTGTGTGTATCTCCAATGCCTGCACCAGTATATTGTCATATTTATATGACAACACATATTTGTTGAAAGAGTGAATAGATGACATTGTCTATCCCTCCCAGACACCAGAGAGCCCCTGTACAAGGGCTAAAGTTTTCCAGGGGGCTGTGAGGTTAAGTCTGGGCCTCCCTCCTGATTCTCCAGAGACTTGGCTCCTAAGCGACCACCACCTGGCAGAGTGGCCCAGGGTGTCCTCCCTGTCTTCTGGGCCTGAATCCTCATAGTCAAGCACTTGCCCAGCCCATTTCCAGCTGTATGCCTATGCTGTGCTGTTCTCCCATCCCTGGAATGCCCTTGGCTCTGCTTTCAGCCTCTCAGAAGCCTAACCAACTTTCAGGAGCCAGCTCCTCCAGGCAGCCCTCCTGATTGTTCTCAGTCCTGGAAACCCTGGTCCCAGCCATAGTCAGCATCACTCTAGAGGGTACTGTCTTCCCACCTTGACCATGAGGACCAGAGGGAAGTGGCCGTTTTGGACCCTTCTCCTTTTGGAGTCCCCTAACCCAGAAATAACCCAGAACAGGCTGAATAAGTGACTGAGTGTTAGGTTCACCTGAGGAACTTGCACAGAAATTAAGTTTGGTTTCCCTGCTTAAGACATCCAATCCTGGAGAGCTACAAAGGCTTCCAGAGGCTTTTATATAAATTACAAAAAATTGGGGACTAACTGTGGGAACTCCAACTTTCAGTTCAAGAAAACATGAATTGTAGGGAATTCCATGGCAGTCCAGTGGTTAGGACTCAGCAGTTTCACTGCCGGGGCCCAGGTTCAATCCCTGGTGGGGGAAGTAAGATCCCAGGGAGAGGGGTGGGGAGGGGAAGGAGAGAGAGATAGAGATAGAGATAGAGAGATAGAGATAGAGAGAGAGAGAGAGACAGGGAGAGAAAGGGAGGGAGGGAGGGATGATGGAAAGAAGGAAGGAAGGAAGGAAGGAAGGAAGGAAAGAAGGAAGGAGGAAGGAGGGAAAACATGAATTGTAAAAAGGAGAACATAGGTTGCTATCGGCTGAATTGTGTCCCATCAGAATTCTTGTGTTGAAGCCCTAATCTCCAATGTGACTGTATTAGGAGACAGGGTCTTTAGTAGGTAATTAAGGTTAAATGAGGTCATAAGGGAGAGGCCCTGATCCAAAATGACTAGTGACCTTATCTGAAGTAGGAGAGAGACCAGAGCTCTCTCTCCACCATGTGTGGACACAGTGAGAAGGTGGCTGTCTGCAAGCTAGGAGGAGAGTCCTCATCAGAAACCAGATTGGCCAGCACACTGATCTTGGACTTCCCAGCCTCCAGAACTATGAGAAATCGATTTCTGTCGTTGAAGCCACCCAGTCTGTGGTCTTTTGTTATGGCAGCCTGAGCTGACTGATCCATGGGATATCACAAAACCTCTTCTGAGATGTATGCGAGGTTGGTTCTATTTTTGTAACACCTGGGCAGTCTTAACAGCTAGGACCTCGAAGTGAATTAATAATAATAGTGATAATAATGATAACAGGAATCCTTTACTGAGAGTTTGCAATGGACCCGACACTAAGGGCTTCCCTGCATTAGCTCATCTACTCCTCACACCCACCCAATAATGATGTAGTTCTATTCCCCCGTTTACAGATGAAGAAACAGAGGCCCAGAGAGGTTAAGTGGCTCATACAAGGTCATTGCACTGTGCCCAAGCTGGAGCACAACCCAGGTCTCTCTGCATGGGAACAGCACTTACTGGCAACCCAGGAGGACCTCCATCCCCTCACCGTGCAGGACCAAGTGACTTCTAGCCCTGGCCCATTTGGAATCTAGGGCCCGCTTTCCTTCCTAAGACCCTCAATCACCCCCCTAACCCCTCCCTATTTGCTTAGAATACATTGAAAAGATTGATTCCCTTAGCGTATGGCTTTTGTCCCTATGTTGCCTTGTCCCCAACCTCATCATCTTCCAATGACAGCCATCGCCACCTAACTAATCTGCTTTTCTTCTATGTCCCCCTGTCACGCACTTGCCAGACAGCAGCTAGGCTCACCTCTTAAAAACACAAACCAGATCACATTACATCCCTGCTTAAAACGCTCCACTGACATCCCATGAAACTTAGAATCACATCTCAACTCCTGACCTTGACTTACAAAGCTCTGTGTGATTGGCTATGCCCACCGCTCGCTCCCTCTGCCCCAGAAGCCTTCATTAGTTCCTTGAACATGCCCAGCTCATTTCTGCCTCAGGGCCTTGGTGCCTGCTGGTCCCTCTGCCTGCAACACTCCTCCACCTGGATCTTCCCGGGGCTGGCTTCTGCTTGTGGTCAGGTCTGAGCTCACAGAGACTCAACTTGAGCACCTTGTTTTAATTCACTACAGAGCCCTAGGTCTACTTAACCGTTATTTTATATTTGTTTATTGTCTGTCTTCTCCTACCCCTCCATGAGAGCAAGGACTTTATCTTGTTCATGGTATCGCCAGAACCTAGAACAGGGCCTGCACACAGCAGACCCTCTGCTATTTGCATAACGAGTAAATGAATGACTGAATGAATAACACAGTCTTCTCAAGGATGGATGAAGATAACCCCCCCAAATGCCCATCGTTCAGCTGTGGCCCTAATTGGCATGCTCTCCTCCCACTCTCACCCAAGAACAAGTCCCCTCAGGAACTCAGAGGGCTCCTTATCTCACCATCCAAGCCAGGACCAAGTCTTCAGCCTGCTGTGAAATAAGAACATTTTCAAATGGAAATGTCCTCTGGAAAAGCCATGGGTGGGGGTGGTGAGAGTATCTGGAAGAGCATTCCCCCACCCCCACATCCACTGAGGTTCTCCCCTAGGACTCCCACTGTTGCCTAGGAAACGGCTCTGCAAGGAGCAGCGGGCATTAACCCTTCAGCAACCAGGGGCAGCAGCCTGCCTCTGCGGCAGAGGCCCCAAACTTTTCCAGGGAAAGGAGACAAGGCTCTGACAGGCTCTTCATGGTCCCGCAAACCCGGACATTTATAGTAGTCATGGAGTTGAGGGGCAGAAGGAGGAAACAGGCTGTTGGGCCTCATTCTCCCAGGCAGAAGTCACATACTAGAACCCCACCTGGCCAGGTGCTGGGAGCAAGACATTTCTGAGTCCCTGTGCCCAGTACCTCGTTGGTATCTATCTAGTCTAGGCCTATGGAGGCTTGCGGAGGAGCGGCACCAAAGTGCCCACCCCCTCCCTGACCCTCAGGCCCCTCCCACACCTCCACTGTTCTTGGGACCCCTCACCAGTTAATCCACATTCCTCAGCCCAGTTCACCACATGCGACAGAACAAGGGAAAAGGGACCTTAGCTGAAATCCTGGCTTTCCCACCTGTTCATTTGGTACATTAACTTTTTTGCACCTTGGTTCTCTCATCCAGACTTTGAACATCACTGAAAATGCCCTTGTCAAGGCTGCCAACGGCCTCTGCTGCCAAGTCCACGTTTACTTCTTTGACGTTCCCATAATTTACAGTCCTCTCAACTCTTAACGTCCCACCCCACCCTCAGTCTTCTATTCCCTGTTAATTCTTTCCAGAATTTATTTCTTCCTGAAATCTTATCTATTACTTATTTACTATTTACTTTATTTATTTACTTTACTATTATCTATTACATTACTCTTCTTTGGTTCCCTCAAGAGAGAAAGTTCTTTCTCTGCCTTGTTCACCAAAATAACTCCAGGCTTAAAATAATGACTAGCACATGGAAGTTACTTGAGAATGGGTTCTAGTAAAACTAGAGTGAAAAACAAACAAAGAGAAAAAGACATGGTGTCTTGGGAACAGTGCTTCTAACCTAGGAGGGCAGTAAAGGGAAGTCCCGTGATGACAGCTATGCAGTAACTACTGTAGGCTAGAGCAGGAATAAGAGTCCAGAAGAGATACTGGCAGGGAAAGAAAAAGGAGGCTTCACGCAATAGAGAGTAAAGTTCAGATGCTAAATAACCTTGAGGACTGGAAGGCACGTTATTCTTTGGTCAATGAGAAAAGAAAGGCAATTAGAAACTCCAGGAAAAACAGAAAGTTATTTGAAGAAGTCTTGGACTCAATATTAATATGTGGCATAATTTAGAACAATCAGTGGAGTATAAGAAAAGGAGAAAATCCACTTGGTCTTGCTGCAAAGATCATTCTCGTTTGAGTGGCCAGGGATCAAGAGAGCAGACCAATAGCACAGGAAGTATAATCTTAGCAAACTGTTTGGCCCTGAGGAAAATTGTATTTATTTAATGACAACTAATAACATATCCTGAATACTTATATGCCAAACAAGGTTTTAAGAGCTTTGCATAGAATATCGAATCCTCACAACTCTCTAAGGTACATATTATCACCATCCCCATTTTACAGATGAGGAAGGTGATGCTTGACGTAGTAAATAAGTTTTCTGAGGTCATACAGCTAGTGGAAGAGCTGGACTCACACCCAGGCCTGGGAGACCCAGAGGTCCACTCCCCAGAGCTGGCCCCAGAAGCCTGGCCATTTGACCTTCAGGCCCCAATCCTTCTTGCCAAGAAGCATAGGATACCATGTATGCACGCATGTACACACACACACACTCCTGGGAGCCAGGATGCAAAGCCACAGAGTAACAGGGCTGGTCCAGGCTGGGAAGCCAGAGCAGGGCCTTACCTTCCTGCAGTCTTTGCAGAACACCGATGAGCTGCCCAGGAAGCCCAGCACCTCCCCACAGAGCAGACACTGGGAGAGGCCGTTCCCCATCACATTGCGCCTCATGGTCTCCAGCCGCTCCACCAGCCGCCTGCAGCACAGGACACAGAGTCAGATGGCATGTGCTTCCTGTCTCCAACCAGACCCCTGCCCAGGCGCGGCTGCCACGGGGCCCCAAAACTATACCACTTCCTGGGGGTTGGTTCCCTCACCTGGGGTACTGTTCCCTGCCCCATCCCTTCCCCTGGCTAACTCCTAATCATTCACTCACTCATCAGCCATGAACTGGGCACCTACAACATGCCAGACACTGGGAATATTGTAGCAAACAAGCCAGAGATGGACACGGTCCCTGTCCTTATGGAATTTATGTTCAAAAAAGGGAGAAAGTCCATAAACAAGCAAACTGACTTCAGAGGGGGGAGTGTTATGAAATAAAATAAGTGGGGCTGGGAGGGAGCAGGGCATGTTAGATGGTGATTAGGGAAGGCCTCTCTGAGGACATTTGAACTGAGAGGTAAAGGATGACAAGGACCAAACGTGTGAAGAGCTGGGGGTGCATCCCAGGCAGAGGGAACAGCAAGTACAAAGAGCAAGGCCCTGGCGCGTTAGAATGGTAAGAAGACCAGGGGGGCTAGACTGCCTGGGATAAAGGAGGCTGGAGGGGTGAGGAGGGGCCAGGTTACACAGGGTTTGTAGGTTGGATTGGTTTTGGAAGTTTGGATTGTTTTCTAAGATCAACGCGAGCCCAATGAAGAGTTTTAAGTAGAGGACTGATCTGATCTAAGCTCCCTAAAAGCTAAAAGCTCCCTCCAGCTGCTGTGGGAAGCTGGGATTACAGGGGGAGTCCGGTGAGGAAGCCGGCAGCAGGCAGCGGGAGGGCTGGGGAAGGAGGACGGAGAGCAGGACGGGCTGTATTTCAGAGTCAGCATGGATGGATTTGGGGAAGGAGAGGTAAGAGAAAGACCCAGGATGGAGTAGAGCCTTTTGGCTTAAACACCTGGGTGGACGGAGAAGCTAGAGGGAGAAAGAGAAAGAGGTCCTCTCTGAACCCCGCTGAGCCCAGGATAGGTGCCTTTCCTCGAGTCCCATGGCCCCCCAGCCCACCGTGACCCCTGTTTCATGACAACCTGTCATACGACACTGCCACCCCCACAACACGGCCACTTCTGCTTCTGTTTCGTTGGCCACTGTGTCTCCAGTGCCCAGTGGATTCCCAGTGAAAATTCTTGAATGCATGGAAGACGGGGTGTGGGTACATTATGTCCTGTAACTCTCACAACCGCCCAGTGCAGAGGATGCTGTTTCCCTCCCACTTTAAAGGTGAGAAGATTGAGGCTCCGAGATGTGAAGTCACTTGCCAGCGTCGCACAGCTCATCAGAGGTAGCGCCAGGGCCACACTCAGGCCACCCCAAGCCTCACGGCAACTCCGCCCTCTCCCCTGGGGTGATCAGGCCCTGCCTGGGGGCCGACGGAGGGCGGACTGGGCGCCGAGGCTGCCTCTGCCCACCTGCCCTCCAGCTGGTACTCCTGACTTCCACAGGAATCGCCGTCCCTCTTCCAGGGACCTGCAGGTTTCCGGCAGCAAAGCCGAGTTTGGCCCTGGCCTGACCCACTTATTTTTGGGGGACCCTCTCTCCGTACAGTCCTGTGACTCCCACTCATGGAAACACACAGGATGCACCTCCTCCCTCTGAGATGATTCACTGTCTCCTGGGCCATTCCTGCCCCAGCCAAACCCAGCGCTCACAGCCAGGGCCAGACGATGTGAGCGGCACAGGGAAGGCAAAGATGACAGTCCAGATGGATGCGGGCGGGGCGCAAATGCTTCCCACAGCTGCGGGGAGCCCATGGGGGACACCCCTCACCAGCTCCCAGCACGCCCTCCTGGGGGAGCCCGAGGGATGTGGTGCTGGCCCATCAGTCATCAGCACAGGCACCTCGGAGACCTGCAGAGCCTTGCAGGACCCTTGGGCTAGGCCTGAGAGAGGGAGGGGCCCCAGCCAGGTGTGGTGGGGAGAAAAGAGCAAAAGACAATTAGTCTGTCAGATACAAACCCTTTTTGTAATGAAATGGTAGTAACATGTCAGTATTACGGAGGCACAGACAACAAACTGTTTGGACAGCAGTGGTCTTTGTAGCGGTGCTTTCACTTTCTAGAACTGTGCATTTCTACAATGTCTGACTTTTTAAAAATGATCATCTATTTAATAGAAAAAAATAAATAGAAAAAGAACAAGGAGACCAGAATCAAATTAATTCCTGCCAGTGCCCTGCATTTATGTTTTCCTCCTCGTGCCTGCCTGTGTTTTTCAGATTGTCTAGGAAGTATGAATTGCTTTTGTAATTAAACAAAAAAAAAGCCACAACAAAACTGAAGACTATGTAGGAGACGGCTCTGGATGCCGGAGGCCGGAAGAGCTTAGATTAAGCTGGAGAGCGGCTCCTGTTGGTCTTTGATGGGAGAACCCACAGTTCAGCCTCCACGTCAATCCCTCCCCCGGCTGAACCACAGCGACCCTCCTTTGTGCAGAGCTAAACAGACCTTAACGTGTTTGACGGCACTCATTCATCCTCCCCACAGCTTGGGGCCCACACATCAGCCGCTATCGCCATCTTACAGAGGGGTATACTGAGGCTTGGACAGGCTGGGTTAGGAATCTGCACGCCAGGGGCGTTCAGGCAGAGCTGACTCACTCCCAGTGAAGAGCTGGAACTAGGAGCCAGGGCGCCAGACGCCCAGCCCACTGATCTGGCACTAAATGCCCTGCTTCCCTGTCCACGGCCTCACTCCTGCCCCATCTTGGGAGCAGCCCTTACCCGACTCTCTGCTGTTCCAGGACGTCAAGCCGCTCGGCCCTCTGGATGACCTGCAGGATGGCCTCCACCTCGGCTGGGCTGAGGCACTGGCTCTTCCTCTGCTTCTCTGTCTGGTAGGTGTGCACAGACCAGCCCGTCTGCAGCCTTGAGAGAGAACAACACGGAAGTGCAACCCCAGTGCAAACTGGCATCCCCGCCACATCCACAAAGGTCCCCTGAGCACAGTCTGTGTGTCAGGGGCAAGGGGTTCAGACACCAGCCTCCAAACGCTACCTCTGCCACCCGCCAGCTCCCGGCTCCCACAAGGATGGCAGCACCCCCTTAGCACCTCGGGGGGGTTGGGGGGAGACAGGAGCATGGAATGCGCAGAAGGCCACGGCCACAGCATGAGCGGTTTCAAGGGAACAGCACAGAAGATGACCAAGAGAAGAATGAACACCCGGATCTGAGTTGTACAAGAAAGTGAGATGGAGTTTACTATGGGATAGGAAAGACTGGTAATTAGGTTAAAAACAAGCACTGAGGATAAAAGGATATTCACGCAGCATTCTGAAAACTAGAGGGATCCAGGGCAGGAGGTTACCCTGGAGGAGCGGGAGGGCCGGCCAGTGTGGCGAGGCGGGGCTGGGGCCCGGCCCAGAGCCCCAGGACTGAGGGGAAGAACTCCAACCCTTTCTATTTTTCTGGCTGGTGAGAGTGGCAGCAGTGGACCGAGCCCCAACTCCCTGCCCTGGGGCCCAGCTTCTCCCAGACTTTCTGCGCCAGGTGGTGGGAACACAGAGACGGACAAGGTGGCAAGGTCACTGCCCTCCAGAACTACAATATTCTGGGGGAGACGGATGCCCGATCAGTTACAAAAATATTTATTTACTGAAAAATTCGGAGAGCCATTCATTCAATACCTATTTATTGAGGATCCACTGTGATGCCAGGCTCGCTAGGTGCTGGGACGAGCCACTGGGCAGGCCACGCGGGTGGTCGTGAGGAGGATGTACAAATAAGGGGAACTGACCCAGGCAGGGGAGCAGCTCTAGAAGGGCTCCCCTAAAGAAGCGGCAGCAGGCAAGAGATTGTGACACAGGATACAGGGCAGGAAGATGAGGGTGTGGATGCCTTCCTAGTGGTTCCCTGAAACGGATGGACACTGGTGGTCTCACGTCACCACCCAGTCCAGCTCTTGCATCCAAGCACTGCCGACACTGTATAAATTGGGAGAGCTAAAAAGCATGTCCTTTCTCTGTGAGTAGAGAGAAAGCCATCCCAGGCTGGTTAAGGTGAAGGACTCAGATTCTGAAGTCCAATGGGTGGTCTCATCTTATGGCTCTGTCCCTTCCCAGGTATGAGAACTTGGATAGCTGCTCATCCTTGATTTCTTGATCTGTCTCTTTAAGGGATGCCAGGAAGATGAAATAAGGAGGGTATATAAAGTGCTCTGTACATAGCAGATGCCCAGTTGCTGAATAAGTGGCAGTGATGATTTTTATAATGATCATGGGTGAGACCATTAGGAACAGCTTAACCAAAGAGGTAGCATTTGTGCTGGGTTTTGCAGGATGAATAGGAGCTCCCCCAATGGAAGCAGGGAGTTGGCATTCAGGCAAAGGACACTGAACATGCAAAGGCACGAAGGCATAAAGTAATGTGCTGCATTGGAGAGGTCCAGACTTCTAGACTGCCTATTTCTCCAATTTAAAAAAATGCCTTGGTACAAACTACTATGGATCAAATAAATAAGCTACAAGGATATAGTGTACAGCACAGGGAACATAGCCAATAATTTTTACAATAACTTCAAATGGAGTATAATCTATAAAATATTGAATCACTATGTTGTACACCTGAAACTAATATAATACTGTAAATCGACTATACTTTAATTTAAAAAAATACCTTGCCCTAGACTAATACTTTTTTAAGTGACCCTCACAGAGCTGAGGAAAGCGAAGAATGGGAACGGGGCAGGACTGGTGGGGACAGGAAGGGAGGCCAGGCCTTGGAGTGGGCAGGGGTACACATTCACCTGTCCCTGGCTGCGGGAATCTGTAACACCCTCCTTTAAGGAGCCTGGCATTACAAGGCAGCACACCCCGGGGAGGAGATAAAAGCATTTACTCTTCTAAAAGGTGCTACGGGCTTCCCTGGTGGCGCAGTGGTTAAGAATCCGCCTGCCAATGCAAGGAACACGGGCTCGAGCCCTGTTTCGGGAAGATCCCACGAGCCGCGGAGCAACTAAGCACGTGCACCACAACTACTGAGCCCGCGTACCGCAACTACTGAATCCCACGCACCTAGAGCCCGTCCTCCGCAACAAGAGAAGCCACTGCAATGAAAAGCCCGCACACCGCAACGAAGCATAGCCCCCGCTCGCCGCAACTAGAGAAAGCCCGCGTGCAGCATCGAAGACCCAACGCAGCCAAAAATAAATAAATAGATAAAAGGTGCTACAACAGTTTCTGGCTGCTGCTGAGCACAAGACCAGGTCACAGAGAGCCAAAGGGAATGCCGGCGGGGTCACCAGGGGTCACACCGGGCCCTCCTACAAGAGCACAGCTCTCGCCAGCTCCTCACATCCAGCCACGGAGGACGCATCATCTCGCCTGGTGTCAGAGCAGAGAGGGAGAGAGGACGGTTTCACCCCTGGTCTCTCCCCCACAGGGGCCACATGGGGGCTAAAAGAGCCGAGCCATCCCAGTGAGTGAGACAAATTAACTGTGGTGCAAAGAGTCCTGCAAATCATGCAGGACTCCACTCTTCTTGGGCATTTCAGATTAATTTTTCTATCCTCTTTTGATGTTTCAGCTCTGTCCCCTGCAGGCTCACAAGGTTTAATTGCAAATCTCTTGAACTTGGTTCCATTTGGGAAATGCTGGCTCCTGTACCCAGCACGACTTGACAGATGAAGAGGCACTCTTGGGCTTATTTGACCCCAGGGACCCCCAACACCCTGGAGGGACAGGAAGAGACTGGAAGGCTGGAGAGGCATCTGGGAGCCCCTGGTCTCCAGCCACGGAGGGGGGCAGTGGGTGGAGATCGGCTGATCTAACTACAGCCGAGGGGTCACCAAGCTGAGAGATAACAGGAAAACTGGGGGCAAACCAGAACAAGAGAGACCCTGACACGAGCATGGCAGAGACCTGGGATGCTTCAAGGCTGGTTGTGTGTTTCAGCCCAGAGGGCAGCTCTTCATAAATTAGACAAGCCTTTGGTCTGTCAACTCAACTATGAAGTGGACATCCAGAGATCAAAGGCTCCCCGCTGCCAGGGACTCAGGGACTGAAGGCTCAGTGATGGGGGATTTATACTCTTAACAGAGAAGGTAAAGGAAGTGGCCTGGCTCCCTGGAGCCTATTGTGATCGAAGGAACATAGGTGTGGGGTCAGATGGACCCAGGGGAGTCCCAGCCCTGCCACTGACAAGGTGGGTGACTTGGGTGAGGACCTCAGCCTCGCTGTCCTCATCTGAGAAACGGGAATACATTCCATACGGCAGTTAAATGAGTGAATGGCTGTGAGGTGCCCAGCTCAGCGCCAGGAGTGTGGTGTGTATTAGACGGGCACTTGTCTCCAAACTGCTCTTTCTGGGGGCCTGGGATTGAATCTTGTCAAAGAAAGGAGAGGAACTAGGAGCGGGGAGGGAAGGCAGGGCCCGGCCAAGCCCTAGAGGTACTCACTTGGCTCGCAGGGCAAGCTGCCGATCATTGGGGCAAACCCACTGATCATTCCCGCTGCCGAAGATGGTGTCGGCCATGACTTGGAACACCCAGTTGGGGTGTGGAGTCACATCTGAGGGGAGAAGAGGGAAGAAGAAAGGGCACGTCATTGGCTGGGGTACAGACGGCAGACAGGGTCCCTCAGACACCCAAAACCGGTACTTCTAACCTATCCCTGTCCGTTGCCGGCCCCTGCCCCATCCCCACCCCGTCCCCGAGGATGTCTGGAATCTCACCAGCAGAATCACTCCTCCAGCTAAATGCTATTCCCTCAAAGCTCCTCTTTCAAAAGACTCGTGATTCTGGGAGGGGTAACTAGGTGGATCACGCAGCTAAGTGACAAGGTTGGACTTGACCGGCAGGATGTCAAAGGGACAGAATCGGAAGGAGAAAACAGGCACACCTCAGCAGTTTTCAACGTAGCGGGCAAGTCCCAAGGGCGTTTGATCCCTGCACCCTCCAAGTACCACCCCTGCTTTGCTTCATGGGGACCACGATGAAAATGGCCCCCCTGGGAATCCTGCAGGGAGGAGACCCTGCTCCAGAGCTTGCTGGGGGCTTAACTTGTGCAGCCTAGCTTAGCTGGCTTTCTCCTTGCCACCAAGGATGTGTGTTGGTGGGGAGAGTAAGGAGGGGAAGAGAGAGGGATGAGTTTGAGGGAATTCCAATCCCAGAGCAAAGACGAGGGGTAGTACTGAGTTATCCACACTCCCCTGGTCTAATCCCCTCCAGACCAGTGGTTCTCAAACACAGGACTCCCTTACACTCTTAAAAATCACCGAGGCTGGAAATTAGTCTGGCAGTTCCTTAAATGTTACACAGAGTTACCATAAGACCCAGAAAGGACCCTGAAGTATAAACACAAGAGAACAGAAAACGTATGTCCACGTATGAAATTGTACATGAATATTCACAGCAGCCATTATTCATAACAGCCAAAAAGTGGAAACCATTCAAATGTCCACTAACTGATGAATGGATAAAACGTGTACAATGGAATACTGTTTGGTCATAAAAGGGAATGGAGCGCTGACACAGGCTCCACAACATGCATGAACCTTGAAAACACGCTAAGCGAAAGAAGCCAGTTACCAAAGACCACATAGCGTATGGTTCTATTTCTATAAAATGTCCAGACTGGGCCGATCCACAGAGACAGAAGGTAGATTAGTGGTTGCCAGGGGCTGGGGGTAGAGGGGAGGAAGGAATGGGAGTGACTGCTAACGGGCTCAGGGTTTCTTTTTTGGATGATGAAAATGTTCTGGAATTAGATAGTGGTGACAGTTGCATAACTTTGTGAATTCACTGAAACCACTGCACGGTACCCTTTAAATGTCTGAATTTTATGGTACGTGAACTACATCTCATTAAACTGTTATCAAAAATTCTTGAGAACTCCAAAGGATATGGGCCATAGCTATCGAGATTTACCATATTAGAAATTAACACTGAGAAAAAATTTTAATTGTCAGTTCATCAAAAAATAATAAACCCATGAGATGCTCACATAGTTTATTGAAAAACTGTATTTTCAAAACAAAAACAGTTAGTGAGAATAATGGTATTGTTTTGCATTTTTACAAATCTATGTAATGTTTGGCTAAACAAAAGCCAGCTTCATATCTGACATTTCATTCAATCTTTTGTGATACGTAGATTTGTTAAAGTACATGAAGGACATCCAGACTCTCACAGCTACATGCTATAGCTGGGAAAGGGTGGAGTATTTTAATAGCCTTCCCAGATAACTGTGGACATTCTTTCACACTGTACCCAAACTCAACAGACGGTAGTTTCTTAAAGTTTAGTTCCAATGTGGCATTCATGCCAATGAACTTTTCACCTGTATATTTGTGAGAGAACTTGACCAAGTGTATTATTATTATTATTAAAATAGTTTTTACTTTGTGGACCCCCCGAAAGGCGTTGGGAACCCCCAGAGATCCCTGGACCGTAGTTTGAGAACTGTTGCTCTAGACCAATGTCACCTATTTCTGTGATGACCAGCAGGGGGCAGCGTGCAGACTGCAGCTAACTGACCCACTCAGGGACCAAGCCCACTACCTTGACCACAGTGGGCTCTCTATTCCACTCAGCTGATCCAGGCACCCACTCCCCACTGTCAGCCACCTTGAGAGCGAGACCTGAGTTAACCCAGGCCCCAAAGAGTCGCATGTGGAGTCCCCACGGCCAGGCCCAGTGCTGGGAGGGCTGCTGGTGCCACCGTCACCAAAGGCCTCCCCACATTTAAAGTCTTGACCTTCTCCCAAAGGAGACTCACATCCAGTCCAGGAAAAAAAAAGGTGGGCTCAAAAATGACACGCTCATCAAACAACTTTAAACCAGTCCCATTTCAGCTACGATTTGTTTTTTTTTTTAGTTTATGACTCTTTGCCTACGTGGCTTTTTTTTTTTTTACATCTTTATTGGAGTATAATTGCCTTACAATGGTGTGTTTCTGCTTTATAACAAAGTGAATCAGTTATACATATGTTCCCATATCTCTTCCTTCTTGCGTCTCCCTCCCTCCCACCCTCCCTATCCCACCCCTCCAGGTGGTCACAAAGCACCGAGCTGATCTCCCTGTGCTATGCGGCTGCTTCCCACTAGCTATCTATTTTACGTTTGGTAGTGTATATATGTCCATGACACTCTCTCACTTTGTCACAACTTACCCTTCCCCCTCCCCATATCCTTAAGTCCATTCTCTAGTAGGTCTGTGTCTTTATTCCTTTCTTACCCCTAGGCTCTTCATCATGTTTTTTTTCCCCTTAAATTCCATATATATGTGTTAGCATACGGTATATATCTTTCTCCTTCTGACTTACTTCACTCTGTATGACAGACTCTAGGTCCATCCACCTCATTACAAATAGCTCAATTTCGTTTCTTTTTATGGCTGAGTAATATTCCATTGTATATATGTGCCACATCTTCTTTATCCATTCATCTGATGATGGACACTTAGGTTGTTTCCATCTCCTGGCTATTGTAAATAGAGCTGCAATGAACATTTTGGTGCATGACTCTTTTTGAATTATGGTTTTCTCAGGGTATATGCCCAGTAGTGGGATTGCTGGGTCATATGGTAGTTCTATTTGTAGCTTTTTAAGGAACCTCCATACTGTTCTCCACAGTGGCTGTACCAATTCACATTCCCACCAGCAGTGCAAGAGGGTTCCCTTTTCTCCACACCCTCTCCAGCATTTATTGTTTCTAGATTTTTTGATGATGGCCATTCTGACTGGTGTGAGATGATATCTCATTGTAGTTTTGATTTGCATTTCTCTAATGATTAGTGATGTTGAGCATCCTTTCATGTGTTTGTTGGCAATCTGTATATCTTCTTTGGAGAAATGTCTATTTAGGTCTTCTGCCCATTTTTGGATTGGGTTGTTTGTTTTTCTGTTATTGAGTTGCATGAGCTGCTTGTAAATTTTGGAGATGGCTCCTTTGTCAGTTGCTTCATTTGCAAATATTTTCTCCCATTCTGAGGGTTGTCTTTTGGTCTTGTTTATGGTTTCCTTTGCTGTGTAAAAGCTTTGAAGTTTCATTAGGTCCCATTTGTTTTTATTTCCATTTCTCTAGGAGGTGGGTCAAAAAGGATCTTGCTGTGATTTATGTCATAGAGTGTTCTGCCTATGTTTTCCTCTAAGAGTTTGATAGTTTATGGCCTTACATTTAGGTCTTTAATCCATTTTGAGCTTATTTTTGTGTATGGTGTTAGGGAGTGATCTAATCTCATACTTTTACATGTACCTGTCCAGTTTTCCCAGCACCACTTATTGAGGAGGCTGTCTTTTCTCCACTGTACATTCCTGCCTCCTTTATCAAAGACAAGGTGACCATATGTGCGTGGGTTTATCTCTGGGCTTTCTATCCTGTTCCACTGATCTATATTTCTGTTTTTGTGCCAGTACCATACTGTCTTGATTACTGTAGCTTTGTAGTATAGTCTGAAGTCAGGGAGCCTGATTCCTCCAGCTCCGTTTTTTGTTCTCAAGATTGCTTTGGCTTTTCAGGGTCTTTTGTGTTTCCATACAAATTGTGAAATTTTTTGTTCTAGTTCTGTGAAAAATGCCAGTGGTAGTTTGATAGGGATTGCATTGAATCTGTACATTGCTTTGGGTAGTAGAGTCATTTTCACAATGTTGATTCTTCCAATCCAAGAACATGGTATACCTCTCCATCTATTTGTATCATCTTTAATTTCTTTCATCAGTGTCTTATAATTTTCTGCATACAGGTCTTTTGTCTCCTTAGGTAGGTTTATTCCTAGATATTTTATTCTTTTTGTTGCAATGGTAAATGGGAGTGTTTTCTTGATTTCACTTTCAGATTTTTCATCATTAGTGTATAGGAATGCCAGAGATTTCTGTGCATTAATTTTGAATCCTGCTACTTTACCAAATTCATTGATTAGCTCTAGTAGTTTCCTGGTACCATCTTTAGGATTCCCTACGTATAGTATCATGTCATCTGCAAACAGTGACAGCTTTACTTCTTCTTTTCTGATTTGGATTCCTTTCACTTCCTTTTCTTCTCTGATTGCTGTGGCTAAAACTTCCACAACTATGTTGAATAAGAGTGGTGAGAGTGGGCAACCTTGTCTTCTTCCTGATCTTAGTGGAAATGCTTTCAGTTTTTCACCATTGAGGATGATGTTGGCTGTGGGTTTGTCCTATATGGCCTTTATTATGTTGAGGAAAGTTCCCTCTGTGCCTACTTTCTGGAGGGTTTTTATCATAAATCGGTGTTGAATTTTGTCAAAAGCTTTCTCTGCATCTATTGAGATGATCATATGGTTTTTCTCCTTCAATTTGTTAATATGGTGTATCACATTGATTGATTTGCGTACTTTGAAGAATCCTTGCATTCCTGGAATAAACCCCACTTGATCATGGTGTATGATCCTTTTAATGTGCTGTTGGATTTTGTTGAGGATTTTTGCATCTATGTTCATCAGTGATACTGGCCTGTAGTTTTCTTTCTTTGTGACATCCTTGTCTGGTTTTGGTATCAGGGTGATGGTGGCCTCGTAGAATGAGTTTGGGAGTGTTCCTCCCTCTGCTATATTTTGGAAGAGTTTGAGAAGGATAGGTGTTAGCTCTTCTCTAAATGTTTGCTAGAATTCGCCTGTGAAGCCATCTGGTCTTGGGCTTTTGTTTGTTGGAAGATTTTAAATCACAGTTTCAATTTCAGTGCTTGTGATTGGTCTGTTCATATTTTCTATTTCTTCCTGATTCAGTCTCGGCAGGTTGTGCATTTCTAAGAAGTTGTGCATTTCTTCCAGGTTGTCCATTTTATTGGCATAGAGTTGCTTGTAGTAATCTCTCATGATTGTTTTGTTGTTTTTTTTAATAAGTTCTGTTATCTTGTGAATAGCGCAGTCACACTGCTGCATGGGTGTGAAAAGCGTTACTCTGTTCCAAGTAAACATTTAAAACACACTCATCTCAGTAGCCCTGTTTCCTTATTATTTTAAAAAATATTCTGGGAGCTTCAAGAAATGGAAGTGATGGGGTGTCCCTAACAGGGACAGGCTGTGCCCAGGGTTAACTAGGTGTCCATCACCTCATAGGCACTGCAATTCCTGCCGTGGCCTGCAGGGGGCACCGTGTCTCGGGCCACTGCTCCCAGCACTAGAAGGCCCTGAGCCTTCCTGCCCACCCTGCTGCAGCTGGGTGCAGTGAGTATGCAGGTGGCCCCTCTGCTCTGCCAGGCACCCTCACAAAAGCAGGGATGCACCAGTGGTGACCCAGAGGGAGGGGCAAGCCGGGGAATCTCAGGGTGGGAATTCCATCATCTGCAGAAGCTTCTGAACCAAAAGGGAGTGGACCTGAGCCGGGGGAGCAGGTGGGAAGAAAGAAGGGACCCTGTGCTCTCATGCTCGAACCTTCACCTCCTTTACAGCGGGACAGGTAGGGACGTCCGGGAGACAGCAGCAAACACAGGTGGAGAGGCAGCAGCTCCTCACTGCCCCAAACACATCGCCCCCAAACGAACCTCTAAAGAATGAACTTCTTTTGTCCCCTTTGGGTCACTTCTTTTTTTTTTATTTTTTTGATGTGGACCATTTTAAAAGTATTGAATTTGTTACAATATTGCTTCTGTTTTATGTCTTGGTTTTTGGCCGCAAGGTATGTGGGATTCTAGCTCCCCGACCAGGTTCAAACCCATATGCCCTGCATTGGAAAGCGAAGTCTTAAACACTGGACCACCAGGGAAGTCCCTGGGTCACTTTTTAGGGGGCCAGAGTTTTGGGATCACTGACAAGAGAACTAACATTTATCTGTCCTCTGACCCATCTGAGGCCTATTCCTTTTCTTTGCTTTGTTTTCTGTTTTTTTTTTTTTTTTTTTTGGTGGTACGTGGGCCTCTCACTGCTGTGGCCTCTCCCGTTGCGAAGCACAGGCTCCGGGCGCGCAGGCTCAGCGGCCATGACTCACAGGCCCAGCCGCTCCGCGGCATGTGGGATCTTCCCGGACTGGGGCACGAACCCGCGTCCCCTGCATCAGCAGGCGGACTCTCAACCACTGCGCCACCAGGGAAGCCCTGCTTTGTTTAACTTGAGCCAAAATGACTCTGCAACCACCCACAGGCTCTGTTCTGTTCTCCCTCCATCTAATTATTTTTTGTTGGGCAGAAGACAGAAGAATGAGGATGAGAGACTGAGAAAAGGCCACACCTATGCAGGTCTGCTAACCCTTAACCAATACTACTTTTTCTGCACCGGGCCATCCTGTGCTGTAAGTATGAAGGGAAAGGTTTCGTGGCAGTGAGGATGAATCAACTGGGAGAGAAAAGACCTGGAGAGTCTGGCTTTTATGCAAACTTACTGGAAGACCAGGAACAATCAGTTATTTTCCCTGGGCCTCAGTTTCCCCATCAGTACCCGACTGAGCTGAGACAGACAGGCTGGAGGGATTGCCCTGGGCAATTCCAACAGATTCCTACCCGCTGAGTTGCAGGAGGGATGCAGGGATAGCAGGCGGGGGACTGGAGAAGGATCCTGGGGTGGGAGGTTGGTCGCTGCTCCAACCTGGTGGGGGGATCTGAGTCCCCACCCCAGCCTGGTCCCCGGGGCAGGGAGGAGGAGGCATCCTGGGTCCCCCCCCTTCTCGCTTCTGGAGCTTTGAGGAAGATGAGCCCACGGAGCCCAACACCTCAGAGAGGTGCAGGGAGATGAGAGAGACGTCCCCTGCCGGGGCCTGGGGCCTTGGGCACTGGTGGCAGGGTCTTCGAGGACGGTAAGCTCGCGGCTGAGCATGTCCACAGCCGTGGCTCCGAGCAAGAACTCACGCCCCGTCCAGGGACTGAGGGGCCTGCCCCGGGCTGTGGCTGGCACCTCAGAAGGCACAGCTGTCCCTCGCCCACGCGGAGCGATCTCGGGACAGGTGGGGGGAGGGGAAGGGCAGCTTGGGGAAACATGTCTTAGGAAACCGCCGACAGAGCCAGCTTAGGTTCCCCAAACCTCTGCAGTCTGAGCTGGCTGCCAGCTCCTCGGCCACCAGCCGGCCCCTGTCCCCGGCTTCCCGCACCCCCTCTTCTGCCAAGCTGCGTGCTCACAACCACCCAACACACCTCCTGGGCTCTGCTCCGCCTCCGGCCGGGGCCTCGAGAAGGAGCAGGGCAGGAGGTGCCCTTCCCAAGGTCCAGGCCCTCTTAAGAGCTGGGTCCTTCAGACTTCCAAAGGGCAGTGCCTGTGAGCTGAATACGGACCGCACCCTCGTACTGACACACTTCGATCTGTCCTGGACAAAAATCAGATGATGAGGTGGCTTCCCTGGTGGCACAGTGGGTAAGACTCTGCACTCCCAATGCAGGGGGCCGGGGTTCAATCCCTGGTCAGGGAACTAGATCCCACATGCATGCTGCAACTAAGAGTTCGCATGCCACAACAGAGGAGCTGGCAAGCCGCAACTAAGACCCGGAGCGACCAAATAAAGAAATTTAAAAAAAAAGAATGGGATTTTTGCATAAGAGAAGTATAGATCCAACTTGGAAAAAAAAATCAAATGATGAGGGACCAAAACAGGGGCTTAAAGAAGGTAAGTAAAAAGCAGGAAGGCGAACCCACACATTCACAAGTGGAAATGGCCCAGAGCCTGGAGGGGAACAGAGGCAGCCGGGTCTGCAGGCGGAGGGCTGCACGGGGGCTCTGGCCTTGCTCTAAACGAGGGGAGGAGCAGCACCTGGGCCCGGCCTGTCTCGGAGGTCCTTCCAGCTGTGAGGGAAGAGGCTGAAGGATGGGGGTGTGTGTGTGTGTGCACGTGTTCGTGGGCTCCCTGGGGGGCCTGCATCCTCTCTCCATCCCTGCACAGGGCTGGCTACAAAGTAGGTGTTTAGTGAATAAACTGCAGTGGAGCTGATTTCCTCAGACAAATGGCCTTTCCCAGACAAGCAGGAACTCAGACAACAAGCCAGACACGCTCGGAGCAGGGCTGGGCTCTCACTATGCCTTGTGGCGTGGTCACTCCCAGGCAGTCTGTTCCTCAGGACTCCCCACGTGGTAGTGAGCGCCCAGGCGCTCTGTCTGAGCCACCTCCCTGCAGAGGGGCCCACCAGGGCCTCCGGGTGCCGCCTGCACCCCGCTGGGCGAGACAAGCTGAGCAGCACCCTCGCCAGCGCTTCTAAACCCTGCAGCACAAGGGCTCAGGGGACCCGTGGGGGGACAGAATCACAGCTTGCCCGGTGCTGGTTTCCTGAGAAGATTCCTAGGGGGTAGAGGTTTGTGAGCCCCAGGAAACTTCCAAGGCAGATCTATGAAAGCGAACCTTCTTACAGGGAGATCAACTCTCTGCTCCTTAAAGCCAAAAGCGTGTCACCCTGGCGTTAGCCGCGGCAGGCAAATGACGGAGTCACAGCCGACTCCACTGGACAAGTCAAAATGCAAGCTCCCGGGGCCTCCCTGGTGGCGCAGCGGTTGAGAGTCCGCCTGCCGATGCAGGGGACGCGGGTTCGTGCCCCGGTCCGGGAAGATCCCACATGCCGTGGAGCGGCTGGGCCCGTGAGCCGTGGCCGCTGGGCCTGCGCGTCCAGAGCCTGTGCTCCGCGGCGGAGGGGCCGCAGCAGTGAGAGGCCCGTGTAAAGCAAAAAAAAAAAAAAAAAAAAAAAAAAAAAAATGCAAGCTCCTGTGGGCTCTCCCGGGCACGGCCGAACATGCACCCTAAACGCACTCAGCACCCACCCCCAGATGAAGACTCACCGTCTTCGTGGAAGATCTTCCCATGGTTCCTAGGTGTCTGTACACAGATTTTGAATAAAATTGGGTTCTCACTACACACGCTGTTTGCTCTGCTTTCTTATCATACCGCACTTTCTCACCTTATTAAAAGTCCTCAAAAACATGATTCTTAATTGCAACTTCGTATTCTGGATATATTTCATCATTTGCCTCCTGGGGGAGGCACACAGATTGTTTCCAATTTTATTCTATTATCTTCAGCCCTAAAATGGATATCCTGGGAGATAAATCTTTGTGCCCACTTCTGATTATTTCCTTAGGATAAATTCCCCAAAGGGAAAGGAAGTGTATCTTTTTTTGAACTGCACCTCCAAAGAGCATCTAGAATCATTCACTACAAAAAGTTCTGCTGCAGGCAGCTGTGTCCTGTCCGCCTCATGTGGACTTTTGTATTTTCAAACTCAGAACTCAGAGATGGAAGAATCTGTCTGTAAATCTCCAACAAGTTGCTTTTAATAATGTGTACAGTCCTAATCACTAAAAAAAAAAAAAAAAAAAAAAGACCACTTCTCTGCAAACATTCAAGTCTACTTAAAAGAAGGCTTCTCCCTCTTAATGGACTTTGTGGGCTCAGAATCTGGTGAAGCCACACCGGCCTGAGAGCCCGGTGACCCGGCGGTCAGGTAACACCTCGCCAGCCGAGTTCTCTCTACAGAGGGCTGGGGTCTCCACCTCCACACAGGCCCTCAGAGAAGACGAAATGAAAACACGAGCCTGTAAACTCCAAAGAACAGCTCACATCATTACTAACCCAGGAAAACACTGCCGTTTGACCCAACCTTCCAAATGTTACAGTCTCTTTAACACAGCCTGGAAAACGTTCCTAGCCTGCAGCTGTCTCTGAGATGTACCAGATTCTGAAAAAGATACCGGAGGGCAAAACAACCTGCCCCTCGAGAGGATCACACGAGAGGATCACACCTACCCACGGAGGCTCTGCCCTGCCTACAGGACCACAAGGACAAAGGTAACTACCAAGCAAGGACAGCTCCTCATCGCCCGCACCCTCTCCTGGTGGGGTTCTCTTTTCACCTTCAGACCCTGGTGTTTTCACCTCCTTGGTTTTATTTCAGGGAAACTTTCACTGGTACATACAACTGAGCCATGTGTGACGCCCCAGGCTGGGATGTGAATGGAAGAGCGTTCATGGAGCCGTAGGGTCTGACCTTGTGGGAAGAGCAGAGATGATACAGGGAGAGCAGCAAGAAAGAGGCAGGGGGGATGGAAGGGCTGAAAGGAGCCGCAGGGTCTAGGAGGGGACACCACGTGCAAAGGCAAACACAAGTCACCAACAAGTGTAGGACGCCAGGTCCAAACAGCCACTGAGAGAGAACAAAAGTGCATCTTTCCACACAGGCGCAGGTGGGTCTTCTGGGAGTGGCTGAACCAGGATGAAGGAGACATGAGGCCCAGGCAAGAGCAGCAGCCATCCCACAGACTCAGAAGCAATAAAGAAATGTCATAAGCCACCCAGTTAGGGAATGGATGTTACGTGGCATTACCATGGCAATAGATAGCTGATACAAATGGCATTTGGTAGACAAAATCCCAACCCTGGTCTCAATATCCTGCTGCGTCCAACCTCCCAGAGCTATTTAGAGTTTGATCTGCAAACTGTGAGCAGTGGAAAAGCCAAAAGGCCAGATGAGGGAGGCAAAACAGGAGGCACAAGAAGCAAGTAAAACCCATTCTGCTCCCCACCCACGTGCCAGAGGATAAGCTCAGAGGAGAGGGGTCTGGGGGAGGGCCCGGGAGCCATCTCGGGTGGCCTGTACAGGGCTGGAAAAGGGGTGTCATCCCAGTGCCAAATTTGAGCCGATGCCTGGAGAGTCATGCAGGAAAGGAGCTGGAGCCTGCATCAGCCTCTGGAAAGAACACTGTGATCCTTTAGTCATGCCTGCCCTGGGTGTGGGAGGGGATGGTGGCTGCCCATTCACTGCTGCTGCTGGGTTTGCCATTTGGACAACCAACTGTGCCTGGGCAGGGGCGGCAGGGTGGGGGGTGGTCAGGGGGAGGAAATGAGGGTCTAAAGGAGGGAGGAAAAGCAGGGACGAATGTAAAAGCATTATGGCCACGCAGCCCGTGCTTCCCGAGGCCTCAAAGACACCGTCTAAGAGCCTGCAGTTCTACACCCAGGGTATTAATATTCCAGGGAACCCTTAGCAACAGACCCTGACATCTGCTCCATTACTATGATTCGGGAAACATGATAATAGCAGCAAGATACGGTGAGTGGAGACATCAGTGTTTCCTCCACCTGTCACGCTGCACTCGGAGGATGAAAGATTCAGACAGGAAGCATCGAAGGCCTGTCTGAAATCCGAGGGAACCTCTCTTGGGCTAATTATGCACGAAGCAAGGCTGGAGAGGATTCAGGAGATGAGACAGGAGTCCCGGGGAAGCTACTGCCTGACAAACGTCCCTAGGAGTCACCCTATCAGCGGGCACCGTGCCAGATGTGCTTCCTTGGGTGACTTCTCTCCCCCTCCCCATTCGATTCTCCCCCTATCTTTGCCCAGACTTTGGCAAAAGCTTCCCGGTTGGCCTTTGGACCTCCTGAGGCTCACCTCACCCCCTTCACTTGTAGCCAGAGAGATCATCCTTAAAGTGTAGGTCAGACCATGCCATTCCCTTGCTCTAAACCTTCGATGGCTCCCCAGTGCCGAAGGGAAAAACCCAAGCTGCGCGAAGGCCGTCCATGATCTGGCCCAAACCATCCTTCCGGCCTCACCTGCCACGACATCCCTCCGCAGGGTCTCCACTCTCATCGCTGGGAGCCTGGATGTGTTCCGGCTGCTCGGCTCTGTTTCTGGAAGTTCTCCCGTGACCCGCCTTCCCTGTACACTGTCTACCTGCAGAGGCCCAGCACCGACCCTCTGGGGATTCTCCTCCCCACCGAACCCCAACTCGGAATGGACCCCCTTTGTCTCCCCTCAGCATTTCACTCCACTCTGTGTCCCAGAGCAGGTGGGTCTTTACTTCTGTTAACCCCACGAAGAAGGCAGCTCTCAGGACACAGGATGCAGGTCCGTCTTTACAGAATGAACACTGACCTTCGAGAGTTTACCACAGCCCATGGAATAAGGCCCAGCGTCCCTAGACTAGAATTAAAGGCTGGGCACTGTGACCTCCCCCCGCCCCTTAATCTTCCTCCCAGCCACACGCAGGCCCCTGCACTGAGCAGGTCTCACCTATCCTGCCTCAGGCCCACTCTGCAAAGCAGTTTATACCAGCTAAAACTGTGGGAAGGGACTTCCCTGGTGGTACAGTGGGTAAGGCTCCACACTCCCAACGCAGGGGGCCCGGGTTTGATCCCTGCTCAGGGAATTAAGATCCCGCCTGCATGCCACAACTAAAGATCCTGCATGCCGCAACTAAGACCCGACACAGCCAAATAAATAAATACATATTAAAAAAAAAAAAGTTGGAAATCCCCAAAGGGCTCTAACTCTTGAATGGTCAACAGTAGCCCATCCGGCACAATGTCACAGTCAATGTTAAAAATGACAAATGATCTGGAAAAGGGTTTACAGCAAGAGTAAGTGCAAGACGTGTAGACCACATCATCGACACACAATATAACAGTCATGGGCCCACGAGGAAAATGCAGAGTTTGTGTGTCAGAGAGCAGGGTTTGGGCTTACAGGTGAATTTACTTCTGGAGCATTTTTCTAAGGGTGACTTAGGAAGAGTCAGACAAGTGAGGGCACCCTACCTGTCCTCATGGCCCACTCAGGTTCCTCCTCTCGGGTGGGGCTCTCTAAGACCCCTCAGCCCTAGCTCAGATTCCTGCAGCCTTTCCTGTCTGTGCTCTGCAAAAAGCAGTCCATCTTAGACGCCCCAGGGCACATCCCCACTGAGGCACAGGGCCGAGTGGGCTGCTGGCCTCAGAAAGACAAGTGGCACTGCTTTTGTCTTCGTTGCCCTCATTCATTCATTCAACAAACAAGCTCTGAGTGTTGACTCTGCACCAGGCACGTGCCACACCTCAGCCGACTGCAGGGCGAGCCGGGACAGCTCCCTGTACCCCCTAGAAGGCCCCACAAGGTGCACAGCTAGGAGCCCCACATACCGCTGCAGGGGTCTTCTCCCCGGAAAAGTAAATCCTCACCCCAAATGCCCACTCCAGTGGACCCAAATCCCTGCCCGTCTCTTTGTCTCACTGAAACTGTTTTCTCATTTCCAGGCTGCAACAGTACTTGCAGCCTCCAACCGAAGTGAGATGCAAAGCATCCCACTTCTTACCCCTCTCACTTCAGGTGCCAGCCCTCCGATTTTAACAGCCGCAAGCTCTGCCTACGTGTCCCCAGAGGCACAGCTCACTTCTGTCATTTCTAAAAGGCCTGAAACAGAGCAGGTGGAGGTCCCAGATCAAGACGATCACAGAGTTGATGGCGGCCAGCTCCAGGGCAACCAGACTCCTCAGGCAGGACTCACCCTTGAACACACGGGGAGGAGGGAAGTCTCGTAGGCTGGCTGCCGCGCCCAAAGCAGTGCTCCAGTCCCCGCTGGACCACGTGGTATTAGTCTCCGACAGCCGCTGTAACCAGGTGCCACGAGCTGGGAGGCTTACAACAGTCTTAGAGCCTGGAAGTCCAAAACGGAGATGTGGGCAAAGCCAAGCTCTCTCTGCAGGATCCAGAGAAGAATCTGTCTAGAGAAGCATCTCCCTTAGCTTCTGCTGTCTGCTGGCAATGCTGGGTGCTCCTTGGCTCACGGCTGCTTTGCGCCAGTCTCTGTCTTCATCTTCACATGGCATTCTTCCCTCTGTGTCTCCACGTGGCCGTCTCCCTGTGTTTCTATCATGTTGGATTAAGACCAAAGGAGATTCCGATATGACCTCATCTTAACTAATTACATCGGCAATGCCCCCATTTCCAAATAAGGTCACATTCTGAGGTTCTGGGCATTAGGACTTCAACATGTCCCCCTTCAACATGTCCCCTACACATAGGTGTTTAAGCTGGTCTAAAATGCCCCCTGGAGTTCCTGGGGTCCTCAGGACCAGGAGAGAGGTTTACATCTAAAACAGGGAGTTGTCATGGTTGATGCAAAAAGTGGATTCAGGAAAACAATCTCCATTGGTCATTGCTTGTCTTGGGAGTTCTTAACAAGGGAGCCATGAACTTGGATGGGAACAAACTGTATCTTCATTTTCATTAACCTATAACTGAAATTACCTATTTCCTTTCATTATAAATATAGGCGACACACCACAGTCATTCTAAAAGTACCTGTGTCTTAGTCATTGGTAGAAACACAGATATTTTCATACCACAATACTGACCTGCAGACACCTCGAAATATTATTCATGCTCACCACTACTTTAAAATTACAATAGTTATTAGACCTACTGCAAGGCTGTTTACTTAATGATTCAAAAAAGAAGCACAGGGACTTCCCTGGTGGTCCAGCGGGTAAGACTACACGCTCCCAATCAGGGGGCCCGGGTTCAATCCCTGGTCAGGGAACTAGATCCCACATGCATGCTGCAACTAAGAGTCCGCATGCCACAACTCAGAAGTCCGCAATGCCGCAACTATGAGCCTGCATGTTGCCACTAAAGGATCCCGCATGCCGCAACTAAGACCTGGTCCAGCCCAAATAAATAAATAAATAAAATAAAATAAGTACATAGGTTACTGTATCAAAAGCTTGTTTTTTTTAAAAAAAATTCTGATAATGATAAGTCAATATAATTGGCATCCTCTGTAATCCTGTTTGTGCATTTAGAGCCATTATTCTGAGAAACATTCCATAGCATTCACCAGACTGTCAAAAAAGAAGTCTATGGCGGGCTTCCCTGGTGGCGCAATGGTTAAGAATCCGCCTACCAATTCAGGGAACACGGGTTTGAGCCCTGGTCCAGGAAGATCCCACATGCCGTGGAGCAACAAAGCCCATGCACCACAACTACTGAGCCCATGTGTCATAACTACTGAAGCCTGCCCGCCTAGAGCTCCGTGCTCCGCAACAAGAGGAGCCACCGCGATGAGAAGCCCACACACCGCAACGAAGAGTAGCCCCCGCTCACTGCAACTAGAGAAAGCCCGAGTGCAGCAACGAAGACCCAATGCAGCCAAAGATAAATAAATATTTTTTTAAAAAATTAAAAAAAAAAGTTGATGGCACAAAAAATAAAGAACAGGAGATGGAATTGAAACTCAGCTCATAGGTTACCAGAATAAAATCGAGCCTTCAGGGTGAGCAGGTGTCCGTGGCTCGGGGGACTCTGCTCAGAAAATGCCCAAGTCGTCCATCCCAGGGGCTGCCAGGCACCTGGCTTGGGGTGCACACCGAGGGGTGTGAAGGCTATCTGTCTTTTCACGCAGAAATATAAGCCTGTTTCCACCTTAGCAATTTGTGTGGAAAGTCCCAAGCAAACAGAGTTTTTGCAAAGGAAATCTGATTTCAGCTCACACCTGACAGCTGCTTATTGGAGGAGCCCAAGAGAAACCTCTCCATGAAGCAGAGAAGCCTCTGGAAGGAAAAGAGGCCCACCCCTTCTCACCCAAGCCTCAGGTGTGACGACAGGGTAGTCCTCCGTGTGCTCAGGTCCCGGGAGCAGCGGCCTCTGACAGCCCTGCCAGGATACCAGCTCTAGGTGGCTCTTCTCAGGCTCTGCCAGGTCCTTCAGCCCACTTCTTCCGCCTACTTCCCCGGAGCCGGGGCGGGGACCCTGGCCCTGGCTGTTTGCATAAAGCCAGGAGGCAAGGCAACCCCTGCTGACCTCGCTGCTATCTGTGGCCAGCTGTCCTCTCTCGTTCATGGAAACAAAAACAGGCGGTTCCCTGTTCCAGCTCCAAGGTTAAGTACGTGCTGCCCAGGTGCCAGCTGTCAACTTCTCTGCACACGCCCTGTTCCTCTGGCAGAGGTGAAGACCCCAAAGAACTGGGGGTGCCCATCACGAACGACCACAGTGAGGACTGCCAAAGACTCAAGCCAGGCGGAGGGCCATCTGAGAGTGAGAGCGGGGACCACCCCCAGAATGTGGCTTGGTACAGAGAAGGTGAGTGGGGAAGAGGCCAAACAGGACCACCGGCATTTTGCAGGTAGTTTTGGAGGCTTGTAGAAGGAGGCCGCAAATCAAAATTCGCTGCACATGCTCAGCCTGGCCCTGAGCTGCCTAACTGGGAAGGGAAGGCAGCCGACTTCACAGGGCACTGCCTACCTGCCAGGTGCTGGCCACAGGCTGACCGAGTGAAACTCATCACAACCCCAAGGGGATGGCATGAGAAGAGGCTCGAGACCTGATGCTCGAGAGGTGCCGCCACTCGCTCAAGGCCACGCAGCTGGCTCCTGGTACTTTCTGTCACCCTCTCTGCCCCCAAGGAGCCCTGGCTGCAGCGTGTGGCACCTCATGAAAGCAATCAGCCAGGGCGCATTCCCCAAGCCTCTCCCATGCTCCCAGCACTCAGGAATGTGCCAGGAATTCACAGAAACCGAGACCTGCAGGAACTGGACGAAGAGGAGTTCTGAGAAGGCTCAGTTACCTGGGCTGGAGCAGAGCTAGAGGTACCGCAGAGGATGCAGGCTGGCGTGGGTTTCCCAGAGCAGGCAGCCAGTGGCTGGGATTAGAGGTGCGAGGCCCGGGAGATGGGCAGCAGGTACTCAAGCGCTGCTGTGCCCCACCTATGCCCACAGGGCAGGGCGGCTTGAAGCCACAGGTCTCTGACAGCCCCTTGTTCCCCACCATTCCCACTGCCTGACCCAGGAGCTCACGCAGAGCTCAGTCACCCTACGATCCTAAGCGGTTCCCCTGCATCCTAGCTACCCCCCAACCCCGACCCAGCCTTCCCCACCACCAGAGGGGCCCTGCAAAGGCCCGGCTCTGCTCAGACACTTCCAAATCAAGCCCAATGTCCTCACTTGGGAGTGCACAGCCATCCACAGGCTCTACGCCACCTTGCCAAATTTATCTGCAGACAAACAGAAACACTTGGCATCATATCCTGTAACTAAGCCCAGGCCTCCTCCAGGCAGCCTCCCTGCTGCTCCCCAGTCCACACCCATTGCCCCAGCCTGAAGCAATGACTCCCTCCTCGGCATCTCCACGAACACTTTTTTTTTTTTTTTTTTTGCGGTAAGCAGGCCTCTCTCACTGTTGTGGCCTCTCCCGTTGTGGAGCACAGGCTCCGGACGCGCAGGCCCAGCGGCCATGGCTCACGGGCCCAGCCGCTCCGCGGCATGTGGGATCTTCCCGGACCGGGGCACGAACCCATGTCCCCTGCATCAGCAGGCGGACTCTCAACCACTGCGCCACCAGGGAAGCCCCTCCACAAACACTTTTTACCTCTTCCCAGCACTTCCCAGTTTTGGGTGGTTTACGAAAGCGTCTGACCTCACCTTCTGGACCAAACACTCCCTGAGAGCAGGACGCACCTCGTGCCCAGATGACACTCAAAACACGTGCACCAGAATAGAACTGAGAGTCCAGAACTAATCCCATACATCTGTGATCAACTGAGTTTTCAACAAGAGTGTCAAGACCACTCAGGGAAGAAAGAAGAGTCTTTTCCACAAACGGTGCTATGAAAACTGGGTAGCCACATGCAAGAGAATGAACTTAGACCCTTACATCACACCATTTACAAAATGGACTCTAAATGGATCAAAGAGCTAGTAAGAGCTACAACTATAAAGTAAGAGCTACAACTATAAAGTAAGAGCTAAAACTGTAAAGTAAGAGCTAAAACTATAAAGCGCTTAGAAGTTAATAGAGGGGCAAATCTTCACGACCTCAGACTTGGCAGTGGGTTCTTAGATATGAGAATGCAAACCCAAACCACAATGGGATACCCCTTCACACACCAAAAGCATAAGCAACAGAAGAAAAAAAGTAAAGTGGATGTCATCGACATTCAAAAATTTTGTGCACCAAAGAACCAATGCTAATCCTAAATGTTTTCCTGAACATACGTCTCTTTCAATATTTTCATGGTATATTTATAGAAAAATATTAAAAGAACAAAGGCTCACCATACACACCTTTTATTCAATTTCATAAACAGCAGAATTATTATTGCTTTCCATCTCTTACTTCCTATAACTTCCCTACTTCTGTAAACCTGATTCAAATTATTGTCCTGATTTTTATAGCTCGGGTCTGTCTCAGGTGTTTGAGAGATAAATACAAATGTCTATTAATAAACGTTGCCCGTCAAGATTTTGAACAAAATGGGTGGCTTCGTTGCCGGTACTTTGCTACCCAGGCCCATACGGCCAGCACAGCTCACCTTTCTCTCATGGGTGTGAATCTTTAAAGTTGAGTATGTGACTACGTAACCCTGGAAGGTAAGGATGCTAAAACAGCTGCCACTCTGGTCTTGGAAATGTTTTCACCCCTCAAAATGTGTTCACTTGTGCAACAAAAGATATGTATAAGTATGTTTGTAGTTAAATTGTCCTTAATGCACCCAAACAGGAATCGTTTCAAATGGCCACGTAGAGTGCACTAGAAATGACTCATAAAATGGAAAAAAAAGAAGGTGAAAAGATAACTCAGAACAGAAAAAAAATATTTGCAAATCACATATCTGATAAAGGGCTAGTATCCAGAAAATATAAAGAACTCCTACAGCTCAACAATAAAAAGACAACTCGGTTAAAAAATGGGTAAAGGACTTGAATAGACATTTCTCCAAAGGAGATACACACATGCCTAAAAGCACGTGAACAGACCATCAAGCCCAAACCACAGTGAGATACCACTTCACGTCCACTAAGACGGCTATACTTTTTTTTTGTTTTTGCGGTACGCGGGCCTCTCACTGTTGTGGCCTCTCCCGTCGCGGAGCACAGGCTCTGGACGCGCAGGCTCAGCGGCCATGGCTCACGGGCCCAGCCGCTCCGCGGCATGTGGGATCTTCCCGGACCGGGGCACGAACCCGTGTCCCCTGCATCGGCAGGCGGACTCTCAAGCACTGCGCCACCTGGGAAGCCCCTATACTTTTAAGAATGGAAAATAACATGTGTTAGCAAGGATGTAGAGAAATGGGAACCCTCATTCACTGCTGGTGTGAACGTAAAGTGGTGTCGCCACTGTGGAACACAGTTCGACAGTTCCTCAAAAATTTAAATATAGAATTACAACACGACCCGGCAATTCTAATCGTAGGTATAGACCCAAAAGAACTGAAAACAGGTTTTCAAACAAAAACTTGTACTGAAATGTTCATAGCAGCACTATTCACACTAGCCAAAAGGTAGAAACAACCCAAATGTCCATCAACTGGTGAACAGATAAACAAAATGCGGTGTAACCAACAATGGAATATTATTTGGCCATAAAAAAGTGCTGATTCATGCTACAACATCTATGAAGCTCAAATACATTACACTAAAAGAAGCTGGCTGCAAAAGACAACACAGCACATGACTCCATTTATATGAAATGTCTAGCATAGGCGAATCTGTAGAGACAGAAAATAGATTAGCAGTTGCCTAGGGCTTCATGGGGAGGAAGACAGGTAATAGCTAAAGGATACGGGGTTTCTCTTTGTGGAGATGAAAATGTTCTAAAACTGGCTGTGGTGATGTCTGCTCCCATCTGCGAATATACCAAACCCACCCAATTGTATACTTTACACGGGTAACCTCTGTGGTATGTGAACTATACCTCAATAAAGCTGTTAAAAAACAAAGCGTGGGGCACAGTGAAGAATGAATCGGGGGTCTGGACAGGGCAACCAGCTACACAGCCTCCAGGGGACAAGGAACTGGCCACTTACATTTTACCGTCACCCTCCGGTGGCCTGGGGACAGATGAACTGCAAATTAACCTCAATAATAAAAAACAACAGATGGTGCATTTGTGAAAACACTGCGGGAGAGGGGCAGGGGAGAGAAAGAGAGAGAGAAAGCAAACATGGTCAAATGCTAAGAGTGACTGAATCTAGGTGGAGGGATTTCTTTATACTGTTTGTCCAGCTTTTCTGTAAGGGTTGCAAACTTTCACAGTGAAACTTCCATAATGAGCTCTCAAAGGCTAAAGGTGGAACACTTTGCACAACAAAAAAAATAACAGTAGTATTGGATTATAACCCATAAGATAAAATAAATATCTGTGAGTCTATATGATACAAATAATTGAATAAATATATAAATTAATAGGGAAAGGGGCCAACTCTCTCTTACAGAAGGGCACCAATGAATAAATACAGGCACCCCTCGTTTCGTTGCGCTTCACTTTATTGCGCTTTGCAGATACCGCGTTTCTTAACAAATTGAAGGTGTGTGGCAACCCGGCATCTAGCACGTCTATCGGGGCCATTTTTCCAACAGCATTTGCTCACTGTGTGTCTCTGTGCTCCATTTCGGTGATTCTCACAATATTTCAAACTGTTTCATTATTATGATATCTGTTATGGTGATCTGTGATCTGTGACCTTTGATGTTACTACTGCAAAAAGATTACAACTTGCTGAAGGCTCGGGTGATAGTTTGCTTCTTTTAGCAATAAAGTATTTTTTAATTGAGGTAGGTACATTGTTTTTTTTTTAAGACAAAATGCTATTGCACACTTAACAGACTACAGTATCATGTAAACATAACTTTCATGTGTACTGGGAAACCAGAAAATGTGTGACTCACTTTATTGCGACATTTGCTTTATCCCAGTGGTCTGGAACTGAACCTGCAATATATCTGCAGTCTGTCTTGGACAGAAGGAATGAAGGGACAGAAGAATCAGCATTAAAACACCCCAGTAATAACCGTTGCAGGCCAGATCCATGGATGGACACTAAGATGAGTAAGCAAAAGTGTGGGGAGAAACAGGACACTTACATAGTCTCAAGGTATCTCTCTTGGATATTTATTAATTACAAAATAAAAAAAACAGTAACTTTACAGGGCAGAAAGCTGGCAGACACGACCTTAACCAAGTGATCAAGACTAATATCACCAGGGATAAGATATACGGACATCACGTCCCTCCTGAAACAAATGTACTGAGAAAGACATAACATCGTTTGGGTGGTATTCTTGCCCGAAATGCTAACTGCAGTCTAATCATGAGAAAATACCAGACGAATCCAAACAGAGGAACATACTATAAAACAACTGACCAGGACTCTACAGAAACATGAAGGTCATGAACGATAGGAAAAACTGAGAACGGTTATATTCTTATAAGAGATGTTAACAGGGCAGGTAGGGTGAGGGGTATGCAGGAACTCTCTGAACCATTCTTGCAACTTTCATGGAAGCCTAAAATAATTCCAAAATAAAAAGCTTTAAAAAGTTTTCATAATTAAAAAGCAGCAGTTTTGATGCCAGGTGTCTGTTGTCTGGAATCACATATACCAAGCAATACACGATGTGCTGTGGCCTCACAGGACGGTGCCAACTGGGGTAACATCCCCTCCCTGCCCAAAGCAGAAGCTGAGGCCCACCCGGGGAAGGTGAGAGGGGACTGAAGGGGTGACTGTGAGGGCCCCCACTTCCCCGCAGGGGATCTAGGCTGGAGGGAGCAGGGGTTGGTGGAGGAAGGGGTGAGAGTATCTGCCAAGGTCTTTGCTTATTTCTGAGACAAAGGATGACTCCACAAAAGGGAAAGAGGACGTCACCTAGAATTTCACACACGTGGCCTTCTTTGTGTGTGACAATTTGTATGACTTTTATTGTTTGAAATTATTGCACTTGCAGTATTTCTATACTTTCAGATGGCCTGGATTAAATACTAGACATTTTTAACTAAATAACTTTGCAATCTACTTACTAACTGTTTTCACTAGTTTTGCTTTAACAGTGAGTAGGGTCATCCACGACCCTTTACCTCCCCTATTAATCTGGTTAATGAAGACCATATTGTCTGATTACCACTGTCTACGTTATGAATGTGTTCTCCTCATGGAGAATTTACAGTGTGTTCACTGACCCACCAGCCAGAGACGACACTGAACTGGGGTCCAGACAAGGAAAACAGAAGTGTGATAAAATGTTAATAGTAGAATCTAAAGTGGTGGGCATACAGGTGTACACTGCAAACTTCTTTCAACTTCGCTTTATATTTTAAATTTTTCATAATAAACCAGTGTTAAAAAAAAGTAAGGGCTTCCCTGGTGGCGCAGCGGTTGGGAGTCTGCCTGCCGATGCAGGGGACACGGGTTCGTGCCCCGGTCCGGGAAGATCCCACATGCCGCGGAGCGGCTGGGCCCGTGAGCCATGGCCGCTGAGCCTGCGCGTCCGGAGCCTGTGCTCCGCAACGGGAGAGGCCACAACAGTGAGAGGCCCGCGTACAGCCAAAAAAAAAAAAAAAAAAGTAAAATTACAAATGAGTATTTTGGGCATACAAACTGTAAACCCAGATTCACAGCCTCAGTGGGAGGATGCGCCTAGGAGGCTCCATTTGCAGAAACATACGTGCACACCTGTTCCTTCTCCCCGCAGGCATCTGCAGGCAACAGGGCTGTGTCTGAAGGAAGGAGAAGCAGTGGGACGTCCCTGTCATGGCCAAGGCTGGAGGCCTGTAGACACAGTCTCCACATAAACACATTCAGCTCCTTGGGTTCAAACCAAGTCAGAAAATGGGTAGCAGCCACAGGTTTCGTTAGCTCTGAATGAATTTGGCAATGGAGGCCGGGCTGACCAAGCAGGTCCCAACCTGGTCACGGACCCTACGTGGCCCTGCCAATGGCTGATGAATTCTGTTCTTCTGCCAAAAAATAAACGGAGGTGGTTCCTTCTGAGTCTGTTCCTTGGGGCAGGTATCTGGGATCTACATTCTCGCTCTGTGTGAATTAGTAGCTCAGTGACCTTGGGCGGCTTCCTTCAGTTCTCTAAGCCTCGGCTGCCTCACCTGTAAAATGAGTAGCAGCCTCCCAGTCTGCTGGGAAGAATAAATTAGGTCAATGCTTCTGAATCGGGGTGATTTTGTTCCTCCACGAGACATGTGGCAGTGTCTGGAGACATCTTGGAGGCAGGGGTGCCACTGGCTACAACCCAGTGGGTAGAGGCCAGGATGCTGCTAAACATCGTACAATGCACAGCACAGCCCCCAACAACGTAAAATTATCCAGCTGAAAACGTCAAAGCGCCAAGCTAGAAAAACCCTGATTTAAATGGTACAGGTAACCCACCTAGCACAGGACCTGTAACACTGTGCGCTCTCGGTGCAGGGCTGCAATCATCATCATCATCACCACCACCACCACCATCACCATCATCACCATCATCACCATCATCACCATCATCACTGTTATCGTCATCATCGTCACCACCATCATCATCATCATCACCACCACCACCATCAGTATTATTAGCCTGGAACTCCCAGTACCCAGCAGAGCACAGGTAGGGAGCATCAATGACAGCGTTTTACTAAACTGAAAAAACAGGTCATTCCTTTGAGCTAAGGACATTCCAAAATGTCCCTTCAATCCCCTAAGCCAGTGGTCCCCAACCTTTTTGGCACCAGGGATCGGTTTCATGGAAGACAATTTTTCCATGGACCGGGGGTGGGGTGATGGTTTCGGGATGATTCAAGCACATTATATTTATTGTGCAGTTTATTTCTATTATTATACATCAGCTCCACCTCAGATCATCAGGCATTAGATCCTGGAGGTTGAGGACCCCTGCCCTAAGCTCACCTGAGGGAACTGAAGCATGTAGGAGCTGTGAGATGGGTAAGGGGAGTGGCGGTGCCCTGGGGAAAGGGTCCGAGCAGATGATGGCAATACCACCCGACATCCTTATTTAACGTTGAATGTGTGTGAGTTCTGTTCTAAGCATTTGACGTGTATTAATTCATTTTACTCTCTGAGTGACCAAGGAGGTCAGTTCGTAACAGGATAACATATTATAATAATGTTCTATTATTACTCTCCACTATGATCATAACCACTGAACTGCTGTTTCCCTGATGGGAGGGAGCA
Organism: Delphinus delphis; assembly: GCF_949987515.2. Taxonomy (NCBI): domain Eukaryota; kingdom Metazoa; phylum Chordata; class Mammalia; order Artiodactyla; family Delphinidae; genus Delphinus; species Delphinus delphis. Next base: position 46,142,839 of record NC_082701.1, on the reverse strand, counting down.
GTGGCTTTGCAGAGTTCACCCTCTGCCTGTGGCCAGTCCTGCCGCTTGCCTGACTGCTCTGCAAAGAACCTTAGAAGGCACGGTCCTGTCTCCCAGCAGCCTGCAGGGAATGTGGATGGTTTCCGAGCCTTCCATTCAGTACTGTGGGAAATGCCCAGACAAGGTCATTTCTGGGCAGGGCAGATGCCTGGTGAGCAGAATGCGTGTCGACTGGGAAGAGAAGCCAGCATGAGGGGAAAGGCCATGTGGCTTTCTGGAGAGGGGTGGGGGACATGTTGGTGAGGCCACCTCAGAAATCAACTCCAAGGCCCATCTCTAAAGGAGCCAGGAGCCGGCCAGTCTAGAGCCACTGCTGGGAGCACCCCACCAACCTGGTCATTTTCCTGCCTGTCTCCCTCTTCCTCACTGCCACCAGCAGGATCCCTACTGGGCCTAGGGTTCATCCTCAGACAAGTCAAAATGGGTAGTAGCTGGGGTGCCTACACTTATAGCCAGCCTTGGAGAAGCAGGAGCCCAGGGGACATGGTGGATAGAAGGAGCGACCAAGAAGAGATGAGTGGAACACATCTGGGGCTCCCGATAGGGAAATGAGAGGAAGCTGGGGAAGGGCTGAGGCTGAGAAGTGGGTACCTGCTGGGACATGGCAGGCTCCCCACATGCACCCCCCCCAACTGTTCACTGTAAGCACAAATGGAATTCTAGTGGGTTCTGGGGTCTCAAAGACTAGGACACAAGGGAAACCCAAAATGTCACATAGGAGAAGCAAAAAGTATGTCTGCTAATTATCTATGAGAAGACCCCCCGTTTACTGAGCATTTACTATATGTCAAGCTGGGTGCCAAGTGCTTTATAGAATCACCTTCATTTTTCACAGCAGGTTTTAACAGCTCCATTTCACAGGGGAGCAAACTGAGGCTCAGGGAGGTGAATGATGTACCCAAAGCCATAGGAAGTGAGTTAGTAGGTGACAACGCCCAGGATTTGAACTCCAAGCTCAAGCTCTTAATTTCAAGGGTATCCCAACTTCCTGGCACTAAACAGAACTATGTGTGTTTGGGGGCCTTGTCCCATGCCAGTCACCCCCACTTACCCACACAATCTTTCCTTATCCCTTCAGCTAAGTCAGAGACAATGAACAAGATTCTAAACAGGGAAAACACTATTTTTCAAAAAATAAGAAAACAAACAACCCAGTTAAAAATGGGCAAGAGACCTGAACAGAGACCTCACCAAAGAAGATATACAGATGGCAAATAAGCATAAAGATGCTCAACGTCATATGTCATTAAGGAACTGCAAATTAAGATAGCAATGAAATACCACTACAAGCCTATTACGTGGCCGAAGTCCAGAACACTAACACCACCAAATGCTGACAAGGGTGCGGAGCAACGGGAACGCTCATTCATTGCAAAATGGTCCAGCTACTGTGGAAGGCAGTACCTTACAAAACGAAACATACTCTTACCATATGATCCAGCAATTACATTCCTTGGTGTTTACCCAGAGGACTGAAAACCTACATACACACATACAGACACACACACACACACACACACACACACAATGGCACACTAATACTTATGCCAGTTTTATTCATCATTGCCAAAACTTGGAAGCAACCAAGATGTCCTTCAGTAGGTGACTGGATAAATAAACTGTGGTATATCCAGACAAGGGAATAAAATTCAGCAATAAAAATCAGCCGCCAAAAAGAAATTAATAAATAAGAAAATGAGCTACCAAACCATGAAAAGACATGGAAGAACCTTAAATGCATATTGCTAAACGAAAGAAGCAATCCATACATACATACTGTAAGACATTCTAAAAAAGACAAAATTACGGCGGCAGCAAAAAGATCAGAGGTTCGGGGGAGAGAGGGAAGGATGAATAGGTGGGGCGCAGGGGATTTTTAGGGCAGTGAAACTATTATTCTGTATGATGCTGTCATGCTGGATACGTGTCATTATACATTTGTCAAAACCCACAGAACGTACAACACCAATAGTGACCCCTTACTGAAATCTATGGGCTTTAGTTAATAATAATGTATCGCTATCAGCTCATCACCTGTAACAAATGTATCACATCAATGCAAGATGTTAATAATGAGAAATTGGGGTAAGGAGGGGGTACATGGGAACTCTGTACATTTCAATTTTTTTCTGTAAACGTAAAACTTTTTTTTAAAGTCAAAGGCTACCAATACAATGGAAAAAAAAATTTTTTTAATTTTCTTCTACAGAGAAAAAGAAATATTGCCCTCATCTTCATCCATGGGAAAGAATCTTGAGATATTAATATTATTACAGTTAGATTTGTATAACGTGTCATACCTTTCAAATTGTTTTTGTGTTGATTAACAATTTGATCTCATCCCGTCTGCAAACAAGGTAAGTGCACGCTGTTCGAGCCTTTAGTCCACAAACGTCTTGTCTGTCCACATCACGTGGCCCTCACGGGTGGGAGACACAGCCTAGTGCTGAAGATGGATAGGTCTTCATTGCATGTATCACAATTTGAATGTGTGCATCTATTTCTTTGTTTACTTGTTAATCTCTGGAGAGGGGCCACCTCTGTTTTGTTGGCTGTGAATACCCAGTGTGGACTATACATGAGCGAGATGAATTCTGAATGAATCAGACAATGGCTCTGACAGACGCTGGAATTGCACAAAGAACAGCAGGAGCAAAGAGCAGTCTCAGGATTTCTCTCTGTGGCAATCCCAGAGGGCTTCCAAGTGGAGGAGAGTCTGGCAGAGAGCTGAAAGGAAAACGTAAGGCCTTGGCAGGCATTAGGCAGGCACTCCAGGAAGAGAGACATCCTGGTAGAACCGCTGGAAAGGAAGAAGCCTGTCTGAATGTTAGAGCTGGAAACTAACTCAGAGAATGGCTAGTTAAGGTCATAGGGAATTAGGACACAGCTTTTGGGCAGTAATTTAGGGCAGGTGAGATCATAGACCTGGGGCCTCCTTGGAGCCAGGGGAAACAACAAGGTGCACCTTTATTCTCAAGCTTTCACCTAAGTAAGGCTAACAACGGAGGAAAAAGAACACAGATTTCCCCTTCTCTCTACATGCACATCCCCTGACATCCAGGGACGGGGAGTGTGGCCAGAAACAGGCAGGCCAAAGGCACAATGTCTCCAAGGTCAAATTTTCCCATCCTAAGCCATATGTATTAATTATTTTAAAATCAAAACAATGCTTCTCCCCGACTCTGATATCCTCCCAAAAATGTCTCGCAGTAAAACCGATGTTCAGGATTGCAACTCTAGTTTTCTGTCTCACAGCAGTGAGAGCAGGTAACGCTTACACAGCACCTTAGCTATATCATAACTCATGCAATCCCTGCAACAACACTGGTGGACGCCAGCACCCCTATTTTACAGACACAGCCCAGCACACTGCATGGAGCAGCCCCACGCCAGACAGGGGGGCACAGACAGTGAATCTCTCTCCCAGGTGGCGTATCTGGCCCACAGTCTCATTCTTACAATGACACAAGTGTGTGAGTTTGGAATCAGGCGCTGCAGTGAACCGACTGTATAGTTTGGGACACGTCCTATTTCCCCACACCCTGCTTCGTTCTCCGTACAATGCAGGTTTTGTCCAGGGTGAAAACAGTAAAAGTTCCAAACACAGTGCCTGGCACCCAGTAGGCCTTCAAAGGGAAGAAAAACGAAAACAACCCTGTTTTTTTTTTAAACCAAGCCTGTCTCTGAACTCCTGGGGAAATTCTCTGCACTAGAAGGAAAAAAAATGGGAGAACTAAACAAACAACAACAATCTGTAACCCAGATGACCACGGGCCCAGCTGATGAATGAAATCTTGGCCCAGGGCAGGAATCAGCGCTCTGACCCAGAGAGGAGCTTCCTTCAGCCGACCCCACCCGCTTCCCCCAGAACATTCTACACTCAGCCAGGAGACCCCAGGAACAGGCCACTGGGCCCAGCCCGGAGAGGCACGCACCTCCCTTCCAGGCCTCTATGCACAACCTCTGAGCCGCACCCCTGCCCGGCTCCCACTGCTTCCCTACAGAGAGACCTCTGCCCCAGACCTGCCTCTCTCCAACGTCTCTAGGCAGCCAGCCAGAGCCCGCTGGAGACAGGCCGGGGGGCTGAGCCACTGGTCCTCAGCCACGGCTCCAGTTTGGCCACTTTACGCTCTCTTTCCTTAGGCCCCTGCCTGGACCTCCTGCCTCCAGTCCTGGTACCCACAACAGATAAACGAGTCTCTTCAGATAGTCATGAAGCACTCCCCACCTCAAGCACCTTCAATGGCTCCCACTTCTCCCTGAATCCAGTTTGGAGTCTGTATCCTGGGATTCGAGACCCTCCACGATACAGCCCAAACCCACCCTCCAGTCCCGACACGACTCATACGTCACAACTAAAATGGATGATACCAAGATTCGCACACACGCACTTGCACACTTGCCAGTTCCGATGCACCCTCTCCCGCCTCCACCTAGCTGGATCCTACCCCTCCCCCACCCCTGCTTACTCCTCCAGGAGCCCTTTCCTCTCCAAGCCTGTGAATTTCTCCAGCACGCTCTTCCCACACCTCAGGCGTTCCCATGCCACCTGCCATCCGTACTACTCTTTACTTAACATTTTCCTTTAAATCAACACACTCTTTTACTTAAATTTATTTTCAAAGGAAACTTTATATCTCCACCATAAACAGCAAACCGTATCATTTGCTATAAATAGAAGGGAACTTTAAAAAGTTACGTTCTAATGCACATGAAAATACATAGTCATTAAAATGTTTTAAGTGCTCGTCTGTAGAATATACTTAATATTACTGGATAATATACTTAAAAATCCTCTCACACTCTAAGAAACGCCGCCTTGGCATTTCTTTATTTTTGCCTCCTTCTGGCCCTTGGTTTTTCTGGTCCTGTCCCACAGTTTTCTGAGGACTTGTCACAGTCTTATCCTAATTGACCCCAAACAACAGCATTTGGGGGGCTGCAGCCCCTCTTCCAGTGCCTACACACAGCGTGACGTGCGATAAAAATATTTAACGAAAGTTCCATTTGCTCAGTTATAGTCTCTTTCTCCACCTGGCCCTGGGCCGATTCGCCTCTCAACTTTCCAAAATACACATCCCCTCCTCCAGCCACCCCTAAACCCAGCCCTGTCCACTGGGGTCTCTCAGAGGATGGTACAGCGAGTGTGGCAACTGTCAGGGAGGGGCTGGGGGGCTCCCCCCATTCTCCGACCCCTGCCACCTCTTCCTGGGAAGCAGCAGGCCCTGGGGTAACCCGGAAAAACAAGTCAACCATTAACGACACTCTCCCAGCACAGACACACCCTTCCCGAGTGTTAGCAAAGTTCTGGGAAAACTCCTGGCTCCAGAAAATACAAAATCTTCCCGTCACCTCGTTGCCAAAGACCCCGAAACACCTACCGGGAACCGAGGGGACCTGGCCTGGGCCTGGCCCTGCTGGCACCCCAGGCAGAGGAGGTCCGGCTCCCGCCCACCACGTGTTGCCAGGGGCGACCCTGATGAAGAGGAATCACTGGGACTTAAGTCAATAAGCGGCAGCTGCGGGTAGGCCCAGCTGGAGCCAAACCAAGGCCTGGATTCTCCTCGGTGGACGGTGGAGGGAAGCCCAGCTGAAGCCCGCCCTCGGCCAATCACGGGTGACCAAGTCCCCCTAATGACATTTTCTAAAACTGAACAGATAAGGGACACTCTCTATTAGCGGGAGGCCTCCCTTGGGAACGTTTGCATTCTTTTTGTTTTTTTTCTTTTTTTAAAGTCTTGCCACTTTTACGTAAAAGTTTTAAGGATTTTGCTGTTGTTATTTTATCTATTTTTTGGTTATCATTTTATTTTATTTTTTGTTGTTGTTTCTAAAAAGGGCACATTTTATGGAAAGGTGTCAAAGCCATTCATTCCAGGCAGTGGTCATACGTGAGGTGTCAGCTTCTCATGACTTCCTGAAACTTCAGCTGCTGGGGGCGAGGCAACCACCTGGGTGTAGCTCCCCAGGAAGAAGGTTTACCGAGGCCCAGACAATGTGACGAATGCCGCAAATGGAGTGGCCTCCCACATGCAGCTCGAGGAGGACAAGGGTCATGAAGGGACAGCCTGACACCTGCCTGCAGGGAGAAGGAAGGTGACAAGGATCCCCTTCTTGCCCTTTTCATAGTGCGAACAAGCTAATGACAGAAAAAAATGTGGTGGTGAGAAAAACACCACATCTAGCAACTATCCCTCATGGGGGACAAAATCAGGTGCTACAAAGAGGGATGGATGGACGTAATCATGAAGAGGTTCTCAAACTGGGTGCCATGTACCTCACTGGGGCTGCTGATGAATGCGGGGGAGGTGGGTAAAGGGGATGTATTCCAACCTAGCCCAGGGCAACGCTGCTCTTGTCAGCTTCCTCTACTGGAGTTTCAGGGAAGACAGCCTTTGAAGAGAAGATGCTGTGGCTAAAAACGTTGAGAAGTGCTAATGTGTGATCCCGGTTGCATCATGTAGGAGAATGTGATGTGAGTCTCTCTGAGTCTGTGGAAAGCGGTCGCCACATACCCAGGTGTGCCGGGAACCCACTGGTCCTTCATCCCGAGTGGGTGCTCTGACTTTAGGAGAAGCGACAGGTCCAGCCTGGCCACTCTGCCCTTCTCCTGGCAGGACCACAGGCTGGACACTGCAGGCACAATCAGGCCAAGCCTTGAGCTGAGTCAAACGTCCAGATAAGAGACTCCATAGCGACGGGGCCAAATGCAGACATTAGAGGCAGATTTGTGGATCCAGGGACCAAAGGCCAAAGAGAAGTGAAAAGTGGTGTCAGTGGCTGGAGGCGGCCTCTGGGACACACACGGTGGAGAGAGGTTGGTTTCCATGTGCTCCCGGCAGCTTGCTCCACAGAAAGGCTGACTCTGTTTGAAGGTCCAGGATGGACCAGACCTGAGGATGTGAAGAGGCCCGAGTGTACACGCTCACTCAACAGAGAACAGCGGGTGTGCTGCTGCCCTGCTATGCAGTTGGCGCCCTGAAAGCTGCCTCCAGACGGCCGGGGCCTCTGCTGGCCTTTCACGATGGACGTACATTCTGTCTGCCCAGCATCCCTCTCTTTGAGAACGACTCCCCCTCAGGGCCAAGGAAATCATGCCCAGTTCTTCTGGGTGGGAGAAACAGGCCCTTCCTTCCTCTTCCTCAGGGTGAATGTGACTGGGGCCGGCTGATTAGAATATCCCCACCCGCTGGGCACAGTGACTGACTGAGGCCCAGCTCCCCTGGGCTCTCACCAGAGTTACTGAGAAGTACCCTCTTTCTCTGTGACAGCAAGCTATGAGAGCAATGTTGGCCTGAGATGGCCAATGGCCATCTTGCTGCCACTTGGGAACAGCCTGAGAATAAAGCCAAGCAGAGCTGAGAGATGGACATAATCAACTGCTGGATCCAGCCATGCCTGAACCACTCTTTTGGTTCCAAACTTGCACATCAAGTGTCCTGGGTATGTCACCTATCCAGGAGCGGGAAGGGATAAGAATGCACCACATGTACTAACCTGAGTGAGCCTGATGTCTTAACAGAAATGACAGGAGCCCTGGAAGTAAGCTTCCTGCCCCCATGCCAACTACCGCTTTGGAGCCTGTGCCAGCAGCTGCCCGGCTCAGGGATGTTAGGGCGGCAGTTGCTTTCCTCTGAAGCGCCCAGTGCTCATTCCTAGGCTTCCTTTGGTTTCTCTGCAGCAGTCACGTGGTCCACAGAGAGCCCCTCCACTGGGGCCTGCTTCCACGGTCCCTAGATGATGTGGCAGCCTCCTCTGTCTCAGCATCCACCAGACCACTGCAGGAAGTTGACGCGCTTGTTCACACCTCCAGGGACACAGGAAGCTGCCCTGGGTCATCCCAGACCCTTGGCTCATCTCCCAGGTTCCAAGTTCAGGCTCCATTGTCCACCTCTGGCCACCCCAGGTTGGCCGGTCTTCTGGGCTAATGCAACCAGAACGAACGTGGAAAGGAGGCCTCGCGTGCTGGCTCGAGAGCCTTCAGCACCAACATGTGAGGAGCGTGTGTATCCGTTAGCATCTCTCCACCCTGCCTCATCCTAGGATCCAGGAATCACAAGCAAAAAGGTCCCATTGCCATTGCATCTCCTCACTCTCCAGGCAAAACCTCACCGGGTGGGCCTGAACAGTGAAAGCAGGCGCCAAACTGCTTAACAAATCCACACATAAGGGCTTCCCTGGTGGCGCAGCGGTTGAGAGTCTGCCTGCCGATGCAGGGGACACGGGTTCGAGCCCTGGTCCGGGAAGATCCCACATGCCGCAGAGCAACTAAGCCCGTGTGCCACAACTACTGAGCCTGCGCTCTAGAGCCCGCGAGCCACAACTACTGAAGCCCGAGCGCCTAGAGCCTGTGCTCCGCAACAAGAGAAGCCACCGTGATGAGAAGCCCGCGCACCGCGACGAAGAGTAGCCCCCGCTCGCCACAACTAGAGAAAGCCCGCGCGCAGCAATGAAGACCCAACACAGCCAAAAATAAATTAATTAAAAACAAAAGATAATATGCTACGTGTGATCAACGCACGTTCTGTTTAAAATTAGAAATATGTTGGCCACAGTGCTATTGGGTAAATCAGCTACACAGCGCCCCCTAGAGAGCTGGGCCAGGCTGGGGGCGGGGGAGGGCAGAGCATGGCTGGGGCTGAGTCCTGGGACCAGAACCTGAAGAGCGTGGTCCCCAAGGGTCAACAGGTACAGGAGAGGAAGGAAGGAAACAAAGTCCAGGGAGCCCAGCCACTGCCTCCACCACCCCCAGGCCAAACTGGGGCCTCCCTGATTTCCCCAGCTCTCCCACCAGCCTGCCCCTGCCTGCCTGGGGCCCCTCCCACCCCATCCCTGCTCCACTCACAAATCTGCTGCCCAAATCAAGCCTGTGGGCAAAGCTCCAGCAGCTGACTCAGACTCACCTTTCCTGGTGTGCTCCCTGCCACTGCCCTAAAAGCACCCCAAAGTCATTCTGGCTCTTCTCTCCTCCAGATCTACCTCTCTGCCTCGGTTCCTGCTGCCCCCAGGGCCCCAGATGTCCCCCCCTCCACCTCATCCTTCCAGACCCAGCAAAGCGTCCTGCTACACCATGGAGCCTGCCTTGCTTTCCCCTTCCCTCTGGTAGCAACCTCTCCTCCCCTGAAGTCCCTTAGCTCCTTGCCTGTCCCCTCCCTGTAGCACTGAGCATTTGACACCTTATATTTATGTTCTATCTGCTACTGGGCAGTCTGCAACCGCTTCGCCTCTGCACTCTCTTTATTCTTTCAGTCATTCATTCCACAAATATGTATTGAGCACCTACCATGTGCTGGACCCTGTGCTAGGGCTGGGGATACCATGATGAACAAGACAGATACTGTCCCTGCCACCTTGGAACTCACATCTCAGTGGGGGAAACACTAAACAAACAAACGTAAATAAATATATCCATATGTGCTGTGATACAGGCCATGAGAGAAAGGTGCAAGCGGGTGTGATCTGTGAGCTCTGGTGTAGAGAAGAGTCAGGAAAGCATCTCTGAAAAAGCGATGTTAAACTGGGATGAGGCAGGTGAGCACAGTGGGTCAGGCACTCTTTCTAGGCACATAATAGGTGTTTTCCAAATATCTGTGGAACAAGTAAATGACTGTAATGAGTCAGAAATTCCTAGTATGTCCCCTGTGTCCCTCCAGACACACTTACGACCCGTCATCACCCTGATGGGTCCCTCCAACTGGCACCTAGAGGCGGTTTACAGCAAACACACCTCCTATGGACAACAGGACATGGTGTCCACTCATGTCACCCCTGCAGAGGTGCTTGCCACGGCTTCCTGTGGCTCTCCACTCAGAATTCCCTCATGACTCCCAATACCACCATCACCCCCAGAGCTGGAATAGCAAGCTAGTGGTTTTGTCCTGTATGCCGACTCCACACCGTTGGTAATAGCCGCCTGGAACACCATGCTTGAAGGACTCTGCAAGGCTCTCTCTGGCCTCAGTGAGAAAGGACCGTGATCGATTAGTGATGTCTAGCATGGGAGGAGGAACAGAGAGCAGTGGCACATGTGCCACGTATTTCCCTTGCCCCTCAGGGTCTCGTAGATGACCACCCAGGCAAGAAATTCCCTTCAGATCTAATTGCCTGGAAAAGCACTCAGCGTCTGGCCTCCGGCTTCTTATGGACCCCATGAACCGTGTAAATAATACATTTTTTTTCCTGCTTTGATCACTCATTAGCTCAGAGCTAAATCTGCGGTTCAACCATAGTAAAGTGGGCCTAGCTCTGTGGCCTGAATATGTGTCTTAACCCTCTCCCTGCTTGTGACCTTCCAGTTAATCTATGTTTTCCCTGATCTTATTTTTATGGGTTTCTATTTAATTACATACACACACATATACAAGCATATCTAAAAAATATCTGTACATAGCTCTGGCATTAAGTATCTACTTTATACCTTTTTATTATAAATACACTTTTCTCTAATTTCTTATATAGTCAAGATATATAGAGAAATATATGTTCTGGTTAGTATCTCAATTCCTTTGCAGAACAAGACGGAGGCATAAATGGAGGGAGGGATGGATGACAGACAGGAAAACCAGGAAGAATAAGCTACAGACTGTGCCTGAGAGAATTCCGAAGATCGTTCCGCTCTGTTGTGAACGGAGTCCGGGATCCGAAATCAGAAGGCAGGCTTTTAGTCCCAGCTCTGACCAGCTGTGTGGCTGTGAAGGGTAAACAATTACTCACACACCCCCTCCATCCCAGGCCCAGGCAACTGAGCGTTTATCAGCTATTAAATGCATATAAAACAATCTGCCCTACTTCCTTCACTAGGTTATAAGAGAAATTAAATGCAGAAGTGTGTGACTGCTAATCAGAGGTAAGGCACCAGCTGCGTGCATGCCACCAGCATCATTATTAGTATTGGAAACAACATTCCAGGCAACCAGCACACGGCTGTAAAGAAGACGCCAAACAGCTCAGCCTCCTATAAATGCTGCAGGAATTCAAAGAGAAATGGGCCTTTGGAACTCACATCTGCATGCAGTGTCCTTCCTTGTCCCCCCTCTCTGATGTCTGAGAGAGTATCTGACTAAAGGACTTCAATTCCCTGCTTCTCACAGCGAGAGAAAAAGCCCCGTCCAGGATCAATCCCCCTCCTTAGCACTGGAAATGGCTGTGGGGTGAAGGGCCTGGGGCTCCCTGTGTCTCCCCGCCCCCAGCGGTCTCCCTTCCACAGCGTTCCCTGCACAAAGGGCGGGCGGCATAGCACGCCTTACCGTCAGGCCTGCTGAAACCAATGAGCTGAGGCTGGAAACGGTGGGGCTGGGGACGTGACTGGCGGCCGACCCTCACACATGCCCCCCACTGGACCTCACAGACACCTCCTGTCCCCTCCTGTCCCCAGTCAGAGGCCCATTTATTCCGCAACCACCAGGGCCTCCAGGCATCCGATTCAGCGCCACTGAGTTTCAAACAGCAGGTGAAAATGAGACAATGACAGTAACTGGGGTCCTTTTCAACAAGTTTTTCAGCAGGGCATGAGCTAGACCTTGCTTTTCTGGGAAAATGGACCGAATTCACAAAGGTGGTAAGACTCATTCTAAATTCTGGAATGTTCCCTGCCCAGTTAAGGGCTGAAAGTGGAGGCCCAAAGGGGAGGGGAGATGGATAGTCAGAGGGCTGTTTATAAGCCAGTTCACGTGATAAAATAAAGTCCCCTGTGGTTTATCCCTAGGGACAGACCCATCTTAGGCAGTGAGTTCTCCAGAGTGGTGGGGGAGGGACCCTTGACACAAGGTCGCTTGCATCCCGTTGGACGCCCCTTCTTCTCTCTGGTCTCACCAGCTGCCCAGCTGCCTTCAGGCGTGGGCTCCAGAAGCCTCCAGTTTACACTGGGACCAGCCTCCTCAGGCCCCGCTGACTCTTCCAGGGGTGCACTCAGCCCAAGCTGGCATGTTGAGGTCCCTTCCTTGAGAATCTAGGAAATGGGCTAAGAGACTTCAGTTTTAACTCAACTGCTCTCTGGAATAATAAGATGCAAATTTAGGAGCTGATGGAGGGGGCATTTTCCCCAGGTGGGAACGCCCAGGGAAGAGAAAGGTGGTCTGCGGTGAGAGAAAAGAGAGAAGAGCCGAAACAGAGGATGGCCTGGGCTTCTGTGACATGCTCCAGTGTCCTGGCAATAAATCCCCATTTCTACAGTTTATTTATTTATTTATTTTGCGGTATGCGGGCCTCTCACTGTTGTGGCCTCTCCCGTTGCGGAGCACAGGCTCCGGACGCGCAGGCTCAGCAGCCATGGCTCACGGGCCCAGCCGCTCCACGGCATGTGGGATCTTCCCAGACCGGGGCACGAACCCGTGTCCCCTGCATCGGCAGGCGGACTCTCAACCACTGCGCCACCAGGGAAGCCCCTCTACAGTTTAATGTCTACTGTTTGCAGCGAGACGGCCCTAGTTAGCCACAAATCCTACTTAGCCTGATTAATATGATGTCCATTTCCCTCCCCCTCTCTCATTAAGCACAGAGATCTCAGCCACTCTCTGGGCTGATCAGGAATACCTGGGAGGATGCAAATCAGTGGCCTGTGGAGAGCAGAGGTTGCATTGCCAGAGGGACCCAGGTCTGGCTCCATCTAGTGGGGTGACCTTAAACAATAACCTCCCTGACAGGTAGGTTTCTCTCTCGCCTGGGCTACCGCTGACGCCTCCCCAAGTCCACTCCTGGCCCTTTCCAATCTGTTCACCAGGGCTTCTCTGGTGGCACAGTGGTTGAGAATCCACCTGCCAATGCAGGGACCACAGGTTCGATCCCTGTTCCGGGAAGATCCCACATGCCACAGAGCAACTAAGCCCGTGCGCCACAACTACCGAGCCTGTGCTCTAGAGCCCGTGAGCCACAACTACTGAGCCTGCGTGCCGCAACTACTGAAGCCTGCACGCCTAGAGCCCGTGCTCCACAACAAGAGAAGCCACTGCAATGAGAAGCCCACGCACCACAACGAAGAGTAGCCCCCGCTCACCGCAACGAGAGAAAGCCCGCGCGCAGCAACGAAGACCCAACTCAGCCAAAAATAAATAAATAAAATAAATTTATTTAAAAAAAAAAAAGTCACAATGAGCTCTTCAAAATGCCAGCCCTGCAACGGAGCCACCTATAGAAATCCTCCAGTGACTTTCTACTGCTCTAATGATAAAACCAAAGGCATCCCAGCCCAGCCCAGCCCAGCCCACCTGGGGCCTCTGGTAACACACCACACTCTTTCCCCTTGGGGCCTGGAGACACCCTGATACTCCTCGCTGGGGCATGCTTCCCCAACTCTACTCCTCCCAACCTCCTTTGCCTAGTTACCCACTTTGATTTTTTTTTTTAACTAACACTATTTTGAGATTTAATTTAGGTACTATAAAATTCACCCTATTAAAATGTACAATTCAGTGGTTTTAGTATATTCACAGTTATGCAGCCACCAGCACTCTCTCATTCCAGAACATTTTCATCTCCCCCAAAAGAAACTCTGTACCCATTAGCAGTCACTCCCCATTCCCCCCTCTCCCCAGCCCCCAGAAACCACTAATCTTTCTGTCTCTATGGATTTGCAGATTCTGGACATTTCATATAAATGGAATCACACAATCGGTGGTCTTTTCTATGCTCTATTTCCCCTTTTGTGCTCTAATCTTTATTACTTCTTTCCTTCTGCTTGCTTTGGATTTAGTTTGCTCTTCTTTTTCTACTTTAAGGTGGAAGAAGGCTAGTGATTTGAAGTCTCTCTTTTTTTTTTTTTTTTGCGGTACGCGGGCCTCTCACTGTTGTGGCCTCTCCCGTTGCGGAGCACAGGCTCCGGACGTGCAGGCTCAGCGGCCATGGCTCACGGGCCCAGCCGCTCCGCGGCATGTGGGATCTTCCCGGACCGGGGCACGAACCCGTGTCCCCTGCATCGGCAGGTGGACTCTCAACCATTGCGCCACCAGGGAAGCCCTCTCTTCTTTTTTAATATAGGCAGTTACAGCTATAAACTTCCTCCTGAGCACTGCTTTAGCTGCATCCCATAAGTTTTGGTACGTTGTGTTTTCTTTTTCATACATCTCAAAGTATTTTCTAATTTCTCTTATGATTTCTTCTCTGACCCACTGGTTATTTAGGAATGTTTTTACTTTCCACATATTTGAGAATTTCCCAAGTTGCCTTTTTGTTATTGGTTTCTAATTCCATTCCACTGTAGTCAGAGAACATACTCTGTAGGATTTCAATCCTTTTAAATGCATTGAGGCTTGTTTTATGACGTAATATATGTTCTCTCATGTGCACATTTAAAGAATGTGTATTCTGCTGTTGTTAGGTGGCGTGTTCTATAAATATCCGTTAGGTCTACTTGGTTTATAGTGTTCTTCAGGTCTTCTGTTTCCCTACTGCTCCTCTGCCTACCAGTTCTGTCCATTATTGACAGTGGAACCTTGAAGTCTCCAACTATTATTATTTCTCCCTTCATTTCTCTTAGTTTGTGCCTCATGTATTTTGGGGGCCTGTTGTTAGGTGCATCATGTTTATAATTGGTATGTTTTCCTGATAAATTGACTCTTTTATCATTACAAAATATCCTGTTTGTCTGTAGTAATCTATTTTGTCTAATATGAGTGTGGCCACTTCAGATTTCTATTAGTTACCGCTTGCATGGTATATCTTTATCTTTTTACTTTCCACCAATGTGTATCTTTGAATCTAAAGTGTTTTGTAGATAGCACAGAACTGGGGTTTTTAACTTATTCTGTCAATCACTGTCTTTTTATTGGAGTGATTATTCCATTTGCATTTAATATAATTACTGATGAGATAGGATTTATGTCATTTTGCTATTTGTTTTCTATATAGTCTTATGTCTTTTTGTTCCTATACTCTTCCCTTACTGCCTTCTTTCCTGTTAAATAGGTATTTTCTAGCATACCATTTTAATTCTTTTTTTTTAACTTTATTTTATTTATTTTTGGTTGCGTTGGGTCTTTGTTGCTGCACGTGGGCTTTCTCTAGTTGTGGCGAGCGGGGGCTACTCACTGAGGTGGCTTCTCTTGTTGCGGAGCACAGGCTCTAGGTGAACGGGCTTCAGTAGTTGTGGCACGTGGGCTTCAGTAGTTGTGGCTCGCGGGCTTCAGTAGCTGTGGCGCATGGGCTTTGTTGCTCTACAGAATGTGGGATCTTCCTGCAGGGCTCAAACCCGTGTCCCCTGCATTGGCAGGCAGATTCTTAACCACTGCGCCATCAGGGAAGCCCTTAATTCTCTTTTATTACATATTTTTTAGTTATTTTCTTAACAGTTGCCCTGGAGATTACAACTAACATTTTAACTTAAAAAAATCTAGCTCTGATTAATTCCAACCTAATTTCAATATATACAAAAACTTTGCTCTAATATAGCTGTTTCTTCCCCCTTCTTTTATGCTTTTATTATTATATGAATTACATCTTTGTACATTATAAGTCTGTCAACACAGTTTCATAATTATTGCTTTATTCAGATAGGAGAAGAAAAGAGTTACAACAAAATACATTTACACCTTTAAAGATGCTCCTTATTTCTTCTTGTGAACTTGAGTCACAGTCTAGTGTCCTTTCATTTCAGCCTGAAGGGCTCTCTATAGTATTTCTTGTAGGGCAGGTCTGATAGCAACAAATTCAGGTTTATTTATACAGGATGTCTTGATTTCTCCTTCATTTTTTTTTAACATCTTTATTGGAGTATAATTGCTTTACAATGTTGTGTTAGTTTTTGCTGTGTAACAAAGTGAATCAGTTATATGTATACATATATTCCCATATCCCCTCCCTCTTGCAACTCCCTCCCACCCTCCCTATCCCACCCTTCTAGGTGGTCACAAAGCACCAAGATGATCTCCCTGTGCTATGCAGCTGCTTCCCACTAGCTACCTGTTTTACATTTGGTAGTGTATATATGCCAATGCTACTCTCTCACTTCATCCCAGCTTACCCTTCCCCCTCCCCGTGTCCTCAAGTCCATTCTCTACGTCTGCATCTTTATTCCTGTCCTGCCCCCAGGTTCATCAGAAACTTTTTTTTTTAGATTCCATATATATGTGTTAGCATACGATATTTTTCTGACTTACTTCACTCTGTATGACAGACTCTATAGGTCCGTCCACCCACCTCACTAGAAATACTCCAATTTCATTTCTTTTCATGGCTGAGTAATATTCCATTGTATATATGTGCCACATCTTCTTTATCCATTCATCTGATGATGGACACTTAGGTTGTTTCCATCTCCTGGCTATTGTAAATAGAGCTGCAATGAACATTTTGGTACATGACTCTTTTTGAATTATGGTTTTCTCAGGGTGTATGCCCAGTAGTGGGATTGCTGGGTCATATGGTAGTTCTAGTTTTAGTTTTTTAAGGAACCTCCATACTGTTCTCCATAGTGGCTGTATTAATTTACATTCCCACCAACAGTGCGAGAGTGTTCCCTTTCCTCCACACCCTCTCTGGCATTTATTGTTTGTAGATTTTTTGATGATGGCCATTCTGACTGGTGTGAGGTGATACCTGACTGTAGTTTTGATTTGCATTTCTCTAATGATTAGTGATGCTGAGCATCCTTTCATGTGTTTGTTGGCAGTCTGTATATCTTCTTTGGAGAAATGTCTATTTAGGTCTTCTGCCCATTTTTGGATTGGGTTGTTTGTTTTTTTGATATTGAGCTGCATGAGCTGCTTGTATATTTTGGAGATTAATGCTTTGTCAGTTGCTTCTTTTACAAATATCTTCTCCCATTCTGAGGGTTGTCTTTTCATCTTGTTTATGGTTTCCTTTGCTGTGCAAAAGCTTTTAAGTTTCATTAGGTCCAATTTGTTTATTTTTGTTTTCATTTCCATTTCTCTAGGAGGTGGGTCAAAAAGGATCTTGCTGTGATTTGTGTCAGAGTGTTCTGCCTATGTTTTCCTCTAAGAGTTTACAGTGTCTGGCCTTACATTTAGGTCTTTAATCCATTTTGAGTTTATTTTTGTATACACTGTTAGGGAGTGTTCTAATTTTATTCTTTTACATGTAGCTGTCCAATTTTCCCAGCACCACTTACTGAAGAGGCTGTCTTTTCTCCATTGTATATTCTTGTATCCTTTATCAAAGATAAGGTGACCATATGTGCGTGGGTTTATCTCTGGGCTTTCTATCCTGTTCCATTGATCTATATTTCTATTTTTGTGCCAGTACCATACTGTCTTGATTACTGTAGCTTTGTAGTATAGTCTGAAGTCAGGGAGCCTGTCTCCTTCATTTTTAAAGGACGTTTTTTCCAGATATAGATTTGATTGGTGGTCTTTTTGTCTTAGCACTTTGACTTTCATTCCATTGCCTTCTGGCTTCCACGGTTTCAGGTGAAAAGTCAATTGTTAATCTTATTAAGGATCCTTTGTCTAATTAGTTTTACCCTTCAATTCTGGGCTCAACCATCTCTTCCTCCCCGGACTAGGTCAGGCCCTTTGGTACATGCCCAGTGCTCTGTACTTGTCCCCTGTAGAGATGATCACAACTGTAATTAAATAATTAATGATAGAAGTAGCTCTCCAGTTTGTTTCTATCACTAGACTGTAAGTTCTGTAAGGCAAGGACCAAGCTTGCATTCTTCAGTGGCTTGCATTGCCACTCTATCCCCCAAGGCAACACAGTACCAGTCATACCACAGCCTTTCAAAAAAACATTTACTGAGCAAATAAATGAAACTCATCCTAAAGTAGGCTGAATCATTGGTGTCAATTCTTCTCTCTGTAAGAGTATGAGATAGCCACACTCTGCCATGGCTCAATGGTAGGCAGGGTGATTCCCTGCCCCTTGGCTTAAGATTGGCCATGCGACTTGCTTTGGCCAAATGATGCCAGTGGTGATGATGTAAGCAGAGGCTTGAAATGTGCTTGTGCAGCTGAGCTTGCACTCTTGCACTCCTGCCTGTAACTATGACACAAACATGCCTTGGTGGTCACTGGACCAAGTGCGATAGGAGACACATGAAACAGGCCTAAACCCAACTCACAGCTTAAAGCCAACCTAGTCCCATTGAGAGCAGCCTAGGTCAGCCAAACGCCACCCAACCCACAGATACATGAGGGATGAATAAACACGTATTGCCAAATGCCAGTGGGTTTGGGGGTTGGTCTGTTTCACAGCAATATTGTGGCAAAAGATGACTGAGACATATGCCCTGGCAAGTCTGAAGAGTGGGAGGAAGTCCTGGGGAAGGTCTCGCACCTGACCCTTCATATGGCCCACAGCTGGGTCTGGGTTGACTCTACAATAATCGGATGCACATCCCGTCTCTAACGTACAGACTAAACTTCCCCAAATTCTACAGTCCCACAATGGGGATACTCATCTACCAGCCTCCTGGAGCAGCCCAAAGTGTGTTAAGCACCTACACAGTGACAGGTGCAGGGTGGGTACTTGATAAGAGTTAGTCTTCGTCCTCCTCCACCTCCTGCACCTTCTCATCCATTCCACCCCCGGGCCTGAGAGTGACCTTCACAGCCAGAATATCTGCAGCCTCTTCTCTGCTGTGCACCCTAACCTGTCCCAGGGGCTGCCCCTTCTTATTGCCAACTGATCCCCCAGTCTCAGGTAAGACGAGGAGACAGGGATGTGGGCAGGTAGAGCAGACCTCCTTACACTGTAACTCTGATTCCATGTATGATCTAAAATTATATTTATTCATTGGAAATTTATAACTGCCTATTTCAAGGAGGGCTTGAGGCAGCTTAGGGGCTGAACACAATAAAAAATAAACAACTTGAGGCTCAAAGAGAACAGAGGCCAGGCAGAGAGCAGAAAGAGGAGGTGGCACCAGAAATCTGATGCAATACATGGGACTCTGCAATTTCCAGCAGCTGTAGAAACAAGACAAGCAAGTGGGCTACAAAATTCAATATAATGAAAGCAGCAGCCCTCAAGCCTGGGTGTGAACCCCATTCGCAGGCAACTCTGAGGCCAAAGGGGGAGACCTCAATACTAACAATAATAACCACCATCCATGTACCAAACACTGTTCTAAGTGCTTTGCACATGACTTCTCACGGAGTCCTCTGAACAGTGAGACAGATACTATTATTATCTCCATTTTACAGATGAGCAAACAGAGGCAAAGCCACTTCTCAGGGGCACAGGGTGAGGGAGTGGCAGAGCCAGGATGAAAGCCTGCAAGTCTGAGCCCAGAACCCTTAACCACTAAGCAAGTCAGCTTCTGCTTTGCTCACGCTGGGCCCAGCCACAACCCGGAGACCTCTGGCTCTGAGTTGGTTGTAGGCCGACCTTCTTCCCTGTTGAGGCCTTATCCCCCACGCTTCTGAAGATCTGTCGCTAGCCTAGCCTGTTTGTCAGGACCCCACTACCTCCTGGTAAGACCCTGCAGATGGCCTGCCTCAGTTCCCACCTGCCACCCTCTGGAGATGTGCCTTGTCTCCCTTCCCACCTAGACCTGCACTCCCAGAACATACCCCTTGCCACCCAGCCCTCCCCAAAGTGTATCAACTTCAGCTCCTCCGACCTGCCACAATTTGCTATCCATCCACATGACTGTTCCATATTCCAACACAAACTCTAAGAGTCCACGTTCTACATCTGTCAGCAGAGCCCACCATTGAGAGTGATGTACAGTGAACGTCCTCTAAGGCCATGACCCCTGAAGTGCAAGCCTTCAGCCCCTGACTAGCTACCGTGTGAGCCCACGCTCCGGACACCAGGTCTGTACCAAGAGAGGCCAGCCCACAGTTGGGTCCTGCCTGCCCCCTGGGCCTGTCCTCTGTGCCCTGACCTCAGAGTGTCCTGGATGCAAAGTCTCAATTCTGTAAAGGCATTTTAGATTCCAAACAGGGAACTCTCACTCCTGAGTTACCCGCTTTGCTAAATTGTCCCCCTTCACCCTGTCAGGGGTGACCCAGTTCACCTCATGACACCCAAACCTGCAGATGGGTTTGGGGATATCTGAGGCCGTCCCAGCCCACGAGGCCCTTTTACATGAAGTGAGAAGAGGCAACCTTTGGTGGAGGCGTGTCTCTTCCACCTGTTGGAAAATCGCTGTCATAAACTGATAATGCTACGTGTGAGAAAATCGCCGTCATAAACCACAGCCACGTGTGAGAAAATCGCCGTCATAAACCACAGTGGAAAGCCTCTTCCGTGCAGTGCCCTCGTGTGGCTCCCAACCCGCAAAAATGACTTTGGCAGACCTGCTGCGTCCCCAGCCATGGCAGCTCTGGCCAAGCAAGATACTCAAAGCAGCTAGTTTCCTGCTCCGCAGAACCCTGCAGACGCGGAGACCACGTGGTCAAGAACCACGCCCACTTTCTGCTGTGCTCACGTTAAAAGTGGAAGGTCCTAACAAGCCCCAGGAATGGGAGGAAGGTCTTCGTGTCCAGGCTGGGGTCATCGGCCCCCAAGCAGTGGCTTCTGCAAATGAGGAGAACCGCCGGCAGGATTAGAACTAGCAGGTAGAGAAGGTCCCCACAGGAACAGGCTCTCGAGAAAAGCCAAGGAATGAGACCCAGGAAACATGGAAAGGAGCTCCGTGGCTGCTCCAAGACACGGCCCGGGCTGATCACTACCACTGGGGGTTAGAAAGAATTTCACAGTCATCTCTGACCTTTTCTTGGCGAGCCTCACCCAGGGCACCGACCCCTGATCAAACACCTGACCAGACCCTGACATTAATGAGGACAAGAGCTGACAGTGCTGAGACCAGTTGAAATTGGGTCGTTTCCTGTCACTAACCCGTGTGATTCAATGACATTAAAAAAGAAACCAGAAGAGAATTCATTTCTTTTTTTACTTGTAAATGAGGCCCCACTTACAGCAGACCAATTTCAACGTTGAGCCTTCTTAGGCAAAGGGTCCCTGAGGGATGGTGCGAAAGGACTTGGGGTCTAGCCCTTGTTTTCTGATCATGGCACCAAACACCCCCTCATCCAACCCCCCTGTGCTCTACATTGAAGAGAAATAAACCTGGTTTCCAAAAATGAAGTCTGGAAAATAATATAGACTCCTACATTCCACCTTCTAAATTAAGCCCGTTACTTAAGCCATTAACTTTCCACTGGGGACCTAGAGAAAATTGTTTCAAAACTGGGAACTAAATAGAAAGTTAGGGGGAATGGGACTTTGCTGGTGGGGCAGTGGTTAAGAATCCGCCTGCCAATGCAGGGGACGCTGGTTTGTAGGGGAACTAACATCCCATGTGCTGTGGGGCAACTAAGCCCTCCAGCCTCAAGTAGAGAGCCCAAATGTCGCAAACTACAGAGCCCACGCGCTCTGGAGCCCACATGCCACAACTAGAGAGAAGCCCACACACCACAACAAAGATCTCATGTGCCACAACTAAGACCCAACGCAGCCAAAAAAAAACCCCACAAACACAAATGGATCTATTAAAAAATGGAATACAGTGTGACTCCATTTATAAAAGTTCAAAAGTATACAAAATTTTAAAACAGATTGTTTAAAGACATAAACCTACATGGTAAAGTTATAGAGAAGAGCAGGCTAATAATGATAACAGAATTCAGCTTAGCGTATCCCCTGGGGATGAGGAGAGAGGAAAACCCTCCTAAGGAGAGGCATAAAAACAATTTCTAAAGGGCTTTTGATACTCTGTTTCTTCATTTGGCTGGGCATATACATATTTGTTTTATATGCATATATATTTCACAATAATTTTTTAATCAAATACTTTCTTATATTCCAACAATATCCAGTTAAAGATAAGACTGGGGGGAAATTATCCTAGTCCCTAGCAACAAAAAACATAAAACACCTAGGAACAAACAAGAAATGGTCACAACCCCCATAAAGAAATCTATGAAACTTAAGTGGGTGCTATAAAAAAGAGAATGACGGGAAGGAAGACACGAATCAGTAAGGGACAGACCACATTTCTAGAGAGGAAAACTCAATATTGTTATTATTTTAGAAATTTATTGTCATTCTAAATTAGATTCTAATGATAAGAGCAGAAAAGCTATAAAATAACTAAATATCATAGAGAAGAATGACTAAATAGGCAAGCATAACCAAAGAAAAGCTGAGAAAGAATCTGCATGGCCAGGCGTTAAATTTATAAAGTCATAATTTTAAAAAATGTGATAGTGGAAGAAAAAGAGATCAGTTAATGAAAAAAGAGAAAACCTGGAAGCTCATACGTTTGTGCACGATAATAAAGCTAACATTTAGAGTCAGTCGGCGGAAGGGGGAAGGAAATCTAGTCCAAGACCCAAATCTATTAACCTAGTAACACAGGTTACTGGACCTGGGAGGCTAAGGGAGAGGCAGGAGGGAGACTCTCATGTTTTGCCGTTTTGAATTTTGAGCAACATGGTTGTAGTGTACAGTTGACCCTAAACATGGTGGGGGAGAGTCAAGGGCATCAACCCCCTCGTAATTGAAAATTCCCGTATAACTTTCCAGTCAGCCCTCCATATCCGTGGTTCCACATCCTCAGATTCAACTAACAACAGATTGTGTAGACCTGTAGTACTTATTTAGTGAAAAAAATCCATGTATAAGAAGACCCACAGAGTTCAAACCCATGTTGTTCAAGGGTCAACTGAATAGTCCAAAAAAATTAAATTTCAATTTCAAATGTAGTTGGTAGGAAAAGAAATTGAACTAAAAGAACTGGCGGACAATTTGAGAAGAAATAAAATCAGGTTCTAATCTTATACCATAAACTAAAATAAATTTTGATAGGATGAGAGTTGAATGTAAAAGAGAGAGCTGAGTGGAAAAGCTGACGCCAAATAAAGAACGAGAAGAAAATATAGGTGAATATTTATCTGAACTTGGGGTGGGGAAGACCTTTCAAACCCAAAAGAAAAGGAAGAAATCACAAAATGAAAGGACTGATAGAGTTAACCACATGGATCAGTCTGCTGGGGCTGTGAAAACAAAATACCATAGACTAGGAGGCTTAAAAAACAGAAATTTATTCCTCTCAGTTCTGGAAGCTGGAAGTTCAAGATCAAGGTATCAGTCAATTCAGTTCCTGATGAGGGCTCTCTTCCTGGCTTGTAGACAGCAGCCTTCTTGCTGTGTGTCCACATGGCCTTTCCTCAGTGCATGTGTGGGGACGGAAAGAGAAAGAGAGAGAGAGAGCTCTCGGCCATCTCTTCTTATAAGGGCACGAATCCCATCATGTGGGCCCCACCCTCAGGGCCTCATCTAACCCTAAATACCTCCCAAACATTCCACCTCCAAATATTATACAACTCTTGGAATTAGTGCTTCAACACATGCATTCAGGAGAACACAAACATTCAGTCCACAACACCACATAAACATTAGAAACTTCTCTATGTTTAAAAATAATAGAAAAACACTGATCTGAGAAAAAATGTATTACATATATGTCAGTCACTATTCTTATGGATAAATAAATGTTAAATAAAATATAGGTTATAAAATCATTCAGGGGGCTTCCCTGGTGGTGCAGTGGTTGAGAGTCCTCCTGCCGATGCAGGGGACACGGGTTCGTGCCCCGGTCTGGGAAGATCCCACATGCCGCGGAGCGGCTGGGCCCGTGAGCCATGGCCGCTGAGCCTGCGCGTCCGGAGCCTGTGCTCCGCAACGGGAGAGGCCACAACAGTGAGAGGCCCGCGTACCGCAAAAAAAAAAAAAAAAAAAAAAAAAATCATTCAGGGACTTCCCTGGCAGTCCAGTAGTTAAGACTTCACCTTCCAGTGCAGGGGGTGCAGGTTCGATCCCTGGTCAGAGAGCTAAGATCCCACGTGCCTTGTAACCAAAAAAAAAAAAAAAAACCCAAAACATAAAACAGAAGCAGTATTGTAACAAATTCAATACATTTTTACTTAAAAAAAAAATAAAATCATTCATATAGAATGATCTCAATTTTTAAACATTAAACATGGTTATCTCTGGAGGCTGAGAATCACAGATGTTTACTTTCTCCTTTGTGTTTTTGTGTATTTTCTAAATTTTCCATAATGGATATGAATTACTTTTAAGATTCAAAAAAATTACCATTATTTTTTAAAAGTGTTATGTTCAAGCAACATCACGGGCATAGGGTCCAGTTCTGCAAAACTTTAGGAGGATGTTTGATGGGCCAGGTGCCCAGCACGGCCTGGAGTGTGATCCATATCTCCCTATAGACTCGACCAGGAGCCCCTGAAAGAGGCAAGTCCTTCTCCCTGGAAGAGGCGGGCATGATGGGGATCTTGCCCCAGCGAAAATCCTGCCCCGTGGAAAACAGACTTATTTGAGATGGCTTGAAAGGGACAGACCCAGAAGCAAAGTGACAAAGAGACAGATCTCAAGATCTCAGCTCAAAAGAGGGAATAATTTCTACCTCTCTGAGCTGCCCCTGAATGCAAAACACCATACAGTGAGCTTCACGTCACGGTCCCTCCATGACTCAGGCATAGATGGAAGAAGGCTTCTTGTATGAGGAAGGGGGTTAAATTAGACATTAATTTTTAATTATGTAATTACTTTTCCTTTTAAAAATGTTAAACACATCAATGAAATTATTTTTTAAAGTTTAAATATCACAGAGAAGGCTAAATTTCTCTTTGATCCCCCCCCCCACACACACACACACAATCCTGATGCCCTGAGGCCCTGGAGATAACAGCTATTATAAGTTTGGAATGCCTTTATCTAGACCTGTTTATATTCTTTTACATGTAGGTATGCGTCACTTATATTTGTATTCATATAAAGTATGAAGGACTATGTGAAAACGTTTCTATGAAAGGCATCATAATGTATTCATCACTTGGAAACTTGCTTTTCTTCACCTTATAATCTGAGAGATTCATCATTATTGTTATAGAGAGATCCAACTAATTCTTTCTCAAAGCTGCATAGGACTCCCAGGTGTGAAAATGTGAGCTGATGTAGCGGGTCCTATTCCACCACCAGCAGACGTTCAAACTGTGTAGAGTTCTTCACCGTGGACGGCAAACTGCCACAAAGGCTGTCCCAGGACTTTCCACCTGTGCACACACGCCACGTTTCCTTTAGGGCAGACCCTGGGAAGTAGAATCCTCGTGATGTAGGGCAGGTGCTTTTTAATTTGACAGGTCCTGCCAAACTGCTGTCCTAGCCTCAGATCCCACGGCTTTAAAAACCTGATCCCTGTGAAATGTCTTCTTGTCAGTTTCAGCTCAGCGTTTCAACCTACCTGGCACACCCTGCACCTCGGCTTTGTTCCATTGCTCTCCATAACTATTCAAATCATCGTCCAACCATGAGATGGGCTGCCCTGGTCACTGGCGGCACTCAAGCCAATGGCCACCCTCCCGGCCACTCACGGAGGGGACCTCTTGAATGGGGAGGAGGCCCTTCTAAGCTTCTGTGAATCAGAAGATGCTCTACCAGTAAATGAGAAGGGGATGAGGGCTGAGCAAGAAGAAACTGTACAAACCCCGGCATCAACTCAACTGCTTGGACGGGCTGGGCCTAAAGAGGAAAATGCAATCAACACATTGGGGGAAAAAAAAAAGCATCAACACGTAAATTAGGTGTGAGTGCAGCCGAGTGAGTCAGGCAGGCCTGGATACTGACGACCGTTCACCCTCCTCACCGGGCAAGCCAACCGCCAACTCTGTGATGATGCCCACCGGGGTCACCGAAACGCCTGACCGATTAATTGTCTGCGGTAACGCTAAGTGCTTATACACAAGGTGCTAACTACGGAACTGTGGTCTTACAGAAGGTGCGCCAGTATTTTTAGCAGCACACAACTGCCATGTGGAAGGAGGAGCTGATCTCCCAGCGAATGCCGCTCACTTTCCAGGCGGGCGCAGTCCTGCTGTTGGAGGGGTGAGGATGTCTGTGCAGAGGGCGGCGGCACCATCCATATTCCGCAGTTTCTCCAGGCCAAGCTGACACCCCGCCGACCAGCAGCAGGCGGTCCACGTCACCTCCTTACCCCCAGGCCTCAGGGCGGGGAGAAAAGGGCTGCTTCATGGGCAGAACCCCACCAGCCGCCTCTGAGCTTATTAGCAAGCTCTCCCCAAGCCCCACAGAGTAGATGGGGACGGGAGAAAACCAGAGCTGGCCCTGGCCCTGCTCCCACATCCCCAGAGCCGTCTGCCCCAGAACCTGGGTGCCTACCCTCATGTCACCTCCCACCTCTCACAAGAAATCTAAGATTCCGAGTATAGTGCCAAGTGTGTGGCCCCTATGAGGGAGTGGAGCATCAGTATTCATGTCCTGGGTTGAGGGTCACTGCTGCCTTTTGCTCTGTTTCAGTAAATTTTATTGAAGTATCACACACACACAAGTGCACACACTAAAACTGGTGAATTTTGAAAATATGAGCACACGTATGTGACCAACACCCAGATAGAAAAATCGCACATCACCAGCCTCCCAGAAGCCTTCCTTGTGCCCCTGGGAACTACTGCTCTGACTTCTAACACCTTATATTCATTCTGCCTGTTTTGCACGTTATATAAATGGAATCCTACGGTACATGCTCTTTTCCGTCTGGCTCCTTTGCTCAACAGTGTCTGTGTGATTCCTCCATGATGTTCCATGTGGCTGCGGACTCTTCTGTGGCGGAGCGTTCTATTGTATGTATTCACTCCACTGTATCTGTCCATGCTACTGCCAAAGGATGCTGGGTGATTTTCAGTTTTGTGGCTATTACAAACAGTGCTGCCGTGAACGCTCTCGTACATGCCTTTTCACGGCAGCCTTTTGCCTCTCATAAGATATAAAAAGTTGAAAACGACTGCTTTAAATCAAATCTTGAGAAAGCCAACCTGCTCTATCTCTCCAATTCACCCTCTCATTCTTTAAACGCAGTCTTTCCACTATCCACGTGGTACCAAGTAAAGCGCGTTGGCCACGGGAGTCAGACTTCCTAGTACTAAAGCCCAACTCTACCACCTACTTGTTCTGTGTCCTCGGGCAAGCACTTAACCTCTCTGAGCATCATTTTCCTTACCTGTAAAATGGGGAAAACAATAGTATTTCTACCTTCATTTGGTTGAGGATTAAATAAAGGAATAAGGGCTGCGCAAAATCAGCACCCATCAAAGTTAGGAGCTCTGATTATGGCCAAAGGCACCCCGTCTCTCTCACCCTTGAGGCACCCTGTTCTGGGTGGCCTCTGCCAGGATAGCTGAGCAAGGGTCTCACACAGGAGGAGACAGCAACTAAAGACAAACAATTTCACCGCCTCCAACTGGAACGAAGCTGTACCAAAAAGCCCTCCCTAACTCCCTGGCGGTGCAGTGGTTAGGACTCCACGCTTCCACTGCAGGGGGCACAGGTTCGATCCCTGGTCGAGGAACTAAGATCCCACATGCCGCGTGGTACAGCCAAAAAAGAAAACAACATGGGGCTTCCCTGGTGGCGCAGTGGCTGACAATCTGCCTGCCAATGCAGGGGACACGGGTTCGAGCCCTGGTCTGGGAAGATCCCACATGCCGCAGAGCAACTAGGCCTGTGAGCCACAACTACTGAGCCTGCGCGTCTGGAGCCTGTGCTCCGCAACAAGAGAGGCCGCGACAGCGAGAGGCCCGCGCACCGCGATGAAGAGTGGCCCCCGCTTGCCACAACTAGAGAAAGCCCTTGCGCAGAAACGAAGACCCAACACAGCCAAAAATAAATAAATTAAAAAAACAAACAAAAAAAACAACACAACTGTTCTAAAAAGCCTTTTTTTTTTCCGTTCTCTGTTCTCGGGGTTCTCTGTTACACCAGACCATGCTCTTTCCCTCTGTCTTTCCAGCCATCAAGGCTGCGTGGAGGCCGCAGCTACTGTCCTTTTACCCACAGGGCACTGGATTTCATTCGAAATGTGACCTAAACCAGAGGCACCATTTGGGGTCATTATTAACGGTGACAAGCTGCTGGGGTGTTAACAGCGCCCAGAAATCGCTGCCTGAAAAAAACAAATGTTTTAAATGTCCCGGCAAAAGGAGAGTCAAATGGAGTATCTCGATTTTTTAGGCAACAAAGATGGAAAAAGCCCCTAGAAGCATACAGTGCAGAGACCTAGGAGCAAGACTCCAGGCCTCACATTACTGGTTGCCGTGGCAACTGTATTTCACATCAGGAACTCATTTTCATATGATAGTGACCTGTGGAGGGAA
This sequence comes from Delphinus delphis, assembly GCF_949987515.2. Taxonomy (NCBI): domain Eukaryota; kingdom Metazoa; phylum Chordata; class Mammalia; order Artiodactyla; family Delphinidae; genus Delphinus; species Delphinus delphis. The sequence continues at coordinate 46,114,712 of NC_082701.1, read as the reverse complement.
GGGGAGTATAGCTCCTAAGGAAACTTAGTTGAAGGTGGTACTGTTTGGGGATAGCGTTGATTTTGTTTACAAAAAAAAGCATTTAAAAGTGCCCTAAGGGGGACTTCCCTGGTAGCACAGCGGTTAAGAATCCGCCTTCCAATGCAGCGGACGTGGGTTCGATCCCTGGTCAGGAAACTAGATCTTACTTGCATGCCTCTACTGAGAGTTTGCATGCCACAACTAAGGAGCCGGTGAACCGCAACTAAGGAGCCCGCCTGCCACAACTAAGACCCGGTACAGGGGCTTCCCTGGTGGCGCAGTGGTTAAGAATCCATCTGCCAATGTAGGGGACACGGGTTCGAGCCCTGGCCTGGGAAGATCCCATATGCCACGGAACAACTAAGCCCGTGCACCACAACTACTGAGCCTGGGCTCTAGACCCCGCGAGCCACAACTACTGAAGCCCGCGTGCCACAACTACTGAAGCTCGCGTGCCTAGAGCCCGTGCTCCACAACAAGAGAAGCCACCACGATGAGAAGCCCAGGCACCGCAACGAAGAGTAGCCCCCTCTCGCCAAAACTAGAGAAAGCCCGCACACAGCAACGAAGACCCAACACAGCCAAAAATAAAATAAATAAAAATAAATAAATTTATTTAAAAAAAAAAGACTCGGTGCAACCAAAAATAAAATAAATTAAAAACACTTACTAAAAAAAAAAAGTATCCTAAGGGACAGAAATGACCTGAGGGCTCCTCGGGGTTCTCTGTTCCACAACTCTTACTTAAGACACACATACACACATTTGCACACATATGCACAGCCTGTTTTCGAAGGCCTCTGGGGCAGCTGTCACAGCATCCCCATCACTGGTCCCACCATTAAGCATCTGTTCTGTTACAAAGTCCTTTCCTGGAGTCCAGTGGGGTCCCAAGCAAACAGATGACCACACCACCAGGACATCCTGCACATCTGGGCCAGGCGCTAAGAGGACCTGTAACACACTCCCTGGACTGAAGTGTACGCTTTCCTGGACAAATAGCAACCCCTACTATCAATACACAGTCTCAGGAGTCAGACAGACTTGAGTTGCAACCTCTGTTCCGCCCACCTACAAGCTGTGTGGTTTAGGCAGGCCCTTGGACCTCACGGGGTTTATGTCCTCATGGGGAGAATGAAACAAGACTCCTAGCTCCTACCCCTCTGGGGGCTGTGCGAATAACACACACGAGGGATTCCTCGGAGAGATCAGCACACACCCAGCACACGCCGACCACTCAATAAGCAGCTGCTATGATTAAGAACCGGAAAAGCATCTCTCATACCCATGATACAACTGGAGGCTAATAGCAGAGAACAAAGTATTAAGTTGGGCGGCACAAACGCTAATGAATCCATCCATGAGCCCAGAAGTGCAGGCCAGTGGGAATCTGGGACTCGAACAGTCCAGGAGGGAGGTGGGATTTGAACCAGACTCTGAAGGATGGCCAGAGGTGTTCTTGGAGGTTAAGGGGAGGAATTTCTTTATCGAGAGCCAACAGGATACCCAGTCCTGGAGATCTGGGAGGAAAGGAAGAGGACACAAAGGGGCTGTGAGCAGCAGACAGACAGCCGCGGTCCTGAGGGCACGGTGGAGTGGGAAGGCCAGGAAAGAGGCCCCCGGGGGCAGCTGGGAGAGGCAAAGCTTTCCCAGGGAGACAGCTCTGGGCTGGGTCTCTAAGACTAAGGCCAAGAGGGTTGACCACGGTAGGGAGGGAAGAAATCTCGGGACTGGAAAGTGGCTCTGGAGGGTGAGGCCACACGACTGAGGGGCTACAGGAGGTGGCGGAGCTGAGCTTTGTGTGGGAGGAGACCAGGAGCCTCTGAAGACTTGCTAGGCGAGAGGGCTCAGCAACAGGGTAAAAGCAGTAGGCATCCAGAGACCGTTGGTCTAGAGGCGACATGCCAGCTGGACTGTGGGAGCTGGAAGGGATTCCGGCATCAGGCCAGCGAAGGGGCCTCTGACCTCCCGCCTGAGACATTCAAGGCCTGGAACAGCAGCCTGGTCACAAAGGGGCAGGGAGAGGTGAGACGCTTCAGGGAAAAGTCAGTGTGACAGAAGGGAAGGAAACCCACTGCTGGGGAGTAAGGAGGACATGGGGAGTTTGGGGTGTCACTGGGCATCCAAGGAGCCAGGACTAGAGCTAGAATGGCGGGGGGGGGGGGAGTTCCCTGAGGGATCCTGAAGCAAGTTCTCTGAGAAGATAAACACGGGGCCTCACAAAACATCCCAGAAAAGAGGGAAGGGGCATCAGAAGAGGAGAAGGAATGATGGAGAAACAAGAACAAAATGAGGAGAGAAATCGCAGCAGAGAAGGCTGCAAAGAGGGGCCTGCTTCCTGGGCAGAAGGACTTGGCAGCAGGATGAGGCCGACAAAAAAAAAATCGGTGTTTGGAAACAAGCTGACTTTCAGGGAAGCAGTTTCAGCAACGTGGTGGGGACAGCAGCCCAGGCTGCGCAGGAATAAGCGGGGAGGCGTGCAGCCAGGAGGCAGGCGGCAGGTGCAGAGCCCTTGCCGGGAAAATGTGGCAGTGAGAAAAGAGGAAACGAAGCTGTCTGCTCCAGTGCATGGATTTTCCCCCCCAAGAGATGGGAGGCCAAGTGAACGTCAGAGGAAGGAGGATGGAGGGGCACCCGGAGACGGGCACAGTCTCTCAAGGTGTGTGTGGGGGGGAGGGGCAGAAACTAGACTGCAGCCCCGGCTCGGCCAATGCTCTTACCAGGGTGTCCCGGGACACTCTGACTCCCCCAGACCTCCAAATGCTGGGGGATCAAAGGTTCTCACGCGGCTGCACAGATGGAGCCTCATCACCCCCCACCCCCAGCCCTAAACTCACGGAGGATGGGTGCCCACCCCCCACATCACACCTCTCCCCAGGGCCACCTCCAGCGGTGGGCATGTCACAGACCACGCAGGTAGGAAAATCAGGTCCTCAGCCTTCCGAGCCCCAAGCAGGGGTCAAAATTCCCAGACTTCCCAGCAGAGCCCTCACTGCAGCCCAAGCAAGGGGGCTTCCACACCCACAGCGCAGGTGTCACAGGCACCACCGTGAGCCCAGAGCCTTCATCCTGAATGCAGGGAGCCCCCCTGGATGATTTCTACACTTCCTCCAAACCCGCGGCTGAGGAAAACAGAGCTTGGCCCGACTGCTGGGAGCAGGGTTTGGGGAAGACTGGAAAACAAACCCGGGGCAGGATTCTCAGGCTGAAAAGAGGTGCTCAGGGTGAGGAATCCTGCCTGGCCAGTGAGAGCTACCTCCATCTCGCCCTCCTCACACCCTCCCCGGCACCAAGTGCTATTCGATTCCCACTCCTGACCACCTAACTGGGGGCGAAAGCCCCGACGGCCAGGGCCCAGGCCCACCATCTGGAGCGTGGGATCCTCACCGAAGGCCAGGCCGAGCGCGGAGAGGGGGGGCGCGCCGTCCCCGCGGGGCCCCTCCCGCGCACGTGCGCGCCCCGCGGGTGGTGGGTAAACACTGCGCTTGTTGACGCGCTCGCCCGGAGCGCTCTCCCCAGCGCCGCCCGCAGTCCGCCGCCGCTCTCGGCCGCCCACTCGCTCCCCGCGGCCCCCCAACGCGGGCGCACGACGCCCCCCAACCCCCGAGGGCCCCAGACAGGCTAAGGGCCGGACGCTGAGCACCAGGCGCTCCGGGGGCCGGGCCCAGGCGCTGCCCCGAGCCTCTCGAGACCAGCCCCGGACTCCAGGCCAGGCGGGCAGCGGGCACGACGGGAGGGAACGCGGCTCGGGCCCTGCGCGCGGCCCGCAGCCCCCAGGCTCGTGCCCACTCCGCGCACATCAGCTCCCCGGACCCACCCGCCGCCCCAGGGCCGCCCCACGCGCCCCCGCGGTCCCTGCCACCGAGCCGAACGCACGGCCTGGCGCTCGCAGACCGGGCCCCGAAAGGGGGGCCGCCCGACTCACCCAGGGTCCAGCCGGCCTCCGGCACGCTCCCTGTCTGCCCTCTGGCGGCGGCCGCGGGAACCCGGCGCTCGACCCGCCCCGCCCTGCCCTGCCCCGCCCGGGACCTGAGGCCTCTGGCGGAGGACCGGCCTGAGGTCACCCTGTAGGCCAGGGCCCCTCTGGGTGACTGTCCTCGCCGCCAAACCAGTCTCAACGGCCCCTTCTTGTTTCTGGGTAACGAACACCACTGTCTGTTCCCTAAGCAGCTCCAAGTCCCCAACCCCCCAAATGAGCCATTCTAACCGCCCAAGGTGCAAAAGCAGGGCAGGTATGACTTCTGGGGCCTGAAACAGCACCTGGCACCTCCTGCAGCTCAACGTGTATTTGTTGAATGAATGAACGCTCCACTGACAGACACCGGACAAGCTGTGGCATATTGGCTCAGTCACTAAAGGAAACGGCCACAAAAAAGATCCATCAGCCCTGTGTCTTGGCTCCCCCGTTTCAAGAACATCTGCCACGTTCTCCACTTCCACCCACTCGGAGCCGCGGTGCCTGGCTTGGTATGCAGGTGGGGTGGGAGCGCGAAGCTTGGAGGAGCAGTGCTAGAGCCCTGTTACCCTTCGTTCTCTATCAGGAAAACGATTCGACCCCAAACCTGTTTACGAACTGATTTCCTGAGATAACTCCAGGATCAGGTGCTGAGTGATGACCAAATCTGGAAGTCCTGGTCTCCAGACTCACACAGCAGCCTCCACCGGTACCTGGGTCAGACCTCCGTTTGGGTTCTGGATCTTGCCCATGGCAGAGATAACCTTGGGTAAGTGAGCACATCTCTCTAAGCTACCACTGTCCAGTAAACTTCCTGCCATTATGGAAATGTCACACTGCCATGCTGTCCCCTGGCCACCGGTCACGTGGGATGAACTTTTAAATTTAATTTTACTTCGTTTAAATTTTCCTTCGCCAGTGTAGCTAGTGGCTAAGCCTCAGTTTCTTTATGTGCAAAAGGGACGTGATAGTCCCACTGGGAGGACTGAACGAGATCATGTAGGAGAAGCCCCCGATTCCAGGCCTGGCTCACTGGAGGGGCTCAGCCGAGTCATTAGCATCATCTTCACCACCATCATCACCTCACTCAGCCTGAAACCTCAAGGCTGTAGGGATTCTGCAGGCTCTAGGCCACCTACCTGCCCCACAGCCGCCCCTGCAGGCGGGAGCCGCTCACATCGCCGCCTGCACAGCCCGTGACGCAGCGCTCACCACCTCTGGGGGGACCTAGCCTCTCTTTGGACTGCTGACCATGGGAGAAAGATTTCTACACTGACCTGAAGTGGCCTCCCTGTAGCACCTCTTCCTGGCTGAAGTTGTACGTCTTTGGGGCTCAGAAAAAGTGAACCCCGCTAGTCTTCATCCCTTCAGTATCAAAGCTTTCAGCAAAGCACTGCTTGTCCTCTGCTCTGTGCCAGGCTCTGACTAGACAGGATTCGCACTCATTTCCCCAGGCCTCACCACATTGTCCCAGTGACAGTAACAAAACAGCATTTGGCTGGCCCTGCCCCATGCCCCGGGGATGACTCACAGGGGAGAGCAGACACAGCCTCCCAGCTCGCTTAAAAAGCCATTTCCTGCTCTCCTGGCCCAGGGTTTATTCCCTTGGCCCCGCGAGGCAGTACACTGGTCCCGGCCCATTCCTGCCCATTCCTGCCCATTCCTCCCCCAACGCCCTCCACCATAACCTCCTCCTCCTCCTGGTGTTGGGTCCGTCATGCTCACTGCAGAGGGACACATGCTTCCACACATGCGCACACGCCGACACACACAGGTACCTACCGCCCTCAGGCAGTCACGAGCTGCTGCACAGCCTCTCACTCCAATGTCATGGCCGGAGTCTGCTGCTGAGGCCCTTTCTTTTGACCAACTCCTCTCCCCATAGCTTGGGGAAGAGCACCCTACCTGCACCACCTCCGCAGCCAGATTCAGAATGGCCTCCTCTCCTCTCTTTTCGCGACTTGGTCCAAATAAGCTCACGCCTCCTCTGTCTTCAGGTGGATTTACGGGATGACGGAACAGCAGAAACAGAAAACCCCTTCGAGAAATCCAGGGTGCCTATGAGAGGGGCATCTCGCTCCCCAGGAGGATGCTGGCCGAGCTGGTGACCCTGTAGCTCCAGGAGCAGAGAATGGTGAGAGAAGAAGTTTAGGGGAGTTGACTCTGCCTCCTGGACTTTGGGGGCCGACATGAACCTAGAAGAGGGTCTCTCAACCCTAGCTCTATTGACATTTGGGCCAGTCAATCCTATGCTGTTGGCCGGGGGTGCTGTCCTGTGCCTCCTTAGCCACCCACTCCCCAGTCATGACAAACAAAAATGCCTCCAGACCTTGTCAGTTATCCCCGGGTGGGGGGGGGTCCACCCTCGTATCTTCCACCCCCCATCATTGAGAACCACTGACCCAGAGCCTAGTGTATCTTTTTAGCCTAGAGAATTATGGAGGGGAGGGCAGGAAACTGCTCTGTGTTTGCAGTAGTGGGACAAACAGGATAGGGTACGTAGGCCTGCATTTCCACTATTAGGCCAGGGGAGAGGCCAAGAGGAAACTGTGGAAGAGAGCTGTGTTTGGTCTTGAAGAAGTTCCTGTCCAAGAAAGTGGCTGGTGGGACAAGGGAACCCTAGCTGTCAGGGGCTGCAGGATGTTGCTTGGGGGGCAGGTGCTTAGAGGGGAGCAAGAGAATGCATCACATAGGGGCTCCTGGAGAAACC